>NW_026555187.1:6107788-7415576 GCF_021234165.1 Pteronotus mesoamericanus | reverse complement strand
TTTTCTTTTCTTTTTTCTTTACCATCGGCTCAGGTTCTGGCGCTTTCTCTGCAATGACCTGGGACTTGCTCAGGCTCCGCTCTTTTCTCTTGAACTTGCCGATCCGGTTCTCGCTGTCCTCCTTGAGGGGCAGATCTTCGACTCTGGCACCCGCCGAGGCCCTGCGCTCCAGAAGGGGCTCCAGGATCGACCTATCAGCCAAAGACATGGACCAGTCACCAGGCGCTGACCACCTGACAACCAACATGAACTCCAAAGAGCCCGGGGGGAGGACTCCTTGACCCAACCTTGGCCCATGACTTCCCTCTCAGTGTCTGTGCCATTTTTTTCTTATAATGACAACTCCAATAATTTTCCTGAAATACCAAAGGTTAAATGTTTTAAAAGTGAAGGCTTGGAGCCCCTACTTTGCTGGGGCTCTAAGCAGGCAGTTAGTCGGCCTGCGAAGTAATCCCTCCTGGCTGCCTTAACAAGATGGACTGGGTGTCACAAAGTGCCGGTAATTCTGGTCCTGGGCCTTAGGCTGGATGCACCTTACTTCCTGCCAGCAGAGGACTGACCCTGTGTGGATGGAGCGCCTATCATCACCGTGACCTTTTAATGAATACTATACAGGCACAACTCTGGGGATGGGAATCAGGGCCATCTGCCTGAATCAGCCTGAGGTGCTTTGAAGAAACATCCTAAATAAATGGAGGAAACATTATCAATGACTTCTTACCCCCTAGGGAAGTCTGAGCAAGAGCAATACGCTGCTTGCCGGGGCCACGGCATCGAGAGGACCCCCGCCCCTGCCCTCTGCTTCCTGCCCTGCTGTATCAGCCATTCCGGTGCCTCTGATTTTCAACAGCTGCTTCACAGCTTGGCTGTTTTGCATGGGACAGAGTTAGTTAAGAAGGGGGTTAATGAACAGAACTTCTATCCTTTCTGCCAAGGAGGTAGTACCTCTTTATGGCATGGGGAAAAACCATGGAAGAGAAAAAACAAATGAATCAGGTATTATTTAATATTTAGGAATTCAAAAGATTAAATGTAGAATAAATACTTAATAATGGTGGATATATGATGAAAATTATATAATCACTCTATATTGTACATGGCATTGCATATTGGTATCTGTTTGCTATATCAAGAAGCGTAGGAAAAAATCTCATCCCTGACGAGGTCAGGTATGCTTTGGAAATGCATCCTTTGCTTGACCTTCACCAAAAGGCCAAGACGTGATCTGAGAATGTACCCTAGATGATCAAACTCCTACATGCACTTGTACACATGTTTGCTACAATGCCTAATAATAAAAATGCATTTTATATTAATACAAGCTAAACGCTTTACATTCAATTTATAAACTTTTATGATTATCTGTTTATAAATTATTACACGGAGTAAATATTCTAGGGTAGGAGAAGGATTAGTTACAGCATATTTGTACCATGTAATGGTACATAACCATGGAAGGTGATATTAAAAACTGATGATAAAATTACATAGCAACATGGAAAATGCTGATAATAGACAAAGAGGAAAAGCAATTTACCAAATTATATCTTTGCTATAATTATAACGATGTAGAGATATCTATGTCAATGAAAAAGAACGGATAAATTAATTTTGGAATACTAATCATTTGATTTCCAGGTAGGGAGCCATTTGGACAGGTTAGCTTTGTGACATAATTATTATAATATGGAATTGTAAATCTATGAGCAAATGGTGAGTCAACTGGCTTGATTTGTAGTCAACACTAAAATACGTAATGAAGTTAAATATTCGTCATATATATTTAATTAAGCAGGTCACAAAATGGTATCTGCAATGCTTTTCCCCTAATATAACGTATTTATGTGCTTTTCTTGTATTATATAACTTAACAGTGGTTATTTCTTTTTTATTAAAATATTTTTTAAAGTTTAGTTTTAGAGAGGAGGAGGGAGAGAAAAAGGGAGGGAGAGAAACATCGCTGTGCAAGAGAACCATTCATCAGTTGCCTCTTGCACGCTGCCAACTGGGGACCCGGTCCACAACCCAGGCACATGCCGTGACCAGGAACCAAACCGGCAAACTTTCAGTTCTCAGGCCAGTGCTCAATCCCCTGGGCCACACCAGCCAGGGACAGTGGTTGTTTCTGAGCGATGAAGTTGTAAGCCTTTATTCTTTCAAAAGTTTCTAATACTTTGAAAAATGTCTACGTGTATATATATTAACTTTGTAAATAGTAAAATATTATTTGAAAATAAAATCTTTAACCAGACAGAACATATTATAAATGCACCCCTTTAAAATGTTTTAAATATGAACGTGTGGAAAGGCATGCCATGTTTTTGGCAAGGAAGGCCCCACGTCAAAAAGCCGCCGATGTGCCTAAAGCTAGTCCATAAAGTCAACGTGACCCCAATAAAAAGAGGAACAGGATCCTACAGAAGTCAGTCCAAAAGTGACAACGAGGAAGCCCAGCCAGGCAAAACTTGAAATGGATTACTAGATATTAAAAGTCTTTTAAAGCCATAGTAATTAAAAGTGCATAACACCAGTGCATGAACACACAGGTAGATCAAAGAAATGGGGTGGGGGAGTCCACAAATAGACTAAAGAACATATAGGAATTTGCTATTTTTATCAGGTTGAGCATTCAAGTCAGCTAAAAAAGACAGTTGCTCAGTAAATGTTATAGGGAGAACCAGATAGTCACATAGGGAAAAAAGTGTTGGCTCCATACCTCACAGTTGATACTAAATTCCAAAGACTCAAGATTTAATTGTGAATAGTGAAACCCTAAAATTAGTTTTAGTTTTTTTATAGTCTTAGAGTGGGAAAGGTCTTTAATTATGATATACTATCCGGAAGTTATAAAATCAAATATTAATTTATTTAACTGCATTACAAAAATCAGCACAACAAAATAAAAAAACTAGAAGCAAAGTCAAAAGACAAGAAGTTGTAACCACTCTGCTGTGCACTGGAAACTAACAGAAAATAATATTGAATGTAAACTGTAATTGAAAAGTAAAATTAAAAAAAGACAAAGGAGAAATTGGGGAAAATATTCAACTCAGGTTACAAACATGGCCAACATCCAACAGAAAATATACACAAAACATTTGACCACAGTTCACAGAAAAAGATGAAAAAACGCTCAACATCATATAAGATAAATCAAAATGAAAAAAGCCTATCCCAAGAAAATATTTTTGCACCCATCAGATTGGCAAAAATTAAAACACCCAGTAACACACAATCCGGTGGCGATGTGTCGGGGACCAGGTGCGCTCTGCATGTTGTTGGCAGGACAGGAAACTGGTCTAACCTCTAGGGAAGTCCGTGCAGCCGTAGCTTTGAAAATTGCAACTATCTAGGTTGAATGGAACAATTTCACTTTGGAAGTTTTTCTCATATGGGTGTGCCTGTATATCTACAAACTAACTTATGTTTAAGGTTCCTCATTGTCACAGCAACCAGATGTCCATCCACAGGTTCTAATGGCCCATTTCATGGGGCCAACCTACCGTGGGGTACCCGCAGCTCAAAGAAAAGAGAAGGCTCTCTCTGTTTGGGAAGGGAATGATTTTAAAGATCTAGTAACTGAAGAAAGCTGGATAAACAGAGTGTTAGGTGCTGCCATTCCTATGGTAAGAATGACAATTGGGGGCTGCGGTTCTTCCCGTGCATCTGGGCGTGCTCAGGCTGGAAGCGCGCTCAGAGTGTGAGTGCTGCCCCCACCTGGCTCCGGAGGGCGGTGCTGGCAAGGGAGGGGGGCGGTCAGGGACCGATGGGAGGTGTTTCAAAATATGTATTTTTGTATATTTGGAATTTCCTATCATGGGATTATGTGAACTATTCATAAAATATAAATTTAAAAATTATTTTTGAAAATTGAAATGATGAAAAAATCAGGCAGTGATGACAAGTTATTGTGAAAAAAACTCAGAATGTGATTAAGAAGGTGATAGGATATGACAGGATTAGAGGTGATTTCCCCCCATTTTTTATAACTGTCACTATCATTATCTAAATAACGACATTCCTCATGAGGGAGACAATAAGAATGACCCAAGGTCGAATAACCCATGAACTCTGAATTACTTCCCTTATGAGGATAATGTATTTACATCAACCAACGCTCACTTTGGCACCAAAGACAGATATTAGAAAGGAGTTACCACCCCTCCTGGCAATTAAAGATCAAATGCCTACCCGTCTGATCCGGGCCTGGAAGAAGCGGTGTCAGATGAGTTAGAAGAGGTGGAGACCACAGAGGACGTCACCGAGGTGATGGACAGCCTCCGCAGCGTGGATGACATGATGTAGGGCAGCACAATGGACCCCGTGCGGCTCTGCTTCCTCTCGGTCAGGGCGGAGGGCTGGAGGACACAGGATGCTCGCGGTGAGCCGGCCGGGGGCTCGGCCCCGGGAGCGCCTGCAGACTGGTCCGTCTGCGGCGGGGGCCCAGGTGGGCTGGCTGGCACCCCATCCTGACTGGTTGATGCCTGTGCTGCCCCGGCCGTTAGATCCTGAAATACTTACGTTCTCACTTATATACACAACTTAGGTCAAACCCGCCTTGTTTCTAAGACTAGAGAAAAATTCACCATCCCCTTGAGAGAGAAATACCCAGTATGTTCACCCACCAATGAAAGAGCAAGACTCTCTGCCTGCTTTTCCAGCTTTCCTTCTTTCAGGCATTTAAAAATGGGACTCTGGCTGAGTAGAAAAGGTGGAGACTGAGACTACGGAGCTGACGCTCAGCCTGGTGAATCTTACTCAGGACGGAGAGCCACACTGATCTACTGCCACGAGAATATCCTATAGGGTCACTGAACCCTGTCTGCCACTGTTTCACATTTACCTGCCCGTGTTGCCCTGGGTCTAATAAAAACCCTGCTCATTTGGCGAAAGTCACAGTCGCCACCATCCAGGAACTCGTGTCGAAGACAAATTTTCCCACAAGAAAGCTCTTAACAGGTGGTAGGTGAGGAGGTAATTTTTTAGGAATTTGTGATTGAACATTCAGATGACAGAAAGAGATGATGAAAAAGGCCTCTGGGGAGAAGGGCTGTGGAGGTGGAGGTTTGGGGCTAGGAGAGAGGAGTGCACGTGAGAAACTCAGAGTTTTGGTGTGAGGAATGAAAATGTGAAAACTGGGGGTTCAAGGGTAAGGCCGTTAAATAGCGCAGGGGGAGCCCACGCTGAGGTCTGCAGATGGATGAAGCGGGGCCCGGCACACGAGCAACTGCTGAAGAGAAAAGGCTAGCACGGGCAGGCCTCCACCCAGCTTCTCAGGAGGAAAAGCAGAGAATTACAGCTGCGAGGAGTGCGAGAATGGTCCAAAATTACGAAATCAGCGATATGCAGTGTAAAATGTATTTCATAATTCTTTCTCCCCCTCCTAGGTGTGAAGAGTGTAAACCTAGCCATCAAAATAAAAATATTAGGAAAACCTCGTAAGAACGGGGCTGGACAGGAGAGCGACCACCAACCAGTGCCTGGGACCAGGGGCACCCCGGCTTCTCTCCGAGCCGTTCTCGAAATGTGGGCCCGGGCCCAGCAGCGCCCCCTGCGAGCGGGCTGGAAACGCAGCTCCTCGGCCGCCCCCAGACCCGCCGAACCAGAAGCCCGGGGTGCGGCCCCGCGAGGCGGCTTCCGCAGCTTCCACGGGCGACGAGGACGGCTCAGGGGGGAGAGCCCTCTCTACACGGGGAGGGCCGCAGCCTTCCCAGCCGACCACGCCTCCTCTCACCAACCCCAATTTTCACGCCAGACCTACACTGTTTTGACTCACTTGGCATCTGGAAAGCTGGCCCGTACCATACCAGGTAACAGGAACTAAAAAGCTCCAAGGCTACTTAGGCAAACCTACCAGCATGATAACCCCGTAGAGCCTCTCCACTTTCTCCTTGAGCTCCCGGAAGCAAGAGGACAGGCGGTCGTGCAGCGGCTTGAGCTGCTCTGTCAGCTTCTCCCCGTGGATGCGGATCCCCTCCGTCAGCAGGGGCATCTGGGAGAAAGGGCACAAGACGGGGCACTGGGGTTTAGGAAGCGGGCCGTCCAGACCTGGGGGCTGGGGAAAGGTGGGGGCGGGGCTGGGCAGCGCCCGTCCGCGGAGAAAGTCACTTGTCAGTGCAGCGCGGCAGAAACACGCCCCAGGGACAGGGGCGAGCCCTGAACTGGGGAAGGGCTGCCTGATGAGGAAAAGCCACTGAGCCATTTCTGTGGATGAGCAGCTGGCAGGTTTAAGCCTTCGATGGACTCACTGCTCCCTGAAGGCGTGAGAAGGGGAAAACGGAGGCCAATGTCTCTCAACTGGAACGCAGGCTGGGAAACCGACTGGGGGACTCACTCTCATCTCTCCAAGGGCCCTCTCAAAACTCTGCAGTCCAGTCTAGTGGATGCTACTCCTGTCAGTTTGCCCAAGAAACAAATACACCGGTTGTGCTTCCATGGGGTTTGTTTTTTTTTTGAAGGGAAAGTAACCCTAAAAGTGGGCTCATAGGTCTGAACCCTAGAGGATCTCAGCCTCGGGCCCGCGGCTGCCCAGGGAGCGCGGCGGGAAGCTGGCCGGCCACACGGTCCTGGGAGGCACACCTGTAACGCGATCAGTCTCTTCAGCAGCTCAATCTTCTCCTGGTCTTCAGGATGCTCCTGCAAGTACTTCTCTGTGAAAAAAGCCTAAGAGCAGAGCACACAGAGCATTAACGGCAGCCCACGCCTTGCTTGGTGTCTGGCCCCAATGGGAGGGAGGGAGCTGGGAGGGCGAAACGCCTTCTCTTCTACCTGACAAACCAGGAAGGATGGCGCGATGGCATGGCCCTATACACAGTGACAATTCAAAAAGGTGGGTGTTGTTTTGTGGTCTTTCTAGAATCATGGCGTTCCTATCAAAGGTACGTTCTCAGCAACCACACACACACACACACACACACACACACACATACGAATCACGTAATAATCAGCAGCGGAGCAGGTTATCATTCTTTAAAATGTCTTTCCCGAAGAACTAAGACCAAATGGCAACATCGAAAAGTTGTTCCTTAGTTAAGTATATAGGCGTTATAAAGAAAAGAACAAAAAATTAACAGGCTGGAGATGTGGCTGATGATTTTTCTGCACTACCGTGTGATATAGGCTGTATCACAGTTTCTTCCTATATTAAATGAAGATTAATATCTGTCCTTTCTTAAGAATTGCCTATCCAGAAGGCTATTTCAGGACATGAGATACAGATGTAAAAATGTTTTTAAACTATTAAATGCAGGTGCATTTATGTCAAGAACACATCACTTATAATATCATCAATAAACATTTTCATAGCTCTCATGGCTAAGGACTGGTAATAGGGAAATAAAACTCAAAACTACAAATATAGGTGTTATAGAGGAGATCGTTTTAAGAACAGACTTCATTAGGAAAGAAAACAGAATTTTGTAATAAATACATCCACTGAGTTCAAAGTGGGAGTTATACAGCTTCTCCCTGTACCTTAATCCTCATTTCTAGAGGGCTTTCAGAGACCAACCTTCATAGCCCCTGCCTCTTCTGCTCTACTGCAGAAAGCCACCCCAGGACATAAAAGCCAAGAGTTCCTGAAACGATAGACAGCTATAAGAGTGATCGGCCCATTCTGTGTGGAGAACAAGAGTATGTGCGAACTCTGTCTTATGGAAGATGTTACAGGTGGACCTGTGTCGCTCAACCCCTACCCCGCCCCAAATTCACACAAGGAAGTCCTGAGCCCACCAACACCTTATATGTGACTTTCTAGAAAGGGGTATTGTGGAGGCAGACATGCGCACACAGGGGCAAAAAAAACCACAACATCCTGTGAAGAGACACGTGGAGCAGATGGTCACCTACAAGCCAAGGGACACGAGAGATTGCCCGCGAGCCACCCGAAGCTAAGAGGCAGGCAGAGTGCAGATCCCTCCTCAGTCCTCGCAGGGAAGCGATCCTGCGGCCACCCCGACTTCACACTACTGGACTCCAGAACTGGGAGGCACGCATCGCCCACTGTTTTAAGCTGCCTGGTCGGCAGCAGGTGCTTTGTTCGGGCAGCGGCCCTACAAGGGTGACACAACAGAACAGATGCAGACCGAGCGTCCCCAAGGGAGGCAAGGTGGCTCATTCTCCAAGCAGCTCGCGCTAGCCAGGTTCACGTTTAGAAGGACTCTCAGTATAGAGCAGTATGTAAATCTTCGTGCACCTTCAAATACAAGCAGTTTAAATTTTTGAAAGTTAAGAACAATTTTCTGGTATATGATAAAATGCCCTTCAGTTCACACAGCACTGTAAGATCGCCCACGAAGGACATTCAGAGCCTGCGGTCACTCCAAGTAGCCAGGAGGCGGCAGGCGGAAAGCTGGGACCCATCGGGCCTCAGCTGTGTGGCGGGTGCCACGCAAAGCTCCTGACACACGTGGCCTCCAGCTGCTCTTGCCATTTAGGCACCTTCCTCACTTTTTTCAGGTCGGAAGCCTGGAGCTCAGAGAGGTTACGTCTCCCAGGTACATGCAGCGGCCAACGGGACAGTAAGGTCACAGCAGTGGCCGCTCTAAGGCCAGGGTGTGGTGACAAACAGAGGAGGAGGATCAGCCTGCTTAACGGCCACCGGCCCTCCTGTCTGTCACCTTTTCTTCCCCTCCGTCTCCAGGCTACTCAACAGGGGAGTCCTCGCAAAATGTCCATTTTTGAGAAGAGGACTCCAAGATTCTTTAGCCACAAAAATGCACCTAACAATGACAATCCTGCCTCTGTTAACTACCGTTGATGCTCGGACAACATGGGATTTAGAGGTGCTGACCCCCTCCTGCCACCCACCGTCAAAAATCCACTAACATTTTTGACTCCATAGTGGGCCCTTCGCACCCAGATTCAGTGGAAACAGTATTGCTGAATTGAGGTTGGGACTGTGAAACACTGCTTTCCGCCCGTAGTTGACTGAATCCACGGATGTGAAAGCTGGGGATACAGAGGGCCAACTGCACTTACTGACGAAAGTCCAGGGGTAAGTGGGCCTGCACAGTTCAAACCTGCGTCACTCAGGGGTCCGCTCTACACGTAACTGACTTCCACTTACCGAACGTGTCATCTCCATCTTAAGTGCGCCACGCACGGCCTGTGCTGTGGGGTCACTCCTCTCCCCCACAACTTCCCAGGGGCAACAGACGTGACACTTCGTTGAACTGATTTAATTGTAGAGCCAGGGCCAGCATTGTGCCTATGGCTCTGGACCATCACGTCACGGTGGTTCCCGGAGGCTAATTCTAAACAACATGTGGCTCTGCCCTTCCTACGTGTGGCTTCGCTGCCGGAGAATCCACAGGCGTGGGGCCCACCTGTAGGCTTCCTACCTCCAGGAGAGCGAGGGGGTGAGGGAAAGGTGGGGGTGAGTCAGCCAGGGACGGCAGGTCTGACAGACCGGTCAGGGACTCTCCCAGGCAGCAGCCTAACCCTGGGCTGGGTTGCTGAGGGTCTCTAGGAGCTGCGTGGTAGGGGACAGGCTTTTCCTTCATTCCGTTCATACACACAAGGGGAGGAGACATCGCTCAGAGAAGTGGTAAGAAGCTAAGTCACCAGCTGCACGATGCCACAGAGAGCGGCGTGGGGACCCCCAGGCCTGTGTGTGCTGCGGGGTTCAGGGACCCAGCCCACCTTTTCGTAGTTGGAGTAACCGCCCATGACGGCCGGGTCCACAATGCCGCTGAGCAGCATGGAGAGCGGGTGCACGGAGAGCGTCCGGTCCCAGGTGTGCTGCTGCACGCAGTTGCTGATCTTCTCGTTGGTGAGCTCCATGGTTTCGATGGCGTTCTCCAGGGGGCTGATCTCCTCCTGTGACAGAGGGTACAGGGTGAGCTCTTCCGCAAGGGTGGGAGGGAGCCCAGCAGCCCTCGCAGGCGTGAAATGCCCACTGAGCCACAGACGAGCGAGCTTCCCACTGGTCAAGGTCATGTTTCTTAGGGACACCACACGCATCTGAAATGGGGTCGGTAAGTTGCAAAGTAAGCTTTTAGGAATTTTCTTAGAAAGTATAGGGTGGTTAAACATTGGCACTATAGTCACGATCATTTTTGGGGGCAAAGAATCTGCAGGAATTTTGAGAAGAAAAAGTTAGATCTGTAATAAAGATTGTTTTTAGGCAAAGCTTCCTCATACATTTTTGAGAACAACAACATCAGAGGAACAGGGTGTCCAATCGAAGACACTCTGGGACCACCAGAGTGGTCCCTGGCAAGAGGCTCGCTGTTTCTTCGGTGGGAAAGGGCGGATGGCTTTGGGAGCCAGACATTCAGACCATACAGAAGTCACCCTAGCACGGGTGCTGTGGTTAATGGAAGTCAGAAATAAGGGGATGTGTGAGAATTTCAGGCTCGATATTGGATGGAAATAAAATAAGACGTGTTACAGAATCAGAGAGAGCTCCTCGTAGGAAATGTCTTCAAAACTAGGTTTCAAGGAAAACGTGTCTTCTTCCTCATGTTACCCATTATTGTGGGTAATGGCCTCCTACTCCAGACTTGATTCTAAACATCTCTGTCCAAAATCATATGCATCCTTGAAGAAAAATGATTTACCCTCATGGTATGGGACATGTCCAACTTCAGCTCAGACTTGTTCAAGACATATTCTTGAATGCTTATTCATGCCAAGTACTGTGTTATGCACCACAGTTCCAACAGTTATTAAGACATAATTCATGGCTGGGAGGAACTGATGATTTCAATGGGACTTTGACACGTGGGCACGGTAGGTGACTCACTAGGAGTCAGTGCAGGAGGCGGGGGCAGAGAGGAAGAGCTCCTCAGCCCGCGAGGGAGTTTCAGAGACAACTTCTGGGAGAACGCGGTGCCCAAACGGAATCCGAATGGGAGTGAGGTTGAGCAGCGGCAGGAGAGCATTCTGGGCAGAGAAAGTGACCCTATTTCTCAGACAACTGACACAGCCTGGGCTGAGCAGCTCCGTTCCAGGGGACTCCACGGGAGATGTGGTGGAAGAGCTGAGCCGCAAAGACCCTGTGTTCATGGGCTAAGGAGTCTGGACTTGACACTCTGGGCACTGGGAGCCACAGAGAGGTTTTCATGATGGAAGTCGCACTCGGAGCCCCAAGGAGAATGGACCTCAGAAGGCCGAGGCAGGGAGGCCGGTTAAGGGGTTTTCAGTGGCATCAGCGAGTCATGAGTGAGGGGCTAGAAACAGGGTGCGAGAGTACAGGGGCTGGAAATAAAACACTTAATCAGCAGGAAAACCAGGCAGCTCTGGGCAGAGCTGACGATGGAAGAGTCCAGGGTGCCTGCTGATGTGACAAGCTGGGGATACAAGGAGGGGACATGTTCTGAGGGAGGGGAATGGATGGACAGGAAACTCAAGGGAGGCATTCCAAAAACATCTGGGCGCTGCAGGGTCCCGGAGCAGACAACACGCTTCTGGCCATGAAAGCGGCCTTCATGGCGAGTGACCTTTAGGGTTGGTGCTGTCACATCAGTTTTACAGACGCGTCCTATCAGACAAACGCGCCTTTTATTTCTCTTTTGGAAAACGAAGCTGGCCAGAGGCGGCTGGCTGAGCGCGTGAGAACTGGCGGGGGCATTTAACAAAGGCTCATATTATATTTGGGGACAGAAAGATTTTTCTGAATTCTAGTCTCAAATGACTCACTGTTGAAATCTGCTTGACTTCAAACCACTTGAGGATCCCCGGGAAGGTGTACGCGGTCGTATACGTGGTCCTTTCAATCCACATGGTCTGGCGGGAGAAGGGGGAGAGGAAATGCTGGTCAGTCCCCAGGCTTTTAAAGAGCAAAACTCCCCGGTTCACTTAAGTGAGATTCTACTCTCCAGGGCCTCCTTCGAGTCTGGGCCGGACTGTCTCTCACAGTGTTAAGAGTCGTGGATGTCAAAAGCTGAAAGCACCCTCGCCTTGGGCCCTCTCACCCTCTAGAGGAGAAACCTGAGGTCCAGAGGGGTGTGACCTGCTCACAGTCACAGTGGGGGCAGACCCAGGGGGACAGCGCAGGCTCTAGACCTCTGGCTTCCTACTCAGGTGACAGCCTGGTGTCTTGGTAACAAAGCTGTAGAGCCTCTTTCCCCAGCTATGTGATCTCTGCTGGACAAGCTGGTTAGGGGGGAGGCCGCCACTGGATGCCAAGTCCACCTCGTTCTAGGGGCCCAAAGGGGTGGACTCACAGCAAATTCATTGTCTGGATCCTTTTCTCCTTTCCGGAATGGCCGGGAATATTGGAACTGCTGCACTTCGTTGGCTCTGTAGTAGCTGGGAAAGACACAGCCACAATGTTGTCCCCTCTCTCCTAGAAAAAGCTCTCCTTGGACTGACTGCCCGGAACCCGGGACATGCCTCCCACACACCGAGTCTCATCCACTGCACTCTCAAGACGGGCGGTCTCCACATGAAGGCTGCCGTCAGCGTAGTTTGATTCTACTGTACATCTTTTTTAAAATTTTTCATTTATTCATTTTAGGGGGGGAATACTGGTAGGGAGAGAGAAAGGGGGTAGGAGGGAGGGGTGAGAAGGGAGAGACATTGATTTGTTGTTCCACTTGGTTATGCATTTATTGGTTGATTCCTGTACGTGCCCTGAGCAGGGATCAAACCTGCAACCTTGGCGCACCAGGACAACAGCTTTCTAACTGAGCCACACCAGCCAGGGCTTTCCCATACATCTTAATTTTATTATTTACAAATCCTATTCCACAGCTTACAATTTAGAAAGGTTTATATCCATGTTTGTAATCTCATCTGTAGTTGTAGAATAGTTCAATCAGTCCTAGTGTAGCATTTTAGCTTCTCAGAAGTAATTAGACCTCACGTCGTTGGGGAACTCAGCGGGCAAGGGGAAGTAGCCACTACTGACCAGTGAACTCGGAACAGAATAAGCTAAGGGCTTCCAAAACCTAAGCGACATTCCCGAGTTCCCTCCGTCTGCTGAAAAAAACACAACCCCCAAGTCCCTCTGAGTTACCACGTTCTTCTACTAAAAATGGAAGGGATGGTTACTATGGTCTAAACGTTTGCGTCCCCCCCACCCCCCATTCCTATGTCGAAATCTCATCTCCAGTGTGACAGTGTCAGGAGGTGGCACTTTGGGAGGTGACAGGACACGAGGCTGGAGCCCCCATGAAAGGGATTAGCGCCCTTATAACAGGTCCCAGAGAGCTCCCTCGCCCCTTCCACCGAGAGGGGGCACGCGGCGAGGGCGGCCATCTAGGACTAGGAAGCAGGCCCTCACCAGGCACCGCCTGTGCCGGCGCCTTGATCTTGGATGTTCCTGCTCCTGCACCGTGAGAACACAACTTCTGTTGTGTACCAACCGCCCAGTCTGCGGCACCCATTACTGCAGCCTGAACCAGCCTGAACGGACTCAGACACCAGGAGGGCTTCCAAACGGCAATGCACTAAGACGGGTTTTGACAGGCTTCTAGATAAAGGGTGTGGGAGAGACAGTGGTTTTAAAAAACAAACACGCGAGCACGCTTACTTCAAGATCTGCTCCGGAACTGGTTTATCCTTGTAGCTGCGCGGCAGGTTCATCACGGGCTTGACGGTGAAACACTGCATGTCTGAGGGGCCCGTTAAGGAAGGAGAGCGGCTGGCGTGAGGTTGTCCCAGGCTGAAAGCCCTCCCGTGCCTCCTGCTTCACCCACCCCCGCCATCCTGTTTACCAAGCGCCAGGCGCGCACTGAAAAGGGGGCCCCCTCTTGAATTCCCCAAGTGCCTTTTCAAGTCATCGTCCTAGGTATTTTTTTTTGGTCACCCACCAAGTGACCTTCCTAGAGGAAAATAGGTGTCAATCAAATGTCCAGAAAAAATGTGATTGGAAACTGTCTTACATTGTTTCTTTTGGACAAGCATTCCTCTGAAGGAGCCAGACTCTGGAGTCTGGGAAATAGAAAGTTCGCGTATCTCTGGACGCCATTTGTGTACAGAGGGCCCCAGCTGGGCACCGTATGCAGTGTTCTGAAACGTGGTCTCCAATAAACACAATAACTACCAGGTTATTGATCTCCTTTTACCAACGAAGAATCGGAGGCCCTGAGAAGATCCAGATCATGTGGCTGGGAAACGGAGTCAGGCTCCACACACAGCCTAGCCTGGGCCGCCTTCTCTGACTCAGTGACCCCATCTATGAAGTGACCTTTTTCTGTCCTCACCAGAGCAGACACACAGTTTCAATGCCTACAGCACTTAAACTACACTTCAAAGCACTTGGGTCTAGAACTAGCAGTGTCTCTCTAAGCGAAGGGCGCCGTCCACCCATGCATCCACTCATGCCCGAGCCCCCTGGAGACGGATTTGAACACAAACTAGGATTCACAGCCGCTCAATCAGACTCTCTCTGCATTGCTGCTTCTATAGCGTAAAACCTGAGAACCCGTGGGCTATCCTGTACACTGTGAGCTTATGAAGTATTTTCACATGAGTTACCTACTTTTTATTTTGATCCTCACAGAAGTTCCATAAGATACTTGGAGGAAACAGACTTGCCCTCCCACCTTGCAGATGAGAGACCCAAGGCCTGGCTACCTGAAGCAATGTGGGCAAGGTCAAATGGCTCTGCGGACATTACCAACGGCCAAGCCCCAGGACTCCTGTTTCCAAATCCATCCCTTGAAGACCTCTTTCATTGCCACACCAAGGAGGCACCTCTGCTGTCTTCTGATCCTCTGTTACCCAAGGATTTATCCTGGAAGACCTCAGAGAGCTCCCTTGGAAAAGAAAGTGGATGTTTTCTTTTCCAAGCATCCACTGTGTGTTAACAGGTCTCTACTACCCTTCCCTTAAACATACGTCTGTCTAGTGATCTATGATTATTACCCATCTTTCTAGAAACATTTACCAATCTGTCTATAATAATAGCTAATGCATACTGACATTTTATCACTTATCAAACACTGTTCCTAGTATTGACGTACATTTATGCACTCAATCTTTTTAAGAACTCGAAGAGGAAGAATGATCATTATCTCCACTTTATAGATGAGGAAACTGAGGCCCATAGAAGTTAAGTAATTAGCCCAAACTGACATAATGAGCAACAGGGTGGGGCTCAAACCCAGGCGCTTTGCCCCCAGAGCCCATTTGCTCAGCCACCACGCCATGCTGGCACTACCTTCCCTACCTCTTAGATACTGTTCAGTTTGTGACATCTTATTGTGGCATGAAACCCAAGAGAAAGTTTTAAAAGTAACTTTGTGATGGAGTCCTTACTATTAGATTTTTCTTCCTTGCTTTCTTTTTTTGATAATGCATATAACTGATATTTCAGTAAGTTGTGGAATGTTACAAAAAAGAGCTATACATCTTTATCCAGAATTCAGAACAGGAAGTCTGTGTTCTCTGCAGGCTTCCCGTGCGGCTCTGAAGTGCAGTCCTTCCCATCAAGATTTGCTTGTCCTCTCTCTCCTTTAATTACTTCATAATCACGAGACAAGGACATGAGGGTCCCACAGCTTTTATACAGACTGGGACGTGAGCCTGAATGGTGAAGTGAGGGGCCTGAGCGTGAGTCGTCTCTGCGCTCAGCGATGGGATTGAACCCTTGGGCTGCGCTGCGCTGCAGCCGGTGACGGAGCCTCCGGGCCAGGCGTCCCTGTGGCAAGGATACACTGCTTTGGGGAGCACTTGATTTCGTCTCCCGGGGGGGTGGTGCTGGTCATCTTCTCAGCATTGGGGAACTGGGTCAGCAACCTCAAGCTGAAGTCTTCTCGCCTCTCATACTCCTTTCCCCGGTAGATGAAGATTTTGTTCTGCAGGGCAGAGACAACAGGGGGAAAATTAAATATGGACCACGAGGGGACATCGGAGAGCCTTTTACTGAGGAAGCCATTGTCCTCCCAGCTGAAGTGCAATCTACCATCAAGTTCTTACTGAACACCTACTACGTGTCTCACAGCAACCATCACATCTGACCAAGCTCTGGGCTTTTTCAGGAAGTAAAGTCGCAGGGAAGCCTTCTCATAGAGTAGTCCCATAACCACGGCTGGCGCCATCTACACCGAGCCATGAAAAACAAGGACCTTGGGTGCTAATGCAGATCCACGGCATGGCCAGGATGCTGGTTAGTTTAGTGGGGTTTTTTTTTCACAGTAAGACATTCTCAGTGGAGGAAGGGCACTGGTTTATACTCAGCAAGCACCTTATCTCATCCTGACAGGAACAGTCTGTGGACCAGCAGCTGAGCGGCACAGCGTCAGAACAAGGAAGTACAAAGACAGTCAAGACAATGTGCCTTTCGACACAGTGACGCGGTAACAGGGGACAGGAACAAGCAACAGCAGCTGCTAGGCAATCCTGAAAGTAACCTTGTATGGCAACAAGTCCCATAGAAAATAACTACATAGCCCTGGCTGGTGAGGCTTAGCAGATTGAGTGCCAGCCTGCGAACCAAAGAGTTGCTGGTTCAATTTCTAATCAGGGCACATGCCTGGGTTGCAGGCCAGGTCTCCAGTAGGGGGCACTCAAGAGACAACCACACACTGATGTTTCTCTCCCTCTCTTCCTCCTTTCTTTTCTCTAAAAATAAATAAAATCTTTAAAAAAAGAAAAAAAATAACTGCACACAATATGAGAAACTGTAGTTTTTCCTATTTAATAAAATAAATAAAAGTGGATATTTTAAAAAAGAAGTTTCCTGGGCCTCAGGCATAGGAATAATTTGCCTCCTCATTGTTGCTGCCCACGCCAAGTTCAAACGCAGCCACGCTCTGCAGGCTTCCGCTCATCCTCTCTTTACTTAGATGAGGGCTCAGTGCTGACTGCCAACCTCCTCACGATGCATTTTTTTAACTGAAACTTGGCCGTATATTGTTCTCTAAAATGTTTTTAAAGATCCCTCACCCATTTACATAACAAATATGTGTTGAGCAAACAGTAAACATGCTGGGCATGAGGGAGAGAAATACAAAATCAACAACAAATAAGTCCATGTAATAATTTTAGATAATATAAACAATGCAAAGGCGATACACCTTTGAGGCCAAACATGGAAGGCAGTAAAAATAGCCTAGAGCTTTTGGAATAGATGAAAGATTTATGTGACCACTTCCTGCACTACAAAATTCCCTCATTTAGGCTAACTGTGTGAGGTGGGCAACAGCTGAGAAAGAAATCAGACCAGCACATGGTCAGCACAATACGGCTCATCACGAAGGACAGGGCTTCAAGGAAGACACGGGGCTTGTCTGGGCCTAGAGGGCAGGTAGGGTGAGGAGAGGAGCACAGGGGAGAGGACAAGCAGGCACAGCAAGTGACAGGAGGGATAAGGCCCAAGACAGAGCTTGGATGAGCCAGACGTGAAAGGCCTTGAAAGGCAGGCAGAGGTCCCAAAGGCGAGGGAAATCCCTGGGGGTTCTGGAAGGAGGGCGCCACAGGACGAAAGAAGTCTTGAAGACAATCGAACGTGACAGTGGGGTGCGCCGCCAAGTGCAGGGATCCGAGACAGACTCGGGGGAGCAAGGGAGGCTGCAGGATCCGGGGCGGGACTCTGCTGCTGGTGCCGGGCGGTGGAGCCGGGGAGGGGGCTGCTCAACAAGGACTGAGAGGATGGGCCTTGGAGCAGGAGGGGCGGAGTGGCCACTTCCAGAGGGAGAAGAGGGGGCCCGGTTGGGATGGGGGAGACACTATAACTAAGAGTCTAAACTTGGGGAAGTTGTCCTTAACTCGAAAGGCCATTTAGGTTATATCATTCATAAGGAATTTATATTTTCCTGTACACTTTTGACAATAGAGAACGCCTACAAACTAAAGTTTATGAAGCACTCCTCTCTGCTGCTTATTTAACTCTCAAAATAGCCCTGTGATGTGGGCAGGATTTCTCTGCCTTACAGGTCAGAACACCAAGACTCGGCGGCTATGTCATTTGCCCAAAACCACACAGCCACCCGGCACCGGAGGCAGACCTCCATTTTTCAGTGGCACGTCTCGACCTCCTGTTCCCATGAGCCACGGCTGTCTCCTGGATCACAGCCATCAGGTCATGCAACATAACGGTCGCCTATAACAAGCATGGTCGGCCTGGACTTACCATGATTTAAGCACCCACTTAATAGCACAGTGAAGACCAGGACCTACAGCAAGGCTCTGACCCAGCCCTCTCCTCCCTTACTCTCTTCCCTCCCCATGGCTGTCTCATCCACAGCCAGTTTTAACTACTTGTAAATAACCTACCAAGTTCCGTCTCCAGCCTAAACTCTCCTTTACGTTCCACATCCATATATCAAATTGTGACTATCTTTTGGATGTTCCAAATTTATCTCACACTATGTTTGTCCAAAAGCAAACTTTTATAAAAGACTTGTGAAGATCTCGAAGGCCTTCTGCAACCTGGAGCCCGGCTCCCTGACCCCTCTCTCTCCTTGCCCTCTGGTTCACGCCTCTCCAGCCTCGTGGCTTCTGACCTTGTTCTTCTAGCAGCCTTGTTCGTCTCGTGACAGCTCCTGGCTCACTCCCTCAGTTGCTTCTGGATGTTGCTCCCATGCCATTTTCCTACTGAAATCTTGCCTACTCACTCCATTTAAAATTGCAGCTCCAACCCCATCGCCTGCCTCTCTAGCCACCTTCCCTGACTCATTTTCCCCATGATCCCTGTTGAGCGTCTGTGTGGTATGAGACATTGTTCTAGACCGCCTGATGTTAAATAGTTTACTTATCTTGTTTTTTTTTGTCTCCCCAAATTAGAATATAAGCTTCATTACTTCAAGGATTTTGTTTTTGTTTTTGGACCCTGCCCCCATGCCTATATTACAGCAAGGCACATTGTGCAAGTTGAAGAAATATTCGTTCCATGACTGGATTAATTTTTCTCCGGGACTCTGTCCTTCCCAGCATTCCCACATCAGTGGGCGGCTCCACGCCCCTCTGACTACGCAGGCCCGAACCCAGGGACCATTCTGGACACCTCGCTCTTCCTCACTCACATGTCCCATCGGTTACCCGACACTGCTACTTCACCTCCATTATTCTAATCTTCCCATTTCCCTCTAAAGCCACCTCCTTAGGCCAACCTTTCACCTCTTTGGCATCCACGAGAGTCTCTAATGTCTCACCGACGCACACCTCCCGCCCGCTCTCCATGCCAAACCCACATAACCTCGCCAACACGAAGCGTCTGCAGTGGCTCCCCACTGCTCTCAGGAGGTTGGTAAAACGCCTTTGCAACTGGCGGCAGCCCCGTGTGCCTGGCCTGCACCCCCGCCTCGCTGCCCTGCTCACGCAGCTCCCTCTGTCCCCAGTGCACCGACTGCTTTCTCCTCCTCCCCTACCTCCTTCAGGCCCAGCTCACCCTTCAAAACACAGCTGGAGCTGACAGTCCCTGGGAAGTTTTCCTAACTCATAAAAAAAAATTTGGGTACAATTTACATATAGTGAAATCTACCCTTTTCAGTACAAAATCCTGTGAGTTTTGACAAATACAACTATGACCACAATCAAGATATAGAACGGTTTTATACCCACCAAAAATGTCCCCGTGCCTCCTTGTAGCTCAGCGCCCCCTCGTCCCAGCTGGCAGATAACCAATGACCTGTTTTCATCCCCATAGTTACGTGTCAGCTTGGCCCGAATGTTACGTAAATAAAATCACAGTGTGTGTAGACTTTAAAGTCTAATTTCTACTTAGCATAATGCATCTGAGATCCATGCCTGTGGCTGTGGGTGTGAGCAGCTCGCTCCTTCACATGACTGAGTACTAGTCCATCATTTGGCTGTATCATATGAGAGTCCGTTTGTCCCTTCGCCAGTTGAGGGACATCGGGGTTCCATTCTATCCAGTCTTTAGAGATGATGAATTCTGGTATTATAAATCATCGTGTACAATTTTTACGTGAACGTAGGCTTTTATTTCACTTGGGTAACTACTCTCCGGAATACCTATCTTGGTCAGTTTCAATTTTTCTTTCATTTGTGTGATTATTTAATTAGTATCTTGCCTATTAGGTTGTAAAATCCTAAGAGAGTGAGGACCATATCAAATTGTAATCAGCACTATATCTCTAATGCTTAGTATTTACTTAGTAGGCACTCAGTAAATAATTATTGAATTAATGACTGAATAAGCTACCTCCTTGTTGGGCACTGTGAGGAGTGTAAAGCACTTTCCCACTTATCCTTTTCCTTTTTTAATTAGGGGAAGGAAGATGGATAATGTATGCTTAAACATTGCTAAGCGCTGAAAGCAACTTCTTTTTTGTGGGAGAAAAAGAGAAGGTTTTGTTTGTTTTTTAGATTGTAACATCAGCATCACATTATAGAAAATTTTGAGAAGGAAGAAAAACACGGTCCTTCTCACCATGACAACAAAACCGTTATTATTCGCCAAACTTTTGCAGTCTTATCCTTGGGATATTTGCTTTCAAACTCGCTCAGGCTGGAAATAAAATAAACAACCAAATGCATCAATCCGCACTTTTCCCTGGCCTGACCTGCAGCAGCAGATGGGTCTGTTTTTCCCCTTTGCATCCCACCTGGGAAAAGTCCTTTTACCAAAGAGCTGCCAGAATCCCGGAGGCGCCGGGGCGTGGGGGGAAGAGGCGGCCGATCAGGAAGCGGCTGCGCTGCCCGACCTCCCACAGCGAGAACACGGTCTCCAGCCGCAGCGCGCCAGGCCCATCTGGAAAAGCGATGGAGACCCCTCCCCCAGACCCCCGGCTTAACGGCCTGGGAGACCACCCGCAGGTCCCTCACCCGCAGGAAAGAAGGAAAGCCCTGTCCGTAGTATCCCACGGCGAAGTATTCAGGCTGAGGCCGCATGGCCTTCATGATGTTCTCATAAAACGAGGCTCTTTTTTTCTGGAAAACAAAACAAGACATTCCACTGGGAGGTTACAAGGGTGCAGTTGTGGGGAAGAGAGATCTATTTGCTCCTGCTGTTTCCCATGTAGCACAGGGAAATAAAGGGCCTTCGGGAAGTGTCCCGGGGGCCAGAGGGCTGTCCCTGTGTCAGACGGGAGGGCCGGGGCCTGGCAGCCCACGGTTCCCTGAGGTTGTCCGCAGAGGGGCACAAACAGGTGCATTCTGCCCTGGCGCGTGGCGGGGCCTAGTTTTCGCCAGTTTCCTGAAGCGGGCTCGGCACTTTCTGAGTTAAAAGGCACTTTCTGAGATTAATGAAGGGTGGCTGCCTTTAGGTGGAGATATATGAGAAAAGAAGATAGAGAACTTTCCAGTTCGTGCAGGTGGTTTGCATTAAAGTCCCTGGTTCAGCTCCAAGTGCCCAGGAGGGAAGGGAACGTTCTGTCGTTCAGCATCTGGCCCCGCCCATCTTCATTTCTTCCCTTGGGGACAGGCTTCCCTGCCTGGGCCCCAGAGTCGGCCTCTAAGAAAGCAAACTAGGGAGCCAGACCCAGGGGCTCTGTGGGTGTCTCTCAGCCCCTCCCACAACAGCTACCTTATTACAGCAGGGCACCCCCCACCGGTCCACAGAGGGTACGTCCTGAAACCTCAGAGAGTGCTGAACCGCATATATACTATGTTTTATCCTACACATACATACCCGTGGTAAAGTTTAATTTATAAATTAGACACAGTAAGAGATTAACAACAGTAACTAACAGTAAAATAGAACAATTATAACCATATATTGTCATAAAAGTTATAGGAATGTGGGCTCCATGTCTCCCCCTCTCTCTCTAAAAGTACCTTGTACTGCCTGTGTCCCCTCTTCCCACAAAGGAAGCGCGTCACAGCTTCTCCCTGGCGTGGCCGGACTGCCGGGGTCGGCCCTCCTGCACTCCGGCGCGTTCACAATGAAATCGGGGTTATTTGAACACAAGCACCGTGATACCTGGGGAGCTGATCTCATAACGCAGACAGCGCCTAAGTGACTCAGGGGCGGGGAGCGTCCACAGTGTGGGGACATCCCAGGCAGGAAGCCGCAGGATGACGCGCCATTTCATCACGCTACTCAGGATGGCGTGCAATTCGAAATGGATCAATGGTTTTTTCTGTAATTTTCCATTTAACATTCCCAGACCACAGCTGACTGGGGGTAACTGAGAGCACAAAAGGCACATTGCAGACCAGCGGGGACTATGCTGCTCTATCTCGGCGAAGGTTTCCATCCGCTGTCGTCTTAGACGGGTGACGTGTTGCACTGCTAACACACCTCAGTTTAGTTCATGAAATTAAGGAGTGATTTTTTGCGTAATGGCAGGGGCTGGAACAACACCCTGGCAAATGCCTTTCAAAGTGATGCTGCGACCATCTCCTCACCTAAATGATTGCATGACGGTGGGTAACCTGACCTGCTGCGACTCCTCTATCAAACCTTACCAAATTAATATTTTGCTGGCCTACCACTGGGCACCTGGAAGACTATTTTTGTTTTCCTCCGTTGTTTTAAAACAGCTGACCAATGCCAATGGCCAGGCGTAGCACAGAGTTCAGGAGACTGTGAAAGCAGTGGGTTGGCCAAAAAGTCCATTTAGCTTTTTCCTTAACATGAAAGACACGTTTTTCATTTTCACCAATAACTTCTTCAGCTTGGATATTTTGAGTATGTCGGCTATCTTCCACGTGGTAGAATGTTGATCATTCTCAATTAATGTCTCAACTTGATTGTTATCAACTTTAACTGGTCTACCCGACCATGGAGCAGCATCCAGCGAGAAATCTCCAGCAGGAAGCTTCATAAACCACTTTTGACATATCCAATCAGTCACAGCACATTCTGCATACACTGCATGAATCTTTCCTTGCATTTCAGTTGTTTTTGCTTTTCTTGAAATAATAAAGCATAATACACCAAAAATGTTACATATTTTCTTCCATCTTCAATATTAAAATGGCTGCACAAAAATTCACCAATTTTGGTAAGTTTTTTTGAAACGCACGCTGATACGACAGCTGTCACAATACAACCTATTGAAATTGTTTCTAATGAAGTTAAAGACAACTAAGTGCTACTAGAGCCATCTTGTGGGAAAAAACAAACAAACCTTTTGGCCAACCCAACAGAGTACTCCAATGACATCCAAGGGACACAGGGAGGCAAAATTTGGGGATTAAGTTCTGACAGAAGCATTTTGCAACTTAACCAAATGTGCACAATGGCACCTTGAAGAAATAAAACAAGGCTCCAAAATATGTAGTCCAGCCATTCAGCGGGGACCCAAAGATGTGGACCACAGAACAAGCAATTCAGATGAACAGAAGATGTCAGAAAACATCTGAATTACGAATGGTGTTCCCTGAAGGCAAAGTGACTGCAAGAGAAGAGAGGCAGGGAGACACAGAGGGCCCACAGAGGGACAAAAGGCACAGGGACGGAAGTGGGGGCTGTAGACAGGGGCCCTGAGCCCTGTCAGGAAACTGGGGAAATAGAGGTGACAGCTTTTGGACCTCATCTTTTTTTCACTTTTATTTCAATCCAGGTTTACTTTTCCACTGCAAAGAGCATCGTTTATCCTGCCTTTCTGAAGCTTAAAGAAACCTTCTTGTGAGCCCTCGCTTTAGCACCCAGGGTGGGGCAGGGGGCTGGCAGGCTCTGACCCCGACTCACCAGGAGACTGCCAAGGCCCTCGTAGTCGAACACTTTGCTCTCGTAGGTCTCGGCCAACTCTTTGCTCAGCTTGATTGCCTTCTCCCACATCTTTAGAAAAAGAAAAGTGGAGAACAAAGTCGTCATTGATCTAGCTGTCAAAGCCACTTGAGAGTCACTGGCAGAGTCACGAGGGTCGGGTTCCAGCAGATATTCCCGACATGCTTCACATCCTGGATTAATTCAACCTTCCTGCTGACATCATGCAGCTACTCTATCTTGTCTGCTTTGCCAGGGGTATCTCCTATAATTCTGTTTGCAAACCATGAAGAACAAACACCACGTGCCCCTAGACAAAGCCATACTGACCTTCCAGGGCAAAGCACTAGAGACCAATGGAAGTGGAGGGACGCCTGTTCCAAAGCCCTAGGTCTTGCGAGTGTGAAAGCCTTGTTGGAGGGGAAAGTGGTGTGGCTCAAGTTGTGTTGCGTGTGCGTGTGTTTGTATGTGTGTCCAGTTAGGTTGTCTGGGAGGAAGGAGAACTGGAAGAAAGGCTAACTGCTCTGTTGTGTGGAATATGGGAAACTGTGCACTAAGGGTTCGCCAACGCTCTCTAGAGCACTGATTTTCTGTTCCTCACGAAACTGTCTATGTCGTCAAAGGGAGTTTCAGGGAGTGCCTTGGAGCTTGCACGACGGTGTCCGCTACAGCCCACTGCACATACCTGGCGTCTGAGGCTAGCATCCCAGACTGATCTCCCTGCTCATTTTGGCATTTCACAACGTGTCTCCACAGTGGCCACTATTAGTGACTTCCTAAGTCATTCTTGTCAACCAGGTGCTATATTCCATTGTTCCTGGCTGCTGAAGAAATGTGTGTGTGTGGTTCAAACACAGTTGTAGGATATTTTAAAATAAAATCTTTTAAAAAATCATCATTTGCCAAATGTGCCCTCTGAAACTTCAAGACCTTGGTCACTGAAAAAGCTCTGAAATGTGCCACATGGAAATTATTCCCCATCAGCTGGGCCAGGCACAGAATTCTCGGATCATTTTCACCAAAGGCCAAGTAATACAAGGGACAGGGAGACAGCCTAGCACAGCAGTGCTCAGAGTGTGGTCCCTGGTCTCTGAGAGTCCCCAGGACACTTCCAGGGGACCATGAGGTCAAATCATCCTCTCAATAGTACTAATGGTATTTGCCTTTTCCAACTCTCTCTCGTGAGGGTGCCGCGCAGCTCCGCAGAGGCTACGGGATGTGTGACATCACAGTGGAACGCATGCAGAGGTAGACAGGAGAATGCTGCTGTCTCCTGTTGCCCCAGGTGCCGGAGAGATTTGTGAAAATGGCAGACGCCACTCACATCGCTAATATTCGGGACATATAGGAAGTTTTTCAAAATTCTTAACCAGTCACAGGCTTCCTTACTATCACTGTTAAAGTAAGTAAATATTTAAAAATTGTATTAGTTTCTAAGAGGATAAACAGCCATAGATACAACCCGTGAACAAAGCTCTTGGGGTTCTTGGTGTTTTTTAAGTAACAGGTGCAGAGACCAAAATGTTTGAATAAATCTATTTGCTCTCTAAGCCTTAAGTTCTTCATCTGTAAAACAGGGATAAAATCTGCCTAGTGGGGTTTTAGGGTGATTGCATTACGAAAAAGGTCGGGAAATCACCCAAAGCAGTAACTGGAACCAAACAGACGGTAGCTATTTTATCACGATGGTTATTTGGCTAATTTATTTATTTGTTTAGCCAACAGGTTCCCCTGATGGAGAAAGCAAGGGTGGCTGGGCGGGCCGCCCACTGCAACTCTGCAGGCCTCGGAGGCCCGCAAGCCTGGGGTCTGTTTTGTTTGGACAGCAGATGCATTGTGTGTCTTTTCTCGCCAACCTCTTCTGTATATTTTTCTCATTAAAAAATTTTTTTTTTCAAATTTTAAATGTAAATGCCTTCCAGGTGGACATGTGTTCTCCAGTTGACCACAGACTCCACAACTTCCCGGCCCAGTCTCATGCTGACTTGACCTCCTCGCTCTGGGGGCACCTAGGCTATGGGACGGGCAGGGAGTGATCTGGGTACCAGGGCGCCAGGTGTTAGCAACCCCCTCCAGTGAATGCGCTGGCGGGGACAGTACCAGCTCCTGGCCCTCGGCAATAATTAAGAGGGAGAGTTACTATGCTGGAGAGTGAGGCTGTCCATTGTATTCTCCATTGGGTTAAGTGTCCTCAAAATAATGGATCTTATTGCCTTTCAAATGTTAATTTATCTCTTCATTTTCTCGCCCATTAAAAATACCAGGGTTCAAAGGTACGCACGGGGAAAATAATGAGTGAGCCACGAGTCATTGCTGTATGATGGAGAATTTGTCTGGTTTTTGTCCAGAGTCCCGGGAGGAAGCTGCTAAACCCTCGGAATTTCCCCAGCGACAGGAACGTCTTGGTTATTCATGGTGGACCCTCCAGCCACACCCGAGTTTACACTTCTGAGGGGACTCACGGGGCCCCTGCAAGGAACATCCCCCGTGTGATTAGAGGGTCAGACCTGGAGCTACGTGACATTAGCCAGATCTGAAGGAGGGAGGGGGCTGGAGCCGGAGTTCACTCACGGGGCCAATGATTCAGTCGACCAAGCCTATGTCATAAAACGCAGATAAAAACTCTGCGCCGCAGCTCGGGTGAGCACCCCGCGTGGGGAGCATGTCAGCTCTCCCGGAGGCCCCGGCGCCGGGAATCCACAGAGAGGGCCCAGGGGCCCTACCCCTGGGACCCTCGCCGCCCCTGCCCTGTGTGCTTCCTCATTCAGCTGGCCCTGATCTGTGTCCTTTAAGGGACGACTGTGACCTAACCACAGTTGTTCTAGCAAATTACCCATCCTGAGCGGGTCACAGGACTCTCCCCCAAATGTATAGTCAACTGGTCAGACATGTGGGCGGCCTGGGGACCCTGGGACTGTGGCTGGCGTCTGCAGTCAGGGCTGCCTTGTGTGGGACTGTGTCCTTCACCCCCAGGCCTGTGCTACCTCTGGCTGGTCAGCGTCCGAGTGCACTGCAGGACTGCTGGCATTGTCCCCTGTCCCCTCACACACAGGGGACGACCCAACACTCACTTTGCCTTTGTCAAAATAGGATATGATTTCCTGATACAGCTTCTCTTTCAGCTCTTGCTGGGAATAAACATAGTAGCTGTCCCTCTGAAGCAGATGGGGCACACAGGGCTTGTCAGACCACTGGAAAGCAAACGAAAGAGATCAATGCAACCCACCAGTTAATTCAATTACTTAAAGGGGGTTAACACACATTTAGTTTAAAAAAGTCATAGAAATACTTGCATATATCTGCACCTCATCCATATTGCATTTTAGATTATTTAGTAAACACAAAAAAGTTGCACCCACAGACATACTGCATGCCAGCTTTGAAACCCGTGGCACGCTGCGTGGACCACACGCAGGGCAGCCCCAGGGAAGGCAAGAGCGAGGCGGGGTCGTAGCCAGCGTGACAGCTGTTGTGTTGAAGGTACAGCCACACAGATAAGAGAAAAAGATGAGAAGTATAAACGTGGAAAGGAGGGGGAACAACCCTCACTATGTACAAATGGTGATTGTGTTCTTCACAGTCTATGCTTCTCAAAGGGCGCCAGCCAAGAACTACCCCAGACACAGAGGCTGAAGTCCCTCAGGGGGATTAAAACCTGACCTATTCAGGGATAATTTAAAAAGAGATTGCCCATAAACAGATAACCATGCGAAGATAATAGAAGAAGTGAGTTTAGAAAGAATAAACCCAAAATGATAAGATAGCCAGGCACAGCAATGTGAACGTACTTGATGCTACTGAACCATACCCTTAAAAATGGATAAGATGGCTGATTTTATGTTTTGTGTATTTTACCATAATTAATTAAAAAGAAAAGATATCTAGGAATCAAAACAGCAAGGAACATGGAAGAGTTCCCTTCAGAAAACTTTTACATACCAAGGAAGGGCACAAAAGCAGACTTGGGCAAACAGAAAGCCATGTCATGCTTTGGCATAAGAAAATGCTATTTCATAAATATGAAAATTCTCCCTAAATTAAAATTTTAAAGTTATTGATTCCAAAGTCCATATGGAAAATAAACAAATAGAAATAGGTAGGAAACTTGGAAAAAGGAGAGCAATGAAGATAGTTTTATTAACTACTAGGTAACAAAACACACTCTAAAGGATTAATAATTAAGAGTGTGGTACTGATGCGTGAACAGACGGAACCCCATGCAAAAGTATAAAAATCAAAAAAGAGACTCTCCCTGCCCCATACAGGGATTTACACATAGCAAAAAAGGGTCTCATACCAACGAAGAAAATATGGACTGTGTTACGCATCCCTTACAGAGTAGCTATCTGGGGAAAAAAGCTGTATGCACACGTCATACCTTTCTATGCCAGGGGAGGAGAATTTCGGTTTCTGAGTGGCTCAGATAAAAAGGTCCGCGGTTACGGACACCAGGCTTCCTTGCGGACCATCCCACCGTCAATGAGCCGCCCTCTGGAACCCACGCACAGGAAGGCTTTTAGTGCCTCAAACGGAACACGAACCGTGAACGGCTGCCTTGGGGAAGTGGCGGGGCCATGGACGACTTTGTTTAATTACAAAGTGTAGAACAATGTGCATGTATTATTCTAGTGTAAAAGAAAAATGAAATTACAGAAGAAACAAGTCACTGGGGGCACGAATGGAGGCAGGGAGATGTAGCAGCAGGGCCAGGGGGCGGCAGTGGAGGCCTGAGAAAACGTGGATGGAAAAGGCAGGAAGCCAGGGTGCGGAGGACAGAGCTGCGCTCCTGTGTTCACGCAGCGTCATTCACAGGAGTCAAGACATGGAAACCACCTGAGGGCCCGCGATGGATGATGCTGTCCATGCGCAACGCAACTACTCGGCCACGAGGCAGAAGGAAACCCTGCCATTTGAGACAGCACAGACGGAGCTGCAGGGCGTCACGCTAAGTGACACAAGTCGGACAGGGAAAGACAAGTCCTGCATGGCAAGGAATCTAAAAACGCCAAATTCATGAAAACAGAGAGCAGAATGGTGGTTACCGGGGCTGGGGCAGGGGGCGGAGCGGGGGCAATGAGGGGACTTAGGAGAGATTACAGCGTTGCCGCCGGTAGGTCAGTCAGTCCCGATGATCTAACACACAGGCAACAGGATCGTTTTATAAACTTCAGAGCTGCTAAGGGACTAGATCTTAATCCCACCACAAAAAAAGAAATGATAACTAAGTGACATCATAGAGGTGTTAGCTACAGTGGTAATTACGTTGCGATGTATAAATGTACCAAAAGATGTGCATACCATAAATGTGCACAGCATTACACGTCAATTACATCACAGCTTTTAAAAAAGTGCAGAGCTTAAGGGCACGCTTAGGACAGAGGGGCACGCACCTTGCTGGTGGAAAATGTGGGAGGGGTGAATAAAAGGTGATGATGGGTATGTGCCTGCGTAGCTGGGTAGATGGTGGTAAAATGGAAAGAAAGGAGAGGAAGGAACAAGTCCAAGACGGCCGTGGGAAATTGGAGCTTGTTACTACTGATGCGTGAAGTTTGCTGAAAGAACAGTTTATCCGTGCATCTGAATTTGGAGGAGTCGTCAGAGCCAGGAAAAATTATCTGAGATGCATGACGTGTAGATGTATTTATACCCACGACACACTATAATTTTACTTACTGAGTGAGTATAAATAGGAAACTACTTCTGTGGCATTATATTTACTTAAGACTCACGTCTCTGCAGTTTTACAAATTTTTTATATATATATTAAGTGATGGATGTTTGTTTCTTCAATTACAGTGTCAGTTACTAGGGGCCTGTAAGTTGCACTCTGCTTCCTAAGGATTTTAAAATCTATGGAATCGCTTCTTTATGCATTCATCCAGTGCTAACGGACATTTTTCCGATCTTGATCTGAAAGTTAGCTGTGCCCACGTAGAAGGTACAATAACACTCTTGGATGCAAGGCTCTCCCCCGAATAAGGATCATTCCCATCACAATTCCAAAGCACACAGGACTCGGCCCCCTAGGATGGCCAGTGACAGGCTGGGCTCTGTCCTCTGCCGCGTGGACATCGGCAGCTGCCTGACTCACCTGCAGAAGCTCTGCGTGCAGGAGCAGTGTGCAGGCGGCCTCGGTGTAGTTCTCACAGTCACGGTGCAAATCCCGCAGCTTGTACAAGTACCTGGTAGGAACAGGAGGGCGGGCGGTTTGCCGCTGGGGGCCGCTCCGCGCGCGAGGGCAGTCCGCAGCGAGCCGCAGCCCGCCTCCCCACCTTTTCCTTCCCTTCCCTCCTTTTCTCTTCTCCCCCTACTCCTCTCTTCCCTCCTGTCTTCCTATTCCTTTAGCCTTCGGTGCTGCTTTCCACCACTGTGCCTTTCCTACTTCCTCTGCTCCACATTTCTTGTTGAAGGCAGTCGTGTCCTTTTACGTTTATGCCGTGGAGCCCTCTGGGAAGCTCCTAAGAGCTATGGAATCTCTTCCCAAGAAAATGCACATAATTCATGTCCATGCGCGTCCCAGGTTCAGGGTTCCCTGGATTCCAGGCTGACATGCCTTGACAGAAGGCGAATTTTCAGGCCTCTCCTGGGCAGACTTTCCCGATCGGTTGGCCAGCACCTCCCACCCTTCCTGGGAATCTAACGCCATCCTCCCTAGGCGCTCCCCTGTGCTGTCCTTACTGTCTCTGTCTAGAGAGGGGGCCCTTTCACAGGGGAGCGGTATCACAGCCTCTCAGAGCAGCAAGCACGGGGCTGGGGCTTAGCATTTGTTGACGGGAAAAATAAATAATAAAGCCGTGACGTAAACAGCAAGCGCAGACACTGCCTTCGACTTACCTTATGTATATGTCCTCTCTCTTCTTTTCCTTATAGAAATTCTATAAAAAGTCCAAAACAACAATGTAAGTTAAGAGCCATTGACCAGCTTGCCATGAAAATGGCCAAATAGCTACTTCTGCTTTTCAACAGCGTCCCCTCTCCACTGAGCTGATTATTTTCCTTTAACGGAGATGCCCACAAGGACAGGACGTGACAGTTTATAGAGGAGAGAAGGTGAAGCGTTTTTAGGATGAGGCCTCTGAGCAACTTGGGGGAGCTTTCTAAGGGAGCGGACAGCTGGCTCTGACGCAGGCCCCCGATGGTGCGCTTTCCCGGGGAAACAAGGCGGGGGGCTCCCGGGTAAGTGAGCAGAGGCACCAAGGTCCGTGGTCCCAGAGGCTAAGTCTCTGAAAAGGCGACTGAGGCGGCCGCCATCCTGAGGGCTCCAGGCGCTCAGGTGACACGGCTCACGGTGCAGGCTCCTCTTGCCCGCCCGCCTGCCCGCCCGCGCCCAACAGTCCCAGCCGCGAGGGCCTGCCCGCCAGCAGCGCTGAGGGACCGGCCCAGGACAGCCTTCAGAAGGCACGGGAGCGCCCGTGTTGCACTTCCCAGCCCTGTTCCCAAATTAATCTTCAGGGACTGTGGTGCCAGCATCTTACGACTCAGCAGGACAGACTCCAGGAAGGGCCCCTGGGGCCTTCGCGTCCCTGAGGCTGGCTTGGCGCGGACCGAGGTGGGAGCAGGGCGGCCTGCCCGCCCCCCCCCAGCCCCCCCCACCATGCTGCGCCAGGGCCGCGGCACCTACCAGCACGTTCACGGTGCAGCTCATGCGGTTCTCCTTGCTCTCGTCGTGCATGACGATGGTTCTGTAGTCCAGGAGGTTCTCCAAGAGGCTGCTGACCAGGAGCGCGAAGACTTCCCCGGAGCTGGAGAGGTACTTGTGCTTCCGGCAGTGTTCCAGGAGCCTGAGGGGAGGAGTGGGGACACAGGCCTGGTCTGAGCCGTCCTTCCCACACCATCTGGGAGCCGGGCAGTCCCAACAGCAGGTGGGGCCAGGTGAGGAGACACAGCCTTTGCTGGCTTGTCACAGGCCCCAAGCGCCACCTTTCTTCACAGCGTTGGTTCAAGCCACTGGGAATCCCAGCCCACAGCGGTCCTGCTTTGAACGTCTCTCTGTATTTTTGTTGTTGTTGGTTTTTGTTTTCTTGTGGAAACTACAAAAAGGGGAACCTTTGCCCAAAAGGCTTGTTTATGCTTTCTGGTCACTCTACTCAAGCTGAAAGAGACCACCCCTGTGGGGACCCCCGTGGGCGTTCCAGATGGGCCTGCGGGAGCGCCCAGAGAGGAACTGAGGACGTGGGCATGCAGTTGGACCTGTGGCTCCTCAGACACAAGTGTCATTTTCAGAGAAAAAAATGAACAGCGGTAAACGAGTCTGAGGCCAAACTTCAGCTCTACTTCTTCTTTCTGGGGGCCCCAAGAGAGCAAAGCTTCTACCAGAATGTCTCAGATTAGAGCATTAGAAGAAAGCTTGGGGAACAAGAGCAAAAGAAGAGGAAGAAATGTGGTCAAAGAATTAGTCCAGATTCTAGGATTATTCTCGGGCACGGGAGATTTGCATGATCATATTTTTGTGAGCTAGTGATCCAGGAAGAATAAAGAAAAAAATAAGATATGTATGTGAAAAATCAGCTATAGGACTAAAAAAATGAGTAGTTTATCATTTGCAGATATTTTGGATGTGTTTGCATGTGCTTGTAATTTCTCCATTTAATTCCTGTATGAGATCAGAATTGCAAAGGTGATAAGCTGGGAGTTTTGAGGCCTGTTTGAATAGGCAGATCTGATGAAAACAGGATAAAAAGATCCACATGTGGTCTTATCAGCCATTAAAAACATAAGGACTTCTGATACTTTCAGATACAGATGAGTCATCAACTCATTCCTGAGTACCCAGTGTGCTGGTTCCCTAAAAAAAAAAAAACAACTTAAGACCTGGCTGGTGTGGCTCAGTGGATGGAGCACCGGCCTGCACCAAAGGGTCATTAGTTTGATTCCCAGTCAGGCCACATGTCTGGATTGCAGGCCAGGTCCCCAGTAGGGGTGTGTGAGAGGCAATCGCACATTTTTTTTGATAGGATGTTTCTTTCCCTCTCTTTCTCCCTCCCTTCCCCTCTATCTCAAAATAAAAACATTGTTTTAAAAATCTTAAAAAACAAAACAAAGTCAGGAGCCTCGTCCTCAAGCACCATCTCTGCACATGTTCCCATGAAGCAGGTGAATGATGAAATGACCCAGGCACGCCCCCAACAAGTCGGTCCACATCATGGAAGTTCAGGAAACACAAGACACGAATAGTCTAGAGCAGTTCCAGCCCCGGCGATGGCAGGACGTGGCGACGACAATAAAGACAGTGCCCAGTGCCCGCGCCAGAGCAGCCAACACCTGCTCTGCATCAGACCTGTAACGGACACTAGGAGAAGCAGGACCTCAATTCATCCTCACCACAGTACCAAACTACAGATCCTATTATGGTGGATCAGAAAAAGAGAGGTGTCGGATGGGTGTGCAAAGTCAGAGGCCTGGAATGTGGAGTAAACAGGACTTGAAGCTCAATCTCTCTCTTATTTCAACATGCAAGTGTTTTTAACCCTCTTTTTATGCTGTAATAACCTATGTGCAAAGGAGAGTTAAGAGGACCTGAGGGTGATGGGTGGGGGTGGGGTGGGGGCGGGGTGCTAATGTGGGCACAGCGGGGGAGTGAACGTTGGACTGGGAGAGGGGCCGTGTAAAGACCAGCCCACGCACAGCAGCAGATGCCACTGGTGTCAGAGGTCCTTTAAGGGCACAGTGTATATTCAAATGTAAAGTGGACCTTGAAATGTGTCTTCCCTCGTCCTTGAAGTTGTTGCTTTGAAGCCGTAATTAGAGGTATTACCACTTCTGGTGAAGTTCAGTAATTTGAACACTGGGCAAAAATGCCTTGTCCCTCCCTCTCCCTCCCTCCTTCCCTCTGCTCTGCGCTGGATGGCCAGGCTGGCCAGACTCACATCGGACAACCCAGCACCAGCAGTGGGTGGTGGGTGGCCCCGGCGACGCCGCGGCTCCTCCGTGGCTGTGTAAGTGCAGGGCAGACCCGCTTTTCTCCATCTCTACCTGATGCCATCCACCTGACGTTCTGGGTCTGAAATACTCACAGCTTTTCCAGAAGGACCTTGTACTGTTCGTCTCCTCTGCCGCCTTCCACCTCCTGGTCCAGCTTTGTGATCAGCTCATTCTCAAACTGAAAGCAGAGTCAGAAGTCCACAGGGCAGTGTCACACCTTAGAGGAGGACAGGAGAGACACCCCGCCAGCCCCTGCAGATTGGCCCAACCCCCTTCTAAATCGTGCATTATTTTCAGCAGAGTTAGAGGAAGATCGCACATAACATCATCCATTAACAGTGCACTGAGGCCCCAGAGGAACTTTCTGAAGTAGCCTCATGTTTCTTCAGCCTTTGCTTTACATTCGCAGCAAAAAATTACCCAAAACATTATTTACCATTACAACTAGGCATATAAAAATAACTTAATGATTCTAATTTTCTAATGTTTGGTTCCTGTCTCAATCTTGGCAATGGGACTGCTTTCGTTCTGATTTTGCAGAGCTCCATGGCCGCAAGGCTCTCCTTTCAATATTAATATGCTGTATAGATAAGGAAAACGGAACAGAGAAAAAACATAAGCAAGCTGAGGTCAGAAACGAGAGCCCTCTGCGCCGCCCCCTTGATCCTCTGCCCAGCTCTCTGAGCGGCACCGCAGCAGACGGGGTCAGAAATGCATGACGTCATTATTTTAAGAACCCAGACACAGAGGGCGGCTTCAGGGAGCACACTGAGCAAAGGGGCTGCTTGGAAGCTGCCCCTGGTGGCAATATCTGCTTCCATCTGTATTGCTTGACAAAGCGAAATGTAAAAGAAAATGTTTAGACCAACTCTGATTCATATTATTCAGGCTAGGGCTGCTCTATATAGAAAGGAAATAACCAAGAGTTGACTATACATGCATTACAAAGATTATAGGTCTGACCACCTCTTACCATATGGAAATCGCCGTTTCCACTGAAATTGAACTCACACTGCATCATATCAAAGAAAATGGGGATGGTGGCTTTCCGGAGCTCCGCTTCAGGGGTCAAAGTGACCTCTAGAATGGGGCCCACCATGGAAGGGATGAATTTGATTTTGTGGGGACCTGAAATGGAAGTAAGGAAGACATGTAAAAATAAATTCACTGGAAGTGCAGTGTTACCGTCTTCTTCCACAGAACCCTTAAGAAAAGAGTAAGTTTATGTGAGTAAACCAACTCATTTCAGAACTGAGTGACTAAATACTGTATTTTGATAACAAGGGGATGGCCTACCAAGAGTCAACGCTCACTTCCAGACTCACAGACAAATAGGTCTTAGGGTTACTGGAATTAAAATGAAGACAGAGTTCACCGCGGCCCAGGAGCTAAACGTGGGCTCGCTGAAGGGTACACACTCACCCAGGTTGTACCACATGTCGCGGATCCGAAAGCCGAGTTCCTTCCTCATGTCCCCATATCTAGGAAGAGCATAAACCAAGAGAATGATTCGTAGTGGCAACAAGTACTTATCATAAAATAGGGGGGAAAAATAGCCTGTGTCCCTCTAGGTCACTTTTCAGGCAGGTGTTGAGGCAAGGTCCCTTTAAGAGATGAAGCTGATATCCACAGAGCCCCACAGGGGAGGGGGGCTTCACCAGCAAAAGGAGGGACATGTGTAGATGGAAAATGACTGAGAAGCTGAGACCAACGAACTGATTAAAGGGAGAAGAGTGAGTAACACGCGGGTTGCTGCTAAGCAAAGAAATAAAACAGAAACACTACTTAAAAGGATGATACATGGGTATGATTTATATAGCAATGTAACTGATGTCTAACAAACATGCTAGATTTATATATTTACATTGGAGTAGCCCATATCTAATACCACACTGGGAAGCTCTGGACATACATTCTCAGTGGGGGGATATTGTTCCCAAAGGGGTGAAAATTGGTCCTCGGGGGCAAAAAACGTCTACTGTTTTGATGAATAAAACACAGGAATACAGACAGCAGACAAAGAGGTTAAATGCACACATCTGTTGGATTACTGTCAGTGCAAAGGTGTGATTAGAAAAACGGTGTCTAAGAAGGTTACCTATAGGAGTCACTAATGGGGAAAAAAGTGAGAAACGTGGTTCTCATACACAGTGGTTTTGGGGGAGGTGAGTAAGAATGACCTGGGACAGCTCTTAAAGAACACACACGTCTGGGGCCACCCACGCTGCGTACCAGGTCAGAAGCGCGGGGCTTGGACACCTAGAAACAGGGCGGGTCAAAGCAGAGCCTGCAGACGTGCCCGGGGGACTCTAACGTGGGCCTGCGACCATCCCACAGGCGGCTCTGCATTTCCCCCTCGAGCTGCTGTTGCGCCGAACATACGTTTCAGATTCCTCATTTGGAAACGCCTTCAGGAGCCAGTATAAAAATCATATTCAAAATTTCCTCTTACTATTTCATTTTAACAAAACAACATAACCTAGTTTTATTATTAAAATTAAGTAAGTGTATGTGGTCACTATCTGGCTCATAATAGGCAATCAATAAATATTTCTATTGTTTATTAATACTGTTGATGGTGCTTCTACTGAAAATAAGAGAAGTCTTGGAAATGTTCCATCACATTTCTATAACCTGAATATATACAAATGTCAGCTCCCCAGGTATGTCTCTTCCCTTGTGCATGTGTATTTTTACATGGATTATACTTACAGTCACACTTTGACCAAAACCAGAATCATTAATGCTAACTATCCACTTCACCAGACTTGGTGTCAACTAACTTCACATATGGTTAATCAACCAAAATCAAATCTATCCTTGAAAGAAATTGCATCATTTAAGATATTATAAAGAGTGACATTAAGGCATCCATCTTAAAAATCAATTATCTTATTGGTACCCTCCCCACAAAGAAATGTATAAAACAAGTTTTACTTTGATCATTGAGAACACAATCACTAAATCTCCATCTCAGTGTTTGGGGGAGGAACTAGAGGTAAAGGGATGCTAAATAATTTGTCAAGAATCCCAGATATCCCATAAAGGGGAACAGAACTAAAATTTCACGGCTTTTAAATGGTCAATTTCTCAAGTTCTTTCTAACCACAGAGCCTTTGAGTTTCCAGGCTCCTGAAGAACTCTGAAACAGACCTGAGACAAAAGCCACAGAAAGATCCCCTCTAGCTCTCATCACACTTATGCGTTAGTCCATTTTGCAATCCAAGCAAGAAGCTGCACAGCATGTTTGGGTGATGCCTTAGTGCTGGCTTCTGTACTGCAGTGACCGAGAGATACCAAAGCAGCCTGCTTTGAGAAGCAAGGGTTATAGAGGCACTGTGCCTGCAATTTGGACAAGCTGCCAGCAGAGGGCAGCTGTTCTCAGAGATGGGAGTACTGCCAGCCTTCAGGCCTTTCCACGTACAGATTCTCTATAAAGAACGTGATGGGTGGTGAAAACATGAGTGGGGCCTTGAGAAGAGATGTGAATTTGGGGAAATATGAGGTCTACAAAATAATTATAAGACCTGTCTCACTAACAACATGGTAGCCAGGGGACAGTAATATTTGTGATACCCCAAATTTTGCTCTGAAATGGGAAAATCACCTGCTCAATCTTGAGCAAGTTTAAGAGGACACTTACTTTTTTACAATTTTGGTGCGCTTGGCTTCAGAGAAGGTTTCAAGCTGAAGGGACTCGTGGGTGAGAAATGCGACTGCCAAATGGAAGTAATTGTTCCAGAGCTGTTCAAAATTAATTGTGTGGGTGAAAAGAAACGGAAAATAACATTAATAAGGGGTCATCATATAACAGTACCATATGGTACAAGTCACTGGCCAGGGATTAATTATAAAAAAAATCCACACTTCTTTCTCTTTCTTGTGTTTCAATTATTCACACCTGAAAGTTTTAACACTTAATATTAATATTATACTTTAAAAAAAATCCAAATGGTTATATTTGTCTATACTCCTGGGATAAAGGCAAACTACTTCCAAGAACTATACCTATTTATAGTAAATAGTTTGGCAATATGTATCAAAAGCCCTAAAATTCTGCCAAACTTTTGAACTAGTAAGTAGTTTAGGACTTTATCCTGGAAAAATAAGTCATGGGTATTTAAAAAATATTTAAAACAAGGAAGGCCCTGCCACAGCTAGTTCATCTAACAGAAAATGGAAATAATCTAAATGTTCACAAGAATATGGCTAAATAAATCATGGCCCAACCATACAATGGAGTATATTAGCTATTAAAAAGACTGAAAATATTTAATATCATTGAGAAGATCACAGAAAAAGCAAATAAAGTAGATTAACAGGTTATCAAAGAACTTAACAGTTCAATTTCATTTTTGCATATACATACAAACACAAATACAAATACAACACACATATACATATATGCATACACACATATATACATATATGATGCATCTATTTACCTCCTCTACTTATGACTCTCCACTTTTAACATCCCACAGGCACACACAAGGGCATACAGCAAAGCAAACCCCGCCCAGAGCGTGCAAGGGCACTTAGGCCCCACGAGAGCGGGGCCCTGTCTTCCCTCCCCACGGCCTAGGGTGGTACTCTGTACATTTAAATACTCTAGTATTTGTTGGACGAGTGAATGAATGGAGGTGCAGCTACGGGTCACCTGTTTTGTTACCACTCTGGACTCTGAAGGAAGTGCGTATAGGAGCCAGTCTGGAAGGTCACCACAGGCAGGTAGAGGAGCGCCTGCGAGCCGGTCGGCAAGCACGTGTGCATGTGTGTGGGTTGTGTTAGCAGCGGAAGGTACACTATTTGCCTTTCGCTTTTCTTCTTTCTGCTTATTTTTATTTTCTACTATTACTTTTTTCACATGTATTAGTTCTCCAGGAAGAAGAAAAAACCCTGTTTTACTATGTGTGGAGGACAGAGTGATGTGCTTTAGGAAAGAAGAAAGGACAAGAACACTTTTTCATGGGACAATGATAAAATCTACACTGTTTTCCAAAAGGAACTGTTCTCTTGCTTGGGTTCAGAACTCAAGGAACTCCCAGGGGAGTGGCAAGCTCACCTGAAGCTCGAAGCTCGCCTGATCCATGAAGCACCGCGTGAGCACCTCAGCGAACTGATTGATGGCACGCAGGAACACCCTGGGGGAGGGCACACTGGCTGAAAAAGCAACTCCGTGCCCACTGAAACACCTCCCACCCGCGTTAGAGGCCACAGCAAACCAAACCCGATTTGGCAACAGACGACCTTTAGATCCCTCACGGTCCTTAGCGACCAAGGACAGAGCCCAGTCTGCAGAGGACGCTGAAGGTCCATTTCTAGAACTGATGACAGCACCACTCAAGGCTGCTTCCCTGCGTAGCCGGGGGTGAGAGACAAGACGACAGGCCTCGTCTCCTGAGGTTCAGACCAGGGCTCCCTGCACTCTGTCATGAGGCGTCCATTTCAAAGTCTATGCACCTGTCCCCCCACCTGCACATAGTCAGGAAGGGTTTTTCTGTCCCCCCACCTGCACATAGTCAGGAAGGGTTTTTCTAGTCAGGTATCAGGACCTTGTAGAGTTGACAAAAATAGTGAGAATCATGAGTTACTTTATTTAGCTCTTTCAAAAATTCTGAAGCTCTTTTAATGGAAAGTGTATTTAGTTCACTTTGCTTCCATTCACCAAGTATTTGTTGTGGGCCAGAAACGACAGGGCCCTGGCTTAGGTTTTGCCTTGAAAGAGAGTTCCTGGTCTCACAATGTTTGCAGCTGGGCAGGGGTCGTTTGCAACCATGACAAAAAAACATGGAAAATTCGATGAGAGGGTATAAAGATGGAAATCAAAGGAAGAGAAGATGACATCCAGGACAGAGAGGCTTCCTTTGGAGACGGCATCTGAGGAGGACGGCAGGAAGGAATGGGTGGCAGGCTGACGCACAGAGGTGAGGGGAAGGCAGGCAGGCGGCAGAGCAGCGGGAGGGCACACACGGACTCATCCAGGGCCCGGGAAGCCGTCCGCATGGGTGGAGTGCAGGTTGTACATAGAGGGAAAGGGTGGAAGACAAGGCTAGAGACGCAGGGTGGGCCAAGGTGCCAGGTCTTTGGCTGTCAGAATGACAGTGACTATATGGTGCCACCAGCAGACGCCAGGCAGAGCTGATGCTGACGATTCAATGAGGAGGCTGCAGCTGAGAGGGGCCAGGGCAGCGGTGCCGCAACCAAGAAGAGGAGCACGTAAACCAGGCCCATGGACGTGGGAGGATCCTTGATTGACAGATGATGCATTTGCGGCCCAGGATTTAACAGCTTCACAAACGTCAGAGGGCTAGTTGCCAGAACCAAGCACAGTGACCCCTGAACAACACAGGCACCGGGGCACTGACCACCCCCCACTGCCCTGCCCCGCACAGTAAAAAATCCACATTTAACTTACTCCCCAAAACTTGACTACAGGCAGCCCTTTGCACCTTCAGTTTCACATTGGCGGATTCAACTAACTGCGGATCAAAAATAGTGTTTTCAGCCCGAAGTTGGGAACTGCAGATGCAGAGGCCTGGTTATTCTAGTAGCCCATTGTTGACCAGAAGCCTTATCAGTAACATAGACAATCAACTAACGCATATTTTGTATGTTATATGTATCATATACTGTATTCTTACGAAAAAATATGCTAGAGCAAGAAGATGTTATTAAGAAAACCATGAGGAAGAGAAAACACATTTACTGTATTTATTGGAAAAACCCATGTATACGTGGACCCATGCAGTTCAAACCCACGTTGTTCAAGGGCCAGCAGTATTGGGTCAGTTGCCTCAGGGCCCAGCCATGGGCAGCCTTACCTGCTCTGAGTCATGTTCATGACCATCCAGTCTTTCGCGTAGACATTCTTTCCAATCAGATCTTTAAACATGATAAAAGTTTCCATGAGGAAGTCCTGCAGAGACAAAGGAATGGCTGGAGAAAAACTGGATTACATTTCCTAAATCCCTTCCCAGCACGTGGATGAGAAGAAACACAACAGAACAAGACATTCCTAGTCCCGCTGTAGCAGCCTAACTTTTAAATAAGGTTTAGGGGATGAAAAAGCATTTTTCACAGCTATCATGTGATTTGATTTTTATACCATACACTCTGATGAGGAACACAGGATGAAAAACTGCCCACATTTTACAAATGATAAAACTGAGACTGTGAAATATTAAGTAACTTGCTTAAGGTTGTAGAACTGAGGAAGCAGAAGAGCTGGGAAAAGAACTTGGGGTTCTGAACCCTACATTTAAAGCCAAGTGTTGTCTGAAAGGATCCACTGCACTTACACAAACTCCCCAACAATCGTGAGAAAACTGACTGAAATACTTCAAGTGACTGAATCCGGTTCTCCTCTATTATTGTTAGAACAGAACCCAAATGCTATAAATAAGCAGCAGAGTCAGAAGGTAACCATGTATAGTCTGGGAGAAGGTGCTAAATGGTCCTTAAAAGAAATTACCGCAGTGGATCACGCCGACTGTAGTAACTAAGAAGTAAGTCTAGCATCGGCAAAACAGCGAGGGCACCCAGCAGGGCGCTGCGAGCAAAAAGGCAGGCAGGGCAACCGCACTACAAATCAAAGCTAAAACTTTACAACGTGTTTCTACTTATTAAAAGTAGCCTAACTTTTAAATAAGGTTTGGGGGATAAAAAAGCAATTTTCACAGCTATCATGTGATTTGGTTTTTATACCATACACTCTGATGAGGAACACAGGATGAAAAACTGCCCACATTCTACAAAAGTCAGAGGGCTAGTTACCGGAACCAAGTGCAGTGACCCCTGAACTTGGTTAAAAGCTGGTTAAATTTAGACATTTTCCACTCGGATTCCTGAAATGGCAATCCTGTGCAATTTCTCTAGCATGGAACAACACAGCTCCATCTTATGAATGACATCACGTAGCGGAAAGGGCCCGGTACTCGCGGGCAGGAGGCCTGGGCTCTGTCTCTCGCTGCGTTCCTGCGAGATGGGGTCACAGGGTGAACTTCCTGCCCTTCCGATGCCAGGTGGCAGGGGACAGGAGCCGCTCCAGCCCTAGGACCTGTGCCGCCCCTGAATCTTCCTTTTAGTTCAATGGAGAGTCAAACGTTACTATCCTCAATTTCAAAATCAGAGACGTATTTCATTCATGTCTTTTAAAATATTTCATCATGTTTGAAGTGTTCCCGCTAATGTATTCATTCTTCTGTTAACCCTTTTCTCTCAATTCAGCCAGAAGTCAAGGTTTATGGAGCAAGGATTAAATTTAGATGCCAGTTATTCACTTCAGACACCGACTCTACATTGAACTCCTGGTAATTTAAGTTCATTGTAAACAGTACTGGCATAATAGGGGCAATTCACGGACAATCCCCCATTTTATCTATCGCTTCCCAAAGTCTGTCAAGTGGCTTATTGAGAAGCGGCAGGCGGGCGTGAAGGCCAACACACTGAGAGGCGAAGGATCTAGCTGTCCAGGTAGTCCTGCGGCTGAAGCCTGTAATTCCCCCGAGGAGATAAGAATCATCTTAGTTAATAGTAGAGGGGGAAGAGCTCACCATTGTTCTGGAAAACATGAATTAAAACCTGTTTTTCACTTACGTAATGGAGCCAAATTGTCAAAAGTTTGGAGTTAGTACCACTTCAATATTCTACCTGACTTGTGAAGGAAATTTGGAAAAAAACCTATTTTTATATTAATTTTATCTTACATTTTAATAGTAATAAGGTTACTATTATAAATAGCTAGTGTTCATAGGCATTAACTACATGCCAAGCACAAGCGAGTCATTTTCTATGCATTATTTCAATCGATACTCACATTAACCCTCAAGAAAAGGACGATCTTACAGATGAGAAAACTGAGCTTTGGAGAGGTTAAACAGGTTGCCCAAAATTTCACAGAAGGAAGAGGGAGAGCCGGAACCCATTCCCAGATCTGGGTGGTCTAAAGCCTGTGTTCCTAAACCCACTACACCACCTGCCTATGCAGGGGAAACAACACTGCCCCAAGTCTCCCTCTCTCCCCTCCTCTCCTCTCTGCCTAATTCCCTTGTCGGCCCCGCCCCCCCACCCCTTACCTCTGCCGGCCCAGTCTCGCAGGCACACCTGCGCGCCCTCTGCAGCACACCTACACATCACTATGGGTTCCTTGCCATGCTGCCTGCCAGGACACGGCCCAAGTGCAGTCCCAAGTAGGCCCCCAGATTAGGCCACATGGTCCAATACAGCGTTTGGAGAGTTCGTTACTGGACCGGCTGCTACCACTAACACTAGGCAGTTTCCCTCCAATCCTTGCGTGCTGTGCTTCTCCACCATGGGGCCTCACCAAAGGAGGGGGATTGGCAGGGAAGGAGCTGGAGGTCCTCAATGCGCTGGCCACAGGCTATCAGTGGGACAGAGGCAGAAAGCAGAAAATCTGGAGCACAGCAGACTGAATATGCACGGATTATGGGAAGTTATCGAGGGCAAAGGCTAGTGCCACGGGACATCAAATTGCTGACCCAGATCTGTGTCCAGCCGACTCCTCAGCAGAGTAAGATGACACCATCAGGGACACTTTAACAGCCGCTAAAACTGCCCTGAAGGAAGAACCCTGAGGAGCAGCCACCGACCCGGCTTAGTCGCTCAGGCAACCTCGGCTTGTGTGCCAAAGAGCAACTGAGGACAATTTTCGTGTTTAAAATGAGAATAGAATATTTCAACTGAAGATACAAGGGTTGCCAGGGGTAGGTGTTACCTCTTCTTGTTTCCGTTTCCAGGAAATACTATAACTGATGACTTCAACCACATCTTAGGAGACCTTGCACATCTCTGCCTCTGAAAGTCCTAGCCTCCTAGCCACGGCGTGAGTGACTGCTGTCCCTGAAGACAAGGCACTATCCTCTTTTGAGAGCAAAGAAAGATCTCTCAAATGTTTCTAAATAAGGGCTCTCTCTAAATCCAAGACGTTCAGAGGTTCAGTGAGGACCCTTTGGTATACAAATTATACTCTTCAGATCTGATTCCAGGGAGAAAGAACCGATAATTTCCTTTCCTCCCTCACTGCGGACCACCACACGGCGCTGGAGGTGGGTGTGAGAGACCCGGGGCCCCGGATGCTCAGTTTTGGTTACTCTTCTTGCTGAACCTAAGAGTTCTCAGGGTTATAGGCCTCGATGAAGACAACTTACAGTGATGTCTTGTTTGGTCTTGAAAGTGCTGATGTAGTGGCTGTAGTGGCTGTCGTCCATCTGTCGCAGGATGGCGATCATGCACGCCACAAAACTGCCCTGGAGAGGAGAAAGAACACGCAAATCCCCACTCCTGAGGCCAGCTGCCAGAACAAGACCTGGGCACACGGAACATGGACTTTGGGTTGCCCACCTAATCTCCTACGCAGGGACCACACCAAACTGGAAGCATGAGGCATGCCAAGGTCCTAAGGGCACGCACCCTGCTGTTTCTGCCCCAAAGGACCTCCTTCTGACTCTGAGTTAAGGCACATGGAGGGCTTTCCTTGCCCCTCACCCCTTCACTGAGCAGCTAAGATCCATGCGGTCCTGTAGGTCAAGGGACCCTGACGTCAGCCCCCAGCTCGACTGCTGGCGAAGCTCTGACAACTGTGCCCTCGAGCTTCCGTTGAGACAGCGCTGCAGGACAGAAGTCCAGAGAGCAACGTCTGGATAGTTAGATTATTTAAACAGGTATGAGTCTGCAGGAAGGCAAGGAGGACAAAGAAAGGAAGTAGAACAGAGAGCGGAGGAACAGAGGAGGGCAGGTATGAGAGTTCCCTGGCGGGACGTCTCAGTGTCCCTTCTCCAGCTCTGGAGGCCGGTGGCCAGGTATTCCCAGTGCGTGGGACACGTGTGACTGTGCATCTGGTTTGAGGAAAGGGACTGAATAATTAGATGGTCAATCGTTCTATTTTTGAGGTCAGAAATGACATAGTCAACGAGCTTCCTCCTTGTCCAAATGTATTTGAATTATAACCTTCCAGCCAGAGGGCGAGTATCTGGAGGCAAATATCCCCCTCTCTGTGCATGATCATGGAAACAACACCGATTCAACCGTGCCGGGCACGGAGCAGCTGAAGACGCCGCTGCTCTTGGGAGGGGGCGGTGTCTCCTAGACACAAAAACAGCGAGTCCTTTCACGGGCACCCCTCCCCCGTGCGTGTCTGTCTGAGTCCCTTGCTTGAAAAAGTTTGTTTTTCTCATTATAGCACAATGTGCATTCATTGTACTAAGGCTTCTGGTACATATTGCAACCTAGCATAGAGCTTCCCTCCCATCCATGTCTAATGGTGTTCGTTTCCCCAGGCTTTTGCCTAGTCTGGGTATTAAAGTTTTATTTAATCTGACTTTTGTTTAGTTTGCATTTCCTGCTTTGAATGACACATTCTGTCCATATACTTGTCAGCCAGGCCATTATTTGTTCATATTCTTTACCCATTTTTAATTAAAATGTCTTTTTTGGTGGCTTGCAACAGCTCTTTGAATATTAAAGCTTTTAGCCACCTGTCAGATATTTTACAAATAATTTTTACAGTTTGGTGCTTGAAGTTTAATTTGCTGATATATATTTTTCACATATAAGGGGTTTAGTTTTTTTACCTAGTAAAATCTATTGCTTCTTTTATAGAATCATTTCAATTTTTAAAAAATCATATATCCCTTTTCTCTTAAAAACAGGCATATATTAATTTATATCTTCTTTTAGCTGCCTTAGAATTTTTTTAAAAACATTAAACCCTTCATTCTATCTGGAATTCATTCTTGTGGGCATAACATGAAATAAGAGTCAAGCAAATTTTTCCACATTATTCATATATTTCCCAAATAATGTTTATTAAAAACATTCACTTTCCTGATAGAAAGGTAAAATTGTTCATGAAATCTTAAGCCCCTTTTTAAATTCCCTCAATTCTGCTCTGCCAATACATACACTCTGTTGCGGTGCCTAACGCCGCTTTAATTATTGTAGCCTTATCACGTGTTCAGATGTGGCGGCCAAGCCCTGCCCTGCTACTCCCATGGGCCATGCATTTTCTTAAAAAAGATTTTATTTATTCATTTTTAGGGAAAGTGGAAGGGAGGGAGAAAGAGAGAGAAACGTCAGTGTGAGCGAGATACATTGATCCATTGCTTGTCCCCAACTGGGGACCTGGCCGCAGCCCAGGCTTGTGCCCTGACCGGGAACCAACCTTTCCGTTCACAGGCCGGGGCTCAACCAGCTCAGCCGTACCAGCCAGGGCTGGCTGTTCATTTCTGTGTTACTTCTATTTACTTTTACTCTCCTATTTTTGTGACTACATTAAACGGAATTTTTTCCAAGCTCTAAATAGCTATTTTTGTAATATAGAAATGCCACTGAATAATATTTATTTATTTTGAAACCAGTAAATTTAGTAAATTATTCATCAGTTATTAAAATTTCAGTTAACTCTCTTGGGTTCCGTAGATATGGCAGTCATTTCAGCTAAAAATAATTTTTTTTTCCTTTTTCAGATTTATAGAGTATTTTTTTTTTGTCTTATTATATTGGACAGAATTTACAGGAGAATCTTGATTCTCCTTTTTTATGAGCATCAAGTAATATGTTGCCTGGTAACAGCATGTTAAAAACTCCTCCTGTTCTTAGTTTGGAACAGATATTATATCTATCACATGTATTTGGCATCTGTGGAGTCAGGAAACTTCTTTCCTTTTATTGAAGTGATATGTTTTATTAATGGATCCTTTAATATTTAACTATTCTTGACACCTGTTTAAACTACATTAAGCCATATATATAGTTATGAAAATGATATATACATAGTGTATATGTGCCTATGTATGTAGAATATATAGTGTATGTGTATAATGTATAGTTTGTGTACATGCATATCATATATAGTGTATGTGTATAATACATACAGTGTGTGTGTGTACGTGCATATGTAATATATACAGAGTGTGTATGTGTGTACGTGCATACGTAATATATACAGAGTGTGTATGTGTGTATTTCTCTTTGTGACTGTCTCTCTGCCTCTGTGTGCCTTTCCCTCGCTTTTCCCCTCTGATGTTTATCTTTCTCAAGCGTTCGCACTGGGCCCCTGGCGTCTGCATCCCTCCCTGTCTCAGCCGTGTCCCACTCGTCACCTTGTTTTAACAGACACACAGCAGCCGTTCTGCCAGTTCTGCCTTCACATCCTCACCCTGCTCTTCAAACACACTGAGCCAACGCTCTTGAGTTAAACAAGATAAGATAATGGATGACTTATCTCCTAAAAGAAGCTGAACAGACAGATTTAAACTCAGACATATTTTCTGCATCATTATCTGTATCAATATACGCTTTCCTAAATAATATAGTTACCAATCTGCCTTTCTTTCTCTATTTTTTATACACATGGCAGAAATGGCTTGGCAACAGCAATGAAAGCGTATCTAGCCAGTATTGATGCCTTCATCATAAGACCTGAATCCTCTTATAATAAGTTTTGGATCACCCTGAGTTTTGATCTAGCAGAAAGGCAAGGTTTTGCTTGCAATCATTTCTCTAGATTCCTATTTGGATCACCTCCGTCAGCCACATGTGCATCTTATGAGGGACTCAGGATTTCTGCCTTGTCACTGCCTCTGGCGGGAAGGCCCTTCCTCACACACCTGCACAGCCCGCCAGCACCTTCTTGAAACCTTTGTCCAAATTCTACCCTCTCGGGGGAGCCATCCTTAACCACCTTGTTTAAAGGTATAATTCTCCCACCCTGACTTCCCTTATCCTGCTCATTGTGTTCTCCACAGCGCGTACGCCCTAACACGAGGTACTTTATCTTTGGTCATTGCTATCGCTGGAACGCAAGCTTTGCTCAAGTCCTGGTTTCTGTCGGGTCTGTCCCCTGATGTGTCTCCAGTGTCCAGGACGGCACCTGGCTTACAGCAGCTCCTTAACACATGCTGAATAAATAAATGGTTTTTTGGGATAGCAAAATAAATGGCAATTTGGGAGAGCTTTCTTACTATGTCCTCTAATTAAAATCTAGTTGTTTCTTTTAATATCACAAGTAAAAGATGCCGCATTTCAGTGATGACGCAACCTGGCTTTCAGTAGTTACCCGCGGTCTCGCAGACACAGCGGATGGAGAATGAGGCCAGGGCAACTCAGGTGCTCCTAAAAGATGCTCATTAGAAGTTCCACAAAATGTTTGTTTTTCTTTTGAAGCAAGCGCACTGGATGATGCCACAGGGCACCAACTAAACTTCTCAGACCTCCTCCCACAGCACCCACAGGACACCGCTGGGAACAGAGCCTGGTACCAGCTGCTTGGGGTGCAGGCTGGGTGACAACGCATACTCGCTCTGCAGCCGGGCTGGCTGCCCGAGCCCAGACCCCAGCTCGACCCTCCGGTCGGTATGGGACCTCAGCAGACCGCTTAGCCACTCTGGGCATGTTTCCTCATTAGAAAAATGGAGCTAATGAGAAAACTTCCTAACAGGACAGAGGCAACCTTCAACGAAATCTGAAGTGCTTTAAACAGTTCCTGGCACACAGAAGTAATCAGCTAATGGCTACTACCATCAGCGTCACCGCCACTGGAAGTACCAGCACTATTACTATTATCAGCCTAACGAGGTGGATCCAGACAAAGCAAAACGTGCATAAATTGAGATTTAGAACTAAATTAGTTGAGATAATAGAGGAAATGCTGAATGCAGCTACCAGAACCCTTCCTCTTCTGCTCAGCGAGACTCCTATTTTCCTTGAATCAAATATTAAATGCTTAGCATTTGAGGTATCAGTCGACCTAGGGTGCCTGCGTGCCTCAATGGGCCCCTGCTTTAGTGTCTTATGGGAGGCTTTGGTTTGACAGTCCACGTGAGCAAGACTCCTCAAGAACGGGTCCGCATGCCTCCTACTTAGGGAATCCAGCATAACGCTTCCCCGGGGACCTCCCTGCTCTTCTGGATCGTCTTCCCTCAAGAGAAAGTCAGTGTCAGAATTAAGATCTGCTCTCAGTGATAACCAAGGGTCACCTATTACAGGAGCTTGGAAAGTTCTAGATTCCATTCCTCTCCCAGGGAGACGTGCAGTGCAGTGTGCAGACAGGTGCACACTGGACTGGGAGGGGCCCGTGGGAATCTGGTCTCAAGACTCTGGTCCCGAGCGCCCCCCGAGATGGGCAGATGGGACCCTGAGAAGCAGCAGCGGCGGGTCCCCTGGAGGGTTACTCACAATGTGGGGAGACTGTCGGCTCATCCCGATGACGGTCCGATTGATCCTCCTCAGCAGCCGCTGCATGATCAGCTGTATGTGGGGCACGGTGGGGCCCTGCAGGGGACACAGGGTTGAGACCACTCCTGACTCAGCTTCACCTCTTCCGGAAGCCTGGGATGCCATAAATCGCATTCTGCCTCTTCCCTACCAGGCAGTCATTTATCCAAAAGGGATTAACGGATTCACAGAATAACAGGTAATACTGTGACTAAGGTGAAATAATCCGGTCTAACATTTAAAAGGTGAGCACTGGGACGCAGGGGAGGAATGCGGCCTGATCCCCCAGGCCGCCCAGGTTCGCGGACAGCTCCCTGCGGCCCCTGGCGCGCCCCCGTTCGGAGGGGCGCCTGTTCTGCCGATTCTGAGCAGGCCAGGGTGCCCGGGACAATAGGCACATGCACAGGAAGTGAAAGGCAGTAATACAAAGTTCCTGCCTCCTTCTGTGTAACAACAACAACAAACAAACAAACAAAACAAACCCAAAACAAACCCAGAAATTCAAGTCAAGGAGATGGTTATGAACTGAGTGATTATACTCAAAATTCTTCTGTTGAAACCCTGACCCCTACAGTGACGCGACTGGACACGGGCCTTTGGGGGCAAGGCCCCGGTCCGGTGGGTTAGCGCCCATGTCAGAAGTGCCCCTGGAGGGCTCGCCTGTTCGCTCGCCCTATTCACGGGCACGGAGGGAAGGCCACGCGCGGACTGAGCCCCTGCACTCAGGGAGGAGCCCTCACTAGGGACCCGGCCATCCTGGCCCCTTGGCCTCGGGCCTCCAGCCTCCAGGGCTCAAATGATCCACGTTATGTAAGACACCCAGGCTACTGTACAGTGGGTGCCCAGATAACATGGTTGCATTGCAAGGTTGATGAGATGTCATGGAAACTTCTCTCGTTTCTCTCAACCAGCCCCTGGTAAATTGTCATTATATGTGGTTTTACTTAGAGTCCCAGAGCCTATCAATGATGTTAGGCGAGGACTGGCTGGTTTTTAACATTTTTTAATTCATTGGGTTGATATTAGTTAATTTTATAGGTTTCATGTGTACCATTCCATAGTACATCACCTGTATATTGTATTATGTGTTCACCACCCACGGTCAAGTCTCCTTCCATCACCACTGACCCCCCCTTTACTGTCTCCTACCTCCCCAGAGACCCCCTTCCCACTGGTCATCATCATACTGTTGTCTGTGTCTATGAGTTTTGTTTTTTTTTTTTGCTTAATTCCCTCACCTTTTCCACTCAGCCCCCCTTCCTCTCTGACAGCTGTCAGTCTGTTTTCTGTTCCTGTGAGTCTTTTTCTATTTTGTTTGTTTCTTCATTTGTTCATTAGATTCCACATGTAAGTGAGATCACGTGATATTTGTCCTTGACCAGCTGGCTTATTTCACTTAGATAATGTTCTCCATGTTCTCCACGCTGTTGCAAAAGGTGAGATTTCCTTCTCTCTCACCGCTGGGTAGTGTTCCGCTGTGTAAATGCACCACAGCGCTTTTATCCACTCACCTACTGATGGGCACTTAGGCTGTCCCAGATCTTGGCTGTTGTAAATAATCCTGCAATGAACATAAGGGTGCATATATTCTTTTGAATCAGTATTTTGGGTTTCTTCTGATATAGTCCAGAAGCGGAATTGCTGGGTCATAAGGCAGTTCCATTTTTAACTTTCTGAGGTATCTCCACACTTCTCTCCACAGCGGCTGCACCGGTCTGCATTCCCACCAACAGTGCACAAGGTTCTCCTTTTTCCATGTGCTGGCCGACTGATTTATTGATGACAGACATTCTGAGAGGTGTGAGATTTTATCTCATTGTGGTTTTAATTTGCATTTCTCTGATCATTAGTGACGCTGAGCATCTTTTCGTAGGTCCCTGGGCCCTCTGTGTGTCCTCTTTGGAGAAGTGTCTGTTCGGGTCCTTGGCCCCCGTTTTAATTGGGCTGTCTGGGCTGGCAGCCTAACAGACTAACAGGGATTTAATGGTTTGACTCTGTCACGCATGACTTTCACAATTATTTAACTTTGTTGAGCTTCAATGCCTCATAGTGTTTATTTTTTTATTTTTCCTTCTCCCCCCCCCCCCCTTTTTTTTTTTTTTGGTGATTTGGTGTTACATTCATTCACTTTCAACTTATCAATATGCAACTTGACTTTTCAAAGCCTTTCTCCATTCTTGCTTCATAACAGATATTTTCAAACTCCTGGTTAATATTTCAAATAACTAAATCAATGCTTCAAATAACTAAATCCCTCCTTCCTTGCTTTCTATTACTTATTTACTTGCTTCCCATGTCTCTGAATGGAAGTGACTCCTAAGACCCACCTCTGCTGGGGATGCTACTCTCACCTCCCACGACCCAGCAGTGCCGCCTGCAGACCTGACTAGGTGAGTAAGTCACGGAAGGGCCTCGGGTGCCGGCACGAAAAGGAAGTGGGCACCCTCGGAGCCCTCAAGAGATCCGCTCAGCTGCAGGAGAGTGGGGACGGGGTATAAGTGAGCAAACACCAGCTCCCACAGGGAGGCCGCCTCCACGAGGGCGGGCGCTCGCCTCTCTCGTTCGCTGCTGTATCCTTGGATCTGTCAGTGCCCGGAGCCTGGGGGCTGTTCTCTAAGTGTCTGTGCACTGAGTTCATAACTGTAGGTATGAACAGATAATCTCCTTAAAAGCAACATAGGGAGGAGGGATGAAGGGAACTAGGCGGGGAGTTTGGGCGGACTGCACCAGGAGCAACTTCTTGGAGGTGTTTATTGCAGAGCTGGACTTTGAAGAATAAGAACAATTAGGAGATAAAGCTTTGGGAACAGAGGGGGGATCATGGGCCATAAAAAAGGCATAGGAATGAGTGTCACTAATTAGAGCCTAGAATTAACTGAGAAGATGAGAGACTACAGGAAAGGAAGATGCATGAACTTAGAACGTACATTTTAAAACGCTTATGGTGGGGAAAAAAACAACAACATACCATCACTGCCAACAAAAAAGTTACTGGACTTGCTCCTTTCACAGAGCTTCAAGGCCCATAATTTTGAATGCCTCTGCTCATTAGAGGGAACATTATCAGGAAGACAAAAATAAATTTTTAAGCCAATTCAATCTCCCAGCACAGGACGTAAATACATTCAAGTCATTTCTGAAGAGTCATTCTGTGCAGTGAGAAGGTGGACAGCGATACTACGTATTTGTTAAAGAACAGGCTCAGGAGCAGAGGAAACCCACCAAGTGATCTGGAAAAATGCCTACATCACACTGAAAGGGAAAACGAGGCCCCATAAGGTCTGTCTAAGGATAAGGAGCTGCGGGGCGGTAGTACTGGGGCTACCTGATTCCTATGCTCCAAGTTAATTCAGCACCTCGCACACACACATGCTTCATAGGACATTGCAGCCCGGACTGAACCAGAGGGCCCAGTACACTGTTGTCAGCGTTAGCGCGCTCTGAGCTTCGTTTCAGCATTTTAATTACTGGGTCATAAGAGTTACTTTTAAAAAATGATATTGTCGTTGTGACAGGAGGGATCACATTTATTTAATTGTTCGAAGTCCTTGGTTAAGAATCAAATCCCCAATCACAAAATTCCTTGGGGAAAATTTATTCAATTTCATAATGTGGTTTCTAACAACACATGTAAGTAAAAAAAAAAGAAAAGAAAGAAAAAGGGAGGCTGACCTGTATTAGGAAAAATTAAATAGTACAATTGGTAAGGTGGGCTCCCGGGCTTGGGGAGGGGAAGGGACAGGCAGGAGGGAGCAGCGGTGTCCCCCCACCCCCATCACTTCTGTGAGGCCTTAACGACCAGAAACGCAGACACGCCCATGTGATGACCAGCAGGTGAGCTGGGCTATGGACGAGCTGGGCGGACCTTGAAAGGTGAACTGAGGAGTCGCCTATGGGAAGAGGGACAGGGTTCTTCCTGTCCCTCAGGAGAACTGAATGGGAAGACATCGCAGGAGACTGGGCCTGGGCAAAACCAGCACTGCTTCCCCGGCTGATGGGGTCGTCAGTGCCACGTGGCCACTGGGGCAGGAGGGGCAGGGTCTGTGCCCCACGGACACATTCTGCACCGCTCTCCCGCCTGCTGAGCGGAGGCCACGCCTGGGCCTGAGGGCGGTGCTGGCCCTGCCCTCGGACACGGTGACGCCAGGCAGACTTGGTCCGCGGGTGTTGGGGTGCAGGTGTCTGGCTCACACTGACGAGGCCAGATAAGAAAAAATACTTTCCGCCGGGCTCTGCAGGATCAGTGTCAGAGACCATTAAAGTGAGACCTTCTAAGCAGCTCAGGAATATCTAGTGGGGTTGTCAAGTATCAGAGGTAAAAGAGGGCCCAGGTTCCAGCGTAAAAAGAAAAGGTCTGAGCAGGGCTCTGGCTCTGAGGGGGCTCCCCGGGATGGCGGAGATGAAGAGGCAGGGGACGGAGGCTGGGCCCGGGCCCGGGCCCGGCCCGGCCCCGGCAGCGGGCGGGCCTGTCGGGACCGAGGCCGGCAGAGCAGCCCTAGAAGGGGAGGCTGTCTGACCGTCTCTGGAAAGGGCACAGCCTGCCCCAGCACCCAGATTCTCAGTGGCCAGGGCCAAGCCCCAAGACCAGGAAGGCCAGGGCTGACTCCCGCCCTGAGCCCCAGGAGCGTGTGCGTGCAGTGTGCATCGGCGACATGCCAACTCACCACGTCTTTCCTGTCCAGCACTTCCAGGATGTCACTTAGCAGCTGCGAGCTTGCCTCGTGGTCTGGCTTGGTGGAGTTGTCGTCCAACTGGCCGCTGAGCTGGTCTATCAGCAGGGGCAGGAGCACGTCCCTGCACTCTGAGAAGGGAGAGGAGGTGGCTTGCTGGCTGGGGGTACCCCCACACCCTCGGCTGTTCTGCAGCCCCCCGCTCTGACGCACGCAGGGTGGGCCTCCCTCCCGGACCACCGGAGTTTAGGCATGAACTTCAGCCCTGCCACCCAATTATTAAAACTAAAAAAATTATACTCAACGTAGGTAACTGCAGCAATATGTTTAAAGTACGTAAACATTTAAAACAATGCCAACTTGATAACTGAAAGTGAAGTTATATGAAACTAATAAATCAAGCAAGTTATACAGTTAAAAAAAAAATAGGGTTTTGATAGAAACAGACTCACAGATAGGACAGACGGATGGTTGCCAGAAGGGAGGGAGACAGGGAACTGGGTAAAAAAGGCGAAGGGACTGAGAAGTACAGAAAGGCAGTTACAGGATGGGCCCGGATGTCAAGTACAGCACAGGGACTACAGTAAGTGTGAGAGGGGCCAGGCGGGCACAGAGGGGAAACGTCGGTGCATTTGTAAAGTACACGACTGACTGTCTGACCACCGTGCTGTCCGCCTGAAACGGACACAAAATAGTAGTGAATGTAAACTGTGACTGAAAAAAACTTAAAAAGGGAAAATGTAAAAAAGTTTATTTTGAAATTTTTTACCTAATGGAGAAAATTTACTCTACAATTCTTATAAATGCCTAGCTTCACTCGTCAACTTTAATGTGTTTCCCCCAACGCCCTGTCCCCGTTTTCGCAGGCACGTGGACCTCACAGAGGAAAGCCTGTTCTTCCTTTTGGGATCTTCACGGTTATAAAACATCACTATGATGAGTCCAGGCATTCTGGACACTCACAGAAATGACTGCTAAGAGTGAGAACACTTCCTCTAAATGGACCCAATCGGTGGACGCCGCTCTAGTGCACCAACACCTGCCCCTCCTGGCTCGTTTACCCGCTCTGCACCCTCAGAGGAAGAGATGATCATGGGTATTAAGATGTTTAGTAATATTACACGTTCCACTTCAGAGCACTCACTAGCTTTTTATACTACTTCCAACTGGGTCCTTGCAACAGTTAGAATCTCTACGCACACATTCATAGGGTTAGAAAATATCAGAGTCAAAGAGGCTTCTCATTTGTTCTGGTTCAAGTCCTTCCTGCCAGAGAAACTGAAGCCAGATTTGGAGAAGGTCATCATTGGTCCAGAGTCACACGACCAGCCAGGAGCAAGCCCGAGGGGTTTTCTTGCCACCACATACTCCACTCTCCTCCCTCTGAGGGGGTCCTGCTGGTCCTCATACCCCCAGGCAATGCAAATAACCCTCGGTGCATCTCGACCTTGTGGGAGATGCAAAAGAAGTTGCCACAGCTGCCAGTCCTGGGCTTATTAGGGGAAAGACCAGGTGTCAGACCTCCTGCCCGTATTAGCTTTGGGATGGGAGCAAAAGGATTTAGACTCAATGGCTATGGGCTTGACTCTAAGTACAAAATCAAGTGTTTTATCAGCAGCAGTGTTTTCTCTCCTCTACCGCCACCCGCCTCCCACCAGTACACTAGTAATAGCTGCCCCACCCCCACAACAATCCTTTGATTTATAGTGCTTGCCAATTTCCGTGCTGTAAATATTTCCACCGTGGTCAATTTGTACTACTCATGTGACACGACTGAGCGTGGAGTTGAGAGCAGATGTACATAATCAGCTGTCCCGGGCTGGTGGCACCCAGCACCCTGCTGACCCCCGCCCCAGTCTTTAGGGATATACTAAGAACACATCAAAGAAGAAGCAACTATTTAAAAGGACCATCTTTCACACTTGCCTGTTACTTCCTGGGGTTCCTGTTTCATGGACAATACTCTCTAATTAATGAAACACTTGACTGTTCTCATTAAGAAAGACATCATTTTGCTCTTTTAGGAACTATTGGAAATACTGAACTGACGCCACCTTCCCCTTAAAGCTGGTTTCCCAGGAGGGCCTCAAGTGCCAACAAACACCTGGCGAGGGCATCCGGGACATTTAAAAAAGGGCCAGTGCTGGCTGAAGCAGCCAGACAAGACTAGACTTTCAGCAGGTAGCTGTTTTTGGTGGAGACTCACCCGATTGCCGAAACAGATTGCTCTCTACTATCTTGGACATGCAGTTAAGCTTCTGGCGAACTAACTGGTTGTCGGGAATGCTCTGAATGAACTTGCAGAAGAGCACACTGGAAGAGAAGCCCCGGTGGTTAGCGTTTTCATGGTGCCACGTTCAAGGTATCGTCCCACTTTTCTCCTCTGCCCCGGGATCAGGATGTGGCATGGTCACCTGGAAATCTCTCCCCAGTAACCCAAGAAGTCTGTCTCTAGCAAGCGAAGGAGAGACAGGCTGTGTTCCTGGCTCACTACAGGGCTCAGCCTCAGCGCCGACCCGGCTCGAGCTGCCAGAGCGCGCCCAGGCCCCCAAGTGCTGGCCAGACCTGCCCCAGCGCCCCACCCGGCAGACTGCTCTTTGCTAACCCCCTCCCAGTGCCTGTTGCCATCTGACTCTGCATTCCTGGGGTGCTTAGGTATAGGCCTGGAAGCATGTTATTATGTAGTTAATTTCAGGCCTGCGTGTTTTAGTTCCCCAGAGAAAGTGCAGACCTCTTCAGAAGCAGGCGTTGTGTCTTCTTTTGTATTCTCCCCAGAACTGAGCACAGAAAGGTGTGCAGCTAATACGTGTTTGAAGAATAACAGCCCAGCCGCAGCCCAAGCCCCAGCCAAGCAGAGGGACCGCTTTTCCGTTAAAGTCAAGAAACAAATGTTTTTTGCCATTTACCTGAGCTCAACAGGATCAAACACAAGTTTGACGTCATTAATTATGCTCGGAAGGTACTTCAAAGCTGCACCCTGTAAGAAAAACACCAAAGGCAGGTTCCGTTGCCGAGCAGGACAAATATAGAATTTACTGCTTGACCCCAGGAAGAAAAGGTTTGGGTCTTAAACAGGGAATGGGGCAGAGATGTTCTTGCAATGAAGAGGGAAGCCGAGGTAACACGCAGTCTCCTAACAGGGCGGTCCAACCCGTAGCCCGCGGGCCGCACGCGTCCCCGGATGGCTGAGAACACGGCCCAACACAAAATTGTAAAATTACTTTAAAAATTATGAGATATTTTTGTGATTACGTGTCACAATGTATTTAATGTGTGGCCCGTGACAACTCTTCTTCTGGTGTGGCCCAGAGACACCAAAGGGTTGGACACCCTAAGATCTTTTTCCTGAAAAGTCAGGAGGCACAGCTTTCTGGCTTCACTATCAACAAGAAATCACCCATGGGGACCCCTTCTTCTGTCTAAGAAGGTAATTAGAACCTTGGCCTCTCCCTCACAACGCTGCCATAACAAAGAATAATAAAGTTTAAACCTGAGTCTTTAAACGTTATGTATTTTATATTAAAAAAAATTGATAATGATGAAAATGATGGTTACTCTGGCCTTCCGGAAAAAATAGAAGAACTAAGTATAAAAACCCGTTGCTTATAACATCACAATCACTGGGCTGAATTCACGGGGCCACCAAAGTCATTTGAGGGATGTCTAAAAGGGTAGCTTGTATTTGGCAAAATGACACCTGTGAATATAAAGGTGCAATAAACTTAAAACACAGGTTTTCCCCGTTTTCTGTAAGCCATACTAAAATTCACAAGCTCTCCATGAATGATGATTTATCTTGTTTGTCTCCCACCAAAGCTAGTTCTATTTTGTCCCAGGGCATCCTCACGAAAAGCATCAAGTTACCCATGAAGCCATTCTGACCTTGATCTTGACTGCTTCCTCCAGAGACCTGTCCATTAGTGTGTTGAAAGAGAAGAATAACTGGCGGATTGAGTTATTAAATTCATCTCCATCTTCACTTTGGCCATAAAATCTTAATAGGAAAAAGGGAAAAGTAGTCAGGCTTTCCGTCTTTTAAAGAAACGGTCAGGTCTATCTGCTGCCCAAACGGCGCTGGAGGCCCAGCCTCCTGGGCCACCGCTTCCAACTGCATGAGGCGCCGTCACGGGGGGTGCCGAGGTGGTTCCGAGAGGAGCCCAGGAGGCAGAGAGGATGCTGCCACCTGACATTACCGCCAGGAGCCAGCTGTATGCGATGTCCTACCACAGATTTCTCCAGCTGGCCCACCACGATCAGCTGGTCAGGCAGAGCTTCCCCAAAACTCCCATTCTGTGCCACTCAAATCATTCCGTCTTATCTACTCAAGCCCTGATCATCTGAGCTGCTGACATTCCAGACCATGGGCAGAAAAGCTTCTTAACCCAGAAGCGTTCTGAGCCCAGCCCGGTCTGCAAATCCATGCCATTCCATCCATGAAGTGGCCATGCGGGTGATGGCCTGCTCTGCAAGGGGCCTCCCCGGATCCAGGGCACCCAGGTCTTCGCTGACGCGTGCTTGTGTGATTAAAGTCCTCTGCTTGTCGTCAAGACGTGTCCGTCAACTGAAAAGCTGGTTCTTCCGCATCAGTAAGTATCACAGGACAAATGTGACATTTTCTTTCTCTCTCTCTCTCTCTCTCCCTTCCTTCCTTTCTTTTTTGCTTTTTATTCAGTGACAAATTTCTGTCCTTAAGAATTTATATTTCTATTTTAAACTTTATAACATTTAAAGGTGAAGATAGGGTATGTGTATTGTGTTTTGATAATGTATATGTTTTAAAATTTAATCAACCACTTGAATTTTCCTTTTGCAAATTATCTACTTTTTTATTGTTTAGAGATATCTGTCATTCATTTCTTGATTTATAAAAGCCTTTTATCAGTAAAGCTATTCTTTGATCTGTACTATATGTCACAAGCTTTTTTTCTTTAGATTGCTTGTTAGTCTTTGCTTGTAGTTTTTAAATATACAAATTTTAAACATACACATGCTTGAATCTACAGACCTTTCCCTTCTGCCTTATAGATACATTTTAACAGTTTAGAAACCCAGCTGTTACTAAAAGTGAGGGACGGCATTCAGCTGTGAGCACCCCCAGGAAAGGGCTTCGTGTTCCTTGATTTCGTCTCTTTTTGATGCATCTGGAATTCCAGGACTCCAGGCTGGGAATTCTCCTCTCTCTGTGGCTTAGTTTCGCCAGGCAGCTGAGCATGGTGTCAGCAAAGAAACTCACCCCTCGGGAAACATCGCGCCAAACAACTACTGCCATTTCCCCTCCATTACCAGCAGCAGCTCGCAGTCTAGGTCCGCACGCCCCGCACCGTCATGGGGCCCCCGGCAGCAGGAAATCCTGCCACGGGTGCGCGTCCCTGGAGCTGCTGTCACCACTAAGGCTTCCAGCCAACTGCACGCCTCAGTCCTCTGTCATTGCTGTCCCGGAAGCTCCGCCGACCCGAAGGACTTCGCAAGGACCTCCTCTAAGGGTTGCCCAGCCCCCTCCGCCTCCGGCCCTGCGGTTCTGAACGCTGCTGGCCCCTGCGTGACCCACGAGCCCGGGATTAGGGAACGCGCTGTGAAGAGAAGGGATGGTGTCACATTTTATTGCAGCGACCATTACCTCAGGTAGAGCACTCTGGATTGGACGATGAATCTAAACAAGTACTTTAAGGCTTTCAAAGCAAGAAACAGCAACTTCGTCTTGCTGGAGTCCTCTGCATTAGCCACATAAAAGTTCAGTACCTTGGAGAGTTTCCTTAAAAGGGTGAGAAAGGAAACAATGTCAGTGGGGCAGAGTGGTCCTCAGAGGTTTGGGGTGTCCACAGAGTGGGGGCTTGGCATCCTGGGGACAGGGTCACTGCAATCACGATCTTTTCTCGACCACGTCCCCAAAGGGGAAATTGACTCCTTTGCAATTTAGCTTCCTCCCCACAGTCTAGATTTGGGGCTTCCCTTCTGCTTAGAAAAAGGGGGTGGTCTCTTTCCCTTTGTAGGATTTTAAAACAGGATGAAGAAATGAAAGGGTTGAAAATTCAAATCCTGAAGCTATGTTAGCCTCTGGTATGTTATCCAGAAATTTCTAGATGGGAGATATCTTCCTTGCAAAGGAGAGATTGACTGCCTGAGGTAGCAGCCTTAAAAGATGTCTGTTCCCTCGGATGGGCCCAAACCCGGCGGCACCCATAAACGTGAAGGCAGGCGGAGGATCGTTGCGTGGCGGGGAGAACAGCAGCCCTGGCTCCGCGCTCCCAACAGAGAGCCCTGCTCCGCGGCCACGGATGGCTCTTTTTGTCTTTCTAGCGCCTTCAGACGAGGCACTGTCCTAACCTCCTGCCAATTCACACCCGGCAGGGCACTCATATTTGGGGCTCTCCTTCGGGGATCTATGAGTTTCTAAGAAAAAGCCTGCAGGTGCATGTACGACAGACCAAATCCAGATTACTGCCCGGTGAGGGGCTGCATCGGGCTCTGTGCGATGGAGATCTGGAGCCGGATCACCTCGCCCTGGCTGCTGCTGTGTGGGGGGTCAGGCCGCGGGCTACAAACCCCGACCTCTGGCACAGCGCGCGCTGCTTCCCGCAGCCCAGTGGGCATTCCATGCTTGCGTTAGTCGGTGCCTACGCTGCAGGAGAGCTCTGCTATGTCACTTTTTCTGTTTTATTACATTTAGGGGCTTTCATGCAAATAAAACCAAGAACTTTCCTGTACAATTCAGAAAAGGCACAAGAGATGAATGATTCGATCTAAATATCAGCCAGAAGCAAATGCCACAATCCGGCAAAAGCCACTGTCAGAAAGATCTTTGCCAATCTCTACTCCATTGCTGTCGCCACTGACCACGCTGCTCTGCACAGTAGCTGGGGTGCGAGGAGGTGGCGTGACAGGCCACACAGCACCCGTGAAGGGCTGGGTGCTGGTGGGTGGAGAGTGGAGTGAGCTGGGCTGCTCCCTTAGCCGGGGCGCATGCACCAAACCCAGGACGGCTACACTACGAAACGGAAGAGACCATTCCCTCTCAGGCAAAATAAGGAAAACGAGCTCTTCTCCTGTCCTGTAAATAACAATTCTCTCAGATGTGGTTTTGCTTAATCCACTGCTGGCTCCCTCGGGGGCCTCATGCTAGTCTCACTGACACCTAGTTCCTAAGGCCCTGGGTCTGGCCGCCTGTCCTTCCTCTTGCTCTGTGGCTTCACCTCCTCACCTATATGGTCTGCCTTCTGAAAGCCACACAGCCGTTTCTCTTGTGTCACTTCCCAGAGGGCAGAGCCTGGACGTCACACCCGTCCAGGGCTACAGCACTCGCATGGCCCCTCTTTCCACCAGGGAGCTCGGAACAAGTCTCTGCCTTGGAGTGGAGCCAGGTTTACACAGCCTACGACCCTCTCGTTTCTCAACAACCGTCCCAGCTACAGGTGCAAATTCCACAACCCGGCCACGAACGGGCTGCTCCCTTGCCTCATACTTACACGTATGCCAAAGTGGCACTGAAGTGCTTGTAAATGTAGGTTTCCAGGACAGGGTTGAAATGCTGGAACTTGATGTCTCCTATCACTGAAATAATAAATACCTGCCAAAGGTGAGATAAATAAATAGTACCACTGCACGAGCCCTAGGTATGCTGTCAGCAAACCGGACTTTTATTTTATTTTATTAATCCTCACCCAAGGACATTATTTTTTTTCATTGGTTTTAGAGAGGAAGGAAGGGAGAGAGAAACATTGATGCAAGAGAGGCGCTTCAACCGGTTGCCTCCCATATGTGCCCAAGACCAGGGATCAAACCTGCAACCTAGGTATGTGCCCTGACCGGGTCTTGAACCCACAACCTTTCAGTTACAAGATGACTCTCCAAGCAACTGAGCCACACTGGTCAGGGCAGCAAACTGGACTTTAACGTTGGTTTGCTTCTTTATCAGGTCTGTAACAATCTCACTTTACTCTTCCAGAGCTGAAGTCCAGCCTTGGGTGTCGTTTTATTGAACATGAACAGTAACCACTATTAAGTGTCCGGCGCTGAGCTGGAAGCTGTGTGGCCACCAAAAGCCGCCCTGGCCCCAGGGCGCTGACCATCTCCAAGAGAGTCCGTCCAGCACACAGCAATGCAAGTCAGGGGAGAAAGTGTGATGGGGGGGCCGGGGGCAGGGCTTCCTGTGGGGCGAATGCCCTCTGACCCAGGGTGCAGCCAGTGAAACATTCCATGAGTTTCTCCTCATGCAGGTGTGTGAGTGCCCCAGGACCCTCATCCTCGTATCTCCACCAGGAGCATAATCTACAAGTGGCCTCTTGGCACCTACTCAGGACAGAGGAGCACAAAAGAAGGAGCCCCTGAGACCCCCAAGTATGCCCTGCCTGTCCCGCTGGAAGGTGTCTCCAGGCCTCATGGCACAGAGCTCAGAGCCACGGTTTCTCCCTCCCGGAAACCCGACCGGGCGTGACCTGAGCCGGAGGCACTGCCTGTCTTCATCCGACACCCCTGCCTTCCAAGCCCTGGCTGCTGCCCCAATGGGCCAGTTTCTCCAAGCTGCTGATGACCTAAAGCTTCGATGTGCCTTCCTCCTTTGCTGTGACGGTCAGGTAAATCTGCACTGAACCGAAGCCCCGACAATGAGAAAAACACAACTTGGCTCGGATGTGTCAGCGTCTCCCCTCCACCGCCTCCAGGTCACCTCCCCCAGTTGAGATATCAGTTCTTGGAGCAGACGGTGTGCTAATCACTTTGCATGAGAAATTTAATTGTCTGCAGGGCTGCGTTTCGTACGTATATGAGGTGAAGACTCATCTTGGACTTGTAAAATCAGTCTCCCTTGCATGGACACACACACAACGAGCCACAAGCGTCTTGGTTAATGGCTTCTCCTGGTTCTTGACCAGACAGCTTTCACGTGAGTTAAAGTGATTCCTGATTTCTAATGTCATATAACCTTGTTTTCCCCCATGAGAAAGAGAAAGCACGTCAAAACTGAGATCTAACAGGAAATAGAAAAAAGAAAGTATTTGAATGTAAGTCAAATGCTTCTGATTTTACTTTCAGAAATTTAGCCTCAAGAAATAGTCAAGCCCTGGCTGGTGTGGCTCAGTGGATTGAGTGCCGGCCTGCGAACCAAAGGGTTGCGTGTTCGATTCCCAGTTAGGTTGCGGGCCAGGTCTCCAGTAGGGCCATGTGAGAGGCAACCACATACTGATGTTTCCCTCCCTCTCCTTCTCCCTCCCTTCTGTTCTCTCTAAAAATAAACTAATAAAAAATTTTTTTAAATAAAATTTTAAAAAAAGAAATAGTACAGATGTTATACAAATATTTATGTAGGAGTCTATTTATCACAATTATTTATAATAGATGAATAACTAACAGGTGAGAGAATAAGCACTAGTTAATATGTTTAATTGCTTACCAGTGCATCAAACACAAGAAAGTCGTATGTTTCATTGTCTGACATTTCCATCATTATGTTAAAAAGTGCATCTAGTGTATCTTGCAAAAACTGAGGAAAGAAAAATAGAAAGGTTATTTGTGCTTTTGGTCCAGCTACATACTGCAGAAATTTGAGGATAATGAAGTTTCAACGGCATAGGTTTAAAAATAGCGTTTTCTTAAAAATCACACACTTGCTTCTCAATGTAGCTACCAAGTTTCACATTTACAATGGGGTAGGTTTCATTTACAATGTTGAAGTCATGATACAGTGGGTATATTTCTAAGTATGACTATATAAACATACCTTAACAATCTCTGCTCCTTCCACGTCCTTTAACTTCATTAAGTTGTGCTGAATGTTCTGGGAGTTCGAACGCCAATTTAACAAGCCTAACAGGTCAACTACAAGGAATGAACACAAATCATAAACATTAGGCGCCGATGAGGAAGAGCAACGCGGACCATTTCTGGGTAGAGCTACAGAGCTCTCTAGGAAAGACAACGGCTCTTAATGGTGGCCGATACCTTACGTATTCTTTACTGCATCCTATCTAAGTCAGAGGAAAACCTTGTGGTCTTCTTTCATTTTTCAAAGACAAAAGAAATTAACCACTTATGGTCAGGAACGTAAAACAATACCTGAATACAACTCACATTTTGCAATAATGCCACCCAGCCACACAGCAGACACCTGCTGATGCCCAGCTCATGCCTTCCTGCCTACAATCCGCTGCACCTGCTTAGCTCCTCCCTGTCAATACCTGTGTCTCGGTGGACTGAGTGAAAAGGGAACTTAGATACATGCATTAATTCATTTAAACATCACATCCACACTGTAGACCAGATCTGATTTTTTTCCTTTTTTGAGATGAGGAAACTGAGGCTTTGTGAAACTGAAGTCCCTGCCTTCAGTCACACAGCTGCCAGGGAAGGAACTTAATTATAGACTGATCTGATTCCAACCAGCTGTGCCGCTGCTGCCTGGACAGCCTGCTCCCCGGCACCCGCAGGGACGGACAAGCAGCTCGGGCAAGCCGCTAAGAGGCTGAACAGATTCACGGCCCTTCGGGTAAGTCTGGGGCAAAAGTCTTGAGATGACTCTGCATTTAAAATGCAGAATTTCAAATTTTCAAGCCACTTACAGCTTTAATGAATGCTGAGCTACTAAAGTGTCTCAAGGAAATACAGCAGGTGCCTAGGCTGTTACTACTTTAATGTTTTGTTCAGTGTATCAAGTAACTACTACTATTAACAGAGATGTATCTAGTAAAAGCAGCAATACATAGTTTTTAATTAATGGATAGATACACACGCACATATATATATAAGTAGTGGAAAACACATACTGTTCATTAGAATAGTCCGTTTGTGTCACAGGGGTATTTGTTTTATTGGCATGCACGTTGTCTGGTCCCTCACAAGTCTCCAAGACCCAGTGCCGGCAGACTCCCATTGTGAGCAGAATGAAGTCCCCAAGCCACTCACGGAAGGGAGGGAGGACCCCCGCGGCCCTCCTGCCAGCCCCACTGGCCACCGTCCTCTTTTTATCCCCAGCAGCCAGGCCCCCACGCGACAGCAGGCTCTGAAACCGCTCCCTGGTTTTGCATGTATTCTTCTCTTTGCCTGAAATGCACCTAACTACTAAGGATCTATGAGCTCCTACTTAAATTTCAAGGCCCATCTCAACCTTTATTCCCTCTGAGGAAAACTTCCCAATCATTCTCTGCTGTGGGCACTCCTTCCGGGGCATACATACACATATATGTCCAGAAAATAACAAATAATAAAGACACACTTGGTGTCTCTTGCGCTCTTCCCATAGATTTGAGCCACTTCAGGCAGGAACCATATTGCTTTCATTCTTATAACCCTCCCATGCTGCTAGGTATCTAGTAGGCGCTCAGTACATGTGTGGTGAAGGCCTGAGTCCATGGATGAAAGGATGGATGAAAAGAGAACCAGTAGCCCTGGGAAGCTGTCATGTGCTCAATACGATTCTTCAGTTCATTCACTCCTTCACCACTTAGTAACAGGCACCGCGCCGGGCCGCCCACGGCATGGCCCACCTCCGGCCCTCATCTCTACTTCCGCAGCAGGGCAGCGAAGGCGCCACCCCCTTCTTACTGCACTTCACTCACTGCTGCCTGAGAAGAAGGATGCAGACTCTACAGTCACCCAGGAGCTTTAAGCATCTGCAAAGCACCCATCGACAGGCCCAGACGTTTATTCCCTAAGACATTCGCATGCCCCATCACTGCTCCTAGTAGGAACGCATCTGTCATCTGCCAGATCCCAGGTCTTGGGGCCGGAACAGCGGTGGCACAGCACTGCGGAGACAGGCCTGGGCTGCTGCACTTCTGTGGCCCACCGGGCTGATGCACGCTGCTCTAGCTCATCCATCGCCTTGGATAAATGTACCGTGACTGCTTATGCATTCTACTCCGGTGAACATCTGGGTGGTTTCCAGGGTTTTGCTATCACAAACAACTCTGCTCTGAGCATTCTCTACATCTTCTGGTCTCGAGGCGCAGTAGCTCCTCTGAGACACAAAACGAGAGTGGGATTCTTCCACATCAGCAGGGATGACCGTCTTACACCGTACCAGGTATTTTCACAAGTCACCCCAAGTTGTCCCAGTTTCCATCCCCAGGAGAAGTATGTGAAAATTCAGGATGCTCTACACAACAGTCCCCAAACCTAGGACAGGAAATACCTTTGGGAGAGGATTAGAAACTGTAACATTTAATAAAAAAAAAGCAGACAGAGAGAAAAACCACACGCTTTGAAGTCTTATGTCCATTTGCAGGCCCCTGACCACCACTTATGACCTTAGGCAAACTATTTTAGCACTTTAACTCAAATTTCCGATCCATAAACTGAGCTCAGTAATGGCAATACCGGGGCCGTGCCCATGCTAGGGCCTGGCTGACTGGGAACAGCCCGGCACGGGGTCCCCCCGCAGGCCCCTGACCTCCCTTCTCCCTTTCCTGCAGCAACTAATCTATCCTCACCCTCTGTCCGGGCCCAGCAACAAATGAGCCGCTAGAAACCGGTCTGTTCTTGTTTTGAAAAAATTAATGAGGAGTCTACAAGTTCTGTCTCTAACAAGGGCCGGTGGCTTTTAACCTCCTTAGTCTGAACAGGCCTCCTAGGCTACGGAAAAATGCGTCTGGTCACGGTCTCCACGGGAGGGACAGCTGCCCTATTGGTCAGGAAAGGCCCGCAGAGATGGATGCTGTGCTAACACTCTCCAGCTTCTTCTTTCTCAAAATAAATGACCTTGGTTCTTTATCTTTTACATCAAGCTAGAGGAAAGCAGCTCCAAGAACAACCCGAGTGCTGTGCTTTCTCGGATGCTCGCGGCGGCCCGTGGGTCTCCCTGTCTTTCCTGTATCTGCCCTACTTCCTACCCCCAGCCATGCCAAGGGAGATCACGTCTGTCTGGTCTAGATCAGTTTGCCTCCTTAAACCCTCTTTGGGACAGGATATTATTTACGACTTCTTTTTGGTATGATGGATGAGCTGTTCTTAGATCTAAACACCAGGAGTGAGATGACGACAGAGGACAGGCCCCCAGGGGAACCCCTGCGGGTGGCGGAACGGGGCACACCTGTGCTGCCCAACACTGAGGCCGCCAGCCGCCCGAACCTACTGCGGCCCTGGAACGGCCTGAGTGACGGAGGAACTGAAGTCGTAACCTCATCCAATGCTAATTAAACGTCATGAGCTATGCGAAACCAGGGGCTGCCACAGGCAGGCAGCGCAGTTCCCGGGCATGAGAAGCTGGGCCAAGGGCCCCCAGCGGGCCCGGTGTCCACGTGCTGCTGCCCGGCGCTGGGCGCCCTGAACGCTGGCCTGGCGCTGAGACGCCCATAACAGCACAGGCATCTCCAACGGAAACGCCTTTTGCTTGGCCTTAGGAGTTAACCTTCAGGTGTTCATTACTTCTTTTCTTTGAACTCTAGTCTCTGGGAAGGACAGTCAGCGAGGTGTCTGACAAGTGCTGTCCCTCTCGGACATCCCTTCACGGTCCCAAAAGCACACGGATGCTTCAAAGTGTCTACGGCCAGACTTAAAAGTAACAGTTTGACGTTTCATAGAGAAACATTTGGAAAATACCAAAAACAAAGAAAATAAGAACCGTCCAAACTTTTGCAGTTGTTCCGCTTTGTCTCTTTCTGTGTACATATGACAGTGATGATGACAGCGATAACAACAGCTAATATTCATGGTGTTTATGAGGCACTAGACACTGCTGCTTGGCTTTTACTTATTTTAATTTACTTCACTCTTTGAGACACATATTATGATCACTCCCATTTTAAAGGTGAGGAAACTAAGTCACAGAGGGGTCAAACGACTTGCCTAAGGTGACACAGCTGCTAAGTGGCAGAGCTGGGATTTGAACCCAGGCAACTGGCTCCAAGTTGTCCTTATGCACTTACTTAAACAACACTGAGATTTTACTCTACGTGATATTAAAATTTTTTCATGTCTTTAAATATGTTTTAAAATATATTTGGCAGGAGCATATAGCTTGGCAGTTAATTCTACTACGTAATTCAAACTGATCCTGAGTGTTGGACATTTAGACATTTCCACTGTCTTCCATCATGAATCATAGGGAAACAGCTTTGTACATTAATCGTTGCGCGCACCTCTCATTGCTCACTTGGGCTCAATTTCTAGGGGTCAAATTACGAGGTCGAAGGGTCTGAACACATTTTAAATCTTTGATACACCTTCTAAATCATCTTCCATAAATAGTGTAACATTTCACCTCATATTCGCAATTTATTATGTCTACATTTTACCTAGCAAGGAGAATTCACTGATACAAGTTTGTCGTGTTGTCTGTGAAACTCAGAAAGCCTTCTGGTTTAAATTTTTGGTTTTCTTTTATCTTAATAGATTTTTTTTTCTTGGAGCAGTTTTTCACAGAAAAATGAGGCAGAAAGTACAGAGAATTCCCACAAATCCCTTCACTGCTCCCCGGTTTCCTGGTAACATCGTACATCCTGTGGTACATTTATCACAATTAACACAGTTTACTAACTGAAGTCCACGGTGTACGTCAGGGTTTGCTTCGGGTGGTACATTCCGTGCGTTTTGACCAACGTATGATGACCTGTGCCTGTTACAGCACCACACAGCACAGTGACGCTGCTTTAAAATCCCCTGTGCTCTGCCCATTCACCCCTCCCCCTCTCCCCCAGAGTCCTTTGCAACCACAGTTCTTTATAACGTCTCCAAAGATTTGCCATTTTTCTGGCTTACGTTTTGGTGCGTGTGCTTTTACTTTCCAACAGGTATCAGCTTTAACTTCACTCTTTTAAGTCTGGACACTCAGCCAAGTTGAAGTACTATCCATGTTCTCTAGCCAACTATGATTCATCAAAACAGTATCGACCCTTCTACAGATAACCAACCTCTGATCCTTGGCTGCGCCTCCCATCTCAACTGTCTCGTCCTAGCGCTGCCCTAAGGAGGCGCCCTTGCCAGGAGCCCCTCCCAAGCTTCTCAGAGGCCAAAGGCAGCTCGCCCACTGCGCAGCACCGGGCGACTGGAGCTCTAAGGCGAACCCCTTGAGCAGCTAATTCCTGGCTCACCATGTTCGGTAGGATGCTATGCGTTATGTAAATTAAATGAGTAGAAGTGACTATTGGCTATCAGATGCCATGATATATACTAGAGAAGTTATAAAAGATAGTAGAGATTTCAAGGAGGAGCAAAATGAAGCCCATTTTAACTATTCAGCTGGTTATAGGGAAACAAATCCCTGACTGCTTGGGAAAAAACAGGAAGGAGGCAGCTCTCTGGGGGGGTGGGCGGAACCCCCTGCCCCTGGTGGGGCCTGTCTGCGCAGGACACGGGCTGCCCTTCTCTGCCAGTGTCCTCCCAGTCACCCATATCCCTCGGCGGGTATGTTACACAGGACACATTATCAGAGGTCTTTGCTGCCTTGAAGGAAAGAAACATAAGACTTTCTAATCTTATATAAGTTAAATTCTTAATTTCCTTTGTCCAGAATAGGACATTTTAAGCCATTATTTTTTCCACAGGATGGGTTCATTGCAGTCCAAAAGCTGCAAAATGGCAAACAATTAAATAATTTATAAAAAATCTGTAGCACAATAAGTGCCACTTTGCAATGCATGTCAACAGACTTGCACAGCGAAGCCCAAAGGTTGTGACAGTAGCAGCCAGGACTAACGTGACTCATCCATATGCTCAGGCTCCATTTGCTAAGTACTGCCATAAAATCCAGAGAAGAAATCTTAGTGGGTCCCAATAAATACATTTATAGGTTTGACGATGTAGAACATACCCAAAGTGCTTCCTACCCTGTTTAAAAGATAGACAACAAAACCTCAGAAGGAGCTTGCTGTTTGGTCAGGACACCTGGTCGTCCCGGGACATCGCATGAATCCCGTGCGCCCAGCACCCCCGCAGAGGAGCTGCGGCCCCGTCTGGCCCGGCCCGAGTCTGACAGAGCCTCCCGGGAGGACCAAGCAGAAAGTGCGGTCTGGTGTCCTGCCGTCGCCACGCCTACCGTTCTGGGTGAGCTTGGTGGAGCAGATGACCGTGGCAACCTGAAAGCTGTCTCTGGTGCTGTCCTTGGCCGGGGCGAAGCCAGCCAGGGTCCTGGATGCTTGGAGCTCCTTTTCTTCCAGCTCCACCTTGGTGCCAGGCAGGGTCAGGTAGTACTTGGCATCTTCCATTTTCTTGTTCTCTCCCTGAAAAGGCAGCGTGTCAGCAATGCCAAACGATGGGCAAAACCTCTGACGTGCCAATGAAAAGAGTATCTCTCCTGGACACCGGGCATTTCCAGAGTAAGGGATGAGGCTTGATCAAGTTACGCCTAGATCCCTTCCCACGCAGAGGCACGGCGATGCCTTCCCAGAGCCAGGGCCCAGAAACAATTTCAACATTGAATGAAAATAGAGCAAGTTATAAGCTAGACCAGGAATAATCTAGGGCTCTGCTATAAATAAAGACATATTAAAGAATAAGGTTGGAGCTCCTTAAACCTCTAAGTGGTCACAATTATATGTTGTTGGATCGACTGGCTTCGTTGGGAAGAAATGGTTTGCCATGCCTTCCAAAACTATTTATGCACTAATAATAGCTCGTAAGGAAAGAGTCGATCAGAGAGATACATCTCCAAAGAGCTGCCAAGTCTGTGATACCGTTGGGTAAATGAGATCTTCTGGCATCTACCTTCTACTTAAAAATCTCAGCAGGTGCGATAGCTCTGGAACAGTTAGAGGACAAAACTGTCAGAGAAGGAAACTGCCCAATGGCAGGGAACCGGTGCCTGGCTCACGCTGGTAACGAAACCACATCCCGCCACACGCAGCACACTTGGCCCCAGCCCAACAGTGCAGCTGGCGGCGCTCCACCCAGGGGACGCGGAGGCCAGGGGGCAGCCCCGACCGGTCCCTTCCCCAGAGCGCCATCTGCAGGGGAAGGAGAACACTCTCTGCAGAAAGGCCCGGGACTCACGGCACCCAGGGGACTCAGCCTTCGGAAATGTAACCCATTCTCGGCAGAAAGGAATGGGACGCCCTGCCCTGCCCTGCGGCTGGCGGGACGCAGGCCTCCGAGTTTCTTTAAAGGGGCAGGGCAAACGCCGTGGCTCTAGAGGAGTTTTGGACATTTATACATGTGAATCTGAAAGGAACCTCTAGAACCCATTTCAGAAAGAGCACATATTTCCGCCGCACCCCCCAGGCACCCCCTGCTCACACCACCTTATAAATGACCAGGTCGTGCCTCCCGTCCTTCAGGGTGGTGCCGTCCGGGTTCATCAGCCTCACAAAGGCCACCCCAAAGGCTCGCTCCGACTTATCTCTGGCTGAAAAGACAGAAAGAACGCGTCTGAGCAGTGCAGGAGAGCTATCCGAGAGCGCCAGCGCCGGCGCCTGACCTCGCCTTTGGCTCCGAGGTGTGATACTCAGCCGTGCTGAAACCAGCAGGGGTCAGCGAGTTACAATAATCCATCCCTGCCGTGTGTGCCACAGGCTCCCTAAAGGAAATGTTTCCCAACCCGAAATCTGCTGGTACCTCCAGGCGTGCTCCTCTCTCTACGTTTACAAGTGAGTGAGACCAGCAACCCACTCCGTTACCAGTATCAGAGATGTGCCTGTCCACACCAACCCCGCCCCAGGTCAATTCCAACTCCGTGCACTGAATGCCCTGGTACCTGTGCCTTCTCCCTCCCTCCCTTCTGCTCCCACCCAAGTGCAGGCCGCCCTCACTTCTCCCTCTGTTTCTACAGGACCACCCTCTCCAGTCTCTCTGTCTCTAGTCCTTTCCAGCCATCGCTTCCTCTGCTCTACAGCCAGAGAGAGATCCCAAAGTCAAACCTAATCAGGTCAACAACCCTGCTCCCAAGCACTTCCACGAGGTTTCTGCTCTCCTCCTCCTTCCTAGGTATTAGCCCAAGTGCCAGGAGAGGCGGGGTGTGTGCTCTGTGGCACTTGGGGCGGGCAGGCCCCTCCTAATTTCTGCTCTTCAGGTCTGAGCTCACTGCACCCCCTACTCAGACGCCGAAGGCCAGGGGAACTGGCGGCCTGTTCTCACCACAGACACAGCTCTAAGGTTTGCTGTGACTCACGTGTCCCCGCAATGGCTAAGCAGTGACCTTCTTCTTTATCCATTCCCACTCTGATGACCACCTGGGCGGTGGTCAGTATGAGGACATTATGAACAAGGCTGTTAAATCACATGCCAAACCACGCCCACCCCCACCCCCGAGAAAACAGCCTCGAATGTCTCCTCCAGAACATGGTTCAAAAGGACCTTCATCTGCCACGACCTGGCTCCAGTCCACCTGGACCCAGACCGCAGAGGTGCCAACCCAGGCTCTGTCACTTACTAGCAGTGTGACTGTGGCCACGGACTTAACCTCTCTGTGCTCGGCTCCTTTATTATAAACGTAGATAGAGCAGTATGTGCTTTATCAGGTTGTGGTGGACATAAACCAGTGATGGTGTAAACAGAGCTTCATGGAGTGTCTGGCACACTCTAAATGCTATTGGTATATGTTGTTATATCAATATATATTGATATAATTGCTATTATGCTGGTGTTTGACTATTTGATATTGACCAAGTGGCCACTTCACGGTGTTCAGCCTAAGATTACCATTGCTCCCGCCGCTCCCTCTGCAGCCCGGCTGAGCTCACTCCGGTTTCCAGACACTGTCCCCCTTGGGCGGGCTCCCTCGAGTCTCAGCTAAGATTTAAGAAGCCTTACGCACAAACCCCAGAGTCCCCAGTGGGCCGAGGCGCTGCACGCTGGGCGCCCCGTAGCTCTGACGGCTGCTGGGGCCCAGGCCGCCGTGCTGCACTCCACCCCGCGCGCTCCTGCTCGTCTTCCTCGGGGGACCACCGAGGCCCTTCAGAGCGGTGGCCCCGTCCCATCAGCGGTGACAGACCCAGGGCCGGGCCTGCAGTCTGGTATGTAGATGGGTCTACTATATTCAGTTTGAAATAAAGAATTGCATTTTCGTGCAGTGCTGAGTTACAAGACACTTGCAGAAGTTTTGTGATCAATCTGAAAACAATTCATTTTTTTCTTCCGGTCACACGTTAGGGCAACCACTTCATTATCTGTAATCTGGGACTTGAAATGAGAAAAACAGTAATTTGGGAAAACAAGAGATTACACAGTTTCATATGAAACTGTTTCCTTGCTGCGCACTTTTCAGCAACACGGCAGCGCACAGCGTGAACGTCTGAGAGGGAGGTGAGACACAGGGCACTTCCTGTTCCTGGGCGACGGCAGAAGCGTTTTTGTCATGGAGCATCTGTTAGCATCTCACAAAAATTTAGTATTCACAGAACACATTTTGGGGAAATTCTAATACAGAATAACAACACATCTTGAAAGCCCCAGAGAATTCATTTAATTTCCGATTTCCTTAGCACCAACCCATGCGTTCTGAAATACGGTGCCAGCTCTCCAGCCTTCAAGCTCTGTGGACCCATGGAAGCGCCGCCCAGCGAGAGGAAGCACGCGTTTATGGAGGTGGCGGCGCTGCTTCATACTCACATTCCTGAGACGATCGGTGCCGGAAGGTGAACCTCACGTGGCAGTGAGCAACCTCTTCTATGGCAATGGACACCTGCATGATAACAAGATGTTCTTCGTTCACGTGTATCCGTTCCTTTGTGCTCATAGCTCATTTTACAGAATGAGGCTCAATGTTAGGGTACGGTCACAGCACTAATTCCAAAAAGCACTGAAGTGCGATTTGGTGGAAGGTTTTGTTCAAAGGACACGGAGCTATTTTCGAGCTGCAAGACTCTTAGGAGATCATCTTTGCTGTTTACACAGAGTCTGAGACTGGAGATATTACGAGTTTCTAGTGTTTTCTCAAATATAAAGGAGGAGATACTTCAGAGGGAAAAGATCAGCCCTTTGAGGTTTATACAGGACCTTTCAGACTGCGAGGTGTGTATTTATATGGTATTAATTTGGGTCCTAATAGAAGGAAAAGACATATACTGTGGACGCGGGAGACTTTCGCTGCCTACATAACAAAGGTGGACAGCAAAAACTGAAGTCCAGGGCAATGAAAAGAGGACAGAATTTGTGACACACAGGGAAGCAAATCCTCGCACAACTGTATGATGGAATACTCCACAAGTATCTAAAAACACGCTTCTGAATACCTTTAATGCGTCGAGGTAAGTAGTTTTTAAAAGCCCAGTATGAATTTGTATAAACAGCACAATTCAAAACATCTGAAGCACCTAAAATTGTGGACAACAGTTACTTCTGTATTGAGATATTAACACGAGCGTGTCTTTCCCGAGTCTTCCCACGGAGCTCGGAAGGCCCTGAGTCCTCGGGGAGCTCTGAGTCCTGCTGGCGGAGCCTGGGACTCAGAGGCGGCTCTGACTCGGGCTCCGACACGGGGCCACTGCACGGTCTTGGGAATCACTGAGTCCTTGGAGTCCCAGGCACCTGAGCAGAGAGCGCATCACAGCCCTGAACAGTTTAGTTGCAGGGCTACTGAGAGGCTCCCCTGAGGTGGCTGCTCTGAAAAGCACTTTGCAGTGTGTAACATACATAGTCAAACTGAAAAGAATCCCAGAAAACTTGGTCAGAGGCCAAGAAGAAAAAAATGTTAGGCAACTACTTGCAGAGTGTGAACATTTCCATTTGGCTTTGGACCATCGTGGCTGCCGATTACGTCATTGCAACCAGTCTCTCTGCTCAAATTTCGACACATTAATGAATGAGAATGCCATTGACGGAATCTGAGTTTCTTTAAGATAAATACTCTTCTGCAGAACTGTAACAGTCAGTTTTCGTATTGTACACCACAGGCGACCTACCTAAAACTTCGGGATAAAGTGAGAACGACTTGCAGGTAAAAAGAAAGGAACCTACGCGAGGTGAACATATGCCAGAGATACAGTCTCACCTTGACGGTCTCATACCAACAGGGCTGTTTGACTTGGTAATAGACGACTGACTTGTACTCTGAAATGCCTTCGTATCCCGCTCCAGGATGAATTGCTTTCTGTGGATGGAGAGAAAAAATGAGGAGAGGATAATATTATCTACAACAATGAAGGTACCCCCCCACACCACGCATGCGCCCTCTGCCCTCCACACGGCCAGCCCAGGCCTGTCGCGGGCGGCCATACACTGATCACACCCGGGACACGAAGAGCAGAGTAAGAATGAGCTTCTACAACTTCCTCTGAGGGTCTCAGTGTGGTGATCGCTAAGGGACCCTGCACCATCCTAACACTCCTCTTTGCTGCAACTTTTATTCCCTCTTCCCTCACCAGACACACAGTCCTCTTTCTTCCCTCTCATTTCCTCTTCCAGGGAACAGTGGCCTAGTGAGGGCAGTCAGGAGCGCGGCACAGACTCAGGTCGCTCCCACGGCTTTGCAAGGCCCTGTCCATACATTAAGGACCTGCTGTATAGGGACAGCATGCTCCCCAAAACTTATGCTGTGCCTTTTCCTACTAATGAGCCACTTAGTAAAACCAGCTTCCATGGGGGCACCTCCAAGCTAGTTAGCAAAGCTGTGGAGTGGTCGACTTGTAGAAGATGTGTACTTGCCTACCAATACCACAAAAGGGTCGCTCCCACGGCATGGCCCACAGAATTCTGCTTGTCCCATGACGCAGAATGCTGCTCAACTAGTCAACAGTTTCCCTCGAAGATTATATACCCAAGGGAAGGTGACAGGGTCGTGTGCCCTGTGGTTCCCTCAAGTGCCTACACAGCGCGGCACACGGTGAGCTGAGTGCGCCGACAGCTGGATTCTTGGATTCCAAAGCAGGTGACCAGGGCTCCTCCGTGAGGAGCCAGACGTCACTGAGACAGGGCAAGCCTCCTGTCTACATCCTTCCCTCTGTTGTCAGAATCCGCCGCATGGACGGCTGCAGGGCTCCGGACGGAGAGTCAGGGTTCCTGGATCCATTTCCCACTCCCCCACTAACCTGATTCCTGAGAAAATCACTTACTCTCTCCGGGCTGTGGCATCCTGATTAGCTGACCTCGGACCAAGAGGCTGCCAGTCAGACAGTGCTCTGCTGGGCACGCCCACCTTGGCTCTGCTTGCCCGGTGCAGGAGACAGACGGGCCTTCCAGTGCCCTCTGGGCACACGCCACCTCCCTCAACCCCCGAGGAAAGGGACAAGCTTAGAAGTGGCTGAATAGTTGGAAAATGACAAAGAACCTCTGTATTGGGAGCGTGCACGTGAAATCAGGAGCAGCTTGATCTATTTCTCAGCCCAGGAGACATATAAAAATAAGAGTCTAAATGGGTTCCTTACTAAAACTGGTCATGGCTAACCACAAATTTAACAGGTTTCATGGCTTTCCTTATGAAAAACCGGATACACCCTGGCGAGGAGAGCAGTCGCCCTCAGGCGGGAGCCCTGGCGTTGTGAGGCAGCGTGGCGGCAACGCCACCCGGGGCCACGGCGCGTACCTCCACTGTGTTGCCCTCCTCGTCGCACACAGACATGGTCACCTCCACGTTCTTGGGCGTCTTCTTTTTCCCTTTGTCAAACTCCCCATGAATCAGGGTGATGTAAATGTCATTGCGGACATCTCCTGTAACAGGACAACCAGCCTGTGAACGGTGCTGAGAAGGTCGCTGTTGCTTTTCAGGATGTAATAAGATAAACTGCAAGTAAACCAGGAGGGGCCAGCTCTGACTTTATGGCGAGCTGTTCACGCAGCACCTTCTGTTTGTGCTGTTCTCTTCCGATCACCTCATTCTGCCTTTCCCTGCGCAGCAAAGCATCTCTGACGTGCAGCTCTGAAAATATGAACTCTTTTCAATAGTAGCCCTTTGTTCCACTTAATAATCGCTAATTATAAGTACACTGTATATTTTATTAGGTTGCAGTGGAAGATTTTTTTTTCACTAATGCCTTGGGGAGTGTGATATTTTAATGTGTCTGAAAATAGTGAAGGCTAGTATTTACTGAGTGCTTACTATGCACTAGGCACAGTTCAAAGTATCTTATATGCAATAATTTATTTAACCCATTTAACAACCTGGTGAGATAGATCCTATTTCTGAAACCAATCAGAAGTTTTATGTCTATTTAATCTATACGATATCAAACTGCCTCCTGGAGTAAGAAGGAAATCTCAGACCGCTGCACGGCACTTAGGGTGCATACTCAGAGCACATCATTTTCATTGCTTATCTGACTGGGAAGAAGTTAAGATAGTGGCGAGGGTGAATAAAAAGGAGCTTATTTAAATATTACAGTTGGAAATCTTAATTGATATCCTCTTTATCAGCGGAGAGGTTGACAGTTTGTGTCAAAAGTCGTAACTGACACAGCAACTTCACTGATAATATTTGGCCAAAGTATTAAAAATGTGGGCCATGATTATTCCTAAGGATACTCACTGTGATATTGTCTATGAAAGTGAAACCTTGGAAACTCTCTCCACTTCCAACTATAGATAGCTGGTAGAATAAACGGTGGCAAAAAGATAAAGGAGTATTCATTTTAAAAAATGACTGAGCATCGACAGAGTGCAAGCACTGCACTGTCTGGGAGAAGATGGAAAGCCACGCCTACTGTGTGCAAGCACTGCCCGGAGCTCCTGGGGGAGGACAGTGAGCCACGCCTACTGTGTGCAAGCACTGCCCAGAGCTCCTGGGGGAGGACAGTGAGCCACGCCTACTGTGTGCAAGCACTGCCCAGAGCTCCTGGGGGAGGACAGTGAGCCACGCCTACTGTGTGCAAGCACTGCCCGGAGCTCCTGGGGGAGGACAGTGAGCCACGCCTACTGTGTGCAAGCACTGCCCGGAGCGTCTGGGGGAGGACAGTGAGCCACGCCTACTGTGTGCAAGCACTGCACGGAGCTCCTGGGGGAGGACAGTGAGCCACGCCTACTGTGTGCAAGCACTGCCCGGAGCGTCTGGGGGAGGACAGTGAGCACACACCGGCCTCACTCTCACATGGCCCACAGTCAGGTGGGGGAGAGGAGCAGCATCAGACAATGACATGATGCAATGCATCCTCAGCAGTGAGGGAACAGGCCAGGCTCTGTGAAGCTAAGCCTACATTCCAACCTTGTCTGGAGCGTACGAGCACCGTTCCTTTGCGCTGGCACTGGAGGGATGAGAGTACGTGAGCGCAGCACGTGCAAAGGCCCAGAGGTAGGAGGCATGATGGAAGTGTTCACAGTGTGGCGGTTGCTGCGACATGACAGACGAGAGACAGTCTCCCTAGGCTTGCAGGCCAGGCTAAGAACATGTGCTTTCATTCCAAATGTAACATCGGAATGTTTTCGGCACAGGAGGTATGGGACAAAATCAAGTGGGCTTTGAGGAAAGCTCACTCACGCTGCGGAGAGGAGAGGAAGTGAAGCACGAGCACGCAGACACAGGGAAGCCCGTTGGGAAGTGACGGAGGTGGCCCACAGAAGAGACGACAGCAGCTGCAACTCGGGTCGTGGCGATGGAAAGGAGGGTGTGGCTTTGAGAGGCCCTTTAAAAGTAAGACTGGATGGTCTCATCCATGAATTTTGAGTGAGGTGTGAAAGAAAGAGGGAGGGGACAAGGGTGACTTTCTTTTCTGTGCAGCTGGACGGACAGAGTGCCACTCTCTTAGATGAAACTGAAGATCCAGGCGCAGATGCACAGGGTCACAGGTTCAACAGGGAATTCTCAGTAATGACTGAGCAACGGAGGAGGGAGAAGAGGGATCCAGCCGGGGACAGCCGCCACGGGCGTCCTGAGGCAGGACAGAGTTGCACCTGTGGTGACAAAGTTCAGGGGAGTGGCCCTGAGGTGAGAGCGATGAGCTCGGAGCAACCAACACACAGAGGGCGAGCGTGTCGATGAAATCACCTGGGGACAGAATACAGATGGGATACACAGCGGGCCTTTTATGGGCTGCATTGTGTCCCCCAGATTTTCACGTTGAAGTCTCAGCCCTCAGTACCTCAAAAGGTGACTATATTTGGAGAGAGGCCCTTTAAAAAGGGCGATTAAGGTAAAATGTTTGGGCCTAAGCCCAGAGGACTGGTGTCCCTATAAGAGATTAGGACACCAATAACAGGCCGGCCAAGGGGCGACCACGTGAGGACACGGGGTCGGTGGCCGTTCGTACGCCACGGAGAGAGGCCTCAGAAGTAACCGAAACTGCAGACGCTTTCTTCTTGGACTTCCTGCCTCCAGAACTGTGAGAAAATACACTTCTGTTGTTTGAGCGCCCCAGTCCATGGTACTTTGTTATGGCGGCCCTTGCAAACTGACACAGGGCGTGGGAACCAAATACTGAGGAGCGCTCGCACGCACAGGCGAGGCAGAGGACGGAGGGGGACAGGGTCCCACGAGAGTCTCAGGAGATGGAGAAAGAGAAAAGTGTGGGTCACCAATGATGAAGGGGGGGAGCTTCAAGAAGGGAGTGACCAACAGGGTCACATGCTGCAGAAAGACCAGAAAGGATCATTATGCTAAAAACTGTCCTTTGGATTTCATGACTCTGCAATCTTTGGTGACTGTGGTGACGGCCATTCGGGAGCAGCTGGAGGGTGACTGGCAGGTGTGAAAAGAGAGAGAGAGAGTGTAACGGCTGCCGAGAACCGAGCTGTGAAGACAAGGGTTAAGAGGGGAAAGAGGGGCCGCGGGAAGAGTTCGGCACATCTGAAGCTGATGAGTGGCGACGAGAAGGAGCTACCGGGCAGGGGACATAGGCTAAGATCTAGTGTCTCTCCCAAACCTGGCTGATCGCTAGAATCACCTGGGAGCCCGGGCCTGACAAGCTGAATCAGAGTTTCTGGAAAAGTCTGGGAATCTGTATGTTGATGTTTCCCAGGTGATCCTGATTTGCTGATTCAAAGACTAGCATTTGGGAAGCATCAGCCTCGATGGTTTTAAAGCCTGCTATTGTCCTGGTAGTCTACGGCCCAATCCTATGGATATAAAGAACCTCTCCAGGCAGATTTCCAAGATAAATTCCCTTTGTCCAAAAAATACTCTATTTTTTTCAGATTTCTGTATTGCTGTAGCAATAAAACTGCCTTCAGTCATAAGAACATTACCAATACTTATGTTTTCAAATAACAGTAAGACAAATACATTTTCCCAGAATGTTGATGAATATGTGTGAGGGTAGAAGGGTCTGGAAGGCAGGTGAAAAACTATCTTCTTTCATAAAAAAAGATAATTTCTATTTTATAGCTCTTTTCTTCAGTCATTCCACAAATATTCTTTAAATACCTACTATGTGCAGACAATGTGCGTAGCAGCAAATTATTACTACTCATTAATCTCTCAAAGGAGAAATAAAACCTTGTGTTACTTTAAAAGAACTGGAAGTTTTACGTAATAGGTAAGAGCTCGGTTTGCTAGAATGTTTCTGATATGCCAAAAATTATTTACTTTTCTGTTTTATCTACCTATAAAATACATGTCATATATTCATATTTTAATATTCATTTATAACTATGCACTTTATATACAATATTTGTGTAATACAAGAAAATGGAAATTTTATATATTATACAAAGTTCCTTGAGGAAATGATTTCCTTTTACTGATATGAAGATTAAGAAGCTAAATGGGGTAAATTAGTGAATACAACAAACACATGCAGATCACCAGCATGTGGTGGCAAAGAAGATGACACTGAAGTGAGAAACCGCAAAACGTTTACATTTGTGTCACCACGAGTTTGGGGACAGCCAACCACACAGCTGGAGCTGAAGCAAAGACGCACAGGGTCCCACTGGGACTGAGCTCCGCAGGCACCTCGCTGGAGCGTCCCAGCAAGGAGCCCACATGGCTGGAGGTGCCATCGTGAGAAAAGGTACGTGCGAATGACACAGAGACCCTGTGCCATGCAGGTCAACTTAACGATGGCCCCGAGAGCATTCCAGAGGCCGCGTGTCTCTCAGCCAGCGAGAGGGCGGACAGAGAGTTCCGAGCTGCATCCAGAAGCGCTGCCTTGGCCTTGCGCCCTGGGGAGCTCCCAGAGGCGCTGCACGCAACCCCGCCGGTATCGCCCGCGGTCTCGGCACCGCTGAGTGCAGACGACGGACTCGACGGGTCAGTGCTGTTTCTGTTGTGGGTTAGAAGTAACTACTTCAGGAAGGAGGTCCTAGAGGAGGCAGACAGGTGACTCAAGCAAAGTGTTTTACCTGGAAGTATTATTTCAGGAAAGCCCATTTTTCGGGCAATTGCTGTTGATCTATCCACCAAGTGTGAAAAATTCTTCTGAACTTGTGTGAGGTCGCCTGGCAACAGCTTCAAGGATACCCAAAGTCCTTTAAAGACATGAAGGATAAACGTTTAGCTCTCTGTGTAATCTAGATAGTAACACGCACCAACACAGAGAAAAATCTGTTGTATTGATATACAGATACAGTATTATAGGATGAACATTCTCTGCTGGTTAATTTACCATTTCCATGACACTCTATCAGAACTTGAAGATCGACGGAGATGTGAACACATGTTTGTTTTGGGGGAAAAAAGGTGTAAATATAGCCCCTCTGAGACACCAAAATGCTGTAGAGCTGTAGCAATGTATAATATTAATGGTAAAAAAAAAAAAGTTACATGAATCAATGGGAACAATGAGATTAAGTACTATAATATATAGCAATTTAATATATAGCAAAAGAGGCACAACAAATCATGGAAAAAACCAATAATTTCATAAATGTTCTAGGATAATTTCCTGCTACTTAGAATCTATGTAATTTCTTACTTCACATTTTCATTAAAATAGATTCCTAATATAAAAACAGACAGGAAATTAAAAGAATAAATAAAGGTATTCTTACTAAATCTCTGATAATGAACCATTTTCTAAATATAGAAACAAATGAAATTGTAAAAACATGTATATAAACTGAAAGTTTTGATATTCATTAAAAATAAGAAGTATACTATAAAGTGGTAAAATACTTATAAGTAATTATGAATTTATATTACTCATTAGAAGAAAAACATTAAAGTCCTCACAAATAAATAAGACATACCCAATTCATAAAGAAGTACAGGAAGTTTATAACTATTCGGTAAATCAAAACTGGAAAAATATGTGTCCTAAATAAGACAAGTTATCTTTATTATATAAAGTGCTCATAAAAACTCAGAGGGAAAACTTCAGAAAACTCACAAATACATATGAAGGCTAGATAATTCATGAAGAGTAGTTTTGTTTTGTTTTTTTAAATTCAAGAGAACTATATGGAAGTCTACTTTCTACCTCTCAACGGGTAAAGTTTTTTAAGTATCAGTTTGCAAAGGGGGCAAGGTGGTAATTGGCGCTCACTGGCAGACATCTGTAGCCATGTGTCCAGATCTCAGCGTGTTACCATCATTTGATCCAAAAATCCTACTTCGGGGAATTTTCTTGGGAGGCAGGTCTAACTATGGGAAAAGCCGCATTTATAAAGATAGTCATAGTAGAGTTATTTAAATTTATAATGGCGACATATTAGAAAACGCTTTACTTAGGGGATTTCATTTTCTGAAATTCATGCAATGGAATATTATGCAGCTACAAAAAACATTTGTGAAGAGCATAAAGACATTTAAAAAGTGCTTGTTTTGTTAAGCAGCAAGAGAATAAATGATCTTTTTTCAGTTTTGTTAACATTCTAAAACAACAGAAATATATTTAGTTGTTTAATTCTTTAATGACTCCTCACCTGTCCCCCGCACTCAGCATAATTGTTAAAACACAGAAAACTAAATATGCTGAAAATAAAGTGTTTTCTGATTGCATCCACTTTAGAAGACAGTTATAGGGTTGTTAAGAAAAAAGTAACTCAATCTTTAAAATTATCCAAAAACATCACCATCATGGCATTTAAATGTAAAAATTTGAACTATTTTCCTTGATTACTTTGAACTTAAAATGCAGTTTCAACAAACAGAACTCCTCTGGGTTCAAATGATATCAACAGAATCCTACATGAGATACTAAAAACAAGTAAGTCCTTTTTGCTAGAGAGCCCATTTTTTATATTAATACATAATCTTGTGTATTGCTTTGGTCTCCTTCCTCTCAATTTTAGGAAAAGTAATGGGATAACCATACTCAGAGAGTTTAACATAATTACCCTCAGAATTCTCTGTCTTTGTGCATTAACTTAAGAGTCAGGGGTTGTGGGATAAACAAAGTGAGGGAAGAGTCATGGGATAAAAATTTGTTCCATAGAATTTACAAAGTGCAGCTGTGACCCAATTCAGTGCCGGGTGCACCCTGGGCGCGCCTCAGCCCTAACTGCCTGCGGCAGGAAGCTGAGATGGGCAGTGCCCAGCAGGGCGTGTCTTATGCCAGGGGAAGGCAAGGAAGGGGCCGGAGTCCACAGCCCAGTTCTGAAGGCCCCCACCCCTTCCCAGCTGCGTGCCAGGCTGTGCACCTTGTCCTTTGTGGTTCACTTCCTTCGCTGCTATCACTTTATTCAAGACCGAAGTGAGTGGCTCATTTTCCGCAATCACGTGGGATGTTATCAGGGGCGACATGATTAGCTGCCTCTGCCGGATATAGGTTTCCATGGCAATTCTAGGAAAGTCAGAAATGAGAGGTAAGAAAAAAAGAGACATCTCTGTAGCACGGGCTCAGGTAGTGGTGGGTCCGTTGGTAGGAATACAAACACTAAACCACCTAACTGGAGGACTCTTTCTATCTTTTCTTATTTTTCCATTGGGTGCCTATCTTAGACACCAAATTCATCTTGAAAATGACTAGAGGCAAATAAGGAAAAACAAAACCCCAAGAACAATCAAAACTGATGGCCAAACATTAACAAGTAAAACCACAGGCAACACTTGATGCTCTTGGTGAGCGTGAGAGGCTGCTGTCCTGGAACTGAAGCGGGGCCAGGAGGGGGCAGGGGACCCGCCTCCCGTTTTGGCTCTGCTTGGCAGTGCGTTCCACCAGGGTCCCCTCGGGGCCTCCGCCGCCTCCTCTCTAAGGAGACGGGCATGGCCACTGCCTTGAAGGCCGCCAAGTAGTGCCAACACTCTGTACAAGTGCAGCGTGCGTGCAGGAGCTTCGCAGGGTGTGGTCAGAGTACCACGTGATGACAAACTACCGGACAATTAGGGCTGCGCCAGCGCAGGCGCCAGCGAACGAGCCTCCTTCACTGATCGCCTCAGGCCGAAACTGGGCAGTGTGGCCACAGAACCAGCACAGTCCCATCCCGCTGCCAGCGCGGTGGCAGCAGGCACTGCGGGTTGCCCGGTGCAGCCCAATAGTCCCCAGCCTTCTCGGCTGAGGGGCTGTTCATGGGCCCACTGGCCAGACCAGCTTCCTCTGAGGGGCTCAGAGCTGCGCCCTGACAACCTGGGGATTGTCAGTACCACTGCACAATGGACTTGCTGTCACCCACCCGAGCTGTTTACAAAGGACTCTCTCGGTGGACTGGCCAAAAAACTCTCTTCTAATGCCCCCCCACAGCTTCTGAGGCAGTTACGGAGGCGTCTGCCATCAGCGTGGGAGTCAGACGCTGGAGGCTGTGATTTGCATTGTGAGGGCTTTGCGGTGGGGCAATCAAGTCAGGGCTGGTGTCCTCTCAGCATCAGGACACGGTGGGGACAATCTCAGGTGTGCTGTCTCACTGTGTGTGCCCGGCGGGAGCTGTACAGAAAGGCAGCAGGGAGGCACACAACCAAAGAAAGAAGCCCCTCCCAGGTGACACGGGTGCAGAGAAATACACTGACGGCGACCTTCAGAGCTACAGCGCCACCCCGATTTTAGATGTACTTACAATGTTATTATATGGAGCAGAATAACTTTCATTTCCATGAATACTGTCCCTGTTACTTACATATATATAATATACTATGTCACGTTATTATATATATATATTTTAAGATTTTATTTATTTACTTTTAGAAAGAGGGGAAGGGAAGGAGAAAGAGATGGAGAGAAAAATTAATGTTTTGGTTGCCTCCTACACCCCCCCAGCCGGGGACCTGGCCTGCAACCCAGGCAGGTGCCCTGACTTGGCATCGAACCAGCGACCTTTCGGTTCGCAGGCAGGCACTAAATCCACTGAGTCACACCAGCCAGGGCACATTATTATATATTTCATGTCACATTCACAGCCATGAATGTTGCATCTATTATGTATATACACAATGCATATATAATAATAATGTACAATAATATTATATATGTATAAGAACATTCATGGATAAAAAGTTGTATTTATCAAAAATATTTGTGCATATTTAATATATTAATAAATTGTTTTTATATTTAAACATACTCATTTACATATTTTATTTAATATTTATTGATTATATAAGATATTAATATAGTTGATTTACTATTGTAATACATTTAATGTATTAATATAAAATTGTAACATACTTTAACATATTTTATTTATTAAATTTAATATATCTATTTAATATACTTAAATATAAGTAGCTATTTCTATTGGGAGCAGCATTCATGAAATTGAAAATTATCTCATAATTCAAATTAGCACTAAGCTCGATGGAAGGCTGACCTCCTGTGTTTCCGGGGGATCGGGGGTAGGGGGTACGGGGACCAGATAAATGCATGGAGGGGGGGGCAAAGGTCAGTTTCCGGTTGTGGGTATGTAAAACAGAGCTTATTCTTGTATTAATAATTATTGTATTATTTTTCTATACGAACAACGAACAACTATAAACCTACTTTTGCCCCACCCTGTATTTTAAAAAAGTATAAATAGCAGCATCTGGATAAAGGAGGGAAGTATTACTTAGCATGGGCTATTTGTACCATTATATTTAGAAACTGGTCCAAAGGTACTGGACTTTAAATTAAAAGATAGAGATTTTTTTGTATTTTTAATTAAGTTACATGTAATATATATTGTAGAAAAATATTTAGAAAACAGGATTTAATAAAAAGAGGGGCAAAATCACCTATAGTTACACCAACAGAAATAATCATTGTTAATTATGGAGTACATTCTTGGGACTATCTACATTTTAAGGCTTTTACTATATTGTAATAATTTACAGGGGTGGGCAAAAGTAGGTTTACAGTTGTGAGCACACAAAACAGAGTTAATAAAGCAGCTGCAATAATCACAACCTGCACGTGTTCTTCCATACGAACAACTCTGCAGCTGCTGTTGTCCACCCCTGTATTCCTGTAAGTAACACATGCTCCTTACACCCACCAAATACTAGATAGTGCATATATTTTTAAAACTTGGTCAAGCCAAAAACTAAACCTCACTGTTTAATTTGTATTTCATTGATTCCCAATGAATTTATAGGCCTTTTCTTTGTGTGTACGCGTATTTCTTTCATAGACATTCCGAAGATTTTATTAAATTTTTTTTATGTGTAAGTTGTTTAAAATTCTTGGGTGGCTAAACCTATCAATCTCCTTTTTTAGTCAAATCTTTGGTGTCTGACTCAGAAAGTCCTCCCATATTTCACTATTACGTAAAACTTCTATTTTCCTGACATATTTCACTGTGTTTCATCATCAGGTGTTTACAACGATGCAGGTTGCGAGACAAGGTTCTGCTTTATGTTTCTTAAATGGTTAGCTAATTTTCTCAGTCTTTTGCATAATCTGTCTCCCTCCACTGGTTTATTTTTATTCCAAAATAATTTAAAATAATTATTATTTATTATGAATAAAGTACTTATTAATTCAGATCTCCTTGGGCTGGCTTCTGTAACTCTCAGTGTGTCAGATGGATGTGTTGGCACGGCGACAAGCTGGCCTGCACAACCACCTTCTGTCACTGACAGGACGACGCCGTCAGGAGTCAGTCCCAGCAACGCCCTCGCCTCCCTGGGCCACCGCCACCTGCGCGCGGAGCCTGGCTGCCACAGCCAGTCGTGAGATCCCACAGAGGCCGCCTCCCTCTGAGGGACAGGCATGGACGCTTGCTCGCCAGCAGCTCCCAGCGGCTCCGAGCTCCGCATGGAGGCGAGGTCTCCTCTAGCCGAGCCCTTCAGGGACTCCCTGCACGTCCTCCCAGGGCTGGCTCTCCCCGCCTCTGCGGGATCCCATGGGCTCGTCGGCCTTCCCTCTCACACCCCCTGAGCCCTTGCTACCCAGGGCGGCCCCCGGACCAGCAGCACGAGCATCCTCTGGGAGCTCGAGAGATGGACCCTCCAGACCTACTGGGCCACGGTCCGCGTTCCAACAAGGCCCCAGGTCGTGCATATGCATGTGCCCATTTAAGAAACCTGTGCTGCTGTACATGAGTCCTTGTCTTCCGCGACACCTGCTCCAGGTGACAAAGTACAGACATCCTTCGGCATTTCTGCCCTCCCACGGCACCCTCCTCTGGTCTCTAGTACAGACATATATTCGCCCCTTATATTCCTTCAGTCATTTCAGTGGCATCAGAAAAGCTCAGTTTACCCTCTGCCACTGGAGCTCAATATAAAGGACTTGGAATAAAGTCCTCAGTCAGCTCCTCTCGGACCATCTTCCAGCTGGACAGCCTGTCTTCCCTAACAAGACACAAGTTTCCAGCACCTGGCTCTGCATGAACACCCTGTTCCAAGTGCTAATCCAGGTCTCAAGTCACCCGGGACAAATGCCAAAGTACTTACTGCTGACAGGGAATAAAATGCTGCTTTTCTTCATCGTCCACCTTCCCGTGCACGATATCAGTAATATCCATCACTAGGAAGAAGATAAACTTAATTAAAGAAACTAATTACTTCAGGCCTCGGTGAGTTACCACGAAGATTAAGAGTATCAGCAACACAGAACACCAGGGAAAGGGAGATACCACCGACGAGGCGCTCTGCCCTTTGCCGGCAGGATCCCCACTGCCAGCCCGGCTGGGCTGCAGAGCGATTCCCTGGGAGCCCCTCCTGCAGGGCTGGGGCTGCCTGCCAGGTAACCCTGCAGGCTGCTACCTTGTTGCAAGACAAGCTGCAACATTCTTGGGAAACTTGACAGCCAGGCCACTTCTTTGTGAGTCTGCATGCAAAGACCCACAGAACACACATTTTTGGTCTAAGTGTCAACAGAACAACAGATGGAGAGATGCACAGGACTTGAAGTGACCCTCTGTCTCTGATTTGACATCTTCTCTTGATTTACACGTAAACAACGGGAGACCAGAACGCCAGCTACCTGCATGAGAAGACCCCAGAGTAGTCTGCTTTCTCACGGGCAAGGAGAGCAATTAAAGTCCTGTTCTAAGCCTCCTGCATATATATCATCTTATTAACACAGGCGCTATTAGCTGTACTGTGAGAGATGAGGAAACTGAGCGCAGCAAAGGTGAGTGACTCGGCCAGGCCACAAGCATTAAGTGCTGAAGCCAGGGCATGGACCTGGAAGTGGTCACAGGGCTAAATCATTGGACCTGACTCCCCCCGCTGCCTGCAGAAGTAGTAAATGGGCTGCAGTGAGGCAGGGCCCCAGGCAAGAGGCAATCCCTCAGTTAATAAATGACAACTTGGCCATAAACCCTCGCTGGGGGTCTATCCGCAGACAGCCTGTTTGGAGATTTAAAATGAATACTGAGATATGAGACAATTCTCATATGAGAAACCTAGGGTAAGGAAAGAAATGTCTTCTCACAATAACTCAAACCACACAGTGTCAGGCTTGGGAATCAAAAATGTTGGCGGAAGGAGGCTGTAGGAAGCAGGGCATGGCATCAACTTGCTGCCAGCCTTCCATGGAACCCTGCAAAAATTAACAAAAAATACAACCCTGCAAAACTTATATTTGACACCCCCTCCCCCACCCAAAAAAATAGGCAGCCTGGGCTGGTGTGGCTCAATGGATTGAGCACCGGCCTGCAAACTGAAAGGTCGCCAATTCAATTCCCTGTCAGAGCACATGCCTGGGTTGCAGGCCAGGTCCCTGGTTGGGGGTGAGCAGGAAGCAACCAATTTGTGTTTCTCTCCCTCTCTTTTCCCCTCCCTTCTCCTCTCTCTGAAAATAAAATCGTAAAAAAAAGAACAGCAGGCCATTCATTTGTCCTTGCCACAACTCCACAGCCCTAAGCTCTGCTGGTGCTCGGCCTCCAGGGTCCGAGGAAAGAAGTCTCTGCCTTGTTCCCATCATACTCGGTGCCCTGCGCTCACACACGCTCTGAAGTAGAAGAGCAAGCAAAAGTTACAGCCTGATGTTCTTCCAGTTTCTGTGGCTTATTCGGAATGACAACGGCCTCTAACAGGCTTTAACCCCTTAGATCAATAGGTTATCCTGCAGGCAGCTAAGGCTGTCAGGGCTCTCGCCTCTTCCGAGAATCTACTTAGTCTCTCAATCAGGAAGTGATGGGCAGCCCTCCGGCCACAGGCCTTCGGCCCCTGTGAAGCAGGCTGGGGGCAGGGCTGTTCAAGGGAGGCAGGACATCCAGGCTCATGGGATACAGAGGCCACCTCGTTATCCACGCGACCCTGACAACACGGGGTTTCTCTGCCCTTGTTCCAGGAGCAAAATGACGACATTTCGCCGATGGCTTTCAAAACTACTTAGTGACCAAAATTTCAACCTGAGACTGAAAATGTATTTCCTCCATTTAACATGCTACACAGGAAAAGGAAGGGCCCCCTGGAAGGTTGTAGGGTTTGACTGAAGCCAAGGATTCTCTCTGAAAGCAGCTACAAACTCAGTGCTGGTGCCTTTGAAGAGTAAATTTCCTAGGCAGGCAAATGCTGTCCAGGGAGAATTTTACTTGAGTGCAATCAGTAATCAATATGTGGCTGCAGGCAGGGAGGATATTCCAGAAGTCACACCTGAGGCATCGCCGTGGGCCTGCTGAGTGGAAGACGCTATGCTGGGCGCTGTGGGGGACACTGCACAGGAGGGTCCCTGTGGGGGACACAGAGCCCCGGAAAGGTACAAACACTGGCGGCGGAAGTCATCTAGCACAGTCCATGGCTCTGATCCCTCCCCCACCGCCTCTATTTTTCATTAATTTTTTTTACTGTGATAAAATACACATAAAATAAATCTACCACTGTAGCCGTTTTTAAGTGGTCAGTTCTGTGGCGTTAAAGCACATTCACTGTCCCCAGCCATCCCCACCGTCCACCCCACAGAGTTTTCATCCTCCCAAACTGAAGCCCTGTCCCTATTCAACACTAACTGCTCTGCCTGTCTTCCCTGGCCCCTGGCAACCACCATCTACTTCCTGTTTCTATGAACCCAACCATTCTCTACACACCTCGCATCAGTGGAATCCTACAGTAGTCATCTTTTTGTGACTGGCTTATTTCACTTCATAGAGTGTCCTCAAGGACGATCCCTATGGTGGCAGGTGTCAGAATTTCCTCCCTCTTACGGCTGAGTGACATGCCATTGTATGGACGGACCCCCTATGTTTACCCCGCTCATCCATTGCGGGACTCCTACCTGGGCTGCTTCTACCTTTTGGCTGTTGTGAATAAAGCAGCTAAGAGCACAGGATGCACAATTATTTCTCTGACACCCTGGTTTTAATTCTTCAGCAGACACGACCACACGCAGGACCGCTGACCACAGTCCTAGGTCTAACGTTTTTGAGAACCTGCCCCCGTTGGTCACAGTGACTGCGTCATTTTACCTTTGTCTCTGGGTCTTTCCATACCTGCAACTCCGAAGGGCCTGCGGAGCCCACAGGTGTGCTTTTTGCCCTCCTTCAGCTCCATGTGGCCCACCCGGACAATCTGGCACACGAGGCTGATGCGGGGCCGGATGAGGTCTGTGCTGCTGAGGTCCTAAAGAAGCAGAGAGCGTGTAAAGGGGTCCCTCTCTGTCACCCTGCCACCTCTATTTCCTGATGCTGAAAGGCCAGAGTGGCTCCTCTCTTCTCCCCACGCACCCAAGAACTGCCATGGCACCAGAGAAAAAGGGCTGGATTCAAACCAGTAGAAAATTTTATTCCCCAGCTCCTACTTCAAATGCATAAATCAGATCATATTTAATCTAAAGTCTCTAGTTCATCTATTCAAGCAGGGTATCTAAAAATCAGGACACTTGTCATTGCTACTTTATAATATCGCCATGACACATCTGAGTACAGGATGCGTTTCAGTGTCAAATGAAATTAAAACTTGTATGATATTGACATTTGTTGGGTATCCACACATGCTGGTTTCAATTCATCTGCCAAATAATCCTGTGAGGCAATTATAACAGAGAAATTTACATGCCCTGATTTCTGTAACCATTCATGTGTTTTAGGAGAAGCATCCACTGGGAGCTTCTGGGTGTATGTTGATTAATTAAGTGATGCATGGATGAAATATCTGTTTTTTTGTGGCTCACGGTCTACGTTTGCTTGTATCTGTAAGGATGGGTGAGTAAACCCATGGAGGAGCTCACGTATCTCATTCCCTTTAACATCAAACAATTTAATTGCATCTCAGATTCTTTTCATGAAACAGCTGTTCAAGGCCTCTTCACTGAATCAAGAATTACCTTTTAAACAATCGCTCCAAATCCATCCTCTGTAATTTATATCTCCAAAGTAAGACTACAGACCAATGATAACATCAACCTTGAATTTCTACTCTAGGTTTTGTGAGGCTTCTGTTAAGAGAGAGATGAAGGCTCCACATGGCCAGTTAGATAAACTGAGGCACCCTGTTATTATTTAATAATATGTACTCATTGATAAATGAAGTTTTTGAAAAAGGTTTTATGGCCCAGGAAATGGTCATTACATTTTATTTAAGTAAAAAAGCTGGGCACGAAAGGTACATACAAGAAGATCCTAATCGGTGGGAAGAGTGGGGGAGGGGATGAGCTGTGGCTCCACAGTATTGATTAGAAGATAGAGCAAAGATTCAATAATGTCTTCTTTAAACGTGTTTGCTTTTTAATGACACACTGACTGGTAAATGCCTTTTAATTTGAAGGGAAAAAAACTCACCTATCTCAGCAATGAGGAAACACTCTATGTGTTCGGGGCAGGTTTCGGGAAGAGTGAGTTCTAAGCGCCTTTTTGTCTACATTTACCAGGTGGTGAAGCTATAGATGGGTCAGTGCAGGGACAGTCATCAAACCAGGCCTGTCCTAGGGGTGGGATGTTGACAGAAGGGATGAACGGTTCTAAGGAGAGACGAATGGATGGATGGATGGATGGATGGATGGATGGACGGACGGACAGACGGACGGAAAGCCCACCCTGGAACCACGGCTCCTTCCTATCACTTCATTTGGCCTCTACCTTGGACTCTGCTCGCCTTGCCTTAGGGCATGGAGCGAAAATATGGGTGTGGCTGAGGGAGCAAAGGGAAACCGAAGGGAGCATCCCCTTCGGGACTCCTGGGAGCTGGGACACCCACCTTCTCAGGCTTCTCCAAGCAGTGGGCCGCAGCTCTGGGACATTTTGAGCACCGGCATTATAAAATGTGAGGGGGCCCCAAGAAAGTTCTCAGCCTGCAAGGCAGAGCCACCACGCCCCCCGCTGGCGCCCAGTAAATGTCCTTGCTCCTGATGTGTGACAGCGTCACTTCTCACACCCGGAGATGGGGACGAAGGGAGGACAAAGGCCATATATGCACAAAAAACAGTCTGGATCCCACCTCTGCCTGAGCTGTGACCTCGTCCCAAAACGATGGTCCCCTTAACCACCGCCTCGACTGTGAGTTCGTGTTCAAAGGCTGCATCCCTGAGTTCTGCCCTGACCCCCTATTTAAATGGCAACCTGCTCCCAGACCAGAAACATCCAATCCCTGCTAAAGCACTTAGAATTTCTGACATTCTACACAGCTGGCTCACTTATTCAATTATTGTTTATTACTGTCCATTCAGACAAAAGCATCTTGAGCAAACAGATGTTTTCTCCGACGTGTTTGCTGATGGAGCTCAAGTGCCCAGCTCAGTGCCTGGCATCTAACACGTGCTCGACAAGTATTTGTGGAATAAATGAGCGGGTTAGTCCTGCGGGGAGGATTATGATGACTTTTTTGGTTGACTTGTATATTCACCGTTTCATTTTTTATGCTTTCCACATACTTACCACATGCATCCGCTCACCCCCAGACAAAATGATTTAACGTAAGTGAGGACTTACGGTGAAGACCGCCTGAAGGTTATTCAGCTTCTCGATTTCCTTGGGCATCCCATTACTGCCCCAACGAATTAGGTAGTTCTCACTGGGGAAGAAAAAACCGATTCTTACTGAGGGGTTCCCTGGGGGGGAGGGGGAGCTGCCCACAGTGCAGACTGTAAGAAAGGCCCAGTCAAGCTCAGTTAAATTCGTCCGGCCCGGTTCTGGAGACAGGTGCCTGCCGTAGCCCCGCTCCGTGAGGCGTGCCCAGTAGGACCCATGACGCATACTGCTCACGATGACACACACACAGCGATTCTGCCAGATTCTGTCTGGGGGTCTTTCTTCACCTCAAATTCCCATCTAAAAGTTTCAGCTTTGCTGAATCAAGAATACAACTTTATGATAATCGTTCTAAATCCATCCCCTGAAATCCGCATCACCACACTCAAATACAATTTCTATTTTAGAAATAAGCAGCCTGTCAGTAATCACTTCTAACCGTCTTCTCCAAAATACATCTGCTTGCTTAGCTGCTTAGCGGTAATGCCACCGTAGGGTTAAACAAAGCCAATTATCGTTCCCTACAGTCATTACAATTTTTTCATAGCCTTTATGTTTTAGAGCAGTTTGAGGCTCACAGCAAAGGTGAACAGAAAGTACAGAGAATCCCCATACACCCCCGCCCCGCCACAGTCTCCCCCATAAACAGCACCCCCCACCAGAGTGGTACTGACACTGCCACATCATTATCCCTCGAAGTCCACAGTTTACGTGAGGGTTCACTCCTGGTCGTGCACATTCCACGGGTTTGGACAAGCGTTCAGTGGCATGCGCCCACCGTGTAGTATCACGCAGATGAGTTTCAGTGCCCTACATCCTCTGTGCTCTGCAGGTGCACCCCGCCCCCACCCCTCCCCTGTTATCTTTTGAACTCTTTGCTCCTGCCTCTGTGTTCTGATGAGTTTTAGGTCATCTGAAAGACCCACAGAGTCCACAGACTGCTACTGGCCTGTCTCAGCGGCCAGACAAAAGGCTTAGGAGCCGGAAGGGTTTTGTTTTCTCCTGCCCGGAAATCCTCCCTGTCCTCTCTGTCCTCCCTGCTCAAACTGAGCCCAGAACCCAGGCAGGCAGCAGGCGAAGGCTGGGTGCTTTTCCAGGCTCGACAGCAGATGACTGGGGGTCCACTACCTGATGAAAATGGACTGGTCCGGGTCATAGAGGGCCATGAACAGCTCCGCGTCTTCCCCGATGTTGCAGACAAAGTTCTTGAAGTTGACGTAGAGGCCGTAGGTATGGGTGGCACTGAAGATGGTCTGTCCCCGCAAGTCCAGGTTCTGCCGGGCTGACTGAACACAGAGCACAGGAGAGAAAAGCAGCCTAGTTTCAAAAGTGGGGACCAAATATAATCACCGACCAAGAGGAGCAGCACTTACACGTATTACGTAAGTGGACAAATAACCAAGTGAGCCGAGTGCAACGCGACCATCACTGACACAGTCAGGCTATCCTGCACAGGGCCCTGAACCCACGTAATTCAACAGCTGTCAAAAGGTGGTAATTCAGGATTTTAGTAGCTTCAACAAGTCTTTGTCTCGCAATTGCTTTGGGATGAACCCCCAAAGCATAAAAATCATGATTCATTATCCTTCTTTTGGGGAATAACCCTCAAAGCAAACAACAGATTCCACTGGAAAGGCTTTACCCTCAGGCACGTGAGCTGTTAAAGCCAGGAACACAAGTAGTATCACAACTGTGCTAAAGTAGTAAAACCTACAAACTAAGAAACAAGAAAACAAACAGAAGTCTTGCGTCATTAGAACAGAAAGACTGAAGACCATATACCAAAATATCAAGATGGTTAGGCAGTTATAACATAGGTGAATTTTTTTCTCTTTTTCTGTACCTTCCTAATTTTTATTTAATATCCAGTTCCTACTTTCAAATGCTTTATTTCTTCATCTTATTTAATTTATTTTGGAAATCATAATACATGCACTGAACACGGCGGGTCACACAGTAAAAAGGCTCCCTGCCCCCAGCTTCCCTCTGAAGGCAGCTGGTAACGATCCGTTTCTTGTCCATGACTCCAGAGTTAGCCGGCACATAAGCAAGCACAGATGTATATTCTTTTTTGAAACATAAATAATATTACTCCATACACAGTTCTGCATCTTGCTCCTTTACTTCATATTTATCTTGGCATCTTCCATATCAGAACATGACACAGAGCTGCCTCGTTCTTTTTCTGTTTTGCTTTTAAAAGGATTTTTTAAATAACATTTCTACCTCTGTGGTCAATGACCTCCTTTCTCTCATTAAAAACATGAGAAGACAGAACCTCAGGGGCCAAAGTCTGAATATTTGGGAAAAGGTACCTTTTCTTCTTGAATCCTCTCCTCAATCCTTTTCGAGGCCACTTCGTGGGCCTTGAAGAGGGCTATCGTGCTGGTCTCCTCTGGGTCCAAGATGTTTCCGTTGTCGTCCCGCACGACCAGATCTAAACCAAGCATTCTAGAAAGAAAGGAGTGGTCAGCTGGTCCCCCAAGGAGCGGACCCGTCATCGGAGGGCCCAGAGCATCCAGAGTGAAGAGGCTCAGGAGCGGGACAAGTCCAGATGCGCTCACTGACTTTTCTCCTTCCAATTCCCATCTCCTTTCCACATCACGACACTGTCAGAACACGTAGGATCACAGTAACCAAGCTCATATAACGATATGCAAAATAACTGGGTCCACAGAACCTCACCAGGAAAGGCAAAACCGGCACCGACTCTGACCAACGCCCCTGCCCCCATGTCTTCTGCTGTTTGGACAGGGATGCTGAAACACCAGCGCACAGATCTCCAGGGCTTGCCTTCAAGGTAGGTGCCTGGGGGCAGTACGAACTCAGCAGGGTCTTAAAGCAGATCAGTGGCGTGAGCCCCGGCGGTTGGTACCTCTTACCCCACTTCAGAGCACGGGCTCCGGTGTCAGGCAGACCAGAACCTAAATCTTGGCTTTCACACGTGCCAGCAGGGTGACTCTGGGTGCTTTCGTTGATTTTGCAAAGCCCTGATCTCCTCATCTGTAACTATTCCCCAACTCTTCAGGGTTTTGGTAGAATTTAATGCGATAACACATATAAAGCACAAAACACAGTGTCTAGCGTATAGCGTATAGCGTGCATTCAATACATTTGAGCTTTTATTGTGGCAACTGGCACAGGAAAGCACCTGACTGCGTTAAGGCAGAATTCTGAGTAATGCACAAGAAAGTCGGGGCCACGTGGCCCGTGCAAGGCAGGATCCCCAGGAAGGCTTTCATGCCCAGTGCACACGCAGAAGCAGAAAAAAATGTTACTTAGTTCCAACCAGTGGGTGGCTGTGGTGGAAACAGGATACTGCTATCTGAATGCCCAATGCACATTCCCAGCACCGGCCGTTCGGGAACAGGAGTGTCCAAACAGCAGGCGAGCTCAGGGATAACAGTGGAAAGTGCCAAGTCTTTGGGAAGGAAGGAAAATGCCTGCTTTGCCTCCTCTGTGTTTTATAGCAACTCCATCAACTGATCTAATCTGGCAGCTTCTCCTCCATGGAAGCCAGGCCCACAGGCCACCCAGACTCAGAAGCAAGGGGCCTTGGTGGCGGATGCACTGCTGGAGCCGTGTAGCTTCTGGGGCTGCTTCCAAGGCCTGGCACGGCAGGGCGGGCATGTTCTACTGCTTGCGGGACGTGACCAGCCTATGCCAGAGATCGGGGCCCGGGGCCAACGCCCAGAGGTACAGAGGTGGCCTATGTGCGAGGGGCAGCGGCCTTGTTCCAATGCTGCTGATTCTAAAGAGATCCCTGGCATGACACGACTGGCACTGAGACCCCTGTGCGTAGTCCTACGAGGGGACACGGGACGAGGGAGGGGCTGTTCATTCTTAAACCTAAAGGAGGGAGCTTTAGACGTGGAATCCAAAAGTCATGGGTTCAATGTAAGTTTTCCTCTTATTATCTTTGTGACTTGGAAGCAAATTGCTTGAGCTCACTTGGAACCATAAATGGGCACAGCAGCTACCTCGCAGAGCCACAGTTAGGCAGGCTGTGTGGAGGGCACACAGGGCAGACTGCACAAACAGTGGCTGAACCCAGATCTTCTGTGCCGTGTTCACTCTAGCACTTTCTGAATCCAGCTGTCAGCGTCCTCAACATCTACTTGGGGAGGGCAATGAGCTCTATTTTAACAGGTCTCTGAAGCATTTCCAAGAGCCATGAGGTTGAAGAAGTAGGGCAAAGAAGGAGGGGAAATAAAATCAAATGCACAAGTTGCAGAAATTTAGAAAATGAGACCAATATCACATCAATCATCAACAAAAAAACATGGGAGACCAAACTGGCCTTTTAAAAAGAGCTGGTTAGGAGCGGTGAGTCCTAGGGCACCATCAATACTGACGGACTGACTGAATCTCCCATTTTCTACAAGGCAGTGAGATCTAGAACCTAAGCACCTGCCTGAGCTGCTCAGACAACTGATGAAGCGGTTAACTTTGCAAACATAACCAACAGGCTAAAAACATGCTTTACTGTTCTGGCAAGTCTGGTTTTCCTACGCTGTATCTTCCACTTACGGGAAGACGGAGAGAAACTGAGTCTGATACTGATTTAAAATCCATTGTTAAGATCGCAACAGAGAGTGTCTCAGGTCTGCAAAACTGCTGGCCTCTGCCTGTCCCGTGTGGCCGGGGGTGGAGTCACCGAGCTCCGAGCCCCACTGTCCTGCTCCTCCGTCACCTCCTTTAGTTCGGAGACCCAGCACAGGGGCTGGCCCATCAAGAGCACTGACAATTTTTTTTTCAACAAAACTGTTTTCCAAGGCAAAAAGAGAGCAGTAAGCATTCCTCTTTGGCAACTCCAAGGCCAACAGCTCAGGCTGAGCTGTGTCCTTAGCATGCGTGTGTCCATGTTTTTCCAAGTCCTCAGTGAAATGTCACCCCTGGCTTACCTGTTGCCATGATCGATTTTGGCTGTGACCTTCTTCTTGAGCTCTGCCAGTTCGTCCTTGGGGAGTGTTCCAGACAGGATTTGGGACCGCCATTCGATCAGGCTGTACGTCATCTGCTGCAGCTGGCGGAAGAGTGTGACCTTGTTGTCCTGGACGGGAAAATGAGGGGGAGGGAGGGGCCGAAGAAAAGAAGCGTGATGCAGGATGAAAATGTCTTTTGACCTTTTGACTTGATTCTTTACGAGGTGGTATTCACCCAATTAATTGTGCCACAGAGAGAGCTGAGCACTTTGAGGGGGTATCTTTTGCCCTAAGCCACCCCCTCTCTCCCCTATTACGACGTTAGATACAGGTAAGCAACTGGAGGATCCACAGCTGGTCCTAAATTATCAGCATAACAAATCAGCCATGCACCCTAGGATTCTGGACATGCTGCTCCTGTTTGAAACACTCCGGGGACATCCACTGCCGGCAGCCACAGTGCGTCACATGGGAAACCCGCGATCCCGGCTCCTGCCCCCTTCCCAGCTGTGTTTTACCCCAATCTCTACCTCAAACAGCCACGCTCCTCCCATGCAGAGCTCTGTCCAGCTCTCCCGGTGCTGCAGACCCTTTAACAGGTCACTTCCTCTCCTTGGACCCACTTTACTCCTCCCCCGGCACTGACTCCCATGCTCACCCCCCAATCTCTCCCACTACGCCCCCTGCCAACTGCTGACTCTTGCCTTTTCGGCTTCAGCTTGAAGCCAGAAGTCTCTTCCTGCAACCTGAACTCCGGGCTCACTGTCCCGCTCCCAGTGCCTGGAATTAGCACAGGGACCCCGGCCTCAGCCGGGGTGTCTTTCTCTCCATCTGAACAGTAAGTGCCCCCAGAGCAAGGAGCGTGTTCATGCTGGCATCCCTGGGAGCCAATTATGGAGGGAGCAAGAACTGTAACTTCAGAGATAAGGGATGACGGAAAATAAAATGTAAAATGCAGACTCCCCACAAAGCCATTATACCGGCCAGAAAATTGTTAGATTTAGAATAATTAAACCATTACCCTGAGCTTCAGTAAGAACCTCCTATAACCAGCCCTGGCTGGTACAGCTCCGTGGACTGAGTGCTGGCCTGAGAATCAAAAAGTTGCCAGTTCTATACCCAGGCAGGGCACGTGCCTGGGTTGTGGGTCAAGTCCCCAGTTGGGGGTGTGTGAGAGGCAAACCGATTGATGTATCTCTCACATGTCAGATGTTTCTCTCCTTCTCTTTCTCCCTACTTTCCTCCCCCTCAATAAATAAATAAATAAATAAAATCCTAAAAAAAAACAAAAAACAACAAAAGCTTCCTATAAGCAGACTAAACTGACAACCAACTGATTATTTGTGATTCAATTATTTGAAGAGTCAAATACTTGATGTCTGAGCCATTATGACCTTTGTTCTAGCTAAATGATTGATTGATTCATTGCATTAAAATAAATTCAAGAGCATCTACTAGGTGTTGGAAATAAAGTTCCTGCCACATCCTAGAGGAGGAAAGGCAGCAAAAAGTAAACTATATATCTTTATACATAATATTTACATATACACATATACACATACAAGATCATTTCAGACTTTGAAAAGTGCAAGAAGTGTCATGCTAAGTGAAATAAGCCAGACGGAAAAGGACAAGAACATAAGATTTCATTCGTATGTGTGATACAAAACAGAAAGCAACAAACAAACAAACAAACCAAACAGCAAAAGCTCAGAGACGCGGACCACAGCATGGGGGTCCCCAGAGAGGAAGCGGGGCGGGGGGAGGCCGGAGAGGGCAGAGGGGGCCGAACATACAGCGATGAAAGGACTCGAGGCTTTGGGGGTGAACACACAATGCAATATGCAGCCGATGCAGTCTTGAACTGTGCACCTGAAACTTACGTCATGTTATTAAGCAATGTCACCCCAATAAACTAAATTTTAAAAGGTATGAGAAGGAAAATAAATAAACAGAGCTATAAGGTAGGGTGCACATGGGGAAAGGGGCCAGTTTAGATAGAGGGTGAGGGAAGAATGTTCTGTGTATCACTTCAGAAATATGTTTTTCAAGTGAAAGCCTATACAGTTCCATGTACCCAAGGTATACTGTAAGACCACTTCTCTTCTATTTACAGTGAAAAATTGTAGTACATGTACATAACCATACACTTCTAACATTACAGGAAACGTTATCTGCTACAAAACCAATGCTGACACGCATACACGCACAAGCTGCCAGCGGCTGTACGGCACGTTCTGCAAGGATGTTCTTCCGCAACAGTCCCAGGGGCAGTGCAAGCTGTCGCCCAGAGTCAGGGCTGAAAACATCCGCGACCCTCCTGCACCAAGTGTAGCCGTGCGGGGAGGAGCCCTCGGCCTGGAGCCCTCGGCCTGGAGCCCTCGGCCTAGAACCGGGGCAGCGGGAGGCGGCAGCGGGTTTTGCGGAGTGTGATCAGGCCAGAAAAGAAATTCAGATTCCGTGAGAACCCCAGGGAGGAGACAAGAACCTGTCGGTGGCTGCAGTTCACCTTCTAACACCGTGGCTCTGAAAATCACAGACCGCCATGCCTGCTGCAAATGCTGAAACTCCCTGCGTTTTAGGCCTTTAGTGTTTCCTGAATTGTCTCTTTCTCATCAGGTAATCTTTTGAAAAGCATAAAAATGAGACTTTTAAAATCCATTTTTAATAAGTAAAGGTTAAAAAAAATAAAACCTGCTTTTTTCACTTAATTCTGTAAGAAATGTTTCCATCTCAATGCCTTTCAAACTGGAAAACAAGGGAGAAATGAAGCCCATAAAATCTGCTTTTCAAAGCTGCTGGGCAGAGGAGGGATCTTTTTCTTTTTTGTCTATCTGTCTATTCCTAGTTAGGTTTTTAAAAAATGTTTTCTCATTTTAATTAAGCTATTAGGTCTCATAATAAGGTCAAGAAGGGGCTCAAAGGCCCAGGAGGCTGTGTGAGAGACAGCTCTCTGCGACACACGCTCCCAAGTTCTTGGTCTCAATTATGTTAGACATTATCCAAGGCAACTTAATTATTGCCTGTCCCCATCAGCCTGGTTTGCCAAGTTCTTCCCCAAAAGGGGGATGAAGACAGCCATTCTTCTCTGCCTCACTCTGCCAAGTTAATTCTGAATAGGCAAGCTAGAACACACCAAAGGAAGCAATTCCCCCATTTACTTTAAGGAAATGGATTTTGTTGCCACATTCCTAAGATTGTTCTAAGTAGGCTGTTCTGAGCCATAGCTGCCCCCTGACACTTTGAGGGCAGCACACGAGGACAGGAGAGGAGAAACCGCGGCGCCCCCGACCCACGACCATGAGCCAGGGCCTGAGAGTCTCCCCCCTCCCACCCCCGTTCCTAACCCCACCCAGCCCAGGCTGCCTGCCGCAGTGCCTTCGCGCGTACCCCTGGCACTTGCCCATCTCTGCCTTTTTTGCACTAGCAGCTACTGTCACAAAATCTAGGGTGGGGGAGTAAGGCATTTATTTAATAATTTCTCTGATCCTCTCTGCAAAAGTCAGCACAGTCCCAGGACATAGGAAGGACTCAAAACCAACTGGCGGCAGCCCCGATGTGAGAGCCCACTCCGGTTTCAATTGGAGGGTCACCTGCGCCAAACAAGAGGTACTGCTCTATGTTTTTCATACTGGACAGCAGGTGTGTCTGCATTTGGTTCCAGTTTCACCCTCTCTTCCACCTGGAGATCTCTGAGGTCTTACTTTTACATTTCGATTCTGGATGTCCGCCTATCTTGATTTTTCAAAAATGAATTTGTAGCCTTGGCTGGTGTGGAATGAGCGCTGGCCTGCGAACCCAAAGGCTGCCAGTTTGATTCCCAGCCAGGGCACAAGCCTGGGTTACAAAACAGGTCCCCAGCTGGGGGTGTGTACGAGGCAGCCGATCAATGTTTCTCTTACACATCAATGTTGCTCTTCCCCTCCTTCTCCCTTCCTTCCCCTTTCTCTTAAATAATCTTTTTAAAAAACAATTTTAAAAAAAGAATTTGGAGTGAGAAAATAAAGTCACAAGAATAAAAGAGCTTTGCCTTCAATGACAGCAGGAATACAGAAGCCATCTGTTGAGTATCTCAGAAACTCAGCGGGTCCCTGAGACAGCCGCCGCCCTCATGAGGTGTCCAGAACCTGAATTCTTCCCCTTCCCCAACAACGCGGACCGCAGTCCAAAGCCGGCCCTCTGTTCCTGCGCCTCTCCCTCTGCAGGAGACTCAGCACTTCCTCTGTTCACCAGCCTGTCCTTTCCGTGCGGGTTTTAGGACTCAGAGGCAAAACTACGTAACTGAATGTACTGGGGCCTCATTTCTATCTCTAATTCTATTGTTAATTGCTAAGTGACTTTGGGCAAATTATCCTTCCTGGGAAACACCCATCTGTAAAATCCAGGGACTGGCACTAAGATCCGTTCCCAAGGAGAAGCGTCTTCAAGTCTGAGATTGCGATCTTAAACTCATTTACTCCTCCACGCGGCTTCCTGATTAACCGTATCTGATGGGAACCATCTCCCGGTTGATGTCCTCGCCCACTTGGTCGGCCCTCTATCCAATTTGACTCGCACAGAGCTCTCTGCAATCAATCTCATGTCTTTTCTTAGGATCTGTAACCCCGGGAGTCTGGACCAGTGTCCTGGTTCCTCTGTGTCCTCAGGGAAGAAGGGAGCCCACGTGGCCCCTCTCCCGTTCTCGCTATCCATACTAGTGCCTTTTCTCTGATAGCACAAGGCTCTGCCTGACTAGCAAATGCTTGATTTTTAAGGGTCCAGCAAAGGACAGTTTTTTGCCTCTGGAAGGAGTATGAGAAATCCTGAAAGCCAGGCACCACCACGGGAGAAAAACAGAACCAGGAAAACACCCAAAGCGCCACCCCTGCCCTGCCTGGTCACATCGTCTCATTGTGCCTCCCCGAGAGCTATGCCAGCAGGGCGGGGCGGGGGCAGGGGAGGGGCTGGCCGCTCCAATAAAAAAAATGCCCGGACAACAGGACCAAGTCATCTGTGGGAATGTCCTGTCCTTGGTAGTAAGAGGTCAGGTGGTGGTTTCAAACCATGAGACCAGCTGAGTGACACTTCAGAGCCGACGTCCCAGCCGTCAGCAATAACCACCAGTTCAGGGAAGGAGACTTGCGGAGCTCTAATCCTCCGGATACAACGATGAGAAGAAAGGGCGATTCCCTGTGGTGGGCAAGTTCCCCCACCCCCGCCTCAGTTTCGGGCACTTTCTCTGCTCCAAATTTTTACAGAACCACAGAATTGCACAAAGCTGTACTTGCTGGCACATTTTAAATGAAAGGAGATCAGTCCTGTTTATGAACTACATTTTAGCAAATAAATAAATACACGTAATTCAACAGTATGTATCAACCACCTTCTCACACACTGGGCTCTTCTCCCGTCTCTCTGCCGTAGGAGCTACGATGTCATTCCGTCTCCCAATCTGACAGGGATAAAACGGGCTGGCTGACCAAACCTCACCGAACCACGTCCCGGCTGGAGACGGGCAGCAGCGCTGAGCTGAATCTCTGCATGCGCCGCTGCGGAGCATGTTTATGGCCCGCAAAGCATCTCCAGTTTCCAGGAGAGTCCCTCTTTCAAAAACTCCGGTCCCCATGTTCCCCCAAAGAAACTCTAACTTGTCAGTTTTCAAGACCTGATTTCTAACTGAGAAAATATGGTACGAGGTGGGATGTGGATCTGTGCACATTCAGGAGGTATAACAGGGCTGCTGCTGAAAAGGTTTTATTACATCAGTCCAGTCGTGCCTAAACTGATGCGCAGGCACCTGCCCTTCCAGCTGGGGAACTCACAGAAAGAGGACGTGCTGCTAGAAAGAAAAGAGGCCCAGTTCAGCTCGTTGGATCTCTTTTCCAAGGCTAGGAAAAGCGAAAACTCCTGAGAGGCAGCAGAGGAAAATGGATGCCTACTTACAACTATCTAGTCAGAGAAGTTAAGTCCCTACAGGACTGGAAGGGAGCCCACCTCCTCAGCCCCAAGCTGGAGGGCCCACCCGTAGCCGACTTCAGGGCAAAACCCCACGGCGCCAGCACAGTCTCCCAACACTTGTCGTCATTCATCAGCACCTGTGAAGCGGTGCTGTAAGGGGGCGACCGGAGGCTGCCCCGTCTTGAAGACAGCGTGCCAGGCACTGTCCCGGGAGCTTTCCGTGGATTATCCTATTGAATCCTTACAGCAAACCAGCAAGACACACACTATATATAATTACCCATTGAATTGAGGTAATTAACTAGGGAGGTCAAAGGGCTCTCTCAGGCCATGGAATCATGCAGTTCAGGGCAAACCCTGAACCAGACCCCTGCCTGCAGAGTCTGTGTTCTTTCTGCGTGCTCTGCTCATTTGCAGTTACTGTTACTGGCTTGCTCCTTTTTGTGACTATTCACAGTACAGACTGAGCAAGGGAGAAGCCAGAATTGAGAGCTGGCCCCCCGTGTGACCCCAAGGCCCACAGTGTGGCCATTTCACGAGGCGGCCACCTCCTCATTCACAGCATTTCCTCCATTCCTGATCAACCACGGAAACAGGCTCCAACCGAGAGTGAACAGTGCAGGCAAACTTGCCAGCAACCGTTGTGAATCTGCACCCGGTGTTCCTTTCTGAAGTGGTCAGTGCCTCCAGGACGTGACCCCACACTAAGGAGGCTCACTGTCTGTGGTTACTGCGTGCTCAAGGTCATTCCGCCAAAGATGATAACAAGTGCCCTTGGATAAGGGGAGGTGACACAAGGGAGCTTCGGAGTCTCCAAGGCCACCCCGAGGGAGGATGGCCAGAGGGACTACTGTGTCCAGCTAAGCCAGCCTCGAGGGTCACGTGCTCACATCTGTGGCGTCCTCGATCTGCCTACACAGTGACTTCGCAGCCACCGTCTCTTTTCACACCCTCAAAGTCCGTGGAGTAAACAGAGTAGATTGGATATCATTTTTATAGAGGAGCAAAACCTAGCAGACACCTGAAGACCTCAGGTGGCCTGCCCAAGGCCACAAAGCCAGTTACCGTTGGGCCTGGATGAAAAACGGAGCTTCCGAATTTCTAGTGCAGTGGCTATCTCCTACATCGTGGCCAACATCCACCAGAAAAGATAACTAAGTGGAAAAAATAATACTAATATAACAAAAAGGAACAAAAGGAGCATGAGGTTCCTTGGTTAGCAGCGGATGGAACTTTCTTCTTTCCACTCTGGATGAGTAGGTTCCCCTCTCTTCAGCATAAGGAACTCCCTCCCTTTTAAGACATATTTATGGTTATTTCAAGAGGTTAAAGCATAACTGCTAAAAACAAATCATAGCTATACAAGTCTCTCTCCTGTCTAGCATAATCGTGTCTACACAGCTAGGCTGTGTCTGTTCAGCAGACTGAGTTTTCCTCTCATATAAGTCCAGCCCTGACTGGTGTGGCTCAGTGCGTTGGATGTTGTCCCACAAAGTGAAGGGTCGTGGGGTCGATTGCTGGTCAGGGCACAGGTCTAGGCTGCAGGTTCAGTCCCTGGAGGCAACCAATGGATGTTTCTCTCCCTCTGCTTTTCCCTCCTTTCCCCGTCTTTCTAAAAATAAATAAATAATTAAAAAAATTTTTTAAAAGGCTCTCCAGGTCTACAACATAAATTTCTTGTGAACTTAGACTTTGAACAGAACTCAGACTGTGGAGGCTCTGAGATAGCACAGGTGCCATTAAAGACATCAAACGGAGCCCCTGGGTGCATCATCTGTGGCAGGAAACGCACAGGACAAATAAGCTAAAGGGCTGGCGTAGCTGAGAAGAATCGGCATTTGCCTTACACAGACCAAAGGAACTTACACAGGATCAGAAAACAAAGACACCAGAAAAGGTATGCGCGGTGAGAGGGCTGCTGGGGGTAAACGCTATAGACTCTGGTTCCTTTTACTTTCCCCCCTCCCCAGTGAAGCATACTATTTGAGGTTCTCTTCTCTGACACACAGCTTTTTGAGAAAGAAGTTCAGAAAGTCTGTCTGAAGTAAACCGCCATGGTTTAGCAAGGGACGGGGGTGGCAGACAAAGAGGAGAAAGCCACGACTGACAACAAACCCATTTGAGGTGGACTGTTCCTTAATGGGAGATCATGTATCACAGGCCGAAGCAGAAGCAGACTGCTCGCCCGATCAGAAGGCTGCGGTTCCCACAGGGGATGTATCTTAGTCAACCAGCAACAGCTCTAAGACATGTTTAAATATTCACAAAGAACAAAATAATTATTTTATTAGATGTCAAAATTAAGATGAAAAATGTCCTGCCCTCTGAGAGGGGATGGATTTTTTTTTTTAACTTAGCACTCAATTCTGTTACTAAACAGTGGAACACCCACAGAAGAAATCGCAAACCTAAGCTCATCATCTAACTGCTAAGGCATGTGGAAGCCCAAGTAATCAACCCTACCTCTTCCTCCCTGGTGCACTTACTTCTCATTTCTATTCGATAGCAGACTTGGCACAATTACCTGTGGATGTGTGGAGGGCAGAGGTGATAAACTCAGCCTAAGAGTCACGTCTTAGCACACGGAAAAGTCAGCCTCGTTCCTACTCTCCATTCTTGTACATTATACCTTTAAAAAGAAGTCCTCTCCCCAGTACTTATCATCAAATACATTTCACCACTCACCCATTTCCAGAAAGACTACGTTAAGGAGCTAACTCATGTATACGTCATTCCTCATCCATCAGACTGGTCCCATCCACCACTAACCAATCAATTAAGAACCAGAGAGTGCTTTCAGCAGAAATACAAGACCTTGGCTGTCAGCCAGAGGGCTTAAAACAGCATCTCTGTCCTCCTGGAGCTTGTGATTTAGGAACTCACAGGTTAGCTCTCTCTGCAACTAAACATAAAGAGATCAAAAGATCCCTCACATGACAGGGCACTATGCCCCCAGGACCAGATGATGGGGTCGGCTGTTAGTGCTCCTAGAGGCCAGAAGGAAGCATCATGAATTAAGGTCTTTAGAAGACCCATTACAAAGGAGAAAGGGCTTAAACTTGGCCTTGAAGGATGGGCAGGCGGAAGAAAAAAGCCATGCACTTCTCCACCAAAGGCGTTGGTGCCTTCTGCTGTGACCCATCCTGGGAAACAACAGCCTGGATGGAAAGGAAGTATCTTACATGAATTCTTAACTTATGCCAGAATGAGTTTTGATGATTGTTATTGTTTTTTACATTTGGGTCTAGAGTGAAGACTGAAAAACCTCCTAGAAAAACAAAACCCCGTACAGGGAGGAGACTGGCTCCCTCCCAGGCCAGCGAGCCGAGCCTGTTCCCTCACTGAATTCCTTCGCGCAGAGAACAAGCGAAGGCACCCGCACAGGTGCTCCCGGCCGCCACGAGGCCTGGCAGAAGCTCCCAGAGGCCAGACTGAGCGACGCTGCCACACAAGGCCTCCAGGAAAGAGGGAGCTTTAGAAAACACTGTGGGTATGTCCCAGTGTCGTGAAAAGAGCTTCCTAAAATGGACACAGGTACAAGCTTGATGCCCACGGACCGTGAACATTTTCAGCCTCTTGCAAGATGGTTACCCGCCGTGTTCAATACATGTAGAGGTTAACAGAATGTCCCAGCGTTTTTTCCCTGGTGAACTGGTAATAACTGCACTTACTTTATCAGAGTATTGTAGGTTTAATGATAGTTCCGGGAACTTAGTAAGGACTATGTGAGTATTTGCAGTTGTTTTCTTTATTACTCTACAATCAGCATTGCCGTCAGCTGGGAAAAGGCTGAACTAACGATTACATCTGCTTCCTCCACCGCCCCCATCGGCCATGATCCTACACCGGGGAATGAGCAACTGCTGGTTACCAGCCACTGTAAGGCCCAGGTGAGGCGCACCCACCCCAGTGGCCAACCCCTGCAGAGGACGGCTCTGCAGCAGCACAGACCGAGCACCCAGGAACGACGCCTCGGCTCCGAGCCCCAGGGGAGAACTCACCACGTAGAGCTTGCGCCAGATGACGGCCCATTCTCGCAGCGTGGACGTGAGCTCCTGCACCAGCGGGAGCTCCCCGGGGATCACCGTCTCGTTCTGCCTAGAGAGAGCCAGACAGGGGCCTGCATTATTCCAGGTTGGCCGCTGCTGCTTTTCATGACAGAGGCTGGATTCCCCAAAGCTCGAAGATGGAAATGGGGCTGGCTGGCCCTGAGACAAAGCAAAACTTGCCCACTGGAAGAGGGAGAGCTATGAAGGAGATTTTCATCATATCTAATCATCTGAGAAAAGGGAAGGAGCTGAGAACACCACAGTTCTTAAAATGATTTCATTTTCTGCAAAGTGATGGGCTCATAGCACAGCCTCAACTTCTCCATTCGGCATCTCTGTGGGAGCCTCAGTTACTGAGGCAGGCTGGCTTCAGCGATTCCCAGGCATGGACGCCAAAATCCAGTGCTGCAGCTGGGCCTGCCAAGCATCTGCTTCTTGGGGGTGAGTGGGGGGAGAAGTACATGTGCACAGGTCCTGAGGTTCGCCATCTCACACCAAGCACTGGGGGGACGGAGGCTGTGCCAGCTTCTGGAATGGAGCTGGGTTTTCTTCTCATCTGCTACCTTCAGCAGAGGCTGTACAGGCCAAATTCCTCCCCTGCTCACAGGAGACTCCAAACGAGGCAGACTCGACATTTAGTCACATAAATCCTTGCTGGTATTTTTATGATTAAAAAAAAGAGAGCGCGAGAGCAAGCAAAGGAGTGGGGATTGGTGGTTAAGATTGCCAGACTTATGCAAAAGCACAGGATAGCCAATTAGGTCTGGATTTCAGGTAAATGCAGTAATTTTATGGTATGTCTCACACAGTATCAGGGACATACTGTAAAACATTACGTGGAATTATCCGAAACTTAAACTCATCAGGGCATCCTGCATTTTATGTGGCAACTCCGAGCAGCGGGAGTGTGCCACCCACCCTTGCTTCCCACCTTTGTGCTGGGGCTGGCGACCCCGCGGGGCGCCTGGGATGGCCCCCTGGAAGGTTCTCCAGGAGGCCGGTTATCCCACCTGATTGCGCTTCCAAGGAGCCTTGTGAATGTGGGCGTGTCTCTACCTCCTGTTCTCAAACAAGGGGGCGGGACGTGTGACCGAAAATGCCTTTGGCAGCTTAGAGGCCATGACCCACTCCACTCGTGATCAGCCTGGGACTCCAGTCCGGCCCCGGGAGCTCCTTATTCTGTCCTTAACTCCCCTGGCCCTGGGCTCCCGGACCACGCAGCCTCTCTCCCACTCCAGGCCGTGTCTCATTCCTGTTAGCTGCCACTGACGCGGTGCTTCCCAGGACAAATGGTTAAGGTGAACAAGAAAATATCCACAGCACAATGAAGTTTATCTGCAGAGCAGGTTCACACACCTCCTTTCATCATTTCTCATCTAGCTCATGACAAACGACGGGCCAGATTTGTTTTCCAAGCCCGAAGTGGCCTGAGGCTAGCTGACCTGTCCAAGGTTCAGGGCTGATTCGTGCAGGACCCGGCCTGCTCCTCTGTCTCCCAGAGTTCCCACGCAGAGGTCTCAGGTCTTACCAGCAAAAGAGTGTCACAGGTTCATGTACGTGCACACAGGTGTGCATACCACTGGTGAACAGGCGGTGCAAGAGGAAGGTAAAGACCCCCTCTTCTTCCATCACCTGCCTTTGCTGTCCTGGGGACAGGTGCCAGGGAGGAACATTATCAAAAGAGAAGACAGAAGACAGAATCGTGCTAGGAAAATGTCTGTATTTATTCCTCTCCCATTTAAGGAGTGGAATTAATGAGTTGAAAGAAATCAGGCATCAGGCATTCCTCAATAATTTTATGTCTTCGTCATTTTTTAGGAGTCTTCCCCGAATGGAACTTACCCTCGGTCTTCCACAGTTGCCTCTTTCAAATGGATATACGTTTCAGGGAAAATACCCTACAAAGAGAAGAACTTGGTTACACGGCCGTGAAATCTCAGCCCAAAGGGAAGAGCATGGGCAGCAGCGAGGACGCCCGGAGGGGAGAAAGGATGCCCGGCCACAGCCACCGTCCGCAGCCAGGCCCGCAGGGCATCGGAGAACTCACGGGGCCCCCGTGCTGAGCTCGCGGCTGCACACGGGAAGGTATAAAATAAGAGTCAGGTGCACAGAGCTTGAGATAAATGCTCGGTACATGAACAGGCAAACACGTCCCAGTAAGTCTGGAGCTGGGGGGCGGGGGGGGATTTAACCCCTTCAGATCCTGCTGGCCGTGAGATGATTCCCTTTCAAGGGCGTCACACAGTCATTGAAATGGGGGGCTTGTACTTCGCAGACCATGAAGTTGGAGTGATTTTCTACTTTCGCTTTAGTACTTTCACTTTAACCCAATGTGCCCCAAATTAGTACTGGTTAGCTGGTTATTTTTAGTACTTCCCAGTCTCAATTTGCTCTCCATTTTATAAACTTACGAGGCAATTTTACATTGGTATTGGGACACTGCCCAGGGAGAAACTAAAGGACACAAAGACCTAAAAGGAAGACTGGAGACTGGTCAGCAGAAACCAAAGAAGTGACGGCCAGATCTAACCAACAGGAAGTAAGTCAAGGATGTCAGTTTTCTTAAATGCCAAAAGCTTCTGTTGCTTAAGTGTGAGATGCAGTCACTGATAACCAGAGAAAATGCTGTCTGGGAATGGCATGGTGGTTCTTTGTTTTACGGGACTCTGCACGCCAGGCCAGCAGAAGTAAGAGAAGAACCTGTTTAAGAGGCACCATGGGCTCAGCTGGAAAAGTTAGCATGACCCTGTGCACGTTCCATGTCAGGGTGGCTTGCCACAAAGAGGGGAGAGGGACACCTGCTGCCTGGAGGGTGGGGCCAGAGACGCCTGTGTGCCCAAAGACCCTTGATCCACTGAGAGACAGAATGCGAGGGAATTTCAGCCTGAGTCTGTGTGTGTCTAGTTTTGAGTGCTATATTTATCCATACAATAGTCTTCTTTCTCCTTTAACCCTTTGCCACAGAAACAGGAAGTGGCAAGCAAGTTTGCGATTGGACAGCATCCAGCATTGGTAATAGCGGGGGGATCCTGTCACTGCTGAGAGAGAAGCGAAATGGCCATGCTTTGCCCCCAGGCACAGAGAACCCCAGAAGAGTGCACGCCTTCCTCTCCTTGCTCTGGGAAGGGACGGGGCAGGGTGCATGCATGAGAAGTCACTACCCTGTCCCCACTCTTTATAAGACCCAGGACAGACACCTAGGTGAGGTAACGTGGCCTCTCTCATTAGAGGGACAGGGTTCAGAGTGATTTTGGAAAAATTATCATTTAGAAACAAACGAAAATACAACGTGTGTATAATTCCATTCGAGCCTGATTTCTGGGGTGCGGAAGCCTCCTTTTCCTGTGCCATGTGCGGGGTGCCTGAGGAACTGGGGGGTTCCTTCTGAGACGCTACGTACATGTTGCACTGACGACCATCTGTGTGGGGAACAAGGCGAGGCTGTCCAAGGCTCAGCCTGAGGACGCGCTGCTAAGTGAAATAAGCCAGACACGAAAGAAGAGAGAAATGCCGGAGGATCCCACTTCTACGCGTTATCTGGCGCAGCCAAATTCACACAGACAGACGTACGATGGGGGCTGCCAGGGGCTGAGGGGAGGGGCGGGTGGGGAGCCCGTGTTTAGTGGGGACAGAGTTTTAGTTTCACAAGGTGGAAAAGTTCTGGGGATGGATGGTAGAGATGATGGTATAACAATGTGAATGTACTTAATACCCCTGAACCATACATTTTTGAAATGATTAAAAAAAGAGTTTTATGTTAAGTATATTTTATAATAAATGTCCAGTGCTCATAAAAAAAAGGCATCGTGTTGGATAAGGATGAACCCCCGGAAGTGGCAGTTACACAGAGGCACACTGGGAGGTTCGATAAGACATAACGCTGCTAGTCCCGAGGGCTGTCCTTGCAGGAGATTTTCCACACCAAGAAGGCAGAGGGCCAGTTAAAATTGTCATGCATTCATAATCTGATAATTGGTCTCCTCTTAACAACCAGGAAAAACCCGAGATAGAAGCATTTGACCTATGTGGTGACACCTAAGCAGGTAAGTTACACGGGGTGGACAGCTATGATGATTTCCATATTAACAGTATGTTTTTTGTTGCATTACCACCATGTTATTTGTAGGCATCATCCTTCCATGATGGTATAAATCCCTTGGCAGACTTGGGACTGCTCTGGTAAATTAGAGGCTTGTGGAACTTTCCCTATGCCACTAGGACACACGGAAAGCTAGAAGGAACCTGGGTCACATATTTCTGATTTACAGCCTCTCTCTCAATTTTGCTTTTCCTTTCTCAATGTAACCTACTTACTCACTTGATTAAAAAATAATAATAACTAATGTTTTCTAGATATTGCCCTTATCCACAATCCTGCAAGGATCAATATCAGTTTCTGCAAAGCTCTTGACTTCTTCAATTTGTAAAACCACTAGCTCCTTTTATTGCCACTCTAAATGGCTATGTCTGCTCATAAATGACACCAAAAATTTCCATTAAAATAATAGGCCTTTCAAATGGCTCTTCCCCTAACGCCTGGCAAATGAAGAAAACAACAATAGCAGAGCATTTCAAAAAGGCTGGATCTCTTAGTTAATGAAGAGTGTCAAAAGCAGAGCGTAATTCATGACAACTGACTTTCAATTCCCTGTATTTTTCCCTGATGTCCCACAAAAAGGATACTTCAACTTAAAAACCAACACGTAAATGCATGGAGGGCCCTTGTTTGTATTATCATATTGCTGAATTACAAAGTTTAATTATCAAGAACTAAGAGAAGCTCTTACTGAAACAGTTCTTCTAAAAGCTGAGATTTAAAGTTTAAATACAAGTTTTAAAAAAGTACAAAAAAATGAAAACCCGTTCAGAACTTGGCCTCCACTCTTAGCGGGGCGCCCTGTCCACCCACTTTCCCAAGCAGCCCGCGGGGGCAGGAGCCCGATGCTCTGCTGCATTCGGAAGCCGTGGGACACCCGAGGAACCAAGGGCGTCTGTGCTGGCAAAGGATCCTCACATGCTAGACCCTGTGAAAGGGAAAGCTGTGGTCTGGGACCCTGTTTCAACATGATTCACAGTTACCAGTTAAACACCAAAAATTTGTTTGTCCTTTAAGTTCATATGATTTTATCTGCGGGTGATCTTATGTTGTGCGTTTTTAAAATTCACCTTTTAAACGATAGGGAATTAAGTGACATGACTACTCTTGTGCGTTAATAAATAGAGAACTTCCAAATAATTAACTCTAATCATACTTTGAAATACCTACACTTCCATCATTATGAGTAAAATAGACACTGACAGGGTTAGGCCCGAACCGCGGAGCGGCAGCGCTGTTAAGTGCCAGGCCCGCTCGTCTAACCAGCACCGCTACCAAAAGGCCACCACCCTAGGCTGTGCCATCCGGGTCCCCACTTGAAGGCTGGGGAAATGAAAATCGGCAGGCACTAAGTGAAAATCATTAAGCTGGAAATGAAGACACATGGTACAAGCGACGATCTGTGGGTAGAAAAATTCAGCATCAGGATTTAGGGAGAAATTAAAGGACCAAAACTGTGGGAGCCGATGTTTGTATCACTAGCAAACCCTCCTTTATTTTGGTAGCTTAGCAAATCATCAAAGTTAACAAAGTGTGTGCGTGTAAGCAGCCAAGTGCACACGCTGAGCGGGACTGGAGCTTCCACAGGCGGGAAGCTTGCCCGGGGCAGGCCTGGGGTTTAACGGCCCGCACCTGCGGAAAGGTGTTTTTCCGGGCCCTGGGCCCTTGGGAAGGAAGCTGTGGGCAAGGATTTCTTCCATCTCTAGATAAGAGCTGTGGGTTGTTTCTTTTTTCTTTTTTAAGTCACCTCTTGATAAATTCTGAAATGTTGCCCCCACCCCATTGCTCATTCTCTATTTTACACGTGAACTAACTGTGAAATAATGCAGCCCTACCAAGGAGGCTGTCAGCAGAGAACGCGGACATGCGGTGTTGGGCGGGACCCCAGCGTCCACGGCAAAGAGCTGACCTGGCCTAAATGGCGGGGGCACGGGGGCGGTTTAACTCCACTAATTCATTTTCTTTCACTGGTTGGTCAGCGGTCTTGGCACGGGGAAAAGGAACCCACCGGAGTCAGTATTTTTCACCCTGGGCCCATGATGTGATACATTTTTATGGCCACCCAGTACTTACTATACACACAGTGCAATTTAACATACGTATGTAAAAATGTGGACTGAAACAAAAGTTTCCTGAAATAATACTTACCGTGGCATTCCATTCTTTTCTATTTTTCAGTTTTGTTTTTCAGAAAATAGCAGTTATAGCCAGTGAACTGATTTCATGTCAGGGGCACAAGGCGGAGACTGCAGCTCTGGCTGGTCCGTTGTACAGTGCAGGACAGGATTGCGGGGCGCGGGCGCGGGGGCTTAGGGCCAGGAGTTAGCACTGGGACTGCAGGGGAAAAGCAGCAGGCCCCCCAACAAAAGACAGAGCCCAAGGATAAAAGGTCACTGTGCCACCACACTGCTTAGCTAGAGGGACAGGAGCAAGAAGCCTGCAGGGGCCCGGCCTGGCCTGGGAACTGCCCTCCGGGCCTCTGCCCTGAGCAGGTGATGGGGAGCTGGTTGCTGGGCTCTGCACTGTGCTGCTGGAGGAGCGAGGTCAGGGAATCTGCTTTCACATCTAAACAACAGCCGTCAGAGAGAAAGCAAACTAGGTCCAGAGAAAGCACAGAGCAGATATGCATCAGGCAGCACAGCACAGAGCTAGCGGACAGGATCCAAATACAAAAACTGAGTAATAGCCGTACCTTCTTAGATTTATTTTGGAGGGTATATCCTCGGAACCAACCTGTCAAGGTACAAGAGAACACAGAATCTTTTGTGTTATCTGGGATAATATCGAGATAAAAGCAATACGCATCCTTATATTGTCAGAGCACTGGGATGTGACTTGAGAGACCGTTTGCACACTCTACGTTAGTGTGTGCACACTTTGGTTCATTAAACAATAAAAATCCAGATCAACTGTTTTTATTCTCTTAACCACTAAAGGATTTAAAGCCACACTTCCCCTCTGCTCCTTTGGAGAAAGGATAGACCAGAAACCAAGAGAGAAGGCAGCCCGGCCCCCTAGCTCCTGACTAACCCCTAACAGTCATCTGTGCTTTTATATGAATGAATCTGGACTTCCGTCCACATATTGTACATTCTACAAGTCACCTGACACTATTAAAACATATTTTAAAATAACTTATATATATCTCTATCTTCAACCCCCCACTCTATTTTCTCTCTCCCTTTCTCCCTCCCTCCCTTCCCCCTTCCTCTCCCTCTCTTTCTTCTCCCTCTTCCTCTCCTCTCCTTTCTAAGTTCCAAGCACTATTATTCTGGAACGACTTTAAACTGGAATAGCAAATCTTACATACACAAATATTTGCACCTAAAAAATTTAAACAAATAAGAAAACAACACTTCAAATAATTCTTGGCAATGCTATAAGCACCCCCCACAGTAGGAAGACTTTATGTGTTTGCTTGATGAGGCTTTAAGAAAAGTTAACTTCCTTTTCAAAATTCTAATAAATACCACATACGTATGGATACTTACCTACCTTCTCTATCTTGTAGAGAGATTATACAACCTAATCCGTCCGTATTTTATATTAAACATTTACTGCCCACCTACTATAGGTAATTGGCTGTAATAATCTCCCTCATTTCCCACGCCCATCAGGCACCCTAATGTGGGAGAAGCATGTGTGTAAAGCAGCTGTACACATACAGTGAACAGATACCAGCTGTAATTAAAATGTTAGGCAATTGCTAATAGGGTTCTAGATCTTCCTTGTAATTTGTTCTACATAAAATCGCCCAGAAAATAGACACATATTCTATATTGGACATATTAGAAGTAGAAAGTTGAATATACCTTCTTTGTGCATAGATTTAAACATTTCAAAAATTGTAAACTGTCACTATTCACAAATGTAACAAGTTTTGCTACTGTTTTTCACAGGGAGAAATGGGGTGTCCTCCTGTAAAATCATCAGAAATCGGCACCAAGGCCCATGGTGGAGAAAGAGACGCTGGAGCAGGAACTGCTGCTCCCACTTTAGAATGATTAACGAAGTGCGCGAGAGGCTCCAACGTGACACCACGCCCAATCCTTCCCCCACGTCTCACGTCTTTACCATTGGCTCACACTTCCTGACACCCGAAAACTGTGGCCTGAATCAACGACCTGGCCTTCCCCTCTGGGATGGGGGGCCGGGACAAACTCATCCGGGAAGGGGGAGCGGGGCGAGCTGGGAAACAATACTCCAGTGACTTCCAAGGAGGCCTCACCTCCCGAAGCTCTTACAATACATGTTGCTTCCCTCTCAGAACGGAATTCACCACCACTTTTGTAAATGGTATTTTTGCACAGCCATTCATCACAGAATTATGCTTCCTAAATGTGTCATTCTTGAAAACCGATCTGACCTCCTCAGTCTCCTCGGGAGTCATGGTATGTGTAAAGCCCCTACCTAAAGGCATAAAATTCCCACACTGCATTTGCACAAGCGAACATTTTGCTTGCCATTAGGCAGGTGCAGAACACTGTGCCTGGAGGTTTGTTCATATACCATCAAGGCTCCCTAAATGCAGGTGCTGATGGCAGCAAGGCTATGACAGCAGTTCCCAAGGTGTCCCGTGCCATTGCGTTGGCTCCAACTCCCGAGATCCCCGGCCGGAGTGGTGTCACAGAGTCCTGCCCTCAGCAGCCCCATGCAGCTCCTGCGGACACATGCCCTGGCCTCTTTCATGGAGTCAACCCACTTCCTACTCGTTCTTCTCCTTCCCTGCTGCGGACCCCGATGCCTTCTTCTTCTGCTCCTCCTCCTCCTCCTTTTGTTTTGCGGGGGGTGGGGGGGGGCATCACTGTCTTTTCCAGTGATATGCACGGAGTAGGGCTCAAGTTTTTTCCAGAGAACGTTTGCTCATGTCCCCATTACGAATCTGGGTTGTGATATAACTGAAGAACACAATTTCTCAATTAATCCCAATATTCCGAACGAGATAATCACAGCTAAGATGGTAATGCGATTAGGCTTCTCTGAATGCATCACGATGCAAAGAGGTAGCGGAGGCATGTCAGCAGCCAGGACCAAAGGAGTGCAGGACAGGCAGGCATCCCAGATGCTCCCTTAGGTTAGTGGGTAACTGAAGGGGGGGCGGCGGCTGAGTCCAGAGGGCTGCTCTTACCGACGTTTAGGTGAAATGACAGTCTCCAAACGTTTAGAGCAACCACGGGGAACAACAAAAGTGACTCTATCATATAGCCTGCTCTTCCATCAGGAAACCAGTTATTTCTGTTTTCCTGGGACTGCACTAATTCAGAAAAGAAAAATGCTGTCCCCTTTGATTTGCAATAGCAGAGGGCTCCTAATTCCATGGGTCAAGTTGCTTAGGTCACCTGGTTCCTCTGACCACCTGCGTCAGTCTGCTCCGCCTCACCTCCCCGTCCTGGGCCTCCCTCCCTGCCCGGCTCCCGCTTGACAGGCCCCTCTCTGGGCTCCCCTCCCCTCTACACACAAACAGTCACGAGGCACCAGTTTAGGCACCAAGGCGTGGTGGAGAGCAAGCGTTATCACGAAGACCACACTCTAATGCTAAAGAAAGGATACAGAAGATGACCTCAGATGACAACGCTAATAAGTGCTCAAAAAGGGGAACACGGCCGAGGATGGCTGGGGAGGTGGGACGCACCCTCAGACAGGTGGTCAAGGAAAGGCCCCTCTAGGAAGCCAAATGGCGCCAATCAGGAAAGGGAAGAACGGAGCTTGGAGGCGGGTGGGGTAGGGGGCGGGGGGCGGGGCATGAGGCAAGACTCCAGAGCCTGACCGACAGTTAGACTCACCAGGGAACGTTAAAAAGTACGGATGCCGGACCACCTCTCCAAACAGTCTGATTTAACTGGACGTGGGTGAGGCCCAGGCTTAGGGCTTCTAAATTCCCCTGCTGATGCTAACATGCATCGATTGCCATATATACAGGTATCATCCACCCTAGAGGAATGCTGGCTTATTCTAAGCACGGTGGGAAGCCAGGGCGGGTTCGAAAGGACATCACGCCTTATGCTTTTAAAAGGTCGCACGAGTTGCTCTGTAGGAGTAACTTATGGGAAGTAAGAAAGAGCAGAAAGAGAGCATCATCGAGGAGACTAAGAGGTGCAGTGAAAATAGAGATAAAAAGAAGTGAGACAGATTCTGAATCCACTGCAGTTGCTCATGATTTAGCTGGGAAGAGCCGTGAGTACGGGGACGAAGGGCAAATATTCCAGGGTATTTAGACCTTGAGCTTAGGTAGATGAGTGGACAGAAGTATTTTTTGCTACAGGAAGATTGAAAAAAGGAAAATGTTAGGGAATGGGAGACAAGAGATGTATCTTGGCCCCTCTGCTTCCCGTCCTGAACAACCAAGCCCAGGGCCACAAGGTGGGACAGGGCCACGCAGGCGTAAGCCCAGGTGGTGGGAGGGCACTGCACGGGGCCAGGCGAGAAGGCGGGCATTTACCCCTATGGGTGGGGGACCCATATGGGGCATCGGAGCCTCCACAGGAGGAGGAGGCGGGGTCCACACACAGGACCTGGAGCGGGGACGGCGGGCTGACGGGGGCTGTCCCAGCGAGAATGGCTGTGGCCTACGAGCCTGGTTACTCATCGGGGACTGGGCTGAACATGGAAATATGCTGGGAATGGCGAAAGCCAGGTTCCTTCCCGTCACAGAAGGGGGTTACAAGCACAGACAGGGAAAGCACCGGAATGAACCCTGTGATCCTGGACTGCAAGTGAAGGTATCCTTGGATATTGACGACTTTCAAAATTCCTAGACCTGTCAGAACTCAGAGGAGTGTTGTTCCGCATTTCTGCACACACGCACACTTCCCCTGGCTCCGCTGACATCCCTATCAGTCCTTATTTTCCTGACCCGGACACAGAAGAGAAATGCCTCAGAAAAGAAGCTCCGTCCCCAGCCGAGAGAACAAAGGAAGCAGGACGGACGGCTCCATGGGGAACACATCCGAGGGACACTGTCCCTTTGGTCTGAGGTAGGAAAAGGGGGCAAACACTTCCGTCAGAAAGACTGGTTATGAGAATAGAGAGAGGTCTGCAGGGAAGCAAGGCAAACAGATCCACGGGGTTCTACATGAGAACAGCAGTGGTGTCTGGGCGGCCGGGACTGTGCGGCAGGAGGCAACAGGGAACTTTCTGGAACAGCAAATGTTCTATATCTTGATTGGAGTATGAGGTACACAGGGCGCATCTGTCTGTTAAAACTCATGCAACTGTGTACCTAAGAGGAGTATATTTCACTCACTGTATGCGAATTTTACTGCAGTTTTCAAAAACCATTCAAAAATGTGCACTCTCAGTCAAACGCACAGAGTAAATATTCTGGTTTGAAACTGCCTCTGACACCAGTTGGAGTCAGGTGTGAAAAAATCAAAGACCCATTTCTTTGTTGCTTTTCCTTTGTACTGTGCTTCCCCAAAAACATTATTCCTCTTAAACACACGGTGCTCCCAAGCTGATTCTGAGGAGTTCTGCTGTTTCCAAAAGTTCAGCCACAGACTGGAAACTCATTTACTCATTCAACAGAAGAGATGCTAGGAGAACAGGACAGAGAACATCTTCATCCTTCTATGTCCTATTTTACAAGGGGAAGAAAAATGTAGGCCCATGTTAACACATGAGCAAGAAACAAAGCAGTTCCACATAGGGCTTCACAGTATGAAAAAAGGAAAGGGCATCGTGGGACAGGGTGACAAGTGGGATGGGGGACTTTCGAAAGCCTGCCCGAAAATTCTCCCTGAGCAGGACCCTCGGAGCTGAGGACTGACATCTCTAACACAGTCACTCAGGCATTATCCATAAAAACAGTTATTGAACCCCAGCGTGCCAGACGTTGTTGTCAAGGAGGGGAAATACATCTGTAAACAACTGAATACAAAGGGGCTTTTAAAGGGATGCCTGGAAATAGCTTCACACAAAGAGAGAATTATGAATATGCTAAAGACTGATAAGGCAATTACTCAGGGGGACTCATGTTTTGAACCACAAAAGCATCATTTAGATGTGGAAGTCATGGAGTGTTTGGTGAAATCCCTCCTTATTTTGCAGTTCCAATGTAAATTAGTTTCCTCTTCCCCTCAATCAATAAATTAGGTTTTTTATTGTGGTGAAAATATATAACAAATATTAACCATTTTAAGTGTACGGTTCAGTGGCATGATGCACATTCACATTACTGCACAACCATAAATTATTTTTGGCCTCCCAGGAATTAAAGACAAGTTGCTGAGAGGGAGCCAGTGTTTACAGGCACCCACACTGGGGAGGGGGCGGGGCAGGGAGGAGCAGGTGCTAAATCCTGTTGTTTTTCCTTTCACAGTCACTGCTCTGGGAGTTGGCTGGGTAAAGCAGCTAATCAGGCCAAGGTCAAAGGTTCCATCCCCCGGGGCCAGGTAAGCCTGTCAGGTTTCCATGGCCACAGCCTGCCGTCCAGGCCCCGGTGAGTGTCCCTCCAGCCCTCAGAGCCATGCCCGAGGTCCCGCTGGGGAGAGCGGTGAGCAGAACCAGCCCGCAGGACAAAGGCAGGGCTCGGCTGGCTCCCTGCCTGCGGGCGGGCAGCGCGCCCGCTGCCTTCCCGAGCCTCCGCCTCTGGGAGGCTCACCTCCCAAAAGCACTGTGCGTAGCTCTCAGGCTTCGAAAAGATGCTCCAGGCAAAGAGGATAAAAGGTGATTCTCCCCTTTGGTACCTTTTTGCGGGGCAAACCAGTCCTCCTGGCTAGTGATTTAGTGGAGTGTGAGAGTGCCTGAGATAGGCAGACAGATGTTGGAAGTCTAAGCTCCAAAGGAACCCAAGAGTTCATTGAAATGTAACACCCTTACTTTAAAAAGAGGAAATAATAGGCAAGGAACTGGACTACGCAAGCTGAGGGTGCACTGCGGTCTCCAGCCCCACCCCTCCCCCTCCTCTCTTCCCCTCCCCTTGCTGCAGGGGCGAGGTGGGGTGAGGACAGGGATGGGACTCTTGTGCTGCCTCTCAGGGGGAAGGAAGCAATGGAGTCCCACACACAGAAATCACACAGGCCCCGGTGTGCCAAGAAAGTGGCAAAGACATGTAGTTTCCACCTTTGATTTTATTTCTTGGACAAACAAGAAAGAGTCGTGTCTTTGTGGTGCAGGGCACATAGCAGGCACTCAATAAATAAGCTTTTTAATGAATGTATTAATGAGGAAGAAAGAGGTCGCCCTGAGCTGGTGGCCCTGGACAGAACAGGCGGATCCAAGAAATGTGCAAGAGAACCCCCACCCAGAAGGCACAGCCTGACTGCAAGGCCTGAGTGCACTCCCCGCTCCCTGGGATCCCAGGCCCAGGGGGCAGAGCGGGGGGGGGGGCGGCAGGGGGCACGCCCCACCCACAGGGCCAAAACGTCCAGAGAATAGGAGGCAGAGAAGAGGAGGTGCTGCCCCTTAAGGGGATGCACCCGAATCTGCGCAGACCTGCTCTGTAGGACTCCTGTTCTCCAGCCATTGAAGAGATGGAGGCTTTCATCTCCCAAACTGCCTTCCACCAAAACATTCTAGCTCTTTCCCATCTCGTTCCCTCACAACATCTGATTCCACAGCTGCCACGCTGGGGCCCTCGGGCGGCCTTCCGCAGACGGAGAGGCTGGAGACCTCAGACAGGCACAGGGGCCCGGTCCAGGTGGGCAGGGGAGGGACCCGATCACACTGCCCAGAATGGGCAGAGGACACATCCAAATGTCCCTCACAAAACCAGGGCACCAGTCTGTGACTTCACAGACACCTGGAAGCTCAGCGACAAGGAAATACAATTCTTTCTTGTCTAACCAACACCATCACTCTTGTGCGCTGATTCCCTTTTTATTTTCTGCTTGTGGCTTTTTTTTTTCTTCCTTTTTTAAAGCAAAGTAATCCTGTTCTTAAAAAAGTTAGTCCGGAGGACCCAAGTCCTTCTGATCGAGCAAGTCCCCCTCCCCCCCAAAAATGTTATTCCTTCCTGCTCCTGGCCCTAATTTCCCTCTTCTGTGATCCCTGTCTCTAACTTATCCCGGGAGTTCCAGAAAGCCGAAATGATAAAACGCAGCGTGCAGTTTTAATGATCCGGCTGCACGTCGCTCTCCTGCGGGTTTTGCTATCGCCAGCACCAACTCGCGTGATGGGTGCGGAAGGGGTGCAGGTGGGTGAGTGAGGAACCGATGAGCCAAGCACGACAGGTTTGAGGAGGCCACTTTTACGAGGAACCATGCTAGACCCCGTGGGGCCTCAAGGAGTTTGAAAGTCTCCTAAGCCCCAAGCCCTGGTCTCTAAGAACTTTCATCTACTTGCCAGAGGAAAAGAGAGGCGTGGGTCGCGTGGGGATTCCTGCGATTCTGGTGCAGGCTGCTCTTTTCATGAACCCCAGGCTTCCTGAGCGGGAACTGGAGGTGAGTGGAGGGAGGGAGGGGGGGCCTTAATTCCTGAACGGGCAATGGAGGCCCCGTAAGGAAACTCATCGTGTGGAGGCGCGCTAGACATAAGGGTACCTTCGCCAAGAGGACAAGTCAGGTGGAGTGACACCCAGCTCTGTCCTGAAGGCTCCTTCAGCCTGGGTCACTTAGACACTTGCTTCAAGTTCCTCAGCGGAAGACACCCTCAACACAAAAAAGTGAAGTTCTATTTTAGGACTCTGAACAAGAACCACCGGGCCCCTCTCTGAGGCCCCAGACAGTCAGGGGTGAGGACACTCTGTCAGGGAGTGGTGGTGGAGCCGGTCGTGGCGACAGCGGTAAGCGCCCTGGCGACAAGAGAGGGGAAGCAAGAACGCAAAGGCAAACCAGGCGGATCCTGGCGAGGGTCCCAGCTGGGGACCCCTGGGCTCAGCGCCTGTGCCCCCTTTCCTAACACAGGCAGAAGGTGGGGTGGGGATGCAAACAGTCATCCCGCAGACACACAGGGTGGGAAGCGGCTGCTTCAGGTTGGGGAAGTCGGAGACCCTGCCAGAGACCTCTCTGCTTACTTTGTCATCCTCCACCCCCCCCAAACCTCCTGCTACACCTAAAGGGACCAGACAGATTCTTGGTAACATCAGTGCGCTCCCCAGTGGGTCACACCTGGAGTGGGTTGCGGGGGAGGGGACAGGGTCTCTGGGGGGGAGTGATTCTGCCAGGCTCCCCTACAGCAGACACGCCTGCCTGCTCGGATGAAGCCAGGTGCTGCCCACAGGCAGGTGAGGTCCCCGGCAGGGAGGGGCCCCAGCGTGCCGTATGCCGGGGGGCCCGCTCCTGTGGGAGAGCTCGGCCTTACCGAGACAAATCTGGGGTGGTGGCACACTCGTCGGACAGCTGTTTAAAAAGCAAAAGGACCTCACCCTCTTTGGAAAACTGCATGCTAGGTCCAAAATAGAAACGTCACTTCCTCCAAAGCCTCACAATGTGGAAAGTATGCTCCACTTGGATTCCACGAGACCCTGGTGGGAGTCACAGCTCTTCATTTAACCACTACGGGAACGTCTTCGAGTCTCTTAGCCTGATTTTCATGCTGAGATGTTCACGTTTTTAGCCTGTAACAAGTGCCGTCAACTCTGACCTCCCAGGACGGTAAGATCTGAGGTGGAGTATGGGGCAGCCTCTGGCTCACTGCCATACACAGGAGTGGAAACTGCCAGACGAATGGGAAAACGAGGGTGCCCAGTGACATAATCAGGGACTAGCTCCTCCTCCAGGGCCACCCTTGGCCCCTGCGCGTGGACAGCAGGAGACTCTATTTGGAGTTCTCTTTGCGCGTTTCCTGGAGAACGTGCCTGAGCTCCCTGGAGGAAGGAGCAGCGCCCTCTGAGATGACGGATGATCAGCCAGAGGCGGCCCGGCAAGCGGCGGCGTACCACGCTGGGGCCAGCTCCCCTCCCAGGCCGGGGCACCTGATGAGACGTACTTCTATTTTCCAACAGAACACCCTCCATGACCCAAGACAATGACAGAAAGGATGAGTATGGAAACGAGAACCAAAGGGGAAAAAAGAAGAAGAAGAACGAATGAACTTGGGTGATAGAAAACTCATGTGACAGTGGCTGGAATAACTGAGAATAAACCCAGGAACTGAGCAGAGACAGAATGCAGCCAGGAGGGCCTCAAGCGTTACCAGCGCGGGCTGTTGGAAGGCCGGACTGAACACAGTGGGCAATGACTCCGAGAGCACGCCTGGTTAGGAAGCCATGCCCCCAGCCCTTCACATCCCCTCAGTTCCAACATCAGAGCCTTAAATCTGCAGGGGTGGGGCAGGGGCGGGGCGGGGGGGGGGGGGACTAATACAAGAACTGAAGGTTAGTTAGGAACTTCGTGGGAACTGTTCTGCCATTCAGAGGCGGACTCCACGGCCACGTGCCGTTGTTTGAAATCTTCCATTCCCACGGTCAAAGTTAAACACACACACTTTTAATACTTTTGTTGAACAGCAAACATCGGGGACAGTACACAGAAAACAGGGGTTAGACTAATCTCCTCCTTTAACCAGCACCTCTCCTACCTGTCCTTGTCCATGCCTCTCCGTAGCCTGAGTTACACGTTGGGGGGAGGCAAGCAAAGGGCTGGGGTCCTTGTGCGCTCGCGAGACCGACTCACAGGCCACCAAGCTGTCCTGGCAGCGCTTTCTGCTCCTCTGGCACCTCCTGTCCAGGGATCAGCCTATGTGCATTGGATAAAATGGAGGCGCTCTAGCATAGTTAAAATTTGTGACGTATAAGCACCCCTATGTGCTTTTAAAGAGCGTAAGTGACATATTACTGTGAGCAAAGCTCAGACATGCGCTTAGCCTTCTCTCCCCAGGTAGAAGCCAGAGCAGAAGTATCTTATTCAGATTTGCCCTCAGTTGATTTTGAACTGTCCTCTAGAACTTTCCCCTTACGTTGATCCTTAACTCAGTCTCATCCAGCCCCATGATGACTTGATGGACTGTGTGTCACAACGGGGACACAATGCCAAATGGTGTGAAGGGCCCAGCACCCGTGGGCGAGCACAGCAGACGGGGGCATGGATGTTTATGGGGTGCAAGGAGTCTGCCCATCTCCCCGCTCCCCCCAATCCCCTTGGTCCCACTAAGATCCCTAGGAGACCAAAACGAGGAACACCATAAGGTCAAGAGAACATTCTTCCAGAACATCTCAAACGCCTCCACAAACCACTGGGCTGAGCCTGCCCCCGTAGGTGCACAGACAGCTGCCCGAAGGGCAAGCCCAAGTACCAGTTCACGACAAAGTCACTGAACGAAGGCACCGCTCTGAGAGAGGTTCTAGGCTCTACCCTGGAAGAGCCCACACACGCCTGTAGGCAAACCCTATACATTCTGAAGGCGGAATTTTAGAAGCACGTTCAAATATATCTCAAAAGGAAAAAGAGCAGGCTTTCCTTCTCTTTTTGATAAACTTAAATGAGATGGCTTTCTGCAGACTCTACTTTGTAATTAGCTTTTCTTGTGAAAACACTCCCGCTGCCACACCCATCTTTTGAAAAAACACATCTCAGGAACCCATGTCCCCAGCCGTGGTCACGGACGCGCTGCACTTGAGGTAAAGGTCAAACAGATGTGGGAAGTGACCGCCACACTCAACAAATGCCAGCTGGCCCGATCTGCCCTCAGGGCCAGCGCCACGAGCTGTGCTCGCAGCCCCTGCCCGACATCCCGAGCTGCTGTGCTCACTGCCACCGGCGTTTGCGGCAGGGCTTGCTCTCATAACCCGAACACGGGGGACTGCAGCTGCCGCACTACGACCCCTTCTGCTGATCCTGACTCGCAGCGTAACAAACGTCAATGACCGTGACAGACGCCGAGTGCCTTCTTTCAGCCTGAATCGCGAACTAGGACACATGCTGGTAAGAACTGATTTCTGAATCAGTAAGAACTGAAGTCAATTTTCATTTTCTTTATCTCTCACTCGCCTTATGGCCAAAGGGCATGGTGACCAAAAGGAGAAGGAAATGAGTAGAAAAGGAGACCAATAAGGACGTGGAGGCTGCCAGGCGGGCTGGCTGCCGCGCAGGACGGCTGGGTGTGCCAGTCCGCCTCTCGAGTCAGACGTTCTCAGAGGGCTCGATGAGGCCTTTCGGCACCACTGTGCCTGGGAGTGCGCTTTAGTTTTCTGTCATGCGGCCCGGTGCGGGGGGGGGGGGGGGGGGGGGGGGCGTGCCCTCATCCCATCTCAGAACGGTGCTATTAAGCCTCTGCTTGAAAGGAGTCTTCAAATGCACTTTCTTTTTATGTCTCTGTTATAAAGTTTTGTCACCCGTGGAGGCAAAATTCGATATAACGTGACCTGTCTGTCACAACACTGCCCTCTATACTTACTCAGAAAAGCCTGATTGATAGCGATGAGAGTCAAAACACGTTCAGCTCAAGTCAGAATCCATTTTTGTTCCCTTTGCCTATTATAAGGGAGTGCGTTTCTTGATAAAGGTGCATTTGAAAACTGGCCTCAGTCTACACAGAAGAAATAACTTGGCTATGTGGGGGCCTCCTATATACACACAAATGCTTCTTTTTATTTCTTCCAGCTTTCGGATTGCCTGTTTCCTCTGGTTCCGACCCAATCATTTGTGCTATCCTTTGAAATAGTACAAAACATTACGCTGTGCCTGCCTCTGTAGAGCTTGGAGTGCCTTTGAGACATTATCTCATTTTGTTATTTCCAACGGGGCCAACTGCTGTGTTTAGCCCTGGAGATCACTGCTAGCATCAGCCCCTCTCCCGAACTTGTGAGTGGTTAACGGAGCTGAGAGCGAATTAACTGGTGGATGTGAATTAAATGCTGGACACCAGGACCTGCTGCTGGAAGAGCAGACCTCGGGCGCGGAATCGCGTGTGCCCAGCACCGGGCCCCCTGGGGCGGAAACCTGCACCCAGCTGGGGTGCCGAGGCCTCACTTTTCAAAGCTCTTTCACTTAATCACTTTCAATTCAAAAATGGGCTGTGACACAGAGAGTTAACGTGTCCTGCTCTGGGGCAGTTAACCTAGATTGGGGCAAAACCCCCCCAATCTGAAGTTTTCCTTCTCCCTCTCCATCACCCTCAGCTACCCCGTGAGACCACCTTTTCTCGCCACAGCACTTGAAAGTTTGTTTGTTTGTTTGCTGACCTACTATGTTCATTTGTTTTCTCTATCCCTTGAAAGAAAACCCGAGGGGAGCCTGGCTGCTGTCTCACTCAGCACCTAGACATCTCCTGTGCTCGATAAACGCACCTGCCCCCCTACAGGCGCATATGACTTGGCAGCGATGGCGCGAGCACACAGAGGTGCCCGGCGGGGGCCTTTCACCAGGTGCTCGGGACGGAGAACGGCTGTCCAGCTGCCAAACCCCTCGTCTGGTGCAAGAACAAAGGCTACAGGTAGGCCAGTGCCAAGAACAAAGGCGAGGACCCTTGCTTCTGTCCTGGAGGAGAGCAGTTCCCGGGGAAAGTCTCTGAGGGCAAATAATTCTCCAGGGCCTGTAAAAGGTGAGCAGTACATGGCTTCTCAATCAATTCTATTCCCTTCCCTCATTTATAGGAACAAATGAAGTTCAGGGGCAAAGTCACAGAAAGAAACAGATGATAAGGGATGAGTGATAGCTCTCTCACTTGGACTGTGGTGCCAAAGCTCAATCATTCTGGCAGTTTCCCCAAAGGTCAAACACGAAGTTACCATATGACCCAGCAACTCCACTCCTAGGCATGTACCTAAGAGAAATCACAATGTATATCCACAGAGAAAAGTTTACACAAAGGTCTATAGCTGCCCTGTTTATAGCAGCTAGAAACTGCAAACAATCCAAATGGCCTTCAACCGAGGGACAGATAAACAAAATGATGCATGCATACACTGAGTATTATTTGGCAATAAAAAGATACAAAGTACTGGCATGGTATAACATGCATGAACTTCAAAAATGTTATGCTAAATACCCTGGCTGCTGTGGCTCAGTGGATTGAGCACCAGCCTGTGAACCAAAAGGTTGCCTGGTTGATTTCTAGGCGACATTCCTCAGGGAACATGCCTAGGTTGCAGGGCAGGTCCCCGATTTGGGGCATGTGGGAGTCAACCTATCTATTTTCTCTTGCACACTGATATTTCTCTCCCTCTCTTTCTCCCTTCCTTTCCCTCTCTCTCTAAAAATAAGCAAATAAAATCTTTAAAAAGATATTATGCTAAGTAGAGGAAGTCAGTCACAAGGGACCACAAACTATATATGACTCCATTTACATCAAATGTCTAGAGCAGGCAGCTTTATGGGGACAGAAATTAGGCTGGTGGTCACCTGGCGTGGGAGCGTAGTGACCACTAATGGGTACAGGGTTTCTTTGGCGGTAATGAAAATGCTCTGAAAGGAGAGAGTGATAATGGTGGCCCAGCTCTGAATGGTGTATTTTATCAACAACTATTGCAATTGAAAAAATAAAAAGCTCATACAACAAGCAAATCCTTCTGCAGTTTGCAGAGAGAGAACAGGGGAAAAGGCTGCAGCCACTGGGTCTCCCTCGTGGAAGGAGGCGCGCAGCCCAGCTCGCTCAGGGACACCCAGGCTCTGCAGTGAGCCCCGCACCCGCCCCTCCACCCTTGCCCCACTTGCTCCAGCCGGCCGTGTTTTATCTTCCCTCATTCAACAGACTCTGGCTGAGCAGCTACTTGCAAGCAGGGAGCTACGCCAGCTGCGACCTGCAGATGAGGGCTGAGCAGGCTTTGCCCTCAAGGAGCTGCCACTTCCACAAGTACACATTCAACCCCGGGTGGAAAGAGCAAAAGGAGAGCCCTGGGTGCTATTCTGTTGCGGGATGTGGGCAGAGAAGAATTTTTCGTGTCTGGGTTACAGAAGTGTGGGCTCATACCCACAAGGAAAAACCACACACAGGTCTGGTATGCAAATACCTCAAAGGCGGGCAGGGCGGAGTGCTGGGGGCGGGGGAGCCCCAGGCGTCAGATCTGACAGGAAGCTGAAGACACAACACCCCCGGGCCGCGAACCAGGGCCAGCCCTGCCCTGCAGTTCCATCCGGCAGGGGCCCTGGGGGTGCCTGCACTTTGTTTATTTTTGTACAGGGAAGAGGAGATGGGGGAGGAGAGAACACAAGTTATTACTCAGCATTTCCATCGTGTTTCATGTTTGCAAAGCACTCCTGTCCTCACTTAGTCCTGAACGGCCTGAAATAATAAAGGAATTTCAGAACCCAGCCAAGAACTCGCAGTACTTAGCAGATGTAAGAACCCATCACTGCATGGGGCAAGGCGGGCAAGAGCAAAAAACTTAATCCAACAAAATAAATACTATTTTAAAAATTAATCCAAAACAATAACCTCTGTAAAGCTGATGACATGCCTCTGCATGATGCATGAACACAGGAAGATCACATACTAAATCTGCCCGGTCACACCTTGACACAGACATGTCCGCTTTTACAGAACAGGCACTGATGTCCTTCTTTGAGATGACAGAGTCCCATGGCTGCCATGATAAACATTTTATGGCAGCAATGAACAAAAAAACCCATTTCCTGTGGTCAGCAGACAGCTCTCGGGTCGTCTTATTAAGGATGCAGCACTGAGCCTGGGTAGGGTGGCTCAGGTGGTGGGAGCAGCGTCGCATAAACTGAAAGGTCACAGATTCGATCCCTGGTCACATCACATACCTGCGTTGCAGGTTTGCTCCCTTGTCTGGGCATGTAATGTACGGGAGGCTACCCATCACTGTTTCTCACTCACATGCATGGTTCTTTCTCTCTCTCTCTCCTTTCTTCTTGCTCAAAATGATGCAGCATCCATAATACGACCGTTTTTTTAATGTTGTACTTAAGCACTTAAGAGCAGGCACACCGCTGTGTGAGCTGCAATACACAAGGAGCGTTATGGCTTTCGAACTCAAGCTCCGGGACATATATGAAATGGATTTGTCTTGTGGGCCTGTGTTTATATTTATGGTCAGCCAAGCTCAGGGACCACCTTAGCTTGTCCGTAGAACTGTTACCTTTAGGAATGTTTTTGGGTCAACTGGGAAGCTACTCGGTAAAGTAGAAATAGTATGCACACTTAAAATTACCATGAATATGAATCTTATGAGGGCAAAGTACTTTATTTAGCTATTTCAAAAAATGTGTTGGGGTTCAAAAAAGCGTAAAAATGGAAAACGGAATTTAGAAAATGTATTTCAAAGACATCTGCTTTATTTCAGATCATCTCTCCACTCCTTCCTCCCACTCAGCAGGACAACTCAGCAAAAAAGCTAATGCACACACACTCTGAAGAGCTAACGTGGCAAAGTGAACAATTACCAGGTCAAGATCTGAAAAAGACTAAAACTCAGGAAGATGAGGCCAGGCCCTGGCCAGCATGGCTCAGTGGGCTGGGCATCACCCCACAGAGCGAACGGTCGCCAGTTTGATTCCCAGCCAGCACATGCCCGGGTCGCGGGCCAGGTTACTGGTCGGGCAACTGATGGATGTTTCTCTCCCTCTCCTTCTCCTTCCCTTCCCCTCTCTCTAAAATAAAAGAAATAAAAATAAATATTGAAAACATGATTTTAAAACAGAAAAATGAGGCCAGAATTTGGGGCGGCACTTTTCTCGGGGCACCTGCTGAGGGACTGAGCGGCACCGCAGACAGTGCCACGGGGCCCGAGGACAAAACGCCCTGGGACGGCCAACGAGCTGGCGGCCGTTCAGGCAGAACAGACTCAGGAGGCGAGCACCGCTCTGGAGAGCGCTAAAGAAAAAAGGGCTAACCAGCAGAAATGCAACGTCGGGATTGTTTCATGTGACAACGCCCCTAAAAACAGGCCTGAGAACGTGTGAAGCAGAGACGAGGGTCGCCATGAACTGACACACACACGGCCGCCTGGGGGAGGATGAAGGCAGCTCTCTCAGTACCAGAAACAACAGAAAAAGTCAGCAGATAGCAAAGTAGAAAAAAAAAATGACACAGAAATCAGAATCTAGCTGTCATCTACAGAACTTTCCACCCAATGATCCTAAAATATATACTTTTTTCAAGCCTACAGGAAGGGTTTTAAAAAACAAACACTAAAATGTGCCTTTTACCTGTACCATGGAAAAATCTGTGTTCACAGAAAGCACATAGAGTGGATTAACCTGGCCCCTGACACTGAGGTATGGGACCCAGTGCGAGGTTTGAGAGGACTCTGGTTTCGTTATGCAAAGCGGTCCTGAGAAGATAAAGAGATTGTCCTCAGTGTCTTGGGGACTTAGGGACGCCATGGAATTGATGTTTGGCTGGACCTGGGCTGGTGGGGATGAAGCGAGGATGGAGGAGGAAAAGCTGATGCAGGCCTCCCAGGAGCTCCTCTTCCTGCCCCCCGGGGCTGCAGACCCCCTGAATCCTGGGAAAGGAGAAGCAAAACTGCAGAGCTCCAGCCCCCTGCTAGGCAGGGGCGGATGGGGGACAGGGCAGTGACAGCGATTCTGCTGTGCAGCCAGGCCGCTGACAACTTTTTATGGCCAAGCCCCGCTTCCTCAGGTCTCCTCTTCCTGTCCTGCCCCTGCGTGTCCTGGCTCGGAAGCTGCACGTAGATTCTGGATGAGCACCTTTGCCATCTGACCGTGCCAAGCTCGTGCATGGGGCCGGGCCCTGCAAATCCAGACTTCCTGCCCTGGCAAGGCTCGCCCTAGGAGAACAGTCTTCTCAGCTGCCCACCCCCCCCCACGCCGCCCGTTGCTGTCCCAGTCTTCAGAGAACACATGGGTCCTAAACATGGCTCTTTGCTTTGATCTTCAACTTCAGTAGCCTGGATACATGTTTCTTGTGCTCCAGGGGGTTGGGCTAGACATGGGCATACGCGAGGCCTGCTAGGATTTGGAGAGCATGAGCTGGCGCTAGCAGGCCAGGGTGGGTGGGCACAGACATTATCTGTGCTTTCTGGACCAACTGGGAGTCCCAAGTCCTGCCCTAACAGCCCACTCACTGTTGCCTGGAACCGCCTTCCTTGCCCGTCCTCGTGGCGGGGAGTAATTCTCGCAGGCCTCCCAGACCGCGGCCGTCCTCCTCGAACCCTCTGCCAGACCGCGGCAACCCCTGGGAGCCGCCCCTCGCTGCTCTCCAGGCCGGCAGCATTTAGCGCTGCTAGAAAGAGCCACTTAATCCGCAGGGCTTCCCTGGAGCCCCTGCCAGCCAGCGCCCTGCGTGTCTGTCCCGAGCCAGCCCTGCATCTGGTCCTTCTGCCACCAGTGCTTGAGCCCAACAAAGTCACATCCTTTTCTTCTGGTGACCGGGCGTGTTTGCACTCACGCACTCAGCTGGCTGTTTAGAAATCACCCTCAGTGTGAAATCGTATCACCTAAGGACTTCCGGCAATTTTCACCAGCACCCCCCTTCAGGAAGTGGAGCCCGTTGACGTTTACTCCAAGTGTCTTAGCAATAAGTCGCTGCCACCCGTTGCCCCTTGCGCCCCGTCGGGCAGAAGGCCGTCCGGACTCACCCTCATGCATCTCCAGGATGTGAACCGTGTCTCCGATCTGCAGGGAGAGCTCCACATCTTGAGAGGCATTGTAGTTATAGATCGCTGGGAATGAGAAGCAAGAGGAAAGCGACATCAGTGGCAGTGAAAATGCTGGTCACTCAGCATCCTGTTCTGTGGTTAGCGAGCTAGTTAATCAACTAATTACCCTCTTCTTCATGATTTTGCGTGAGCCACCCACTGAGAAGCAGAGAACACCCTCCCGGACCAGTTCCTGGCATTTCACTGAGATTCCACCACCCAGCAAGTCCTGGCTGCTGGTCCACTGTGTGTACGTGTAGCGTTAGAGACCAGGGCTGGGTGACAAAACACACAGGCATGCCCCCTGTCCCAGGGATTTTTATTGTCTTCCAGGGGAAGAAAGATATTAAATATATTAGTACAGAAATAATTACTTAAAATTATTATGAGAGTTATGAAAGGAAAAAACCAGGCTACAATAAGAATACACTGTGGGGTTTTGCTGGCCAGTCCCCTCATTCATTCAGACGACAACCAGCCTACACCACCCCCGGGCTATGACCGTGGGGACGGAGGGTATGCCATCTCCCAGCTTCCTGGACAGAGACGGGTCGCCAAGGGCCACATGGGAGTCCCATACACCCTCCAATGACGGACTGGCACAGAGTGCAGTGCCAGAGACGGCCATCTCGTCCTAGGCACCCTGGAGAACTCGGCTGCCCCAGCACTTCCAATCAAGGTGACTTCATCACCATGGCCCTTAGGGCCGGCAATGACCGGGCCAGTCTGTGAACACAGTGAACGAACCCTTAGAACTCAGAGAGAAAAGACAACTCAACTTTCCGATGAGTAAAGCTCTGAAGGGACATCTGACCAAGAATCATAGATGACGGCTGGCGAGCACATCAAAAGCTGCTCCGCAGCATTGGTCACCAGGGACACGCAGATCAAAACCACGAGCTGCCAACCCACACTTGCTACAATGGCTGAAGCTTCCGAAGGCTGACGGCTGGCCAGGACGCGGAGAACTGAAACCCTCATGCACTGGTGGTAGAAGAGCAAAATGACAAGCCCCTTCAGAAAAGTTTGGCAGTTTCTTAAAAATCTAAACATCAATTTGCAGTACGACCCAGCCATCCCACTCCCAGTCACCTGCAAGAGAAATGAAAACATGCCTACATAAAAACCATGTGAATAGTCGCTGCTGTGGCGGCCAGAAAAGGGGCCCCTCAGAGGTGTCCCGTCATGTTTCTGGACCTGCGACTGTTATCTGGTGCGGAAAGACCCTGAGTAGGTTAAGGATCTTGAGAGGAGAAGCTTTTTCTAGATTATCAAGATGGGCCCTGAATGCTACTGCCTGCAGCCCGGCAAGAGAAAGGCAGGAGCTTCCAGAGGCACAGCGAGAAGGCGCTGTGAAGGCCGAGGCAGAGAGGGGAGCCACGTGACCTCAGCCCAGGCCCACAACCCCCGGCAGCTGGAGGAGCAAAGATGAACCTGCAGAAGCAGCGCAGCCTGCCAGCTCCTTGGTTTCAGACTTCCGGCCTCCAGATCTGAGATGATGCATTCCTATTGTTTCAAAGCCACCTGTAAGGCTGTCTAACCACTATGCTGCACACCTGAAACCAATGCAAAATCAGATGGATAAAGTTTGTACGGTTTTCTATATACACTACCATGTCATTTACAACAAGTGACACTTTTACTTCATCCTTCCCAGTTTGGGTGTCTTTTATTCTTTTCTCTTGCCTGACTGCATTGACCTCCAGAGCTGTGTTGAGTAAGAGTGGGGAGAGCGGGCGTCCTCGTCTTGTTCCTGACGTCAGAGGGAAAGCTTTCAGCCTTTCCCCACTGGGTGCGACACTGGCTGAGGGTTTGCCGTACGTGGCCTTTGTTATGTTGAGTTACTTTCCTTCTATTCACATTCATTTTATTGTTTTAATCATGAATTGATGTCTTATCTTATTAAATGCTTGTTCTGCATCTATGAATAAGATCATGTGATACTTGTCCTTTGCTTTGCTATTGTGGTGTATTACCTTGATCAATTTGTGTATGTTGAACCATCCTTGTGCCCCTGGAATTAACCCCAAGTTAATCATGATGTATTATTTTGTTAATGTGTTGTTGTATTCAACTTGCTATTTTTGTTAGTAATTTGTTAGTAATGTACTGTTATATTCAATTTGCTAGTTTTGCTAGCAATGTATTGTACTGGATTTGCTAAATTTAATAATGCTACAAAGCATTATTAAAGAGATTGAAAAAGACACAATGAAATGAAAAGATATTCCATGTTCATGGATTGGAAGAATCACCCTAGTAAAAATGGTCATATTACCCAAAGCAAGATACAGATTTAATGCACTCCCCATCAAAATCCCAATGACATTTTAAAAAAAGAAACAGAACAAAATATCATCAGATTTGTATGGAACCACAAAAAACTGAATAGCCAAAACAATCCTGAGAAAAAAGAACTCAGCTGGAGGTATCACACAACCTGACTTCAAATTATACTACAGAGCTACAATATCAAAACAGCCTATTACTGGCAGAAAAACAGACACACAGACCCATGGGACAGAATTGAAAGCCAAGAAATAAAACCACAAGCATATGGGCAAATAATTTCCAACAAGGGAGCCAAAAACACACAATGGAGAAAAGAAAGCCTCTTCAGTAAATGGTGCTGGGAAAACTGCAAAGCCACATGCCAAAGAATGAAACTAGACTACAGTTTGTACCCATGTACAGGAACTAATTCAAAATGGATCAAAGACCTAGATATAAGATCTGAAACAATAAATTACATAGAAAAAAACATAGGTACTAAACTTATGGGCCTTTGTCGTGGAGAACATTTTAAGAATTTGACTCCAAAAGCAAGGGAAGTAAGGCAAAAATAAATTAACGGGACGACATCAAACTAAAAAGCTTCTGCACAGCAAAAGAAACTGATAACAAAACAAAAAGGTAACCAAATGAATGGAAGATGGTATTTACAAACAACAGCTCCAACAATGGGTTAATATCCAAAATATATAAAGAACTAATATAACTCAACACAAACAATCCAATTAAAAATGGGCAGAGGATCTGAACAGAAACCACTCCCAAGAAGACATACAAATGGCCAATAAATATATGAAAAGATGGTCAACTTCACTAGTTATCAGGAAAATGCACATCAAACTACAATGAGATACCACCTCACACCTGTTAGATGGCTACTGTCAATGAGACAAGTGATAACAAGTGTTGGAGAGGTTGTGGAGAAAAGGGAACCCTCATGCACTGCTGGTGGGAATGTAAGCTGGTACAGCCACTACGGAAAACAGTATGCAGGTTCCTCAAAAAATTAAGGATAGAGTTACCATATGACCCAGCAGTCCTCTTTTGGGTACCTATCTGAACAATTCAAAAGCAGTTATTCACAAAGTTATATGCACGCCATCTTCAATGTAGCATTATTCATGGCGGCCAAGACATGGAGACAACCAAGTTGTCCTTCGACAGAGGTTTGGATAAAGAAGATGTGGTATATCTATTCTATGAACTACTACTTAGCCATAAGAAAAGATGCAATACTGCCATTGCTAACACACAGATGGACCATGAGAATATTATGCTTAGTGAAAGGAGTCAGGCAGAAAAAGCTAAGAGCCATATGATTTCACTCATATGTGGAATATAAAACTGAAATTCATAGACACAGAGAACAGTTGGTGGTTATGAGAGGGAAGGGGGTGGGGGTTAGTAAAGGGTAAAGGTAACAAATATCTGTTGACAGAAGGTGATTTGACTGTGGGTGGTGGGCACTCTGTACATTATCCACATCATGTATCACAGAAATGTACACTTGAAACCTGTGTTATCGTATTAACCAATGCCACCCCAATAAATTTATAAAAAATAATATTGAAAGTAAACTATAATTGGGAAATTAAAATTAAAAAATAAATAAACTCACCTAATTTTTAACCCTTTGTTGTAACAGCCAATATAGCAATATTATTCACAACAGCCCAAAACTGGAGACAATTCATTAACTGATAGATAAATGGATAAATGGACAGGGTATGTCCATACAATGGAATATTACTCAGCAATAAAAAGGAACAAAATACAAACACATACTACAATGTGGAGGAGTTTCCAAATCATTATGCTAAATGAGAGCCCTATGAAAAAAACATATTTTAGGCTTCCATCTATTTGCGATGTCCAGAGTAGGCAACAGGAGAGCAGGTCACTGGCTGCCTGGTGCGGGGGTGGGAATGATGACTGAGTTCAGCAGGGGCTAGCGGCTGGTGGAAACATCCTAATCCTGGACGGTGGCGGCGGCAACTCAACCACGTAAGTCTACCAAAATCATTGGACTGCAGACTTCAAATGGGTGGATCTGACAGGATGTAAATGAGACCTCGATAAAGACTTTTTTTTTTTGAAGTAATTACATCTATGTCTTGGCCTTACTTCATGAGTGATCTGCATCCTCCCAGGGAAAAATAACCAAGTGAGGGACTCAGTTCTAACCGTTTACCCAACAACCCAGGGAGCCTACAACACCGCCCATCTTGCAGCTCCGATAAGCACAAGGTAGTCGCCAATCCCAGGAGGGTGATTAAAAAGGGTCACTGGGGCAAGCAGCTCACCCCTTCTGAGTTTCAGTTTCCATATTAAATAACGTGGCACATGGCAGCCCCTGCACCATCCCTGCCACTGCCGCCTGTGGGTACTACTGCTCCTTCCTGAGCTGCAACACATCCTGCGTCTGCAGCACGGCCGGGGGCTTTCCCCCGCATCGCAGCCACTGTCTGGGGGTGAGTGGGAGGGGCATGCCTCCAGCCCAGCGGCTTCCAGTGGCCTCTCTGTTTTATGGGAACCACCCAGTGTTCTCCTGCAGTCTTGGCACAGAAGCCTGGGCTCATACGTTAGAACTGATTTACCACTGAGCTAGCTTTGGAACTATACTGTGAATCAGAACTGGGATGCGCTGATGAAGTGGGCTAGGAGGAACTGCACCAAATTCAGAAGTAGAGCCAGGTCCTCATGTCTAGACCTTTCCATGGGCCACCATGAGCCCACAGCAGCTATTCCGCTGAAGTTCGTCTCCTTCATTGGACTTCTAGTTGACTGATATGTTTTGGCCACTGACACATGGCCGGTTTTGTATAGAAAATATAGTTCTTGCATCCCTGTCTGTTCCTAGTCCCGATTCGCTGCCTTCCACTGAGCCAGGTCCTTCTGCCACCACATGCAGACAGGAACAGGAAGTTTCTGAAGGTGAGACTGCAAAGCAACCGCATGCTGGATAAAGACCACGCTGCATCTCTTCTTGTTACTAGTCGGCAGGAAAGTAAGCAGAAGCTCTCAAAGGCAACACCCAGCACCGGTAGCTCCAGGCAGGAATACCTCCCTAGGGCTGTTGTGCGTGTTGTGTACACAAACATGCACACACCCCATAGGCCAGCCTTTTCGGCACCAGGGACAGGTTTTGAGGCGCACAATTTTTCCATAGACTGGGGTCTAAGGGAAGGTTTTGGGATGATTCAAGCGCTCCTCCTGCTGTGCGGCCCGGTTCCTAACATGGCCGGACCTGTACTGGTCTGTGGCCCGCAGGCTGGGGACCCCTCCCATTGACCACAGACCAATAAGTTTCCTTAAATCCTAGATCCGAGGCCTGACAATCAAAATGTCCAAAAATTATTCAGCCTTAACTGTCTACCTTTGTCTACCTTAGCTGCCCAGTACCACCCTCTGCTCCAGTCAGTCTTACGTTCTCTCCTAAATTCTGTGCTCAGCCCATGGTTTATCTCTGCCTGAAATAACAGCCTGTCTTTTTCTTCACAACAATCCAAAGCCCACATTCACGGCTCAAATCGACCAATGACCCCAGACTCCTATTGGTCTGCACACTTTTTTTCCTCTGAAGTCCCACAACTGCTTTTTCTTCCAACATAGTTTTTGGTGATTTAATCACAGATCTTGTGTCATCGTCTGCCCCCAATCAGAAGGGAAACCCCTCCCAAAGGGGGACCTAGTCCCACATGACTTCTGTGTCTTTCACATTTCATGGCACTGGGTTAGACACAAAGAAGGTGCTCAAGGCACAACAGTGACTTTTATAAAACCCACCAATCAATTCAGTGACTCACCACTTCTTTCCCCAAATCTAAGATTCTCTGCCTGCTGTACAAGCAGCAGCTACGGCTCCCCACCTCTAATAAAGGGCTATCAAAATTGCCTCTCTTGCCGCTTTTTGCTTATTACACGAGAGAATCTGCCTTTCCAACTGAAGCTTTTGAAGAGATTCCCGTGGGAAGGACACATCCCTTCAACAATGCCTTTCACTGCAGGGACAGTTCAGAGGATATTTCAAGTCTTTGGACAAAAGTACCAACAAGACTCCCAGACACTTAGAGCTGTCATATATTCATTCCAGCTGTGCATTCAGAACCACCCCCTCCTGAGGCACCTCATTTCCTCTGCATTTTATGGTTTCCCTTCCACATGCAATGCAGTAATCACGTGGAGGGGACACCACACCCCAACCACACTACTGCATGAGGAGCCGGAGGCCCAGAAGGGGCAAGTGCCCTGCCCCAAGCAGCTCCGCTTTACAAGCAGCCAAGCTATGACTAAGCCTGGTCCTGTGAAAAACCGCTTGTCACTGTGAGGGGAAGGGGTGCCCTGGAATAGCTGGACACAGAAGAGCCGGACAGACTCTCAACATGTCTTCAGCCTTCAATTTCTCTCATTAAATGAGAATCCAACTTCCAAAAACAGGCTTTATCATGGAAATCAGCAACTGGTGACTGCGGTATCTGTGAGTCTGGTGGTATTTTGGGAACAGACTTACAACCAATGCACTAGGAGGGGATTGTGTTTTCTCCCCAGAATGCGCATAACTTGTTACAGAGCAAGAGAAAGGTGAAAGAAAGGAAACCCTCAGAGTTCCAAAAACAGGACTGAAAATCAACTCTACCCCTTACACATGCATGGCCTTGGGTGAGTCGCACAGTCTGGGCCTCAGTTTCCCTTCTGTAAACAAGGCGTGAGACCAGGTGGCTCTAAAGGTTGTTGTGGCTTCAACATGATTCATGAGGCAATGGTGAGAGGCAAGAGGAACAAGTTTTGCCATTTTGCACCAGCAGGCACGGCCACAATCTCCTGCTCTGTCTGAGGAAATTAAACAAGAATGAGGAGTTGCTCTCTATCTCTGCATGGCTGTTCCGTGCAAGGCTGGGAAAGACGAATTGCTGGAATTCTTCCCTATGCAGCTTATGGACTGTTTATATCACCGAAGTGCGATTTTGCAGAGTCCAGAAGAAAACACAGTATGTCTACAAATGTAAAATAGTCTGCATTTTACCAAATCTTTGATTTGGCCTTTTCTTTTAAGCCAGGCTTTTATAAAAGAAGAAAAAAGAAGTTTGAGGTTTTAGGGTTATGCAACAAAAACCAGAAGCAGAATAGACTTATAGGCCCCAAAATACAGATCAGATTTGATGAAAAGTCTGTGGGCTACTGGTATTTAATCCTCCTAATAAATTAGGTTTTTTTCATGAATCCTCAAATTACAACCCCTTGAAGAATAACTAAAACATGACATTTTCTATTAGTCTGTTGGTTGGATCTACAAAAGAAAGACTCAGTGAACTGAACAAAGTCCCAGTTTGAGTTGTATACTATTCAGAATATTAAAAAGGTCATCAAACTTCATCTTTTTCGTTATTATTGTGACCTGCCTGCTTCCAGCCCCCGGAACTACAGCGCTGGAAGGCCCGTCTCATCTTCGCTCCTGTCCTAGGGCGTAACGCAACGCTCCCGCCCTTCGCTCCCAAGGCCCTTCCAGCAGGAGAGCTGACATGGAGACGTGAAAATCGGAGGATTTATGCTGATCATTTCAAACAGACTCCATCCAAACTAGCCATTTTAATATGAGGTGCCCGTCACGCCAGGTCTTTGGTCAGAACTCCCCAGGCCCGGGGCTGCGGCGACACAGGACTTCAGCTCACAATTCTCCTCGTCAGCACTCACAGAAGCATGTTTAAGCAGGAACCTTAATCTCATTATCTAGACTCTTGGGGGGCGGGGGGGGAGTTCGACCAACTTACTGGTTATTCTTTAGAACAGCAATTTTCAGCCTTTTTCATCTCATGGCACACATAAACTCATTACTAAACTTCTGTGGCACACCAAAAAATGTATTATTTTTTGCCGGTCTGACAAAAAAAATAGGTATAATTTTGATTTATTTACAATAATTACCTTCCTGTTTTGCTCCAAAGTGACTTTAAAAAACAAATCAGGTGCCTTTACTTATATATAAGGATTTCTGGTACCAAAAATTAACCAATCAGATACAACCTTATTATGCGACATGACCAATAAGATGCAACTCTATTATATGACCGGAATATTTAATGTTCAAGACAGGGCATGTGCACTGGACAGCTACTGTGTTGGGTGTTGTCATTTTTTATTTGACAATCTAAAGGAAAAGAGGTCAGTGCCCCTGACCAAACAGTCTGGTATCGCACATTTTAAAAATTCTTGCCGCACATCCGTTGAAAATCGCTGCTTTAAAATCTGTACTTTAAGGATTATGTCTATTTGTGCACAGAATCAATAAATATCTTTAACTGCAGAGATTATTTCACAGATATAAACTTAACTATGGTTTATTTATTTCATCACTGGTACCAAATGATTATTATAAGCCATGTCATTTAAATTAATAGTAAATTATATTTACATCACAACAAGGCAATTGAAGACTATGGAACAAAAAGTCTATGTTCTCCAAACATGGGCAGCTGTTTCCCATAGCGTCCCTATCTACAAGAGGGAGCAGCAGCAAATTCTTCACATGGTTTTGTGAAGCCAAAGCAGCAACTAAACAGAGCCCCCAGGACATGACTAACACCTGGCAGACGCCACCTCAACAGCAACGCAGTCACCTTCCTGCTTCCCCATTCCCCTTTCTTGTCCTGTCCAACTTCTCGTTGAGCACAGTGACACCCAAGCCACAGAGACTGACACTACCGCCCTCACCACTAAGCTGCTGGAGGTTAATCAGTGAAAACTGGGAACCAGGAAGGACTGCAGAGGTAACAGAACAAGTTAGTGCGTGTTTGTTTTTAGAGAGGAGGGGAGGGAAGGAGAAAGAAAAGGAGAGAAACCTCTACGCGGGAGAGACACATCGATCGGTTGCCTGTCACACACATTCCCACTGGGGACTGAACCTCCAACCCAGGCATGTGCCCTACCAGGAACTGAACTGGCAACCCTGCGCTTTGCGCATGACGCTCAACCCCCGAGCCCCACAGGTCTGGGCAGGATAAGCTAGTCTTAACAGTCCTTCAAAAGTAAAACGACGTTGGACAATAACACGGAGGTGTCCTTAAAGACAGCAAAGCCACCTTACTGCAGAGCCCCAGGTGCGGAGCCGCCCTAGGGAGCAGCACAGGGGCGGGAGCGCGCGCTGCTGGGGCCGTATCGGCCCTGCCCCTCGCGGGCACTGCCGGCGTCCCGCCGAGGGGGGCGCTGCCCGCTCCTGGCCTCGCCACGGGGCTGGCAATGCGCGGAGAACACGAGAGGCACATGCCTAGGGTTACTCACGCCTGCCGTTCCTCTTGCTTCTATCTGATCTCTTCCTTGTCAAAATGAGCAAAAAATCTGAGGGTAACTAAGACAGGGTTTTAGATGAAGTAGAAAAACAACCTTACTAACAAGCTCAGCACACCTTCCCCAATCATACATTACTGTCATCAGGTTCTTCTGTGTATACCTTCTTACAAATTAAACAGATCTAAAATAAAAACGCTCCCGCCTAAGCCCGTGTCAGGTGTACTGAATGTGACTCACGAACACAAGTCGCAATTGAAGCGTGGAGAATCTGATGATAAAAGCCAGATTCTTGTGGAATCGAGCACACACACTTTGAAATCACAGTGAAAATGTGACTCTTTTCTTCCATATGTGTACGAATTTGAGACAAAACACCGTTCACTAAGTCAGGGCATGATCGCCCACGGGGCTGTCGATGCCGCTTATTGAAAATCATCAGCCTGAAAATGCAAACGCAACAGCGGCCGCTTTGGAGCTGGGCTCACAGCGCAGCAGGGCCTGTCCCAGGACATGTCCGGCCGTGCACGCCCTCCTGCCTGGGGTCACAGGACGGCACCCCAGCTTCTTCAGCGCTACACGCACTGGAGGCACTGCCTACCGAAGGCGCAGGGAGGGAAGGCGGAGAGGAGCCAACCGCTGAGGAGACAGCCAGCAACCGAGGAGATGTGGGAACTCAGTCAGGCCTCCTTGACTCACAGAGGAGGAAGTGGAAGCCCGCGGCCGGGGGCCGGGGGGCGGGGGGAACGGGGGACGTGGCCCGGGGCGCGGGGGGGGGGGGGCGGGTAGGTGGCGGTGCGGTGCGATTGCGCAAGCCCCGTGAGGCGGAAACTGGACACCAACCCAGAACAACCTTACACTCAGGCCGCTGAAGAGGCTTTCTGCAGCTTGGCGGAAAAACTACCATGCTGGACGCTCAGGCTCCCGTTTCCTCACCGATACAGTGACATTTTGTGAACTGGTATTCTGTCTTCCTCTGAGGGTTGTGAGAATAAAATGAAAAGAAACATAAACATGAGCCACCATCGGTAATGTCTTTGGAACCAAGCTGTTTCGGAAGAAAAGACAAGGACAAAGAGACAGACTCGCAGACCCAGAGCGGGCTGACAGCTGTAGGGGCCAAGAGGCTGCTGGCCGGCGGAGGGACAGGGCCAAAGGAAAAGAGGGCGAGCACTGGCGGCGGTGGCTGCGGGCAGCACTGCGGGGCCCGCGGGCCTGGGGCGGGGAGTGGGGGCGGGGTGAGTGCTGAGGGAAGGAGACCTGACCCGGGGTGGTGAACACAGACTACAACATACAGGTGATGTACTGGAGAGTTGAGCACCTGAAACCTGTGTAGTTTTTTTAACTGGTATCATCCCCATAAATTCAATAAAAAGGAAAAGAGATAACTCTGGGCTAATCTATTTGAACTGGAAATACCAGTATGAGTTTGGAATATTTTTCTTTCTTAAAATAGATGTATTTCACTTCTACATGTGGGCACCGTGGACCAGGAACCCATGAGAGAGCAGAGGAACTATCCTGTCTTCAGCAGCTAAGAACAGAGGCCCACTGCGGGGCACAGCGGTTCGGACACCGGCCAGCAGGGCGTGTCGGGAGCGGCGCCTGGGAGACCGCAGATGAGGGCGGGGCCCGCTACGGGGCTTCTGCTCCCGGCCGGAGAAGAGCCTCCAGGTCCAAGGGCAGGGGGAAGCGGCCCAAACCGAGCCCCGCGGACCTGAGTGGAGTTCGGGGAGGTCAGGCGACTAGACTAGCAGGGCAGAGCCTCCGAGAGCAGAGGGCGCCGACGTTTCCCTGCGAGTCCACCGCTCGCGGCTGAGGCCCCGGGGAAGGGCCCTGGAAACACTGGAAGCACCCGGGGAACAGTGCCCGGCCCTCCTCAGGGGCCGGGGAGCTCACCTTCTCCACAGCCGGGATCGAGGAACCTGGGACCCGTGACACTGCGCCCAGTGCCCCTAAGGACAGTGCCTTGCCCCGAGCGGGGTGGCACAGTGGGTCGGGCGCCCACCCCAAGCAAAATGGCGCAGGCTCCCTCCCCGGTTGGGGGCGTGTGAGAGGCAACCGATGGATGTTTTTCTCCCTCTCTTTCTCCCTCCCCCTCTCTAAAAATAAATAAATAAAATCTTAAAAAAAAAAGAAAGAATATTGCCTCGGTAGGCAAGCAAACTGGCCCCAGGCTACAAACTACGCTGGTCCCATCTAAGAAAGAACAAATGCAAACCTGCGAAGAACAAAGGTTTCTTCATAACTCCCAACAAGGTAACATTTACAGTGTCAGGCATCCAGTTCCAAATTGCCTGCGTGCAAGGGGGAAGTCTCATCTAAAGTTAGGAGAGAAAGCAATCAATAGAAAATGATCCACAAATGACACATATCAGGCAACAGAACGAGTCCCAGTTATCTGAAAAGCATTCAAATCATACAAGGCATGTTCTTTGACTATAAAAGAATTATTAAAGTAAAAAACCAATGACAGAAATACATTTATAGAAATCCTAAAATATTTGGAAACTAAATAACGCAGGATTATTCAAAATCAGTGTAATCCACCACATTAAAATGAAAGAAAAATATATGATAATCTCTGTAAGTGGAGAATAGGCATGTGGTAAATCTGATATCCATTCATGATAAAAAAAACTGTCAGCAAATTAGGAATATCTTCAACCTGATAAAAACATACATGACATACCTACTGCTAAACATCATACCTAATCATCCAATACTCAATGTGCCCCCTCAGCACCGAGAACAAGGCAAGGGCGTGTGCTCTAGTTCCTCTGTTCCACATTTTAATGGTGCTTTTCGCTAGTGCAGCAAGAAATGCAGATAGTGAATATATTACTTCTGATTTATTTTCAGAACAAATGAAAAATCTAAATTTCACACATTGTATTTCACTCATCATTTACAAATGAAAAAAATTCACCTGAATTCCGCTCTTTTCACACATATTTGAAAATAATCAAGAGTAGAAAAGTTAGCATACACATCCAACATGCCTCTCAAATTGTCCCAAAGCATTAAAATATTTTAGGTATGAACATTCGTTCATAAAAAGAATATGTATTGCTCATAAAATATAATGACATAACTTACAATTCAGTCTAAATGTTAATTGCAAAATAGCATTTATCCAACCAGAAATCTAGGCTTGCTTGTTTTGTGGCACTGAAAAACAGAAATCACTCTAAAGCTAGTGGAAAATATATTTCCTGGTCTTCCAAATTAGTGTATGCCATTTTATTTCAGTATAATGAATTAGTAAGTAGAGAACACAGTAACTCTATTTGCTCCAAATGGAAGGTGTTGCAGTCCCAACTTCTGCTTCTACTGTGAACCATAAATAGGAAAGGATACGATCATTTACCACCAAAGGACAACACATTTATGATGAGTTGCCAAATCACACACTCACATTTCACTGCCCCCTCCCACCCCCACCCCACCCCTCAGCCCCAGAGGAAATTTACAGTATTGGGGGTGGGGCAGGGGACCAAAAAACAAAGATCAGTCTATTTCAGTGAGATGCCTGGGGACTTGATTCTTTGAGTCATTCAGGTTTGATGCCTATAGCGTCATCTTCAAATTGTTTTTCTCCGTTTCTGCTCCTGTTATTCCTACCTTTTCTTCATCTAGAACTCAGATTGCTGTGCTGGGTTTTAGCTGATTTCCCTGCCTCCAGTCTCACCTCACACATAAATTGAGATGATAATAACGTTTAAATCACAGGGCTATTGTGGAGGTTAAATAATATTTCTAAAGCTTTTACCAAGGGAAGAGAACTCGCCATTTTTGGCACTGCAACACTGCTCTGCAAAACTGTGCCCCTCTACAACTTTTTTACACTATGTATAATGTCTTACTCCCCAGCTCAAAAGTCTTCCAATAGTTCTGTTTTCCACTAAGGCATGTGACCTAAGACTTTTCAAAGCCCATTCCTGCCTGAGTCCTTCGTAAGCCCCTTGCTCGAACGGCCCTCTCTGCTCTCCTCCACTGGACCAGGTCCTGTCCATAAAGCAGCCTTGCAGGAGGTCAGCTCGACACAAGGCGGCCCAGCTACCCCAGCCTGGGGTGGCACCACCACTTTAGGGATGACAACACTCTGTCTGCTAGACCTCAGTTACAGCTGAATCAACACAGCCTGCCAGGTGGAGGCCTGCCCCAATCCCTCAGGGGCTCCGTGCAAAGGGGTACCCCATGAGCAAAGGCTCCCTGTGTCCAGAGCCTTCTTGAACAGGGCTGCTCAAGAGCAGATTAGTCTCTGCTCAGCTGAATTACAAATTTCCCCCCCTCACTGAGTCTCTTCAGAAGGGAGCTGCGTGTTGCTGACAGCACAGCACCTTCAGGCCGGCCTGTCTGGCTACCGCTGCAGACCTATCGCACGTTTCTCCTTACCTAAAGCTCCGTATTGTCAAAATTTCCTCCGGGGCAGGGGGTGGGGTGGGGTGGGGTGTGAGTGTGGACTGAGTGCGAATATGTGATTATGTGCAAATGCCAAGCACAAGGGAATTGGATGGCACAGTTTGCAAAGGAGGGCTGATTCCAGGTTTTCTCGACCTTGATAGCTCTTTGGCCCCTTCGAAGAAATTTCAGGAAGGGTAAAGTTAGTTACTTAAGCTTAGAGCCATTTTTTCCCCTGTCAGTTCTCTGCCATTTAGTGGCAGATTTAATGATATTGTTATTATTACAAATATTTGAATCTCGTTTTTTTGTCATGTTACTTTACATTTTGTATTTTTCGTGTTTTGTTTTTGTTTTGTCTTTTTTCTCTTGTCATGTGGCTTCCAGTTTCCTCTTCCCCCTTCTGGCAACAGAATAAGGTAATTCTGTGTATAGAGAGGCTTTATATGTATTTGTTAAAAATTGGAAACAACCAGAAGACCCCCAATAAGAGAGTGAATAAACAAGCTGTGGTACATCCATCCATACTGTGGAATTTTACTCAGCAATAAAAAGGAACAACAACTTAAACAACATGAATGAATCTCACACGCATGCCATTAAGAGAAAGAAATCAGACTCAACTGGAGACACGCATCCTGCATGGTTCCACTTATATAATAGCCAGGAAAAGGTACCAGGGGCGTCCAACACATTCCCTGCAGGCTACATGTGGCCCAGGATGGCTATGAATGCGGCCCAGCACAAAATTGTAAATTCACTTAAAATATGATGAGATTTTTTTTGTGATTACGTGTCATAATGTATTTAATGTGTGTGGCCCAAGACAACACTTCTTCTTCCAGTGTGGCCCAGAGACGCCGAAAGGTGGGACGCCCCTGACTGGGACCCCGGAAGAGGAACAGCCCAGTGGTTCCCAAGCGCTGGGGCCAGAAAGGGAGCCGATGGGAAAGGGGTGCAGGAAACATCCTTTGAGGGTGTAGTGGTGGCTGCTCAGTTTAATAAGTTTGTCCAAATTCACAGATCTATGCATTAAAAAAGGTGTATTTTACTGTATGCAAATTATACCTTGATTTTTAAAAATTAAAACACAGAAAATAAGTTCATTGTACTCGTGATTGCTTTGCCACTTTAAAAATTAAACACTTGAACCTACATGCCTCTTTATCCATACCTTTAATTAAACATTAACCAACTGATATGAGAGAATTTCAGTAAACCTTTACACCCTGAGACCGACCCTTCCTCAAACCTGGCAGTTTCATTGCATAAGATAATACTAATTGGTTATTTTTATATTATTTACCTGCTTTTCCAAAAATTACTGTTACATGCTATTTTGCAGTTATATTTAAAATAACTAGTTGTGTATAGTCTTATGTCTAATTGGTTTACTACTACTCTTTTTTTACTACTACTCATTACTTCCTCATTTTTGCATTAGTTAGGCTGATCTTTAGGTTGAGTAAATTTCTACTGTGGTCTGAATGTTTGTGTCCCCGCCCCCAAATTCATAAGAAATCCTAACCCCCAAAGGCAACAGTACTGGTAGGTGGAGCCTCTAGGAGGTAAGCTGGCCAGTAGGGTGGAGCCCTCACCAAAGGGATCAGTGCCCTTCTAAATGGGACTCCATTAGTGCTCCCTGCCCTCTTCCATGTGAGGACACAGCACCAAGTCTGAGACCTGAAGGGTCCCCTCACTAGATGGTGCCGGCACCCTAGTCTCAGACTTCCACCCTCCAGAACTGTACACAATAAATTTCTGCTGGTTATAAGCCATTGGCCTGTGTATTTTGTTATCACAGCTGGAATGGGACTAAGACAATTCCAAGTAATTTAAGTTAAGCGTATGTTTGGCACTCTCTTAGCTCTTATGTCTATGAATTTTTGTTGCCTTCAAGTTCAGCAGCATTTAGAATTCTTGGGTCAAAATTTTTTTTGTTCAAAAGATTGGAGATAACAAAGACCCAGCTAAATAGGAACACATGATGTTTCCATAAGAAAAAATATAATGTTAGAGCTCAATAATGATTTCAATGCACTACATAAATCATGTACTAAAGTTGGATTATAATTAAAATCCCAAAGGGTTTTTAAAGAGTTTGATACATATATGATAATGAAGTTCATCTGGAAAAATATGTAAAAAAACAAACAAACCAAGAATGTTTTGAACATAAAGAATTAACAAAGGGAGATTTGCTTCAACACATTTAAAAATCATCCTAAATCTTCAGTAGTGAAACCAAGAAGATTGTTTGGAATAGACAGATCAATCAGTTCAACAGAATTTTTAAAACTCAGAAATGGAAGTGAACGTAGGAAAATAATAAATGATAAAACTGGCCATCCAGATAGGATAAAGTAGAAATAATGTAGTCAATAAATGTTGTCAAAATTATTGCTGTACTGGGTAGAGAAAAAATAAGTTTGATGCACCTTAACACCACACATGAAAAAAACTTCTGGATTGATTAGGGATTTAAGGTGAAACATAAACTCATAAAAGAACAAAAAGAAAGATATAGGACAATATATTTATAACTTTGGAAAAAGAAAAAGTTTTCTTAGCTAATGACCAGACCAGACAACAAAAAAGACTACAGTTTTGGCCAGATTAAAAAAAAAATTAAAACTCCCATAGAACAAAAAGCTATAGATGACATGCAAAGTAAATCACAAACAGGGGGAAAAGTTACAATACACTGATATGAGCATATCAATAGATATAGAGAAAAGCATTTCACAAAATCCAATACACATTCATGATAAAAACAAAACAAAACCAAACCTCCTGAGTAACCTAGGAATAGAGGGGTATTTCCTACACTTGAAAAAGAATATCTTCAAAAAACCCTACAGGTGGATACCATCATATTTAATGGTGGGATACCAGAAGCTTCTCCACTAAGATGAGGAAGACATCAAGGACGACTCCTATTACCACTGCTTTTTAGTGTCGCACTGAAGTTCTAGCTAATGCAGTAAGACAGAGAAAGAACATAAATGATACACAAATTGGGAAGGAAGAAATAGAAATGTCTTTGTTTGCAGATGACATGTTCACTTATACAGAAAATCCAAAGAATATGTTTTTATAAAGCTCCTGGAACTAACGTGCGGTTATAGTTATGGACCGCTTTACGACGGGGATGCATTCTGAGAACTGCATCTTTAGAGGACTCTGTTGCTGTGCGAGCATCAGAGAGCGCACTTACACGAACCTATTAATAGATGGTGTAGCCTATTCCATAATGCATGTGCTCCACTTTCATATAACTGGCAGTGCGGCCGGCCTGGGTGCACTAGCATCACCGCAACACATGAGTGATGCGTTGCACTGCAACATCAGGACAGCTATCAGGCCCTGAGGGGATAGGAATTTTTCAGATTCATTTTAATCTCATGGAACCACCGTTGTATATGTGGTCTGTCATTGACCAAAACATTATCATGCACCACGTAACTGTATATAGCAAGGTTGTAGAATACAAGCCCCACATAATTGGTGCATAATATCATGCACCACATAATTGTATATAGCAAGCTTTGTAGAATACAAAGTCATTCACTTTCCTATGTACCAGAAATTAATGTGTAATTTGAAATTAATAGCACAATACCATGTATATGAGCAACCCCCAAAATGAAATCCTTAGGTATAAATAAATCTAACAAAGTATGTACAAGATATATACGAGGAAAACTACACAACTCTGATGAACAAAATGAAAGAACTAAATAAATGGAGAGATGTTCATGGTTAGGCAGAGTCAGTCTTTAAGATGTCAGTTCTTTCCAACTGGATCTATCTAGATTCAGTGCAATCCAAATCAAAATCGTAGCAAGTTATTTTGTGGATATTGAGAAACTAATTCTAACATTTATGCAAAGAATTGAAAGACTCAGGACAGCTAACAGGATATTGAAGAAGAACAAAGTTAGGGTACTACCCAACTCAAGACTTATGTCTAGAGCTACAGTAATCAAGACAACGGGTCTTGGTAAAAGAATAAACAGATTGATGAAACAGAAAGCTCTGAAAGAGATCCACACAAATAGAGTCAACTGATTTTGAAGAAAGAGCAAAGGCAACACAATGGAGAGTAGAGTCTTTTTAGCAAATGGCATTGGAACAACTGGACAACCTCATGTCAAAAAAAAAATGAATTAAGACACAGAACTCAGTTTTCACAAAAATTAACTTAAAATGGATCTTGGACCTGAGTATAAAATGAAAACTATAAAATTCCTAGATGAAAACACAAGAAAATCTAGATGATCTTGGTTTTGGTGATGACTTTTAGATACAACACCAAAACAGTTTTTATTTTTATTTTTTGGATGCTGATGTAAACTGTATTGTGCTATTTCAAATTCCACTTGTTAATATGGCTACTGGGCTATATGTGTCTTTAAACTAACATTCTTACACATGTCCTTTAATAGGCACATGTACTCAGTTCTGTAGGGCATGTACACAGGAATGAAATTACTGGATCACATGGTATATATATATGTGTTAAAATTCAGTCAACATTGCTGAACATTTTTTTCCAATAGTATCAAATTAAACTCCCAACCCAAGAGTGGATGAGAGTTCTAGTTGCTTTACATCCTAATAACACTTGGTTTTAGAACAGAAAGGTTGAAAAAAAATCAATGATCAAAGCATCCATATTAGGAAGCTTGTAAAACAAAACAAGACAAAACAGCAAAAGAAAACCAAAGAAAGAAGGAAGGTAATAATAGACAGAAGAGCAAAAACTAATAAAACAAAATAAATATTCAACAGAACTGACAAAGCCAAAATTGGTAGATGTTATTATTAAAAATTCAATGTCAACAAATTTGAAAATTCAGGTGAATGAAATGCAAAAATGTTTTGAAAACTATAACTTAAAATGATACAAGAAAAGAGAAAAAAATTTAAATAGCACTATTAAACTGAATAATTATGAAAACTTTTTCCTGAAAAAAATCTCAGTGTAGACAACTTCACTAGTGAATTCTACATAATCTTTAAGGAAGAAGTATTATCAATGTTAAACAGAGGGAAAAAAAAGAATGCTTTACAACCCTTTCTATGCATACATTTTGGAAATAGGCATAAATTCTGACATGGCAATCCCGCATGGAGGAACTTATTTTATGACATACCCACCTGCACAAAGACAAATGTGCAGGGATGACCCCTGTGGTGCTCTTCACTGCGATGGGTGACCTGGGTCCCCCCCAAATCCTTATGTTTAAAGCCTAACCCTCAGAACCTCAGAATCTGACCTTACTTAGAGGTAAGATCTTTATAAAAGTATTAGGTTAAAATGAGGCCACTAGAGTGGGTCCTCATCCCACTCCAATGAATGGCAGCCTCACAAGAAGAGAAATTTGGACAACGGCAGACGCAGAGGGATGGTGGTGCACAGAACGGGAGAAGAGAGCCGTGCAGGCCCTGCGGCGGGGCCCGGAGCAGACCCTCCTCCACAGCCCCAGGAGGAACCAGCCTACCGCAGCCGGCTCTCCGGCTTCTGGCCTCCAGGCCCACGGAGCCACATTTCTGCTGCCTAAGCCACGAGGTTTCTGGTACTTTATTGTGGTAGCCCTGGCAAGTTAATACATTCATGACAGTGAAAAGAACAGGAAAGAATGCATCCTGTCCACCAGAAAAAAATGTTCCAACTACCATGTGTCCATACTATGAATACTACAGAGCCTATATGAAAAATGAAGTGTATGTATGGGTATTGAGGAGGAGTTACTGATAGATGTCCATAATTTTTCCCAAGTGGGAAAAAAGTATGCTGCAACATCTATGCATATTATGTTCCTCTTTTTTTTGTTAAATAAGTCTGTGTTTGGAAGAAAAATTTCTGGAAGTTTATACAGGAAAGTGTTAATGTGTTCAGAATTAGAGAAAGCTTTATTTTCTACTTCATGTTTGGTTGAAATAGGTGAGTATATATTATTTCCTTAATCATAAAAAACAATTCGAGGTACACAAATACATGCACATGCCACATTATATATAACAGATGTAAAGATGATCAGAATCTCAACTGGACTTCTTAAAAGTAACTGAATAAAATGGTCTAAAAGTTCGTATGGCTGGAAAGCTACCTAAGAATTGACATGGAAATTCTGAAAAGGGAAAATGGTAAGGATCTTCTTTCAACATATTAAACTTTCTATAAAGCTTCTCTAAACTCAAAATAATGTAGCACTGATACAAAAACAGAAAACTAAATCAGTGGAATCAAATAGTCTGGAAAAATATCCAAAAACATGTGACAATGACATTTTAACTTCGTGGGGAAAATGACTGAATAAACAATGCCAGCACAACTGGCTATTCATCTAAAAGAGAAAATTATACTCTCTAGCCTATCCTATATACAAAAAACAACAACAACAACAAAAAAGGTAAAGAGTTAGTATGCCAATCTTGTGATTTTCTTTCTCTTCTTTTTTTTTTTTGACAGTAGCCATCCTAATGAGTGTTAGGTAATATCTCATTGTGGTTTTGATTTGCATTTCTCTAATGATTCATGATGTTGGGCATCTCTTTTCTTGTTATATATATGCTTGTTGGCCATTTGTGTATCTTCTTTGGAGAAATAAATAGCTAGTCAAGTCTCCACCCACTTTTCACTGGTTATGGGAGGTGGGGGGTGTTGCTAAGTTACAGGACAGACTACCTACCTCCTTCACATCAGTCCCCGCAGAGGGGGCCAGTGCAGCCCAGACCTGGGGAGGAGTTAGTGAAGATTTTTTTTCTTATACATCTCTGTTATTTGATCTTTTGAGAGCTAATGAATTAGACGGGGGGGGGGGGGGGCGGCAGCGGGGGGCAGGTGCCGCTGCGTTTCCCATGGCAGAGAGGGGCCTCGAGCCCACATCTGCAAGGCTTCCCCCCCTCCCACGGTAGCGATCTAGCCTCCCTGCCCACTCTCCTGTCATTTTTCACGCTTCCTTGCTGGGTACATTAAAAGTCCTTTACTCACTCACTTTTTAAATTATAAAACATTTGAGCACGCGCACTTCGTTTGGAGGACTAAGACCCAGAATGCACCTTCCAAATTTTGGCCCATCAGCGAACCACGGAGCCCTAGCAAGGGCGGATGAAAGGGGCCACCGCGTTCCATGGCTGTCCCTGCAAACACTCGACTGACCCGCGGAGGCCCGGAGCCTGAGCGCGCGGCACTGCAACGGGGTCAGGAGTCGGCGAACGGGGTTATGCAGTGTATCGACTGCGGGGTACGCAGTTGTCTGTGGCAGGGAGTGGGCTGGCAAATTACCCTTCCTGCACGTGGGAAGTCTGCTTATTGAAAAGGGAATACTGACGCCCCGTGGCCTTTACAAAAGTCTCCGTCAGCCGGCGGGGGGCATCCCGGGATTCAGCAGGAGCCTTAGCTGAAAGGTAGGGACAGGCGAACAAAGAGAGATTAGATAGAAAGGAATGATTTCTAGTGAATTCTTCTCATGCGGTAATGCGGCAATAATTATGATTCCTGGTTGCCATCCTATCTGATTAGAGGGGAAAAAGAAAAAACGAGTTTACAGAGATCCTCTTACTTATTCTCATGGAACTTCTGTGAAACAGCGAGAGACAGGGCATATCACTCTTTTATTTATATTTGAGAAAATAAAGGACTGTCTGAGTCAGGCAGAGATTTAGGCCACCTGTCTCCTAAGAGCTATCACATCCGCTCGTCCAGCAGTGAACATGAGATGACCAATAGAATTATATTTCCCTTTATGGTAAAGGTGGGGTTTGGGAACAATTCATAAGTGATCAAGTAGAAGCCCTCAGGGGTACGGTCTGCCTCTCAGGTCCCCTTTGAAGTAATATTGGAATTATTATACGAAAGAAAACTCTGTACCCACCCTAGAAACCAAACCAAAGCACTATCGCTGCGCCAGAGCCATGGAGAGGCTCCGCACACCGTGGCACAGGCTGGAGCGCGTGGAGAAAGCAGAAACGCCAGTGCAGAAATACAGTGCCCCCGGCCCAGCAAGACCCCTCGTGCCCACCGGCACTCCTTGCTCACTTAAAAGGATGAGGGCAGGACGGATTGTAAGACCGAGCTCCAGTCTTCACTCCCAAATACTCTGTGGATGAGGCCTGCACCGTGGGCGCGGGGCGCGGGCGGGCCCTGGCGGCGGGGTTGGGGGGGCGTTGTCCTGGATGGGATTCCCAGCCCCACCACCTAGTGGCTCTGGGACCCTGAGTTAACTGATCTTCTGTAAGCGTCCATTTTTCCCTCTGCCAAACTGGCTAGTAACTGTGCCCTCTGAACAGGACTGCTCGGAGGATTCAATGAGATGAGGATGCGCTGCTCAGAACAGTCCCTGCAAGATCTGGAGACGGTGATGGTGATGACGACCGTGACCGTGAAGCATGTGAGGCGGGACTGATGTGGCGGTGAGGAGGGTGGTGATGGGTGGTGATGGTGACAGATACGACGGCGATGGTGACAGATACGACAATGATGGTGACAGATAGGACGGTGACAGATATGGTGAGGGTGATGAGTGTGATGGTGACTAGCAATGGAAATGGCAAAATACAGCTCAAGCTTTAGAAAAGCTTCGTGTATATGATATATTCTTACTCTTCAAGGCAGTCATTCCACTTATCAGAAATACTGTTTGTTTTTGGAAATAGGAACAGATAAGAGAATTTCAACATAAAGTTTCATTGTAATTAGAAAAACAGTAAACAAGCTAAATAACTAACAAGAGCAGAGGCTTTGAAAAATAGTCTGTAAAAAATAAAGTGATAGAGAGAGACCACGCCTGGCTGAGGAGAGACCGCAGGAGCACGCTGTCAGGACGGGGAAATCTGGGAGGCTGGGTACAGGAATGATATACCTGCCACCCCACAGACACTTCCAGAGAACAATCCCTTCCCGTCCGCGCAGGAGACAGGAAGTCTGTCCTCTGCAAAAACTCAGAGACACCAGGCAAGGGGAGGGTGCTGGAGTGGATCAGGACAGAGAAGGTCACGTACTAAGCCAAGCGGATGACCGCAGCCCACCTCTGCCCCCGAGATCCAGGAGCTCCAGCGGCCAGGCTTGTTCTGCCTCCATATGACAGAGAAAGTCTTTCCCGGAGCATCTGAACTGCCCAGAGAAAGTTCTACTACTCAAGGCATTTGAAGGTCTTAAAAGAGCCAGTTCGGACCTTCTCAACCTCCTATACGAAGGGGCAGTCAAGGCAGCGAGGCAGCCAACGACCTGCAAACACGCGACGGAGATTCTCCAACATAAAGACGACAGCACAGAAAAGAAGAGAGGAGAAAATAAGAGACCGGAGAAGAAAAGAGAAAGAAAAATAATCGTGTAGAAAGAGAAGCAGCACACGTGTCCGGAGCACACGCAGTTTAGCCAGGAAGGACCTCGGAGGCTGAGGCTGCAGTGCCGGCGAGGCATGGCCACCGCTGCCGCGCTGAGATGCCCCCGCTGGTGAAACTGCAGGTATTGAAGGAGAGCGGAAAGGGAACATTCCCTCACTGCATGGTTCAGTGTTGACGGACTGCCATGTCTTGCTGCGCAGCCTTGAGCCACTGCGCTCCTCCAACATATCCTGCCCAAGGGCCCAGGCTTCATTCCTGTGTTCTGGGCAGGTGTCATAAAGGCACTGGAAGTAAAGTATAGGGAATATGGTCAATAATATTGTAGTAACTAACTATGGTGCCAGGTGGGGACTGGAATTATGGGGGGATCACTGCGAATTATATAAATGTCTAACCACCAGGCTGGACACCTGAGACTAATATAAAGTAATATTGAATGGCAACTGTAATTGAAAAATAAAAAACAAAACCCAGAAATGGCTTAATGCAGAAAGGGGGGCACTATAACTCTCCTCCCTGCTGGACATCCAGCGTGTCTGATGCTGTTATCAGCTGGCATAGAAAGAAGAACCCAAAGCTCTCAAACAAGCCAATCGCGGTGATCAGGAAACTCAGTTACTGACGGTGACTTGAAATCGCTAACTTCAATGGCTCCTCTATAAGGTGTCCACTATTAAGGGGTCCAGAGAGCATCAATATAATGACTTGTTTAAACATGAACTATTTCTTAAATCCCCTCCCAATTATATGTGAAATTGTGTGTGTGTGTGTGTGTCTGCGTGCGCGCACACGTTTGTGTAGTGTTCACAGGATTTGACATGATCAAGAACCTAAGAGTTGTTATTTTTGATAACACAAAAATTTCAGTAAACTTTTACTCTATTCAACTGGGGGGGATGATATCAAAGTTAAGAGTTGTCACTTTGTATTATTGTAAATTCTTTACCGATAGGACAACATTGCTTTAATAAATGGTCTTTTTATGGTTAAAAAAGAAAAAGTTTTCCAATGGGTAGACACCGTAGTTGGAAACACTGTTGCCAGAAGCAGAAATAACAGCAAGTCCAAGGCTGAGGAGGTTGCAGATTCCCTGCGCTTCGTTTGGGAGGAGTAATTAATCCCTTTCTCCCAGGCTCTGACCTGCCCTCCCTTGGAGAGGCTGTCCCTGCCTCACGTGAATCACCACCCTAACACTTCATAAAAGTCACCAGAGACCTTCCTCTGCGCCTGACAGGGGCTGGTCCTGTGCTGTGGGGGCAGAAGGCGTGGCTCCTGCCCATAAGAACTAAAAGTTATGCCCCATCCCTCCTCCGCGTGTGGGAATCCAGGCCGCGGAAGAAGAGAGGCCCCCACCCCACCCCACCCCCACACAGTGACTCTGGTTCAAAGCGGCTCTGTCCCCACAGAGCAAGCTGGCTGCCATGTCACTCTAGCTTATCCACATTTTAAAGCTGCAATCAAACTGGTCATCCAATTCCCTCACGCTTTCCAAAGAGACACAAAGAGCCAGCTGCACCATTGTCAGGACACTCCCGGGTCTGGGGACCCAGGTCCCCTCTCAGCAGCAGACCAGGACGTCCCCCTGCACAGGGTCCCACACCCCCATTTCCAGATGACGCCACTTCCTTCAGAAGACTCGTCTGGTGATGCAAGAGAGGCCTGGGTCCAGCCGGAAGGATGCGGAGTCTTTCGTTCCGGTCGCCAGCTTCCCATAGGTAAGGGGGGTTCGGAGCGGGCCGGGGCAGGGACCCTGATTCAGGGCATCCCGTTCTGGTCCTCTGAGCCGTGTCATCTCAGCCAATGGCCAGTGACAGGCAGAGCCTCTCCCGTGTGCCACCACCTGATGTCCCGTTCATCTGTCACCTTCGCATTGACACGCACGGCTTATGGAAGGAGAATGACCCACCCACGCCCACTGAACGGACAGGAGAGGGCGAGGGGCTGGCATTCCAGGCGAGCAACACGGGACAGGGGGCGCCCCAGCACAGAGGCCCAGCCAGCCAGGGCGGCGGTGGCGGCAGGGCGTCCCTCAGCTGCCCCTGAAGCGAGAATCGCTGGGCAAAACCAGAGCTCCTGCCGGTGCCTGTCGCCCATCGGGAGGTTGCAGAGACAAATACAAGACTGAAATCTGGAACCCTGGGATCATTCTGTCACTTAAGATGTGTAACGTGCCACTTCCCCTTTGGCGGAGGTGTTCGCCAACCGTCTACCCGCTCGCACCCCAGATCACGCAGCCCCCAAGCCTCTTCCCACGGCCAGGGCAGACACCGGTCCCGGCTCATCCGTCCACACCAAACTCCCTGGGAGCGCCTGTCCAGTGCCCCAGGTTAGACTCAAAAGAGGAACAGGCAAAATGAAGAAGGCAGGGCTAGTTCCCTAAAAGCAGAGGGGTGCACACAGGCCATCAAGCTCCCACACCCCGTGCAGTCCTCAGGGGCCTCTCTGGGCAGCCGCAGGAAGGAGGGAGACCTTTCCCAGCCCTCCTGCCAGCCACCTGCAAGAAGAAATGTGTTTATCATGCCGGGATTTGCATTACTGCTTCTCCTTGGGGTTGGGGGTGGGGGAGGTATTCGCAATGCAAGTGGATTCCTCCTGGAAGGCGACTTGAAAGACGGTTCCTCATTAAGCCCCATGGAGCCCAGGGAAAACCCGAAAGAAGGAAAACCAAGCTCGGCCTCCCAGGTTTCCAGTTTCTCACATCTCCAAAGGCTTCAGAAAAAGACACAAAGGAAAGGGCACAAACAGCTCCCCCAGCCAGAGGGAGGAACCCAGGGATCCGCAGCTCCGTTTCGCTACATTCATGCATTTTCCAGGCGGCTCAGACTTCCGTGTGAAACAAACAGCTCCATCCAGGTGAAGAGGGCTCTGCACAGGCCGGGTCCCCCAGGGAAGGCGCTGTAACACACCCGCCTTTTCATTTTGCCGGTTCATTTCAGGCAGGAAATGGAGAGGCCTCCCTGGCCAGCTAGGGTCTGGGCTGGATCCACAGGAAACTTTTCTCTTGATTAGACTCCCACTGAGCCCAGGGTTCAACTTTCCATCTTTCATTCCAACCCCACCCCCGCCCCCGCCCCCGCCTCCAGGAGAACAGGCAGGGGGCCTTTTCAAACAAACGCGCCCACCCACAACCACTGTGGGCAATCCACAAAGCTCCCGCTGAGAATCCACTGCGCCTTTTCTTGGAATCAAGCAATTACCCTTTGAACCGCCAGGGAATAGCCTCTAAACAGCGGATGAATCCCTTTTCAGTTCTGGCAGTCAAAATTCTGGGGTCCGTTAAAGCCCAGCCGGAATGCCTTAATCCACTTCCTGAGCAGTCCCTGAAGAGGGGACAGGACACTGTCCATCCATCCCATGACACTGCTGCAAAGCGCCCTGGCCTGTCAGACCCTCCCTTTTCCTGGGTTTCCCTGCAGTCCCGCGGCTGGTGGGGGGCGGGGGGACGGAGGTGTTCCCTCAACCCTCCCACTTGCAAGCTTCAACATAAGCAAAATGATTCAGGAGCTTTCTAACTACATACTTAGAATGAATTGGCCACAGTCACATGACACATCTGGGTATTTCCTTTTCAAACAGACTTTCCAACTGAAATGGGATCCAGATGTTGTGGGCAGATGTGCATCCAGTCTACTTCCTAGGTGGTACCAAGGCAACGAAGGCTCAGCTGATTTTGGCTTTATGAGCAGTCACTTCCCCAACTATAACACAAGCTCCTCCTCCAGGCCTTGGGCACGCAGGCCTCGCCCGCTGCACTGAGCACAATGCTCGGTGCACAGCTAGTCCTTGGAGGCTAGTCCAATAAATAAGTACAATGAGGAAGGTTCAAATGTATCAAGTTAAGCACCAGTTAATGTCAGGAACAGAACATTTCCTGTACAAGGTTATACAGATGGATGTATTTGGAAAATCTGGATCACCTCGTTAACTAAGACATCAAGCTCGGACTTTTTTGAGTGTAGTAGTTATTTCAATTTAAATGGAAGCTCTGTTAAAAAAAACAAAAACAAAAAAAGCTCTTCCTAGATGACAAGCTATGTAGATAACATTTTACAGTTCAGAAATTCTAACTGTTCCGTAAGACGCCATTGAAATGACTGGTCGTATTTACTGAGCACTTACTACACGCCAGGCCTGGTCTGGAGTTCTCCCAGGCACCTGCTCACTGCGCCTCTACAGCCCTCCGTGTGGGGGTTCCGAGCTCACCCCGCTTCACGGGTGAGGACGTGGGCTTGGCTGCTCCTTGGGCCTCGCCGTCCTCTGCAATGGAAAGTGCTCACTTCCTCTTCTGAAAGCCTCTTTAGCATGTTTTGTGCTTCTCACAAAACAGATTCCTTTCCCATGTCCACGCGATGATTTGGGCAGCACCCTGTCCCCCTGCTCCCTAGTCCGCTCCTTGAAGACGAACTATCTCATTCAGACAGTGCTCCCAAGGCAGGTCCAGCATCTGTGTACCAGAACCATCAGGAAGGTTCTGAAACAAAATACAGCAGAGGCCTGGGCCTCACCTGCGGAAGACACCTTCTGACCTCGGTTGGCGCTGCCGAGCCTTTATCTTCAGAAAGCTGCCTGGTGCCGCCGACTGGGAGCCGATCTGAGACTACTGACTTACTCAGCTAGCTCCCTGCCTCCTGGCACATTGGGGGAAAAGTCCGCCAGAAGAACGGGTGGCTTAACGCGTGACCATTATTATGAGATGTCATTCCAGGTACATACAGTCCGTTTTCCACGTGGGCACAGGATACCCCTGCCCGAATCCCGCCGACCCCTGGACCTATCCCCTAGCGCTGCCCCCCTCCGACCTCGCTCAGATCCAGCCTCACTGGCCCTCTGTGGCCCACACCCTCTGCCTGGAGTGCTCGTACCCTAGACGTGCACGGCTCGGTCCTTCTTTTATTCAGACCTTTTCCCAAGTGTCACCTCCTCAGAGCAGCGACCTCCGACGGCCCTGCCGAAACTACAGCAGCCACCCCACCACTCTGCAGCAGCATCTTCTTTGATGAACATTCTCGCGGCGCCTACCATGGACTGACATGACCTTACAAATACTTGAAGTGTGCTGTCTGTCCGCCCCCCCACCCCCAGCTTAGAATGTATGCTTCAGGAGGTCACAGGTCCCTGAGGAAACAGTCAGCCTGCTCCGCTGTTTAAGCCTCCAGCTCAGTGTCTTGGAGGGGCCTTGTCTCTCGCTGCGGCAGAAAGGAGGCCCGAGCAGATTTTCCAGGTTCTCCCACGATTCAAGGTCTTAGGAGAATGAAATCTGACAGACACAAAAAGCTAATGCTCAGATGTTTTCTAATGCAGGGGTTCTTAAACGGGGCTCCATCAGTCCCTGAATTGCCTGTGACTTCCTTCAAATTGCCTGTGAACTTTTGTCTGCAAAGGCACATGCACAATTTTCTGGGGAAAGAATCCACAGCTCTCATTAGAGTCTCAAAGGAGCTTTACTTCTCAAATAAAAAAGGTCAAGTTCTGTCAGCAAAAATCCCTCATTATGGGTGAGGAAACGGAAGCCCCCAGAAGCAACTTAGGTAAGGTCGCGCAAGCGGTTACGGACAGTCAGCGAGGAATCCCATTTGCTGATTGCCAAGCACTCTCTTTACCCTCTCCCAGTCTCCAGTGTTCCCTTAAAAGAGGAAGCCCCCTTCCCTCGAAACTGCCTCATCCCCATTGCAAGGCCCCTTCGCCAGAGGACCTATTTCATTTGTGTATGACTAAGTGTTGGGCAAAAACAGTGAGGCTTGACTTCCCCTGCTTAACAACTCAGTTTTCTCCGATTTGCATGCGGTGAGGCCAGCAGACAGGGTAAAGGCCCAGATCTGCCCCAGCCCTCTTTCAGATGGCATCTCATACCAGCGCAGTGCGGCCACCCTCTCCCCCACGCTCGCCAGACGCCCTCAGCAAATAGAGAGCTCCTTCTCTTCCCCGCCGCCGAGGGCTCCAACTTTCTCGTGACTTCTCTGATGGTCAGTGCCGAAGAGATACACCCCCCACATGTCCTATTGGCTATTCTCCCAACATCGTGGATTCAAAACCAGCCCTGCTGTAATGAAAAAAAAAAATGTTCACAAGCGGGGGGGGGGGTGCCAGGAAATAAGGGCAAGGGCATGGCGCGTGCATCCTCAGTCCGAGCACAGACCTGGCCCTGGCCGGGTGGCTCGGTGGCTTAGAGCATCCTCCGACACACCAAGGGTGCGGGTTCGATCTCTCATCAGGACACAAGGAGCAACCAATGAGCGCATAGAGAGTGGAACAATATCAATGTTTCTCTCCCCGACCCCCACCCCGCCAAATCAATTACTAAAAAAAATTTTTTAAGAGGCACATGATTTGCCCTCACCTTGAGGGATGTGCTGTGTCCATGGAGAGCTCTGCAGGGGACTCTGGGGTGTGTTTCTCAGGACAGAGACCCACTGGAGCCACCTCAAGGAAGGGATGGTTGGCCGCGAAACTGGCAAGCTGCTGAGAAGGGGGCAGCTCCGGGGCCTGGGTGCCCCCTCCAAGGCTGCAGGGTTTCTGCTCCCTTCTTTCCAGCCTCTGTGTCCATGTGGTTTCCTATTCATAACTTTGGCCACACTGGGCCTCCGGTTTGCTTTGGGTTCAGCTGTTGAACGGCACCCTCCCAACTTCTGCCTCTTTGGCAAAACAGCTCTTGGGACTCCTTCATTCAAACTCCCCAGACAGGGATCCTGATCAACACAGCTCATTTCTTTGTGCCAAGACCTATGTCACTGTCCAGACTGTGGAATGGCCTCCCCGGGGTGGTGGCCCCACCCATTCGCAGATCAGCAATGGTCACGGGGACAAACGGTGTCAATCGCAGCTGCTACCAGGCCTTCCCTCGGCCTCCGGCACCAGCTGTGCCCAGACAGGTACCACAGCGACTGCTGGTCACACAGGCACTGCACCAGGCCGGCCATTCACGGGGCGCTGGAGCAGGCTCGGCCTGGCACGCAGTTGCCGTTACATGTTCAAGATGGTTCTGGGAACCATCTGTTTATCTGTGGGCAGCTTGGAACTGGCCGCGGTGGGGGTATGGGCACCAGAGACACGGGCAGATGCTACAAATTAGGGAGTGCTTTTTCCTGGACAGCTAGTTTGCCAGCACACCACGCAGCCTTAATAATGGCTAAAGAGAAAGAAGAAAGTCAAGTAAACGAGGCTCCCCCACAACCTGAAATAACCTCCGTCATTTCCCTCCTCTCCCCTTCACCTTTGCTCCAGCCAGAATGGACAGCGTTCTCCCCCTCTACCTGCCCGGAATACTTGCATTTTAGCCAATGCCAATGCGGAGCCACATCCCCCACCTTCCCGAACTAGATGCCCGCTTCTGTGAAGTTCAGCTTCTTCCCTGAAGCCTTCCCTCTCCCCTCAGAACAACCTCTGCATCTCTAAAGACTAGAGCCCAGAGGGAGCTTCTCTGCACCATCTTCATGCTTCGCCTTCTACTAGTCACCGCGGCCCCCTTCCTTGCGGTCCTGCAGTTCACTATAAGCCGCCCAGGAATGCAGTCTTGCCCACGTCTCCTCTGGATCCCTCCATGGCCGAGCACCTACCTGCCCCTCAGTGAGGTGTCTCGAGAGCACAAGGGGAATAAACGCAGAACGTGCATTTCCACGAGTTTACCAGTAACACAGCTGTCCCTTGCCTTCATGCACCTGCAACGCTAGACCTGCTAACTCGTGGATGCCCTAACAGATCTGTGTCCTGACAACCCCATCAGCAACAACAGAAACGTCTGGAAGGCAGATCAAGGCACCTGTCTTGGCGGGGGGGAGGGGTGTGAATTACTTTCACCAGATCCAAACACCTGCACGAGGTGGGAAAGCCAGGGATTAAACTTTGCTCTAGCAACAGCAGAATCATACTTCAAATCACAATTCAAATCACACGCCGCATCACACGCAACGCCATGTTAAATCCGATCTCCCTTTAATACTTGAGAAACATGACTTGGAGCATGAGGGGAAATCTCAGAACTGGAAACCAGATGAAAGGGTCACAAGTTCAGTGGCAAGAATGGCAAATTAGCTCTTCATGTTATGAATGACTTAACCAACCTGAAGAGTATATAAAAGCTGCCGAGGAGTTAGAAGAAATACTGTAAGATTACAGCTGGCATGTGAAGAAAAGGCCATGAAGAAACAGGCTTCCTTGCCCCAAAGCTTCTTCTGGACGAAACCTTCCGAGTGAGCCTCCAGGCAGAAAGGTCAGTGGCGTGTCCACCTGTGAGCATGACATTTTTCTGGCTCATGACTGCGGCTTTACCGGTGCTGCGGAACTCATTTTCATACATTTTCAAAAAGTGAAAATCCTTCCCACTCTGAGAATCTGGAAGGTTGTAGAAAATATTATCTCTATTTTACAGATGGAAAAACTCAGTGGAAGAGTCAGCCACCTGACCGCGTCTGCAGCAGAGATGGAACTACAAACCGGCTTCCTAAGCCCAGATCCAGTACGCCCCTGCTGGCTTCACGTTGCCACCGTCCCGCCAAACGCTAAATGCCCCAGAATACAAAAAACAAGTGATTTTATGAAATGAGTAATTCCTGAAGCTTAATCCAAGCACGTGGTGTTACAAACCAGTAAAAAAAAAAAAAAATTCTCGGAACTAAGGCAGACAAAGGAACGTGGTAGGGTGACTATGGCAGCCAGGAAACAAGCCTTGTAATGTTCCAAAGGTATAAACCCCTGCCACTCAAGGCCGCTGGTAAATGCCAGAGGGCACAGACACATCTGGCGGAACGCATGTTTAATTACAGATATCATTTGTATTTCCTCCATCTATCCTTTCCTGATAGGAGCTCTTTTAGAAATACAGTGATACAACTTTTCCCTAAGGTTTGAAACCTCCTCAACATGGAATTTTGTCTCCTGGGATCTTAAAAAAAAAAAAAATCAAATCCAAAGTAAAGAAGGGAACTAAACAAATAAAGCAAAAATCCACAAGGCCCGAAGTCCTTCCCTAACACATCCTGACCTGACACTTAAAACTTCAGTCCTCTGGATAACACATGAGGGCCTCCCCGTTTTCCTGGTCTAAAAATCTGTCCTCATGTCACTGAATTAAATCAGAATCAAATGTCACCAAAGGAGAAAACTAATGGGATTATGGACTGCTTCATGGAGTGAGCCTTTTGCTTCTGAAACAAGCCATGTTGTCAAAATCTGAACTGAGCAAGCAGACTCATATCTAATTCAGGTTAGAAAATATGGGATTCAAAATTTCCAAGGCTCTTGGCCTAGATCAGAACTTAAACATGAAAAGAATTCTTCTACAGACTCAAACCATTTCTGAACGTGTGCGCTTACAAGGGAACCTCCCTGAAAGTGACCAAACCACCTGAAGACCAGCTGGAGTGGCCATCCTCACGCGGTCAGAGGTGGACCGAGCTCCCCCTCTCCCCGGGCATGAGGTGTTCTTTGGGAAAATGATTCCAGAATATTCTATAGGCAGGGAACTCTTTCACTCAAGTAGGCTTCAGTCTTCCTTAAGGAAGGCTTACAGGCCCATCGGATAACCATCCAGGATTCTGTTCCCAATGGATTCCTGCGCTCAGATTCTAGGATAATCTGTATGGAAGGCCCAGAAATGGTTACTGGTCACAAATGTCCAGGAGTCTGTGACACCAGAGGTGCTTATTTTGTGACACTGTCAGGCCAAAGGGAAGGAAAGCAGCCTTTACAAAGCCCTGCCTACTCTGTTTTTTCTGTTCGTTACTTCCATAATCCTTACAACTGCCCGTGAGCCACTGGAGCATAGCAGGTGCTCAGAGAATGCGTCCCGTCTCAGCGCAGGGACGCGCGTGACCCACTCCGAGTGGGGATGCAAATTCCAGTTGGCCTGACTCAAAACGTCCAGTGAGTCAGGTAGTTAGGTGTGAAGGTACTATTCACTTATACCTGTTAGGAGCCCCTGCATAGGTGAGTGCATGCCATTCCAAAACCACAGGAACAGTGAACAAAAAGTCCCATCGCCCAGACCCCTAGGAGCTGAAATATCTTCCAGGAGGGTTCCTGCAAGACCAGGCCATTGCTGTCCATAAAGCCTTCGAAACTGAAAACATGCTAGACTCCAGGCTGGACCTTTGAAGACAGGTTCAGGGTTAACCAATTATTAACAACTTAAGAACCAACCCTGCTCTGCAAACAAGGGCGTGCGATTGCCGGGCTCAGCGTACCGTCAGGCAGGCTCCCCACCCCACGGGCCGGCAGCTACGGACTGCGGACAGCCCATGGCGCGCCCGGAAGGGCACCACTCTTAGTCCTATTTTCTCACTTGGCTTGGAGCCTTATGTGACCTCACAGAGGCAACGAGTAATCCAAAGGAGCAGACTTGGACTTTAAAATTCCAGCCACAAGAAGCTGCTCTCCAGAACTTCCTGCTGCAGCACCTGGCTTTTGCCTCCACCCTGACGACGCGGTTTCAAGCACTGCTTAGCCACAGGACCCTAAGTCCAGCGTGCAGGACTACATGCTTGTAACCAGGGTTCAGATGTTAGCTTGCCACCTGCCACTGGGCAAATCGTCATCTGTCTCAATTGTCTTTAGCAACTCAGAAGGTGGCGTCCTGTTAAAAATGCAGATCATGTGAGAGATGCTGAGACTATAGAAATAATTGTGCATAAATGTTCTGCTTTACTATTGAAATACTTTGTTTTATGTAACACAAGACCAAGTGCTGTGTATACCACCAGACTGCCAATTACTTTATCAAAATATGACAGTACTTTTAACATCTTCAAACAGATACAAGAGACAAAGCTTGAGATGAATGGTTTATCCACCATAAAATAGCCATTTAGATCAGAAAAACCACCAACAAAATAAAATTAATGAGACACGATTCTACAAGTTTTAACTTTTAGGATCCTAAAGAGATGAGACTAGTATAAACATGAAAATTCCATTTTGCACTTAACTGAAGCAAAAGCTTGGATTTGGTTTTTGATTATAAACAAAGAGACAGTGCGTCTTAAGTAATTAACTGAAAGATAAAAAGCAAAGTGTATGAAATTACAGATGGTCATCAAGAATACAGGAACACATGGTATTTGACTTTTGCTAGACTACTCGGAAGTCAGCGCAGTTCAAGAATCAGCAGAAGAGCTACCTGCCTAGCCAGCCAGCACATCCTGTGTGATTGGGGTCAAACCACCGAAAGAGTCTGTTTCAGCTGCTGGATCCCCAAAGCTGAGGTGACAGCAGCTGCTGCCTTTAAGTCTCAAACTGCATTAGTAGTGATAGGGTGGTCAAACTCCATTTATTTATTTGCTTACATTGGTAACCCAGTCACGCTGCACAAACTTCAAAACTTTGTGCAAAAATATTCAATAAAAACTCTCTACTGGAAATTCAACTTATCTATTTGTTTACACTGGTAACCCGTTCACACACTTTTCATTGTCTTCTGTATTCTGGGCCTAAAATAGTGCCTGAACAGGGCATACTGCACCGACATTTGTTTAATGCCTGAAATTAGTATTACATACATGCACTTTCTGCATCACACTTTTACTCAAATGTATCTTCGAAATGGCCCCTATCGATGTATTTAGAGCTGCTTCATTCTTTTTCTCATTAAAAAATTTAAGTTTAATATACATTTAGAAGTGCATACATGCACATACCATACATGCATGTACTATACATGTATATATCACTAAGTTTGCATAAACTGAATGCAGCCCCCTAACCATTACCCAGATCAAGAGACAGAACAAACAGGACAGCAACCTGAATGCACGTGCCCAGCACGTCTTCCACCCCGCCCCCTGCAGGCGCCCATCTGCGACCCCCACGTGTGGGAAGGGGAGCTCTGCCGGTATCGGTACTGCCAGAGGTTGGAGAGCAGAGTCTGTACTCTTTGGCCTTTGCCCTCTTTCCCGGGGCTGTGCTTGTGAGACGCACCCACGGTTTATCTGCGCATGTCAGTCGTTCGTGCTCACGGCCCCACAGTCCTTCCCTGCGTGCGGACACCACACTGTGCGCATCCACTTGACCGTCGATGGGGGTCTGTGTCATCTGTGCCGTTTCCAAGGGGGGGCTCGGCCGAAGAGTGTACTCTGAACGTTTGGCACAAGTCTTTTTGTGGAAATGTATTTTCATTTCTCTAAGAGTGGGACTGCTAGGTCACAGGGTAGGTATATGACGAACTTCACCAGGGACTGCTAAGAAGTTTTCAAAGTGGTTGTGCCTATTTACGCTCCCACCAGGGCATGAGATGTCCTATTGCCACACATTCTGGCCAACACTTGGTATTTGTTTCCTTTTCTTTTTTAAAATCAAATGCAGCTCCTCTGGTGGGGTTATACTTGTGTTTGCATCTCCCTAATGACAAATGTAAATCGGGACCCTTCCATATGTTTATTACACACTTGGATATCAGTTACTTGTGCGGTGTCTGTTCAAATCATTTGCCCATTTTTCTATTAGGTTATTGTTTTCTCTTACTGATCTGTATGTAATTCTTTAAATAGTCACAATACGATGTATCGGGAATGTCTTGTTCCACTCTTTATAATCTCTTTTAAGGGTGTCTTTTGGTGAAAAGAAGTCCTTAATTTTACTATGACTCAGCATATTATTTTTCTTTTAAAGTTAGTGTTTTGGCGTCCTGTTAAGAAATCTCTGCCTACTGCCTGATCAAGAGGATATTCTCTTGTGCTTTCTTTTTTAAGCTTTTTCTTTTACGTTTTCACTGTTTTTACCTTTCATACATTTGGAATCGGTATTTTTATATGACACTAGGCAGACAGGGGTCCAACCCATTTTTCAAAACAGATAACCAATTGACCAAGTGCCATTTTTTGAAGACCTCCTTTAATCGCTGCTTTACAGCCATGCTGCCCATCCTGAACCTGATTCTTCTCAATGGCCACACAGTACCCTACTGTGTGCCTGTGCCATAAATTACTGCTCTCATTCCCAAACCTTCAGCATTTAAATTGTTTTCATAGTTTTGTTACAAATAATGTTGTAATAAATAATCTTGTCCATATATCCTTCCCTACAAGTGTTAGCACATCTGTAGGATAAACTCATTAAAATGGAATTGCTAAGCCAAAGGGTATGAGCACTTTAAATTTCAGTAAATATTTGATAGAGGTTGCACCCCTTGTAGTTGGATTTTTGAAACCGTAACAAACTGGCCCTGACCCATGTGACTCAGTGGGTTGGGCGTCATCCCACAAAGCAGGAGGTCACTGGTTCACTTCTCGATCAGGGCCCGTGCCTGGGTTGTGGGTTTGGCCCCTGGTCGGGGCGCGTACAAGTGGCAACCAATTGATGTTTCTCTCCCTCTCTCCCACCCTTCTCCTCTCTCTACAAATAAAAATAAATAGGGGACTTCTGGTCAAGATGGCAGTATAGGCAGACACGGCTCGCCTCTTCGCACAACCGCAGCAAAATTACAACTAAAATATAGAACCACCATCACTCAGAACCATCAGAAATTGAGTTGAATGAAGTCTGTCAACTACGGAATTAAAGAAACCACATCCATCCCGACTAGTAGGAGGGGTGCAGATGCGGAATGGGCTGGTCCTTCACCCATGTATGGTGGATAAAAATTTGGAAGGGGTATCTCAGGAGCGAGGAGTCCCAGTCCCATACCAGGCCCCCCGGCCCAGGGTTCCAGTGCCACAAAGATAAATCCCCACAACTTCTGGCTGCAAAAATCAGTGGGGATTGAGATGGTGGAAGAAAATGCTAGAACCCCAAGCAGTTCCTTTTAAAGAATTCACATGTGGACTCATCTACTCACACTCACTCCCTCTGAGCTCCAGCACCAGGGTAGCAGCTTGAAAGGCACCAGTGGTACATAGGGAGAGACTGAAGCATCTGCCATCAGGGTGAGCAGAGGCCATTGTCTCTTTTCTAAACCCTTCCTCCACACAGCTGGCAACCTGGTGCCATATATGAGACTCCATCAACCTGGCTAACAGGTTGACCTGCCTTGGAGATCCCCAGAGACTCCGCCCCACCCAATTTACAGACCTAACCGCACTGCTTTTCCATATGAATGGCTGGGTTTTTTTCCTCAGGCCTCACAACTTCCTAAATCCTATCAAACAAGCAACAGCTGGCCTCAGTGAGCCCCGGGCCGGCACTAGCAGCTGCCAGTCTAAATTCACAGCTTGGCTTTGCCTGGGAATCTCCAAGCCCAGCATAAGTAGCAGTCATTTCAGATCACTTTATAGCTCAAATAGGGTACCATGGGCAAAACACAGGTGAGGGCCGAACTTGGCCTGCACTACCTGGAAAACCCCAGGGCCAAAACGCCCAGTGGACAGCTACAGACCACGTCAGAGAATTACCACCCTGCCCCTGCACAGCTGATCCTCCATGGGGGTGGAGGTTTGTGGTAAGTGGTCACAACCAATCCTTGCAGCTGACTGGCCTGCGTAAATCCCTCCCATTGACCTGCCAACAGAATTCAAGGTTCAACTTTAAGTGGAGAGTGTGCTCAGCCCACACAAAGGGCGCACCTCCAGTACCCATCTTGGGTGATAGGGGAAGCTGTGCCTCTGGACCCTACAGGAGACCTACTACATTAGGCCACACCACCAAGACACAGAGTCAAAGTAGGTCTACCAAATACATAGAAACAAACACAGGGAGGCTGCCAAAATGAGGAGACAAAGAAACATGGCCCAAGTGAAAGAACAGATAAAAACTCCAGAAAAGGAGCTAAACAAAATGGAATAAGCAATTTATCAGATGCAGAGTTCAAAACACTGATTATAAGGATGTTCAGGGAACTTAGTGAGGACCTCAATAGCATAAAAAAGAGCCAGTCAGAAACAAAGGATACACTAATTGAAATGAAGAACAATTTACAGGGAAACAACAGGAGACTAGATGAAGCCAAGAGTCAAATCAATGATATGGTACATAGGGAAGCAAAGAATAACCAATCAGAACAATGCAAAATAAAAAGGATCCAAAAAATTGAGGATAGTATAAGCAGCCTCTGGGACAACTTCAAGAGGTCCAACTTATGCATCATAGGGGTGCCAGAAGGAGAAGAGAAAGAGCAATAAGTTGGAAATCTATTGAAAAAATAATGAAAGTAAAATTCTCTAATTTGGTTGAAGGAAATAGACATGCAAGTCTAGGAAACACAAAGAGTCCCAAATAAGATGGATGCAAAGAGGACCACACCAAGACACATCATAATTAAAATGCCAAAAGTTAAAGATAAAGAGAGACTCTTAAAAGCAGCAAGAGAAAAGAAGTTAGTTACCTACAGGGGAGTTCCCATAAGACTGTCAGCTGATTTCTCGAAAGTAACACTGCCGGCTGGAATGGATTGGCAAGAAATATTCAAAGTCATGAAAAGCAGGGACCTACTGCCAAGATTGCTCTGCCCAGCAAACATATCATTTAGAATCAAGGGGCAGATAAAGACCTTCCCAGACAAGAAAAAAACTAAAGTTCATCATCACCAACCATTATTATATGCAGTGTTAAAGGGACTTATTTAAGAAAAAGGAGATCAAAAATATGAACAATAATATGGCTAAAAATACAAATCTATCAACAGTTGAATCTAAAAAACAAACTAATCAATTAAGAAGAACAGAGACAAAAGTCATGGATAAGAGAATGTTTTGAAGGTTGCCAGATAGGAGGGGGGTGTGGGGGATGGGTGAAGAGGTGAATTAAGAAGTACAAATAGGTGGTTACAGAATAGCCAAGGGGACATAAAGTACAGTATAGGAAATGAAGCAGCCAAAGAACTTACTCGCATGGCCCATGGACATGAACAATGGTGGGGGGACTGCCTGAGGCGGTGGGGGGCGCTGGGTGCAGGAGGGTAAAGGGGGAAAAATTAAGACAACTGTACTAATACCATCAATAAAATATAATTTTAGCCCTGGCTGGTGTGGCTCAGTGGATTGAGTGCCTGCCTGCGAACGGAAAGGTTGCTGGTTGATTCCCAGTCAGGGCACAGCCTGGGTTGCAGGCCAGGTCCCCAGCTGGGAGCGTTCGAGAGGCAACCAACTGATGTATCTCTCGCACGTCGATGTTTCTCTCCCTCTCCTCCTCCCTCCCTGTTCCTCTCTCTAAGAGTAAATAAGTAAAATCTTTCATATATATATATATAATTTTAAATAAATAAAATCTTTTTAAAAGTAAACTTTAAAACCAGGAAGAAAAAAGTTTTAAAAAAAAACCCGTAACAAGCTGCATATTCAGTATTATTATAAGACACCGCACACCAGAATTTCAACTACACCGAAGTTCCTACCACATCTGAGCCTTCGAGTCCCCTTTTCACAAACAATCAATGTATAACTAGGCTTCTGCTATCCACTGATTGACAAAACCTATAAACCGTGTAAGTTACGGAAACTGTGCCTCCTCAGAGCCCTGTGAGGGGGAAAGTCAAACGAGTCCCGCTGTCCCCACTCGAGGGGCAGGTCTCCTCTGCTCAACGCAGGAGAGCGGGCCCCGGTGCCTGCGATTTGCTGCCGTGCTACCCAGAGACAGGGCAGAGAGGCCGTGCCCCATTCCAGGGGCATCTGTCTCAGCATGAGGGGAGGGGGCATCTCCTCCTTGGGATCAAGCCCTCTGTTCCCATTGGGGAGAACAGAGCAGGAGCTGCATCTGCCTTGGGAATAAGAAGTCTGACTCGCATTTTTCCTAGGTCAAGTCTTCAGAATACAGCATTGCCATTTTGTTCAAAATACAGGTCTAAAAATAAACCAATGTTCGCTCACGCCGAGGTCATCCTTTAAGACCAATGCACGATCCTCCCTTCACACCTCAGCACTCTGAAAACCACCGTGACACTGGTTCTCAAACGTGCCTGGGACATCAAAGAGATTGTCATGCTACTAATTAATTTTGCAGCCCACACCACGTCAACACCCAGTGACCAGTGGCCCCGTAGCAGGCCTGAGACCATGTAACCACCGTGGAATCCACAGCGTGACTTCCACTTTGCAGGCTCATACCTCCAAAACTAACTTCCTTAAAAAGGGGGAAGATGAACCACAAAGGAAACCATCGACAAAATGAGAAGGCAACTTACCAAAAGGAAGAAGATATTTATAAATCATGTATCTGTAAAGGGTTAATACCCAACATACATAAAGAACTCATACACCGATCAAAAAATGGGCGTATGATCTAAATACATTTTTCCAAAGAGGACATACAGATGGCCAACAAACATATAAAAAGATGCTCCACATCACTAATCATCATGGAAGAGCAAATCAAAACCGAGGCGGAATGGGAAGAAGCTAGGAAAATGCCTCGGCAAGTGGAATGGGGAAACTGAGAGACAGCTGAACAGACTGGCCGAGCAATTTAGTCAGGTGCAGGAGGTCACCGGGGGGGAGGCCCCAATGCCTAGTTATGGGCAAAATGGGGAAAGCAAGGACCTCGTCTGCAGGGTGGCCTTTCCTCCCGACCTATCACCGGTCCTGCGATGCAGCCCCCAAGACCGTTCTGCCCTGGAGGTGACATCTAGGCCTCCATTGTATTTCAGCTCCTGACTCGGAAAGCAGCAAAGCCAGGCAGGTAACACCAGGACCAGCTGCAGTGACTACTGACCAATCAGTAGAGACCACAACCCTGAAAGGACACACCTGGAAAAGCAGATGAATAGTCTACTGAGAGCCTCCCCTGAGACCCCCCCACACCCTCGCCCTCAGCCCACCCACAAAACCCTCTCCCTCCCAGAGCATACGTGTGCCTCTCCCTTGTCCCTCTCCTTCCCCCACAGGCCTGTGTCTCCTAAACTCTAACGGTCCCCAAGAGATTCGCAACCAGGGGAGCAATGGGCAGGAGCAGCTCATCCTGGGCCACCCTCCCAGACCCTCTCTCCAAGGCCCCCTCTTCTCTGACTTCCCAGTGGGCTAAGGCAGCCCAGCCTGGGCTCTCCTGTGGCTCCTTCGAACCAAAGCCCTTCCTTGTCTTGCTGTCCCCAACCCTAATAAACATCCTCTCGAAATCACCTGGACTTGTGATATCTTTCCTACACAAAGTCAAGAACCATAAGCTAGCTACAGACCGGCCCACACCCCGTCCCCTTTCGGGTAACAAAACCACAATGAGATATCACCTCACACCTAATAGAATGGCTGTCATCAAAGAGATAAACGAGAGCAAGCGTGGTGAGGAAGCAGAGAAAAGGGAACTCTTGCACACTGCTGGTGGGAATGCACAGCCACCGTGCCGCTCTGGAATACAGCATGGAGGTTCCTCAAAAATTAAAAATTGAACTGCCATAGAGCCAGCAATCCCACTTCCGGGTATTTATCCAAACTCACAGATACAGAGAGCAAACTGTTCAAGCCTGAGGAGGGGCCGGTAGAGAGGGCGTGATAGGCAAAATGGGGGAAGATGGTCTGAAGGCACAACGTGCAGTTATAAGGCAGCCCTGGGAAGTGAGCAGCGGACAGCACGGCGACTGCAGCTGCCAACAGTGTATACCTGCAGTTGCTGAGACGGCAGATCCCATTCACGTTCTCACTCAAAGGAAAACATTGTAACTATGTGTGACTGATGTTCACAGGATTATTGTTGTGACTATATGAATAAAAATCCTTATGTTGTATGGCTGAAGCTAATATATGCCCATTCGATCTCAATCAAAGAGGGAGGGGAGATAATTTAATAGCTGATCTTACGTACAATAACCAAACCTCCACATGCAAAAGACCCAGGGAAGGCAGAAGCACGGCCCTTCTCGGGGTCGTGTCGAGGGGCTCACTCCCCAGACTCGCAGGGGGGCCTGATAAAGGAACTTGCTCTCTCTAGAGTTCCAAAGAGAGGTGAAGCAGCTGTGAGACAAGTTGAAACACCAATTTGCTCCTGGCTGTGTGGTTTCGGTAAGTCCCTTTAGGTCTCCAGGGCATATTTCTGCAATGAAATGAGGATGTGAGCCCAGGGGTGAGGCTTACAGAATCTGCTGCTGCTATTTCACGATTCTGTGCACCAGAGGGCAAAGCTGTTTGATTTCTACAGCGGAGCCTTGTGCCATTCTGATTCGTAGCCCCTGGGAGGAAGGGCTGGGGAGTGAAAGTCCCGCGGAGGTCCAGGTTGACCGAAAACACAGGCACGGTGCATCCTGCCGCAGGTACGGCAGGTACGCGGGTAACCAGCTAGTCAGCAGGAAGCGTTCTTACTCTTCTTACTCACCTGGGGTGAGTCAGCAAAGAGCTGTTCTCAAAGAATTCTTCTCTGCTGCGATTTCCTCCCCTTGGGTTTTTTTAAAAGACAAAGAGTGAACTCCTGGGAGTCTCAGAGAGGGAATCTGAGGGGTCCAACGACTCTGCCTGACACAGGCAGTTCCACAGTTTAATGAGGTGTAAAAATGCAAGAGAAAATGACACAAATGGGAAAGGTGGGTCCAGGGACATCAAGTCATTTGAACAGCAGCAGCTTGGCAGTGACACAGAGCTTTGTGTCAAGGACAAAGGCCACTTCTGTCTCTTGCTCTGGAACTGACTGCCAGCGATTCAGACCATCCCTGGCAGGAGCCTGCCTGCCAGCCCGGGCACCAAGAGGACGCCGGAGCATCGTTCAAAGTGAACGCGTCCATCCCTGCTCTTCCCTGCTTGCCCAAATCTCGGCCTCGAAGTCATTCCTCAGCCCGATCTCAAGAGCACTTTTTTAAGCTTAAAAATGAAATGCTGAGGTGTCCTGGAGGCTACTTACAAACCAATGTCAAAGGACGCCCCCCCAAAAAAGATTTAATACATCCTTTAATGTCCAAAGAGAGCAGGTATATCGTGAGCGACTTTACCCATCAGATCAGGGAGAAAACTGTATTTCCCTCCATTAAATTATTTAGTGAAGAACAAGCCATGAGACCTTAGTCAAGTTCGTGGGCCACAGATATGGGTCAAATTCTATTACAACTCATTCCAAAGAATTGAAATGAGTTGTAACAGAAATTGATCAACATTCCTTTTTAAATTCTTTAGATATTACTAAAATATTGTGTATGTATAGAATTATAATGCTATTATATTGAATAACATCGCTGGAAATAAACCAGACGTCGAAAACAAATTGCTTTGTGTAAAAATTCATTGCAACGAGACTTGATTCCTTACTCCCAGACCCTACTGGTTTGTCTCCTAAAATTAGGTTAGATGATGACAAACCACAAATTAACTGCATTTTTGGCTAACATGATGGCAGACTGACCACCACAAGAAGCATTCTGAAAATGTGGACCAACTAAAGTTTGAGTAACTACTACCTTTGTTTCCAAGCCCCTTGCCAGTCCTCTAAATTACTTTTTCTCCTCCACATTCCTTGTGACTGTTTACCTTTTCGCTGTCACTAGCTGGTGCATAGCAGACCCGGGTTTGTTTTAAGGCACCACAACCCCTTTTTGGTCATGGGGAGCAGCAGATGAATTGAAACGCCTCGCCGCTTCCGTGAGACTGCATCTTCTTCCCTTTCCAGCTCATGTGCAGAACACAGCACTAATCCAGTGACTCAGAACCTCCTAAACCCCATTCGCCACTGTGGCCACGCTCTGCTCTTTCCACTGAGCCAACGTGACAACCTACCTTCCGCCATGTAGCCTCCACAGGTGATGAAGGCAACACAACCTCCCCCCCCCATTCCCTTCCTGTGCAATAAGGCAACATTTAGGATTTCAGTGTTCACATAGTCCTTTGCCTATGTATTCAATCTATTTTAGCTATTACTTAAATGTTTCTCTTCCCTGCTGCCTGGAACCTCCCTCTAGGGGAGACAGGACGGATTTAGGGAGATGACAGGCTCAGCACCAGCTTACTCCTTCGTTGTTGATTCACTGAGCGCTGACCGAGGGCCTACGCGGTTCCCAGAGCTGGGCGTGCTGGTGAAGAAGATGATGTTCCTGTCCTCCCAACTACGCAGCCTAGTGTGGGAGGCAGCACACACTAACAAAGAAATACGTAGGGCAGTTATGGATCGTATGCAGAAAATAAAAGAAGAGGGCAGACATGGAGAGCTGCGGGCCGGTGGGACAGAGGCAGCGCAGCGGCACTGTCAGCAAGGGCTCTCCAAAGGGTCCGAGGGGGGTTATTCAATCAGAGGCCTGAACAATGCAAGAAAATGATTCCGTTTCACGTCTCTTTTTATCCAAGAGGGTTCACCCTCACATATTCTGTGTGTGTGGGTTCTCCCACTGGCTACAATTCACTTGCAACCCCCAAACCAACACTCCTGGTCTCTCGTGCGCATTCGTAGATGGTAAAGGTGACGTGCAAGTTCCCACTTGAGGCTGAACCAGGTGACACTCTTCTTCCTTTTTTAAATCCTCACCCAAGGGCATTTTGTTCCTTTCAGAGACAGACAGACAGACAGACAGACACAGAGATATCTGTGTGAAAGAGACATTGATCAGTTGCCTCCACATGTGCCCCCAAGCACAGCGCTAAAGTGCTGTCTAATGTTCCTAGGTGCCAAAAGGCTGTGATGTGCCTTATGGAGAATATACGTGTGATAGATAAGCTTTGTTCAAGCAAGAGTTAGAGTGCTATTGTCCATGAGTTCAACATTAGTGAACCAACCAACAATGCATATTGAATAAGGTTTGTAAACCCTAAACAACAACACCCATAAATTAAGGGGACGTATTGATCAGTTGATGAAAATGTGACCAGAGGCTCAGAGGAACCTGACCTTGCCTTTCCTCTAGGAGCACTAATTCAGTATTCACTAATTCAGATTCACGGTGACTTTGCAGAACATGAACTACCTACCACAAAGAAGGAAACTCTACAGCACATTGAAGAGGAAATTTCGGTAGCGCACAAGCCTCCAGACCCTGAGAGGCAACCGCATTTAGCCGGACCCAGTGCACTCCACTCCCAGTCCACTGCGCCTTTGTTGCCTTCACTCTTACAGTTGCTTCTGTCTATGGGGAGTGATGCTGGTCCTCCTTCAGTGGAAGGAGTGTAAGGGATTCTTTTTCAATAATCGTTTGAAGTAAAAAAGGAAAATGCAGGCAACATAAAGAAAATAGTAAATAGAAAATAATACAGAAGACAGATGTGTTTGACAACAGGCATGAGGCTGCCACCAAAGGGCGCCTCCACGTAGCAGAGGTCAAGGCGACGGGGAAACAGCTGGAGTTTGGGAAACACAGGGTGAAGAGTGTGGCTTGGGAGTGGGATTTTATATGACCATGGATGAGAAACGTATCTTCTATGAACTTCAAGGGTTTTAATCTGGAAAATGAGACAATATATGAGAATCACAGCATTATCTCACTGATTTAAGGAAGCAACATGTAAAATAGCAACACAAACCTTTTAGTCTCAGAACTCCTTCCCACTCTTAAAGTTACTGATCCCTGGCCAGTGTGGGTCAGTTGGTTGGAATGTCATCCCATAGATAGAAAGGTGACAGGTTCAATTCCCAATCAAGGCACAAGGGTCGCAGGTTCGATCCCCAGTAGGGGTGCATATAAGAAGGCAACCAATAGAGGTTTCTTTTTCTCTCCCCTCCTCCAAAGCACTGAAAAAATGTCCTTGGGTAAGATTTCTTTTAAAAAGCCATTATGAACCTCAAAGAACTTTTGTTTACATGGGTTACATCTACAATTATTTGCCATATTAAAAATTCAAGCTGAGACTTTTGAAAAGTACTTATTTGTTCATCAAGGTTAAGTATAACAAGCCCAATCCACGTTAGCAAAAACTATGTATTTTTTTAGATCAAAACTACTTTTCCAATAACTATATATGGTGTCAGATGGGTACTAGACTTAGCTGGGTGATCACTTCTTAAGGTATATAAATGTCTAATCACTATAATGTTGTATGTCATCTGTAGTTAAAAGATAATTTTTTAATTACTTTTCCAAACAAAACACATAGAGGAGGGCACTGTTTTGCGTCCTTGTAAATCCCTTTAACGTCTGGTTTCACAAAGGCTCCTGGCTTCTCGGGTCTGTTCCTGCGTTCTGTCTGTAGCAATGCCAGACTCCACGTGGCCTCTGGGAAGCTATACTGTGTACTCACGAGAGGACGGTGTGAAAACAAGTCCACAGCATCTTAGTATTACTGCCAAAAAGCTTTAATCTCATGGACCCCCTGAGAGCATCTCTGAGAGCCCTGTGTGTCCCTGGAACATAATGAAATAAAGGGTTCAGATTCGGAACAGTGCCTGCCACAAAGTAAATTCTTATTAAACACTATTCTCTATTCCTCCATTCTTCGCCTCAGTGTAGTTAAAACATTAACTACAAGGATTTCTTCGATTCGTTACAATTGTGTAACATCTAGTGTTGTGCTGTCTCCTGTAGACAAATGATCAGCAAGTGTTTCTGTTGTTGCTTATCCTGGTTCTATAACTGATTAGCTGTGTGTGATCTTCAGCCAAGGCTCCTTCACCTGTGTTCAAATTCAGAGGATCATGGAACTGAAAAGGGGAAAAATACACCTGCAATTTCCGACACCCAGCATGTGCTTCCATGCCGACTAGAGGCAATGAAACCACAGCTGCATCTGCAGTCACACTGATGCCATTGCCAACAGACCACAGGTACTTTCCCATCACACGTGGTTACCTTAACAAATCATACACGCTCATCACTAACTCAAAAGTATGCTAGTTATAAGACCTACCACTAGACCTTGTTCTTTAGTATATTAATAAAGAAGCACATATGGTACAATATCACAAATTTTGAAAATATCTCAAAAATTGTATTTCAATACAGCTTGCTTTATTTTAATCCTTCATACTTAACTCTGCACTTAAAAATATTATTCTGAGAAGGGAGTCCCTCTGCTTAACCAGACGGCCAAAAGGGCTCATGCAACCCAACAGGAAAAAGCTCACTTACCTCTTCAGGCACCAAGCTCCCCCCTTCACTTCCTGAGGGCCCTCCCAGCTGTCACCCCCCAGCTAGAATATTTGGAACATGGTGACGAGGCGGTGGGGGGCGGGGGGCGGGAGGTGGGAAATGGGCAGAAACCCACACACACCTGAGGGAACTGGCAAAGCATCTGCCTTCATTTTTTACACCAGCACTGGAGAAACTTCCTCTACAAACTTAAATGCTTTGAGACTCATGGGACCTAGTACAGCTAAAGGGCTGAAAAGCTAACAGTGAAAGCCAATACTCCCCCCAAACTACCTTTTATTACATCATAAGAGTACATATCATGAATCCCAGCAACAATAATTATTTTGCAGAGAGTCCGTCGCCAACACAGTCTGTGTCTCCTCTTGACAGAAAGGGCAGCCTTACAGTAACGGCACCCGTCATCGGAAGGCAAATCCGAATAGTCATCACTGACTTTTGCTTATAAGGTAAGTAAAAATGTGTATAGCCTCATATCCTCCCACAGGACAATGTAAACAGGAAAGAGAGGAAGAAAGAATCACGGAAAAGAAAAGAAGCAAGAAAAAGGAAGAGGGAAGAGTTTTCCAGGGCTGTGGGGAAGAGCACTCTTTCCCGAGCACTCGCGCTCAGCCCCTCACACGTGGGTACTAATAGTGTAGCAGGGGTTTACAGGAGCGGGACTGGTGGTCCCCTCGCCCAATAAGATAATACGCACAGGTTATTTAGCTGATGCTAAGAATCCAGCCCCAATGCTACACTTAAGAACTAGGGAAGCCCAGACAGACTGCATATCGGCCCCTGTAGAAACCTCTAGGCTATGTCAGGGACAGCCGACAGTGGCTGCAAGATAAGGAAAGCGAGCAGAGGCTGCTGGCTTCACTGGCCGCAGTGCGGAGTGAGATCGAAGGGCCACGCTCACGCGGAGTAGCTCTGAGTCATTACAAAGGCGTCCAACAGTCATCGCATGGTTTCCTTCACGCAGAAACACAGTCTGTTTAGCAGACACGTGACAACAATCACCCCCCCAAAGTCCAACAAGCCCAATTTTTCCAATTAGACTTAAGTCCGTCTATTCTCTGCTTCCTTGTTCCCCAGCAGCGAATCTCATGCTTTTACTTGCAGAAGAAAAACAGGCTGAGGACTCATTCAGTCATCCACCTCACGGAACAGAAGAAAACTCTTACTGGAGGGAGCGAGGTGCTAAAACCTAGAAGGGGATAAACTGTTTTCAAATCCTCAAAGAGGTGAGGCTGGCGCTCTAGGACGTCATCGCAACACCGAGGAGGAGCTGTCAGTGAATGCAGGGTCTGTGCCTGGTCTACCTCTTGGGGGACAGGGACAGAAAGCCATAACCTTCCGGTTCACGGACGCCAAGCTCGAGAGGCCACATAATAGAACACAGTCTGGGACAACGCAGCAATGGTGACGAAGAGGCGTGGAGCTCTGCGGCCTGGTGAGCACCACCTGTGAAGGCGGGGATGGGTCGGAGCCCTGCACAAGGGTCTGGGTTTCCAGATGCAGAAGCAGGGGGCCCTCTGGACAGGGAACAAGCACAAGGGAGCAAAGTCACGAAGGAGGGACTCTGGTGGCAGACTGCACAGGAGTGAGAAGGGCAGTGTCTGCACTGGAGGGTTAATGAAAGGAGCTGGGAGAGAGAAGGGTGGCGAAGGCACGCTGAACTGGATTCTGCGAGCCTTGCCTGCGGGCTCAGCTCAGACTTTACCCTTAGGCCAAGGAAGGTCTCCAGGCAGAGAGGTGATACCAGCACCGACACTGTGCTTTAGGAACAAGCAACAGAGATTTATTCTCGGACAACCTGTCCTAACAGCGGGTCCTTTTGTGAAATACAGATTAATCAGAATCTACTGTGGCCAGTAAAATGAATGTCCCAAATTATATCCTGGAGCAATTTTGCTACCTAGGCCCTGGAAATGCAATCTGAATAATTTTCTTGACTGATGGCAAATAAGATAAACTGACTCCAGAACATATCATACTTCAGAGAGAGGACATATCATACTTGCTCCTATGACTACTGCAATAAAAACCACATTTGGGGGCTATGTTTGCATTAACTACACCAAAGTCCTAATAGTTTTGGAAACAGCTTTAATGCTGTTGAGCAAAGTTAGAATTGATAACCTCTTTGTAAGTAGTAACTAACAATTACGCTCTGCTCAATATGCTTTAAACGAACCCCATCTGTTACGGAGCACTTCACTTCCATAGCTACTGACGACTTACTGTCACCTGACTATGAGTCCCTGGCTGAAGCCTCATGACCCAATCATGACCAGGTGGTCCGGCGCAGGAAAAACTGCAGCTACTCATTTCTGAGTTGTAGCCATGGGAGAGTGCAAGGACCCTAAAACAAATTTAAAGGAAAAAAGGTTTTGGAATATGGGAACACAATGAAATACACACACGCGCACTATTATTATACATATATCCATAAAGGATCACAATCTAAGAATAATACAGTGAATATGAGAGGCTTTGTTTGTTTTTATTAACTGACTCGTGGCTACAGAGTTAAAAAAGAACCTAGAGATGTTGAGTTATCTCGGAAAGGGACTTTGCCATCAGAAACCAGACTAGGTTCAGGGACGCCTCCCTAGTAAGGAGTGAGGTGAGGAAAAATGGAGACGCGAAAGGCAGTAAAATAAAAGATTAGATTACAAGGAGGCCAAATGAATGAACCTGAGAGGAAGTGGTAAAATTCAAAGCACACATCTGAGTGTACTCGCTAATGGCAGTCTTTCCACAAGCCCTGGGCGACCTTACTCCTGGACGAAAAGTAGAATCAAGGTATTCACCTGGGTCAAAACCTGCCCCATAGCCATCGATTGTGTCGGGTCCAAACCAACAGGGCGGCGATCTCTCCGCGGGTCGTGGGGCCCTCCAGCACCGCCTCTATGAATGCCAGGTGCCTAGCACGGGACCTGTCACGGTTTCCTTCATAAAATGTCCTGGGCCGATCCCGCGACGAAACTCGGGGTTTAGAAGGCAGTCGTAGTCCCTCTCTTCACACTCCGTTAAGGGTTGAGCCCCAGTGGCCGCCACCCCCATTCCCAAGTCACACGCTTCCTGTCTGTCCCATCACATCCACACCACAGCTTGACTTTTCCACTCACTTTACAGCTGTTATCAGCATTCCTGGCCCTAAGAGGAAGCGGGGGAGCGGCTTTCTACTCCCAGCTCCTCACTTTGGATCTCCAGAGGGAACCTAAGAAGAGGGGGCAGAAAGCACTGGGGCAGCGAGCAGCACTCAGCCGTCCTCAGCCGGTTACAAACTCCTGAATGAAACCTCACTGTGGGGAGAAGGGAGGCGAGCGCCGACGCTGGGTCCCACTGAGTAACCGGCGAGCGCCCTCGCCTCTGACGTTTCCACTGTGCAAGGCGCTGCAGCTCTGGGTTCGAGAGCAACTTGACCCGTTCCGGAACCCAAATGCCAAAGGCACTTTCAGCCACTCGGCCTCACCAAACCCGGAGAAACTTCCCCCGCGGGGCTTCGTGAGAGGGCTCTGATCCCTTCCCGCCCCACACTGCGGCCGTGGCAGTGGAGTCCTGGCTGCGCCCCCGGGACAGCGGGGGCCGAACCCCGTCCCAGGCGGCGCGCGCACCCAGTGCCCGGCGTCCGCCGCCCAACCTCGCGCCACGCAGGGCCGCTCCCGCGCACTTAGGAGGCACTCACCAACCCCGTACTTCTGCCGCTTGGTCGGGATCCAGCGGGCCATGGCGGCGACCTCGCCCAGCGGCGGCGGCGGCTACAACTCCTGGGGCGCCAGCCGCCGCGCCGCCGCGCTCCTGCGCGCCTCGGGCTCCTCCGCCATGTTCGGCAAACTTCGCCGCCCGGCGGGCCGGCTCCGCGCTGCGCTGCCCTGCCCCGCGCCGCGGCCGTCCGCGCCCGCCCACCCGGGATTCGCGCCGGCTCCCGCCCGGCCAGCGGTCACCTGCTGAGCCGCGCCGCTGTGCGCACCCCTCCCTCTGGGCGCCGCCCCGGCCCCTCCCGCCGGCCGCGCCCTCGGCCCGCCTCCGCGCCCCGACTATTCTCTCCGGCCAGCACTCCCCGGCCCGGGCCGGCCCCAGGTCCGGCTCCTGCTCCTCCTGGCGCCCTTCCCTAAGCAGCTTCCCAGGGCAGACTAGGGTCTGGTTTGCCCTTCTGATGTTTTGCTTTTTTTTCTCCGCCTTCCCTACTAGGATTCACCCCTTAAGGCTAGATCCGTGGGGCGGGTTCCCCGGCGCGGGCGTCGGGAGGGCTGCGCTGGGGGCACTGGGCACCCTGGGCCGGGCAGCCCGGCCGCGGGTGGGCGAGGATTGCGGGGGCCGCTCCCCTTGCGCGCGCCAGAGCCTGGGGGACACTAATTGCGAGCTGCTGCTCGCCCCCGGGTCGCCCCTAGCCTCCTCCGCCAGTGCCCGGCGCTCGGCGGCGCTTGATAAATATTTGTTGAATGAATGAGCAGTTGACTACTGCGTCCACCCCCTGGAACTTCATCTGGCACCACGAGAGCCGGAAGCCGGACTCCGGGGCAGGCAGGATCTCCTGTGGCCGCCGTGTACGACCCGCAAAGCGGGAACGAAGGTCTTGTGGGAATTGGAGAACCGATGCGAAGGAGACGGGCTTCTCAGAGTATGAAAGTTTCCTAGGGAAGCCTGGTGGGGACATAATTTAGAAAGCCCTAACTTGGAAATCCTGTATCCCCTCAACATCGTACTCCTCCCCGGCTAAAGAAACGCAGACCCTCGTGCTGAAGGGGTCAGCCCTAAGACCTCCCTTTTCCAACAGGCCAGCTGCCCAAGGACCATCCCGGCGGAGAAGGGGGCCGACCAGGCACGTCCAGGTCTTCTCTCGTTCGCTGTACGGCTCTGTCAAGGAGCCACACTCGGGGACTGCTCTTTTAACTGCCCTAGGCCCCCGTCGGCGCCTCTGAAACCGCCCTCCGGGAACTCAGAGATGTCAGGAATGAAGACTGGAGAGGGGTGGGGGTGGGGACGGTGGGTACCTCACACAGGGAAGTAAAGATCTGAGTGAATGACCATCTGATTCATGGTCCCCGTGTGAGAAAAAGCGTCCTTGAGAGAACGTTCGTCCCTGCAGCCTGTGATGCCTTTCTTGCCTGTTTGGAACATGAAAAGACAGGAAGATAAAATATAGTGAGATTTCATTGAAGAATCCGTGCGTTTTAACTTCGGTGACTTTTTGCAAAGTCGGATTTGAAATTTTTAAAAAGGAAATAAAAAATATCCGGATCATGGTGGGTAACTGCTAGGCTTACTTATTTATCCACAAATAGGCTTGTATTCACGATGATTTCATAAGAAACCTGTCACTTTAGACTTAACGTCCTAAAGGAATTCTACCATCTCCCCCAAATGACCTCTCTTTCTCTGCCGTCATGATTAACCTCCTTTCCACGTTAGGTAACTTTTTCTTTCCACAGATATTTATGAAGTGCCTATTATTAAATGGCAAGCATTGTTTTAACAATTGTTTTAAGAACAGGGGCACAGCAGTGAGTAAAGTAAAATCTGTATCCTCACAGAGCTACAGCCTAGAAGCGGTAAGACAATAAGCAAATAAATGTATCCCCAGAGAGGCTGCACCTGCAGAGAAAACGCCAAAGCCAGGAGGACAGGGTGGGAGGGGGCACTGGGGCTCTGCACGGAGTGCCCTGGGGAGGCACCTCTGGGAAGGTGCAGAGAAGCACAGGGCAGAAGGACGTGAGGATTTCAGGGAAAGTACTCCGAACTCAGGAACACAACACAAAGGCCCCGAGGCATGTTTGGCAGGTTCCAAAGCCAAGGAATCCTTGGTGAAAGGTGAGTAAAGAGCCTAGTATGGGAGGCAACTTGGTCCCGGGGCCAGATGAAACTGGGCTGGGAGAAATAGGGGAAGGACTTTATTACCAGGAGACTTTTGGAGGGTTTTGACTCAACCAAGGACATGATCTAATTTGCCTTCTTTGGTATGAACAGACTAAAGACACAGGGAAGATGCAGGAAGGTTGGAAGGATGGAAGGCTACTTCGGTAGTTCAGGCAAGAAATGAAGGTGGTTGGCTCTGGCCAGGTAGCTCAGCAGCTGAGAGCGTTGTCCCCATACTCCCAGGTTGCAGGTTCATCCCTGGTCAAAGCACATACAAGGAGCAACCAATGAATGTATAAATAAGCGGAACAGCAAATCTCTGTTGCTCCCCCCCCAACCTCAAATCAATAAATTAAAAAGAAAAAAAAGGTAGGTGGGCCCTGGCAGGGGAGCTGGGGAGGTTAAAAAGAAGGTTGGATTCTTGGCATCTCCTGAAAGTAGAAGCAACAGGAAGGCTGTGTGGTCAGAGGGGAATTTACCGAGGCTCGCCCCTGGACCCCTGAGGGTACTTCCATCAGCATATGTTTTGGGAAAGTCTGTCCAAAAATAATCCTTTTTTTAAAAAAGAGTCTCACTATGCATATTGGCTTGGCCAAAAAGTTCCTTTAGTTTTTTTCCATCCGATGACTCTAGTAGTACTTACTTGTCTATAACGTCACTCAGAACAATTTGGTTAGATTGTATTGCGACAGCTGTCATATCAGCGTGCACTTAAAAAAACATCAAAATTGGTGAATTTTTGTGTAGCCATTTTAATATTGAAGATGGAAGAAAATAAGCAACCTTTTCAGCATAATATGCTTTGCTATTTCAAGAAAGGTAAAAACACAACGGAAATGCAAAAACAGATTTGTGCAGTGTATGGAGTAGGCGCTGTGACTGATCGAATGCGTCCAAAGTGGTTTGTAAAGTCTCTTGGTACTATTGACATTTTGGTCAAGTAGTTCTTTGCTGTGGGGCTGTCTCATGCATTGGAAGATGTGTAGCCGCAGCCCTGGCCTCTACCCGCTGGAAGTCTATGGAAGGAGATAGCTGACATACTCGAAATGTCTAAATCAATAAATTATTGGTGAAAATGAAAAATATGTCTTTTAGTTTACAGAAAAAACTGAACAGGCTTTTTGGCCAACCTAATATTTCGGGGGCCCCAACCTTGAATCTTATCCCTGGGTCATGACAAAAAATGGGTCAAGGATGACGCTAAAACTGGGCTTAAGCTGCTGGTAAATAGAGTTGCCATTTTCTCAGTCATCTGTGATACCTACCTTGTCTTCACCCTTTAAAGTCAAATGGTTCTGTACTGAAGTTTACCTTCAATTCTTCTTTAGGACTCACTTCCTACCCTCCCCAGTAACTCCTCCAGGTGAACCTGTAAGAGCTGAAGCATTTTGCATCGTGGAATAGAGGCTTCACAGACTTGCTTCAGGTCTCTGCATTCAAGGAAATTGGACGTCCGATGTTCTCTAACCACTGGCATATTTTAAACTTAATGCACATCAGAGTATTAAAGCTAAGCCAATGGAACTGGATTTCTACCAAAGTGATTTCAGCTGCCTTACCCCGCCCTTGCATTGTAGGCTTTTTGCTAAACTTGAGGTTTGTATTTGGGCCCTGGCTATTTCGAGTTTGACAATAATTGTGTTAAGAGGGCTGGCAGAAAATGGAAAATTTAAATCATAGCTTTCAGCATGTTTATTCTTTCTCTTCTGAAGACCAAAGTCTACCCACTTTGTTATATCAAATGGTTAAATCCCATTTGGGAAGTCTATTAAAATCATAAAAGCGGAGCTATTCAAAATCTCTTAATAGAATGAAGCTTAAAATTAGAGAGTCCTTCGGGTGGGTAGGTGGAATAACAGCTTGATTTCCAGAAACATCCTTTTCCTTTTCCTCTGATTTCTTTTCAGAAGAAACATTAAGTGTATTTACAGCCAGAGGTAGTCAGACTGCAAAGCCCCCCAAACACGAACACACTTAGGCAGACACCAGCGCTTGTGGGCCCTGCCTGAGGGCGCCTCGGGCAAAGAAGTGAGGCAGGGTAAGTGAATTTGGAGGCTAGTTGAACATGAATATTGTAACTGCCCCTCACAATGGCTTCTAAGAAAATAGATGGACTTGAGGACAACTGCCAAGTGCTTCCGTTCCTCCACCGATAACGACGTCCTTCTGGCCAGTCTGGCCGGGCGGATGGCATGTCTGAGAGAAGCCATGGTTTCTGTTAAAAAGCATTCTCTTTTTTTTTCTTAAATAGAGGAAGCTCATTTTTTTCCTTAAAGATTTTATTTATTTATTTTTAGGGAGAAAGGAAGGGAGGGAGAGAGGGAGAGAAACACCAGTGTGTGGCTGCCTCTCCCGCGCCCCCTACTGGGGACCTGGCTCGCAACCCAGGCACCTGTCCTGACTGGGAATCCAACCAGGGACCCTTTAGTTTGCAGGCGGGCACTCAGTCCACTGAGCCATACCAGCCAAGGCTCATTCTTTGTCCTACATATGAGTGAGTGTAGTTGCCAGAACTACCAAAAAAAAAAAAAAAAAGGGAAAAAAGCATTATTGGCTTTAAGCACCGCCTTGCAGTCTCCTAAGGGCAGATGCTTTGGGACAGGGTGGTTCTATGTAAGCCAGGAATGAGGTGACACATTGTAATTTGTCTAAACTGACAGAGGAGCCGATCTCTACCACCCAAGAAACTGCGTTTTATGTGTGTCAGGACCTTTGCCACTCAGACGCCTCGCTGGCGAGCATCTTTGGGCCTGACCCTGGCTCTGCCAGGTGACTTTGGTGAGCACGGTCAGCGCTCTGCAGCTACTCATACCCTCATCCCTCTCGCTGTGAGATGCAGGCTCAGTAAGCACTTTCTCCCTTCCTGTGAACACAGCAAAACCCTTTTTGTTTCGTTTCTAGAATGCTCTTTGCTGCAAATGTTTAACTGTGCTCCAACACCACCTCAGGGAGAAGCCGAGGACATGAGCACACGAAGTCATTACATGAACGAAAGCTGAATTGATATTCAGATGAGAAGGAATGAAAACGATTTGATTTTTTTAAGAACTGAATATATGTTGAAAAAATCCTATATATGTTGAAAAATTATCTTCATAAAACTGTTTAAAACAAGGGATGAAAACTAAGAAGCAATGTGGACAAATTATGACGTAAGCATAGTAAAAGTATTAAACTCCATACATCATATGATTATGACCACGTAAAATATTATATTTTCATAGGAAATAGCTATAGAGGAATATGAAAAATTAGAAAATTTTCTTCAATCTTTTTCAAAACAAAATAAACAATAGAAAACAACCTGGTTGCTGAGATACCAGGAGTCTGTAGGAAGCAGGGTGTTAAAATCCTAAATTTGACCTTAGTTTGGCACAGGAGTGAAGTCTCATTCTGCAACCACTCAGATCAGTGACACCATCACTACACTGTTCACGTGACCTCAGCAGACTGCTCTTCCTATCACATTGCGGTCAGTTAAGAAACCAGTATTTGATCCAGAATTTTTAGTAAATACCAGACAGATTTTCCATGATCATCAGCTGTAGTGTATTGCTGATAGCTAACATTTATGGCCTGTAATTTGGGCCTGTGACTGACACGAACCTAAATCAACTTGTTTGACCCCCACACAACCTAATGAGGTAATAAGGACTATTGTCATTCCTACCTTACAAATGTGCAAATTGTGGCTCAGCACATGTTAACATAATGCCCACATAATGAGTTGGTGGCAGAATTAAATTCAAACCCTGGGCAAACTAGTTCCAGGATCCATGTCCTAAACCGAGGGGTCAGTCAACTTCTACTGTAAAAGATCTATACATTATTTATTTATTTATAATTTTAAATTGATTTTAGAGACAAGGAAAGAGAGCAAGTGGGGAGAGAGGGAGAGCGACAGAACCATCAATTTGTTGTTCCACTTATTTATATATTCATTGGTTGATCATTCTTATTTCTTAAAAAGATTTTATTTATTTATTTTTAGAGAGAGGGGAAGGAAGGGAGAAAGAGAGGGAGAGAAACATCAATGTGCAGGAGATACATCAATTGGCTGCTTCTTGAACACCCCCTAGTGGGGTCCTGGCCCACAACCCAGGCATGTGCCCTGACTTGGAATTGAACTGGTGACCCTTTGGTTCACAGGCTGGCACTCAATCTACTGAGCCACACCAGCCAGGGCTTTTTTTTCTTTTTTTTTTTCATTTTATTTATTTAGATTATTCTTCTTTTTTACATCATCACCCAAGGATATCTTTATTGATTTGAGAGAGAGAGAGAGGAAGAAACATTCACATGAGAGAAAAACATCGATTGGTTGCCTTGCATACGCGCCCTGACTGGGAATCGAACCCACAACCTTTTGGTGCGCAGGACAATGCTCCATCCAACCAAGCCACCCAGCCAAGGCCATTGGTTAATTCTTGCATGTGACCTGGCTGAGGATGGAACCTGCTACCTTGGTGTACCGGGACAACGTTCTAAACAACTAAGCTACTGGGCCAGGGCCATATACATACGTTAGACTTTGCAGCCATATGGTCTCTGTTACAACCACTCAACTCTCAGTCATAGCAGGAAAGCAGCCAGAGACAACATGCAAACAAATGAGCGTGGCTGTGTTCCAAGAAAACTTTATTTGTAGACATGAAATTGGACTTTTGTGTCATTTTCATAGGCCATGAAATGCTATTCTTTTAATTTTTTAACTATTCGAAAACGTAGAAAACATTTTTAACTTGCAGGCTATACAAAAACAGGTGGTGGGCGGGATTTGGCTGAAGGGCATAGTTGGCCAGCCCCTGCTCTAGGCCGTGGCCACCTCCTTGCGAGGTGCAGGGAGGCTGGGGCTTCCAGGAGGAGATGCGAGGTGATGAGGGAGGCACAGATGGGACTTGCCCACCACGTCTGCTGTGTAATGGTTTTGGAGAAGTTCCTGGCAGAAAAATCATTGGAAGAGAAGGACCTCAAGTCCTCAAGGTTGCCTGGAAATTGGACGATGGGGCACTCTTGAGAAAGGTATCTATTCTGGGAAATTGTCTACTGGGGTAGCCCCTCTGAACTCTGTTCTAAATGATAGAAACTATAAATAAAAACCTTAACTAAGTCTCTGTAAGACTATAGCGCACAGCATTTGCTTTGGTGCCCATTGGACAGGCAGACTTCTAAAGAGGCAGGGTGGCGTGCTCCCTGCAGCAGAATTTACAAGAGGCAAGACGTGGAAACAAGCTAAGTGCCTACCTGCGGATGAATGGCCGCAGAATAGGAGATATATGTTTCAGCCATGGAAAGGAAGGAAATCCTGCCATTTGCAGTCACTCAAACATGGGCCCTGAGGGCAACATGCTGGGCCCTGAAGGTCTTATCAATATGTCTTATTTCAATCAGTAAGTGGGAGTTCACTTAGATGTAGAATCTTAAAAATGCCAGACCCATAGAAACAAAGGGGAATGAATGGTGGTTGCCAGGGGCTGGGGGTTGGAGTAAATGGGGAGGTGTTAGTCAAAGGGCATAAAATTTAAGTAATTTTTTTGTATGGTCTTCAATCTCAAAGGATGGATTCATTCCAGGGTTGTCTTGGGTCATATTCGGGCAGTATTCCTGAACTCACTTCGTTTAAGGTAACAAGGTGTCTTTAAATACTTCGCAGCAATTACCTGGTTCAGCTGGAACTGAAGGACAGTGGGGGGTGGGGTGGGGTTGGGTTCCTTACATGGCGTCTGAGTCATGTTCCTGTAGCATAACGTTCTTATTTAAACAAGCCCTTCCCTACCATAAAGTTATGCCTCAGTGTAACACAGAACAACTCGTACACAGAGCAAAAGCTGTTTCAGGGAGGGAAATAAACTCAAGTTCCTTCTGAAGGGAAACTCCATTAGGAAATCACCTGACGGTAAGGTCTGCCCAGGTGGCTCTGAGCTTGGCCAGCGCTCCAAGCACCGAGTGAGTGCTGGCCCTCGGCGTGGATTTCTCCCCCGATTTGTCAAAAAGGCCTCTCTTCACTCGTCTTCCTGTTTGTAAAATTGCTGTAATTCACTGTCTGGGGACAAAAGTTACAGTTCTTCAGAATGAAGTAGTATTTGAAGACCGGAAACTCCTATTTCTAGAATGTGAACAACAGGAAAATTCCAAGAGCATATATTACTTAATATTCTGCAAGATGTTTTAGGTAAAAGCATACTGATAAAATGCATACATCTGCAGTGCATCCAGTTAGGAATAAAAGGAAAAGCAGAAATATGCATGGTTAGGAATACGAAAGGATATAGGACCATCGACATAGGGAAGAAGCAAATTTACCAAGACTATGCTGTGTAGTTACTCCTTCCTAATAAACTGTAAAAATCACAATGAAAGCAGAGTTCACGAGGAAAATGTAAATGGAGATACCTGAGCCAAAATAAAGACCTATGCTGACCAAGCAGCATGGAAGAAATGGAAAATATGGTCAAAATGTTACATTCAAAAAACCTGCCAGACTAGATATAAAGGCAGATACTTTTGTATATCCACAGAATAGATCCGTTGAATGTAATACACACTATTCCACAGAAAACAGGATGCTTTCTAATTTATTTTATGAAAGAACATAACCTTAGGAGGAATACCCATTAAAATAAACAAGAAAAATTTAAGTACACATTTGTATTTATAACAAATACAGCTTTGAATAGAAAGGCGGAATAAAATATTAGTGAATTTTATCAAGACTAATACAGAATCGATTACCAGTTCAAATGGCCGCGTGGGTAAAAGCTGTGGTCACTTCCTCCCACGGGCACATCAAAACTGCAGCTAAACTTGGGAGGGCAGCAGCGACAGTGGCAAAAAATAAAATAAAATAAAATAAAATAAAATAAAATAAAATAAAATTGGAACTAAATTACAGAACAGCCATCACTGAGAACCTCCTGAAGCCTAGCTGGGCAGAATTCCCACAGCTAAGAAGAGGAAGAGGCTGCATCGAGACTGTGTGTCTACTGCAATTGAAAAACTAAAAATAAATATTTTTAAAAAAGAACACTGCAGAATGACTAAATAAGTCTTAGTCTGAAAGCACAAGAGCTTTAGAATGATAACAAATTTATCAACAGAAACGATCCGATGCGAAGCTCTCAGAGAAGAACTGGCGGTCCTGCTGGGGGCGGCGGGGGGCAGGGGGTCGGGGGGTCGGGGGCTGGGCACAGCAACTGCTCTCTCTTGGCCCAGCCTCTTCGTAGACTAGGAGCGGGAAATGCGTCCTCAACCCGATGAGGGCATTTTGGAAACGAGCAGCCCGCATCACCCTGAAGTGTGAGTTGTCCTGTATTCCCTTCCACCAGAAATAAAAAAGGAAATCCTTTAACACCACAGGGAGAGCGGTGTGCAGCGATTACTTTTTCCAGTGCAGGGCAGGAACTGGAGGAGACCAAACTGTCATTATCTGCTGATGATTTACCTGATGAACAGAATCAACAATGAATATTCTCACATAAATCAGAACTCTATCATATATTTAAGACTCAAAGTCTTTTCTCGTGTTTTAAGGTACATGTGAGAGGATTTCATAGGCCACAAAAATAGATTGGGGCCTCGTCATCAAATTTACTGCTATGCTGTGATGTGTGACATTTCAGTTTCTGCAAGCTCAGTTTTCCCTCTCAGTTTACCCGTCTTTAAACACAGAAGTTAGCTTCAGAATTATTTCATTTGCTATAGAAAAGTTTTTTTTTTTTAAAAGATTTTACTTATTTTGATGTTTAGAGAGAGGGGAAGGGAAGGGAAAGAGGGAGAGAGAAAAAAATCGACGTGCGAGAGAGGCATCAGTCAGTTGCTTCTCCCATGCACCCCAACCAGGGAACCAAACCCACAACCCAGGCACATGCCCTGATTGGGAATCGAACCAGTGACCTCTCAGTTTGTGGGAAGATGCCCAAACCACTGAGCCACACTAGTCAGACTCATGGAAAAGCTTTAACAGTTCGCTCCGATTGCTCTAACTTTGTCAGGGACCTGCTGTGCTCTGCTGGGCCGGCAGGGAGTGCACGTGTCATTCTGAATCCGCCCCCTGTGCCTGGCGCTGCTGCGGCCCCTGAGAGGCAGGGGTCCTCAGAGCTCGTCCCCAGCCCCCAGCCCGGAGTGAGCTGACCGCGCTGCCCCTGTGGCCCATCTCTGCCAACTCTACCCTAGTGTGCTGACCACAGAATCAGGGTTGAAAGGGAGACTGTGGGGTGTGGTCGCATCGTTACATTTTTCACAGAGCCTGTGTTTACGTGGTTCCAAGTGGGCGTCTTTCCTTTTGAGGCTGCGTTAACTCACAAGCAATCTCCAAACCCCCTGAGGCAAGGGAGCCCTGAGCCAGGTTACAGGTGGAGGGTGAAAGGGAGGCTTCCCGGCTGGGCTGGGGGACGGCCAGCCATTAGTCGCGATGCAGCAGCCTAGAAAACACACACACTGGTGAGAGCAACACAAACTGAATTGGGAAACAATTAAAATGGCTGCTAAATTAACCACGGACATATCCATCAAGCAATTTAGGAATGATTTCAGACCCATGGGTAGTTTTCCTTTTGCTGTGCTCCAAGTCTTTTCTTCAAACGTTCCTTTTAATAAATGCGCATCTCATGGTATCCTAGAAAAGTGGGTTTGAATCTTTCTTAGGATTGAAGAAGAGCACAGATGTTAAATATTCTTGTTTCAACTCCCATAGCAGAAAGATGCAATCAAATTTAGAGAATAAATTAGAAAGATGGCAAAACTTCAAGATGCAGCTGACCCTTGAACAACACTGGGCTTAGGGGTGCCAATCCCCTGCGCAGCTGGAAGTCCGTGCATGACTTTTGACTCCCCAGAAGTTAAGTTGTCCCTCGGCGTGGGGACGAGATTGGTTCCAGGACCCTCTGTGGATGCCAAATGCACGGACGCTTACATTCCCCATATCAGATGATGTTAATCAATGTGTGCAGTCAAGTCTCTGTATCCAAGAACTATGGATTGAAAACAGTCACGAGTATTTATTTTTAAAAAATTGTGTATAGGGAGGACCATGGTGTTGGAAGGTCAAGTATAAATTTTAAAATTTAATAAAATTAGCCCACATCAATTTGCGCCTGCTTTATTTCCTTATTTATTTATTTTTCTCACCCAAAGACATGCTTTTTGGTTTTAGAGAGAGGGGAAGGGAGGGAGGGAGAGAGGGAGAGAAACATTGATGTAAGAGAGAGGTATCAATCAGTTGCCTCTTGTACATGTCCCACCTGGGGACTGAACCAGCAACCTAGGTGTGTGCCCTGATGGGGAATTCAACCTGAGACCTGTGGTTAATTCTCCAGCTAACTGAGCCACACCAGTCAGGCCTGTCTCTGCATTTTTTAATGGAAATAACTTACTATGCATGTTATGCTACAGCAAATAGCCTAGAAAACTATAAAGGAATAGCAGAAAATTAAAAGATCAAGGGGGAAATGCTGCTGTTCCTGAAAAAGGAAGCCAAAAAGGAATGCTTAAAAAACAAAACGAAAACAAATAGAAAATTCAGGGTCAAAACACCAGTAGATAAATGTGGTACTAGTGCCACCTGCTGTTGTAAATGTAAATTGCAGCTATCCTATAGCTGATTAGTTCTGAATACTGTTCTGATTCTTTTAAAATTTGCCCTCCCGTGGCAGGAACCTATATTTTATACTGCGTTCATATTTCCACTTACCCAAATCTTACTACAGCAGGTCCTCAAATAACATCTTTTTGTTCACCATTTCTTTATAAAGTTAATTAGGAAAAAAATCATCCTCAGCCGGGACCACAGACTGTGTGAGGTTCTCAGGTCCTCCCCATGTCTGCGTGGGTTTTCGCCCTGTCTCCTGTTTCCTCGCACATCCCACAGATGTCACGTGAGGTGAATGGACGAATCTGAATGGCCCCAGATGGAGTGGGTGAAGGTAAGGCACCCTGCAATGGGAGTCCTGTTCAGGGTGGGGCCCCAGCTTGACCCGAGCTGCTGGGAGGGGCTCTGCCTACTCTTGACTCTCAACTGGCATCAGCAGGTTGGAAAATCATTATCCTAATTGTTTGTATTGGTCTTTATTATATGTATGTATAACTCATATTTATTAATATTAAAAGTGTTCTGGGGTCTTTATTTAGAAGTTTCGTGATGTTTTGGTGGCCAGAAATATAATGTAGGAACATAACTCTTGTGTCTATCATTTAGCCTCCGGTAAAATTGGTTTCGTTACGTGTCATTTTGCTTCCAGTTGAAATTTCCAATATCTTAACAAAAATGCTAAGTGAGGGCTCACTGCATGGGCTCAGAAAAGCTGTGTCAAGAGCTGTAGATAGATCCTCTCATTTACATGTCACAACAACTGTACCAGGCAGGTAGCGTTTTTATCCCCATGACATCGAGGCAAGTCACCCAAGGTCATGAAGAGGGTGACGGGCAGGGCCAACTGAGGACTTGGGCTGCGGGGCCAGGGGCCGGACTCGGGGACACCCTTCTGCCCTCCGAGGCTGAGGTGCTTGGCGGGGGATCCTCGTGGGGAGTTACTCAGAGCAACTGTTCCCAACACTCCAGCTTCAGTCCACCATGAAAAAACAGTACTAGAGCAAAGAAGAGTGTCTGCAGGTTATCTTGGGTGGCCAGCACTGGGCTTTGAAAACACAAAGCAGGGAGGGAATGAAGCAAATAGAAAATATAGCAATAGATGGGTCCAGGAGGGGAGAGGAAAAGGAGTCGGAGATGTGGGCAGGGCACCAAGCCCCAGCGAGGGAGAGAAGCGCCATCTGGAACGTGCTCCCAGCAGCCCCTTCCTGGGAGAGCCGAGCGCCGCTGGAGGTCCAGTCCCAGCAGCACCAGGAGCAGACAGGCAGCGGGGTGATGGGGGCTCCCCGACAGTGTGGCCGGCTCTCAGGGGAACATCCCTGCGATCAGGAGTCAACTCCAGATACGATGCGGGCCCGATCGATTCAGTCGAATCAAGGTCTGCCCCGCATCGCTGCCGCGGAAAACACCGGGCTTCAGACCCTCTCCTCTCCGTCTCTCCTCCGCAGGTTTGGCAGTGGCAGCACCTAGCTCAGTCCAGCTGTCAAGAGCGGAAAACTTCAGTAGCGAGTGCCGAGTTCCGACGGATTAAGCATGTGCACCCGAAAGCTATGGCTTGGCTTGGTCGCCTCGTTGCAGTTTAGATTGACATCTGAATGGAGGGCGACCGATTCCTGGGCCGGCGCCCTGCTTCCTACCTGGAGAACTCCGCTCCGTGTGTGCGTGCACGTGCGTGTCCGTGGGCGTGCGTGTGTGTGGCCGCGATGGCCAAGTGTTCTGGAGCTAGGTACTTCAAACGGCAGCCTCCTTCAATTATTTGATCGGGCTAATGGTGTATGTGTGTGTGCAGGTGCACGTGCGCGCGTGTGCGTGTGCGCCTGCGCTGCCCTCCGCCTTCCAGCTTGAAGTAGAAGCAGAGCGACCACCCCCGGGTCTCCGACGACGCTGGGGCTGTGGAGTCAGGCCCTTGGGTCACTTTCCTAGGTGTAGTGCGTGTGCCAGGGAAACAGCTCTTTCTTGTTTGCATCGCTGTTGCTCTGGATTTCCTGTCCCTCAAGATGGAACCGCATCCCGCCTGACCCAGGATGATCGTGAACACGACTACGCCCAACGTGGCATTTTTACACATACTCCTTAGTAAAACCCACACTACGCGTTATTGTCTGTGCCTGCTGAGTCCTGAAACATAGAAAGTGTCCAGACGCTGCTGTGGCAGAGACCGTCGGCCTAAGGAGGAGGCAGAAACCCCACTGACTATTGAAACAGAGATGCCAGTGCAGGGGACTGGCTAGCTAGAGGGTGGAAGAGCCAAACAGAGGACAGGGACAGACCCCAGGAAGGGGTGGTACATCCTGTCTCACTGATGTGTGGCTTGCTTTTGGCAAATGTAAGCGTGTCTGACACACACTAGTTCCATGTGGAATTGTGCGACATGTGAGTAAGACAGCTCAGGCATGAAGGCTTCCTGGCACGTGGGCAGCATGGAGAAGAGGAAGCTCGGGGCTTGGAGTCAGGACACCTGCATTTGGTTCCCGGCTCTACCACTTTGTGCCTAATAGATTGGCGGCTGGTCGCAGAGCTCCGCTCGACGTCAGTTTCTTCACAGGAAGAGCGGGCTCTGATGCCTTGGTACCGATCCCTCCACATCCTTCCATCCTGCTGCAGTGTGTCTGGGACCAGCCATACAACGACACTTCCTTAACGGAGAATGTCTTGTCCCTGCTGTGGATGTAAAGGGGCCACACACGAAACCTGACAAGCTCAGGGGAGGCCTGCGAGACGGCCTTGCCAACTCAGAGACCTACAGTAACCACACAGGAGGGTCTGAAATTAAAACTTCCTCACTATAAGCGGGTCACGGTGGGCAGTCATGTCCTAGGCTGGGAGCTTCCTTGACAAAAGTCAGTCTTCACCTTAATTGCACTTGTCTATTGTCTTGTCCAATTTCCTTTTTCTGGACCCCTCAAAGCATGGGCAGCCCACCGGGGGAGACCACGGCCCCTCCAGTGGTTATTGTCACCGTGTTAGTTGTTGACTGTCAGCCATCCTGCAGCTGCCTGGGTAGGAGAAGTGTGTCTCTGTCACTTTCCTTGTTATCCAGTCCCAGAGCTTCCCCTACCCCCTTCCTCCCACCTCTCCAATCCGTCACCAGTGGATTTAATGTAACCCACTTACACCTCCTCTTTTGATTGTGATGTATAAAATAAGGTGCAAAACTGCCCATTTCTATTGCATTCTCTCAATCTGTTTCCCAGCAATTGTCATCAGTTTGGCTCAAATAAACTCATAAAAATTCTTACAGGTTTGGACGTTTCTTACATTGACAATAGATCAAGGACTTTTCTTTCCTGTATTTGACCCTTTGACTAAACATTGTCTTTGTCCTCGTACTTATTTACTAAGTGGGTTTTTTTCCTCCTAAGAATGAGTGTTTCTTCCATGAGCCAAAGCAGGGTAAAGCCTACTCATTCCAGCTTTTAACAGCACAGTTCCATTGGCTGGAAGAAAGAGTGCTGGTTTTTCCTAGTGACTTAGCAGGTGCAGGAAAAACATCAACACTTAAATGTTGCAAATAAAAGCAGATCCTTTCAAGTGGTATTAAGTGTTTTGATGGAGAAAGTGTGAGAAGGCAGCTATAACGCACTCTTTTAGGTCCCGGTCGCCTGCTCAGCCTACACGTCAGAGCTCCCAGCTGGGCTCGTCCCCGCCCTGTGGTCACCTGCCCATGGTCACCCTCTTCCCTCTTCTTCAGCAGGAGGAAGATCGTATTTCGCTTGAGTCACACTGACCGGATCTCCTGAACCAGGAAGACCAAGCACACCGGCTGGGGCAAATCCTGTGCGCAGCTGTGGTAAAAATGAGAGGTGCGGGTCAGCAGTGGCCCTCTGATGACCAAATGGGGTGGTGATTTCCAGATCACCATGTCCACGGAGGTTAGAGGTGTGCTTGGGGCTCTTCCTGCCAGCTCTTCCCCAAAAGGGTGAAGTCCTGGCATTGGGGGTGGGGTGGGGGGAGGTTAGGAGAGACCGCTCACGTTGTTGGGATGCACCAAGGTGTGGTTTGACCTCTGGTCAGGACACATACAAGAATCAGCCAATGAATGCATCAATAAGCGGAACGACAGCTCGACGTTTCTTTCTTTCTCTCACATCCTCTTTCTCTCTTTTAAAAGCAATAAATAAAAAATTTAGAAAAACCCAGTTATGCCCTCTCTCTCCTGGGCACTGTCCTGAGATCTCTTGCCAATTGTGTTGACTGATGATCACACTGATTTCTAAACAAATGGCCTTGACCAGGACAGGTGGGACCTCCCCATCATTACCCTCTAATAGGTTTTGGTTTTCCAGTACATATAGAAGTTACATGACTCTATACTGTATTGTGTGCAATACCATTATGTCTAAAAAAATCAGTGTTCATACCTTAATTAAAAAATATTGTCTTGCTAAAAAATGCCAACCATCGTCTGAGCCTTTAGTAAGCTGTACTCTTTGCTGGTGGAGTGTCTTACCTTCAATTTGTAAAAATAAGGCAGCATCTGCCCTGGCTGGTGTGGCTCAGTGGATTGAGTGCCACCCTGCGAACTAAAGGGTCTCTGGTTCAATTCCCAGTCAGGGCACATGCCTGGGTTGTGGGCCAGGTTCCCAGCGTGGGGTGAGTGGGGAGCGTGGAAGAGGCAACAACACATTGATGGTTCTCTCCCTCTCTTTCTCCTTCCCCTCCCCTCTTCTCGAAATAAATAAATAAAATCTTTTTAAAAAAATGCAGCATCTGCAAAGCACAATGAAGCGAGCTGCGCCTGCGGCGCTAACGCTGTCCCCGCCCCTGTTGGAGTGCTCTATGCCTGAGCTCCGCTGGGTTTCGCAGTGGCCCTGTGAGTTAGACAGCGCTTGATGTCAATCAGCTTGGGCCGGTCGGCAGGGATAATAAGCCAGCCCGCACAGGAGCGCTTTTGACAACAAAGCGTCGTTGCTCACGTCTCGGAGTGGCTGCGGGCTGGCGGTGGCCCCGAGGCTCCTGCCCACCCTGCTTCCAAGGCCAGGCAGCAGCCTCCGTCTGGGCCTCATCGCAGGGAGAGATGGCTGAACCCCGCAGTGCTGCTGACAGCTTCGGCTCTGCCGCGCTGCCCGCCGTTTCCTCCGCCAGCTAGGCCGCCTGAGCCCTAGTGAGGTGCGGAGGTGAGCGCAAAAATGGAAATGGGAAGCTGTTTTACAGGGGACCAAACTGAGAAACAGCGAGGCCGAGCGCCTGGCCCAACGCGAGGGAGCGAGGCCGGGGCAGGGCTCGGCCCCAGGGATCACATTCACGGAAATAAAGGCTGTTTCTCCAAAATCCTGTGCCCCCCGTCGAGGTCCTTTCACATTGTTTTCCCAAGTTTTCAGGGCATTATCTCATGGACGCTCACAGGCAAGTCCTCTGGGACCTGGCCAATAGGTGAGATGTCCGCTGGGTGAAAAGCCACATAAAGACCCCTCCAAGATGTCACCTCTGTCCGACATTGAACTGCCACCTCCAGTCTCCCCTGCCCCTGACTAGCATGTGGAAGCTTCTGGGCCACCTGTGCTGTGAGTCCTGGGGCTTCGCTGCCAGCTCGCGCGTCTGGGCCTGGCCGGGCCACCCAGACGCCAGGCTCTGCCTCCATCTGGTACCCTCCTGCTCTCAGCATCTCACAGTGATTTTTCTGTCATTATTTTATTTTTTTTCGAACAGGTAACTGTGCACTAGTTAAAAATAACAGTGCAAGAAAGCATATAATCTCACTTCTATGTTTGCCTCTACCCGCCTGAGTCCCTACTTCTGAGAATAAAAACTTACTATTTTCTTGTGTATTTTTCTACGGTTTCTGTATAAAAACTAGCGCTGTATTTATCCCATTTCTTACACAAAAGGCAGCATACTATACCATTCTGCACTATTATGGTATAGTAGTCCCCCTAAAAGACACATCGAAGCCCTAAACTTTAACACCTGTGAATGGGGCCTTATTTGGTAATAGGGTGTTTGAAGGTATAATCAAGTTAAGATGAGGTTTTAGGGTCCACCCTAATCCAGAATGACCAGTGTCCTTATAAGAAGAGGGAAATTTGGATGCAGACATCTGGAGAGAATGCCACATGATGACAGACTGAGGGATACAGCTGCAAGCCACGGAGTGCTGGCCACCAGCAGGAGCTGAAGGAGCAAGGCAGGGTCCTCCCCCTGAGGCTTTGGAGGAAGCGTGGCCCTGCTGATGCCTTGATTTTGGACTTCCAGCCTCCAGAGCTGTAAGGCAATGCATTTCTAATGTCCTAAGCCATGTAGTTTGTGTACCTTGGCCTGATAGCCCTAGTAAACTTAATATATCAGAGACTTTTCTAAAGCAGTACATGGAAACTTCCCTGTTGTGAAAAACATCTCACAATATTTTATTGGATTACCATAATTTAATTATCTCACTCTACTGATGGATACTTGAGTTAATTTCAGTCTTTTCTATTTTAAACAATCTTACAATTGAATAATCTGGTGCATATGTCATTTCATAAGGTAAGTTTGAGGGAAGAAGCCATATCCAGAGCATAAAAGTGCAACATGAAGCAGCAAATGCTGACTTAAAAGCTGCAGGCAGTTTTCTCGATCTATCTAAGGTAATTAATGAAGGTGGATACATTAAACAAGAGATTTTCAATGCAAATGAAACAGCCTTATCTTGGATGAAGATGCCACCTGGGGTTTTTTTGGCTAGAAAAGTTAATACCTCACTTCAAAGCTTCAAAGGACAGGCTGGTTCTCTTGTTAGGGGCTCATGCAGCTGGTGATTTTAGGATGAAGCCAATGATCATTTCTATTCCAAAAAGTCTAGGGACCTTAAAAATTATGCTCAATCTACTCTGCCTGTGCTCTATCAATGAAACAACAAAACTTGAATGATAGCACATCTGTTAGAACATAGTTTACTGACTATTTAAAACCCACTTTTGAGACATACTGCTCAGAAAAAAAAAGATTCCTTTCAAAACATCACAGCTCACTAACAATGCACTTGGTCACCTAAGAGCTCTGACGGGGATATACAATGAGATTAAGGTTGTTTTCACACCTGCTAATGCAACATCTATTCTGCAGCTCATGGATCAAGGAGTAATTTTGACTTTCAAGTTTTATTATTTAAAAAATACATTTTGTAAGGCTAAAGCTGCCATATGTAATGATTCCTGTGATGGCTCTGGTCTGTGTGAATTGAAACCTTCTGGAAAGAATTCACTATTCTAGATGTCATTAAGAATATTTGTGATTCATGGAAGGGTCAAAATATCAACAGTAATAGGAATTTGGAAGAAGTTGATGTCAACCCTCATGGATGACTTTGAGGGATTCAAGACTTCAGTGGAGGAAGTAGCTGCAGATATGGTACAAATAGCAAGAGACCTAGAATTAGAATTGAGCCTGGAGATATGACTGAATTACTGTAATCTCATGATCAAACTTTAACAGTTGAGGTGTTGCTTCTTATAAATAAACAAAAGAAGTTGTTTCTTTTCTTTTTTAAAAAAGATTTTAGTTATTTACTTTTAGAGAGAGGGGAAGGGAAGGAGAATGAGAGGGAGAGAAACATCGATGTGAGAGGGAAATGCTGATCATTTGCCTCCTGTCCGCACCCCAACGGGGGACCGAACCTGCAACCCAGGCATGTGCCCTGACGGGGAATTGAACTGGTAACCTTTCACTTTATAGAATGACGCCCAACCAGCTGAGCCACACTGGTCAGAGCAAAAACTGGTGGTTTCTTGAGGTGGGCTCTACTCTTGGTGAAGATGCTGTGAAGAGTTGAAAAGACAACAAAGGATTTAGAATATTACATAAACTTAGCTGATAAAGCAGTGGCAGGGTTTGAGAGGATTGATTCCAATATTCAAAGAAGTTCTAAAGCAGGTAAACTGCTATCAAAGGGCATCACATGCTGCTAAGAAATTGCCAATCAATGCAATGAATTTCATTGTTGTCTCATTTTAAGAAATTGTCACAGCCACCCAACCTCCAGCAGTCACCACCCTGATCGGTCAACAAGCCTAACCATCAGGACAAGACCTTCCATCAGCGATAAGATTGCAACTCGCCGAAGGCTCATGCAGATGATGGCTGGGATTTTTTTAGCAATAAAGTATTTTTAAAGGAAAGTAAGTACATTGTTTTTTAGGCATAATGCTGTTGGACATTTAATAGACTCTAGTATGGTGTAAACGTAACTTATATAGACTGGGAAACCAAAAAATTTGCGTGACTTGCTTTATTGCACTATTCCCTTTATTGCGCTGGTGGGGACCAAACTCATGATACCCCCGAAGTGTGCCGGTGGTCACTGAGCCTGAAACAAGGTAAGAGATTCCCACACAGGGTGGTGATCCCAATCACAGGCTGCAAGGGCTCTTTAACTCTTCGTAGGAAGTATTCCAGGTCCTGGACCCATTCTTACGTGGCCAAGTCGGGGTTGAAAGGCTGTGAGCATGCAACAGCCTTTCTGAACACCTAAAACAAAACCCCACATCATCTGTGTTCCCGTCTATATATGTAGCATGAAATGGTGGACTAAGACCAGGACAGTTGCCATAAAAACTCTTACTTAGAAGAGGGAGGCATAGGAGACACGCGGCAGATTCTGGTTCGGAGCAGGTTCTGCGGGACGCACTGAGAAGGCCCCTTGCCCTTGCCGTGGAGTGACTTTTGGGCCGGACTCTGGTTCCCCTCTCTGGGAAGGACTTTTGTCCGTTGTTCTCCCTAGTTTTATAGTGAAGTGGACACGAGAGAGTTTGGCCCCGAAGCCTGTGTCTCTTTCACAACCTGCTTCTTGCTGGAGCCAGACACGCTTGACCTTTCCCACCTCCGCCCCGCCCCCCAACAAGGGAGACATCTGAAAGTCTGACCGAGCCACGGCATCGGAGGCAAAGCCCAGGGCCTCTGGAGGAAGCATAGTCTTTTCCAAGGTGTGTTACTTACACGCTTTATCACCTGGGCCGAGAAGTAGCACCCATCGTTCCTCCATCTTTTTGGCCGGAACATTTCATGTGGCCACAGCTGGCTGCAAGAGAGCAGGAAATGTAGACTTCAGCCGAGTAGCTATGTTCTCAGCTAAAACTCCGGTGTCCTGTCATTGAAGAGGCAGGGGACGGGTACTCAGTCTGATCCACACGCAGCCCCGGTGTCTTCCCTGCACCACGCTGGTCCAAATGTGGGGCTCAGCGCATCTCCATGACTCACACAGACACAAAAACACATGTACACTGGCACAAAGCCCTGTTGGTGATAACAGATCACCCAGTTTGCGAATGTGGAGGGTGTTTATGTAACATATGATTACAATTGTAACATTAGACCTTCCCATTTTTCAAAGACCCTTGGCCATTTCAGTACATTTCTCAAACTCCTGCCTGCTTTTCTCCTCATTGTACTCGTTCTATACTGCAAAGGTCCTGTCCAGTCCTGTGACTGAGTGGTTTAGCTTTCTTTCTGTATCCTTAGCTATTATCGATGCCCTGACAAGAGCACCTCCTACCCAAGCAACGTTATTAAGGGATTTTGTTAAAGGAAGATAGTTCTCCTTTAAAAGGAATTCAAGGGCCCAGTGTTAAACATTGTGATTTCTTCTTTTCACGAAGATGGTGCCCAAAGCAGAGAAGGAAGCCCTTGCCCTCCCAAAGCTGAAGCCACAGCAAAGGCCTGGAGGGCAAAGAAAGCAGTGCTGAAAGGCATCTGCAGCCACACAAAAAAGATCTGCAAGGCAGCCACCTTCCAGGGCCCTAAGACCCTGCTGTTCCAAAGGCAGCCTAGGCATCCTGGGAAGAGCACCCCCAGGACAAACAAGCTTGGCCCCTGCACCATCATCGCGCTCCCCCTGAGAACGGAGTCCGCTGTGAAGAAGGTAGAAGACAGCGGTACACGTGTGCTCACTGTGGAGGTCAAGGCCAATGAGCACCGGATCAAACAGGCGTGAAGAAGCTCTATGACGCTGCCGTGGCCAACGTCAGCACCTGGTCAGGCCTGACGGGCAGAAGAAGGGCATATGTTCGACTGGCCCCAGACTAGGGCGCTTTGGATGTTGCCAACAAAATTGGGATCATCCAAACTGAGTCCAGCTGGCTAATTCTAAATATAAAAATTTTACACTGAAAAAATGATGATTTTCTTTTACCCTGCTCAGAGTTTGTGTACAGTACAGTAGAGAAGGGACTGGAAGAAAAAGTATAAAATGTATGAAATGTATATAATTGCTTAGTGAAATTATGAAAAATTTTTTCTGTATTTTATAAATGTGTTATTATAGAAATATATTTCCTTTGTAATTGGAAAAAATAGATTATATTAAAGAATCAACTTTTTTCCTGAAAATTGGTAAACATTTTGCATAAATTATATTCAGCCCAGCTTCCTATCTGCATTTCTATAAGAAAAGAGATCAAATAATAATAACCAATGTTTAGTGAATGCTTACTCTGTTGCAGGCAATTCATTACATACAGTGCATGAATTTGTTAATTAAATGCTTCTAACAACCCTATAAAGTAGGTACCTTTAGTATTTAAATTTTATAGATTAGGGAACTAAAGCACAGAGAGGTTAGGGTACCGGTGCATGCTCACACAGCTACTACAAATAACCTGAACAAACATAGAGTGCTTACTGAATGCATTGTTCTATGTGCTTTATATGCGATAATACTATTTAATTCTTTGCTGAACGTTATGTGACAGGTAAGATCGTGGTTCCTTTTCACAGAGGAGTAAACTGAGGCCCCGAAAGGCTAGGAACTTGCCAAGGTTACACAGCTAGCCAGCGGCAAGGCTGGGGCTTGATCTGGACGGTCTGGGTCCAGGTCTGTGCTGTTGAACATTAACATTTCCCACCTGAGCTCGTGTGGTAAAGCTCAGGAGTTTATTCTCAGACACACAGGGGGCCGTGCAGGGAGGGGCTGCCCTGGAGAACACCAGCCTCAGGGATGTAAGGTCTGGGGAAGAGGCCGTGACTGCCGCGTCGTTGCGTGTGTCAGGGCCGCCGGGCTGAGCGCCACTCTGGAACCTCGCTGGGCGCATCCATTCACAGCAGGACGGGAAGACCCTAGGAGGCAAGGGTTTGAATTACAGCAGCCTGAAAATGCAGTGAGACCCTTCCCTGGAAAATAAACATCGGCATGCTTACTCAGAAAGCAAAGCCTGGGTTTGCTCGGCCCTCCCGAGACGCCGTCATTAGCGAGGGCCTCACGCAGCTGGCTTCCTGTGCGCAGCGCGGCCTAATAACGCTGACAGGCCACCTCAGCTGCACTAATGGGCTCGTGTTTTATTTATTCAGGTGCTGAGTTGACATTTCCCAGCCTCGAGAAATCTATGGATTTGGAAATAACGGAGTCTTCTCTCTTTATACTGTGATGTTATCTCCCCAAATGAAGGAAACAGTACTAGAAAAAGCATTAGGCAAAATTTAAAGCACAAATCCTTGGTGTTTAACAAGATATATTGCAAAGAAATTCCTGGCACTGAAAGCCTCTCTTTAAGCCACACGTCCACACAGCGCCAACTAAATAATGTAACAGCATTATTTATTATCTGGACCCTCCCCCACTCCTCCCTCCCTCTCTCCCTTCCTTCTTTCCTCCCTTCCTTCTTTCCTTCCTTTCTTCCTTCCTTCCTTCCTTCCTTCCTTCCTTCCTTCCTTCCTTCCTTCCTTCCTTTTGTTTTCAACTTTATATTATTTTAAATAATGATGCAATGAATAACTTTGTATATATATCACTTCACAGATGAGAGAATATTTTAGGACAAATTCCTAGAAGGGAGTCAAATGGTACGAGCACTGTGACTATAGTAAATATCGCCAAATTTCTCTTCCTTAAATATATTATTATTTTACACTTCCACTTACAAAGTATAGAGGTGCTTATTACCCTAAACTCCCAGCGATTTAGTTTATTGACTTTTCAGACTTTGTCAACTTAATAGGTGAAAAATAGTCTGTCAGTGTGTTTTTAATTAGTTTCTCTTATTATGAATGAGATTGTTCATCTTTCACACATTTCAGACATATTTATATAGTCTTTTCTTTACAAATATCCTTTACCCTTTATTCTGTGGAGTTAGTAGGCGTTTCTCATTTATTTTTTTATTGACTGTATTGGGGTGACACTGGTTAATACAATTATATGGGTTTCAGGTGTACAATCCTACAGCGCCTCATCTGTGCTGTGTGTTCACCACCCCAAGTCAGACCTCCTTCTGTCCCCGTGAGTCCCCTTCACCCACTTCTACTCCCCTGAGCTCCCTTTTCTCTGGCAGTCCCCATACCGTAGTCTGTGTCCATGAGTCTTTCTTTTCTTTCTTTCTTTTCTCAATCCCTTTGCCTTTCCCGCTCAGCCCTGAACCCCCGCCCCTCGGAGAGCTGTCAGTCTGTTCTCTGTATCCATGAGTCTGCTTCTGTTTTATTAGTTTATTTTGCTCATTAGGTTCCACATATGACTGAGATCACATGGTATTTGTCTTTTAGTAACTGATTTATTTCACTTGGCATAATACTCTCCAGGCCCATTCATGCTGTCTCAAAAAAAATAAGATTTCCCTTTTTTACAACTAAGTAGTATTCCTTTGTATAAATACATCACAGCATTTTTATCCACTCATCTACTAATGGGCTCCTTAGGCTGCTTCCAAGTCTTGGCTGCTGTAAATAACGTTGCAATGAACATAAGGGTGCATATATATATATATAATTTTTTTTTTGGAGGAATAAGTGGCATGAAGGGAAGTTGTCAACGGAAACAGCAGTAAATGAAGAGGAAAGAAGGAAACCGCCTGTCGCTGCAGACTCAGGCACCCTCCACCATACGACACAGGAGGTGTTTCAGTTTGTGACCTCCAACCCAGAAATGCCAAATGCTTTCTCATTCAACCTAATACTACTTCTGGATTCCAACCCAAAAGGAATACATGAACGTGGAAAAGCTGTTTACTGAAAGGAAACCCTCAAAGAAGAGCGAGGGAGGGAATGTAGAAATGAAGTTATGTAAGACACTCTTTAAATTGTAACTAAGTTTTTATCTCCGCAGTGATACAAAACACAGTCACATGCAGCACTGGTTCAGATTACTTAAATACCAGATACGTTTTTTAGTCCTCCAAGTAAGCGTTTGGAAATTACTTACATTAACGTGAAATGAAGGTATTAATACTTTTCTACAGTAATAACTGCATACCAGGAAGGCCAAGACAAACACAGGTCAAGGAATGGAGTTTTCCCAAAGCTGCAGTGTGAAAAGACTATAAACAGTTGATTCCATACACATGAATGGGTTTCTTTGCTCTAGGAAATCCAAATGGAATAAGGAATGGAGATGTGCATAAAGGTTTCTGGGGGGAAGAAGGACGATACCCTGTATGTAGTTGGTTTTCTGCCTCTTCTGCTACATCACATTCTTCTCGGGTGCTGTCCGATGTCCATCCTGTGAGGCTGTCCCTAAGCAGCTGCAAGATGAGGGTGCTGTCTTTTCATGAGCCCTCGTTCAGTGCATTGAGTTCTGCAATGGCCTCATTCGAAGCGCTTTAAGCAGTGTGCAGGCAAGCTCTGGGCTATGCAGGGTCTCATAGTAGAAAACAGAACGGTTAAGAGCCAGCCCCAGGCGGACTGGGTGAGTGGGCTGCGCCTCCTTGCTTACATCAAAAGCCTCTTGGTAAGCTCCTTGGGAATTACCTGTCGTTTGTTTTCGATCATCACCACATGCAACTTCAGCAAGGCACCGGAAGTAATCGCCTTCATTTTCAGGTAGAAGACCGTCCTCTCTGGATTGGTTGCGTTGGCTCTTAAATACCCAGCAACTCCAGGACTGTCGTGCAGCTGGGCCGCAGCTCCGACTCCACTTTCTCCCGATAGCCCTCAATCAGCGGCAACTTCATGTCCGACGAGCCAGTCTTCTGCTCTCCAGGTCCCTCCAGGTCCCGCGGCCCAGTGGCCCCCGACCACGTCCTTGCAGGCCACCGAGAGCAGGTTGTGCTCCTCGTTGGGCCGCTGGGCGCCCTGTTCCGTCTCGGCCTTCATGCAGATGACCATGTCGTCATAGCGTTGGTCCTGCTCCGCCAGCTTCGCCTTCTGGACCAGCTCCGTCTTCTCCATGGGACGGGGAGGGCAGCGAGGGCGAGCACCCAGCAGATCGGAGGAGGCCTACGGAGCTTGGGCTTCACATCACCACGGCCCCGCACAGTCCATATATTCTTTTGAATTAGTGTTTTGGGATGTTTTGGATATGTTCACAGAGTGGAACTGCTGGGTCATAAGCGGTTCCATTTTAAATTTTTTGAGGAAACTCCATGCTGCTTTCCACAGTGGCTGCACCATCTGCATTCCCCCGCAACAGTGCACGAGGGTTCCCCTTTCTCCACAGCCTCGCCAGCACTTGTTGTTTGTTGACTTATTGATGACAGCCATTCTGACAGGTGTGAGGTGATATCTTACTGTGGTTTTAATTTGCATTTCTCTGATGATTAGTGACATTGGGCATCTTTTCATATGTCTATTGGCCATCTGTATGTCCTCTTTGGAGAAGTGTCTATTCAGGTCCTTAGTCCATTCATTAGTGGGATTGTTTGTGGTTTTGGTGTTGTTTCATAAGTTGTTTTTAAAACAAACTTTGGATACTAAGCCCTTATCAAATGTATTGGTGAATATTTTCTCCCATTCCAGGGGTTCTCTTTTTACTTTGTTGATGGTTTTCATTGCTGTGCAAAAAATTTTTTAGTTTGATGTAGTACCATTTGTTTATTTTTTCTTTTGTTTCCCTTTCCTGGGGAGATATATCAGATAAAATAGTGCTACAAGCAATGTCTGAGATTTTACTGCCTATGTTTTTTTCTAGGGTTTTTATGGTTTTGAGTCTAACATTTAAGTCTATAATCCATTCTGAGTTTATTCTTGTGTATGGTGTAAGAAGATAGTCTAGCTTCATATTTTTGCATGTATCCATCCAATTTTCCCGACCCCGTTTATTGAATAGACTGTCTTTACTCCAATGTATATTCTTGCCTCCTTTATCAAATGTTAACTGGCTATAAAGGCGTGAGTTTATTTTTGGGCTATCCATTCTGTCCCATTGATCTATATATCTGTTTTTATGCCAGTACCATGCTGTTTTGATTACTACGGCCTTATAGCATAGTTCAATATGAGGTAGTACAGTTTGAGGTCTGGTAGCTTGATTCCTCCAACTTTGTTCTTTTTTCTCAAGGTTGCTGTGGCTATTCAGGGCCTTTTGTGGTTCCATATTAACTTTTGGAATATTTGTTTTAGTTCTGTGAAATATGCTATTGGTATTTTATAGGAATTGCATTGAACCTATAGATTGCACTGGGTCATGTGGGCATTTTAATGATGTTAATTCTTTCTATCCATGGATACACTATATGCTTCCACTTATTTGTATCTTCTTCAGTTTCTTTCTTCAGTGTCATAATTATCTGAGTACAGGTCTTTTACATCCTTCATTAAATTTATTCCTAGGTTTTGGGGTTTTTTTTTTTTGAGACAGTTGTGAATGGGACTGTTTTCTTAGTTTCCCTTTCTCATAGGTCATTATTGGTGTATAAAAATGCCACTGATGTCTGGCATTTTTATACACCAATGTTTATTCTGGCATGTTTATTTTGTATCCTACTACTTTACTGAATTTATTTATCAATTCTAGTAGTTTTTTGGTGGACTCTTTAGGGTTCTCTACAGACAGTATCATGTCATCTGCAAATAATGATGTTTTACTTTTTTCTTTCTAATCTGAATGCCTTTATTTCTTCTTTTTGCCTGACTGATGTAGCTAGGGCTTCTAGTACTATGTTGAATAAGAATGGTGAAAGCAGGCATTCCTGTCTTGTTCCCTATCTTAAGGAAAACACTTTCAGTTTTTGCCCATTGAGCATAATATTGGCTGTGGGTTTGTCGTATATGGCCTTTATCACATCGAGGTATGTTCCCTTTATTGCCATTTTGTTGAGAGTTTTTTATCACAAATTGGTGCTGGATTTTAACAAATGCTTTCTTTGCATCTATTGATATGATCATGTGGTTTTTATCTTTCATTTTGTTTATGTGGTGTATCACATTTATAGATTTGTGGATATTGTACCAACTATGCATCCCTGAAATAAATCCCACTTGATCATGGAGTATGATCTTTTTAATGTATTGCTGGATCTATTTTGGTAATATTTTTTGAGGATTTTAGTGTCTATGTTTATAAGAGATAATGGCCTATAATTTTATTTCTTTGTAGTGTCTTTATCTGGTTTTGGAATTCGGATAATGTTGACCTCATAAAATGAGCTTGGGAGCCTCCCCTCATCTTGATTTTTTGGGAATAGTTTGAGTAGGATATGTATTATTTTTTCTTTGGATGTTTGGTAAAATTCACCAGAACTTTTGTTTGCTGGGAGTTTTTTGATTAGATCTTAAATTTCACTAGCTGTAATCTGTCTATTCAGATTCTCTGATTCTTCCTGACTTGGTTTTAGAAGATTATATGTTTTTAGCAATTTATCCATTTCATTCAGATTGTTCAATTTGTTGACATATAGTTGTTCATGATATTTTCTTACAATATTTTTAATTTTTTTGGTGTCAATTGTTACTTCTTTCATTTCTGATTTTATTTATTTGGGTCTTCTTTTTTCTTGATGTCTGGTTGAAGGTTTGTCAATCTTGTTTATCTTCAAAGAACGAATTCTTGGTTTCATTGATCTTTTTATTTATTTTTTACTCTATTTTGTTTATTTCTATTCTGATCATTATTACTTTCTTCCATCTACTCACTTTGGACTTTGTTGCTGGTTTTTTCTTTTTTCTTTTTTAAAAAGATTTTATTTATTTTTAGAGAGAAGGGAAAGGAGGGAGGAAGAGAGAGAGAGAAACATCAGTGTGTGGTTGCCTCTTGAGTGCTCCCTTTTGGGGACATGGCCTGCAACCCAGGCATGTGCCCTGACTGGGAATCAAACTGGCAACCCTTTGGTTCACAGTCCAGCACTCAGTCCTTTGAGCCACACCAGCCAGGGCTGTTCTATATATTTTGGATCATTGTGTTCTGATTTTCACTTGTTTCTAAGTGTATTTTGATTTCTTTTTTGATCTCTTTGCTAACCCATTCATCGTTTAGTAACATGTTATATAACCTCCACGACTTTGAGTGTTCTTCCATTTTTTTTCTTGTGATTGATACCATTATTGTCATAAAAGATGCTTGACATAATTTCAATCTTCTTAAATTTATAGAGCCTTGTTTTGTGTCCTAACACGTGGTCTATCATAGAAAATGTTCCATGTACACTTGAAAAGAATGTATATTCTGCTGCTTTGGGATGAAATGCTCTGAAGATATCAATTAAATCCATTTAATCTAGTGTGTCATTTAAGACAATCCTTTGTTGTTGATTCAACAACAAAGGAAACAACAACAAGGAAATCGTTTCCTTGTTGATTTTCTGCCTGGGAAGTCTGTCCATTAATGTGAATGGGTTGTTAAAATCCCCTCCTATGTCTGTATTACTCTCAGTCTCTCCCTTTACATCCATCAAGATTTGCTTTACATATTTAAGTGCTCCTCCTTTGGGTGCATAAATGTTTACTGGGTTATAACCTCTTGTTGGACTGCTCCCTTTATCATTAAGTAGTGTCCTTCTTTGTCCCTTACTATAGTCTTTGTTTTAAAGTCTATCTTTTCAGATATAAATATTGCTGCCCCAGCATTTTTTCTTTTCTATTTGCATAAAATGTCTTTTTCCATCCCTTTATTTTTAGTCTGTGTATATCTTTCATTCTGAGGAGGGTCTCTTGTGGACAGCATATGTAAGGGTCTTGTTTTCTTCTATATTTAGCTACACTATGTCTTTTGAATGGAGCATTTAAGCCATTTAGATTTAAAGTGATTGTTGATTGGCACATATCTATCGCTATTTTATTTTTTAAACTATGTTCCTGTGGCGGCGGCCTCCTTCTTTTCCCCCTCCTTAACCCCTCCCCCTTCTCCTCCTCCTTCTCCTCCTCCTCCTCCTTCTTCTTCTGTCAGGTCCTTTAACATTTCTTGTAATACAGGTTTGTGGTAACAAACTCCTTTAGCTTCTTTCTGTCTGGGAGCTCATTATTTCTCCTTCAATTTCAAATGATAGCGTTGGTGGGTAAAATAGTCTTGGTTGTAGGTCTTCGCTTCTCATCATTTTAATATTCCATGCTGATCTCTTCTGGCCTGAAGTATTTCTGTTGAGAAATCAGCTAACAATCTTATGGGAGCTCCCTTATAGGTACTGTTTTTCTCTTGCAGCTTCTGAGATTCTTTCTTTGTCTTTAAGCTTTGACATTTTAATTATGATGTATCTTTGTGTGGGCCTCTGCATTCATATTGTTTGAGAATCTGTGCCTTCTGGACTTGTTGGACTTGTGTGTCTTTTTCCTTCACCAGGTTAGGGAAGTTTTCAGTCATTATTTCTTCAAATAGGTTCTCGATCTCTTGCTCTCTCTTTTCTCCTTCTGGTACCCTTATAATACAAATGTTATGCTTCATGTTGTCCCAAATGTCCATAAACTATCCTCATTTTTAAAAATTCTCTTTTCTTTTTACTGCTCTGCTTTAGTGTATTTTTCTACCTTATCTTTCAAGTTGTTGATTTGATCCTCTGCTTCATCCAACCTACTGTTTACTACTTGCAGCACATCTTTATGTCAGATATTGTATTCTTCAATTCCTATTGGTCTTTTTTTTGTGTGGTTTCCATGTCCTTTTTCATGTTGTTGTAGTTCTTACTAAGTTCCTTGAGCATACTTATAATCATTACTTTGAACTCTATATCTAATAAATTACTTGTCTTCATTTCACTTAGCTTTTTCTGGAGAGTTTTCTTATTTCATTTGGGGGTCTGTTTCTTTGTCTCCCCATGTTGGCAGCCTCTTTGTGTTTGTTTTTATGTATCAGGGAAACATGCTATGACTCCCAGTCTTCATGGGGTGGCCTTATGTAGTAGGTATCCCGTGAGGTCCGGTGGTGCTGTCTCCTTGATCACCTGAAATGGGTGCTCTAGGAATAGCCCTTGTGTTTTTATGTGAGCTCTCCTGTTGTAATTGAGTCTTGACTGCAATTTGCTCATTCATGTATGGGACTGACTCTCAGGCTGGCTCACACTGAGGCTCAAGCCCTACCATGGTGTGTGAGCTGCTGTGTAGGGCTAACCATATAAAGTGGAATTTGTCTCAGTAGTGTTTGGTGCCTGCTCGAGATCTCCCTTTGGATGTGCTGTTTGTGAAGCTTATTGGATTTTGTTCTGATGTTGCTGGAAGCTGGCCTCTGGGTGTCCTGGTTCTGGGCCTCTTGGGAGAGATTCTGGTGTCCAATGTCAGACACTGTCTGTGCCTGGCCCCCAGAAACCTATTTGGAGCTACGCGTGATCCACAGTTTGTGGCTGCCTCTGCTGTGCTTGCTTGTACCTGAGAAGGACCAGGCTGTGCACCAAGGCCAGGTTTTACCAACTCTGGACCCAGGGGCAGGTCAGCAAATGTCCCAAGGAACCCAGTGAGATCTGCCTCCACCTGCCTTTGCCTGCTGGCTGCTTGTTAGGCTCAGTCACTGAAAGAGCCTCTGGCGGATTCAGAATGGGGCTAGTGGGTCTCCCATGAGTGAGAGGCTCTGGTCAGGCTTCAGAGAAGGGGATGGGTGTCGTCTCTGCCCTGGGGCCACACAGCTCATTTTGTCTAGGATTTTTCCCTGACCTCTGCAGGGGGAAGCTACTAGGAGTGAGGTAGGTGGCACTTCTGGTACCTGGAGGTTGGGTCTTCCGGAAGCCAGTTGAGTGGTTCTATTGGATCTGCTGTGAGGGGGAACTACTAGTCAGGTTCATGGAAAAGTGGGGGGAATGGCCCACATCCAAAGCCTGACAACTTAGTCACTGATATCCCCTGAGCCTGTCCAGACCTCTGCCCCCTGGCCTTGGCTGCTGACTCCTCAGCAGGGCCTTAGCTCTGCAGGGCACGTGAGAGGGACTCTAGAGGGTGGGGCTATTGCTTTCCCCCAGTCTGATGCTGTAAAGAAGGGAGTGCTCCACCCAATAAAATGGCACATGCAGTGTGGTAGAGTGACTCAACAGAGGGATCCTGGCGGCTGTCTGCTCAGCTCCCTCCCCGGAGCCACAGACCCTGGACTCTCCTCAGGCAACTCAAGTCCGCCTCGCCCTCCCTCCACCGGAGCCCGGGATGAGTGGCTGAACATGAAACTGTGTGCATTGGCCCTGTAAGGGGGTGCCTGTGTCTCTAGCAGATTCCATCTCTCCCTGGCAGACAGAAACCCTGCTGCTTTTCACAGCTGGATGTTATGTGGCGCGTCTTCCTGGCTCTGGTGCTCTGGGCTGGGGAGCCTGGCTTGGGGTTGTGGCCCCAGGCTGCTCTGGGGGAACCCCCATGGCTGAGACAGGCCTCCGGAGCCTCCGAGGCCGTCACCTGCGGGAGGAGAGCCAGCCCTTTTTGCTTCTCCACCATTCACACCAGTTTTGATGTGGCTTCTTCTGCAAAGTTTCGGTTATAAGACTCCCCTTCAGCTAGTCTTCAGTTGGTTATTCAAGCTGATTGTTCTTAATTTAGTTGTAATTCTAGTTTGGTCCTTGGAGGAGGTGAGTGTAGCGTCCACCTGCCTCGACACTGTCTTGGAATCTCCTGGACTCTGTCTAAGTCGAGTGTATGAAAGTGTATTTCTCCTACCGCACAGATGAGAGCAAAGGGTTTCCTAAAATGAAAAATGACGGTTAAATTAGGCAGTGGCTAATGAAGACTCTTTTATACGTTTCTCCCTTTTATTTTTAAAGTAACTTTTATTATTGAAGTAAAAAATACATATACAAGAGTGAGCAAATTGTGAGTGTTTATTTTGGCACATTTTTACACACACCTATACAGCCACCACTTTGACTCAAAGGACAATGCCACTATTTCTTCAGAAACTTTGTGCTCCTTTAAAATCCTCTCTCCAACATTAATCACTATCCTGGCTTCTTTTTCTTTTTAATTTTTATTTTAAAATAGAACATGGATATATAAACCACGTAACACATAGGTATAAGATGTGGAATTATTATAAGGCAAACACTTGTAACTACCACTCAGAGCTGTCCTAATGGTGCTCATATGTGACCCACTGGCTCGGTCGCTGTTACTATGCCTAATCAATAGACAGAACTAGGAAAAATACATAAAAAAAAAACTCATGAGGCCAAATCAATTCAAATTCAGGTCTCTAAGACTTTTACTTAGCCTCTCCTGTCGGAAATCTTTTCTTCCATGCTGAGAATAATTCTTTTTTTAAAAAAAGATTTTATTTATTTATTTTTAGAGAGAGGGGAAGTGAAGAAGAAAGAGAGGGAGAGAAACATCAATGTGTGGTTGCCTCTTGTGCGCGTCCCTCCTGGGAACCTGGCCTGCAACCCAGGCATGTGCCCTGACTGGGAATTGAATCTGTGACCCTTTGGTTCGCAGGCCAGCACTTAATCCAGTGAGGCACACCAGAGAGAATAATTCTACAGGATATAGAGAAAAATAGTATTAGACTACCACGTGGGCATTTACTTGCTTTATCCTATATTACACACTTAAATGTCCCAGGGTAAAGCAGCAATAGACTAACACCAACAAGGTTAAAATTATTTTTGTGTATTTTCTCTCCCCAATTTCTTCTTATATAAGAAATAATTGTAGTACATACAGCAATTCCTACTACATTTTCTGCTTTATAATCCTCATCCGGCGTTAGTTCTCTAAGCAACTATGTATCTCTTGCGTAGGTCCTTTGATTCTTGGAAAGTCATTCTCTAGGGGATTCCTCAAGAAGCCTTCGTTCCAACTATTTCCCAAGTTCTTGACTATTGATAAGAGTTTTTATCCTTTGTATTAAATAGTTTGGCTAGGGATAAAATTCTTCTCACTCTTTGCATTGCCTTTCCTTGAATGTCTTCATATACTACTGCATCTTCTTCTAGCATGAACTATCACTGTTGAAAAGTCTGATGAGGAAAAAAATATAATAAAGATTAAAAAAGTCTGATGACAATCAGATATTTTTCCCCCTTTAAGCAATGTGGTCTTTTGATTGGATGTCTAAATATTTTCTATAAAGTAAATATTAGTATTGGTCATTCTGAATTTTTTTCCCCATCTACAGGGTATGTCTTTTTCATATGAGGAGTTTTGATTCACATGTGTGCATTTCTGTGGTTCTACACTCAGAAGTGAGAATTGCAGAGTTATGTGGTGTGCGCATGCTCAGATTTACTGGATACTGCCAAAAACCTTCCAGAAGTGGTGGATCAATTTAATTCCCAGCAACAGTGTGTGAGAATTACAGTTGTTCCCTATCTTTCTCAACTATTGGCATTGTCCTTTTTCAGTTATTCTGGTGTATGTGTAGGAATAACTTATTGCAGGATCAATTTTCATTTCCTTGATGATAAATTAAATCTAGTACCTTTTTGTATGTTTATCACTCAATTGAATATCTTTTTATTTAATTATTTTTATTTTCAGAGAGGGGTAAGGAGGGAGAGAGGGGGAGAAACATGGATATGTGAGAGAAACATTGATTGGTTGCCTCTTGCACGCCCCCAACTGGGGACCTGACCTGCAACCCAGGCATATGCCTTGCCTGGAATTGAACCAGTGACCTTTTGGTTTGCAGGCTGGCACTCAGCCCACTGAGCTACACCAGCCAGGGCTGAATAGTTTTTTAAAATGACATTCTTGTACAAACTTTTGGTTTCCTTTTTATTTTATTGTTTGTATTTTCCTATGTATTTGCAGGAGTTCCATACATATTCTGGATAAGAAGCTGTCATATTCATTGCGAATATCTTTTTTCACTCTGTGACTTGCTTTTCTACATACTCTTCATGTCTTTGGTGAAGAGAATATTTTAATTTTTATGTAGTTGAATTTATTCAAACATTATACTTTTCCTTTATGGTGTGTGTGTGCGTGCGTGTATGCATATCTTGTTAAAGAAATGTTTGACTACCCAAGATAGTACAAAATTATGCTTTCTTGTAAAACCTGTATTATTACCTTTGACAGAATAATAATCACCTGGAATCACTTCTGGAATGGAAAGTAGGACCTCTGAAAACCTGCTTCAAGACTGTGCTTGAAAAATGAAGGAGAAATTAAGACAATCCCAGATAAACAAAAACCGAAGAATTAATCACTCGCAGATGTGCCTTAAAAGAAATATTAAAAAGTCCTTTTGGCTGAAATGAAAAGAAACTAGGCAGTAGCTCAAATATGCACAAAGAACTAAAAACTACCAGCATAGATTCTATACAGATAAATTAAAAGACAGTATAAAAGTATGATTTTTTTGGTAATGAATACAGTAATGTGCCAGGAAAAGATGGGGATAGGCCTGAGAAAGGTGTCCTTGGGTGACTTCTGCAGGGCGGGGGCCTCAGAGCGCAGTCACGCAGGCCAAGTGTGGCACCGCACCCCTCGGGTGTGTGGCGGAGCCAGCTGCTTGGCGGCAGAGGGAGGACAGCGTTGCTGGGTGAGACATCCCTGCAATTAAAAAAACCAAAATAAAACGGATGAACAGAAGAAAAACAAGTAAGAGTTTATTAACATGTATACTTCCTACATACAGGGGACAGACCCAGAGAAACTGAGCAACTTGCCAAAACGGCTGAAGCCACGACCTTAAATACCATCTTCAAATGAAGACAGAAAAGGTTGGGTCTGGAGGGAATCAGTTACGGGAGGTTTCCAGAAAGAGCTCGGTAAATCAGGGTAAGGTCGTTAAGGCTGTTATGCAAGTTCACATCATTACCCCTTGCGCTGGTAAGAGTTTCTAGAGATAGGACCTCCCCGTCTTCCAGGTACAGTGAGGGAGAGGTAGCCTCACAAATGCAGGCTTCCCTTACAAATGGGAATGCTTTTTTACAGAGGGTAACTTCTGCTTGGTTTTCAGAGCTTTTCCCACATGTGCTGTTTCTTAAAATTAACCAGCCTAACCCTGGCTGGTGTGCCTCAGTGCGCTGGGCATTGGTCTGCGAAGCTAAAAATTCGCCCTTTCAACCCTGGATCACTTGGGGTGGTGCAAGAGGCAACCAATCGATGTTTCTCTCACACATAGCTGTTTCTCTCCCACTCTTTTTCCCTCTCCCTCTCTAAAAAATAAATAAAATTAGAAAAAAATTAACTAGCCTAAAATACTCCTTATGCCAAAAAGACATATTTTGGGGTGACAAATTTTGTTTCTTTATAGCTCCTGGGCTACACATCTGTATACCATGTAACTGTACTGAGTACTGTTAGCAATTGTAACCCAGTGGCATCTGTCCAATGCATTGCGTTAGTACGTTAGGAGAGCTACAGGACTAGACGACAGAATTTTTTAGCTCCATTATAGCCTTATAGGACCATTGTCGTGTATGTGGTCCATCGTGGACCAGAAAGTCATAATGCGGTATATAAGCGCATCTCCTTCCATTTTGTATAAAATTTCAAACTTATTTGCGTACAGTTGTCCATAATATTGGCTTACTGTACTTTTAATAAATGTAAACTCTATGATGTCACCTTTCTCATGTCCAAAATTAGAAATTTACGTCTTCTCTCTTGTTTTTCCCTAATCAGACTCAACCTCAGCAGTGTTGTCATTTTGAACCGGGTAATTTTTTGCTGTAGGGACTCCCCGTCGGGCGTGCAGCAGCGTTCTGGCCTCTGCCTGTTACAGACCAGCAGCGCTCCGGGCTGTGACAGCCCGTACTGCTTCCCCACGTTGCCACATGTCCCCTGCAGGGCAAAATTACTCCCAGATGAGAATCACTTTTCCTGATCTTTGCAAACTACCAGATACTTACTTCATTAATTCAGATTGTATTTTTAGTCTTCTGCCTCTCTATTTAATATGGTCATTCTTCTTCTAACTTTTTGAACATATGGAATATAGTTATATTCTCACATCCTTGTCTACTAATTCTAATATCTATATCAATTCCGTGTTGGTTTTATTTGGTTGATTTTGTTACCAGACTGGACTGGGTCTGAATGCCCAGTGGTTCCAAGCCTAAAGGCAGCTCCAAGATAATTTTATGAGAAGGAACCTGATTGCAAGCCAGCCAGCATGGTCACAGTGGGGACTGTTCCCAGAACAGCATGTCTCTCACCAATGCATCAAATCCATCTTTACCGGGGGAAATCATGCACACACAGCAAGGTGGGCTTGGTCATTGCCTGTGGAGTGGGGGATATTCCAGAGCGCACATGACCGGGAAACACGGCAGTACATACATTGCATGTTCAAAATGGTGGAAATCTCTGCCTCTGGGTGGAGATTTTAGTGCTATAATGAGGGAATAATGAGGTAAGTTTATGAGGAGGTCACTGGAGGTCCTTCAGGTTGCTCCAGCCGGCCTCAGGTGGTTTCATCTGGTTCACCCCTTGGCTTTGCAAAATTGCTTCTGAAAAACAGTTCTAGCAATCATGAAGGTCAGGGATTGCATAGGTATGTATAAAATCTGACTGAGTCTTGGTCTTTCTGTGAAACTTTCAGCAAATTATAAGACAGCATTAGACACACCTTACAAATTTTAGAGTGACCTAAGTAGGGTAACAGGATAATCAAGGCAAGGTTATAAACTCTAAACAAAGCTTAATCTATGCTTGGCTACCTGCCAGACTACATGTGTAGGTTAAGGTACAATTCTTCTCCTCATTATAGGCCATATCTTCCTGCTTCTTGCCTGCTTAGTAAATTTTTTAAAAAAATATTTTATTTATTTATTTTAGAGATAGGGAAAGGGAAAGAGAAAGTGAGGGAGAAAACCACCCTGACTGGGAATTGAACCCACAACATTTCAGTTCACAGGCCAGCACCCAACCCACAAAGCCACACCAGCCAGGGCTTCACCTACTTAGTAAATTTTGACTGGATATCAAACAAGTGAATTCTACCCCACTTCATGTTAAATATATTTGCATTCTTATTTTAAAATGTATTGATTTTAGAGAGAGAAGGTGCCGGGAGGGTGGGCAGAGAGAGAGAAGGATTTGTTATTCCACTTATTTGTGCATTCATTGGGTTGATTCTTATATGCGTCCTGACTGGGGATCGAATCCACGACCTTGGCATATTAGGATGACGCTCTAACTAACTGAGCCACCTGGCCATTGTGGAATGAACCATTCTTTTTCATTGTGTCATAAAATTTTTCAAACATATACAAAAGGAATAAAATAATAAAATAAACCACATACATCCTTTCTATATATAAATAATCATTATAGCTTTTCCCCATTGGCTTAATCTATTTTCCTCTTTTCCTGAAGTATTTTAAATATATTAAACGTATCATGTAGTTTGTCTCTCCATAGCTCAATATGAATATTTTCTCATCTAATTACCATGACATTATTCATATCTAGCAAAATTAATAATAATTGGTTCCTTCTGATAACCAGACCAGAAACAGATATCTTTAATTGTCTCAAACAGTATTTTTATATTTTGTTCACCTGAATCAAGATCCAAAAGAAAGCCTATGCCTTATATTTTGTTGTTTAGTGTTAATAAGTTAAAAAACACTCAGAACAATGGCCCATGACTTTTTTCAGTTATTTACTTGTTTCAGAAGGTGGGTCACTTGTCTTGTAGAATGTCCGGTGTTCTGCACTTGTCCGTTTCTCCCGGTGGAGCCGTCCACGTGTTTCTCAGTCTCTCACGCCTCCTGTAAATGGCAGTAGCTCTAGAGCCGGGTTGGGTGCAGGTTCTGCCTCGCGGCCCGAGCACTTCAGAGGCGGTGCTGCGTGTTCTGTGTTCCAGCGCAACAGGAGGCACACAGGTGTCCCTTGCTCAGCTTTTGGCAATACCAAGACTGATTACCTGTTTCAACGGGTGATAGCTTGATATCTACTTGTTAAGTTCCCCTTCAATTTTTTCTCTAATTGTTTCACCCAGTGATGATATTTGACTGAATTGAGTGTTTCACTAGGGATTGCAAAATGATGATTGAGAAAAATTACTCTATTCCCTCATTCATTAGCTGGATAGTTTCTGAAAAGAAAGATTTTTTTTTTAAATCAACTAAAGCGATTTGGTTATCCTAAAATTAAGGTAAGAGATGAATCCTTGTATTTTACCTCATACGGGTCAGGTTTTTGTTTTTGATGTTGCCTTTGTGTGACCTTTTTTTCTTCTTTTTATTTTTTTAAAGACTTTACTTATTTATTTTCAGAGAGGGGAAAGGATGGAGAAGAGAGGGAGAGAAACACCAATGTGTGGTTGCCTCTTGCGTGTCCCCTACTGGGGACCTGGCTTGCAACCCAGGCATGAGCCCTAGTCTGGGAATTGAACCAGCGACCTTTTGTTTCGCAGGCCACACTCAGTCCACTGAGCCACACCAGCCAGGACTTTTATCTTCCTTTTAAAAAAATCATTAAGAACTATGGGTATATACAACATAAATTCAATATCTTTAAATCAACTGTTTTCAGTAATTTTTTGATGCAAACACTGTCTCATTTTTGACTGAAAGTGGTCACCTATGGCTGGTTTTGGTGCCTTGAAAGCTTCCTTGGGCTTTGTTATGAAAAACCATTCTAAACTAGAGAAATGCTTGGATTACATATTTTTCATGAATTTTCTTTCTTCAAAGTACCCATGGAAATTTAGGCTAATGGTGAATAAAATGTTGCCAAAAAAAGATGTCCCTCTAGGTTCTTGTAGGAACTTCTTTGCACATCAGCAATAAATGGATTATTTCTCTATCTTTCTTCTTCTGTGTGTTCAGTGTTCAGCAAATATTTATTGAATGCTTAATATAGTCAATGCCCCATTCTACCTGCTGAATAACTACTACCAAACAAATCAATGCTCCTGTTGACTTGAAATTTATATCCTAGTAGGGGAGACAGGAAATAAACGAGGTAAATGAATGTAGTAAGTTTTACAGTGACAAGGGCTAAGAAAAAGCAGAGAGATAGAAAATGTGTGTGTGTGTGTGTGTGTGTGTGTGTGTGTGTGTGTGTGTGTAACAGTGGAGGGGTGTTGAAATTTTAAACAGAGTGGCCAGGCCAGGCTTCACTGGGAAGGTGGTATGCGAGGAGAGAGCTGAAGGAAGTGAAGGAGCAAACCACTTGGCCACCTGGGAGAAGGGCTTGTAGGCACGGAAACGTGCCAGACTGCAGTGGGAGCAGGCTTAGTGTTTTCAAGGACTGGCAAGGCTGGGGTGCCTGGAACACGGGGTGCAAGAGGAAGGAGACGAGGGGGTCAGGAGGCAGTGGTGGGGACAGACCACGTAAGGCCTTCGGGTGGCGATGAGAACGTGTCTTGCTGAGATCCAACGGCAGAGGGTGTAACTGAGCACGGGGGCCCCTGCGGTTACTTTCTGAAACCCGCTGACCCGCCCTGGGGCTGCTTCCTGGGACGGCCAATGCCAGGTGTGGCGGTAGCACTGAGGCAGGCCCATTTTTGGGAGAAAATGGGACTTTTCTCATGGGTGGCGGTGGCTGGTGAACTCGCTAAACCTTCCTTCAACCAAAGGGACATACAGGATGCTTCCCCTCGACCTTCCGTCGCTTTCTCCCTTCCTTAGGGTCAGACTTGCTTCGCGGTCTGCTGATTCTCTCAAATTACCCCAGTTCCCTTCCCATTCTTTCTCAGAGATGTTTCCCCTAATAAAATTTTTGCACGTTTTTAACATAATTTTTTATTGTGGAAAAAAACGTACAGATCACAGAATTGACCATTTTAGCCATTGTTAAGCACACAGTCCAGTAGCACTGAGCACGCTCACTTGGCTGTGCAGCCACCGCGGCCGTCCACCCCCGAACTCTTTCCCTGCCCCAACTGAAACTCCACACGCAGTAAACATCATTAGGTAAGTCTGGTGCCCTGCTTCTGCAGGGACAGTTTCTGGAGATTTATTTGGTTCATTTGAATGGACAATGTTTTCTTGTTTTTTGATGCCTTGTGCTCTTTTGTTGAAAATTGGGCTTTTGAAGAAAGAGCAATGTCTCCCAGGCCTTGCAGACTGGCTCTGTGGAGTGGGAGAGCTTTCCTAACCAGCCCAGTGTGAAGGTTCCTGGTCTTCAGGCCTTTTCTGACCACGCATCTTTCTCAGGCCTGTGCTCCTCTTGTCCACCCACCTCCCTTTGATATATTTTTTAAATATCTTAATTTCCCTCAGAATCTCACTCCTGCTTCTTCTCGGGGCTATAGCTGTTCTAGAGCATTCCTCAGTCCGTGGCCTTTGCCCTGGGTGTCTGCAGGTCTGTCAGCGCTTGCAATTTTCTTGAGTCATGTCTGCTGCTTCCTGCAGCTTCCCAGCCTGAGACCCAAGTTGCTTTTGGCCGACAGAGCTCCGACTTAGGCATTGCTGAGGCCAATCCCACACATAGTCTGCAGACAGGTTAAAAACCGGCAAATCTGTTTCACAGACAGGGACTGGGGACTAGGCCACTGCTTCCCGCAAACGGGAAATTTCCTACCCTTTTGAATGTGGCATTTTCTTGATTTGGCATTTGCTTGGCTGCTGTCGATTTTTACCTGATTTCCAGAATTCCTATATACTTATTTTGTTTCATTTCTGATTATTCGTTTAATGTTCTCATGGGAGAAGGATGGCCTAGAGCTTCCTCGTTTGCTGTCTCGTTGACATCGCTTCGCACTTTTCATGCCAGCCTGGCATCTGCTTCTCGGAGACCACAGACGAACACAGATTTATAAATATTGGAAAGGGTTTTACTTTTTTCCTAAATGTGATGAAAGGCCCTGAGGTCTTGAGTAGGGGAATGCATCGTCTGATTTACGTTTAGACAGATTTTCTCTGAACGCTGTCTTGAGATTGGCCTGAATGGCAGCAAGACAAACCCTAAGTGTGCCCTGGGAGGCCATCAGAATATTCTGGGTACGAGATTACGGTGGCTCGGACGGGAGTCCCAGCAGCAGATGTGGCGGGGTTCTGAGTATATTTTAAAGGTAGAGTTGGTAGACTTTACTTACAGATGGGGTATCAAGGACAAAGGGAACTGGAAGATTGGATTTGCCAATGACTGAGAAGAAAGGCAGCGTGCAAATACCAGGAGCTCAGTTTTGGACGTCATAGTTTTGAGATGTCCATGAGACATAAGTTGGAGGGGGTATGTGTGCTTAAAGTCCCCATCTGGGCTGGGGAAATACATTTTGGATAGTAAAACAATGGTAATTAAACCTAGGAGACTAAATGCAACCATCCAGGGAGTGAGTGTAGACAGAAAAAAACATTGGTTCAAGGACAGAGGATGGAATGCTCTAATGTTAGAGTTTGGGGAGATGAGGAGGAACCAGCAAAGACTGTTAGTACAGATATTCACATTGAATCATCTTTGGTAATCACATTGAATCACAAAAATTTATGTAATTTATTTCCCTGAGGAAACTAATCTAGAATAGGTCCAATAATTACAGACAAATTCTATGAGGTTCTTTAGTACATTCACATAGCCAATTAACAGTCATTTTAGCAGTTATAGGATTAAAACTTGCAAAGTGGATAAATTTTTAAAAAATCACCACTTACATTTGACAGACCCAGGAACCCTGTGTTTTAAGTCATCACAATGATTTGAAATTTTACATTGATATTATAAGTTCATTATGGAATATTGCTTCTTTTATATTATATATAATATCAATAACTGACCATTCTGACAGCCTGCGATTCCTCTGGTGATCTTACACAGGACAGGAAGTGAGACGTTACCTCTGGGGGTGAGACCTTGCTGTACGTCGGGCCTTCTCCATATCCTGTGTGGGCACTTAGCTGTGTGAACCTGCGCCCCATTGCGCGCCCTTTTCTTCAGAGCAAGCCATGTGTTCTGAAAAGTATTCCAGAGGGCACTTAGATTAATTGTAAACGTATGGTAAATTATTGATATTATATGTAATATATAATAAATGGTAAGAGCTTCCTGTATGTAAAACTTTCTTAAACAGGACACTTAACCACAGAAGAAAAAGAACTGATAAATAGAACTTCATTAAAATTAAAAACTTCCGTTCACAAAAATAGCACTTCACAAAAGAAGATACGCCTACAGCCAGTAAGCATATGAAAGATGCCCATTACTCCTCAGGTGTCTATGTTTATTAGAAAGGATTGGCTGAATGGTTACGGAATCTGACAGGCCCCAGAATCGGCGGTCGGCATGCAGCTGGGGGAGCTGAAAGTGTAGTTCCAGTTCGGGTCCACAGGCCCGGGACCCGGGAAGAGCTGATGTTTCAGTTTGAGTCTGAAGGCAGAAAAAAAAATTCATGTTTCTGTTCCCAGGCAGTCAGACAGAAAGGTCGCCTTTTATTCAGCCTTTGTGTTCTATTCAGACCTGCAACTGATTGGATGAGGCCCACCCACCTTGGGAAGAGCAATTCTGCTTCACTCAGTCTACAGACTCCAAGGTTCACCTCATCCAGAAACACCCTCATAAACACACCCGGAACAATGTTTGACCAAATATCTGGGAATCCTGTGACCTGGTCAAGTTGACATAAAATTAACTATATATTTATATCTATCCATACATATTTGGATATTTCATGCATGAAATAACCGTGTATGTATCTGTATACTTAACAGTTAATATGAGTGCTCTCTGGAATACTTTTACAGAACACATGGCTGCTCTGAAAGAAAGGGCGAGCCATGGGATGCCAGTTCACACAGCTAAATGCCTGCATGGGACATGCAGAAGGCCTGACGTAGCAAGATCTCACCCCCAGAGATAACTTCTCACTTAACTGTTCCGTATACGATCATCAGAGTAATCAAAGGTTGTCAATTTGTAAATAATTTAAATCCCTTTTCAAACATACTTGAACATAAAATCTTTTCCCTAGCACAGTGTTTGGTGATTTATAATATGGCACGTAAAGGGGTTTGTGAAGCAAGAAGTAAGCTGTCCTCCACAGGGGAGCTGGGCGCGTGCCCCACTGCGGATCTTTTGAAGTGGGGATGTAGTTTAGGTCAGTGACAGCCAAGCGGAAGACTGCAGCAGATCTGTGACCCAGAGACTGTTGTTCTGTCCCGTAGATGAGAAATCAAGCTGTGTGGATTTAACTCAGGATATTCTGCAAGTCAATGACAGAGGCTGAGAAAGGGTTTAGCAGGCTGAACAAACATTCCATTTCAGTTCACAGACTTTCCTGGCTCTGGTTTTATGAGTTTCACCTAGTGCCCAATGAAAAGTCCTGGCTTAGCAAACCGTCTCTGCAGAGACCATTTCATGAAGCCAATTAAAAGTTTTCCTGGCGCCTCTTTGTCCTTCTCCCTTCCTTAATATAAACCTGTACGTCAGTTGCCTTGAAGAGGTGCTCCAGGTGTTACATAGCCATTGACACTCTCCAGGTACAAGTTCTCAGGGAGCGTCCTGGGGCTCTCCCTTCGTCGATGAACAGCTGGGACCAATCTGCTGCATTCAGTTTTGTTACTACGAGGTTGCTCTGTGGTTTTTTTCTGATTATTAAAGGAAAGATGCTCATTGTAGAAAATGGTAAAAGCACAGAGAAGACGATAGAGATTATTCATATATACTCTGTGTGTCTTCTCCTCTTGTGTGTCTCAGGCTGTCTGGGCAGCCATAATAAAATACTATAAACTGGGTGACTTACGAGCAACGAAACTTATTGCGGCAGTTCTGGAGGGTGAGAAGTCCAAGATCAAGGTGATGGCAGATTTTCACCTGCTTCCTGCTTCATGGAGGACTGTCTTCCCATTGGGTTCTCACGTGGTAGAAAGAGGATTGTCGCTCATGGGGTTTCTTTTATAAGGGCACTGATCCCATTCATGAGGGCTCCCACCTTATGAGCTAATCACCTCCAGAAGGCCCAGCTCCTAATACCATCACTTTGGGGGTTGGGATGTCGACATACAGACTTTTGTGGGGAGGACACGTATATTCAGTACATAGCAGTACATGTCGGTCTCAAAACTCTCTCTGCTTCTTTCTTTAAAATTTTTTTTGTAAGCATAGATGTGACTGCATTCAAAGCTTGCCCAGTTAATCCCGGGTACGCTCCACCTCTCAACGTTCTTAATTTAATAACATCTTTGCCACATAGAGTTGTTGACATAAGAAATGTCCAAACATGTAGAGAATTTTTTAAATGGCTACCACCAATAAATCAACAAACATCAAGTGCTGGTGAGGATATGGAGAAAGGGGATCGCTTTTGCACTGTTGGTGGGAACGAAGACTGGTTCAGCTACTGTGGAAAAGAGTATGGCATTTCCTAAATACATTAGAAGCAGAACTGTCTTTTGACCCAGCAATTCCACTTCTGGGAATATATCCTAAGAATCCTGAAACATCAATTTGAAAGAATATAAGCACCCCTATGCTCATAGCAGCATTATTTGCAATAACCAAGGTCTGGAAACAGCCTGAGTGTCCATCAACTCAGTAGATGAATGGATCAAAAAACTGGTACATCTACACAATGGAATACTACTCGACTGTGAAAAAAAGGGGAACTCTTACCTTTAGTTACAGCATGGCTGGGCCTAGAGATTATGACACTAAGTGACATAGGAGAGTCAGAGGAAGATAAATACAGTGGTACCTCGGTCCTTGTCATTAATTCGTTCCAGAAATCTTGACAAGTGTCGAAACTGACAAGTACTGAATGATGTAATATTTTCTATTGCGGGGCTGTATCATGACTCATACGAGTTCTTGCAAGTGCAACAAGTCCTGAGCAAGTGCCGAGTGCTGAAACATTTTTTCTTGTCAAAATGTGATGAGTACCGGATTTGAGGAAGTCTGAAGCCAGTGAGTGCCGAGGTATGACTGTACAGTATAACCTCGCTAATATGTGGAATCTAATGAACAAAATAAACTTAACAGGCAAAATAGAAACAGAGGCATGGACACATGGAAGAGACTGACAGCTGTCAGAGGGGAGGGGGAGGAGGACTGGATGAAAGAAGCTGAAGGGAGTAGCCAAAGATCAGATAGGCGTGACCCATGGACACCGACAACTGTGTGGTGATGGCCGGAGGGAAGGGGGTGGGGCTGGGAGGAGGGGCAAAGGGGGGAAATGGGGGCACCTGCAACAGGGCCAACAGTAAAACTTTAAAAAAAATAAAGAGTAGCAAACAAAAAACAAACAAAAACCTAGAGTATTTGAACCAAACTGCTGACAATTGCCAGGAAGCAAGATCTCAAATGCTCCAGAGAAAAACAATTCTGCGGCTTCTTTTACGCGTTTGGAATTAAGGCGGGAACACAAGCAACGTTACGGGAAGGTGGGAGAAAGCAAGGCGGGGCTGGAGTACCGGGCAGGTAACAAGCTTCTGTAGTCTCTGGAGGGTGGTGCAGCTTTGGCGGTGTCTGAAAAAGAGGCATGTCAAAGGCATGTTAATTTAGATGCACCGAAACAATGGGCAGGGCTTGCTTAAGGCAAAACCAAAACATTTTCCCTAAGAAGTTACATGCTTGGGGCATGACTACCCACCCTGACCTGCTCAGTTAGGAATTTATGATCGGATCCCCCTGAGAGGTTACTGTAAGGCACTGGACTTGTCAGGCTTACTACAGAGCCTCCTTTTTGTCCACAAAGTAATATTTCCTCTTGTTTCCATACAGGTAACAGTCGCAGGCTCTAGAGACTAGGATGTGGACATATTTTTTCAGGGACCACCACTCAGTTCATGCAGTTCGCCTGCATGTCCCTGGCTTGGTCTGAGTTACTGTGCATCAAAATGACCAAAATCAAAATTTCAAATGAAGGATCCAAATATCAAAGTTACATATTCTCTTCAAATTATTCATATTTTCTTCAGAGATAATTTGGTGATATAGGTAGTTCCTGTCCACGGCCCCCGCCAAACTACTCCTGCCCTCTTCCAACCTTTGTTCCCTGCAGTGAGTTACTGTCTTTAACATTGGCCCCAATCCTAAATAATAAAAGTCTACGGGCACACAATCAGTGCCCCTTAATAATTCTCAGCAACATTAATGTGCTACAGATTATAAAACAGTCCGATTTTTTAAATGTATTGATAGAGAGAGGCATTGACTTGCTGTTCCACCTATTTATGCATTTATTGGTTGATTCTTGTATGTGCCCTCACAGGGAATCAAACCCACAGCCATGGCCCACTGAGCTACCCAGCCAGGGCCTGTCTCACATTTTTTTGCTGTGCAAAGTAATTTTATACACTTACAGGTGCTGCAAGGGGTGTTTTTCGTGCTCTCTTCGGCTTTCCCTGTTCTCACGGCCATCAGCCGGGCCATCCCAGGGAAGGGAGCCACTGACTGCGGTGGCAGACGCTGTGGGCTGAATGTTAGTGGCTGACGGGGTCTTAACGTTCACCATTTCCAGCACCTTAACATGGAAATGCAGAACTAAGGTCCAGAAAAGGCAAGTGACCTGGCCCAGGTCACGGGAACTAGTGGTGGGAGCGGAACAGGGGCCTCTCTTGTCATCCTCCGCAGGATGGTGACTCCTGCAATTAGGGGGCTGGAACTTTTATCCCTGCCCTCCCGGCCTGCAACCTACACCCTGAGGGGCGGGGAGGGGGCCTGGAGACTGAGAGCACTCACCAGGAGCCACGGACTTAGTCGATCATGCCTGTGTAACGAAGCCTCGATAAAACCCCCAAAGAACTAGATTTGGAGAGCCTCCTGCTTAATGAACATGCGTTGATTCGCTGAGACAGGGTGTGGGAGCTCTGAGCCCTTTGCCCTTACCCGGCCTATGAATCTCTTCCATCTGGTTGTTCCTGACTTATGTCCTCTTAGAATAAACCCATGATCTAGTAAGTAAAATGTTTCTCTGAGTCCTGTGAGCTGCTCTAACAAATTAATTGAACTCAAAGAGGGGTTTTTGAGAACCTTTAATTTATAGCCGGTAGATCAGAAGCACAGGTAACAACTTGAGCTGGCAATTGACTCTGAAATGAGGAAAGGGGACAGTTTTGTAGATCTGAACCCTTATGCTATGAAATCTGATGCTATCTCCAAGCAGACGCTGTCGGATTGAGTTGAATTGCAGAACACAGAGCTGGTGCCCGGGAATTGCTTGCTGTGTGGGAAAAAGCTCATAGATTGGAACTGATGATGTAGGGTTTCCGAACAGGGCACCCAAAATGTGCCACTTGGAATATTAATTATTTTGAATTAAAAATATGTACTTGAGAAATAGGTAGAGCAAGAAAGATACTCTCTTTTTCACCCCGTGAAAGTAGGAAATAGATCTCCCATGTGAAATGTGCCCTCACCGTACCAGAGGGTGAAATGCATCCTTGTCACTAGAGAAGAAATTTAGGGTTGAGGAAGGCTGTATGAACAAGCCTATGCAACTGCACCATTTTACAACTTTTAGCCCAAACTCCTTGTCAATTCTTCTCAAAATCATTGTTTCAAAGCTTCCTGGTCTGGTCACTGATTTTCATCTTTATGGGGCTCCTGTACCTACACATATAGTTAAATCTGTTTTTCCATGCCTAATCTGTCTTTTTAAGACAGGGGTGTCTCAGTCAAGAACCTGGAAGGGTAGAGAACAATTAATTTTCTTCCCCTACAGTGAGCTGGCCCTAGAGTCCCCAGATGGGACATGCTCCTGGAGTCATTCGATGCTCACCCTGCTTCTGCGGGTTGGTGGTAACACATGCGGACACGCCCTTGAAGGGTGAGGACAGGAGCTCAGGGGCGGCAGTGGTTTGCTTACATGGACAGAAGCGGGGACTAGAACCCACATCTCTGCCTCACTCTTCTGTTTGTTATTTGAGCCTCGCTGAAACCAGCGTTGCTTTTTTGCAAAAAAAAAAAAAGAAACTAGAATGGCCTAGAGACGATCTAATCTAATGTGCTTCTGGCTTTTTCTTTTTGGGGGTGGGTAGGGGGAAGGGTGTTTGCACCTGCGAGGTCATGATGGCTTCACTCAGATGCCGTCTCAGGTTCGGTTTGAAGGCGACATCAGCCTTGGTCTGCAAGTGAAGGAGCGTGACTTCCTTCGTGCCAGCACCACCCCTCACAGTGTTTTCTACTTGCCAGCCGAGAGCTGAAGGTGAGCCTGCTAGTATCCTGGATGTGCGACTCTAACATAAACGGGTGGTGTAGAGCAAATAACGGATAGTGCCTCCTTTGCGGCAAGCAAGCTCTGATCTGGGGGTGGGTGGGTAGGAAGACGTGCAGCTCTTAGGGGCTAAGTTTGGAGAAAACAAATGTCCATTTTCTTGGGCTCTCATTTTTGCTTATGACTAGCACTTGCAGGAAGAGGAAGATTTCCAAGAGCAAAGGAAGGGACACTGAACCTCTGCCAAACCCTTTCGGCCAAATAAAATTTGGAGAACATGCTGTGTTTTTGAAACTGCTTGGCAAGGTAGTAATTTAAGATCCCCTGGGATGCTAGTCAATCTAGGCTTGGAGGCCTGTTCAGATCTGCCTGGTCCAGACGAAGAGGATCTGTTTAATGAGGATCTGCACTCTCGCAGGTGACGGTCTGAAAAGCGTTACCACCCCCAAGAGACAGGCGCGCCCTTTCCTGCTGGCGCATTCGGACGTAGGTCCGCACGCAGGCTGTGACTGCGGGTGCCAGGCCGGGGGCGTGCTCACAGGCGAGTCTTCCAGAGGACTTTCCTGCCTGCAAGAAAACTGTCCCGGACAGCGAAGTTGGTGTGTTTGCTCTCCTAGGATTTAAAATTCAAGGCTCTTTCCTTCCCCGGTGCGGTTGACTAATGGCATTGACGGAGGTCCATCAGTTAGGTTAGGGGAGTCTAGGGCAGCAGCAGGGACTCTGGGGGTCTCAGCAGCAGAACAAGCTGACTGTCCCTTCTGGGCGAGCAGTAGAAAGCCCGTCATCCCTCAGTTCCTGCAGGAAAGTCACCCGTCAAGAATGCCCCGTGTGGCGGGAGGCTCTGGCCCTGCCGTGGAGACGCGGAGCCCGCCTGTTGGTGACGCATCAGGACCATCAAAAACAGAGAAGGGGTAGCTCCCCAAAGAAAAGAAGTGAATGAGCAAATAAAAACAGCTCACGTCTCCTCGAAAAATAAGGGAGGGCAGTTCCTTCTCCGGACCCCTTAGGGAGGGAAGACGCTTAACCTGAGATGAGGGAGGCCCGGCGGGGGGGAGGGGAGCGGCAGCGAGGCTCGAAGCGGGGCCCACAGCCCGCGTTGCTGACTCTGTAACATCCTGGGAAAGCGGCCGCCCCGCGCCTCTGCTTGGAGTCCCTGTGACTTTAATTTCTTCTGCGTACGTGCTGCGCGGCCCTGACACCCAGAGGAAAGAAGGGACGTGGGGGTGTTTTGTGGGCTGCCGAGCACCTGAACGCAGCAGACCACACCAAGCAGGGTTCCTCAGGCCACGGTGGCTGTGGTCCCACAGCATCAGAGACCGCAACCCAGAAAGCTGAGCGCCGAGGAGACAGCCTCGCGCGCCCCAGTGCGCAGCGAACCGTCGCGTGGCAGTCAGGGCGCCGGAAGAGGGCCGCTGTGTAAGATCCCCCGGAGGTGTTTTACCCACTAGCTCTGAGCGGCGGCCTAATCTTTCATCCATGGTTTTGCTTCCCTGGAATCTAACAACTTGTTCAACTCTGGGGCTCTTTGGGACGGAAGGCTGCTGCGTTGCAGATCAGGTGTTGTGTTTGACCCTGGATGGAAAACAGGCAACTTGTCCTAATGCAGTGGTGGCTCTTCTGTCCGTTTGCCTTCTGACTGGTATCAATGTTTCCCAGTTTAGTGCTCTGCATTTCTTTTAGCACAAATGCTTTTCGTTCTGGAGTTACCTCTTTTAACAGCGCGTCCTTAGGATTTTTTGAGTGCCTCAGAGCTGAAGACATTTAGCCACAGGGCAGCAAAGGCTGTGCCGACAGACGCGGCAGATGAGGAGCCGCGGCGGGAGAACCAGGGCTGCGCTGCTGAGTGGTTGTGGCGGCCACTGTCTCTTCGGCAAACTTCTTGTCAGAGTGACGGCAGTTATTGTAACAGGGGGCTCCGAGGACAAGTATTGCAAAGTAATATTTTAACTTAGATACTGAAAATTCAGATGTGCTCTAGAAGGATGAGTGATTGGGGAGAGTATTATTGCAAGTCAGCAAACACAGCCCTTCAGCGAGACGGTGCAGCTAGCCTAACACAGCGCCCTGAGAGGCGGGCCTGGCCTCAGTCACACACAGCGCAGCCCGTCCACGGGGATCCAGTTGCCTGCAGGGCCGGGTTATAATGTGACTTTACAGAGTGATGGCCCTAAGGGGCAGACGACTTTATCACTGGGACTGTGTCGTCATCACTCAGAAGCGGCGTCAGAGTCATCGGCGGTGGCAGGCCCGTCAGACAGCACGAGAGGCCAGGGCGCGACACCGAGAGATGTTTTCAGCAACCAGGAAGCAAGGTGCCCGAGGCCGAGGCCAGGTGCCAGAGGGGTGGGGTGGGTCGGGAACGGGGGAGCTGGCAGGTGGGAAGGAGGCGGACGTGGACCCCGGGGGCCCAGCAGGCTTTCGGACAGGGGAGACCGTGTCGCCGAAGGAGCCAGGAAAAGCGAGTCAGGACTGAAAGGTCCAGCGTTGTCATCCCTTAACGGGGTCTCTCCGGTCCAACTGGTTTCAGTCTGTTCTGACTGCCAGAACAAAGTCCCATAGACTGGGTGTCTGAAGTGACAGACGCTTAATTCTTACAGTTCTGAAGACTGAAGAGGCCAAGATCAAGGTGCCAGCAGATGGGGCATCTGCTGCGGACGGTCCTCCAGGCTCATAAACAAACGCCTTCTGGCTGAGTCCTCACACAGCACGTAGCGAGGTCCCCTCGGGCCTCTTCCTCTAAGGGCACTGAGCTCATCACAGATAAATTAGGTCGGTGAGGTCGGTGATGACGCCGTGGCAGCAGCAGGAGGGTGCCGTCGGCGGTGTCCGCCGCTGGGGGGCTGCCGACTTGGAGCTGAGAGCCAGCTCTGCTGTGAGGTCGGGGGTTCCTGGCCTGGCTCTCCAGATCTCTTAATGATTCCACGAGCCACTTAATATCCTTTTAGTAAATTCTTTTTGCTTCACTCGGGCGGAGTTGATTTCTGTTGCTTGCCACCAACAACCCTACCTGATTCATTGTTATGTTCTAGTTAGCAAAAACCAGACAAAGGCACCCAGAAACCCAGTACCAGGAATGTCAGGATATAAGAATAACTGTCGCTTGTCAAAAATATATTTTTCCTGCTGCTCCAGACTATAAGGTAACAGTGTCTACGAAGCTGCCGTGTTTCAGCCCCTCCTTTCGCTCCCAGTGCAACTTCTGTCCAGGCCAGACCATCAGTAACCCCGCAGGGCTGGGTGCCCAGGGTCGCTCACCTTCCCCAGGCACTGGGCTGCGACCTTGAGAATGGGGTCCTGCCCGGTACCGCGCCCGGGGGAAGGCTGCTGGCCTTCCTCTTGGTCTCTCCCAGGGTCACTTCCAGGGCTTAGCTTTGCTCTTTCCTCCCTTGACTTGTAGACAGAATCCTGGCAAGACCAGGGCTCTGCCTGATGTTCTCATAATCTCTGCTTTTCAGTCCCAAAGCGGAGCCCCCGCCCTCCCTGCTCCTTCCGGTCCCTGGCTGTGCAGCTCTCCTGTTGGGGCTGTGGTTGTTGGCCCGGAACCAGGGCTCACTCAAGGAACTCTGCCTTTGCGCCCTCCCCTCATATTGTCCCAGGAGAGCTTTCCTCCCTGTGTTCTCAGTGATGCTCCCGTCAGCAGGGTGCCCATCCCTCACAGGGTGGGCGGTGGAGGGGTGAATTCTGACCAGCACCCAGGGAGACCTTGGTCCTGAAGCACGGTCTCCTCCTGGCCAGAACCCCCTTCTGTGCTTCCTACTGTGACAAAGACCTATGCTGGGGACAGAGGACAGGACAAAGTCAAAACCAAGAGCAGACGCTGACAGCTGTGGTTTTCTTCAGGTTCCCAGAATGCACGTGGATGAGAAATTTCATTTCAGGCATTAGGACAAAAGGGAATGAAGAAATGAAAGCCTTTGTGGCAGACAGACAGAGAGAGAAAGGGAGGGGGAGAGAGAGAAAGAAGATACATCAAACACAAATCTGATGTATCAGGTACTAAATGGCAAACACCAATATCAAGTACCCAATCTGCTATTGGCCTTCAGAAGTCTTCACGAGGAGCCTGGTAATTTTGAATTGCCATTATACAAAATAAATGAAAAAGAAAAGTATGGCGAAAGGGCGGTGGTGAAAGCCTGCGTCACTGGAAACACGTCTCCGACTCCAACAATTTATTTTTACAATCACCGTAGTCAGCGCCCGTTTACCCGCTGTGGCCAAGCTGCTGCCTGCGGTGCAGTTCTCCGCAGGCTGACCTTTCGGGGTAAGCCGTCCATCTAAACCAGTGGCCGAGTCAGGCCGGAAACGCTGAGTCCCTGGATAAAGAGAAGCCGGTACCAGGCTGCGGGTTATACCGCCTCCTATCCCGCATTAGTTCAGTCGTGTGGACTGCAGGAGTCTCTGCGTAGGTTTAGCTCAGATGAAATCAGTCTAATGAGGCTCAAGTAGTTTTAATGAGTTCATGTGAAAATGTAGACGTTTCATGCTGTTTCTTGTGAGCTCATCTCTGAGAGCCAGGGCGATACGTCTTTTTCTCCCCGTTTCCTGGTGACCCAGCTGTGGGTACAACATTCTTTTTTCCCTGCTCGCAACTCAGAGAACGTTGGATGGCTATACAAGCAGGTGTTGTAAAACTCTAAAATTAGGATTGCTGAAATTTGATATAGTAGCAAATTAGGCCCTGTGGTGCTAGAAGGTTCGGAATGTTCCCCTAAAATTGTTCCCCAATTTTAACAAATTTGTCTTTGTTTTCTGGAATCCACTGAACCCTCCTTATTCCTGGCACACGTGGTTTGAAGGGGACCCCTGGGCATCCGCTTGATGGAACACATCAGGCTGTGGAGAAATCCCTCCTCCAGACTTGGCCGAGCGTTGCGCTCCGTGCTTGTTTGAAAGCTGCTTGGCCCCTGTGAGACAAGGCCCAGAGTCGGCCTGAGGAACTAGCCAAGCAAATCAAAAGGGATGCCTTTCTTAACGGAGGAGTTTCAGATTTAGGGAGTGTCTGAAGCTGGCGGTTGAAACACTGTTGACAAGTCTGCCTGACCTTCACAAAGCCTCAAGGATTGTTTTGCATTTATAGTTTAGTTGGTGGCCAATCAAATAAATTCATGCCCAACTTCTTTACTTGAAATGTTCTATTGTGCTTAATTTTAGATAATTCTTCTGGCTCAGAATTCCACTTCCAGTCCAATGATCCGACCCAGAGGGCTGTGCTCTTCAGGCCTCTTAGCTGCAAACAGACCTCCCCCTGGTTGATTTTAAGCAGAAACGGGATTTATTCCAAGGTACCAAGGAGTTCACAGAAAGGACGGGGCCGGGGGCGGGGCGGGGTGCTGGAGAAAAGGGGAGAGGGGTGGGAGAGGGGCGGGGGGGGGGGCGTCTGAGTCCAGGCTCAGGCCCGGGGGAGGCTGGCAGGGCCCCCACAGGAGGCGCTACTGCAGCCAGGCCTCTGCTGATGCCGCCTCCAGCAGGTCTTCCTCCAGGGTCCCTAATTCCCTGCCTTACGCCCTCCAGAGCCCAATGCTGGGGGACTGGCCAGCTGGCCGAGGCTTCCTCTCACGTCCAGGCAATAGCTATCAGAGCTCGGGGAAGATGATTGTCCAAGTTTGGGCCTCCCATTGTGAGAGGGCCTCTTGGCAACTTCCAAGAGTCACATGGCAGGTTCCTCCCTCGCAGGAGAGGTGTTTCCATGGGCCATGGAGGAGGTGGAATGGCAGCCAGGCTGAAACTCGGCTTTCAGTTCTGACAGGGCACCCGGAGGATCCAGGTAGCTCAGAATGTCTACCTTGTAAATTATTTCCAGGATGGACTTGTGTTTGGAATATATTCATATGGTGAAGCCCTAACCCCCAGTGTGACTATATTTGGAGACAGGGTCTGTGGAGAGGTGACAAAGGTAAAATGAGGTCCTAGGGGCGGTGCCCTAATCAGAGAGGGCTGGTGCCCTTGTAAGGAGAGGGAGAGGCTCCAGGGCTCACTGTCCATTTCAAGGAAAGGCCCTGTGAGGACGTGGGAGTTCCCTGCAAGCCAGGAAGAGAGCCCTCACCGGGACTGAACTCTGCTGGGCCAGAGCCTCGATCTTGGACTTGGCAGCCTGCAGACAGTAAGAAAATGAAACACCGTCGTTGAAGTCACGCAGTCAGTGGTGTTTCGTCAGGACAGACCGTGCAGGCTCAGTCAGAGGACTAGGAGAGAGGCCATCCCACCGGGCTCTGCTCTCAGGAAGCACTTGCTGTCTGTTGGCCTGTGGCTTCCTTGTAGGGGCCTGACTCGTTGCGAGATTATTCCGCTGCGATCTTCGGTTATATTCCGGTGTTGGTGTAATGATAACAAAAGGCTTTCTAAGTTTGCAAGCCTTTAGTCATTAAGAACCTTCTGGAGTGTAACTGGATGCGATACCATCATTGGGAAACTCATCCTGCAGAAACATCTCATTTAAATGAAAATTGTGGTTAAGCAATGAAAACAAAATGCTGGGGAAGACTGTTGATGAGGCGCCACCTTTAAGCGCCCAGATAAATTATGTGATCTGTAAGACGCTGTGACCAATTCTTTAACAAAATCCCAGAATCCAAGCTTCTGTTGCTTGTTTTCTTTCAGGGAAGAAACACTGGGATTATACCCAAGATGCAAAATACCTCAGAATTTTGTTTGGGAGTGGTTTTCATAAAGAAGCACATTTTTAGAAGCATTTCAGTAGATGTACTGTTGACCTTTGAACAACTTGGGGCTTAGATGCACCGACCTCCTGCACAGTTGAAAATTGTGAACAACTTCTGACTCCCCCAAACCTTCACTACAGCCATCCTTCTGTTTCCGGGCACCCCACAAATGCTAGAATTCACAGCTGCTCAGGTCTGTTACATAAAACAGCACAGACCCATGCATTCAGTCAGCCCTGGCATTGCAAATTCTCAACCATGGATCAAAAATGCTGTTTTCTATGCACCCCTCCCAAGAAGACATACGGATGGCCAAAAGATATATGAAAAGCTGTTTAACTTCACTACCTATCAGGGAAATGCACATCAAAACTACAGTGAGAGACCACCTCACACCATTAGAATGGCTATTGACAACAAGATAGGCAATAACAAGTGTTGGAGAGGCTGTGGAGAAAAGGGAACCCTCATGCACTGCTGGTGGGAATATAAACTGGTACAGCCACTATGGAAAACAGTATGGAGGTTCCTAAAAAAAACTAAGAATAGAGTCACCATATGACCCAACAATACCTCTCCTGGGTATCTACCAAAAAAAAAAAAACCCTTCAAAAACACGTATTTGCAAAGATATATGCACCCCTATGTTCATTGCAGCATTATTCATGGTGGCCAAGACATGGAGCCCACCAAAGTGTCCTTCGATAGGGGACTGAATAAAGAGGAAGTGGTCCATATATTCTATGAAATACTTCTTAGCCATAAGAGTCCATGAAATATTGCCATTTATGACCACGTGGATGGACCTTGAGAATATTATGCTAAGTGAAATAAGTCAGAAAAAGCTAAGAACCATATGATTTTACTTATATGTGGGATATAAAACTGATATACTCATGGACACAGACAGCAGTGTGGTGGTTACCAGAGGGAAGTGGGTGAGGGATAGTGGGGGGTAGAGGGGCCTGATGTATAGTGACAGAGGATGTCTTGACTTTGGGTGGTGTGCACACGGTGCAGTGTACAGATCTTGCATCATGGAAGTATATGCTTAACACCTATGTGATCCTATTGACCAATGTCACCCCAATAATTTAATAAAAAATTGGGGAAAAATGCTCTTTTCTATTAGTGGTGGTTGAATCTGCTGATGGGAAACCAGAGATACAGAGGGCCAACTGTATATTTAAGAAAAAAATGCATGTATACGTGGACCCACGCAATTCAAACCCATGTTGCTCAAGAGTCAACTATATAATACTTGTCTTCTAAGAGCTGTTAAAAATTGGAAACATCCCAAAGTCACTTGGAACCAAATCTGAGAACATATTGAACTATCTAAATGCCCTCTGGTCACAAAACATAAGGATTGAGAAGAAAATGATTAAACTGATTAAAAGACTTAAACAAATTTTTTTTTTTTTAAAGAGAGGAATGGGGAGGGAAGGATGGAGAGAGAGAGAGGGAGAGAAACATTGATCAGTTGCCTCCTGTATGTGCCCTGACAGGCGATCAACCTCGCAACCTAGGTATGTGCCCTGACCTGGAACTGAACCCACAACCTTGGCATATTGGGATGATGCTCTAACTAAGTGAGCTGACCAGGACTAAAATGATTTTTTTTCTCCATAGGTTTGAAAGTGGCTCAAAAAAGCTTCAGAACAGTCACCCAAACACTCACAAATGGTAGTGTCACTGAACTGAGCATTCGCTGCCATGGTGACTATTTTGAGGGACAATTAACATTTGCCTCGTCATTGTACTGTCATTCCTTCTGAGTGGTCTCTGACCATTGTAGGGTGTTCTTTTAAATACTCATTTCTCTGGCTTAGTAACAGCCGGCAAGAAGGCTCTTACATGCATACATGCCAGGATGGCTGTTCATAGTGGTTTCTGGAAAGAAGTTGGCATGATTTATAAATATTAAAAAAAAAGCTTTATTTATAAAGCTTTTATGGTGAGCAAAATGCATGACCTTCTCTCTATAGTGTGTTGTAAAGCCTTGACCTAGAGCATTTAGACACATTATAGTGCCCTAGAAGGACAGAGAGTAGCTGGGTGGATCCAGGCCTGGAGGAATCTCATTTCTTATCAAATCCAAGGAATTTTTTAAGGTTGAAATCACTTTCTTTCTGTGGAATTGATACATTGAAATAAGAACACTTTCGAGAAGCATTGTTTAGTGTTTGAAAGCAAAAGGAACTGGACCTTCAGCTCTTGATTAGACTTTTTTTCCCCCCCAATTCAGGCAAATATTTATGACCTATTTATTTTTTAGTCATAGAAATGAACTATTTTAAAAGAATTAACTTGGATTTATTATGGATTTTTTAAAAAAAGATTTTTAAATTTTATTTATTTTTAGAGAAGGAAAGAGAGGGCGAGAAACATCAGTGTATGGTTGCATCTCATGTGACCCCTATCCTGAACCTGGCCCACAACCCAGGCATGTGCCCTACACTGGGAATCGAACTGGTGACTCTTTGGTTCACAGGCTGGCGCTCAATCCACTGAGCCACACCAGCCAGGACTGTTGTAGATTTTTACATGCCTGAATCTGCATCAGAATGTTCTTTGAAAAAAACAGGGTTGCTATAGAAAGGCTTGAACTTTTATAAAGCAAAGAGTCAGACCAGAAAGAGCATGATGTCTGATATCCTAACCTAATAACTGAAATCACATGTTTTCCCTGAATATATTCAGTGCTGCAAAAATTGCGTAGTTTTATAGCCTGAAGTGATTTTACATTATCATCACTAATAAGAGCATAAGAAAAATGAGTCCAAACGCAAGTTTACATACAAATCAGCTTCCACTGTAGGGTAAAGAAAATCATAATTCTGAAACAGAAAACCAGGGCTGGAAGTCCTAATTACAGATACAAAAAAGGTGCGCTGGCCGTTACGTTACTCTTCGTGGGTCGGCACTCCACTGTTTCCAATGACCCTTCCGTTCCACCCCCTTGAGTTGAGCCTTGGTGACTATGCCGACTCCATTGGGTATTCGTGTGGCATGAAGTGTGTGTGCTCCTTGTTCACTTATGGACCTCGGTCCCAAGCCCACCCTACGGCGCTCCCCTCTGATGCGCGGGCCGGGACTGTGCGCCGTGCAGCCCGGCGACTCCGCTGTGTTCTGGCGTCCTGATGCTGGAGGACGCGCGGCCCGTGGGAGGCAGGAGGCGGGAGGAGGGGGATTTCCTTCCTGTTCCCAGCTGCCCTGGCATCTCCCCAGCAGCACAAGCCAGCCCCTGCCCCTCAGCTTCTTTGGGTACTTCTGGAAGCTGCTGCGTCACACTCGCGCTTCGGAGGTCCTTGCAGCAGCTGTGCCGCGGCCACTCAGACACCGGAGCTCCTGCCAACCGAACCGGAAATCTAACCAAGCGCCCCCTGAGCTTCCAAGCTTTCACTCTTCATTCTTTTTCCTTCAGCGCCGGAGGTGACGCCTGCCTCCTGCAGGTGCAACTGCCTCAGCCTTCCAACACCTGGGTAACCGATTTCCTGTATTAAATGCCCTCTATTTGAAAAGCCCAGTGTGGTTTCTGATTTTCAGTGGACTCTGACAACTATATTATTATTATTATTATTATTATTATTATTATTATTATTATTATTATTATTTTATCCAAGCATAGATTTTCTGAATGTTAGCAAGCTCATGGCTTCTGTACGCATTTACAAACAATAAAGGAGAGCATTTTCCTGCACTAATTGACGTTAGGAGAGCAAGGGATAAATACAATAATGTGGAGTTTCTACCAATAACTGCATATTAGGCTTCTAGGACATTCTGGCCCTGCTGGCAGTGAAGCCTAGATTTTAAAACTATTGTAGAACCTTATTCATATAAACACACCAGCTTTAATGGGCTACTGGTTTAAATGGTCAAGCAAGAATATTACTATGGTGTAAACATAACATCATATATTTATAGTTCCCCGAAGAACCTTGTGTGCTCATCATTGAAGGTGGCGCTAAGGTCCTCACTTCTGTGTTCCCAGGAGTAGGTTGGAGAAAGAACAGAAGAAGGTCACTGGCAGCTCCCTTTAAGGACACATCCTAGAATTCACACACGTTATTCCTCTTACATCTCACATGCCAGAATTTAGCCAAGTGGTCAGGCCCAACTGAAAGGGAAGCTGTATGTAGTTTTGAATCTGGGTATTCAGGTGTCTGGCTAAAAATCTGGGATTCTTAAGTAGAATAGTAAGAGAAAGGGCAATGGGGGAAGAATTAGCAGTCTGGGCCAGAGCTCGTTATAGAAGAGGAAGGCCTCTCATTCAGCAAGCATTTGTGAAGTGCTGGATTTGTGACATTCTGTACTGCGATACAACAGTGAATAAAGCCAACTCTTTGCTCTCAAGATCTTACACTCTCATGGAGAGGGTGAGAGACAGATAAAAGACAGGTAACAAAAAACAAAAAATACCATAGTGTCTGCTCAGGGACCTCGAGCAGAGGCCCCGGGGGATATGCACCCCAAGCAGGCCACGCAGAGGTCCTTGGGTGGACAACGTTAAAATGTTGGAGGAGCAACCAAGAGGCCACTGGAGTTGCGGCCGAGCGAGTGGGAGCAGGCAAGATCGAGGGACAATCAGCACTGATGAAATCAAGGGTTACCTAGGAGCAGAGAAGTCAGTGAGACATTAGATTCCCTCAACCATCAACTCTTGTTTATTTTTATCCTTGCCTGAAGACATGCTTATTGATTTTTTTTTTTTAAGAAAGAGAGGAAAAGGGAGGGAGAGAAACATCGATGTGAAAAAGAAATATCAGTTGGTTGCCTCTCCTACACGCCCTGACTGGGAATGGAACCACAGGCTAGGTATGTGCCCTGACTGGGAACCAAACCCATGACCTCTTGGTTTATGGGATGATGTTCCAATCAACTGAGCCACATCGGCCAGGGCAACCATCAATTCTTTCAATTGGCTAATAGAGGTGAAAATAATCATTCACAAGTTCATTCAATAAGCTTTTATTTTAAAAAATATTTTCTTAATCCTCACACAAGGATATATTTATTGGTTTTAGACTGAGAGGAGGGAGGGGAGAGAGGGAGAGAAGGAAAGAGAGAGAGAAACATCGATCAGTTACCTTCCACACATACCCTGACTGGGAATTGAACCCACAACCCAGACATATGCCCTGACCAGGTATTAAACCCACAATCTTTGGTGTATGGGATGATGCTCCATCCAACTGAGGCACCTGGCTGGGGCATTCAACAAACTTTTAAAATAGAGCTTTCTATGTGCTGGCTATTGTGCTCATACTTTTCATAGAGACATAGGGTGAGAAGGAGCTCATGGTCTGGGGCCAAGGGGGAGACAGAAATGCAAACACATAACTGTAATATAATGTCAAATTAAACCCATGCAGAATGACTCACACTGGATTGAAGAGAGCGATGGATGAGGCTGCTTGGACAAGGAGAATATGTGCTGAATTCAAAGATGAATAGGAGGGTTCACCCAGGAGGAAAGGAGAGGCAGCTTCCAGCAAAGGGTGATCCTTACAGGCAAGGGACAGCCCCGTGTGTGTGTGTGTGTGTGTGTGTGTGAGAGAGAGAGAGAGAGAGAGAGAGAGAGAGAGAGAGAGAGAGTTTAGTGCTGCTGCAGGGTGAGGCTAGAGGGGGAGGTAGGGCCAGAAAATGCATGTCTTGTCCTAGGACAGGTCTGGACTTCATCCTGTCGATAAGGGGGAGCTGCAGAAGGGACAGAAGTGTCGTGATAAGCACTGCATTTCATCAGGTAATGCTGTGGCAATGGAGAGGCTACAAGGAGACAAGACTGGTGGCAGGGAAACGTGGAGGGGGGAATGTGACAGCTGGCAGGCTCCGAGGAGATAGGGGTTAGAGAGCAGAGCGCCGGGGTCTCGGGTTGGCCAATGGCGTGTTGTTCTGCCTGGGTAGTGCAGCGGGCTCAGAGCGGCAGCGGCCCAGGTACTTCAGACCTGTGCACCCTGAGGGGATGGACGCACACACAAGCTCCGGATGCAGGCCAGGACATGCCACAGATGCTGGAGATAGCATGAGGGAGAAACTCAGAAGAAGACAAGCACCAGGTTTTCTGCAGGTCATGTCATCTGAGGAGGCTCTTAAAGAAAAAGGGGGGCCTGGGATTAATCTAGGCACAACGTGGGTTCTGTGGAATGTTGGGTCTGTCAGAATGCCCTAAGACAATAAGGACTTCTTGGCCAGACAACTTGGGCTAATGTTAGGTATCATGTCTGTCTGTAGATTATTACAGAGCTTCTTCACATGTTGAAGGCTCCGAGAACTCCTGCAGTAAAGAAGCCCATTTTTGTTTCACTTGTCTTCTAAGTTTATATGTCTACAGAAGCAGCCCCTGTTCCCAGCACACTTTTGCACCCCTGGAACCCATGGTTCCCCTGGAGAACTGTGTTCCACAAGATGGAGTTGGAGGAGACATTGACTGAGAAGTACACTGAGGCAGATGCTCTCAGACTGTGATGTAGGCAGAGCGGGGACAGGTCCCTGGGGTCTGTGTAGCCCATCCAATGTCCTTCCCGCACTTCGTTCTCTCCAGCCAAACAGCCTTAGTGAGAATCCAGGTGTTGAGCACTGAGCAACTCCTTATGGAGGATGCAGTCCACAGGTAGCTCCTGTCAGCTCCAGACTAAAAGGATACAGGACCAACCAACCAACCTCACTGTGTAGCATGGATCACACAAACACGCAGAGAATGGAGGGCATGTTTCAATGCTAGGTGGGGGGACACTAGCAAGAGGTCAGCAGGGCCTTGGGGCAAGCGCCCAGCCCCCGGAGGGGCCGACTCGAGCTGAAGCCCAGGTAGAAGGTGGAAGATATAGCCTATTTCCGAAGCCGGAGTGGGAGGGAGGCTCTGGTCTGGGGTGGAGGGGATGGGAGGCCTCTGGAGGGAGCGGCGAGAGTGATCAGCAGTCTGAAAGCTTGAATGCAAAGAGCAGACACAATGTCCACTCCCTGGGGTGAGGGGCCAGCAAAAATGGAACAAGCAGGCTCAAGTTAATGTGCAAGGGCAAGTGTAGGATTCCCTCCTCGACACCAGTGTCCTGGTGTGTTTATGTGTGTATGTGTGTGGGTGCACGCACATGCCTGCACACATTTGCTCGGGGTGTGGGTGTGGGTCTACAGGGGAAATATGGGGATGGGGGAATCCTGGGTACTGACTCAATGACAGGCAGAGCAGAGCAGGCTCTCACCCCTCCAGGGTAACCGAGGCAGCGCTTGGAAGCTGGTGATCTAACCACACGCCCCCCAGTCCTGGCCAGAGACCCCTTGGACATATATCAGAATGATTTTGCCACTCATGCATAGTGATGGCAATTGCAACTATAAACATGGATAATTAGAACAAAGTGTTAAGGTCCGGTCTGATCTAGTTTGCTGGCAATCCTTTCCTAACCTTGATAATGGTAATAGCTAATTAGACGGGGCCTCCCTGCTGTTTTAATACCGTGGTATCATTCATTTACAAAGATCAGTGAATCTCTCCTTGTTGCTCTCTCTTCATATCACCCTACAACAGCTGCGGGCAGAGCTGTCCTTCTAAACAGAACTCAGATCATATTACTTGCCTACTCAAAATTATCTGTGAACACTGTCCTCTAAATGAATAAAATCCATACTTGATGATGTGACATTTGAGGACACCCATGAACTGGCTCCCCCTCACCTCTCCAGATCTTGCTGTTAGCTTGTCTCTGAATCCCATGTTCAGAGCTGATGCTCAAAATGTGTGAACAGCCAGGAAAGTCAGGCACCCATCGGTCAAAACCTATGGGACCACACATGGGGGAGGGGCCTGCGGGAGCCCTGCCACGTCAAGGAAGCCCAGCTGGCCCAGGCTCCAGCTGGGATGGTGGTGCGGCTACCCAGTGGCTGGCACTGGGCCCTCTGCAGCTAGTTCCAAAGCAGTCCGTTGTTTTAGCAGCTTGCATATCCTTTCTGTAGGTGCCAGCTGAATGCCCCCCAGCCTACCCATGCTCCACCCTTCCACTTTTGTTCTCTCTTCCTCGTGTGGAATGTTATTTTCTGTCTTCTTGCTTTTGCATATGGATGGTCACCAATCCCTTTTTTTTGTTCTTCGTGGACAAAGAGCCAGACCACATTTTCCAGTATCCACCAAGGGATGACCACGTGACTGGGTTCTAGACTATAGAACTGTTAACAGTGAGAAATACGCCATTATTGCATACCACCATCCCTTCAATGTATATTATCTTATGTAGCTATCTTATCTCATCTCCTGGATCGTATATTTCTTCAATTTATATTCTATATTGAACTCTTAAGGGAAATATGCGAAACATATGCTTGACCCATGAACAACATGTAGGATAGGGGTGACGATTTCCACGCCGTCAAAAATCCGCATAAAACTTTCGACTATGCCCAAACTTAACTTGGTATCCATGGGAGATCGGCTCCAGGATATCAAAATCTGCAGATGCTCAAATCCCTCACATAAAACAGCATAGAACAACGCACACAGTCAGCCCCCTTAGCTGCGATTTTCCAACCTCAGATCAAAAATTTTGTTTCCGATCTGTGGTTGATTAGATCTGCTGATGTGAAACCCCTAGGGGTGTCCAACCCGTGGCCCGTGGGCTGCATGCAGCACAGGATGGCTATGAATGTGGCCCAACACAAAATCGTAAAGTTATTTAAGACATTATGAGACGTTTTTGTTATTACATGCCGCGGTGTATTTACTGTGTGACCCGAGACTTCATCTTCTGGTGTGGCCCAGAGGTACCAAAAGGAGGGACACCTCTGCAGGATATGGAGGACCAACTGTGTATGTATTGAAAACAATCTATGTGTAAGCAGAACCATGCAGTTCAAACTTATGTAATTTAAGGGTCAATTGTATATGAAATGTATAAAGAATAATGTAGCAGATGTATGTATTTACCAGCCATATTGAACAAATGTTATAAATTACCGATATTTGCCTCAGATCCTTCTTAAGTCATAAAACTTAGACATGAAGCTTAAATTCTCAGTCCTCCATCTTCATTACGTGCATTGCTTTGCAAGTAGTAGGTGTTCAAGAAATGTTTTATGAATGAACATATGAAATTTGGCACCAGTGCGTTGTTTTCTCACTGGGGGTAACTGATTTAAATTTTATGTCCTTTGTGACCAAATCTCTGCATTTCCTGGATCACTTGCTAATGTCTGTATCATAGTTTGGCTCCATGAAATGCAATGAAGCTAAATCACTCAGACTTGATTGGAAACCAAATCAGTTGCCCCCACTGATAGACACCAAGGCCTCATGCACTCCCTGGCCACAGCCTGATGTTATAGGCGAGCGCAAGTGGTTTTCTCCAAAACGACTAAGTACCAGACATTCTTTGCAAACAGAAGTTAGTTGTCATTGTAAACTAGTATAGTTCTGATAAAGCTTATTTGAATGTAAATCTTTATAAACTCTGGGATTATATGTCTTTCTATATTTCTATTACTATATACATATATCATAGTAATTGATATATTTAATATAAAACACAAGCTAATAATACCATTTTGTTAGTTGGTGACGTTATACTCTCTGTTTCTATTAAATGTTCTATTTCTATTCTACTTCTATATTTTCATCTTCTCTTTAGACACACCACTATAATTGCCTCTAACACAAAGCCCTGGTTAATGCTGAATCACAAGCATGTGATACATAAACTTTACTTCCGCTGTGCTCTTTGGGTGGAAGGAAGCGCCATCAGCTAGAACAAGGTTTTCCAACGCGGCTGCCCGTTAGAACCGCCTGGAGACTTCACGGATCCCCGCTCCAGCCCGCGCCGCGCGCCCCTCCCCCAGGAGTCTCTGGGGGCGGGACTAGGGTTTCGGGATATTTTAAAGCATCCTGAGGACATCGCTGTGCAGTCAAGTTTGAGGAATGGGGCTGTGGGATTTTTAGTTTACAGATATTCTTTGTGTGTTTCTTTTTTCCAGAAAGCTCCTGGACTATGAAAATGAAGTTGCTTCCTTTATATCAGATAATCAAATGAGTCAGAACATTGCCCTTGTTAGACCAGTGCTTCACCATGGCAACACATTGTGTCATTTGTACGTGACTGGGACTTTATAATCCTCAGCCCATCCTCTGCTAAACTGCTTCTCACTGAATAATACGATTGTAAATAAAATCTATTATTGCTATTATCAGAAATCACACAGTATAACACTGGTTATTTTCTTTCCCGTTGGTGTTAAGAAATTAGAGTCATTAAAATCTAATAACAGGACTACTTGCTATTCATTTAATTTCCTTTGAGAAGAAAAAGTTCTCGTTAATAATTTATTTTCTGGAGGCCATCTTGCTGTTCTCATTAAATGACACTTTAGTGAGTGTAAAAATACCATTCTTCTAAGCACAGAGACAGAAATAGCTCAACCTAGGGGAGGTGCGACCTCCCCTTTTCCCCCTAAAGAATTTTTAAAGCCAGTGTTCATGAGTCGAGACCGCCCGGAGGAGGCCCGAGCCGGGGGCTGACTCCGGGCGAAGCAGGGTGAACGGACGTGAGAGCGGTGCTCCCTTCCCCCAGCGCGGTGCCGCCAGGAAGCGCGTGTTCTCTCCCGTTCTCAGGGCGGTCGGGGCGCGAGCTGGTCGGCGGGCCGGGCCCGTGCGGACGGCGCGTGTCCGGGTGCCAGAGAAGGCCGTCCACACGGCGGCCTCGTGACGGGTGCCTGCGGTGCGCGCAGGTGCGAGGGGGTTCGCGCAGAGGCCGCGGCGCAGGGCGGAAGCTCCTCAAGGGGGCCGGCTCGCCTGGCCGCTCCTCTCTCACCGCGGGAACTCGCTGGGGCTGGGTGACGTCTGCGGCTGGAAGAGAACTGTCAGAGTTTTGGGATCAAAAAGGAGAGAGACTGAGTTCAGTGGCAATGAATGGGCCGCCTTTCCCTTCGCAGTCGCCTGTTTTGCCCTAACCCTGTCACCCGGACCATACGTCAGGGTCTGGAAGACCGAAGAAAGCAAGCCCTGTCCAGGGGCCCCAGGACTGTCCGCCCTCGCGACTCCGACCCGGCTCCCCTGACGCCCCGCGGAGGCCTGGCCGCCGCCCCAGCCCCAGGCGCTTGCCTTCCCGTTGCTCTCCTTACTTTTCTGCATTTAGAAAATTGTCGTGGAAGGGGGGCCTGCACCAGGTCAGCTCCTTCTGTGCGTCCTAATGGAAACCTCAGGGATCAATGAGCAACAGTGACACTTTAAAAAAAAGAAATGAAGAGGAAGAGCACGGAGGATTTGGGGGGCAGTGAAGTTGCTCTGTGCAATATTATAAGGGCGGCGACATGTGATTACACGTCTGTTCAAACCCACAGAACGCCCAGCACCGAGGGTGACCTCTGATGCCATCTTTGGACTTGGGATGATACTGATGTATCGATGTAGGTGCGTCAGTTTTAACAAATGGGATGCTAATAGTGAGAGAGGCTAAGCATGTGGGCGGGCAAAGGTTACATGGGAAATCCCTGTATCTTTTCAAGTTTGCTGTGAACCTAAAACTGCTCTAAAATAGTCTTTACAATAATAAGAATAAAAAAGAAAAAAATGAGCAATTTCAACACTTCGAATTCCTTTCAAAATGTTCAATGTGTCCTACCATAAATCTCCCAACCATTTTTTTGTTGTAGTAAAATATATATACCATAAAATTTACCATTGTAACCATTTTTGAGTACAGTTGAGTGGCGTTAGGTGCCCTCACGTTGTTGTGCAGCCATCCCCGCCCCCCCTTTCCCGCGGCCCACGCCCCTCCGTCCACAGAGCTTTGCCATCTCCCCAGGCTGGGAAGTCGACCCACGACGCAGTAGCCCTTGACTCCCGCCTCCCCCTCGGGCCCTGGCAAGCACCCTGCTCCTTTCTGTCTGTGTGATTTTGACTCCTCTAGAGACCTCAGGTAAGTGAAGTCCTACGTTATTTGTCTTTTTTATGACGGGCTTATTTCACTTAACATAATGTCTCCAAGCTTCAGCCCTTTTGTAACATGTGTCAGGATTCCATCTTTTTTTAAGGTTGAATAGCATTTCATTGTATGTGTATCCCAACCGTTTATCAATAGGAAAACCAAGCCATGCTAACAATCTAGTAAGAGAGAGAAAGCACTGCAACCCAGTTAGCTGGTCTCTTGACTAATGGTCACTGCAATTTGTCATCTCCTCCCCTAAGTGAATTTACTACAGGGCCAGGACTTAATTTTCTTGATTTTTGTATGCATGGTACCCAGATTTAAATCTCGTTTGGACAACATTTATTATATTTCATTTTTTAAATATATTTTATTTATTTATTTTTAGAAAGATTTTGTTTTTTTTTTTTAGAAAGAGGGGAAGGAAAGGAGAGGAGAAGGAGAGGAACATTGATGTGTGAGAGAAATATCGACTGGTTGCCTCTTACCTGTCCCCAGATGGAGGCCTAGCCCACAACCCAGGCATGTGCCCTGACAGGGAATTGAACTGGTGTGTGGTACAATACCCAGCCCACTGAGACACATCAGTCAGGGCTTTTTATTGATTTTAGAGAGACAGAGGGAGAGATTGATGTTAGAGAGAAATGTTGATTGGTTGCCTCCCATTCATGAGCTGACCAGGGATAGAACCCACAACCTAGGTAAGTGCCTCCTGGGAATCAAGCCTCCCACCATTTGGTGTATAAAACAGCACTCCAACCAACTGAGCCACACAGGCCAGGGCGACAACACTTAGTTTAAACTGACAACAAGCAAGTGTCCCCGCTAAAGCTTATCTGAAACGATAGGAAAGGAATGAAAAGGTGAATGATCACTAAGGAAAAAGAACTTGTGAAAGGAGAAAGCAAGAGGTTGTAACAGGCTTTTTGAAAGGAGGAAAGCGGTTGAATGAGTGGCAATTCACAGAGCTGAGTAAAGAGCTTATAAGAGCTCGTTTGTTGCAGAGAATCCCCAAGGCTTCATCGGAGAAGGCGGGGGCGAGGCGTGAGTGGAGGGGATGCAAATAAGAGACTTGGCTGAAAGTCTGAACCGGGTGGCAGGACACGCAGGCCCTCTGTGCCGTGCTCACAGTCGTCCGGTCACACCGCCAGCGAGAAGGAGTATGGTCAGTCTCTAAAGAAGTTGGCCAATAGATATTTGGGAATCACAGCTAGGGATGGAAGAGATGGGGGTGAAAACAAGTCGATTAAGTACAAGTTTGATGACAAATGGTGAGACGCCCTCCCCGGGTTCCTTCCCTTGCCTCAGGTCAATAATTCAGGAGAACTGCGATGGATGGCTTCTCCTCCAGAGAGAAAGGAACAGCCCCGGAGAGAACACATTAACCTTGGGGGTCTTCCGGCGAAATGGCTGATTCCTTCCCGATCATCTGACAGTGAAACGCAGGAGCCAGCAAGTCCTGCCCAGGAAGTTTCCAATCATTTTCAGTGTCTCACTCAGAACAGATAACTGGGGGGCCCCTCCAAGATGAAAAACCAGAGATCGAAGTGAACGTAAAAAGCTTGCTAAGAGAGTATCTATAATGCAGAGAATGAAAGCATTAAAAACTTCTAATTAATATTCTCAAAGGAGAAAACTCAGTGTGCTATGGAAAACAGAGGAGAAAGCAATGTCATAAGTGAAAAATATGCTACTATAGTAAAAATGAGTAGATAGTAAGGAACAAAGACTTTTAAATGGAAAAATAATAGAGGAACATAAATTTAGAAAATATATTGAGGAGATCTAATTTCTGACTGATAGGAACTTCAGAAAGAGAAACTGAAGAAAATGTGGGGAAGAAATTATAAAAGAAATAATGGCAGAAAAACAGGAGGATCCATCCATCCATCCATCTATCCACTGAACAAATGTTTACTGAGTGCCAAACATTCTTTTAAATAAAGGGGATAGTAGTAACCAAAACAGATTTTAAAAATCTCTGCCCTTATAAAATTTAAATTCTAGTAGGGGAAATAGTACTAAAATAAGTAAATAGGTAAAATATAGCATATATTGGTGATAAATGCAAAGAAAAGTATCTGTCACGTAAGGAGGAGAGTGTCAGGAGAGCTTACAATTTTGGAAAGGACAGCCAGTGACCGTCTCACTGAGATGAGGGCTGAGTAAGCCCTGGGGAAATACAGGAGAAGCCACATGGCTCGCTGGTTGAGGAGATCAAGTGAAAATGATTGAGGGTAGGTATGTGCCCTCTTGACTTGTTGCTACAACCAGTATCCGTGGAGGAATAAGCCAGAGAAAAAGCTGTAGGAGACAAGGTCAGGGATGGGGCGGGGCTGGGGCTTTGTTCTTCATGTTAGGGATTTTAATTACAACTCTGAGTTACTCCATGTCAGTTGATTGAGATTCAGTCATTTCTTTTTCAATGGCTGCAAATTACTCCCTTGTATACTTATACCATGCTTTTTTTCAACTGGTCTCCTATATGGGCATTTAGATAGTTTCCAATATCTTGCCATTACAAGTAACACAGAGTGAATACACTCGTGCAATACTGCTTAGAATTTGTAGAAGCATACTTTCAGGGTAGGTTCCTCGCAGTGGGATTGCTGAGTCAAAGCTTAAGTACGTAGGCAGTTTTGTTATCTATTCCCAATTTCCTTCCATGCCGTCACGGAAAGCGAGGGCACAGCCTTGCGCTCTGCCACCATCAGTTGTTAGAATGCTGGCCCCTCAGAGTCGCCCCAAGGGTGCTGCCAAGCTGTTGATATTTTTCCAGCTGTGAAATTGTAGGTTTGTGAAGTTTTAATTTTTGTTTATGTTAGTATGAGAGAAGGTGAGTCTCTATTATGAGTGTTTAATGACTATTTGTCTTTCTCTGTTTAATTTCTGTTCTTTTTTATTTTGTTTTTTTGGTTTTTTCCCTTTTATTTTTTAAAAGAGCTCTTTATATACATATTCATAAGATTAAGCTTCAAATGTCTTATAATGTGCCATTTGTTTTTACTTTGTTTATGGGATTTTCCCAGGTAGAAAGAAATGGGTTTAATATTATTTGGTCAAATTGATCATTCTTCTCTTAATTGCTACTAGATTTTGACTCACTGACAAAAAGGCTTTCTCTACATGCAGATTATAAAGGAAGGCATGCATATATCTCACATTTTCTGTACTTTTCTTTTTAAAAATATTTCTCTGTCCCAATGCATGAAGAGAGATCCAATTTTATCTTTTTTTCAAAGGGTGATTCCATTGTCCTAACAGCATGTAGTAAAAAGTCCATCTTCTCTCCATCATGATAATATGCCAAACGTTCACATGCACTTGGGGCTGTTTCTATATGATCAATTCTGTCCCATTAGGTTGGCTATATGCATGCTAGTACCACATCTTTTTTTTTTAATTTATATATATTATTTTATTTTAAAATCATGTTTATTCTATTACAGTTGTCTCAATTTTTCCCCTTTGCCCTTCTCCACCCATCCCACCCCCAACCCCTGCTCCCACAGTCAATTCCCACTCTGTTGTCCATGTCCACGGGTCATACATGTTCTTTGTTTAGTCCCTTCTCCTTCTTTTGACCATTGTCCTCCTTCCCCATCCCCTCTGGTCACTTTCAGTCTGCTCCATGTTTCCTTGCCTCTGATTTATTTTGTTCATTAGTTAATTTTGTTGAATAGATTCTACTTATAGGTGAGATCATAAAAGGTAGGAGTTCCTTCTTTCTTTTTTTTTAAATGCAGATTGATTTTATTTATTTATTTTTTTAAATGTCAAGATCCATTATAAAATATTAAAAAATTTAAATCCATTATAAAGTCTCAGCAATTAAAACCACCCAACACCAGCACAGAAATAATCAAGTAGATCAAGAGAATGAGCATTCTATAACCAAATGTATGTATCTGTCTAGCAATGTAATATATGATTAAACAAAGAATATGATTAACAATGGGGAAAATAAGACTTATTCAACAAATAAGGTGCATGGACCACTATTACTTGAAATAAAACAAATATAGAGTCCTATTTCACACATTATACAAAAAATATTCAGGTGAGTTAAAAATCAGTATGTAAAATCTAAGGAGTTTTTGGAGAAAATTCAAAATAATATTTTTCTTACCCTGAGGTAATGTAGTCAAACTCAGAAGCTATAAAGTAAAATATTGACAATATAACTATATTAAACATTTAAGATTATATAGTATATTTTATATATACATATAAAAAAGTTAAAGGACAAATAATAGAATAGGAAAGTATTTGCAACACATCTATAAAAGAGTAATAGTTTCTTTTTTTAAGGGAAAAAATTCTACATTTAATAAAAAAATGGATAAAGAATACTAAAAAGTCATTTAAAATAATAGAAATAGGCAAGAAATATACAAAAACAGATTTAGTTTCAACAAATAATAAAGGAACAATTAAAATAACACATCATTGTCACAATCAGATTCATAAGTATTAAAAATATTGGTAATATCAAGTATTGGTGACTGTGAAAGGAACTAAGTATCCATAGACTTTTTTTTTTCATCTTCTTAAAGCAGTCCATTTAGCATATCTTGCAATGTTGGTTTGGTGAAGATGTATTCTTTAAGCCTTCTTTTGTCAGGGAAACCCCTTATTTCACCTTCCATTTTAACTGAGAGCCTTGCTGGGTAGAGCAGTCTTGGTTGCAGGCCTTCGCTTTTCATTACTTGGAACATTTCTTGCCATTCCCTACTGGTTTGTTGTGTTTCTGTTGAGAGGTCAGCTGCTAGCCATACCGGGGCTCCCTTATATGTTACTACCTCTTTCTCCCTTGCTTCCTTTACGATTCTCTGTCTGCTATTAGCCATTTTAATGATGATGTGTGTTGGAGTGGGTCTCTTTGGGTTTCTCTTGAAAGGGACCTTCTGTGCTTCTTGGACTTGTGTGACTTTTTCTCTCCTCAAATGAGGGAAGTTTTCCATCATTACCTTTTCAAACAGGTTTTCTATCCCTTGCTTCTCTTCTTCTCCTTCTGGTATCCCTATTATATGGATATTATTAAGTTTCAGGTTGTCCTGCATTTCCCTCAGTGCTTCTTCATTCTTTTTGAGTCTTTTTTCATTTTCTCGCTCTTTCTGGGAGCTTTTTTCTACCTTGTCCTCCAGCTCGCTGATTCGATCCTCGGCTTCATCTAGCCTGCTTCGTACTCCTTCTACTGTGTTCTTCAATTCAGAAATGGTATTCTTATTTCCTCTTGTCTCTTATTGATAGTTTCTATGTCCTTTTTCATGCTGATATAGTTTGCAGTAAGTTCCTTGTAGCTTCCCTGTAGTTTTTTGTAATTCTCTCTGAGCTCACTGAGCTCATTGAGCTTCCTTGGAACCGTTGTTTTGAATTCAGTATCTGATAGTCTACATGCCTCTATTTCATGTAGTTCTCTTTCTGAGGATTCCTCCTTTCCCTTTGACTGGGGAGTGTTTCTTTGTCTTCCCATTATTTGCGAGGCTCTTCTCTTTTGCTTCTGCTTCTTAAATTAATCTTTCTTGAGTTCCTGACTTTGTGGTGTGGACTTCTATGGTAGGAAACTGCTGTTTTTTCTTTCTGGATCTGCCCCTGATGATGTCAGATGTTGACCCTGTCTGACCTTGGGCAGTCTGTTCGAGACTTCCAGGAATCTACCATCTCTGGCTGTCTCCTTCAGCTTTTAATCTAGTCCCTCTGCACTCAGCAGGCCAGCTTAGAGACACCACAGGGCAGGGCAGAGTCCCTACTGGGTGCCGAGTTATTGGGTCCTCTCATGCTGCTGCCACTGAGGGTAAGGGTCTGCCTGAGCCAGATGGCTGCTGCCATATGAGGGAGGAGTTAGCACCAGGATACCGCCAGCTACTCTCTCCGTTCTTTCCCAGGGGCCTCCTTCCCCAGTCTCTCCTCAGGCATCTCTAGCCCACTCTGCCCCCGCCTTTTCTGGAGACCAGGGTAAGTGGCTGAAAATAAAAATTTATGTTTTGGCCCTTTAAATGGCTCTTTGTGTCTCCAGCTGCCTGTCTTTGGCAGAGAGCAACCCTGCCGCTTTTCACAGCTGGCTGTTATCTGTGTACTTTTTGTGCTCTGGTGCTGTAGGCTGGAGATCCCCGCTTTTGGTTTAGACCCCGCTTTTCTCAGGGGGATCCAACTGGCCGTTTCAATATCCATCTGGTGCTGTCGCCTGTGGGAGCCCTCCCCTCCTTCTTGAGTCTCTACCACACTCCTTACCAGTCAGGTTATGCTAAAGCTGATTCTTCTGTCTGTCCGAGGTTATAAGGCTCCTCTCTTGTTATCGTTTAGTTGTTTGTTCCAGGCGATTTGTCCACAATTTAGTTGTAATTCCAGGTTGGTCCTGGGAGGAGGTCAGTGTGGCTTCTACTCACTCCTCTGCCATCTTAATTACCACATCTTAATAATAGAGTTTTTATACTGTATTTTCCTCTCTTAGAGTGCAAACTCTCTTGTTGCCTTTCCTTTTTAACTTGTTCCTGTTTTCTTTTTTTTTTCTTGTTTATAACTTTTCATATGTACTTTAAAATCAACTATTCAATTTAAATATAAGGGAAAAGAGAGATCCAAGATTGTGGAGAAGTAGATGGAAGACACATTCGCCTTCTCCCAGGACAAACTGGAATTACAACTAAGTTGTAGAACAATTATCCTGAATAACCAACTAAAGACCAGTTGAAGAGAAGTCTTATAATCAAGGATGTACAGAAGAAGCCACATTGAGGGTGGTAGGAAGGGTAGAGATGCAAAATGGGCTGGCACTGCTCCCAGGGATGGTGGCTGAGGTTCTGAAGGGATATCTCAGCTGCAAAGGTTCGCCCTGAGAGGTGTGGGGTCTAAACCCCAAGCCCCGCCCCTACCCAGAGCATCGGAGCCAGGAGGAGGTGCCCACATAACATCTGTCTCTAAAAGCTGCAGTATTTATGTTCAACAGGAAGAGATGGAAGTCCATTAGGGACAGAGGCACCCTCTTGAAGGGCCAGCACACAAAATTTTGTTTGCAGCCACTCATCCTGGGATCTGGTGATGGGAGGGCAGAGGAGACGAGAGTTACCTGAGGAGAGTCTGGGGTTTGTGGTTCAGGGGAGGGAGCTGAGCAGACAGCCACTCGGATCCCTGTGCTGAGTCACTCTCCCATACCACAAAGCCATCAGCCTGGGGAAAAGCAGCAGTCTCACCATCTGGTCTCCCTGTTGCCTTACCCTGTGGAGTTTATGCCCTGCGGAGGAGTAGAGTCAGAGGCTCTTTCAGTGGCTGAGCTTAACAGGCAGCCAGCAGGTGAAGGCAGATGGAGGTGGATCTCATTGGGGTGCCTTGGGACTTTTACTGACCTGCCTCTGGGCCTGGTGCTGATGCAAGCTAGCCTTAGTGCACAGCTTGATCCTTCCTACATACACCCAGGCCCAGCAGAGGCAGCTACAAACTGTGGATTGCTTGTAGCTCCAAAAAGGTTGCCCAGGGCCAGCCACAGGCTGAGTCTTACATTGGTCTGCACCAGAGCCTCCCCCAAGAGGCTCAGAACCAATGCACTCAGTGGTCAGCATCTCACACCCTCCGCATCCTGTGCTGCCTCCCATCTGATTCTCGCTACCCTTCCGGTTTATACAGTCACCTTGCGCTAAGTACGGAGCCGTTATCCACTGATTCCCCGTCCCCCCCCCCCCCCAAGAGTCTATCTTTGCTTTACTGTCCCCTGTAAACTGCTGGCTGCCTGCTCCCGTCGATACACAGGAGGGCAGTACCGCGGCCGTGTCCGCAGCGCGTTCTTCTCCAGTTGGAGTTACTCTCTTTGCACATTCAGCGCTCTCCTCCAAAGCTGTGAGAAGAGATAGCTAAGGGAGTCACTGAACTGTAAACGCTGAATCCACACTAAACCCGTCACCGGGCGCTGACCTCACTGCAGGCAGTTTTCAGGCCCTGCCTCTCCTCGGGCTTCTCCTGGCCAATCCCGTCCTTAGCACGTGGCCTGGCGCCACGCCCCAGGGATTGCCCACGCCCACTGCACGGCCTTGACCACGCCCACCTTTTCAGGTGTGTTTTCTTCCTGTGACCTAAAGAGAGGGAAGCCAACTCTCGCCGTTCTCCGGGCGCCTCCCAGGCGGTCTGATGATGGTCTGCGAAAGCGGCTCTGCACCCAGGAAGACAGCAGCTGAGCTGTTTGCTCAGGCTCTTCACTCCCGAGCAGGAGAGGGGCGTTCCCGGAGCTGAGTCCCCACTCTTCCCCAAACAAAGGGCTGAAAACCTCTCCTGGTTTTAGGTTTGCAGGTTTGGGGGAAAATTGAGATTGGCCTTTTGAGAGGGTATTTCATCACACCTTGAGGATCAGAACTGTGTAAGTTAAAATAACAGCACTGATGCACGGATTTGTTAAATTTACTAAACGGAATGGTTCTTCTTGGCACAAACATTTATTTGACCATTGAGGTGTACTAGGTTCCAGAACGAGGTCAAAGGGAAAGTCATAGGGCAGGACATGTCACCCAAATGCTGGAGAGAGCCCTGGAGGGCCACTGTCACCCACGCCTCCCAGGACGGCCATTTGGCGGAGAGGGGCACCCTGCCTGGCATTTTACTTGGGTTTTCCAATTCCAGCTATTTCACTTTTGTCAATTTGCTTGGGAATGGGAGACGCAGGAGGAGTATCCGAAGCAGAAATGTATTCTAACCAATCCCAGTGACAAGAAATTTATAAACCCAGTGCATTAATTTACTGATTAAAAACGGTTAGTGTAGCTAGGGCCAGAGTACTTTCTCTGCAACCTATAATCTCCAAATTTTTAAAAACCAGTTTGTACCCAGTAGGGAACAAAACTTTCATGAACTGATGTGAGGATATTTAAAGTCTCCTTTAATCTTCCTTCATGTGAATATTCATGAATTGTCCTGCGAAATGTGTGTTTAGTTGCTGCCCCAAACTCTGCTGGGATGTTGCATACGGAATACATCGTACATACCCTGTGTGCTTTGTTTCTAAAACTTGAACACGTCTGCATTCTGAAGCGTGTCTGGCCTTGAGGGTTTTGGGTGGGAGCCTTACACCCAGCACTCAGGCCATGGCATCAAAGGGCCCAGGTACCGAAGTGCTCGGGAAACAGCGTGAGGCCAGAAGGGGAAGAGAGCACCTGATCAGGAGCTGGGTGCGCAGCTGGCTGGTGAGGAACCTGAGAAAGCCGGCCTTGCTTGTTTGAGTGAAGCCCGCTTTATGACCAGACCCCTCTGTCTGTCGGTTCATTTTTCCCACAGAGCCCTGGATAAACCCTAACCTTCCTGCTACCACATTAGTACACACCATGTTCCCCGTCAGTGACCGACGGCCTCTGTCACTGAACGACCCACTTTCAAGTGTTCAGTCATTGGATTGTAGCTTTGTTTGCAGGGGTGTTTCTCTCTGGCTCTTCCTACACTTCGTACTGAGATGTGGGAGAGGGCCCACATCCTAAATGTACAGCTGTTATTTTTCCCACATTGAATACATCTGATCACTAACACCTGATTGAAACCCAGAACATTCCCAGCTCCCCACAACTCTCCTGCCATCTTCTGCTCACTTACCAGGATGCATCTTATCCTTGTCTTCTTGACAAGCGCTAGGGCAGGCACCCTTGGTATTTTAAAAATCTGTGGGAGACCCATTACTTTCCCTAGCCACATTTGCAAAACATCAGTTAATCTGGTTAACACACTGGAAATATTTACACGATAGTCAATTCCTTTTCTTTGTATGAATTCCAGTGATTCCTGGGAGACGGCCCCTTCCTGACCTCTCACCCATGACCTCTCACCCAGTTACGTGATGCATCTCATTTGTGGTGTGCCCTTCTTGGGAACTGACGACCCTGTACACGAAAGACTTCAGGCAAGTCAAGAGCGTCTGGGCAGTGTAAGTGAACTTGAGAGGCTAAAAATGTCCTCTCTTCTAGGAAAAGCTAAAGTACAGGAGCAAGACGCAACAGGGTATAGCAGAGAACTGCTGTTTTGGCCATGGAAGCCTATGTTCCAGCTAAAGCAGCAACTCAGCCCCCGGCAGCTCTGCCTTTGCATCAGGGATCCCCCTTGTCTTTGGCCCATGCACTTGGGGTCTGCTCCCCACTCTAGGGAAGAGGTTGGTGGAGCCGAAGACCTGCCCCAAGCCTATCAGGACATTGCAGTGGTTCAGGGGCCGTGGGGTGTACCCACGAAGGGACTCGGTTTTCAGCTTGCTGTGTGAGGATGCCGGGGTTGAGACCCAGCTCTATTCAGCCTCATGAAAGTATGGGCCCTGGGCCTTCCCCTTTTGCAACAGGCATCGCCTTCTATTCTGGGGGCTAAAGTGATCCTGAAATGGGCATTGTCGCTAAAGCAAGGTTTGCATAAGACCGAAGCGGGGCCGCTTCCGTTAGGCAATTCCAAGGCCCTGACAGGCGTCTGGCCCGGGAAGGCCGGAACTGCTCCTGCTGCCGGCTCAGGTCGCAGGCCAGCCACGGTCTCTATGGTCTCAGGGAGAGAGCCCAGCCTCCTGGTGCTGCAGAGAAAGGTGTCCACGGGTCTGGGTTTGGATCTCCTTGACAATGACGCCCGCCTTCCCCTGTGATGCTCACAGCTCAGGAAGCTCTTCCTCCTTCCGTCTTCCTGCCTCCCACCCAGGGAAGTCTTCCTCTTCTCCCTCAGGGCGGGGAGGGAGACGCTTACAGAAACGGAAAGTGCTCACTTAATTGTAGTATTACTGTGACTGCGCCATCTAATGGGAACAGTTGCCAACAGGTCTCCAAAACCGGGAGTGGGTCAGGGCCCCTGTGATCTGAAGTTTGATAATATTGCTTCTTCATGGGAGCGGGGTGGGTGGGGAGAGAGAATGACTCAGTGCAAGGAGCATGCAGATACTTAGTGGTAGTCACTTGAGTCAGTCCTGTTTCCTATGAAATCTCTGTTCTTATCTAATGAGTTAGCAAAATGGGCTGCTATTCATTGAGAAGCAATAGCCAACTGGAAATACGTAGGTCTGTGAAGCACAGAGGGGAGAAAACCCCTCCTGTTACTGAATAAAAGAGCCTTGGGAGGAGGGTGTTGCCCAGATGCTGTTACCAGAACAATGCCCCCCCCCACCCTGCCCCGCTTCCCCAGGTCCCTCTGTTGTAGGTCCTTTGCCTGCTGCCCTTGAAATTATGGCTCTCCGTGTCAGAGTCTGGTGAAAAGGAAAGGAACTATTTATTTGAAAGTTATACGGGTTTGATTAATGGCTAAATGTCGCCCTTAAATCTCAAAATCCCTTCAAAACACCCACCGACACGCAGTCCTGCCCTTCCCCCTTTGCCCAGTCAGGCCAGTCACGGGTACTGTCCTTCAGAAGAAACAAGAACGGAGGACTGGGGCTCGGCTAGGCAGGCCTCTCACTGTTCCCACACCATCCGCTGCATTGCTGCGATCTCCAGCTCTTAATCCAAAACCACGAGGCACTTTCTCAGGGCCCATTAGCAAGAGTCCTCCGTGTGGTCTTCCCTTTGTTCCCCAGAGCCTGTGTCCCGTTCTCTCTCATGCAGGCCCTGGCTCCCCTTCCCAGTTACATCCTGCTTCCTAAGCCGCGTGGTCAAAAAGCCTCCAGCATGGCTGCCGCGCCTGGGTTTTAAACCCCTGCGCAAAGCCTCCCTGCAACTGTAACCCGGGAGCTGCTTCCCAGTTCCCTCCTGGGTTAAAGTTACACAAATCTTCCAGGTTAGCCTTGTTGATATGCAAAATAACCATCTTTGCAAACAAGAAGTAGGAAGCTGTCCTCCTGTTATTGACATGCAAAATGCCTTTAAAGGGCCCTGCCCCCAGTCTCCCATCCCCGCTGGCAGCCCACCTAGCGGGGAGGTGAGAATATGCAATTTTTTCTTGGACACCCTAATTTCTGGATCCCGTTACAAGTCCCCTTGTGGGGCCCTGGCTGTGTCCTGTTACACTCAAACTTGCCACGTTACGTGGGTTAGCCATTGCTTCTCTAAGAGGTTGCATGTGTTTGAGCACAGAGACCGTCTTAAACCGTTGATTTTCTTTCTCCTGCAGACAGCTCTGTAGCATGGGCTCAGCTCTTTCCTTCATACATTAATGTGGAAAGATCTTAATTCCTGGAAGAACTGAACCGATCAATAGAGTTTTTGCAAGTTTTTCTGTTATATTTTTACTGACTTTTTGTAATTGCTACTGATACGGAACTAGCAGGTGGGGTCCCACTGCCCGACGCCACCCTCAAGGCAAAATTCCTGAGGCAAAGTTTTGGTGATAAAGGAAAGGAGTCTTTACTCAAAAGCTTCACAATTTTGGAATAGCAATTTTCCACAAGTATTAGTCACTTAAGCCTATCAATTAAGGCTAAACTCTAACACCTGAGTTCTCCTATCATTTTCCCCCTATTAGTTTTAGTTGTCTTATTTCTATAGAGTTAGTTTACAAAGTAAAACAACAGAAGATACAAAAGCTACACAGTTTTGGATGAACAGCAAGTTTCTGCCTCAGAGCCCGTCCGCTCTAGAACACCCAGAGAGGAGTAATCCTGCCAGGCCGCCCGGCCCTAGGCTGTGCCGAGAGTTCCTTCCCATCCAAAACACCGTCCACAGGTGGCTGCTGCACGATCATCCAGGAATCCTGCAGGAAGAGAGCCATAAAGCATCAAATGCGCCTCTAAGACCCTGAGAGCACTTTTATTTCAGATTTTCTCACCCATAATTCCATGCACTCTGGAGGTGTTCAGCTTCTCAGCCAATCCCATCCTAGGTTGTTTACCGTTGCCTCAGCAACCTCCTCCTATGGCCCCTCCCTACTTCCCCCCAGCGATCTGATCCGATGTCTCTGTATTTCTACCTTTGTGGGATAAAATGAGTGAAAAAACAACACATACACACACAATATAATATAAAGGAAGAGACTCAGAAACTTGTAATTAGTCTTTCTGTGAGGGGCGTGTTTTGGAACACCAGAGCTTGTACTTGTGCTTTTAAAATTATTAAAATTAACAATCATATTTCTCACTAGTAAAGTTGCTCCCAGTTTAGAGGATGAAATTAAATCTGTCCTCCAAAGTGTATTTTGCAGTATACTAATTCTATGGGATTTTTGGCTTACACAAAGAAGTCTTCAGTCAGATACATTTCGGGAATACCAGATTAAATAAAGTTAAACTGTTTTCTCAGTCTATCAAATGAGACTGTATCCACATATCCCCAGGAAAAAAATGGAGTTACAGCATTTCTCAAAATTATTTGACTCTGACACCATATTTTTCTTTAATCTATCCTGTGGGACTAAAGTTCTTGGAAGACAGTTTTTGAGACACTGATACTGAGCGTCTCATGCTCATGTTTGACCCATGATTCCTAGGTCTTTTACCCCCTTAACAAGTTTAGGAATCACTTTTCTATGTCACCCAGAAAAAACTAGATTACTAAACAATAGACCTAATATGGCAAAGACTATTGTTCCCTAGTGTCCATTCTTACCTTCTCCTTTTGATAATAAAACTCCTAAATTTTAACTGTGCATGGAGTTGAAGAAAAAGTCAGCCTTTCAGGCTGCATTTGCATTAGGTGAGAATGTTGACTGCATCCTGTAGGAACTGCTGTGAGAAGCTTCTGTGTTATGCTCTCGAAGGAAAGGGGCGTATTTTCAACCTCTCCTTTTCCTGTTTTCATGGGTTGGAATGCAGTTGTGATGGCAGGAGTTGGAGCAGCCATATTGGGATTGGAGATGAAAGCTTTACATTGAGGATGACAGAGAAATATGATAGAAATAGTCTGAGACTCTCATGATTGTGGAGCCACTCTATCTGCTCTGGAGAGCCTAACTAGTTTTTACGTAAAAGAGAAATAAACTCTAATCTGGTTCAAGCCATTTTAAAAAATTGTGGAGTCTTTGTTACAGTAACTAAATTGATATCCCTCCCGATTACTGAATACCTGGTATATGGATCAGGAACAATAAGAAACATGTAGAGAGAATGACAGCAGAGTGCTGTGCCTACTTGGAACAGATGTAACAGTTTGCTGGTTAAGGGGCTGAATGGGATGTTTTTCTTTCCTGATTATTTATGCTGCTTTCTTACTGCAATACTCTCCGTAAACAGGATGCTTATTAGCCATGACTTGTCTCCCTCCTGAGGCTTTGGTAAGCCTATTGAAAGAATTCATTTACATCATTTTCTTTTACAGCTTATTTCTTCAGAGTTTAAGGTGGAAAATTTGACACACTGCTTTTGCAGCAAATGAATTCTTCATTTTCTTGGCCCAATTTTCAGAAGAAACAAAGAACACTTAGGAAGCGTGACAGACCTGAGTTGTCATTCCTAGCTCTGTGTCACCTGGAACTGAAGTCCGATCAACCAGAAATCTGTTCAAAACCTACTGCATACCCAGCTTTGTGCTAGATCCTGTGGCAAAGCCCAGACAAAGTCCCTGCTATCAAATAGGCTACGAGCTGGGTGTCTTCCCCACGTTTGGGGGCTGCTTTTGCAGGGTGGTGCTCTATGGTTCTCCTTTCCATGTATTATGTTACCGATGGGACGAACCAATCCACAAGTACCAAACACCTATTGTGTCACTGGCGTTGCTGTAGGTATTACAGATGATGTAAGATACAGAAAACATGGTCCTTTAAGACAAATTAGAAAATCTCATGTAACAATCAGCAATCAACATGTTACAGCGTATAACTAATTGGTACTGATTCAAGGGCTCTAGGCATCTGGGTGGTCAGATTTTCAGTCCAATGCATGACATATTTCTAACAATCTCCCTGGCCAAAATTTTTGTAGTTCTCTGTCAAGGACTAATTTCCTTCCCGAGGATGAGCCGGGAAGAGTCAGGTGTGAGGGCAGATTGTGGAGTGAAATGGAAGGGGTTTTCTCCTCTCCCCTCCCCCGCCGCCAGTGATTCCATTGTGATGCCTCCCATTTGTCATGTTCATCGTTTTCTGGGTTTCCAAAATAACTTGCAGTGTCAGAGAACATGTTTGGACTGTTAGAAAAGAAAACCAGGCAACCAGCTTTGATGGAGATAAATCAACCCCTTTTCCAAAAAATTTGCTTGTGCCTGCTGGTGGTGCCTTGGCCATCAACTGAAATGTCTGCGCCGCTGCCAGACCCACACTTTCTGGATGAGGACCGCTCGTTCCCAAACCGACTGCAGCCTCTGGGGGCGGGATCAGTCAGAGGTTCCTGCCGGAGGGTCGTTTATGCTTCTCGGCTGCCTCTAGACCCCGGACCTTCTGCTGTTTAAGGCAATTTTCCTTTGACCCTCATTATTCACAAGATCACCCTGGGTGTGTGGAGCTTCGCGGCTCCAATGGTGTAGATGCAGAGATGAGGCAGCAGAATATTTTGAAGATAAAGTCAAGCTTTAATAACTGTCTTTTCTGTATGCAAACATTACAAATACTTTGAGTTTGTGACTTTTCTCTGTGGGGCGTTGTTAAAGAGAAGTTATCCTGCCACCCGTTAAAACAGTAAGGCGGACTTTATTTAGGCTGTCAGGGTAGGGGTGCGGGCTGCTGCAACGGCGTTTCGCAATAGGGGAGAGAGACTGGGCTCGACTGCGAATACAAGGATGTGAAGTGGGGATTTACAGACAAGGAGCTGGGGTGTGTGAGGGGTAGGTCAGTGGGTGGAAAATTACCAAGACGAGAGGGCCATTTCTTGCTAAACTGACCTAACAGGGTTCTTGGTAAAGCCAGGCCAGGGTGGTTAGGTATCTCTTGGGGGGTTGGCGGGGGGGCGGTCAGGGTGATCAGCTATTGAGGACGGGGGATTTTGGCAAAACTGACTTAGCAGGGGTCTTTTTTTTTTTTAAGATTTTATTTATTTTTAGAGAGAGGGAGAGGGAGGGAGAAAGAGAGAGAAAAACATTAATGATGGAGAGAAACATCAGTGCTCAAGAGAAACATCGATCAGTTGCCTCTCGCACGCCTGCAACCGCGGACCTGGCCCACAATCCAGGCAAGTGTCCTGCCTGGGAACTGACCCAGCGACATTTTGCTTTGTGGGATGATGCCCAACCCACTGAGCCTCACCAGTCAGGGGTAACTTAGCAGGATTCTTGCTAAAATTGGGCTCTTGAGGACATGCTCAAGGACAGGGCCAATCAAAAAAGGGCTTAGCGGGGCCGATGTAGAGTTTGCTTAAATGGAAAGTCTCTGTCGGTACCTCCAGCAGAATGCTGGGAACCAAGGGGAAGGGCAAGGGGGGCAGACTGAGCACAGTGTGATTGGAGGCAGAAGTTTTAGGAGGGGACACGTGGAAAGAAAACACCCTTTGAGCACCTATTCCACGTCAGGCACGTAGGTAACTTCCCATACCTCATTTGATCCTCACAAGAGGTAGATACAATGATTTTATGGAAAAAGAAATTGAGATTAAGGAAGATTAAGTAACACCCAATGGACAGATGTAGGATTCGAACCCTCGCCTGCCAGTATCCTGGATAATGAGCAAATCAGAGGTGACTATTTGGGCTGAAGATGGAGGGCGCTCCCCAAGCTCTCTGGTACCGTTTTAGGCCTTTGGGGCCTCCTCAAGCAAGGGGTTGCAGAGTTGCACAGAGCAACCCGTGTGATGCCTGACCCAGGATTTCTCTGACAGCCCAACGTGGCGGGGGCGGGCGATGGGAGGCAGGGCGTGGAGTGCATGAAATGATTTTGGATTTAGGAAAAAGATGTGGCATGTATTGCACACTGATGTTGTGGACTACGGTTTTTGTGTACACGCGTACAGCGACCCAGCTGTAGTCATTATGAGGGTGAACACAATGCTGGGCTGTCACCCGGAACGGCCGGCCTTTCCCTTGTCAGCTGTAGGTGTCACTCGAGGATCTGGAGTCAGAGGGATCCAAATGAGCTGCGGAGGCCTGGCCTTGCCGGTTCTTTTTTAGCTGACTCACGGGCAATTTTCTGTTTCAGTCGTAGCTGGTTTTTTTTAGGCAGGAACTGATGCAGAGAATAAAACCTTTTTCCACAAACGGTCAGGACCAGGAAGTTGAGAGGTTTCGTGGAGATGCGCACATCTGAGCTACTGCCCTGACCCCCACCCACGGGAAAGGCCAGCAAAACACACAAGAGTAATGGCTTTGTGACACGCGACAAGCTTTAACAGGGTAGGGCTTTTGTCCTGCAGACAGAAATTCTCTAAGAAAAAAATTCTCCAAAAAATATTTCTGTAATTATCACAGATGGTGTGGTATATTTGCTTAACCTTGTGGTGGGTACATTTTGTTTTTATCCTGGAGGAAATGAAGATACAAGACAATGATGGAGATGAATGCAGATTCCCGAGATTGGACAGCTGTGTGGGCACAGGTTGCTTCCAGCCACAGAGGCCCATAGGGAGCAGAGGATGCAGAATGCGAGGCCGAGGGTGAGCGGCCAACGAGACGGCCCCCTCCCCCTCACTCTGTCCCCTGAGAGCCACACAAGTGTTCCGAATAAGGTAGACAAAGGGCTTCTCTTCTTTACTCTCTGTGGTGATTTAAAAATTCCCTCTTCAACTCTTTGGCTGTGAATGGTGGTTTGGGAAGAATTGCAGCAGACTGCAAAACGCTTTGTTCTTTTGATGCACAAATGGGGTGTTTTGAAGTTAGCACTGCAAATGTGTTCAAACAGTATGCAAATTTAGACCCCAATGGCTGAAGAACTGAAAACAGTCTGGGAGCGATACTGTGCTCTGTGTTCAGGGATTTAGTTTAGACCATAGAGCAATCTAGCCGCTAGGGGTACGCCACCGGACTACAGTGGGGGGGGGGGGGGGGGGGGGCGGGGACCCAGGGGAATGCGGAGACAAGGAGTCTGAGCGGATTCTTGAGCAATTCAAATCCCAACAGCTTCCAAGATCACTAACAGCTTCCTGCTAACTAGATTTTCTGGCAAGTCAGTACTTCTGAGACTTGACACCCACAGTTTATACATGAACATGACTGTGTTATTCTGCTGTCTCCATTAGCATAACTTTACTCTTCTCCTCTCTTCATTAATGTGCTTTGCGATTTTGGAAGCTCTTGCCCAATAGGAAGACAGTTGCAAATAACTTTATTATTCACTTCATGAACTTCTTGAAAAACCCACTTCAGCATCAGACTTTTGAGTTTTTCAATAGATAGTACCAAACAAACATTTACTCTATAAAGTCTCTTCAAAACCCTCACCTGAAAGCCTTCACCCTTCGGTGTCCACTGCTCCTGAACTAGTGTGCCGTGATTCTTACCCAGTCCTAACAGGACTCAGCATTGACAGGCCCACCCTAAACCGAAGCCCCGATCTCCCAGAGACTCCAACGTGGCCCCAGCGTCTGAGCTTAAGCCGCGTTCTCTCTGCCCAGGGAACTCAGCCTTGTCTGGTCAGCAGGCTGTTTGGGCGGTGTTTCCCTGCAGCCAGCACTGCACTTGATCTCCCCAACGCATCTGCTTTCTCATCCTTTCTTTCATCCCCGTATTCCCGTGGCTCTTGGAATCCTATGGTCTCCTTGTCGCTTTCTACTCAGAAGGCATCTCGTTGTCATGACTCCCCATGACCGTACCTACATGGACTACGAAATTGTACCTTCAGTGAGGTTTGTTCTTTTTCTCCTTACGACAAAAGATTTCCTCTTTAACATTTCTTTGTTGTCACAAGTTCAGCAGGTTCCTGACTCCTTTGCCTTCTTCCCTATTTCTGATAACATCACTACAAGACAGCAAGATTTGAAATCTGTTCATATCTTTGACTTATTCCTTTCCTTTATTGCCTATAAACAACCAGCCATAATTTCTGTTAATATACCAAAAAAGCAAACAAACAAACCCCAAAAAAACATTTCTATTGATCCTCTCCTTTATATTTCCGCCATTGTTCGCCCAGTTTAGGTGTTTATTTTGTGGTCTTTAAATTTTGCTGTGTGCATAGACTCCTTTGAGATCTCATGAGAATTTATGTATCTCTTTTCTACTGAAAAGTATCACCGTGCACATACACACAAAATTTTGCTATATCAGGAGGTTCACAGAACTACCAAAGTCCAAATGCTTGTTCTCACAGTTCTCTGTAATAAGTTCTCTTCGTATTTCATTCATGTGACATCCATATTACTCTTTAATAATGTCATCCCTATTAAGTGACTGGTAGTGGTTCCTTATAAACTTTAGAATAAAATCAGAGGCTCAGTTGGGTATTCCAAAAGCTTTTCTCAATCTTCTGAATGGGACTCAAACTGTCCTTTGACCTAAAATGACTTGTCCTCTTACCGGGGAGACAATTTATTTCTAAACTAATTGGACCACAATTATATTATAAACCAGAGATTCTTAGAACCAATTTTCAACATAATTGCCTTCCAAGTATTTTATGGAATTGAGAGAGAGTGGGAGGGAGACAGAGAGGGATTAGAATTGGAATTAGGTCGTGACTGAAGCGTCCACTTTAGCAGGGACGCAGGTGGGCCTGGTCTCTTGGGGGGCGCTTTTCTGCTTCTCCTAGGCGTGCGCGCGTGTGTGTCACCTGCTCCTCCTTTTGAATCTAGGATCTAATCCTAATGAAGTCATTTCCCCTCCATCTACCAGGCTGAGTCCCCAACACAGTGGGAGTTCCTGCCAGATACAGCTACATCTTGTAGGGAAGCGGCCCCTCGCCGTCCCCCCGAGCCTGCGGGCAGCGTGATTGAATCTCAGCCCCTTTCGGCCTCGCAGCCTTGAACGCAGAGGGAGCCAGGCACGGCTGCGGGATGCAGCCGGCGGTGGCTGAGCCAGACAGAGAGCGCTCCCCGGGGACCACGCCCTCCCTGGTGGCCGAGGATTCCTGGGTGTGCTGAAGGTGTCCCCTTGTCCCTATTGCTTCTCTCCCCCGCCCCCTCGCACCGCCCCCCCACCCCCACCCTTCCGCACGGAGGAGGATACAAGACACCGAAGAAACGAGGCCCTGGCTCTCTCTGAGCAGGGCTGGTAGCGGCTCTCTCAGACAACCCGGTTCCTGCCCTGCGGCGGCGTCGGCCTGTCTCCTGAGAAATGGGTTGTGATGGTCATTCATGCAACTGCATTTTAACATGAAACGCAGGGTGCACGGGGGTAGAGTCCCTCGCAGGCTCCGCGTGGCCTAGGTGAAGGCTGGGGCGCCACCTCCGAGGCTCCGCTCCCGCGAGGTGTTGCGATCTTTTGTTCAGGTTTGCGCTCCACGCCAAGGCCTGGGGCGTGCGCTTTGATCAGGGTGAAGCAAGCAGTGTCTGGGAACGCGGTGTCTGAAGGCTGGGGGAGGGGCGGGAGCTGGCCTGCCCTGGCTGCTGACCACCAGCCAACCACGCAGGCCTGAGAGCTCTCAGGCCAGGCAAAGCAGAGTGTTCCCGCTTGCTCTGAGTCAGGGGTCACAGTGCCTTCACGGACTGGCGGAGGTCAGCCCCCTCGTATCTTATATCTAAAGGCTCATCATCCCAGAGTCAGAACTGGTGTCAACTCTAACCAGGTTCGGAGGGAGATATTAGCCCACCCGTGACGGCCACCGTCTTCTCCGGCTTAACTAAGCACATCTTGTCACCAGGTGGCATTCTTATTTACACATACACACCTGGCAGAGGTGAGTTGCATCTTCTGAGCCTTTATGGCCAGGTGCTTTGTAGCTTCTCATTGAATGAGTTCTCCGCATTGAGCCTGGCCATTATATGGCAGCTAAAGTCCCATAGGTGCATCTTTCCACATCTGCCACCTAATCTGTAGCTCAGGTCCTAGCTCTTTCATTCATTAGCTGTTTAACTGGTTGAATCACTTAACCTCTTTGAGTCCACAGGTCCCCTCTATAAAAACAAGGACAACAGTCCCTCTCTCCTCATGGTTTTGGGATGTGAGAAGAGATGTATCCGAAAACACCCACCCAGTGTCTAGTATACAGAAGGCGCTCAGTCTTCAAGCACACCGTACATCCATGATAATTTGAGAGACACAAGGTAGGAATGAAAGCAATAGCACCAGACAATATTCCTGGTTCAGGAGACACTATAAAACAAACAAAACAAACAAACAAAACAGGCTTAGTGCCAAAGACAATAGCCAATAAGCAATTAACTGGAGAATTTTTACGTCTGGTATTTTTTTATTGCCATAATTTAATTGCATTTGATATCATGGTCATAATTGTCTCCATGGTGAAATAGACCATGACTTTGGTAAGCTAGTCCCTTGTGTGTCTACAATATCATTGGATCCACCAAGAGCTCAATATCTTTGTTTCTTTTCTTGCACATTCCTCTCAAGATGTAATAGGCAGTAATGAATACCCAACAGCCTACATGAGTACACCACTATTTTCTTTTCAGCCCAGTTTAGAAGAATGATATTATCTTGATTTGCTCAATTTCTTTGTTAAGTACATGAGCTGAGAGTGGCGAAACTTCTCAACATTGGACTAATGGCAAAGCCAAAATGTGAACCTAGTCTTCCCGATGGGCTGAGCACCCTTCCTACTTGTTCCCCGCCCCCGCCCCAACCCCACAAAGGACTGAATGAATCAGCAGTCTTTCCTCAACAGGGCTGGAAAGTACGTCTTCAAACAGAGTGTACTCTTTTTTTAAATTTTATTTTCCAAACCAAACATACCATACTCTCTCTTGTACCACCCTGCTATGTGTGCTTGGTGGAGGAATATACCAATAGCCCCTTGACTAGCTGTGGTCTGAGAGAGGAGCCCGGCAGTTTCTATGAGAAGAGCAAACCCACTGCTTTCTGCTTGACCATGGTGCGACTTAACCATAAGGTGGCAGAAGCCTCCAGATAGTAAATCTAAGTTGAACAGGAGGCAGTGGCAACGTTAGTGCAAATATTGTACTTATGTGCAAATGTGTTAAGCCCCCCACATTGCAGAATGAATCCTCTGAAGATACATGCCCCAAGAGAGCCAATATTTCTGGGAGCCTCACCTTTTCCCTTTCTGTCCAGTGTTTTGCTTTTATCATAAAGGAATAAGTGGGAGGGAAGTATATGTTAGAGATTCTGGAACAGACTGGAACATTCAGTTCTATGATGATTGCTTGACAAGCTAACTTATGAGCCAGTGGAACAGGGAAATATTAACATCTCTGTTTCCTTTTTTGGATGTTTCTCTTCGGATGTAATAGGCAATAAAATAATATAAAGCAACTTGCATGGGGCTCTTGTAGAGACCTGCTATTTTAAACTGTTTTGCTGGGTTTGTCATCTTTGTTAGAGCTGGGAAGTGTGGGCAGTTTAAAGACGGAAGGAAAGGCATGTCATTGGTCCTTTGTTCTATGCATCTTTATGTAACAGCAGGCTCTTGAAAAAGAGGGAAATCTTATATAAAGGATGTAAGGAACACAATGAAGAGAGAATATGAACAGATCCTCCATGTGCACGCAAATTGTGCTGGGAATGTGATGAACAAGAACCTGTTTCTAGAAAGCTCCTTCTTATGTCTTACCATCTTGTCAAGAGTCACATTCTCTAAATGAGTGAAGCTTTTGCTATAAAATCATTAAGTAAATTCTCACAAGACAGTCATATAAGTCCAGAAAATCTTCCCATAATGTGGAAAAAAAAATCAATAAAACAGGGCCTTTGAATTTAGGGCTTAAGCTTGAAAACTCTGCTGAAGCACAGTGCTATGTGTGTCTGAAAGCTTCTCCCACCTCAGCTTTATAGATTGTTTTTTCCCCGTTAGAGCTTTGCCTCTAATGAATTGTTTACGGTCTGGAGTCTTCTTTAAGGAGGGCAGAGTTTGTGTGCCGTTCCTTGCCCCTGGGTCAATAGATAGACACCAGGAGCTCCTGGCAAACCACCAGCCAGCAGCTCAAGGAGGCCCTGAGGGCGGAGACGTGTCCCTGTGGGCCCTGGGCGCAGCCAAGGCTTTGGGACAGCACTGACCCAGTTCTGGGCCGCTGCGTCCTGAGCTCACTGCCGTGGGGACTGCAGCAAGCGGGCTGACATGCCCTGGGAAAGACCCCGGTGCCCTCCAGCCAAGCTCTGTGCCCAGCTGTGCCTGGAGGGGTCTGACACCTGACCCAGGGTGCTTTTCAGCAGGGGGTCCCTGGGAGAGGCTCATCCTCCAAGGTTACAATCTGTATATGGCCCAGAGGTGGTGTTTTAAGGTTACATATCCTTGACTGATCGCCTATCTACCGTATTTTGCCATGTGTAAAATGTACCCATGTTTTTGTGTGCATTATACACAGAATTATCATGCCCATGCTAAGTAATCATTATACCCATGTATAATGGTCATCCTTATTTTTCCCTCAAGAATTTGGGTAAAAGAGTAGGCATTATACACGGCAAAAGATGGCAATAAAGGCCCAGTTTATTTTACAGGGAAAAAATGCTTCCCATAGTTGCACCTGTGTTTTCAAGCTCATTTTAACCTCTCCAAGAACCCTTGAAAAGGACTGTATGTCCTGTACGCTAGTACAGGTCCCAGCACAGCAAACACGCAGAGGTTAGGAAGACCCTGGCTTTCCTTGGTAACCTGCGTCCTGCGAGAGGAGAGCCTGGGCCCTCAGGCCTGTCCTTACCCGGGCTCCCCGCGCTCGATTCACCCGCTGCCTCAGCCAGAGACACCTGGCCCACCTGTTCACAGCAAAGTGGTAGGGATTTAAGGTGCTGTTCTTGCAGAGATCTTTCTGTTTTGAAAGACAAAGGACTGGAAACAATTTTCTATCCTGGAGAAGGGGATTAGTTAAAAAATATGTTCTATGTGTGCAATAAAATCTATGTAAGCATTGGAAGTGAGGAGGCTGCACACTTGCTGACGCGGGATCACCTGCAGGGAACGTTAACCCGTAACAGCAGCCACTGAGCGCAGCTCTGGAAGGAGAGAAGGCCCCTCTCACCGGAGCCAGCTCTCTCTCCCCCGGTGTCTGCCAGGCACCATAAACGAGGGGCTCGTTCCTCTGAGCCCCTCTTCTCAGGACTGCAGAGACTACTGAAAACATCCCCTGCACAGGTGCTTTAAAACTTACACAAACAGGACTTACCAGACCGGCGCGCCGGACCCTGAACCCAAGGGTGACGGCAGAACAACCCGGAGCCTGCACAGCCGGCCAGAAGCCTCCTGATTTAGCGCTGGTGGCCATGACCGCCCAGCTACCGCCCCTCCCTTCCTTTTTGATTCAATACAAACTCACAGCTCCCACCCCTCAGGGCTGGTGCCCGTGCATTCCTCCGCACCGAGCCCTTTCCCTCCCTTGGCAAAGTAAAAATAAAACCTTTACTCTCTGCACCTTCTTCGCTTTGTGAATTCTTTCCCAGCCCATGTTGCTGGCTGCCCTAACCAGCACAGCTGTCTGTTGTAAATCCCATGTGCACATACATGCTTTGTGGACACAGAATAGGTAGCAAGGAGGGTGTTGACCATTCCAGGCAGAGGGAAGAGCATCTTCAGGGAGAGAAATGAGAGGAAGGCCTGGCACATGGGGACGAGGAGGAAACGGGGCGCAGGAGGAGGTCAGGGTACAGGCAGTGAAGGGGATGCAAGGGGTGTCACAGTGAGGGTTGGCAGGAGCTGGGGGTAGCATGTCTGTCCCCGGCTGAGAGCCTTGCTGACAGAAAAGCTGTCTGCCGCTTCCACTGAGGGGACAGTGGGCTCAGCTTCTGGAGGAGGGGCCAGCAAGTCACAGGCTAGAGGTGATGCAGGTTCCAGACAGCCCAGGCAAAACCCACGTGTTTGCTTAAAGCCAAATGCAATGAAAAGGGTCAACCAATCCCTGTGAGCTCTAACTCTTCCCCAGCCCTGAAGGAAACGCGCAGGGAGTGAGATGTCGCACCTGCCCTCCCCGCCTGGCAGGTCTAGAGTATAGCTAACACTTACGTGGCGCCAACTGTATGCCAGGACCTGCTTTAACGATGATATTAGTTCATTATATAAAAACTCCTTAAATCCTCATAATAACCTCATAAATTAGGCACACGTGTTATTCTGCAGGCGAGATACATGAAACACAGAGAGGCTAAGCAATTTGCTCAAGGACACACAGCTAGTAAGTGCCAGAGCAGGATTAAAATGCAGGCAGCCTGGCCCCGGGCCAGAGGCCAGTTCTGCTTCACTGCCATGCAGGTCTGTCCCCACACCAATGACTAGGCTTTGAGATGGAAGGGAGCCAACGCCAGGGGAAAATGAAGTACTAGGAAAGGTAAAGGAGGGGAGAGAGTATATCCAAGGAAAGGAGATTGACAAAGGAGAAAAAGGAGGAGGAGGCGGCGGCAGCGGTGGCATTTGCGATGGCCCCTGAAGGACAGAAAGCCTTTGTCTGGAGGGAGGATATTCCAGACAAAGAAAATAATGTATGAAAGGGATCTTCACTGCTGTCCTCAGATGTTGCCATATACATCTTACTTGTTTGCTATGAAAGTACCGATTTTTTCTCTTCCACTTTTGCCTCATTCATTCACTCATTTATTGGTATAATATTTCTGAGCACTCACTACGTGCCAGGCACTCACCACACTGCACATCAGCCATGCGGGCCGAGCCTTCCCTCCATTTATCCCCACGAACAAACAGAACTACCCCAGCACCCCCTCCCAATGTGATGAGCATTAATGGTCCCCTCCTGTGCCCTGAGGCTTAGAAAGGAGGACTTCAAAGCCGAGAAGGGGAAAGGAGTTGAATTTAGGAGTGAAAAAAGGAAGCAGCCCTGGCATGGCTGAGTCAGCGCCTGCTAATCCCCTCCAGGCGTCAAGAGGTGGGAAGGCCAAGTCTGAGCCCCATGCAGGACCCTCACTGCTGAGCGGCTGGGAGGGGATGTCACCGCTGTTTTCAGGCCAGTGATCTGGAGTGAGCGTGTGACCCTGCCTTCATCTGCTGGCAGGTACGATGCCCTCCTTGAGCCTCAGCTGCCTCTTCTGTAAAGTGGGGTGGAAAACCGCGCCTGTTCATAGCGGTTTGGAGAGCCAGGTGAGACCAGACAGGAAAGGGCTTTGCAGCGAGCCCTCAAGGTGTGCGATCTGATAGAGAGGCAAGAGGATCGGTTTTAGTAAAGGGGCAGATGGAGGGAACTGGGTTCAACCTTCTCCTAGGCCACGCATCTTGCCTCACATGCACCCCTGCACCCCAGTGAGGAGAAGTGCTGAGACGGTGCAGGTGCACTGGGCTTCGGAGCCCTGCCTGCTGTTCTGCTCCCCACTCCCTCGCGTGCAAAAACGGGATAACGATGCTCCTGTGGCAGAATTATTCTGAGAATTAAGTGAGGAAGCGTGGTTAGAGGTTTTAGCACTGGGCCAGACTCCCATAACGCATTCAGAGCAAACCAGTCTTCTTCCTTCCTCGCCTTCCTTCAGGGACATGAAGAGGCTGGAAGCAGTCGCTAGCTCAGTCTTCTTCAGTGATGGCAGCAGTGTAGACAGGAGATACGTGAGTCTGAAAATAGGATTGTGCATATGTTCAACGTTAGTCCACTTAAAAAAAAAGAGAGAGAGGAAGGGAGAGAGGAGGGGAGAAACAGAAACATTGATGTGAGAGAACTATTGATTGTTGCCCTGACCGAGGATGGTACACACTGGACCAGGGATTGAACCTGCAGCCTAGGTATGTGCCAGACCAGGAATCGAACTCACAACCCTTTGGTTATGGGAGGACGTTCCAACCAACTGAACCACACTGGCCAGGGCAAAGTTAGTCCTGTGCCTTCAGAACTGCATTTAGGTGCTTTGACAAAGTAATCTTTTTATTTACTTATTTATTTTGAAATTTACCACCTTACCCATTTAAAAATTTTTTAAAAAATATTTTATTTATTTATTTTTACAGAGAGGGGAAGGGAGGGAGAAAGAGAGGGAAACATCAATGTGTAGTTGCCTCTGGTGTGCCCCCTACTGGGGATCTGACATGCAACGCAGGCATGTGCCCTGACTGGGAATTGAACACGTGACCCTTTGGTTTGCAGGCCAGCACTCAGTCCATTGAGTCACACCAGCCACAGCAAAGTAATCTTTTTAAATTTGACAACCTGCAAGGAAGAATCTTTACCTCTCTGTTATAGACGAAGAAATCTGGGCTTAGAAAGGCCAGTTTACAAATGGCAGACGGGAGATTGGATGTTAGGTCTTCTAATTTCTGATCTAGAATTTTCTATGTTATATAGGAGTTGCCTTTTCTATTAGAAGATTCTGCTGCAGGTAAGAGAGGGACTCAAAAAAAAAGGGGGGGATATAATCATTTTGCGAATCAGAAGAAGGTGTCAGAAACTCAATGTCCGTACTCACCTGGGAGGGGCCAATATTTCCACTGTAGAATCTGGGAAAGAGGGTGGGTTCAAAAGATATTTTAAATCACATACAAACAACTTGGAAACTGGGTGGGAAAGGACCTTCTGGTCTGGAGCATTCATGAAAACATGGCCTGAAAGCAAACATTTCAGAAAGAATTAGAGACTCCATTGGGGGAACTGAATGGAATTGGATGTTAAAAGAAAAATAAAGGACAGAGAGAATAAATCTAAAATATGTTTGAATAATAGTATCATAAGAATGGGAGTTTAAACATTTTAAAGGAGTTTAAACATTTTAAAGAAGTTTAAAGAGCCATAGGAGAAAAAGAGATGTTACAGGAAGCTGTGGGGAAAAAACATGATATAAAACTTAAGGATATTATGACTATATATTGACTAGTTCCCCCGCCCCCCCCCCAAAACATGTAAACATAAGTACTTATTTACCACTTCAAGCCCCCAGTTGTGGAACTTTAATAGGGTTTAAATGACCTTCTGTGATATGATATATGAATACCCTTCAAATCCTGTTTCTTCTGAATTTAGATGTGCTCCCACCAATTCTTATTTCAGGCTCAAAGCACTCAAAGGAGAGAGATTGATGCTGACAGAGCAATTGAAATGTTGTCCTGTCGCTTCAGCAATAAAGGGTTTTGTGTCAAATGAAGGTGATGAATGTGGTCACTTGAAGCTGAGAGCTGAGGGACTGATGCGCCGGGTTCCCCAAGGTCAATAAAAGTCAGAATCGTCCGACATTTTTGGACTCACAGAAAGATCCTCTACTTTATCCCTGAAATTTAATTGATTGAACAAATAAATATTTATTGAGTCTCTTGTCAGTCTGTTAGCTTTATATGGAACGCATGAGGTTTGCATCAATCTTCCAAGATTGGCAATTAGTGAGAAAGCCCCTAAGGGCAAATACATCTCAGGGGAGGCGGGTGGGGGCTCCGAGGTCTGGGTCCCACCTGCTCCCCTCATAGGGTTCCTCCGCATTTGCAATCCTGAAGCGTCGGGATTTGATTTTCATTAAGGAAGTTGGAAATGACTAAGGGTGCCCACACAACACCAAATAATAGGATCGTCGTGTTGGAAGAAATCAACATTGTACCTGACACTGTGCTCACCCTCCCACCCCCAAACAGATGAGTGTTCTAGTGTCTGCGACCTCTGGACTCCTCAACTGCAGTGACTGGTCCCCAGGCCCTTCCGCGGTGTGTGCTCTCCGCCTCTGCCTGAGAGGCCCGGGCCCGCCGGCCCCAGCCTGGGAAGGAAGATTCAGAGGCTCTTCTCCGCAGTCCCTGTCTCCCCCGCAGCCAATTCACTGCCATTCCTGGCCTGGTAAACTTGAATGACCTGAAGTCAAAGAAGCTGACAAGAATAGACAAAGCTGAGGGCACCTTTGTCCTCTGCTGTCTATGCTTCCTGAGGTGTGGTAGGAGGCACGTTAAGTTCTTCTCCTGGAATTTAGGTGGGAGGGGAGAATGGGAGGCAGGTTGACCTGAAAGAGCTGTCCATTCAGCAGATTGCACTCAATGGGTGTTCCTCAGACCCAGAGCATGTGCCAGGTGTTTGTCGCGTAACATCTGCTTTGACTGGGTCCTTATGGTATCTCTAGGTGATGAATTCGAAAGAGACGATACCCAGCTCAGTCTTGTCTGCATTCCAACACCTGCCATTCAAAAAGGCTCTCAATCAATATTTGTTGAATGAGAAGGGAGTAATAAATGCTGGAGATTCGTCTTCATCCCAATATTCACAGACAATAAATCTGAGTTTCAGGGTGCTTTAAGTGACTTACTATAATCATAGCTTGGCAGCAGTGGCAGATTTAGGATTCAATCCAGTTATCTGACTCCCAGGTTAGTGCACCTGCATTGCACCATGGTATGTTTTTATGACCCTTACCAGTGAAATATCTGAGGCATGTTTCCTATTGAATTAGCTTCTAAGAGGTGGGCTAACCCTTCAGAGCACCAGAGCAGCGGTAGTTCAGAGGAAAGTTGCGAGAGAATGCAGTAATTAAAGCAGGACCCCACGAACCTAGATGAATTTAGAAAAAAAAATCAGCATTTACTAAGAAACCACTATGTTTCAGATACTTTGAGGAATGTTTTATAGTGTAATCCTAACTACTACCCTGTGCGATAGGAATGATCATTTCCACTTTGCAATGGAGAAAACAAAGACAACTTGAAGTTAAGCAACTTGTCAAACTGGTAAGTGACAGAGTTGGGATTTGAACTTGGGCCTGTCTAGCTCTAAGAATTGTGCTATTTCTAACCTAGCAAAGTGTTACAGCACTAAAGCATCCTATCTAAGCTTGACACATTCAACTCAGTCCAACAAATCATCACTAAGCACTCAGTGACACTGGATTACAGAGTAGGCAATATGAAGATGAACCTGCCTTTGGGGAGGTTGCAATATGGCAGCACGACAGAGGCCAGCATGTAATCAGTGTTTAATACATATTTGTTGGAACAAAGACTAAAGCTGACTATAGCAGAAGAAATCCTATGAGAGAATTGCAGATTGAAATTTATGAGAAGAAATGCACTGTTGCTCTAAGCTAATGTATTTAAAATGGATATTAAAGACCATTTAGTGCCCAGGTCACATGGTGAGCTAACAACTGAAGATGGGCTGAAGTTTTCTAACAAATTCAATGCTCTTTGATTGCACTTTTCCTCTGACTGCCGTTCACAAAGCCAAAACCTTATTTCTGTCGGCTCTCTGCATATAATCATGACAAAGGTACTGTGACGTCCTTCCTCAGGGAGAAGCTCTTCATCTTCTCGGGCCATGGGGGCATCTACGGAGGAGCTGACAGGAATTGACTACCTGTCAATCACAAAAAGAACATTCTTTTGGAAGAAATGAGTCACTTCAGAGGATTGAATTTCTAATATATAAAGCTCATTGATTTGCTATTGAAACTCTCTGGATACCTCCGAACACATGTGGTACACACACACACACACACACACACACACACACATGCTACCTAACAGTGCATCTATAGTGAGCTGGTACTGATAATTAGAAATATTGGAGATACAGGATTATATGCATCGATGAGAATGTTCAGGCAAACAGCTGACTCATTGAAGGAAACATTATAAGTCTGTAGTCTTTTCTTGTTTTCCTCTCCTATCTCCCTCTTCCTGCTTTATCACCCTCTCCACTTCGGTCACTTCCCATCCACCCTAACTAAGAGTCTGTTATTGGAGGCGACTAGGAGTTGCATTTCAGTGCCATCGCCGACTCCGCCGCTTTCTGTTCCCACTGCCTGACAGCGCCGAGGCACTCAGCATAGTAACCTTGCTTCTTACTAAGTAGCCACACTAAATCTTTACTTCAGGGAACCTGCAGGTGCTTTAGCGACTTCCTCCCCTTTTATCATATGGTCTATAAAACTGCCTCGTATGATGGAGAGCCTCAGGGCCAAGCACCGTCAAACCATTTATTAAAATGCTAGACCTTCCGGATGAGATCGCTGTAATGACCCAAGCAAATGAGAAACACCCCCCGCCCTAAAAAAAGCCCTGCCAGACACAAAGCTATACAATAATCACATTTTTATCCCAGTTACCTAGCAGATAGTGCTTTTCAAAAAAAGTAGGTTCTAGATTATGCATATATGTCATTCAGTACATATTTACTGATAGACGGTTTTGTGGTTTTGTTCTTATGGATCTTATAGTCTAGTTAAGAGAAGACCTATAAACAAATAATTTCAGAACGATGGGTTAGGCTCTTGGTTACCAACATACACAACACATTTATCCACTTAGCTGGTAGATAGGGATCTGCAGAGCTGTGATCCTTACATGGAAAATGGTCCCTTCCAGCAAATGTACAGAGAGGCACTTCTGCTTGTCAAGTACTGGAAAGAGGGTTGTCCCTTCTACCCTTTAAGAGGGAGCAGATGTTGCCCCATTCATTGCACCAGGGGACAGAAGACCTTGGCCTGGTTATGCTGTGTGATGTTCTATGACTTGGATTCCTCATTCATAAAGCAGGACTGAAGTCTTTGTCTTATCTACCTCTATAAGAATAAAATGAGATATTCTCACAGCGTTCAGGAAAGAGGTAACAAAAATTGCTTCTGTCAGGCGAGATCATCTTGACTTGGCCCTTTCCCTCAGCTTCTTACTAATCTCATTTACAGAATCCCACACAGGTAGCGTCAGTGTATTAAAAGCCCCTAGGAAAGAAGACTCTGCCGCGCCTTCACAGAGGGTGGGAGGCAGCAGTGTGTGTGGGGGGGGGGGCGGGGGGAGCCCATCAGCTATGTCCTCGAGCAAACATTTTTATCTCCCTGGCCTGGTTTCCGTTTCTTAAACAAAGGATTTAGAATGGGTGATCAGAAGGTTTCTTCCAAGCCTTGACATGGATTGAATTTAAGATGTCATAGATCCAAAGGGAGAGAAATGGTAAGTCTTCGGCTTCCCTAGGGAAGTGATACAAGGAGACAGCCAAGTCATAATGAAGAGGGAACTTAATTGGGAGTCAAGAAATGCGAGGTCTCAAAGGAGTTGAAAACCTATCTCCACACAAAAACGTGCACACAGATGTTTATAACAGCTTTATTCAGAATTGCCCAAACTTGGAAGCAACCAAGATGTCCTTCAACAGATGAATGGATAAATAAACGTTTGAGCAAGCAACTCCACTGCTGGGATTATACCCTGAGAACTCCGAAACACCAATTCAAAAGAACCCCAATGTTCATAAAAGTACAATTTACAATAGCTAAGTATTGGAAGCAACCTAAGTACCCAAAGGTAAATGAGTGGATCAAAGAACTCTCCTACATTTACGCAATAGAATACTACACAGCAGAAAGAAAGAAGCAACTCCTACCCTTCACGACAGCATGGATGGAACTGGAGAGCATTATGCTAAGCCAAATGAGCTAGGCGGAGAAAGACAAATACCACATGATCTCACCTATAAGTGGAACCTAATCAATAAAACAAATAAGAAAGAAAAATATAACCAGCAATAACCAATAACCAGGTTATTGGAAGAAAAAACAAACCAACAGTAACCAGAGGGAAGGAGGGAGGGGGGTAACGGGGGAAAGAAAGGGGAGGGTCAAGTCAAGGAACATGTAAAAAGGGCCCATGGACAAAGCTAAAGTGAGGAAGGACTGAGGGTCGGAGGTGGGAGCAGGGGAAAGTGGGGGCAGGAAAATGGAGACAACTGTACTTGAACAATAAAAACATAAATAAAAAAAAGAATTCATTTAACAACAGCAGAAATACACATGCTTCCCAAGTTCGTATGGAACATTTACCATGATAGAACAAATTCTGGGCCATAAAAAATATTGTAACAAATTTAAAAATATACAAATCATACAAAGCATGTCCTCAGATCAGAAATGAATTAAAATTATATAACATTCTGGAAAAAAATAAAAATGAAAACAGTGGGGAAAAAAATGTCCTTCAGCAGGTGAATGGACAAATAAACTCTGGTCCATCCAGGCAGCGGAATGTTCTTCGGGGCTAAACAGGAATGATCTGTTGAGTCATGGAAAAACATGGAGGAAACAATGCATACTGTGGAGTGGAAGAAGCCAATCTAAGACGGCTATGTACTGTGTGATTCCGTCCTAGGAAAGACAAATGTACGGAAACAGCAGAAAGACCAGAGGTTGCCAGGAGTAGGGGAGGAAAGGGTGACCGGGAGAGCGGAGTACCTTTAGGGCAGTGAAAACACTCTGTAGTATCTCGATGCTGAGATACTACAATGCTCGGTATGTGCCATTATATGTTTGTCCAAACCCATACACACCAAGAGTGAACCCTGATGTAAAGTATGGACTTTGGGTGGTAACAATGTGACTATGTAGGTTCATCAAGTGTAACAAATGAACCACTTCGGTGAGGGAAGCTACGCATGTGCAGGAGCAGGCGGTGTATGGGAAGTCCCTCTACTTCTCAATTTTGCTGTGAGTTCACAGCTGCTCTAAAAAAAAGCCTCTCCTCTTTCCCTGGCCCATGCCCTACCCTACCTCCCTCTCTCTGGCTTATCAAGATTCTCTACTCTGATAAACGACGATGCTGCTAGGACAGTCCTCCTAAACCCTGTGTCCTCAAGGCTTCTAGGCAAAGCAGAGTTACCTCATTGTCTGAAAAATGCTGGGGATTCCTGCCCCCGCCTCCACTGGACATTATGTCACGAACATACTTCTCATGGACCTGAGTGCTCTGCTAACTCCCACCTGCTGCCCAGAAACGGGCATGCAAGGCACTACTTGTAAACAGCAAAATGATATGAGTCAAGTTCATAGCTTCAGGCACCATGGAAGGCGCCAGATGTCCTCCGGAAGGTCTTCAGAGCCACTGGTGAAGCAGGGGACTCACCAGCAGAGGGCAGTGGGCTCTGCCTGCAGACCGAGCTTCCAGGAGAGAACTCTGCAAGGCAGTTGGCGAACAACGCTGAGCATCAGGATGATGGAGTTAATCGATTTGGGCCAGGCCATCAGCCTAATTCCACCTGAAGATATTGATGGCCTGAGAATGGCCACCCCAACCCTGCAGATTCTTAATTACCTCCCCGTCAGGTGGTCAGAAATAGAAAAGAAAAGCAGCAGTTCCACAGTCAGGAACCTCGTCTCTGGGTGAGAGGCTCGGGCACCGAGGGCGGCCTGCGTTTAAACTGAACTGGCCAGTGCAAGAGAGGCCGTGTGCTCCATCTCATCAGGGGGCTTCCGTGCGCCATTACCACACTAACAAGGCTTGCGACTCTATGGTGAAAAAAAAACTTGACGGGTTTTTCCAGAAGGCTCCCTAACTTCCTGACCTCTAAATGCTTTCAGGCCATAGTATGTCTTCCACGGGGAGCTGTACAAATCCATCAGGCTCTGTCTCCTTTCCTTTCTCCTCTACAAAGAAATAATCGAATAACCAATCTCCCGTTAGGACCTAATGGTTAATCAAATCTGGGGAGGTGACCAGTTGGCCTAGATTAACATAATTAATCTTTAAATCATACATATTCAAAAGGCTCTCAGAAGCATCTGGCTATCTTTTTAAAAATTGTGAGATGATCAAATTAATACCAGCTAATAAATTAGCCTACAGCTGCCTCCTTTAAAAGAGAGCCGTCCTCTTTAAGAATGACATATGTAAAAGACAGTAAATCACATTAGACCGAAGGGAGAAACCAACATTATTTGGTGGGATTCATTTCCAAGAATGGAATATTTGCTGGGCAGTTGAGTCCCTTCCTGGGATGGGACTCCCAAACTCCGCTGCGTGTGGAGGGAAACCACGTGCATTGTCCGCGGCAAACATTGCCAAGGGCTCTTCTGCAGCATCGCCGGGGGTGATGAGTAAACCGCTGGCAGATGCACCTGGTCATTCAGTTTCCAAAGAGATTCAGGAGGCTGTGTACTAGATATATTTTTCAGGCGATTCGTTGCCGCTAAGCAAATTACCTAGATTCACTTGACTTCACGCTGTGGAGACCCAGGCTTATTAACATCAAAGGCTCTTTTTGTCAATTCGGCTTTCTAAGTATTGAAAATAAAAGGGGGTTGATTGATCACCAGGCTTAAGCTGGTCGGAATCCAAAGCGAAAGGCCAGATGGGGTCCGAGGCTGCACTCCCATGTGCTGTGATCTTGCTTCCTTTCATCTATCCCCATACCCACATGTTTGAAGCAAAAGACAAACAGAAATGTGTCCCTGAATGCTCACCCTTGTTTTCACTACTTCCTGTCTGCTAGGAACAAGACACGGGGCACAGATGGTGACCTGTGTTCATGTGATTAGCTAATAGCTCCCGTGATCCATCACCTTCTTCAAGCCAAAGCCAATTCCTCTGAACAAATGGAAATTTCAAAGTGGCCACGGCTGCATGCGGGGACCCAGTCTGTGGGGGATCGGGTGCCGAATGCTAATGACTTGCAGCAAAGCACTGCAGTGAGCTGGAGGTTGTCCGGGAGAGGCGAGGAGAATGCCGAGGGACAGTGGCCTTTGTTCAGCAGGCAGCACAGAGGAGCCCTGCCTTAGACGTGACCTCATCTGATCAGAACAGTGGTTCGTTTCTGTATTAAATGGCACTTTCCTCAGGTCGCTATTTCCGGGGGAGCCTTAAGTCTAGGAGAAGCAGTTAAATAAAGCCCAGTCCCAGTCATCTTTATATACACAATGCCTGTGTGTTTTAAGCATGTCATCTATGGGTACTGAGTTCTGAGCTCCATTTTACCTGCCCGGACAATGTCACTTTTAAATGGACCACCCTGAACATATGGATCTAACACTTGGAGAGTGTACAGGGATCAGAGAGAGAGAGAGAGGGAGAGAGAGGTCACCCATTTAAATTGTAGAGAGGAGGGAACTGAGGCCCGGTTGGTTAAATGACTGACCTGCAGTTACACAGCAGATTGTCCCTAGTGTCCCAGCCTCCCTGCTCAGCATATGTCACTTGGTATCTCTGGCTTTAAGACTTAAACCAGCAGGTAGAATAATATGTGTGCGCACACACACACACACAGGAACAAAAGAATTTACACCAAATGAGGTGTTGTGTCTAGGTGAAGTGATTTTTAACTTTTCATGGTGCTATTCTGTACCTGAGATTTTGATAGTGAAGGACTCATTTTGAGAAACTCTAAAGAAAACATAAAATCACATTAAAATCTCAGGCTCCCTTCCCCCTGGGGAGTCCCGCCTGGCCCCTCAACGGGGTCTGCCCTGGCACCGTGTGTGTGGCGCTGTGTGTGTGGCGCCGTGTGCGTGGCATGTGCGCCTACCAGGGTGTGCGGACCCCTCTCCAGCGTCCGTCTCAGCGGGCTGTGGGCTCGCAGAGGACAGGGCCGTATCTCCTTACGCTTCTTGGCATCCTCCCCGGAGGAGGCATCCTCCCATATGACCGGTGGCCTGGGAGGCAGTGTGTTGAATGAGCCAGTGAAAGAGCTAAGGAGTAAATGTCACCAACAAAACTGTATGTCCTCACATGCCACCTCCACCTCTGCCCTTGCCCTCATTCTCAGGGCTCTGTTCAGCCAGAAGGATGCTTTGTGTCCAGAACAGCCTGGATAGGGGCTAGAGGCCAGACTCCCTGAAGGGGACGCTCCAAAGAGAAGAGCTTCTCTTTGAAAGCCATCGTCACTTGGTCTGGCTTTCCTGGAAGGGACATGTGTCCCTGGGCTCCTGTTAGGCTAAGTGGCCCCATTGCCTTGTCCTGCTTTTAGCTGGGGATAGTACTCGCAGCACCTGATCATCCCTAGGAGTGCACTAAGTGAATCAAGCTCCAGGAGCCCAGAAAACTTTTTTTGTTATGGGTTCTCATTTGCCGATATGCCAGACCCCAGTCATCTGTATCACTCCCTTCATTTTTCCTGAAACCGGCCGGGCATTTTTAGTCCCACTGGGTTCTCTTACTCTCCCTTGGCCTGCAGAAGACACACAGTGGAGGGGACGGGGTGCTAGAGACAGCGATGATCTGCAGGGGAGGCAGGGCCTCTGTGAACAGCGGGAGGCTCCACTGGGGGAAGAGCCCTACACCGCCCTGCTCTGGGGCCCGCACAGGGTGCCCTTCTGTTTCTTGCAGTGACAGAAGCGCTAACCTGTCAGGTTATTCAGACGCCCGTCCCTGGGCTGCGGTCTGGTCATTTTGAAAGGAAATACCAGAAGTTGGTAGGCCAATTTGTGGTTTTGAATTAAGTACTAGAGTAAAGAATGTGTACCTTCCTGCTTTACCCTTCTCTGCTGATGCTTTTTTGTGCCTGCACAGCTTGGCAGAGAAAATTGCTGATTCATTCTGTTCTCCTCACTGTCTCCGGGTTGAGAGTGGGTTGAGAGCCTATAACATAATTTACATTAAAATACCAAGACAAGCCGCGGCTTTGAATTTGTTGCATTCCTGGCCTGTGTTGCTCTTGTGCCTCTAAATTATACTAAAAAGGCCACTGATGGCTGGCGGGAGCTTTATAGTCAAAACTAGTGGATTTGCTGCAAAGTCCTAGCTGAAGGTTAAATAAGTAGCTCATAGTGCCTCTAGCAGGGGGTGTGGGGCACAGGCATTTTCGAGGACATGCCTGGAATTTCAAGGGAGATTCTGGACTGGTTTTGAACAAAAAGCCCAGGTCAGCCTAAGGGACCACACAAATGGTTAAATTGATGGTTTATCTGTCACCTCTGAAAGTTGTACGTTTTTGACATTTAAGATTGAAGCAGATTTTAGTCACTGACTAGAGGGTTTCTTCTTAATGCAGTTCCCCTGTGACTTGGATGTCATCTGAGAGTCCGGCGTTCTTACGGACACCGGGAAGATGGCCTGGCACGTGTTGTGAGGACCGCAGGCTGCAAGTCCAGATGGAGAGGAGGAAGGGGAAAACGGGAGGAGGCTTGAGGAGGGAAAGGTGGGAGGAGAGCGGAGGCCCATCCCACTGTGTCCCTTTCTGTGTCCCCCTCCTGGCCCCCTGTTTGACCCTCTTTCTCTCACTCCTGTACCCTCCCCTCGTCCACGCCCTTCCCTTTCTCCCTGTGCCCTCTGAGTTTTACTTCTGGGCTCTTCCTCGCTCATTTGCTGCTCTCCATCATGAGACTGCTTTGCATTTCTAACACAGGGTTTTGTCTTAACTCAGCTTGTGTAGAAAAATAAAGAACAGATTTTAAAGTGTCGTGGTGTTCACGAACCTGCTGTTGTGAGAGGGAATCATTCAGCAGGAAACTAGAAGATGAGAAGCATCGCACCCCCTATGATGCTGCGCAGGTCGAAAGTTGTTCATCAAATTGTCAGGTACCTGCTCCTGCCAATCCTCAGGATCTTTCTTAACCCTGCACGCTGAGCAGCCACAACCAACTTATCAGAGCTGGCACGCGAGATGAAGCAAGTTTGTTAACCTTAATTTAATAATTTCAGTAAACAGCATGGGTGAATTTCAAGTGTCAGCGTTTCCACCCCCGAGAGCTTTAATCAGAGTAGTGGCAGCACATGGAACAATAGACTGCTCCAGAAAGCATGGACTCACGCTGTGATTTGCTAATTGTCACGACTGCTTGTTATTTCTACTGAGCTTGTTTCGCAGAGACAATGGCAGTACTTACTTCCCCAAGTCCTTTAATTACTTTGTAAACCGGGAGGCAGTACTTGCTCAGCTTTGCTCATTTGGGTCATTGGCTTCACTTTTCCTCCAGCAGACACCTCGTCTCAGGGGTCCAGCTTAGACTATTGCACAAGGTCCCTCTGCAGGGACAAGAGCCAGGAGTGTTCCAGTCCCCACAAAGCCCCAAGTGAGAGGGCTCTGCGCGCCCCTGCTCGACCTCCTTGGTTCTCTGGGCCTCGGGGGAAAAAACAAGCATTTCTCCCTCTCCATCTCATTCTTAATCGCTAACCCTTGGCCTCTCCCTCTCTGTTCCTCCACTAAAGCCGCTCTTTGGAGGACACGAGTGATGTTTCATAAATGCCATGACCTATGCTTAGTCCGTATCAATCTGGACTCGCTGAGTGTGACAGTATTGATTTGCTCTCCCTTCCCACCTGCTCCCACACTTCAGCCTCTGTGAAACTCGACCCTCCTCTGGCTCTTGTGACACTTCACGCTTCTGACCCTCCCACTCCTGTTCCGGCTGCCCCTCAGTTTCCCGGACTGACTCCTTGCTCTTCTTTCTTTGGCTCACGACATTCTCATGACTTCAGCTGACATTGCTACTCCACTGAGGCTAAAATACATAAGCTGTGTTTCAAATGTATACCCGCATATTTCATCAAAAATTAATGTATTAAATACCTACTTGGTCTTAATTGAAATGCTCATATCTCCAGGTCAGTTTTCTTACCCATTATAAATACATCTGTGTAAATGTACTTGTATTTTTTGGTTTGTTTTCCTAAGTATTTATTTTGTAGGCCCCCCCACCCCGCAAACAATATGCTTTGGAGGACTTTCATATAAGTACATGTAGATATAGTCAGGGGTGAAATTCAAAGCAGCTAACCACCACAGGCATGGTACAACCAGGACCACTCTGGGTCCAGTGGGCAGCAGCAGGGAACTAGAAGGAGGTACAAGGTTTGTCCAGAAAGTATTCAGCCGTGTGCTATGAAAAATAGAAACGTTTACTGAAGAAGATACAAGATACAAGAAATGTTGTACATAGGACGATGATACCTCAGTTCCCTTCAAAGTTATGACCTTCTTGAGGAAATCTGGTCCATTGGTAGTGGTTTGAATCAAGTCATTAGCAACTGCAACATAATGTTCCTTCTGCTCTGGTAGCAGAAGCTGAGAATGAATTTTGCTACGACATGTTTCATGCCAAGATCCTGCATTAAAATCTCGGACACGGTAGTTTTTGGAATCCCCAGATCAGCTTCTAGTTCTTACCCTGTCAGTTGCTGATCTTTGTTGATTGCAGCCTCTACACATTCAACATTCTCAGGTGTTCCGCTTGTTGCAGGCTTTTCAGAAAGTGGATCACTTTCAACAGATCCTTGACTATCTTTAAAGCATTTGTGCCACACTTTTATTTGCTCTGCACTCATTGCATTGTCCCCAAAAGCCTTCCGTCATCCGAATAGTTTCTGCAGAGGAATGTTCAAGCTTAATGCAAAATTTAATGCAGAATTATTGCTCTACTCACTCAGTCATTTTGAATGCGATGGCTACACAGTGCACATGCTCACTCAACGACTTCTACTGCTCCCACTGACTAGTACAGTGAAAGCATCATTGTTCATGTATGTGCATTACAGTCCTCTCTCCTTGGCTGCCAAGTTCCATCCATGGCATGCAAACCGTTCTTGTCATATTAACAATGGATAGACTTTTCCTGGACAGACCTCTTACATTAATCTTTAATAGTGATTACCTCTTGGGAGGGAAGGGGAAAGTAGGAAAGGGATTGGGTTGAGTTGAGTTCTTTTTTACACTTAACTGTATATTTCTCCAAAGTCTGCTCTGTTGGAAGTACACGTATACATCTTGTCTTTGCCCTTAGACATAGTGTTGTCTTTGTATGTCTGCCTCTCGCATGCACTCTGAGTTCCTTCAAGTCAGGAACTGTGTCTGGCGTTCAATTAACAATAACATAGCACTCCCTTGCATACACACTCTAGCAACGGCAACAGCGCCACCACCAACTGGTAATGATTGGCTGAATGGATAAGACAAGCCGGTGGGGGGCTGTTGGGGGTGGCAGTAATGGGAAGATGAAGAAGACAGAGTCTGAGAGGCAACCCTGGGTGGTGCGCCTCCAGCCGGGGGAGGAGAGGGTAACAAGGGGCCCAGTCTGTACAGGGAGCTGTTTCCGCCATCACGCCACGCAGCATCATCGCCTTCCTTCTGACTACAGTTTGGCTTGCCATGCGGATGTGTTATCAGAGAGAAGGTACTCCTGTGAGTGGCTGGAATTGAAGAATTACATGTTTTAGTGCAAAGGGATCCATTAACGATCTAGTTTTTATACACACACGGCTTGAGATTTTGATGATCATTTTCCAGAACTGGGGCGTTCCAGGGCCTGTGGTGCATTCTGTGTCAAGTCTGCCAGCATGCAGAACTGGGGACAAGCTCCTGGCCTGAAGACCCAGCCCACTTCCCACGAGGCTCTGAGGGGGCCAGCCGGACCATTTCCTGGACTCTGCCTCTGCAACAGAAACATTTCATGACTGGGAAGCCCCTTCCCTATCGAAGAGTTAGGTTCTCCATGCTTATAGCAGTTTCCTTCTGGAAACACGAGTTTAAACTGATGGCATTAATTAAAGGAGCGGGTTTGGAATGCGTTTCTAGCATCTTCATCAGCTAAGAAAGCTTGGCAGGCTATCTCCACTTCACCTTGACTTGTGTGGAGAGGGACTGTCGAAGGAATGGCACGTGGAATGAGGACTCCCATCCCCATCGGGACTCCCACCCACTGGATGGGGCCGGGAGATGGGTCTCTTCCCGCTAAGACTTGAGTTGGTGACGAGCACGGGGTGCGGAATGCTGCAGCCGGCGAGGGCAGCAGGCAGGTTTCTTGGGTTCAAGGCAGCTGACCTTCAACCTAAGTAAGAAATTAGAAGGTAGGTAGAGAAACAGGCCAAAACGCAGGGGAGAGGGGTCCGAACGGCAGCGACGCTGAGAGGAAAGCTGCAGCGAGGTGAGTGCGAGCGCCCCCCCAGAGCAGAAGGAGCCCCGCCTTCCCGCTGGCGGATGCAGCCGGTCAGTCAACGCCCGCTCTAGGGCACCTCAGGGACTAGAAAACCGAAGTGTATGCCCAAGTAAAGGCCCCAGCCCTGAAGCTGAGGGAAGCTTAGGTGATGGCGTTAGAAGTCCAGGAAGTCAGAGAATAGTGTTCAGAAAGACCAGCTGTGGCCGGAAAGAGTGGGCAGCTACTATTTCTAGGTCCCAAGAAGTAGAAAGTGAGCAAGCGTGTCACTGAGAAGCAGAAGCACCTGATTTCGATGCCGATGTCAGCATCTTTATAGCCGTCTAGTAGTGTCCCATGGCCTGGCTAGGCTTTCTAGTGCTGTCCAAGGACAACACATTTCTGGCTAATTTGACCAAGACACTGTCTGGTAAGGGACCGCGGGTAGTCAGAAAGGACAAGACACCGGGTGCCCAGAGTGAAAGGGAACAGGAGCACTCAAGCAATTAGAGACACTGGTACAAGTGGCCTCTTCTGGTTCTGAACAAGAATGATAAGATGGTGATAATCATAATAGTGACAGCTACCATTTCTATTTTGCCTGTGGGCCAAAGCATTATACAAAGTGTTTCACATATATGTTAACCCATTAAACAGGAGTAGTGGGTAGTATTATTCTGCTTAACAGATAAAGAAATAAAGGCACAAAGAGATTATCTTGGACAAGGCAATATAACTAATAAGTGGCAGAGCATAAGACACGTATTTGCACGCAGAGTTTTATGGGGACACAGCCACAGCCATCTGTTTATGCATCGCCTGGAGCCGCTTTGCTCTACCTTGGCCGAGTTGAATAGCTGTGATAGAGGCCATGTGGCCCACATGCTGAAATACTTCCAGTTTTGTGCAGACAGAAAGTTTGCTGGTCTCTGATCTGGATCACCAAGAGTCCCTGTGCTGAACGACACTGGCTGTAGACGTCCAGGATCCCTGCACCCCGACACATGTGCCCAGCTCTTGACCATGTTCAGTGGCTTCTCTGGACGTCACCTCAGCCTCTGGGCTTTTCGTGGGAGCTTCCACCCTAGAATGGGGCCTCCTAGGACCCTGAATGATTTTTTTCTGGGCCTGGACCAAGGCTCAGACTTCAAGGGATACTACAACTGATGCTGATTCAAGGTGGGGTGCTATATAAGAAAAAGCTGATTCTTGGAGTGAGGCTGAAGCCAACAAGGAGAAAGAGACAGGCTAATAAGAGAGTCAGTATAAGACTTGCAAAGAAACCGAGAGAGGTTCCCAGAAAAGCTTAACTGAAAAGAGCAAAACATGGGCAACGCGTCCTGGGACGTAGTCAAGACCTTTCGCTGGACGTCCCGTCAGGCATCATAACGTGAGGGCCAGTTCCAGGGCAGCCAGTCTCAGGGCCCAGGGTCGGCTGCTGCCCTAATGAGGCGGAGATTATTGGCTCTTGCCTCACCTCTGTTCTCGCCCCCAAACGCAGAGAAGCTTCGTCTCAGATGCAACGGGCAGCACATCTTCCTCTGTCTCCATGGCTCCCAAGAGGAGGTCCTCCACGCTGGTGCACAGAGGAGAGACCAGCAGCTTGCGAGCCCTTCATGCACTGGGCTGGCTCTGCCAGCTCAGGAGAACGTAGCGTCCCCACCCACCTGACAGGCCAGAGTGGGCTTCCCTGATCACACTATCCCTCTTTGTACCCGGGTCAGACCTGTTGTCATTCTCCACAAACTGCAATACTGCTCCAGGATTCTGCTTATTCAAAATTGCATTGTAAAAAACCCTCGGTGAATCTACTCTTCACTCCCCCTTCCAATGTCCTCTTCAGTAACATTATTTCCAAGGGCAACAGAAATGTCAAGAGCTCCTCATCAAGAAAGCAGAACCCGAAGCCAACTAGATGAAAATAAACACTCTTTGCAGCCCACGCTCAGCCCAGGACCAGGGGCTATGAGACATGCTTTTATTTGTTTAGGCTGTATTATACGTGTGTTAGGTGCTTTCTGAATATTTAAAACCCAGTGATGGAGACATTAATGAATAATGTATTTCACAGGGACAGCATCTGAATCAGTGATGTGGAGTAACGGCCCTGGGATGCAATCAGCTGTCCCATGTGGTATGTAAGAGAGAACTTCTCTAATGCAAGCAGGAGCAAGGGCTCCAAGGGCTGCAACGGGAAAGGCAGACATGTCAAGCCTTCAATAATCTTACTGAGAACAGAGAAAATTCCCAGGAGTACGGCTTAGCGGGGAGGGTCTGTATGGATCGACACCATTTACGAGCCATGATCGATGGCAGGATGCCATCCTAGGGGCTAAAACAAATCCATCGCTGAGGCCTGCGAGTCCCGGAAGCTCACTTCTAGGGCCTCCAGGACATGCTGAAGCAGCGGGTGGCTCGCTGCTCCCTGCCCTCCCTCAGCCTCTGGGGATGCCGGCTCCCGGCTCTCGGGAGGGAGGGCCCTGTGAAAAGAGAATCAACCAGATCGTGGTTTTACAAGTGGTAAAACAGACCTAAGTTTTAATCTCCCTTTTAATCTAAACCTTAGCTGAACCCCAAGAAGAAATAGAAAATCTGTATCCTTCTAGGTGTGTTAAAGAAAATAACGTAGTTAAAAACTTCACAGAGAAACCCTCAGCTTTACTGTCTTTACTGTAAATGCAAATGTACTGTCTCTGTAGTAAATGTCTTTACTGACAAATTATTTTTTAAAAATTTAATGATGAGACGCTATCAATCTTAAATTATTACAGAAGATAGAGGAAGAGGAACTATTTCCAATTCATTTAATGTGGCCAGTGCAATCTTGATATTAAAACTTGACATGGACATAATAAGGAAATAGTAGACCAATATCCCTCATGGATATAGATAAAAGTTATCAACCACTATTAGCAATTTAAGTCCTGCAATCATATAAAAAAGTTAATACATAATGGTCAGAGGAGGTTTATGTCAGGAATATAAACTGGTTTAACATTTGTAAGTCAATCAACGTAATTGCCACATTAACAGAATAAAGGGAAAGACAAATGATCTTAATATCTGCAGAAAAAGCATTTGGTAAAATTCAACAACTGGTCACTTGTTTAAATTCTTACCAAACTGGGACTAGAAGGAAGCTGCCTCAATCTGATAAAGAATATCTATGAAAAATCTCCAGTTAACATCTTAATGGTGAAATAGTGAATGTTTTCCCTCTAAGATCTTGAAAAAAAGAGATGATATCTATTGTCACTACTTGCAGTCAACATTGTGCTGGAAGACCTAGCCAGGGGAGAAGTCAGCTGAAAGGAGGGGCCCATGGTTGGAAAGGAAGAAGTAGAATTACCTCAAATCAGAACTGACATGATTGCATGTTAGGAAATCGCCAGGAACCTACAAACTATTTTGAACTAATGTGTATATTTAGCAAGGCTGGGGAATAGCACCAATGTCGAAAAACCCATTGTTATTTTTACATACTAGCAACAAAAACTGAAATATAATATTTAAAAAACACTACTTTTTACAATAGCATTAAAAAACCCTTCTCTATTATGGGGATAAATTTAACAAAAGACAGGCAAGAACTTTATACTGAAAAATACAAAACACAGTCTTGAGAGATACTAAGGAAGATGTAATGAGGGGAGACATATATCATCATCATTGACTGGAAAACTCAATTTATTAAGAAGTCAATTCCTAGCAAATTGATTTATAGATACATGCTATTCACATTAGAATTCCAGCAGACTTCTGTTTTTGTAGAAGTTGCTGAGCTGAATCCAAGATGAAATGCAAAGGGCATAGAATTTCCAGGTCAGTCTTGAAGAAAAACACAGTTGGAGGGCTTGTCAGATCTCAAGGATTACTCATTGTTATTTTCATTAAATTCTGTCAGAGTATAAGAAGCTTAATGGGGAAATTAAGATATTTTCAATAAATGGCCCTGGAACTGCATAACTATCTGAATTACTTTGATCCATACCTCACTCCACACATAAAAATTAGGTTAACATGCATCCTAGACCCAGAAGGAAAAGTTAAAATTATAAGATTTTTAGATGAGATTTAGCAGAATATATTCATGATCTTTGGTTAGCAATTTAGAACACAGAAAAACACCAACCAGCCCTGGCTGGTATGGCTCAGTGGATTCAGTGCCAGCCTGTGGAACACAAGGTCACCGGTTCAATTCCCAGTCAGAGCACATGCCTGGGTTACAGGCCAGGTCCATGGTAGGGGGCGTGCGAGAGGCAACCACACATTGATGTTTCTCTTCCTCTCGTCCTCGTTCCTTTCCCGTCTCTCTAAAATAAATAAATAAAATCTTTAAAAAAAAGCTACCCATGAAAGAATGAAAATGATGAACTGGACTTTATCAAAATAAGAAAACTTCTGCTTATCAAAAGACAATGTCAAGAGGGTAGAATAGCAAGCCACAAACCGGGAGAAAATATTCAAATACATATATTTGACATAGGACTTGTATTGAGAATACACACAGTATTCTTACAAATCAAAAGTCAAGTCATTTGATATAAAAATGGGCAAAAGACTTGAAAAAATGCTCAATGAATTATATCTGAAGGCTTCATGAGTATATGTAAATATGTTCATTATTAAACATCAGGTTAATGTGAATAAAATCCAGAAGGACATACCTCTAACACTTTCAGAATGACTAAAATTAAAGAGGTTGGCAATAAAAATGTTGGTGAAGATGATGAGCAATTGCAATATTTATATTTTCCTGGTTGGAGTAGATAATGGTATAGCCACTTTGGAAAACTTTGATAGCATGTAATAAAGCTTTTTACACACACACACACACACACACACACACACACACACACACACCCCTATGATATAGCAATTCCAAACCAAAATATTTATTCAGTTCAAGGGATTTGGTATGTATGTCCATAAAATGACTTGCACAAAAATATTCAAAGTGAAAACTGGCAACACCGAAACATCCATCCGTAGGGAAATAAACAAATTATAACATGGAGACTATGCAGCAATAACAAAGAACAAACTGTTGATACATACAACAATATGGGTGAACTCAAAAACATTACGTTGAGAGGTGCCAAAAAGAGAAGAATACATATACTATATGACTCCACTTCAATATATGAGTCTGTTTACATGGATTTAACAATAGTAGAAAATAAATGGATGGTGATTGAGATCACAACTGTGCTTGTCCTCGGTGGGGAAGGGTTATACTAGGGAGGAACAGGAGGGAACTTATTAGGATGATAAAAATGTTCTCATTTTGATCAAAATAAGGAGGATAACTTTGTCACCCTTTGCCAAGTTATGCACTTAAGAGAAGAATGACTCAACAGAAAGGATGGATGAATAAGCCTTCAAAGAGTAGGCAGAAAAGGAGCCGAACCTGTAGGATGGCTGGGTCTCCCAGGGGAAGCGATGAATTGGTCGTAGTGGGTGGATCCACCAGGCCCCACAAAATCCTGCGGCTCAGTCACCTCTGTGGCTCTACATGAGTCAGAATCACTAGCATGTACTTCAATGAAGGATCTTTTCTTTGCAACTTACGTAAGGATGAAAGATTGGTAAAGCATACTAAAAACTTCAGGCCAACCAATTAACTTGGGTATCTGCCACAACTCTATTCAACAGTTTATGAAGTTTTGAGCTTATTTTGAAGTTATTTTTCTGCTTGGTTGAACTTTACCCAAAGTATTGAGTTGGGCAAACTGGAAACACCTCAAAAGCTGTTTGGAAGTAAATGAAATAGAAAACACAGATTAATAAAGACCAAAATAAAACATTCACCATGGGTTTTATTTTTCTCATTTTAAAAAGTGAGATGCCACATCACCTTTAAGGCTGCTTCCTCTTCTAAGAACATGACAGTTAAAGCTATAATTTGCTAATGGATTCAATCTTGTTCTGACATCGGAGACCCTTTATGATCTGACTCCAAGACCCCTTCCCATGTGTGTCCTGTTTGTTTTCCAAATAACCACATCCTTGCTCGGAACTCAGTTTTTCTGAGCCCCCCTTGTACTATGTTTCCTCTGATTGAAGAATTTGTTTCTATCTAGGCCTGGCTGGTATAGCTCAGTGGATTGAGCACTGGCCTGTGAACCGAAGGGTCGCCGGTTGGATTCCTAGTCAGGGAACACGCCTGGGTTGCGGGCCAGGTCCCTGGTAGGGGGCACGAGAGGCAGCCACACATTGATGTTTCCTTCCCTCTCTTTCTTCCTCCCTTCCCCTCTCTAAAAATAAATAAGTAAAATCTTTAAAAAATTATATATGTATATTTAAAAAAATTTGTATCTATTTAGAATGCTTTAGCTACCTTCCCTTCCCCTTGAATGTTAGCCACCCTTCCAGGTCCCTTCACTCAATAAAGCTTCCCTTGCCTGGGCTTTCTCAGTCCCCTGCACTCCTATGGTGTTTAAGATTACTACCATTGTTTGGCAAGTATCATCTATTGCCTTGTGTTATCAGTTATCATTTAATGCATGCGTGTTTTCTCCTGCTGCTAGAATGTAAGCAGAATGAATGCAAAACTTACAATGTGTACCTTTCCTCCTAAATTTCCCAAGCATCTGGATGTGTTATTTCTAATAGATGTTCCGCAAATGCTAGATAGTTAACTGACTCGTTCATCCAGGTTAGGAAGGATCCCTCAAGTCCTACCGATATCTTAGAGTTATATAATTTTGGAAAAAGAAGCACCAAGTCTGCACACATGTAATTTCCCAAAGGAGGGCATATTTGCTGGAAGGAGCTGTTTCCATGTGAAGTCAGCAAGGCAGGAGAGTGAGTCCCCGCCCCAGATGTCCAGTGATGTGGACGGGTCAGAATATGCTATCAGCAAAGGCAGGCCCCTGAATCTCAGCCAGAGAAGCATAGAAGCTCCAGCTTCTGGGATGCTTGGCTAAATGAAAGTTTCAAAAGGAAGACATGAATAAATAAAACAGCTAGTTGAAGCCCAGCCTATTAAATAAAAATGAACCTATGAAAGCTTCAGAACACACCAGAAGCCACTTTGGATACCACTTAATCAGGAAACTAAAAATACCCTCCAAGCTCTCAGCTCACTTGTGAGCTTACAGAGCATGATTTCGAAGGTATAGGAGAAAAGAATTAGTACCTGGTTGCAGAGAACATTTGAAGCTCTTTAAAAATTCTAAACTGGCATCAGTTAACCATTACTATGTGGGCGGAGGCTATGTGGTCTTGGCCATTTTGATGATGCCGATTCTCTCCTTATAGCATTTTAATGACTTTTCATAGCCCTTAACAGAAAACCAAAATTCCTTACGCTCCTCAAAGCTCTGCAGCATAGAGGGGCTTCTGTCGACCGCTGCAGCCTGTCTGTCTGCTTGGACTGTTACAACAAAATACCACCAGTTGGGTGGCTAATAAACACCAGAAATTTATTGCTCACAGTTCTGGAGGCCGTGAGGTCAAAGATCAAGGTGTCAATGTAGCTGAACGAGGGCCTCATAGCTGGCAAGCTGGCATCTCTTTGCTGTTTCCTCGGTGGTTAGGATTTCCAAGGGCAAATTTTGGAAGGACACAAACATGCAGACCATAGAAAGCCTCTTCGAACAATTTTCCTCTTCCCCTCTGCTCCAGCCCACTGGTTTTTTTGCTCCCCAAGCACGACATGTTACTTCCTGTCTCAGGGCCTTAGCACATGCGATTCCCGTCTTCCTGGAGCGCTCTCCCCTCTTTTGCCTAGGTACTTCCTGTTCATTCACATTACTGCCTTGGGAAGTCTTGGGAGGTTTTCCTATTGAACACTCGTGTAGCACGCTATGCTTCAGCTTCACAGAGAAAATAAAAATCGGGATAAATTAAGTGCACATACAACTTTTATTTCATGCCTTTCACACTAGATCATGTCCGGAGGCAATAGCCACCCCTCTGGCTTCATGTTTTCACCTGAAGGTGCTTCTGTGGAGTTACCTTCATGCTTCTCCCTCTTCCCCTTCTTAGACAGTGACTTGTCAGCTGGGGAAGCCGGGAAGGGAGACCTGAGTGTGTGTGGCTCAGACTTCTGTGGCTTCTCTCTTCTGCACTGGTTTGCTGGTGGAAGCGGCGCCCTGGCGCGGCTTTGTGCTCTGGGTGAGAGGCATGTCCCTGAAGGAAGGAAGGCCTGCACTTGTCCTGCAGGGCCAGGGACCAGGGCACAGAAAACCCAATGGGATTCGTCAATAACATTGCTGACATTTTGATCTTTCTCTGTGGCAAAAAAGATGTTAAAAATCCCATTAGATTCTAACTTGTCTTCTTCAGCAAATGTAGCTCTAGCACCCATCCCAGTTCCTGCACAGAGTGAATGTTCCCTAAATACTGAGCAAATATACAAATTATTGAACTTCCCTGAGCCAGTTTCCTCAAATGCAAAACGATGATAAAACATACCAATCTGGCAAGGTTATATGGGTATTTGAGATTCTATATTAAGACAATAAGCAGAGTACCTGGTGTGTGGTTAAATTGATTAGATGGATAAATATGCTGTAGCTATTATTATATGCTGCACCAGCTGAGAATAATTTCTATTTCGAGCTACTCGTTTCAACCAGGTGTCAGGATAATAACCACATCATTATCTACCTGAATGATCCTAGGGCGTTTTAAAAAAAATAACATAAGGTGTTCAAAACCTAACTATATAGAAAAGAAAGATAATGTACAATATAAATGAAGTACAAATAATCTCTTTGATGATATGTGTTCAGTTATACTCTGATTCTGTTGTTCCTTACCAATCTCTCCATACTAAATTATTGGGAAAGCACTTCTAAAAGCACAATTAGGATAAAACTTCTTTTGCACCTAATTTAAACTCCCCTCCTGCGTTATTCTGTGGGAACTGCATTATCCACTGCGTTCTGCCTTGGTCTGGACCACACTACTCATTCCTGGTAGCAGGACTGGCGTGCTAGCTGCATTCAGCTGTTCCTCCCTCAGCCCGCAACTCCTGGACCCAGCGCCTGAATACAGACCGTCAGCTCAGGAGGTACGGGTCATAAAACATGAAAAGATTCATTAACACTGAGGGGCGGTGGGCGAGGGAAACATGCTTTTTATATCTGGACGTCTGTTGGAAGCCTCAATCTAACACTTGTGGAATGTCTCCAGTTTCTTCCGTGATGTGCTGATAATTTTATCGGATTAAAGAACAAAGCGAAGTTAGCTTTCAGTTATGATGAAGAAAGATGGGAAAGATCTTTACCTTCAAAGTCAGTATGTTAGCGAACTGAAGGGGTTTGTTTGCCTGGGTGCATCAAAGCCCAGTGAAACGTGAACAGGAGTTTGCTCCAAAGAAAGTAAAAGTTTATTTAAAGTAACTGGCACCAAGCACAGAGACACAGGCGAGCTATTTCTCTAAAACATGGCTCCTCGATGGCCTCCAGGGAATCAGTTATACAGGTGAAAAACCATTATTCGTGGGGACTGAGGGAGTTGGGGTCATGGGCTCTTTTAACTGGCTGGGGCTAAGATAGGGGTAGTTAATCCTTGTGTTAGGTTCTGATTCAGCAGTGGCCTTATTCCCCCGGTTCAAGGGAGGGTGTGGTTGGTAGGGTTGCTCTGCTTTCCTGGACCTGAGCCTGAAGCACAACTGAGGTGAAGATGCTATCGTTAGTTTTGCAAAAACTCTGTTCCCTTCATCAACAGACCTGAGGCTTTACTCTTAAGGCAGTAGACTCCCTGGAACCTGATATCCTAAGGGCTTAATGATTAAGGGAATGGACATGCAGAGTGTCGTGGTGCTATTAGTCTGGACAAAGCCAGCTCGAATTAAGAAAATGTCATATTAGATAAATGAAGTTCCTCTGTGGTTACGAGTACAAGAAATTAAAAAAAAAAAAAAAAAAAGGCAGAGGAAAGAGAATCAATGACCATAGCTTCCTCTGGAACTGGGACAGAGCAGTGGCTGCTGGGAAGCCTTGGTGAACGGACATGCAGAGGAAACCCACTCCCTTTTCAGTGAGGGAAACTGAGGGTGTGTCCAGCCTCGGTGTGGACGCCTGGTTCCGTGGAGGTGACAGCGAGTCAGCCATGGATGGTGAGTCTCTCGTGGATGAGGAGGAAGTGCCCAAGCCTTGGCAACAGAGAGGGCTCCCTGGACGAGCCGGACTTTGGAAGAGCCCCCCAACACAAACGCTTGCTACAAAAACATCCCTCTGCCCCTCTCTCCCCTTCATACTCTCACCCTAAATTTTGCAGAAAAAGCAACAGAGGTGAACGGATGAGAAGCAGAGAGATCACATTTTCAGAAGTTTGTACGGTTAAAGAACAAAATTCAACCAAGTAAATCTGAAGATCTACTTGGCTTTATTAAGTAGTTCATGAATCAGTCAACAGCCCATCTGGCAACTCGAAGGGTGCTCCAGGGTTGTACAGAATGGGAGGTTTTTACAGAAGGGTGTGGCAGGCAGTTATTAGCAAAAGAAAAGAAAGAATTATTTCTAGGCCAGATCTTCTTCTTGGGGGGTGGGGGAGTGGGGAATGCTAGGGGTTTTACCATGCGGACTCCTCACTAAAATTAATCAGGAAATACCGGACTGATTGGTTTAAAACTCCACTCCAGGGAGAGGCCAAAACTGCAATTAAGTTAGCTATCAAGCTGTGGTTTGGTGACTCCATGAAGCACAAGTGACTCCATTTTGACCTGTTTCTTCTTCAAACACTATTCGGGGGCCCTGGTGGAATGGAATTCTAAGATCAACCAGGACTATCTGAAATTGAAGCCCAATCCACTCCCAGTTCAAGTGCTGATAAGATCCCAAAAGATGAGCCCTAGGGCAGGGGTTGTGGCACTGGAGATCCGGCTAAGCAGAGATCGACTCGGCCTGTTTGGGCCTATGGCCTGGCCCCAGCTCAGTTTGGGTCCTGGGGACCTGAGTTATTAGATGCTCTCTTCTCAGCCTCAGCAGCGGGGAGAGAGAGAGACTCTCACTCTCTGGGAAATAAACAAGACAAAAATATAATTAAAAAATATAATACTATAGTCTCCTTTTTTAAAAACACACAAGAGTAGAAAAAAGGTAGAGACACATAAAGAGGCAAGAAAATGTGACCTTTCACCAAGAGAAGAGCAGTCACTAGAAGCAAATCCAGTCATTAGAATTAGCAATGACTTTAAACATTAAAATACCTGTTTAAAATGTTAAAGAATTTATAGGAAAAAATAGCTATAGTAAGTAAAGAGATAGGTGCCTTTCAGAAGAGAAAATTTTTAAAAGAACCATATGGATACTATGGAATTAAAAAACACAAAACCTGAATTAAAAAAAAAAATTGGATGAGTTGAAGAGTGCATTGTGTGCTACAGCAGAACAAATCAGTAAATTTGAAGAAAAGTCAATAGAAATGATCTCAACTGAAGTAGAAAAAGACAAAAGGGTTGGAAAAATGAACATGATGTAAGTGACTTGTAGTATAACATTATGTGCTCCAAACACACATGTTTGAATCTCAGAGAGAAAAGAAAAAATGGAGCCAGGAAAATCATTTGAAAGTATGAAGACCAATATGTTTCCCAAATTTAATGAAGATATCAACCCACACATCCAAGAAGCTTGTCAAGCCCCAAACAAAATAAATAGGAAGATAGCCACACCTAGGCATATTTCAATTATGGTCCGGCTCAATTCTAATTCGCTCTAGAAGGCGTCTGAATCAATAGCAACTTTCACCCCAATGTTACCAGTAGACAGGGAAAAGAACTTTCACTCCCTCAGAAATAAACAAAACAAAAATGTCATACTCAGTTATAGTCCTCATTTTTAAACTGCTGAAAATCAATGATAATATCTTAAAACAGCCTGGAGGAAATGGACTGGGAGAATTGGTATTCTGGACCTAAACCCAACAAAAAGTAAAATTGTTTTATGAAGTAGAAGTGATGAGAGGTTTATATAATAATCCAAGTGAATAACAGAAGTTCATTAGAGAAAGAAAGGCTGGTGCATGTCCACAGTCTTCAAGAAGTAGCATCGAAAACAGAAGGTAAGCATGATTCTAGGGCAGAAGACTGGACAGGGGAAAAAAACAGGAAGGCTCACACACCTAATGCTGAGCGTGCCCTGGGGGAGACTTCAGAGAGGAAAGCTGTGTTTTTACGAGAGAATGGAAGGCGCAAAAGGTGAAAGAGCATCTAGTTAAATTAGAATCCAAGTCTTTTTTTTGTTTTTTTTTTTTGCCAGAAAGCATAATTTCCTAGAGTACTGAGACAACTTGCAAATAAACCACTATCCTGCAAGAATATGTGTGCACTTCCAGTTTGTATTAGTCTTGGAATCGGAGGAGATTCCAGAATACTGGAGATGAACAGAATTTGTTCCACTTCTCAGAAGGGTCAAGAAGGCGCGTTCTGAAAATGTTAGGCTAGTGGTCTGGACGCGGATGCTGTGTGATTGACAGGTGGAGTTACTCATACGATGATGTGCTCTCTCCTGGAGGCTGAGCGCGCAAGGAAAACCACGATGGTAGGCGCACATTTCTTTTCCGAGTGGAGGAAGGGAACTGAGCAGCGGGAGCAGAGCTGTGGCGGGGCGTCCGGAATTCTGCCAAGTGTTTGACAGTCTTTCATAAGGTCTTTGTGGGAAAGTGAGAGAAGCGGAGCACACGTCAAAGGATTAAAAGGTGGGCTAATAACTGGTTACAGCGCCATTTTCCAAAAGGGCTGATTTTGGGGCTTGTGCCACTCGGCCCATCCAGGCATCTCAGCCACTCCCCTCCCTCTGCTCTCGGTGGTTCCGTGTCTCACATCTGCAAGCCAGAGTCTGCCCATGTCACTCAAAAGAGACAGGACTGGCCAACGCCTCCAGGGACGCAGTTGTTTCTAAACCTAGTGGACAGTAACTTCCTTTGCCTTTCCTGGGGTATCTGGCACCCTTGAACTCACAATTCTTCTGGAAATCTTCCAAACTTGACTTTGAAGTCACCACGTTCACTTGGTTTTCTTCCGTGTTTTGCCCACCCCGACCTCACGAGGCTCAGACACTTAGAAGCCCCCGAGTGCCGGTGTTCTCCCTGCCCGGCTTCTCCTGTCATTTTCCTTGGCTTTCCTTCTTTGTTCACGTGGATTCAAGCCAGTGTGTTCCCTGACTATGCTCAGGTTTGATCGCCAGCTCTGATCTGTCTGGTGAGAGCCAGACACACTCCTGCGGCTGCCTTTGGATGTCCCCACCTGGGTGTCCCACAGACGGTTCACGGTCAGTGTGTTCCAGACTGAACTTGTTACTGTTCCTGTCAAAACCAGCCATTGCTCCTCTTCTTGTGTTCTCTGTGTCCGTGAACAGCACCCATCTGCCCAGGCACCCAGGCCAGGAAACTAGAGCCACCCTTTATGCCTCCTGGCCAACCTCTATGGATTGAAGTGGGTTGTCCCCAACCCCCAATTCATAGGTTAAAGTCCCAGTCTCCAGTGTGACTGTATTGGGACATAGGGCTTTTAGGAGATAATTAAGGTTAAAAGAAGCCATAAGGGTTAGGTCCTAATCTGATAGGACTGATCGCCTACTTAGAAGAAGAGCAAGTCCATGTGAAGACACAGTAGAAGGCTGCCGACCATGCGCCAGTAGGAGCCCTCACCTGCAACTGACCACGCCAGCAGCCTCTTCTTGGACTTCCTGCCTCCAGAACTGTGAGAAAATAAGTTTCTGTTGTTTAAGATGCCCAGTCTATTGTGCTTTGTTATGGGAGGTTCAGCAGACTACGGTGCCATCAAAAAAGTAAAAAGTCCTAGCTATTCTACCTCCTTAATATATGTAGAATACTTTTCTACTCTATAGTCCCAATTTTACTTTTACGGTCTGATCATTTCTTGCCTTGATGATCTCTGCAATTTCATGATGTCCTTATTTTTTACCCTCCTTCATTCCTCTCTTAGTATCAGAACCATCCTTCTAAAAATGCGAGCATGACTGTGTTGTTCCCCTGCTTAAAATGTATCACTTGATCTCAATTATTTTCAGGATAAAATCCAAATCTCTTAGCAAGACATACAGGCGCCTTCCTGTTCTGATCCCTGTTTATTTCTCCGTGCTTTTCTCTCATTATTGCCTCCTCCATAGCTTAGGTTTCTATCATGTCAAAACCTTACATTTTCCCCATTCTTTAATTTCATATGAAAATTTAGTATATCTCCCCACACCTAATCTTCTCGGTGCCCCCGCTTTCTTGCTGAAATGGTAGGTTCCAAAGTCAGCTTCACTGTGTGAGTTAGAGAGGCTTCTTACCCCTCTTAGGAGGGAGATGAGTAAACAGTTACAATGATACAATAGGGCCATGTTCATAGTAGACATTCGTTTGAAGGGTCATGGAGCACAAAGGAAGGAAATAAGCCAAACAAAATATTATACCTAGTCCTTTGCCAGAGGTGAGAAGAGGCATTCTTTAAAGAGCAGCCGTTACTTATGCAGGATAGAAAGTTGCCAGGATCTTCAAGGATGAGTTGAATTGTCCCTGCTTGTTCCACATTCCTCACTGTACTTAAAATAGAGCTGGCAGCTGGTGGCTGCCTCCCCCGCACTCAGTGCTCGATGTCAACAGCACGGCCTGTCCACTGTCACAGCAAGGCCCGGGACATCAATGGCTGCATGGCATGCTTCCCCTTGGCTATTAACCCATTTTATTCTATGAAAAAATACTGTAGGTGTGTCACTGTGTAATAGGTGTCATTACGGATCCAGGCAATGAAATGGCAGTAACGGGAAGGACATTCATATTCATACAATGCAATTTAAAATGACTGATCCCTACTCTATGAAAATGTCCTAAAGGGGTTCTTAAGGCCTATGCTGTGATTTCTCAGTGACAATGTAGAGAGATCACAGACGCCAGTGACCATATCTGTTTGGGATATTTTGGGCAATAGGTCTAATTTTTATCCGTGTGGCTCTCTGTTTATATCTGTCTACCTGCGTTATGATTTTAATAAGTGTTCTTTATGAGAAGGACTACATTGGTGACATCGATGATAATCCCCTGCAGGAGACATCACACAGCGCTCCACACGGGGCCTTAATACATACTTCATGATGAGGAGAGACAGTCATTTTTATACAAGCATCCCATTAATTTAATACAAGCATCCTATTAATTTAATAGAGAGCAGTGCTACAGTTTGGCATAGAAAGTCTGTTCTAAATATTAGGACGTGTTTGGGGGAACCCCATATCACACAGAGGATACATGCCCACGCAACCTCTGCTGCTGCCCTGCAGTAGAAAAATACTTAAGTAGCATGATATTATCCTGTTCTTTCAAAACAGAAAAAGAATAGAGGACAGGAAGTGACAAAGAGAGGAGGAGGGGAATCAATCTGTGTTTATCATCTGTGTGTCAGATAATTTTTATACAAATTATGTTTTAATCTTTGTAATAATTCTGTACCGTGAGGAAATTCTAGACTCAAAAATTGAGACTTAGAAAGGTAATTGGCCACAGTCACAAAGCAGGTAAAAGCACAGAGCGTAGCTTGGCTGTGGCTCCAGGTCTGTGTCCTCCCAAAGTCCTTCTACAGCACCTCCGTCTACCCAGTGCGCCCGACAGCCACGCGCAGAGAAGGCACAGCACGGCTCACCTCGTCGCCCTGCCACAGTGCAGCAGCTCCCCTCTCCTCTGTCCTTCTGTCCTTCTGTGCTCGGGCCATGCTCTGAACTTCATCTGCAGGCATCACCTGTCATGGAAGGAGCTGTCAGAGAGGTCAGAACCGACCCCCTGGCTCCCACCCAGGTCAGCCAGGAGCAGGCTCTGGGGCAACAAAGTCATGCCCTCCCTCGGGGGGCCTCCGTTTTCTCAGCAGCGAAATGAGGAAACCCGAGGCTTGGTTTCCAAGACTCCCAACAGCTCTAATCCTTGGCAATTATTTCAGTACCTTGTACATTACCTTAACGAGGAGATTCATTTACATAATCAGGGAGGTGGTGTGCTCCTGCACAGCTGGTGGTTTGCTTGATGGCCTGTGTATCTTACAGTCAGCTACTAGCCCATCCCGGTGCTATTGGTACTATTGCTCCCGAGGACGGCAGAGGAGGCTGCAGGGAACACTGAGTGCCTCAGAGACGCCTGAGTCACTCTCCTCTGGGCCGGCGGCCTAGGCCGCAGAAGACAAAGCAGCCTCCAGACTGACGGCGCAGAGAGGCTAGCTCCGCCTGGGGTTCAGATCCCTAAATAAACCAGATCCTGTTTCTCCCACTCACAGAAAGTCAGTAGAGAACTTTTTGCGGGGGGGGGGGGGGGGGCGTCGTACTTGCAGCATAAGTAGGAGAGAAAGTTTGAGGCTCATAGACCCGCTGGGTGCTGGGAGAGAATGTGATTTTCTGCTCCCTCGTGCGAAGCCAGGAGGCTGAGGGCGGCAGTGAGTCCCGCAGCCCACACCAGCAACCAGCCCGAGAGGCTGCAAGCCAGCCTGAGGCCTCCTTTGCAAAACACCCGTAAGCAGCACTGATGAAGTCTGGCCTTTCCTTCCACTCTGTCCAGCCACCCCACCCACCCCGCCACCCACCCCCAACCTAGCAAAGAAAGGTCCCTGGTAGTGGAGGTGGGAGGGGGAAGAGAAAAATCAGAGAGATAACCAAGACTTTGGGCTTTTTTTCCCTTCTTTCTCTTTTACTTAGGAAAAACAAACTAAAGTGTTAAGAGTTCTTGTCTACAAAAAAATATCGAATCTTTAAGATCGATGAGAAGAAAAATAGTACAGAAACAGCCGTGCTGCACTGCCTGCGAGCTGAAGAGAGGAATCCTCCGTCTTTTCTCTAAGTTCTCCTTGAAACAACTCGCAAACCAGAAGGGATGACGGCAGCCGGGCCTCACCCTCAGCACCACTGCTCCGCTCCCTCGCTTGGAAACGACGGACAGTACTTATTAGTTGCATGAAGAAGTTCTGCCTTGAATGTAACGCCCTTGAGTCTGGGCTCTCTGAGTAGCGATGTATAATTCTGCTCTTCTCAGAAGCACGATCAGGCTTTTCATCTGAAAATTTCTCCCCAATTTTGGTAAACACCTATTCGCTTACAAGACTCTTTCAAAGAGAGGACGGGAATTCTAAAAGGATGCTTGTCCCCATCATAAAGCACTAATATAAATGCATCGTCATTGCCCAAAGGAACACTGGAAGCATTTTATGTCCTGCTTTTCTTGCTCACTAAGTAGTTTTGAATAAGAACGCAGGGGTGGGGAATAACCCACTGGAGTCTGTACAGAGCAGCTCAGTGCTTATGAGGAAGGTGGACGGCGATGCCCAGCCACAGACAGGCCTGCGTCATAAAGGAAGTAGTGCCCTGCATCTACTACCTGGAGGGTCTTTTCATTTTGCGTGGCCTGTGAAGAGCCTTTGACGTGGAAAAGCTCTTCTGTAAGAGCGCGGAAGGACACCCAGCCGTTGCGGGCCTTGGCCCGCGCGGGGCTGTCTGTTTTCCTGACTGAGGACGCGCTCATCCAGCCTTCCCTCCCGCGCAGCTGCCTTCTCTGGAACCGGGGGTGGGGGTGTGTGTGGGGGGTGGTGGAGAACAGCAACGACAGCCTCTACACAGGCGACCTTGGCGACGGTCTGGGGCCCTGCGGTCCTTTCGGTCTAGTCTCTGGTGGTCGCCCCCGCCCGTCTCGCGGTTTAACATGCTGCGGCATGGCGTTAGGGCCCGTGTTTTGGTCAGACTTCCAGTAGCTGGAGGGTGACTCTGTGAGAGGGTGGAGGGAGCGACCCAGGACTGCCTGCTGCCGCGGGCACGCGCCAACGGCACGCACGGGCGCCCCCTGCAGGCAAACCTGCTCCAGCCCAGGCAGAGGGGGCGCGCTACGCGCCGCCCACCAGCACCTGGCCCTTTTGGGAGTTGTTTCCCTCAGTCCGGAAAGAGCTGACCTGTGTCTTACGAATAAGAGCCCAGGCTGAGGGCAGAGCAGGTAGGGGGCGGGGTGAGCCCCCTGGGCTACGGGAAGGAGACGGTCTTCTGTCTCCCTGTTCGCTGCGAGCAGGGAGCTTCAGCCTCCGCAGGTCCCTCCCTGCCTGCTGCGCCCGGCTTCTGGGCCCTTCTCTTCCTCCCCGCTCACCACTCACAGGGTCTCTCCCACCTTCACTTTCTGGGACAAACCTGGACCAGCCTAAACCCAGGGATTTCAGCAGCTCCAGCTCCACGTCCACCGCTCACAGGCGGGAGGCCGGCTCCTCGGACCCGCGAGGGGCGGCCGCGGCTGCGGTCCCCGCCGCCCTGCCCCCACGTTCCCGGCGGGCGAGCCGCCGCTGAGGGCCGCCCTCCCCGGGGAGGAACCCTGCCTTGCTCGGGCCGCTCCTCTTCCTCACCTGGTGTCTGGTACACTGAGCGCTTCTCACCCGAGCCACTGGTTCTCAACAGGAGGCAGCATTTGGAGATGCATAGTGGGGGCCGGGGGTGGGGAGAGGAGGAGGGAAGGCAAGAGAGGGAGCGCTTTTGGTTGTTGCAATGGCAGAAGGGCACTGGTAGCCTTTAGATGGCGAGGGCCAGGGATGCTAACCAATTTGTCCTGCCGAAAAGGCCAATGGCGTGGAAGGCTGAGGAATGCGGATCCTGCCCTAAGAGGACGCACGCGGACACTGTCAGAGGGACACAAACACCCTCGGTCCCACCCAGACCCGCTGCTCATCCTCTCCCCCAGGGCGGGGCTTCCCTTCTCCCAGCTTGGGGTGGTGAACAGGCTCTGCAGCCAACTACGTCACTCCCTCGTGGGGGGCCCGCCTTCGCAAGACTTGGGCCTGAGAAAGGCCCAAGCCTTTCTGCCCTTGCCCATTGAACCATATTTCTCCAACTTGTTACACTGGCCTAAAGCCCACTTATTTTTCAGTGATTAATTTTGGCTCCACCTTCTAGTGAAGTTCTGCTTGCTTTCTTTTGTTCTAGGCTACTTCTTCAGGTGAGGCAGGTGTAAGCTTACAGGTGTGTGATACCAACTCTTGAACCTCATCTGTCTCATAGGCTACTTCCTTGGAGATGCTGGCCTCAGTGCTCTTGCAGTCTGATTAGGGAAAAAACACAACGCGTGAGCAAATATGTAGCATTTGCATTAGTTTGCTCAGGCTGCCATCCCAAAGTACTGCAGACTGGGTGGTTTAAGCAACAGAAATGTATTGTCTCATAGTGATGGAGGCTAGCGGCCTGGGATGAAGGTGTGGGAAGGTGAGCTTCCCCTGAGAGTTACGAGAGAAGGACCTGTCCCACGCTTCTCTCCCAGCCTCCGGTGCTTTGCTGCCCATCTTTGGTGGTTCTTGGTCTATAGAAGCATCACCCCTATCTCTGCCTTCACCTTCATGTGTGTTTTCCTTGCATGCATGTCTCTGTGTCCACATGTCTCTGTGTTCACATGGCCCTTTGTATAAGGATGATAGTCATGTTGAATTAGAGGCCCACTCTATTCCAATACGATATCATCTTGACTCAGTACATCTTCAAGACCCTATTTCCAAATAAGGTCACGCTTTGAGGTAGTGGAGGTCAGGACTTCCACACATGAGTTTGGGGAGGTCATAATTCAACTCACGACAGTAGAGTAGACCTTGAAAACTACTAAGGAGAAAAAGAAAGCAGGGGAGGGTGGAGCATAGAGGTTGGGGGCGCTTGCTGTTTCCAAAGGATGGTCAGGAAGAAAGTCACTGGTCTGACCTGAAGGCAAGGCAAGAGCCCATCATGCACAGTGCCAAGAGAGGGACATTCAGGCAGCAGGAATAGCAAGTGCAGAGGCCTTGAGGGGGAGTGAGTGTGAGGAGCAGCTAGGTGCTGATGGAGGCCCAGTGGCGACGGCGCTGGGCAGCGTGAGGAGCGAGGTCAGAGGCGGCTGGAGCGGCCGCAGCACGGGCCTCCTGTCTGAGGGTTTGTGCTGAACGTAATAGCAATAGCTACCAATTACGGAACATATGCAAGTTAAAAGCACCATGGAGTGTTTATTTTAGTTTTTTTGGCACAGCTTTTTTTTCCTTTTGTCTTATTTTGTGGAAGAGGGTGGTAAGGCTCAGAGACGTTCAGTGATTTGTCCTGTGTCACCTGCTCAAGTGATGGAGGCAGATTAGGCCCCTTGGCTATTTGGCTTCCGAGTCTACATGCATAACCTCCATGCTGAACAACTGTTACGGGCATATGTTTGAATGCAGACACACACGCTTTATCCTGAGACTCAGTCAGCCAGCTGGGTTGTTTGATGTCAAGGAGCTCTGAAAACTCACCCGAACAAATTCTTTCATTGGCCCATTTACAAACCTAGAATGACCACGTAACTCTTCCTCCTTTTTTTCCTTTTGCCATCATGATGGGTAGAAAGTTAAGCCAATTTGCTCTTGGTATACTTGGGGAATTATCTGTCCTTGTCAGAGTTCAGGTTCCATCCAAAAGAAAAGAGACTCAGCCTCTCTCCCCACTGACAGGATGCGACCCAGACACAGGAAAGGTTAGAGGCAGGAGCAAGCTTCCATCAAGAGTGGGGCCATGAGATTTCTGGACGGCAAGGATGGAAGAAGAAACGTTGGCTGCAGGAAGAAAGCTAACGTTTTGCTGGTTCACAATTGGGCTCAAGTTCAGATGAAGACACATACCCTTTTAGGCAGGTGGTCCATTCCCTCGGAACAAACTTGAGTTCTAACAGACCCATAACTCGGCGATTAAGAATAGTGTATGTTCCTTTCCTAAGGGAGAAATAATCCGATGTCCCAGGCAGGATCCCTTTTTTGTTGTGTTAATTCCCTAGGAGGCAGAGAGCTCCTTTAATCCAGACCACTTCAAAAAACTGCAAGGCTTGCTAAATAGATTCCATCTTGCATCAGATACATTCTTTTATTTAAAATCCAGAGCATAGCAGAAAGGAGCTTAGAAGCAGTAGGAACAGGCTGTGCTGCTCGTTTGTCACAGCATAATTCTTTTTGTCCCAGCATCAAACAGTAGCTGGCAATAAAGAAAACCTCAGGAGGACAATATTCTTGGGATGGCATCAAGGCAGGAGATTAAACTCCTAGACCATTTGAGATGTCCCGGCTTTGGCCTCCTACCAGGGGGCTCTCCTGTCCCCGGTTCCACCATGGAATGTGGCTGCAGCGGTGGTAAGGGTTCATGAGTAGCTCACGGCTTTGTGTCTGAAGATACTTGTCCTGAGAAAGAGGCAGAGGATGGAGAGAAAACCCAGTCCCGGAAAGCAAAGTAGGCTTGCTTCATTTAATTTATTTAAGAACATTTGATATCCGTGCAAACCCAATTTGCCTGTGCCAGTGGATAAACTAGAACAAACAGAACTTTTCTGTAAAATTCCTAGTAAAGCAAAACTTTCCTAGAACTGAAATTTGATCTTTCTCTCTGAAGTGATGAGTCATTGAAATTTGGGCGTCATGATTCATTCGTGAGTGTAACTAGAACATCGGAACAGTGTGAGTTACTCCAGCCTCGTTTGCACTGCAAGAGTCAACTCCCATCAGTCAGTTCCCAGCTCAAAATAACACATCAAGTTTGGTTAAAAAAAAAACAACACAAACCCCAAAAAACACAAACCCTTGCAAATCTGTTTTTCTCCATTTTGATCTAAGTGTAAAAACAAGGCTTTCAGGTTCCTGGATAGAGAGTATCCAGGAGCTGGAAGGTAAGTGCAGTATCCCACGATGCTCTTAGGAACAAGGGTAGATTGCATTTGGAATGGAAGGTGGGGCTGCTGTGGACAGGGGGAGGGAAGGCCATGGTATTGAATGAGTGATTTCAGGCGCTACGGACCACAGGTGCGCCCCAGAAAGTGCCCTGAGTGAAAGAAGGACGAGGGCAAGCTGAAAGCCTTTCCATTTCCACACATACATCCGCTACTGCTCATGGACACACGCCAAGAAATGACCACGGCTGATGTTCCCCAAATCAAGGGGCAGGGTCCCCTAGGGAGCCCCCAGCTTCCCTGATTACGGAGTCTGTGAGCGCAGCTCGCTTATAAAGAGGCAGCCATCAGCCCCACGAGCCTGAAGTGCCCAGGGGCCTCCCTGTCCCCAGTATCTCCCCCACTGCTGACCGTGGCACTCTCCCCAGAGTGTTGAAATTATCTGCATCTGAACTACTTACACGTGATTACAAATAAGAACTCAAGGCAGCTGGCATCTCGCTGTAAGATCATTCATAAGGCTGTTGAAAATTCTCTAGCCCTCACAGTATTGCTTCTGACTTTTGAGGTTGTTAAAGACCCCTTTGAAAAACCCTATGCAATTTGTGGTTCTTCTTTCCAGAACAACTCACAAATACACGGACTTTGTGTGTAAGTCAGGCGTTTCACAGATCTCCTGAAGTCCGCTGCTGAAGCTTACCCATCTCCCTGCCTCTCGCCTCTCAATGTCCTTCCCTCTACTCACTCTCCACTCATACTTAATCTCACCTCCTCCACGAAGTCTTCTATGGTTTCTCCCATCTGAACACCTATAGCTCTCACCACCTGTGCTGCTCTTTCATGTTGTCTTGGAAGGTGTATTGTCTTTTCATTCATACGAATGATTATAAGCTTCTTCAGAGCAGGTATGTTGGTCAATTTTGTGTCTCCAGAACCCTGGGTAGGAAGGCAGGACTGCTATACCTCTTATCTAACACAAAATTTCCCCTCACTTACACTTCTGATAAATGCAATCTGTTCCCTTATCATTAGAAAGCAGCAACCGGCACATGTTTTTTGCCTCCTCTGGACAGAATTTTTTTAAACAAATTTATTTATTTATTTTTAGAGAAGGGGAAGGGAAGGAGAAAGAGAGGGAGTGAAACATCAATGTATGGTTGCTTCTCTCACGTCCCCTTCTGGGGACCTGGCCCGCAACCCAGGCATGTGCCCTGACCGGGAATCGAACTGGTGACCCTTTGGTTCGAAGGCCAGCACTCAATCTACTGAGTCTCACCAGCCAGGGCCTGACAGAATTCTTTACCAAGAGGAGTGTGAAGTATACAGAGGATACTGAGAGCCAGTGGAAGCTGGCCTTCTCCAATCAGTCAGTATGAGCTGCAACCCGGAAAGCGAGCATTGCCAACCGCAGCTCGGTCCTGAGTGCTCCGTTCATGAGTCAACGAGCTGGTGTTGTGAGTGACCAAAGGTGCTGCCAACGAAACCCTCCCAGGTCGAGACCCTGCAGACTCTTCTGATTGGCACAGTTCCAGTGTGATCCCCCTTCTCTCCTCCTTCACGGGCTGCCGGTGGATTTAACTTACATTTCTTTTAAAGGTATGGCTGCCATGTCACATTTACAGGGTTGTCTCCCCAGAGACTTCCCAAGGATGGCTCCACAGTGAGATGATGTCTTCAGTCACTTGCCTCCTCGTCACCCATAGCAACACAGCTTTACTGCTAATATTAAAAGACAGTGTGTGTGGGGAATAAAGAGCAAAACTAATACAAGGAAGTTTCAGAAATCTAAAAGCTTTTAGTTTTTCCTAGGATGATTTTATAATTTAGTGATTATACGCTGGTATCAGATCAACATAGATTTTTAATATTACCAGCAGTATCCTGAGGATGTTAACTTCTCAAAACTTCAGTTCCTCCATTTGTAAAGTGGGAATAATGATACCAGCTTCACAGGTTTGTGGTAGGGATTAAAACAAAATCATGTATTCACAGTTTATATTAAAACGAAATCATGTATACCAGGATGTCTAGCATATAGTAAGTGCTCAATGAATGAGTAATCGATTATACACCTGAAATCTTTTGCTAGATGGCAGCTAGATGATTCTAGAAGCTATGAGGGTTATGCTGAAGTGCCTTAGACTTAAGTAGATCTGAAGCAGACTTGGACTGGAACCAAAGGACTCAAGCAAAATCCTTACAGGACCTGTTCCTAAGTCTCTCAACTGTGGACCATGTCTGTAAAGGATAGTCATTTCTACCACAGAGCACTGATGTGTAAATTACATCAGACTTTTGACAGGAAAGTGTCTACCATTCAACCTAGCATGTGGGAGGCACTCAATAAATCCAATGCTCTGTCTGTGGTACTGTCAGCATCCGGGTCCTAGGGACTGACGATAATCAATTTAGGAAGGTTTTCGTGCGAATGTCTTGATCTGGACTTCCTTTTTTTGTTTACCTATTTATTTACCACTTCCAGAATCTGTATTCCTTCCTACGGGTCTTCTGTCTAGTACCGTTTGCCCTTGACCCTCAGGTCTGCTGGCAACAAATTCTCCCAGTTTTTGTTTGTCCAAACATGTCTTTATTTCACCCTCTTTTTTAAAAGGAACTTTTCACTGGCTATAGAATTATAACTTGAGTTTTCATTTTCTTTCAGTGTTGGACAGATGACTTTCTATTGTCGTCTGGCCTTGGTTTCTGATAAGAAATCAGTGGTCATCCTTATCTTTGTGTATATGTAATGTGTCTTTTTCCCTGTCTGTTTAAAGGCTTTCTCTTTGTCTTTATTTTTTAAAAAATATTTTAAAATGTATTTATTTTCAGAGAGAGGGGAAAGGAGGGAGAGAAAGAGGGAGAGACACATCAATGTGAGAGAGAAACATTGATCGGTTGCCTCTCGAACAGGCCCCGGCTAGGAACTGAACCCACAACCCAGGCAAGTGCCCTGATTGGGAACCAGACCTGTGACCTTTCGTTATGTGGGAAGACACCCAACCAACTAAGCCACCTGGTCAGGGCAAGACTTTCTCTTTGCCTTTAATTTTCAGCAATTTTACTATGATATACCTGTGTGTAGTTTTTGAAAATATTTGAGATTTACCAACCTTCTTGGTTCTATCATGTTCCATCAACTTTTAGAAGTTTTGTCATTTCTTCAAAATATTATTTCTGTTCAATCTTAATCTCTTTTCTATCTGAAGTTCCAATTGCATGTATGTTAGACTGTTTGATATTGTCCCACAGGTCCTTGCATTTCTGTTCATTTTTCTTTAATTTTTTCTACTATTTTTTCAGATTGAATAATTTCAGTTAATCCATTTTCAATGTTACTGGTTCTCTTTTCTTTGTCACCTCTAACAAGCAAATAAGCCCATCAGTGAATTTTTCATTTTAGTTGTACTTTTTGGTTCTAGAATTTTAATTTAGTTCTTTTTTTACAATTTGTATTTCTCCTCTAAGATTTTTTTTATCTCTTCACTCATTAGACCATATTTTCCTTTCCTTCTTTGCACATATTTTCATTCAGTTCTTTGAACATATTTATTGTAGCTGATTTAAAACCTTTGTCTTCTTAGTCCAACATCTGAACCACCTCATGTTTGTTACTGTTGACTGCCCTTTTTCTTGGGTATGAATCACATTTTGCCACTTCTTTATTTATCTAGTGATCTTTGATTGAATACTGGGTATTTTGTGTTGAATGTAAAAATTCTGACTTCTGTTACCTTCCTCTAAAGAGTGTTAATTCTTGTCTTAGCAGGAAGTTCAATTATGGGTTGATCACCTTGCACTTGTGTAAACTTAATTGGCTACTTTTCTCTAGGATCCGCAGAAAGCCCACCATATTTCCCTAACTTCTACATTCTTGGAGCACAGTCTTCAAATTCTGCCTTCCCTGAGATTTTGTTCGGGCTTAGTTTTAGGCTTTGTTAAGGTGGGTCTGGATCAGAGCAGGTGTTGATTCTCAGGCCATGCCTACCTGCCCCCTGTTTTTGAACATTATTACTTTGGAACACAGTCATGCTATTCATTTACACATTGTCTACGGCTGCCATCCGGGAAGCCCCAGGGCATTGCCTCCTCTTCATTTGCAGCCCAGTTCGCAGTCCTGGCCTCCTGAGAGGCCCCTGCAGAGACTAAGGGGAGGGGAGTTCCCTCCTCGCCATGCCCTGCTCTGCAGGCCCCAGCTGCCTGGGCTGTGCCACACCCTGCTCTCTGCCTCGCCACTCCACTCCCAAGCCCTGCTCGGACTTCAGCGCTGTGGTTAGACAGTTGTCTCCTGGCACAAGGCTGGGTGGTTGTGGGGTCTACCTTTCAGTTTTTCTCTCTCAGGAATAACAGTCTATGGGCTGCTTGTTGCCCACGGTCTGCAAACAGTGACTTCACATACTTTCACCCAGTTTTGCAGTTGTTTACAGCTAGAGGACAAGGCCGGGACCAGCTACTCCATCGTGGCTAGAAGTATAAATCCCTCCAGCTCCTTTTAAAGACTCATCAGCCTCAGCAGATGAGATCTTTCAGAGTCTGTGGCTCAATTCTTTTTTTCTCCTCCATCTTCCAGTTTAATATATCTTTTCTTCTTCAAAAAGAGGCCAGGTTCTCTTAGAGACATGCGACTAATTTTCTAGTTTCTCTCTTGGGGGCACCTGCAGTTCAAAGCCCGTTGCAAAATGAACTAGCACTGCCTGAATGCCATGACGGATGCAGCCCTTTGGGACTCTGGGAATGGGCTCTACCCAGTGCCGTTCGTTCCTTTGGCTGATTCAGGACTCAGGACAATCCCCTCTCACCCTAAATGCTTATAGGGTTTTAGAACTGGATCTAGCAACAGAACATTGTGTTAGCATTAATATGAGTTCACCTTTCCACGTATGGGGGAAGAGTAATTGGCCGCAGGTTCACATGCAAAGTAATTGGTAGATAACCTAGTCAGTTCTCATCAGGACAAGTGAAAGAGGGAAAGCAAACCTTTATTTATGGCGAGACAGTGATGAGGTAGGCATGCTACTAAGCATTTTCACATATGTAATGTCGCTTCATTCTTACTGCAACCTTGAAGAGATGCTATTATTATCCCCATTCGTAAAAATGAAAAACGGGAGGTTTTGAGAGATTAAATAATCTGTGCGAGTCCCAGATTTGTGAAGTCCCACAGCCTGGGAGAGCTGCATGATTTCCGGTTTTTCCAGACTCCAGACAACTTCACTGAAGAGTTAAACTGGGCTCCTCCTTCTTCTATGTACAATTCACAGGTCTACATGTTTTGTGACCTAATCTCTTAAATCTGTGTTTGGTTTAAACTGATGTTACTTGCATATGAATGTTGAATAGTACGTAGTATGATTTTCTCTGGACTGAACTTAGCATCCAAGAGGAGAAGCTAAGAATGGAAATAGTTGAAGTGTTGTTGTTAGTTTAGTAAGCGAAATTTTCACTGTCCCCTCTTTAATCTTACAATTTAGAAGAGCTAACATCAATTAAGCACCTACTATCTGCCCCTGTGTGAAGTATTTCAAACATATCTAACTTAATCCCCTCAGGGAAGCTGTGAGCTGCGTGTTATTGTTAAGCCTCATCTTCAGACTAAAACAGGAAATAAAGTTCGGAGAGGTTAAGTCATTTCCACTAGATGGCAGTCAGCAGAGTCAGAGTCTGACCCACTATGAGATTTCAGTCTGTGCTTCTAACCACTATGCTCTGTTCATTTCCAACTGACTCTTAAAAAAACAAACAAAACAAAACTGCAATCCTGAAATTCCCGGAATCATAAATAATTCCTAACAGCCTTGACCTCTTAGCCTCCATGCCCGTAACTCTTTCTCTGGACAGTGGAAGAGGCTTTGAAAGAGGTTGGGTTCAAACCCAGACCTTGGTACTTTCCATGAAACGGAAGAAAATCATTCTTCTTTTGCCAGGACTGTGCGGGTCAGAAGCTGTGAGCACAGAGAAAAGTGGCCAAATGTTCATTATCTGTAGAATTACAGGAATAAGCAAGCGCCCTACACGTGAAAGTAGGATCCTCAGTCTATTTAATTTTATCTGCCAGTGGCTGGCAGGGGCGGGTGACGCTGCTTCCCGTTAAAACCTTCTGTTTTATGAAACAAGGCTGCCTAATCTCTCAAAAATAACAGGCAACCCATCACACAGGGCGGATGCAGTGGCCTTCCCCTCCACGATGCCGAAGTACCACCGCCTTTCTGCGTGCGCGCGCGCGCTCGCGTACACATGAACGCGCGCAAAAATGCCATGGGTAAAAAAATCGTCATTTGTGAAAATCTGGGAAGAAAAGCACAAGAATAAGCTGATTCTTGAAACCGAGGGAAGAGCTTTAAACAGAGTGTGGATCTTATTCCACAGAGCTACGAGGACAAGTGACAAATCTTGAATCCTGTTCAATCCACCAGCAAAAACAGGTGCCAAGGCCCCGGGGCCTGAAAGACCGACCAATTCAACAGAAGTGAAAAAGTGGAGAAATGGAGTTGGGGCACTGGAAACGCGGGCAGTGCACGCTCCACACGGCACCCCTCAGCCTCCACCCCGCCCCCTAGCGCCCATCTCCTCTCCAGCGGCTCACGCTTTCCCGCGGTCACTGCTCCTTGGTTTAAAAGGGTCAGGCCACTCTGGTGGAAGGTCTGGGCAGTTCACGAGGCAGTGAGAAGGGCACGTGTCGCCTGTGGACACCGCAGGGGAGCCTTTCCCCATATCCTGCGCAGAAAGGATGGGGTGGCCTGGCCTTCAGAACTGTTGCCGGGGCTGGTGTCCTTGGTGAGGCGGGACGGTGGTATAGGCCACGAAAAATCCGTAAAAGTCAAACCACTAAGAGATTCAGGGTGTGTGTGTTGGGAAAGCGCGTGCAGAGGCCAGGCGAATCCGGGCCGCTGCGGCAGCCTTCTGCGCAGAGCAGCGCTCCTGCCCCAGGTGCTGCCGGTGGCTGCGCCTGTAGCCAAGGGCCTGAAGCAGCAGGGGGAAGGGTGAGGTGCCCCCAACAGGGTAAAAGAGAGGAACTGAGAACCGGAGAGGAATTCTCTACGCAGAAATGGCAGAAATAACTTTAACGGCGGACAGGAAAGGTGCTTCCGGCAAACCAAGGACGGGGAGACAAGCGGAAGCCCGGGCAGCATCTCCACGTTGAAACGCAAAGCTAGAGCAGCAGCTTAGCGTGAGGAGGTCCTGGCTTTAGGGACGCCCTTTCCCGCTCAGCGTACTGTTTACCAAAAGTAAAATAAAGAGTCGTTTCCGAGCGGTAATTCTAAGTCTCCTTATAAGTCAAGAGCGCCTTTAGGATGCGATGCAAGTTCGGCATTTCCCCGGAATACGCGTTGGTGCACGAATACACATCGAGTGGGGCGCATTGTCAGGGGGCTCATGCACAGCCCTGCGGCTGGCTCAAGGTGCCGCGGCAGGGCGCTGGCCGCTATCTGGGGCTCCTGCCCTCTCCTTCCTCCTCTTCCCAGCGGAGGGGGACGCCGGAGCTGCGGAGGGGACAGAATGACTAAGCATCTTCCTGCAGCAGGGAGTTGCTGAGCATCTTCCTGCAACGGGGGGGAGGGGGCCCGCACCGCCCTGAGCCCAAGCTCTCCAGCGTTTGGCAAGTCATACCCACACTGATGTCTCCTTTGATCAAGGAACGTTCCCTTCCCTCTTTGGCCCGGCAAGCCGCCGGCATTGGGTGCGGCTTCCCGGGTCATCCTCGCCCGGCCTCTGGGTCTGGACAGGGCAGGGCACTCTCCTGGCCCCTGGCAGCAGCCCGAACCCCCGGATCACTTAGGAGGCTGAAAATACAGTTGCCCGCTCCCGACTCCCGACTCCCCCAGCCCCCACGCCCGCCCCCGTCCGCGGGACTGCCCTTGACTCCTCGGCGGTGCTTTCTGGCTTGCTCACCCTCCCTCCCGCCTGGTCTCAGCTCTCACCTCCACCCCCCTCCCCGCCCCCAACTCCCCGGAAAAATCACAGCAGTATTGAACTTCTGCCTTCGAGAATGCTGCAGCGGCTGCTCCCCCAACCCGCGCAGACCCCCCACCACAGGGACAGGGGAGGGGATGTAAAACAAAGACTTCCTGCATGTACTTTGCATCCAACAGCTCCGCTCTGGTGATTCTAACTCTGCACAAACTGAAGGCCACGCCCTAGGTGGCCTGTCCCCGCGCGGGCACTAGCTCTCCCCACTCCGCGCCCGGCTCCGTCGTGCCAGCAGAGGCGCTGTCGGAGCGCGAAGGGCTGGAGTCCCGAGCGTGGGTGGCCGCGCGCCGGCATCCCCGACAGAGGCCTTTGAGAGGGGCGGCGCGCGTGGCGCAGAACGTTCTTTGTACCGCTGCACCGGTTCAGGGAACCGATAACCTTTTCCAAAAGAACGGCCGTGGAGACATGTAGTTAACTTTCTCTTTGTCTCCCGCTGGTTGTCAGACTGCAAGTCTAATTGTCAATCTAGTTAATAGAAACTGTTCTGCATAAGTAAAGGCCACTTCTTTCTTTCCAATTTATGCCACTTTTTCTAGCCCAACCCGATAAAACATTTATCCGCAGGGCCTACTTTTGGTGCAGCTAAGAATTTATAGAAAGAAAAGCCTATTACCTCCTTTCCTATCCAGATTCACATCACCACCGATTCCTCTGACTTATTCTCCATTTCTCTTAGGCTGGGGTCCCAGGCTTCACGACAGCGCGCCCCCCCCTTGCCTTTTAATGCTTTGTGGTACCTCTTTGCTCCTGCGCGCAGCCGAGAAAGGGTGGTTGATTCATTCCTTCTTACAGGGGCCAGGCGCTTCCTTTACTGCCCACGCTCTCGGGCCCCTTTGTAAATACAGAAGTTTGGATCTTTCCTTCTCTGTCACTTACTTGGACATTCATTCTGTGGTTCTATGATTCTTTTCCTTCCTTTCTGCCTTGACTTGTTGATCGCAGCCTCTTCTGTTTCCTGTCCCTACAAAAAGGCTGTGTAATGACAAAGCAGAACTATAAACTAAATGGGTGCCAGTGACAAAGCAGAACCCCAGGGCCTGCGAGACTCTTAATGAGACATAACTTCAGTGGCTGGCGAGACCTGCCGATGAGATCATGTCTCTGGAGGAAAAGGCGAGCTCGGCTGTGGCCTGTTAATGGCCCGACTGACCTCGGATCTCTCCGCGGACTCTCCCTGGCGCGACGAAGGGGCACACCGCTGTCTGCTTCCTTCCGCAGCATTTCTGAGCCAAAGGTGTGCCATGCAGGGACAGGACAGCATAATCAGATTGCAACTTCGCCCCACCAGAGTATGTACGTACAGTTCAAGAGAGACCAGGCAGCTGTGTCACAGGCAGGCATGTAAGTCATTTGCCGGTGCTACACGTAAAGACAAAGGCACTGGCGGGCGGACTCTGTGCTCCTGAGTCTCTCTCCCTCAGCCCGAGGTGCCTGAAGACCTTGCAGACCAACCCAATATTCTCCTTTCTTGGCTGGGAAACGGAGACCCAGGGAAATTAGGGGGCTGGCTAACTTGATGTATTTATTAATTAAAATTTAAATTGAGGTCTAACTGACATTAGAACATTATGTTAGTTTGAGGTGTACAACATAATTCGACATTCGTATCTCTTGCCAAGTTAAGGGGTTGGCTAACTTTAGCTCCCAAGACTTTGGATTCTGTGCTATGTCTTTTCAACCATTCAGTTTTTTCTTCTCCCCCCAGTTATGGCCTGAGGTATTATTTTCTCTCTCACACACACATCCCTTTGGGAGAACTGATGCACTAATATTTTTAATATTATCTTTTAATACTTCTAATAGTAAAAGAATATGATTTAGTATTACAGGTTAGTAAGTTAATCATTCGGAAATGTCTTTTGGAGAGTTAGTGCATTTAAAATTTATTTTTTTTTAAGTATCATTGGCATGAAATATTATAATAGTTTCAGGTGTACAACATAGTTTTTTGACATTCATATACCTTCTAATAGGATCACCACGGTAGGTCTGGCAACCGCGTGTCTCCATGCTAAGTGATTGCAATGTTATTGACTATTCCCTCTGTGCTGGGCACTACATCATGGGGAAGTGACCTGCAGGAAGGAGAGAGCTGCACAGAGAAGTGGCGGGGGAAGCTGCTGCAGTGGGTGGCCTTGGGTATCCAGCTGGCACACGGGGGCGGGTGGGGCTCGCGGGCAGGCAGGCTGAGAGGCGGGAAGGCAAGCAGACGTGGAAAACAGCATCCTGCCCGATGCGCGGCCTGGACGCAGGCAGACGCAGCAGCCCGCCTGCCAGTCTGTGCGTCTGTGTGGCTCAGACAGCGGCTTTCACAGGCTGAGATGTTCTCTTCCGGCCGCTGCGGAGGGGCGTTGGGGAGTGGGGCGGCGGTACGGAGCCGGGAGCTGCACGCCCCTGGCTCTCCATGTAAACTGTCCGAGTGCCTGGCGTGTTAATCCACCTAAAAGCTTTCTCCACAAATGAGCCGGTGGCAGGCGGTCCTTGGCAGCGTTAAGGAGGTGCCCTGAGCTGAGGGGCACCGCCGGAACTGGCAGTCGCGCCTGGATTTAGAAGGTGGCAGGGCAGCTGTAGCGGCCGATGAGGAACAGGCCACCTGGGCTTCACGTTCTAAATTTTCACGTACTGAGTTTTTCCTCTGCAATTTGCCTCCTCCTTTCTGTATTCTTATATTGTTTTGATGAACCAGAGTTTTATGGGCAGTAATGCTGTGCTTCTGTCAGCCACGTGGCTTCATGGAATCAAAGAGGGACCAGGAGAGACAGGCACATAATTTAAGAAACACGGGCACGCTGACCGCCGCTTACCTTTTCTTTACTTTTCAATAATGAGCATAAGGACAGTACAGCAATAATTCAAAGATGTTTATTCCACAGTCATCACTCCTGCCGTCCCTTTGGGTCTTGCAATGTCAACACTCTGGCTAAAAGAATGCATTTGCCCTTGAACAATGTCTTAAATTTTACTACAATTCTGTGCTCTGTAATATATACGCTCCATTATGGGAGGAGGGGGCAAACAGACAGCCCAAGTTTAACGTATAATATGGCCACTGAGGTTGTTCAGGTTTGGTTTGCGCTAGAGATGTGGGTAAATATAAAGGCCTTCGATGATTTTGTGTTTTCAAACAGTACAAGGTCTTAACATATTTAGTTGTGGCACTTTCCGGAAAGAACATGAAGAAATAAAGACTATGCAGGATCAGTAGCAACACAAACAAGAGGATCAAGAATTCAAATAACAAAATCCTTTTTCTGTATATTTCCATTTTAGTAAAACCACCACAAATCAACAAAAGCTTTTAATTAAGAAACTTAATTAAAAAGTTTGAATATCTTATATTAAGAAAAAAGAAGCCACTCCAGTAACGTAAAAATAAGTTTTCTCTATTAATTTTTACACAGCAAATTGCAAATTTGGTTTTAACAATGAGAAAAAATTGATGTGTCCTATTCAGGGGCGCCCCAAGTGAGCTGGCCGTATCTTCACATTTTATCTTTATTTTTGGACTTGCCTCCCTCCCGGAGTCTGCCCTTCTCCTGCCCTTCGCTCCCTCAGACTCTTCCTCTCACTCAGCCAAGCAGTTTCTCTGGGAAGATCTGGCCTCAGTCCCTCACACCTTCAGGGGAACACACATCACAATAGAAGCTCTCACAGGGCCAGTAATGTTTTAAGATGCATCTGAGTTTGAAATAAAAAGGTTTGGATTTCAGAATATAAAACATGCGGAATCATAAGAGGAAATGGAGAAAGTATTTGGAAGGCAGAAAGCCCTTCCGGAACGCTGTGCCAGGGATCCTGCCGGGGACCCGCTCAGGGAGGGCGAGTTGGGGAGGCGGGGTCTCGTCCCACCGCGAGTTATTCCGGCTACTACCCTGCAGGATGCACAGCTGTGTTTGCGAGGCTGTCAGGAGGCTGGCGGCCGGTGTTGGACCTGCACAGAATCCTTCTTCTCTTCCTTGCTGTGCATTTGGGCAAAACTTTGTCTTCTCCCCTGCCATATAGTGGTCATAGCCAGGCTGACCTTGTTCAGGCGGGCGGGGGGATAGGTCAGGAAAAGCCCTGTGTGTTTAACAGTGTCCAGTACAGGATTAGCCCCTGATAAATCTTTAATTTTTGAAGCATTTTCAGTCACAGTTGACACACAATATTATATTAGTTTCAGGTGTACAGCATAGTGATTAGAAGTTTATGTAACTTAGGTAGCAATCTCCCCATGCCTGGTACCCGTCTGACCCCACACACAGTTACTGCAACGTTATGGACTGTGCTCCCTGTGCCCTGCTTTGCATCCCTGGGACTGTTCCTATAACCGGCACTCTGTCCGTCTTAACCCCTTCCCCCTTTTCACCAGCCTCCCCAACTCCCTTCCCATCTGGCAGCCATCAAAATGTTCTCTGTAGCCCTCGATACATCTTAACTATTACTATTTTTTTCTGTGACAAGTGGGAATTTAGGAGTTCGGAGACCAGGCTTCCTATTTAAATACTGATTTTTCCTGGTTTTTATTTTTCTAAGACTTTTCTTCTTCAAAAGTTTGAAAGTCATTTAGCAAACCTATCATTCCAGTATCCCCAGTTCTTGTGCCAGAAAATCCCACTCTGGGTAAGGACCTCACCACACAGAAAAGAATAAAGCGCCCCATTCTTGCCCGGCTAGAATTTAAAGCGTTGTAGCTGTCGTTGCTTTTATTCACCCTCCCTAAGCTCGAATTCCGCGCACATGTATCGGTGCCTATTTACGGAGGCCCTGAGCTAGGAGCTTTATTGCCTTTAACCATCGCGGCTGTCATGTAAAGCAGGGTTTATTGTCTGGACTTTAAAAATAAGGCTGATAAAGCTTGAAGAGGTGAAGACCTTGTGTAAAATCGCACAGCAGTATTTGCTTAAGACAGATAATTGAGATACAGTTTTACTGAGATTGAACTCTGGGTGTTAATGTTTTAGGCTTCTCTTGGAAGGCCGGTTTTGAGTTTTCCGTAATCTATTAGTTGTCAAGAGAATAAAACATGACCTCTCCCTCTGTTACGTCTCACCCCAGCAGAGGAGAGAATAGGTGGCAGAATGCGCCATCACATTAGGTCAGCCCCAGGTGGTTTAATATTAACAGGACGAACAGCCGGCGAGCAGTTAACAGCGGGAAGGGAGCTAAGTGTGAGCGCATGCGCATTCGGATGGCCGGTGTGAGCCCGAAGCCTTAGGGCAAGAATTCCTGTATCACAGCTTTCTTAAGGGTGGGGAAACTGAGTCTTCACTCATTAAAACAAAAACAAAAACAAAAACAAAAATAAAACCTCTAGACGTTAGCGAGCAACGCAGGAATTAATACGAAAGGATTCGATTTATTGAATTCAGACAGTATGGGCCTGTGTGAGGGTGTATTTACTTTCATAGGTAATCGCCTGTTAAAAGATGAGATGTGTCTTATCTCGGCATGAGGCAAGACTTCATGCAGGTAAAAGCGATAAAGCGAATTACAAAAGAAAAATACTTGTCCATTTATAAGCTAGTTGTTTGCTGCACATATAGGAGGCACATCTGATTAGAAACGGAGATGTAAGATAATGACCCAAAAGAGAAGAAAGGGAAGGGCATAAATGCACTATTTCCAGAGAAAAAGGTACAATGGCCAACAAAACAAAATAAAAAGCAACTGTTTAACTTCCTGGTAATCAGACAACTACAAGATAAAGCAACTACACTATGTACTTTGCCTATCAAATAACAAAGATTTCAATAATTATTATGTTAAATCTTAGTGAGAATTTGCAGAATTGGGTGTTTTACTATCTGGAGGAAGCGTGAACTTAAAAATGATTCATATACACTGAACTAGTAAGGTCTAGGGACATGTCCTAAGAACATGGGACAAAAATTGAGGTTGTTAAAAGCAAATGTAGCGACAAGCTGAAGCCCCGCCAAAGACCTTTTCCCTGGCAAAGGGGGTCTCTTCAGGAAAAAAGTGGTCCTTGGCTGAGGAAGTTAGTGATGTTCAGGTTTGCAAAACCGGGGGCGGAAACACACTCAGAGTAGACCCCAAGCCTGCCCTTCCAAAACATCTCCTTCTCCATTTGCTGAAAAGTACGCATGACCCAGTAAACACCAAGGAAAGAGTGACTTGTTCATGAATAGAAAATTTAAATGTAAAAAACATATGGCTAGAAATGAAAGAGGACACCCTAGAGGCACCTGTCTCAGGAAGGAACGCGGAGGCCAGGCCATGTGAACCCTTGATGCTATTCCAGTTCGGTCCTTGCACAAACTTCATGGTCCGGCGGAGGCACGGGAGGCAGCTAGTTGGATCCACTATGATGTGTTTCCTGGCTGATAAAAACACTAGTACCTGTGGCTTTAACTTTAACTTTTAATTAACAACTTTTATTGGAATGCTATTTAAATATGTACAAACATAAACCTGGGTATACATTCTTTATGGTCACACATCTATAAATTTACGGAGCCAATTTAACTCAAATGAGCTCTATTTAGTCAATGTGACCGATAGCATTACTTTCTGAAATAAAACCGCTCTTTTAAAAGCAAACGGAGACCAGCCTTACAGGTTCCCTGAGCAGACAAAACCGGTTTAGTCATTAACTTAATCACCAGTCGAGGTGAAGACTCTGCTTCCTCGTTACTGTATAGAAATGGCTCTGCGAGGGCACGCCCCCGGGCCTCATCCCACGTTTTGGCTTGACAGTTCCCAGCTTGCAAAGTTCTCCGTGTGACTCAATAAATTTCTACCAACTACTACTTCAGTGATTCATTGGTTTTACTTCAGCCATTTCCGAACCTTTGACACTCTCTACTGATATTTATTGCTACATTATTAATATAAATAAAGAACCCGGAATCTATTTGCATGCCTGACAAGATGAGATAGATTAAACACGTTATAATTCATACACGTGGAAGAATATGAAGAAGTCTTTCAAATGAGTCCTGGAATATTTAATGACATGAAAATCTACATTTAAAATATATAATATGAAATTTTAAAGAGCAAGATATACCATTGCAGAGAGCATAATCCGATTATGGGTAAAATTTCATTTAAACATAAAAAGTTTCATGTAAGTAGGGTTGAAAAGTCTGCAATATATGAACAGTGATTTTCTTTAAGCAGTAGGCTTTTTATTTGCATGTGTTTTGAAATTCCTACACTAGGGCATATATGAAAGTTAAGCTCCATCCCATCCTCGCTCACCCCTGCCTCCTGCCCCCTCTAAGTTTAAAGGGGTCTGGGAGCGTCACCGTGGCCATTTACTGGGCATTTATTAAGCACGTGTCGGCATGTGGCCCCAGAAGTGGCTTCCAACTCCTGGGCCTTATTTCTGCATCAGAGAGCTGAGTGCCTGTTTTTGCTTGTACGTTACTTTGCCTTTGTTGTTGTCATTGGCTTTGTGCCTCAGTGGGGCTTTTACGGGCTCCATTTAACGCTGGGCTTTGTAGACAACAGGCCTGAGGAAGCCTTCGTTTAGTGGGCCTGCCTGGGGGTTGTGTATTTCCTTTGTCCAGAGTCTCAGCTGACAGAAAGTAAAGGGGAGTTTCATCTACAGCACGCTCAACTGACTGGCTGCTGGCCCCGAAGTCTTCACTACTGTCATCCTTGATTAGGGTGCTGTGGTTTTCTTGCTCGCCTTCTCCCCCAGGTGCTCTGTGTATACTTTGCTGCATTGGCTGTGGATTTAAAGAAAGGCTTGTGACGTCACAGAATGTCAGAGACTGGCGAGGTGCACATGATGGGGCACAGTCTGTGCAAAGCGCGTCTCCATAGACGACAGGGCCACCGCCAGTGTACCCTTTGCTGAGAACAACTCTCAGCCTAGAAAAGCACTATCTTTGATGGAAAAATGAGAATATAAAATCTACTTTCTCCTTCTTGCCTTGCCCTCGGTATTGTTATCATTTGGATGGATGGAAACAGCAGGGGCTCAAATATAATTACTTTATAAATAATTAATAAGGTGCTATTATTATTACTTAAAAAAATCCTGTTTTAGAATGAGTCTCTTGATAATAGCTGAAGTTTAATTTAGCCAAATAACTGTTCTGCATGAGCTAATGTGGCCCATTATTTTTAGGCTCAGAAGATATTTCCAGATGTACGGGGACAGTGGCAATCTATCACTCTTTCTGGGGACCACTGTCTTGCTATGCCAGTGACATGTCTGGGTTGATTACTTTCCAATGGTAGTTGTGGTAAGTTAGTTTAATATTGTGTTGTCTAACTATCCATAGTAGAGCCTCTGTAATTCATTTCAATGCTATCTGCTTTGTTGAGTTCAAGTTCTAAATAAACTGCTTTTAATACTTTTGATATGAAATGAAGTGAAAATATCACACAGAAATATATACTTAGTATAGAATTAACTATGTTAACACCGCTAGTTGTTATAATGTATGTACATCTAAAGAAAAGCTACAGAAATTAACTGTGATTATTTGAGTAAAGATCTGTTTACCATATTAATTTTCTTCTACATTTCCCTAATGTCTACAATAGTCATTTTCTATAAGCAGAAAAAAAAAATAATTGGTTACAAAAAAGGCCAATCTTTTTGAGGTCTTTGCCCTGATCTCACAGAGGGCACTATGAGACATTTCCACTGCACCCAGAGGGATTTCAATTTGATGACCTGGCTCCTAGCATAGCATCAAAAATAATTGACTGAAAATGTAGCCCTTGGAGCCTTATTACCTCCATCCTGGCATCTGTGGCTCACAGCAGGAAAACCGATCCGTAGGTAACTGGAGGGCACCCGATAGTCTGGTCCCAGGTGCTCTCTAGGACTCATTACACTGTGAGCCTGCAGAATACCGGCCCTGCCAGAGGATGCAGAATTTACTTGAGTCTGAATACATAACACCAAGATTTTCAGTTTGTCTCAGTATTTTTACATTTTCTGTGGGGATAGTAAACCCTTATGCTGAGAAACGCCAAGGCTCTGCTTCCGTACTGCCCATCGATTCGAAAGCAGAAGCCCTAGGAGTGGACCCTCACTCCCGTCCTCTAATGTGGTTTGCAGCCACACAACAGTAACTCGGCTTAGGTTAGAATGCCACTGGCCCCTTAGCTCAGATTGTCCCTGGACACTCGTGGTGTAAGCACCCCTGGACATCAGAAGCCTTCAGGACCAGGGGCAAATCCCGTAGGAGCTGGTCTGGAGGGTTCCTGAAGTTTCTCTGTACCTCCCCTTGCTCCTTTCCCATCCCCGGCACTGAGGCCTGGGCAGCATCTTCGTTCCCTGTAGGCAAAATGGGCCCTGTTCTTTCTTGTCGCTTTGTTAACTAATGGGATTCCGGCAAGGCCCTGGTTCCTAACGCGTTTTTACCCTGGCCTTCGGAAGCTACATCCCTAAGTTCCTAGAGAACCCTCTCCGTGTTGGAAAGCCTGGTGAGGACTGGTCTCCAGTGTGGCCTTTTTGTCTGATGCCCGGGGCCTTGGCTTCTGCTCCCATGAGACACCTAATCCTGTTCGCCTCAAGCCCCATGAGTGATCTTTTTCCTTTTGCTCTTAAAAGCTTTCTTTCTGGCACTCTTTCTAAGAATGCCATCAAGTACTACCTTTCCCGCCTTTTTACTAAAAAAAATTCATTCACCTAAAAGGTGAAGATATACTACCTCCACAGCTAGCACAGGTGGTCGGCCTAATGCCGGGGTCTGAGAGGGTGGGGAAAGCGAGTCTCCGCTGGGTCAGCTTCTTGTGTCTGTCTTGCTCTGCCAATGTGCCACCCCGGAGAGAGTGCTCCTTGACATGGTATTCATCTCAAAATATGTTTATTCTATCAGGAATAGATAATAAACGTAGTACAATACTATCGCACAGACCAAAACATTTTTAACTTGATGAAATGTTTCTAAAGTTTATCTAATAGAATAAACACTTGAGAATGGCTGAAAATATTTTGGAAAAGGAAAATGACGATGAGGGTTTACCATACTAGATATATTTTAGAGAGACGAAAGAGAGTAAAAGTGCAAATATAGGCTCTAGTGAACACAATTTTTGGAATGGGATAAAGAAAGCTTGAATCAGTTGAGAAAAGAATAGATTACTTAATAAGTGATGTTGTGATACTGGCTAACACTACATAGCTTCACAAATCAAAAGTGTTTCAGGTATGTTTTAAAAATTAGGTAAATGAAACAGAAAATTCTGGAAGAAAATATAGGTAAACATATATGGGTCACTGGGATGCAGACAGACTTTCCAAGCTTTAAAACAAAAATCAAAAGGAGAAGCAGAATAACAGGTTTGAGTGCAGAAAATATTTTAAAATGTGATAGTCAAAAGCCATCCTAGGTAGAGCTGAAAAGTAAAAAACAAACTGAACGAGACAGAGATGAAGGTATCACACTTCCTGATTTCAAGCTGTAATACAAAGCAATGGTAATCATGGTATTGGTATAAAAACAGGCGCATTGCTCAATGGAACAGGATAGAAAGTTCTGAAATAAAACCATGCATATATGGTCAATGAATTCTTGACAAAGGAACCAAGAATATACAATGAGGAAAAGATACTCTTCAATAAGTGATGTTGGGAAAACTGGCCAGTCACATGAAAAAGAAGGAAATAGGACCCTCATCTTACACTACAGACAAAAATCAGCTCAAATTGGATTAAAGACCTGAATGTAAGCCTGGAAACCATAAAGTTCCTAGATGAAAACATAGGGGTTAAATTCCTTGACATTGGTTTTGACTATGATTTTCTTTTTAAATTTGACACCAAAAGCAAAGGAAACAAAACAAAACAACCAAGTGGAGCCACATTAAATTAAAAAGCTTCTGCACAGTAAAGAAGGCCACCAACGACATGAAAAGGCATCCCTCAAAATGGTGGAAGATATTTGCAAATCTTTTATATTTTAAGCGGTTCATATCCAAAGTATATAAAGAACACGTATAACACAAAAACAAAAACAGAAAAGAAAAGCAAATGATCCCATTTAAAAATGGGTAGAGGAATGGAACAAACATTTTTCCAAAGAAGACATACAAGTGGCCCACAGGTACACAAAACAGTGCTCAGCATCATTAATAATCAGGAAGCAGCAAATCAAAACCACAATGAGATTGTTACCTCACACCTGTGAGGGTAGCTATCATCAAGAAGACAAAAAATAAGTGCTGGTGAAGATGTGGAGAAAAGGGAATCCTTGTGCGCTGTTGGTGGGAATGGTAGCTGGTGCAGCCGCTGTGGAAAGCAGCATAGAGGGTCCTCAAAAAATTAAAAACAGAGCTACCATGTGACCCAGCCATTCCGTTTCTGGGAATATATCGAAAGGAAATGAAGTCGCTACCTCAAAAAGATATCTGCGCCCCCATGTTCATTGAAGCATTATTTACAATAGCCAAAACATGGTAACAACTTAAGTGTTTATTAACAGATAAATGGATAAAGAAAATGTGGTACATATATACAATGGAATATTATTCAGCCATAAAAGGAAGGAAATCTTGCCATTTGTGACAACAAGGGTGGACCCTGAGGACATTATGCTAAGTGAAATAAGCCACACAGAGAAAGACAAATACTTTTATGTGGAATCTAAGAAAACTAAACTTGTAGACACAAAATACAGATTGATAGTTCCCAGAGGAGGGAGGCGAGGGGTGGGTGAAACGGGTGAAGGCAGTCAAAAGGCATAAACTTTCTGTCGTAAGATAAATAGGTCCTGGGGAAGCAGCGTGCAGCGTGGCGCCTGCGGGGACAGCACTGGACTGTGCATGTGAAGGTTGCTGAGGTTAGGTTCTAAAAGTTCTTATCACACAAAAAAATTGTAACTATGAGAAGGGATGGATGTTAACTAAACGTATTGTGGTAATTATTTCAAAATGTATACTAAGATATCAAATCATTATGTTGTATATTTCAAATTTATACAGTGTTGTATGTTAATGATACCTCACTCAAACTGGGGAAATAATAAATAAAAGAATTCAGTTATAAAACAGCAACGAGCTGAACAAAGATTTGCAACGCATATTATGGATAAAAAGTTACTAAGTATATATTTGAAGACAAAAATGCATGAAGAGCTTTAACATATCAATAAGATAAAATAAAATTTAAAACAAAAAATAATAAAGGACACCATATTACTTAGGAATTAAATTCTGCCGCATTTAGCAGAAATCCAAATAGCAATGACAAGTAAGATAAGGGTTTAATTTTCTCTTGTGAAGAAAAATCTGACGGGTGATGGTTGCTGACACTGTTGTACCAGCTGAAGATGTCAGATTCGAGTTTTCTGCCGTTATCTCAGGCTTTCCCTCATGGTCACAAGACGGCTGCTGCATCCTCGACCTTGTGTCTATATTCCAAGCTGGAAGAGGAGGAAAGACAAAGAAATGCGTGCTACCTGAGCTTCCTCCCCATCTTTAAAGAGCTTTCTCAGAAGCCTCACTTAACCTACAAGTTCCAAGTGCATCTCTTTTGTTTGACTCTTGTCACCTGACCTCCCTATTTACAAAGAAGGCTTTGTAATGTTATTTTTAGCTGGGTGCATACCACCTCCAACAGAATTAAAGTTGTTAACAAACAAGAAGGGAAGAATGTTTGGTACCCAAATAGCAGTGCATGTGGCAGTCAAACCAGATAATTGACTTAATAAAAAGATATTGCTAGTAAGTAAATAAATGAACAAACATGCATCCATTAGTAGTCAAAGTAGAACTTACAGGTGAAATTGGAAAAATTAAGAACATGTAGGCTTAGTAAGAATATGATGAAACTGACATCTCATCACGAACTCTGATAGTATAAATTGACCCTATACTCCTGAAAAGCAGTTTGGCAATAGTTTTCAAAACCACGTAAATTTTCCCTTTTATTTTTTTTAAATTTTATCTCTATAAACATATTTTAAGGGAATAATTGTGGAAGTGTGTAAAGAGTAACTATGAAGACGATCATCCTCTTGTTATTATTCATTCATTATGTGTTCACCTGTAATGCCTGTGAGGCTGTAGCCTCACCGGTCCAAGCGCGGCATCCTAGTATTTGAGAAGCGCAGTCTATACGGATCACGGCAAGTACGCTAGTCCACTGTTCGGATTCCTGTCATCCTTTCTTCCTTCTTATGGAACTTCAGAGAGTGAGCCCGACCCCGGTAAGGGCTCCTTCCCTTTGTAAGATGTTGATTGATTCAGCTTTTACAATAACAAGCATAATAATTAATGGGAATTTGCGCAGTGCGCAGCACAAAGTAAATGTTAAATATCAACTCATGAAATGGATGTTAATTGATTTTACTGTCAAAGCAACCCTACAACATAGGTACTATTCTTATCCCCATTTTACAGATGGAGAAACTGAGACATAGATTTGTTTAGGTGATTTGTACAAGATCTCAAGTGGTAGAATTCGCGTTTGAACCAAGTCCCTATGTTCTTAACCTCTGTGCTAGGTAAGAGGCAGGTCACCCAACTTCAGCACGTGAGATATGAAGAGAAGGCTGAGGGGGGCAACTGGGACAATTTGCTCTTTCCTAAAAGAGAGCGGCAGGAAGGGACAGTCCTATGATTCTCTTTGGAGGTTATCGTTTCTGCTCTCATGCTGCCAGTGGAGGACGAAGTCAGCGCTGAGAGTGGCAGAGAGAGAAATTGGGCGATTTAGTATCTTTAAGACATTGCTGAACTGCTAAAATCACCAACAAGAAGAGCAAAAATTCTAAATGAATTGTTTCTGGAGATGGTACCATCTGTGCGATTCCTGTTGCATGGGACAATTTATTGTTTATCTGGTTTGGTTTGGGGATTTTTAAAAAAGCATGACCATGGCCCAAACAAGAGCGGTCATGTTAATTTTGTTTCTTACACACAGGAGACGTCTAAGTGTACACAATCTTTCTAAGATACATGTCCACAGACCTTACCCACCGCATTTCTCTAGTACCCGCAAGCTCCTAGGAGCCCATTATTTTCCTACCCCTTTATCTGGGTCTCCAAATCCTCCTTCCTGTCCTTGCGATCCCACCACACACAGCTATCTGAGGAGTAGAACTTCTTACTCTCTCTGTTTCTTTAAATTTTTAATTAATTAATTAATTTCTTCTGTTTCTTTCTTTTTTTTTAAATCCTCACCTGAGGATATGTTTATTGGTTTTTAGAGAGAGAGGAAGTGGTAGGGGAGAGAGAGAGAGAAAGAAGCATGGATAGGTTGCTTCCCGTACACACCGAGCCAGGGATTGAACCCGCCTCCTTTTGGTGTACGGGATGATGCTCCAACCAGCTACGCCACCTGGCTAGGGCTGGCTTTTTCTTTTAGTCCTCACAGATGCAGAGCAGAGAAGAAAGCTAAGTAAGCAGCACGCGAATATGGTATTGGCTAGGTGGGACAGGAAGTCTGTGAACCCGCAAACATTAATATTTTTGGTCTCATTACATATCAAATATTTCTTGAGCATCTACTGTGAAGATGATCATCCATTTATTATTATTCTTTCATTTATTTTTTTCACCTGTACTGTTTATACAGCTGTAACTTCACTAGTCCAAGGGTGGCGTCCTAGCCTCAAAAAGCCCAGTCTCTAGAGGAGGACAATAAGTGGTCCAGTAAGACGCTGGTGAGTAGGCACTAAGCCAGGTAGTATGCATCAACGATGAACAAATTACCATGCTCCCAACCCTCATGAAGTGTAAAAATAGAAATGGAAAAAGTATATAATTACAAATTTCAGTAACCCTATCTATGCAGAAAGGCACACAGGATGCTATGCGAGAACACGACAGGGCGAAGGGGGACTTCCCACTGATCGAGTGGCCACGGGGATTCGCCCCAAGCAAGTGCGCACGGCGCTGAGGACCGCTCAGGGGCAGAGCGCAGGGACGGTTCCCAGCACGATGGCAATGGCGATGCCTCCCCGGTTTCTGGGCTGAGCAGAATGGGTGGCGGGTCGCACACCGCGGTGCGGGACTACAGGATGGGAAGAGGGTGGGGGGTGGGGGCAGGGATCGGGACTTCAAGATGGAAATTTTGAGGAAATCTACAGACGTAAAGTGACCTTGCACTCAGAAGAGAAGTGTAAATGGGGATACAGATTTTGGATTTATTGTACACACACGATGCTTTTAAAGCCATGGAGGGCGCGGGATGCAGGGAGCAGGGGGTGTGAGGAAGAGAAGTGTGACTGCCTGAGAGGCAGGAGGAAGACCAAGGGAGCATTTCAGGAGGCGGCGAGCTCAGCGACCAGGAAAGGAACATGCTTTGCAACAGCGGAGCTGGGTCTTGAAGGAAGGGAGAAACGCATTCCAGAAAAAAGGGGACAGTTTGGCAAGACATAGTACAGAAAACTCAGGGCAGACCACTGAGTATGGTTGAGGCCTAAGGAAGTTTGGGGCATTTCGTAAAAGATGTTGAACAGAGACTGATAAGCAGGCCATGAAGAAGTGATGAATAATTTTAAGCAGGGCCTCCGATAACTTGCTCTGCCATTGCATTTAGGTTTCTGCTTGAATATAATCTTCCGGAAAGGTCTTCGCTGAGCGCCTTTTCCCCTTTTCCATTGGCTCACAACTCTGATTTAGTTTTCTTTTCAGTAGTCGACACATTTGATATTATATAGTATATGCTTATTTGTTTGTGGTCTGTCTCCTTAAATTCTAGAAAGGTAGTGTGAAGAGGGCAGGGACTTTATTTTGTTCCCCACAGTATTTCCAGTGACTGAGCAGTACCTACCTCCTAATAGGTGCTTAGTAAGTAATTGTTCATTAATAAATGAATGCATACAATGCAAGAGAGTGTCTGAGAGTGAGGAAAAACAGGTACAGTACGGTCAGAAAGTTTGAGGATTAAAGCAAAATTATGAAATTTTCATCAGTGGAGAACGTGAGACCAAGCTGTGCAGCGTCGAGTGCTCATTGGAGAATGGCAACTGAACTATTCTGTGACTGTCCTCAGTGACATCCACGCCAATGAGCTCTTGGGTCAGAAAAGTCAGCTCTCTGGGTTTATCCAGAGCTGGAGTTCAGCAGAGGGTGAGGTGGACAGAGTTGAGTGTGGTAGGTTGGGGAGCCTGTGCTGAGTAACTTAGACAGTCCAAGCAGGAGGGTGGGCCGATGGAGACAGGAAAAAGTGTGGTCAATGGATTCATCGTGCAGATGAGGTTAAACAATTGTAATAGTTATATAGCACGTGAGCTGGAGTGAGAGGATGTTGTCTTGGAGAGGGGAAGGTTTGAATTTGTGATTTTTGACTGAAGTATTTTTCCAACTACAACTGATGAAACAAATTATTACATATGAGCATATATGCATTCTTCATGATGGGAGGTATACAGCCATTAAATATGATCTGTAAAAAATAATTACATGGAAAGATATTCATGCCAAATAAATGAGAAAAAGAAAACTCCAAAATAAAATAATACCATTTAAAAAAATGCTTGAATGGGGTAAAGACTGAAGGAGTGCATGCTAACATGTTGATAATAATCATCTCTAAATGGCAGAATTATGTGTAATTTCAATTTTGTATAGTATTCCTAAATACTATAATTTTATATTCAAAATAAACCCCCTTTCCCTTTTTAGAATTTTGTATTCAAAAGAAGTATATATTATGAAATAAATATTTTTTAAAGTTACTAGTCTTCAGAATCCTCTTGTAAAATTCATATTTCCTGCAAAGTGGTGAAGATATGGTACTTAACAGGTGTTCTGGTATATATACAAAAGAACTACAAACAGGAACTCAAGCAGGTACTTGTGCTGACATCCCTGGAAACATTATTCACAGGAGTCAAAAGGTAGAAAAGAACAAATCCCTCCCCTCCCCCAATTTTTAAGTGATGGTCATTTGTGATTTGGACATGGGCCTTTTGGGGTCATTAGGTCATGTGGGTAGTGCCCCTGTGAATGGGATTACTGCCCTGATAAGAGCAGATATGAGTAAAGACAGTCTCCTCAATAAATGGTGTTGGGAAAATTGGACAGATAGATATATGCCAAAAAATGAAACTAGACAACCTCCTCATACCATACACAAGAAAAAACTCAAAATGGGTTAAAGACTTAAATGTGATACTTAAAACCATAAAAATCCTAGAAGGAAACATAGGCAATAAAATTTTGGATATTTCTCATAGCAATATTTTTTCTTATATATCTCCTGGGGCAAGGGAAACAAAAGAAAAAAATAAACAAAAGAAGCTACATCAAACTAAACATTTTTGCACAGCAAAAGAAACTATCAACACAATGAAAAGATAACTCACTAAATGGGAGGACATATTTACCAATAATAAATATGATGAGGGGTTAATATGCAAAATTTATAAAGAACTTAAAAAACTCAACATCAAAATAAAAATCCCGTTAAAAAATGGTCAAAGGATCCAAATAGACACTTCTCCGGAGAGGACATACGGAGGGCCAACAGGTATATGAAAGATGTTCAATGTCACTAATGCTTAGAGAAATGCAAAGTGAAACCACAATGAGATATCACTGCATCCCTGTCAGAATGGCTGTCATCAATATGTCCACCAGCAGCAGGTGCTGGCGAGGATGTGGAGAAAGGGACCCTTGGTACACTGCCAGTGGGAATGCAGACCGGTGCAGCCCCTGTGGAAAACAGTATGGAGTTTCTCTAAAATTTAAAGTGAAATCACATGATGACCCAGTGATTCTACATCTGGGAATATATTTGAAGAAACCTGAAACATTGATTAAAAAAGCATACTATGCAATGAGGTTAAACAATTGAACCCGAAGTTCATTGCAGTGTTATTTATAATAGTCAAGATATGGAAGCAGCCAAGTGCCCATTCAGTAGACGAGTGGATAAAACAACTATGGGACATTTACATAATGGAATACTACTTGGCTATAAAAAATAAGTAGATTTTACCATTTGCAACAGCATGGGTGGACCTAGAGAGTATTATGCTAAGTGAAATAAGCCAGTCAGAGGAAGACAAGCACCATATGTTTTCACTTATATGTGTAATCTAATGAACAAAATAAACAAAATAGAAACAGACTCGTAGATACAGAGAACAGACTGACAGCTGTCAGAGGGGAGGGGGGCTGGGAGAAATGGGGGAAGCGATTAAAGACACAAAGCAAACCAACCCATGGGCACTCACAGGCAGACAGCGGCATGGCGATTACCAGAGGGAAATGCGGGTGGGGGAAGGAAGAGGGTGAAACCAGGGCACAGGAAACCAGGAGGGACACTCGGCTGTGGGTGGTGGACACACAGCACAGTATACAGACGATGGATTATAGAATTGTACACTTGAAACCTGTATCATTTTATAACCAATGTAACCCCAATGCATTCAATAAAAATTATGCTGCAAGAATTTTTTTAGAGAAGAGGAGACAGGAAAGAGATGCTCTCTCCTCTCTCTCTACCCCTCTCTCTCTGTCACACTTACTGACACAGCAGTGAGACAGTCATCGGCAAGCCAGGGAGTGCGCTGGGGGTGGGACGGGGACAGTATGTTCCTCTCTGCAGAGTAGAGCCTGTGATGCAGGTTCGGGGAAGGGACTGTGTTTTTGGACTCCTTCTCTATGCAGCTGATAGTTCACGGTCACAGTGTGTTCCGTGGGGCTTGGGAATCCCGACTCTAACTGAGGCCTCGCGGTTTTACTGTCATGATGTTTGTCATTAATGGAGGCCCCCCAGCGGCCTAAGATCTGTGCTGGGCTTTCCACGCGTGGCTGGCTTTCCCCGCCACCATCTGAGAGAGGCGTGACGGTTAGCCCCAGCTGTGGGCCTGGACACGAAGGCTAACAGCGGTGGGTGTCCTGCTGGGGGTCGCCGCGAGGGCCGTGGGCCCGCCCGGCTGCGCCTGCGGCCTGCGCCTCTTTCTCACCAGCGCGCTACCCTACGGGCCCCACGCGGCCCTAGGCTGCGGGTGGGGCCGCTGGCGTCTCCCGGGTTGGCTGAAGGGTGGGAAAATGCATTAGCAGAGAAAGCTGTCAAAACTTCTGTTCCCGAAACAAATGCTTCTGTAATCCTATATTTCATTTTATTACCATGCCTGCAATTTCACAAATTGTATGTTTGGCTCCAAGTGGTATTTTGCACCGTAATTAGTTCAAGTGGCTGCTTTCACGTGTTCAGGCACTGGAGGAGAGAAATGTATCAGGAGGCCCGCTAATTCTCTTCCCTTCGGGGGTCCCAGCACCTTCTCGTCAGCAAGGTCTGTTGACTTGTCTGTCACAACTTCTTGAGTCATCCGGTTCATCTCACTTCTCCTGGGGAACCCCGGGGCCCTCCGAACGGGCCCCCAGAGGGCCAAGGTCGGGAGATTCAGAGAGTCGTATACGAGGGCTCCCAGGGTCGGGCGCGCCGTCGGGGGTCCGCTTGCTTAAGTCCCCTCCCCGCCCTGCTTTCCATCCCCTCCCCCAATGATCCTCAAACCCTCCTGCTTTCATCCTGTGTGTTTGCCTCTGCCATTCCTTCCATCCAATGGGCTTTTCTTGTTGGGGGACTGACCGTGGGATATGAGTTCGTCAAGACTCACGTTGCTCCTGGCTTCTGGGGGAAGGCGGGGGCGGGGCGGCTACGTACCCCCCACCCACAGCATGGGGGATGGAATCGGGGATCCCGCAGTCACTGCGCAGGGTGCGGGTGGGCCCTCCGTCAGCGCGACCACTTCGTAAGTTATATAGATGTCTAATCCCAGGGCTGGGCACCTGAAACTAATGTAATATTGTACATCAACTGTGATTTAAAAAATAAAAAATCATTAAAAAAAAAATCCTGCCTCTGCGACCTTGACCTCACTAAGCATGCACTTTCCGATCCGTTGAATTGGAACAAGAGAACCTTCAAAGCAGGGCCGCGATGGGATTAAATAATTCATGTGACTCTTTCAGCGTCACACAGCGAAGGCCAGCGCTGGATGCCCCTGTACAGGGGAAAGGCCTTCCCTGCTCCTTCCTGTCCCAGCTCCGGCTGGAGAAGCCACCCCTCGGCTCCGATCCCCGTGCGCGAGCGCGGCCTCTAGCGCAGCGGTTCCGTGCTTGCTTCCCGTCAGTTCGTCTTCTTCTCTGGACTGTACACTCTTCGGGGTCGGGACTGTGAACTTAAATCCTTCATTTCAGATATCTGCTACAGTACCTACCGCACAGTAGGCATTTAATACATACAGGATGATTGACCCTTTATAGTTCTTTCATTTCTTTATTTATTACCTTTTACTTACCATGATCTCAGTTGAGCTTCGCATGAGATAGTCATGGCAGAAAACCACGGCTGGCAGCTGGGGACAGAATAAAATGAGCTTTCTAAGCTCAACAGCAAATTAGCGGCAGAGTTTGGGCTCATTGCAGGGGCCCTGGCTCCTGTCCGCGCTCCCTCAGGAAGGGCCGAGTCCCCCGAGGTGAAGAGTTGGGCTTTGGAAGAAGCCAGACCGGAATTCAGAGTCTACCTCTCCTACACCCTGGCTGTGACCGGGCCACCTTATTTCAGGTCCCAAACACCCATTTCCTGGCTCTTAAATGCTGGCGAGCCCAGTGCCTGTGTCACAGCACAGCCCAGGGCCAGGCCTGCAGACCGACCTCAGGCCACAGGAGCCGTTCTGAGCCGTGACATTGCAGTCGCCCGCCACAGCACAGCTGCCAAGCCCTGCAGAATGCCTCGTCATCCCCATTAGAGAGAGAGGTCTGCAGGGGGCTGTCCGTGCTGTGCCCCCAACCTGCAGCTCGGGGTGCTTTGCTGCGGGGAAAGAAAAGGACAGGCTGTGACCCTCTGCACCGGCTCCCCGCTGTCTCCCACGTGTCCGCTGCTGGGCTCGCCCACATGAGAGGTGTGGCCCATCTGCACTGCAGCGCCTGCCACGGTCTCAGCAACTGACTTTATGCCAGGTACACGCTGTTTCTCCGCCACATCTCCAGTTCCGCTCTCCCTGCTGCATTTGAACCTGGAGGGGGTTTGGGGGGTGGGCATTGTTTGTCAAGGGTATGGAAGAATGAGACACCATGCTTCCTCTAATAAAGAGGGTGAAACACTCTCTTTTGCCTTCATACTGTTGCTAAGAGCTCGAAGGGTATATATGCTATGTAACAGGCTCCAAAAACTAAAGTCACTGGACCTCTGCACTTTATGAAAGATGCTTGGTTCATCGAGCAAACATTTGTTCAGTTCCCAGTAAGTACCAGTCTTGCTGAGGAATTCAGAAATGAAAAGACAAACTATATAACCCCAAGCGAACAGCTATATAAAAGGAAAATGAGACGTGTCAAGAAATTATTCTAAGACACTGTAGAAAGCTACTGCAGCAGGCATTTGAGTTGAGCCCTGAAAGATGGTGAGAGGGCAACGCGGGGACAGGGGCGGTGTTGGTGACGGCACAGGACCGAGAAAGCCTGAGCACAGAGTTCAGTCTGGTGGGAGTTTGGGGAAGGGAACGGACAAGGAAGAGCCAAGGACTCTGCTGGCCAGGGCCTGGTGACAATGTCAGATCTGTGCTCCAAGAGTCCGGCAACAGCAGCGGGCAGAGGGACTGAGACTGAGGCACAGACACCGTTGGATAAGCGTTTTGCCTCAAGAATCAAGGACCACGTGTGCCCGTTCTCTCCTCAGTGGTTTGTACTCAGGCATGGAGCCAGGTTCATAACTTTACCATCAGTTTTCCCCCTGGAATGCCCTGCTTTCTGGTGCTAATTTTAACAGGTCCTCAGATAATGCCGTTTCACTCAACATCGCTTCATTATAACATCGAAGGCATGCCACGGGGACTTAGGTCTTGTTTATATCAATTAGCCTACGGGAAAATTGGTTTCACTATATGTCGTTTTGCTTAAAGTCGCAGAACCTATAGACAATGTTCACTGAAGACTTACTCCACAGAAAATGAGTAGGGAAGTGATGGAAAGCCCTGGGGCGGCTGGGTCCCAGCCCCTCTGCCCTTGAGCAGTTGAAGCCAGAGACACCAAGCCAGCAAGTCACATAACCGGATGAAAAGAGCCTCCTGGCCCTGGCTGGTGTGGCTGAGTGGGTTGGGCACTGTCCCTGCAAACCAAAAGGTCACTGGTTCAATTCCCAGTCAGGGCACATGCCTGGGTTTAGGGCCAAGTCCCTGGTAGGGGGCATGTGAGAGAGGCAACTGATCAATGTGTCTCCCCCTCTCATTCTTCCTCCTTTCTCCTCTCTCTAAAAATAAATTAAAAAAAACTTTTTTAAAAAGCCATTTGTTTAAAATGCATCCCCTCCTCCATTTCTTCCTTGATATATGGGTTAAGCAAAGCATACATAATGGAGGCTGAAGAGGTCTCAGTAAACAACCACCCTTGAATATTATCCAGCAGCACATACTAAGGGGGTCACATACGCATCCTGTGAATTTGAGAAGGGCACTTGAAGGCAGGGAAATGGAGGCAAAACAGCCCCCCAAATCTGCTCTGGTAAGAGGCAACATCAGGACCAGAGCCTAGGACCCCACTGAGTGTACTTAGCGGACCCTTTTGGTCTGTTCCAGGGATGGATGGACAGAGATATACCTCTGGATGCAGCGGTGTCTTCTTCACAGGAAACCACCAGAGTTGGCCAACGGGAGGTGAGGTTTGCATTTGTATTTTATAAGCCCAGGAAAGATGTTACAACAGCCCACTCCTACTTCAGCTGGCTTGGGATAATGTGCTAGTCTGGCTCTGGCAGTTGTGGGCCTATATTTATAGTCATGAGAGAATGTAGCCTCGGGTAGCCCAGAAAAGAGAAGGATTCAGAAAATCAGGGTGCAAGAGCAGGGAGGATGTGGGCAAGGGTCACTGAGAACATGCCAGCCTGCCTGGGGCCCCTCGGATGGTCTCTGAGCTACTGTCTTACACTGAACCTTCCATGGCCCCTGGGACAATCTCGTGCCTCCTGAGATGTAAATTACAAAGAAGACGCTATCTAAGTGCTCCCAATGAGTTTTATAGATTCAAAAGAAAGAAATTTATTTGCTAAGGCAGTCTGGTAAAAATAATACATGAAGCAATTAACTACCTGATTAGAAGCTAGCTTTTACATTAGAAATTTATTTACAACAGTAACAATTCTACTGAATGCCAGGAGCATCAGTGACGTTATAAATGATATTCAAACTGTATCTTCTAACTGGATACATAATTCCTCTAAAATTGGGTACAGCAGCTTTCACTCTGGAGACCTCTGAAAAATAAGCTGGATACTCCCATGTTTTATCATCTATATTAAGTGGCACTAAAAAAAAAAAGCCTTATTCCCCCCCTGCCCCCGCCAAATGTCCTCTATTTCACAGTCAAAGACCTGGAATTGCACCACAAACAGTTGAGGCCTCTGGAGGGCTCTCTGGGAACCCTGGATTTTGAACGCGGATACTTGCGCTCTCTGGAAGGCCTGGGTTTCCACGGCCGTTCACAGGCAGGGACGCGCCCTGCAGTGAGACTGTTTCGCCACTAGGTGATGGTCTTGTCGTTTTAATAATTTTGAAAAGTTGTTTGCCCTTCAGAAATAACGTTAAAGATATTTTTTAAGAAACAGAAAACTTAAAAAGACCCAACAGATCTAACTAGTTCTTAATAAAGAGTGTGCCGATAAACAGATAGAGAACTGTATAGAAATTAAGCCAACAGCTTCAGGCCAGGGCTGTTCCATTTGGTGCTTCTGGGAGCTGCACTGGATCTTCTACCAGAGTCCTGCGCGTCCGTTGTGTGGGTGATGTGCTGTGGATCCCACAAGGCCTGGGCCTCTGGTTCTACAATCCTGCTGAGTCTTGCTGGTTCGCCCAGAAGCTAATCTCTTCTGATTTATCAGCATGGAGTTTGCCATGGGTTAATTGTTACTTAATTCTCTGAATTAAATTGTACTTTGTTCATTTAATAAGCCTGCTCTTTGAATTTTCCCTGCTCTCTTTCAGCAACCAAGTTGAACTAAAAATATACACGAGCAGTAAAATGGACCTGTCCCTTGCTCCTGAGTGTTCAGTCTGCCTGGGGCCTGAGCAGCGCCTCCTGGCTGCCCCAGGGGCGCTCAGCAAGCCGCACAGGAGCGGGGAGGCTTAGCGGCCTGCTTTGGAAGGAGACAGCAGCAGTTAAGTGTAAACTTCAGTGTCTTTAGAAGGTGACAGACAAGTTTATAGCTTGGAAACTAGTGCCAATTTCGTAAAACCAAAATAAAATAATAGGTAGTACACAAAATAAGCAATGAAACCTACAAAAGAATCAAAACATAAAGTCATTTATACTTAATGGGTCTTTTAGGAGTCAAGAATAAGACTTTGAAAACAAAACAGAGAAACTGCCAAGTACTAATAATCTGAGGATTATTACGCAAGTAATGTAACAAAGTTAAAAGTTGTGGGACTGGGATGTGAATGCAAGGCTTTGAACTTAAAATCCAGGGTCCTTTCCCCACAGCAACTAACCTCAAGGGAATTTTCACTGAGGAAATGATACAACTGGGAACACAAAGCCATTCCCGCAGCTGCTGGAGTGCGATGGTAGAACGTCGGCATGAACGAGAAACATCGGGTGCTTTGCTGCGACGAAGTGTAGCCTTCGGTAACTGTACTTTCGGTTAGAGCTTAGCCACCAAATAACAGAAACACAATGTCTCAAATTTTCAAAATGGAAGAGAGAAAAGAGAAATTTAAAAAAAAACAAAACAACTCCTGCCTTCCAAATGAAGGCAGGAAAAAAAAGAGCTCAGGAAAAGCAGAGTAAACAAAATAAGAAAGTAAAAATAAATCAGATATATTTGTAATTATAATAAATGTGAATAGATTTAATTTCCTGTCAATTAAAAGCCAAAGATTGTCAGGGCCAATGAAAAGAACAAAATCCAGCTATCTGCTGTGTACAAGAGATTACTCAGAGTAAAGATTATAAATATGCAATGAAGAAAAGCAGCTGTTTTCCAGAAAGATGTAACAACTTTACACCTGTGTGTACTTATTAACATAGGTTGAAATACATATAAGCAAAAATTGGCAATCTATGAAAAGAAGGAGGCAATCTCCATTTTTAACACTTGTCTCTTTGTTATTGGTTTGATATGAAAATCTGATTGCCAAGTTTGGACTAATGAATATATACACAATGCCATACTCACTAAATAGAAGATACGCAAACTTTTCAAGAATCAATGCAATATTTACAACACTGACCAAACACTGTATCATAAATCAATTTTTTAACAAATGATAGAGCTAAAAAAAAAATCATTAAGAACTAAATTCTCTCACCAAAGCGTAAAAAAATTCAAAATCACTGACCAAAAGATAAATGGAAACACCTATATGCTCATGAATTTGGAGACATAGCTCTAAGTAAGCCTCGTGTCAAAGAATAAATCACATTGGCACTTTGAATGCATTTGAACTAAATGACAATTAAAATTCCACAAAACTCACCTTGAATAATACAGCTAAGGGGTACTTCAAGGAAAACTTACAGGGATAATTATTTATATTAGAAAAGAGAAAAGGTAGAAAATTAACAAGCTAAAAATTCACTTCAAGAAAGTTGAAAAAGAATCAAAGTAAAACTTCTCAAAACAGAGGAAATAAGTAATAACAAACATTAATAAAATAAAAGAACCAAGAAAAAAGTCATAAGGTGAAAATTCAGTCCACTGAAAAGACTGACAACACAGAGAAACCCCAGGACTAATCCAGAAAAAAAAGAGAAGACCCCTGGCCAACAAGCACATGAAAAGATGTAATCACTACAGAAATGCAAAACAAAACAACAGTGAGGTATCGCCTCCCAGTCACTAGGGTGGTCACTATAAAAAAAGATAAAAGAAAAGAAGTAGTGTTGGCCAGAATGGGAGGCAGCTGGAACCCAGGGCAGGGTCGGTGGGAATGTGAGATGGTGAGCCTGCTACAGAAGACCATGTGGAAGTACCTTAAAAAAATTAAAAACAGAATTGCCATGTGAACAGCAATCCTATTTCTGGGTCTTTATCCAAAAGAACGGAAAGCAAGATCTCCAAGATATCTGCACACTCATGTTCACTGCAGCGTTATTCACAGTAACCACAAGGTGAAAGCAACACGTGTCCATCGATGAACAAACATGTGGTGAATGAATAAACATGTGGCACATCCATCCAATGGAACAGTGTTCAGCCTTAAAAGGAAGGATTCGCTGTCATATGCTACAGCGTGGGTGAACCGGGAGGACATTATTCTAAGTGAAATAACCTAGTTAGGAAAAGACAAACACTGCACGATTCCACTGACTTGAGGTCCTAGAGTTGTCAGATTCCTGACAACAGAAAGCAGAACGGTGGCTGCCAGGAAGGAGGAAGATGGGTAAGTGGGGAGTTGTTGTTTAACGGGTATAGAGTTTCAATTTTCCAAGATGAAAATTCTAGAGATCTGTTATAAGAACATATGAGTATGCTTCACACCACTAAACTGTCTGCTTAAAAATGGTCAAGATGGAAAATTTTGTTATGTGTTTTCTACCGCAATTTTAAAAAGTAAAGACAAATAAATACTATCAATAATAAAAAAGGGGACATACTTAAAAGGACAATAAAGACATAATATTGAGGTGATTATGTTGCAATATATAGAAATATAAAATCTTTATATTTATATCTGAAACTAATATAATGTTACATGTCAGTTATAACTCAGTTAAAAAAAATACAGCGAGACCGGAAGTACAGTGTCTATGAAAAGAACTGGGAGAGAAGAACTTCAGGCAGAGAGGACAGAACACGTTACGGTTACACACGCAAAGGAGGCGAGGAAAAGCGAGCGGTACGGATTTCTTTCTTTTCTTTTTTCAATGGGTTCACAGAGTTTTATAACCTCAAAAAAACCAAAGACATGAAAAAAATAAGAGACTATCACCAACACTAATACTTTTATGTTAATATAATAAAAAATTTACAATGCACAATCTTCTGTAAAGACATAAGATTTTAATATTTACTCAGGAAGAAACAGAGAAACTTAATAATCCTGTCACCATAAACATAGTGATTTTTCAATAGTTAAAATTTGCACGGAATAAAACACCATTCATGGATGATTTTATAGAGTTGTTTTTTGGAAATGGTCAAATGTCACTGAGATCCCAAACTAGCAAAGGTAAAACTGGGTAACATTGTAAGAAAAGCATTTTGTGACCACAAAATAAAGGTAATTGGTGTCTTTGCATGGCTTATAAACTGGCTCTAAATCAACAAAAAAGTCTCAAACAATGAGAAGATAGCTAGAATAGGTACATGGCCTTCCAAAGGGATAGTAGTATGATACCGCTCCAATATATAATCTTCTTACTCTTGTTTTATTTCTTTATAGCATTCAAACATTGAGACACACACTTGGAAAGAGAATTCAAAATATTCTCAACTTAAATCGGAAATTATGAATTTAGCTCTTTTCAGTTGAGAGGTAGACAAAAACAGTTATCTTTGTAGCTGGAAAGACTGAGACCTAATTGCTTGCCTATTTTCTCTCTCATATCTCTAGAGGCACAGTACCCAGGTAGCTCTCCTTCCCAGCCCTGGTAATCTGCTAGAAAGTTTAACCTAGTCTACTGATGGAAGAGGAGAGAAAAAAATTGTGTAAATCCCTTCACATAAAAGGGAATGTGCAAATCTTTGTGTAGATGTATGTTTTCATTTCTTTTGGGTAGATTTCTAAAAGTAGAGTTGTCCAATTATATGTTAATTCTGTTTTATATTTTGGGAAACTGCCAAACTTTTCCAAGGTGGCTGCACTATTTAACATCCCCTCCAACGCTGCTTAAAGGTTCCAATGTCTCCACATCCTTGCCAACACTTCTTTTTGTCTGTATTTGTTGCATTCATTCTAGTGGGTGTGAATTGATATCTCATTGCGGTTTTGATTTAAATTTTGCTAATGACCAATGATGTTGAGCATTTTTCATGTGCTTATCAGCCACACATATATCTTCTTTGAGAAAATGTCTATTCAAATTTTTTGCCCAAGTGAGTGTTCTTCAAACTTTTTGTTTTATTTTTTGGCTCACATACCCCCTAGAAAAATTTTGGAGATGTATATAATCCTTATTTTTATTTTAAATTGTCTAAATTTCTTATCATAAGTTTAAACAGTTGCTAGTTGCAAAGGATGCACTTTTCCATGTATTTTAAATATAGGCATTTTAGGTGCCTCGTTAGCGCAGTAGGTAGCACGTCAGTCTCATAAACATAGGCATTTAAAAACAAAATTAAGTTACACTTTTAAGTATAACAAGTGGGATCTAACAGAAAACCAACATGTTACCCATCAATATTCATTTTAAAAAAATGCATGAACAAGCTCTTCTTTACCCTTCACCAATTTTATGGTTCCTTTTTTTCTTCTTAAACTCTTATTTCCATCACCTTTTCCCACATTAGTTTATCCTTAATATAAGTAAGTCTTATGCTTGTACATTACATGTTATAATTCTATCATTGTTCTCTGCAATAAAAAAGGTATGAAGATTGTAAATTAAATATTCTTTCATGTAATCATAAGTATCTAAGAATTACAGAGTTTTCTGGATTGAATTATGACTATATGTAGTATTAGTACACAATTACCCAAAGTAGGCTTCTCCTGTAAGTTTTAATAAGTAATCATTAAAGTAAAGAATGAACATCTATTTGCAGCATAGCTTTTAATTAATCCATTCATCCTTGAGTGAATAGTACTGATTGCTAGAATGAATAATAAAACAATTCTATTTCTTCTTTTAAAAAATACACACATGAACATACACACATAAAATAAAAAAATTGCTTAGAAATCTTGTTTACCTAAATAAGTATGAAAGTATACAAGTATACATATAAGTATACAAGAATACAGGTGTACAGGAATACAAGTTTTTATGTTGTTTTATATTGTTTTAGCAATGTGACTTAATAACAGAAATTTTTCCTAATTTTAAGCCAAAAAGCACCTATTGACATATTGTTAAAAAATATTTAATGATCAATCAGCTAATCAATCTATTAAGTACTTCAATTTTGTTAAAAGCAAAGACTTGGTAAGCACCTAGCTTCGTAAGAGAGTCTCTTTGGATGATTCAAGTCATTTTTTCACTTCATTCCTGGAAGTGCACCAAAAGAAGCTTCACCAAATCTTTTCAAATGACTATAAATTATACCTATTTATTTTTCACTTAAAGGCACCTTGATACATAACTTATTATACTTAGAAAAGGCTGGAATAGGAATACTTTTAATTCCAATACATTTTTATCAATACAGTGTTAAGAGTTAAGAATAAAATTACCTTCCTATGTGATTTAAATGTACTTTTGTTAACTCTGTGACTGCAGATTTAGCTCACTCAGTTTATGGTGAAGATGGGAGAAGAAAATGAACGCAGGTTCCCAGGCCGGACGGCTTTTACGGAGGACCGCACCTGGCCGGGGGGTGCGGAAACAGCCCCTCAGCACTGTCCGGGCCCGCGAAGCCCCGGGAAAGCCCTCCAGTCCCTGGCGGGGCCGGGGGGCAGGACCTGTGGCCCAGTCTGAAGGCTTGGTGAGGGGCAGAGCTAGATCTAGGCTCAGACAGCTCCACCTCAATCCAGTGCTTTCCTAACCTTTTTATGTTGTTTCCCAAAGCTCTATGGACTTCAAATTATCTACAGAGCAACATCGCATCCAGAAAATTTAGTTTCCTGGGAAAGATGGTACTTGCTACATTTTGCTCACCTGGAGGACTCTCTCCTGGGTCTGCTATTGGAATTAACAGCTGGCTCCACTCTCCATCCCTGATGGTTACCATGGTGATACCTAGAGCTTGTTTACAGTCCTCTCTTTAACCCTAGACTCTGGCTACTCTTCCTTGGGCACTGAGTTCCAACTCTTAGGCTCTTTTTTTCAAAGGGAAAGTAGCAATACACACATTTTAAAAGGAGTTAAAGAACCAAAGACAAGACAGGGTGGGGGTGGAGAGAGACTGATTCTATTCTTCATGCTGGGGTGTGGGTAATAGGAGAAAAATGTAAGTAGGCCTAGTACTTGCTGTTTCAGCACTTAATTCTGAAGCAAGAATACGAGAAGCATCTGCAATTTTTCTCCTTTCATCATCAACCAATGAAAAGAAAAAATATCAGAAGAGAGAAAAAGAATACTATTGTGTTAGATGAATGGGAACCAATTCCACTGCGAAACATTGAGTTGTTCAGCTGTAGTTATAACCTCTATTTTGTAAGAAAGGTGAGTTTAATGCAAAGAAGCAAATACATATTCCCCGAAAACTTCAATCAGGAACTCTTCCTTTCTTCCCTCAAACATCTCATTCTGCTGGCTTTTGCTTATGTTCTGTCTTTGGGTCATGCCTGAGCGAAGGTAGTAGCAAGTCCCCGCTCGGGGAGGAGTGCTGCCTGTGCACTTGAACTCCCATTCCCCATCACCACTGAGGTTCAGATGCTCCTCTGTCCTGGCTTAGCCAGGGCTTTTCACCTCCTCAGTACTTCTGAATGGGAACATCTCAGGAGGGCAGAGGACCTAACAGGCCCTTCAGGGTCAAGGCCAGCTCGGCGGTGGAGCGATTCCCTTTGCGTTGTGCCTAGGACAGCCTCTTTCCCCTTTAGACGGCTCTGAATTGTCAATGGAGCCCAGGCTTCCCCCGTCTGTAATTTACGTGTTGGGACAGAGCTGTGCGCTCCACTTAAGTAAGCTTTCTAGACTTGGACGCTAATCTGGGAGAAAATTTTAATTTGGAAAGCTGTAAGAATCTAGGTAATGGGCAAAAAATTTTTTGGCATAAAAAAAAAAAAAGAAAGCACTTTGCCAATTGAAATCTCTCAGGCCTATTCTCAAGCACATCTGTTATACTAATGTGATTTGGCAGGGTAGTTTATTAAATCTGTAAGATAAAGTGACACCGAGAGAGGTGGGGAATCTTTTTCAGTGTGCTCGTTCTCTCCAGATAATATAATAATCAGAGGGCTTGCTAGTTAGCAATATGGCATCTAGTCTGTATCTGGAGAGAGATGCCCAGATGCAATTTGGTTCTTATAAAATTTTGCGGTGATGGATGTCTATTTTTGGAGGCCGCTAATAGCACGGAGAGCTGCCTTATTTGGTTTGTGTCTTCAGTGTTGTGCCTAATAGATCATTATATGGATTGCTGTACTTGCATGTGATTTGAGCATCCTCGACTCTGATTATTGTAGCATTTTCTTGTACCACTATACAAATTTACACTTTGTAGGGAAAAAAAGAGTGAGAGCTCTTGTTTGCCTAGCTCTTCTCAAAAACCTTCTTTCACATTGGTCATAACTTTGGTCTGAGAATTCACACCGACCTTGACCCAGCTGTGTGGCCTTGACCAATATTCTTAAATTTTCAGAACCTCGCTTTCCTCCTCAGAGCATGAACATTGATTCAATGGTATATTATAGCTGAGTTCTTTAGGTATATGGTTTAGGCTCCAGTCTAACTAAACCTTAGTTTTTGCATCTTTAAAATGAGGATGATTTTAACAGCTAACTCGTCCGGATTTTGTGATGATTCAGTGACAGTCTCCTAGTAAATGACTTAGCACAGTGCCTAACACAAAGCTATTATTAGTATTATTGCACACGATTATGCTTAGTAAATGCAAACTTTCCATTCCCTTATGCTCGTTCATGATAGGATTATAATTTCATTTTCCATCAGTTCTTCTCAGGTTTGGTTACCTGGGATGCGGGTCAGTCTGCAATTTGGCCTTTCCTCTATCTGCTACTTCATCTGGCCTTTTCCCAGTTGGTTGGCACCTTCCTGGAGTATGGAAGGGCTGAGATGCTCAGATGGACATCTGTCAGTGCACAGCATTTCTTTAGTAAAAGTCCAGTTGGGGAAAGACACCCCCAAAATAAAGCTTTGGGGACTTTTCCCTGATTTGAACATGCCTTGGCCATCCACAGATGAGTTGGCTGTAGCGATGATGGATAATCTCCCAGTCAGGTTATACCGTGGAAGCAGAGGCCTGTACTTTAGGCGTGGTGAGCTCACCATCTATGAGGAGGGTTTTGCTCCCAGCCACGCTGCCATCGCGGCTTGCTCCCTAGCCCTCCACCTCACCTCAGCGGCATTGCTGTGTTTCTTGCCTTCCGACCCTATGCTCGCTGCTCGAGGTCCTCAAGCTTTTCCTCTTGTTTTATTTCAAAAGCTATCATCAACCTCATATTTAATCTTGGGTGTCAAGGACTGATACCGGCTTTAACCCTACCTTTTCCTTGGATACTGGCATTTTCACAGTAGTCGAAGCCAAGGGCGGATGCTCTCTGAGTAGTAATGCATCCAGAATCCGGTCTTAAAGCGGGAAGCGACTGGGGCTCTCCTAATCTTTCTGGAAGGACCCCGTGAAGGGATTTGAAAAAGGATAGAGCTGTCCGTGTGACACTGTCAGATTTAGGGGAAATATGCCCAGTGACTTTGAGGACAGGGAGCCTGGTGGATAGCCCCGGCCCCACGGCTGCGGGGGGCACGGTTTGCGACGGATCCCTTTGCTTCGGCAGGACTTTCGGCACCCTTGCCTGGAGAGTGAGGATGCTAACTCCTGCACATCTGCTTCTGCCTCTCGGGACTGCTGCAGGGAGCCAGCCATCCACTGCAGAAACGCTCAAGAATCTTCCGCCCTCCTTGTAAACGTCCCCACTATCGTCTCTGTTGTGTGACGATGCCATAAAGATCACATGGAAAAGAAATCTGAGGGTCGCGGGGGTCAGCAATTGAAAAACCAAAGCTCGTGTTTGGGCCTTAATACCTCCGCCTCCCTAGGACTTTCTGCTCTGGCTGGAAGTTATGTCTAATGGCTACAGTGTGGATGGAGGGAGAGTGAGAAGGGAGAACCACCCCATGAAAGGGGTAAGCAAAGCAAAGGTTAGGAGCTGTTACAGATGGTGGACGTGGGTGGAAAACATGTATTACTTTTTAATCCCAAGAGTCTATAAAGCATAGCATATAAAACACATTTCTAATGGTGTTATTTTTTAAAAAGTGGGACATTCATCCATGATTAACTTTGACATTAAGTTGGAAGTTTTAAAACCATTGCAGGAGATTTGAACAGTGAACCAAAAGTATTTATATTAATATTAAAGATTAGGTTTAATGGAAATAAAACCAGTTATATTTTTAGGTTTAAAAAAAGCCACAGTATAAATTAAAAACCTTAGCTTTCAAAGATTTTGTTGTTGTTGTTGTTGTTAAGTTGATACAAATTCAATATGGGGCAGCAATGTAAAATTGCTAAAGAAACCTTTCACACAATATTGGAATAGACTAATAGAAATACAATATCTGCTGGTATTTAGAACAATAAGAACATCCACTCCATAGATTAAATATGATATCTGCGCAGAGCATGTGGCATGGTAACCAGCCAGCATGGAAATATTGATTCGTTTGACCTCTTCACTTTCTCAAATCATAACAATTATTGCTTCTACCATTCTTCTTTTCTTTGAGCCATCTCTGAGGATTTTGCCTTCTATTATTTAAGTTTTGCATAAGTTTTTGAAATATTACCTGTATGTGCTTTGTCTGCTTAGCTATTTTAAAAGTAATTAGTAATATACATTTTTATTCAGATAGCCATTTATTTATTTTTTAAAAAACTGATCTCTTATAAAATTCCTAGAACTCAATAACAAAAATGTAAACTCAAACATTGCATATCATTGTGCTAATCATCATGGAGATCATAGTGAGAGCGAGGATGGACATATTTGAAGACCCTCTGCACTCCTGTGCTATTTTATTATAATATTTAATTTATATAATGTATTCTTTTTAATTTACTTTTATAATCCTATGTGTGTATATCGGATTTTGACAAACGCATACACCTGCCCAATCCAAACTTCCCGGGAGCAAAACCAGTACCGTCCCCCCCGAAAGTTCCCTGGCGCCCTCTCAGTCATCCCCCCCCCACACTTCCTGAGGCCGCCGCTGTTCTGATTTTTTCTATCATCCATTAGTTGGCCTGTCCTAGAATTTCATGTCAATGAAATCACACCGTGTGAAGCCTTTATCTAAGGCTTCTTTCCCTCTCAGCAGCCTGTTTCTGAGATTCGTCCCTATGCTTGCGTATCAGTAGCTGGTCTTTTTACTGTGCTCAGGTATTTTTCAAGCCCTTCGGAGACAGGGTTTGTGCCATACTCGCTGCACTGCCCCCCCCCCGCGGCCCCCGCCCCCGGCCCCGCCCGCGTGGCACTGGGTCAGATCTGAAGGGTTCTGCTGACACGGAGTGACTCCATGGATGAATGAACGTACGAGTTATTTAATCAGCCCACGAGACACAATCAAGTTTCGCTTTTCTAATCCCGACGGTCTCTTACATGTTCCACTCACCAAAGCCAGGGCTCTGTCTGCCGGCGTCAGAAGCCTGCTCGCTTTCCTGCCGGAATGCAGGGATCCGCCCAGTTGCAATTCTGCAGCCGCAGGCAGCCGCTGCGAGCGAGCGGCAGGGAGGCACCGGCGAGGCGGCGCACTGCGTCCCTGGACGGCTCCCGAAAGGCCGAGGCCGCCGGCCCGCGGGCTTTGTCTCCTGCAGACAGAAATGCTTCTCTTCTCGCTTTGCACTCAGCCTCACATTCCTCCGACTGATTTATTAGACCCCTGGAAAGGTCAGCAAAGAAACCCGGGTGCCGCATGGAGCGCCTTTGAGGCTAGTCAGCCCCTTAATGGCAGAAGCAGCATGCGTTTTCCCTGCAGTCAGTAAAGCCCAATTCAACACACTGCGTTAGTTAGTCCTGTCGGTTCTGACCCGTTTGTCTGCAACCTGCCTGAAAGACATTGAGTCCTTTCAAGCCCCACATACTCTCTTACCTTTGAGTCTCGTGACTGTGATTAAGGGCAGGCACCGTGCAGCAGGCCTCGGGGGGAAAATACATTACCTTGGCGAGTTCGTGGAGCAGGCATGTAGGGGTTTGAACCGGTCACCATCATTTCTGCTTGGGCAGAAGCAGGTTTCGGTCACTTCCAATACAGCATGTGTTCTGAATATGAACGTGCTTGTCAATTTTAATCTATTCAGATGACATTCTCGTCCCTGCAGCAATCTAAATTTCATGTAGCCGCAGAGCACCCTTTGCGATGCATTACTTTGCAACGTGGTGCTGTAAGATGAGGCATATTTTGGATTACAGTGGGGAGAGTCTTGTTCCAAACATATTACCAAGGGGAGGGAGATTCATGTAGGATGATTCCTCGGGGAAGGATAATATATAAAGAAATAAACTGGTTATAAGAAACAGTGAATATATATATATTTGTGGTTTTGCACCCTATATAATTCCTGTTGGTTTTACTTGTTTCTTTTTAAAAAGTTAAAGATTTGTAGAAAGCACTATCAACTCCAATAATGAGATGGCGGGTGCCAGCATTCTTTCCTTTATTCTTTATGGCAATTTTAAGGTCATGTTTTCAAAGAAAACCTACTGGTAAGAGTGGAAAATGAAGGTGTTTTAGTTAGAAAAAGGTGGAAGTCGTGATGTAGTTATTTTAGAGAGTTTAGATCAGCTAAGTTGCATTTTAGGTCACTAATTCTAGAAAAGGTGTTTTGCAAACCCATGTTGAGAGTAATATTTAAAAAGTAAGATTACCAACTATGTGTCACATTCCACTGGCAGGCTCCTTTTAATTTTACTTTGGGACATTTAAGATACCTACAAATATACAATTTATTGCTACCACTAGCTGTCCAAAGGAAACATGCTCATCAACAGTTTCCTTGTGGTACATAAATCAGTTCACACCAGCGTCCCCCAAACAGGAGAGGTTTACTACACCCCCACACCAGACTCCATAGGCTGTGGCATGCAAAAATGCAGGTATGCAGGTCTACAAATGCAAACATGCGGAAGCAGCAAATGCCCGTGGCTGCAGTACGCGTGCTCAGGGGGGCACTGCCCAGGCTGGAAGCAGATAGCGCTTAGGTTTGAAGTAACCCTGTGAGCAGGAAAATCACTTTACTTCTCTGGGCCTCAGCTGTTTGCTCTGAATAATAACCATTAAGGGGATTTGTAATTATTAAATAATAACTATCAAAAGCCCATGATAGCATAGGTGTCCTGCACGTCTATATCCTCCATCCCTCTTTGCATCCACAAACTGAGGCCAGCTTTGCTGACACTAAAGTATCTACCTGGTGGTGAGTTGAATGGAGACCCATCTGTTGTCCTGGACTAGGACGGATTCCAGAGCCCGCCGGTGGCGGGAGAACTTGCTCTCTTGCTCTTTGGACTAGTGCCGTGCATGCGGCCTGCCTCAGGAGAATTCACCCTGAAACTGAGCTTCCCAAACCAAAGCCAACCCAGAACTCCTGCTGGGCCAAAGCATTTCAGACTAAGGAGGCCCACCAGGCCCGTCGCCCTGAAGCTTTCTGGCGCCAGAGGTTGGAGAGGAAGTAAAACTCTGTCAGTGGTCTTAGGTTACATTTTATGAGCTTTCTGGTAATGTTCACATATTTTACTTTTAAACCTAACTACCTCAAACAGTCCCCTAGGAAATTGTGCAGAGGTCAGGGATAACCAGCATGGGAGAAATGGAAGAGTGTCACCAACATACTTCTGTATTTGTTTTCTAGGTAATTTTCATCTTCCAGAAGTCTACTTTGTCGGCAGCCCGCAACCAAGGTCACGTCGGTGAAGAGTGTGCTTACGGGAACAAGCGCGACGGCGCCGCGGCACGCGAGCCCTCTCCTGCAGAAGTCCCGGCACCACTGCAGCCAGCACTAACACAACACTTACGGGCAGGTGGAAGAAAGCGTCAAGAATTTTAAAAATGGCTCATTTTAACTTTGCTTTGACACAGAGTAAATGCCACGTGGGCCTTCAGAGCAAAATTCTGTGAAGAGGATTTGAAAAGGAAAATGACTGGACAGAAATTTTTTTAAGATTGTTTATTTATTTATTTATAGAGAGAGGGAAAGGGAGGGAGGAAGACGGTGAGCAACATCAACTGGTTGCCTCTCGAACACCTCCAACCAGCGATCTGGCCTGCAACCCATGCATGTGCCCTAATCAGGAGTCGAGCTGGTGATCTTTTGATTCACAGGCCGTCGCTCAGTCCACTGTGCCACACCAGCCAGGGCTGGACAGAATATTTTTTAAAAGAGGCAGGCACCCAGCAGAGGAAGGCTGAAGGTAGAGTCACCAAAACTCAGATATGGGAGGGGTTCAGGAGCCCTTTTAAAGCAAGGCTGTGGTGCAGAATTAAGTGGCTGTGCCAGGATATATATACACACACACGCACACATATATATCCTGTATATATGTATGTATATACATATATGTGTGTATATATGTAAAATCTACATTCCTAACTATAGTTCATCTGCCCCTCCCTCTACTCCGTTCACCAGGTTCCAGAAAACTAAGGGCTCTGAGCCCTCCCTCCCACCCTTCCCCAAGGGCTGAGGGCAGGTGGCCCACAGGTTTCTCTGCAGTATTTCACCCTCACCCCTGCCGCATCCATCAGCCCCTCCCTCTTTCTGGGCAGCCTTCTCTGCAGTCAAAGGCTTCAGCCAGGAGGAGTCTTGGCAAAAAAAAAAAAAATGCTGATGGATTTAAGATCTCTCAGGGCGACCTGCAACTCCAGAGGAAGGGAGCTGGCATTAAGGAAATGCACTCATGAATACCTCAGAGTGTGGTGCAGGTACTCACACTGTGGTTTTTAAGGAGCAGGTTTAAAAAATTCGTTCTGTCACTGTTCATCCACACAGCATTGGGAGAAACAACAATGTGGCTTATCTAGGTTCTCTCCCATCTCTCTTGTCCTCCCCAGCAAAGTCTTTCCCACGGTTGAATCAGTGATGAATGGGAAGGCCAAGGACTTGTGGGTTATAAAAAGTCATCAGAATAAGTGCCCCATCTTGCCTGCCGGGGCCAAGGGAAATTCGGGACAGCTTAGACTTGGCAAGCCTAACGGCTGGGAATGATTTGAGTGTGGACTGACCTCTTGATGGATTTGAACCAGCAAAGCTATTGTTTCTAAAGTTGTATTATTTGAGACAGGAGAGATGGTTTAGAAACCCCACTTCTCAAATTCCTCTGCTGCAGTCTTTGTGTCTGCCACGAAGAGGGTGAGGCGTAGAATCAGACAGCTGCAAAGAGCTCAGAGGTTAAGCTCAGGCCGTGGCCTGGGGAGGGCAGTGCAGTCCCTCCGGGCAACTGGGGCGCAGGCTGCAAGCACTTCACCCGCTCAGCATCACCCTCAAAGCAATCGAGCCCAGCTTCTCTACTTTAAAACTGTTACCATGCTTCCCCATAAAAAAAATTAAGTTGCACGTCAAATGCCACTCACAACATAAAACAAAAATTAAACGCTTGCTTAGAAAAATGTTAGGTATGCTCTGCAAATGTCTGCGATCAGCCCACGAAATGAGAGGGACTCCCGAACACAACGTTCAATGTGCTCCGCAAACCGCAGGACCGTATAATGGTGCATGGCGCCGTGCGCACTGTTTCAAATATCGAGGTGTTTCTTAGATTAAGTCCACGGATTCCTGACTGTATCTGTTCCCTGTGTATTAGAGGGAATCCGGGGAAAGAATCACGCGGCTGTTCTCTGTCCGCCCCAGAACGAGACGTCTCGGACCTGAGTTCCCCCTGGGGCTCGCGGGCTGGCAGCAGCCGCTCCTCTCGGTCAGCCACCTGCATGGCTGGTTGAAATCATCAGGTTGGGTGCTACACAGGTGTAAGAAGAGCGAAAAGGGGCTTTTAATGTGATAGGATTGGGGATGTCAAGCAGGAATTCGGCTTGAGGAAGATGTAGGAAGCGTTTGGGAATGAAGTGCCGCTGCGGAGCTGACCGCTGCCTTTGCAGTGCGTCTGCGCCCTGGTTAGTTTCAAACTCCTCGGCCGGCTCTCACTACGGTACACGCACTGGAGCCTTCACTGCCCCGGAAGAGAGGGGAAAATCTAGGAACACTAAAAGGCTCATCTTAACTGCTCTAAAGGTTTATAAATGCTCAAATCGACACCTGCCGTGCCGCAATTTCGTGGGTGTGTAAGCAGCGCGTTAAAAGAGGGGGGGGGGGGAGAACGTATTAAAGAAAGTGCCAGAAACAGCTACAAAGAACTAGAAAACTTTCCTCCATACATGTCGCAGATATGCAGCCCTAGCTGATCATCTGTATCTCCAGGGCCCTAGGGGCACTGCGTTGTCACCACAAACACCAAGGTGGGTGACGACCGACGCCCCTGCTGAGGAAGGGGCGAGCTAGAGGGGGAGGTCTCTGAGATACCGAGATCTGGAAAACTAAGATGTCAGTAGAAGTGAGAACTTGTTATTAGGGACACATCAGAATCTAGGTGAGGGCAGGTCCAAGGAGTAGGATGGGGTGAGGGAAGGGAAAAAAAAGAATAGGGAGGTACAGGGTCTCAGAAAAAACAGGGGCCCTCAGAGAAAAGTGGAAGGGACGAGAGCGCCGCACCCCACCCGCCTGACGCTCGCCCCCGCCTTCCTTTTGCGCAGAATCCTCCCCGGCTGCTGCAGCAGCGCTGCCCCCACCAGCCCGCGCGCTGTGATCGATCTCAGGCTGCGTCAGAATTCTCCCAGAGTATAAATAGGGGTGTCAGGACCGCGCCGAGCCGCACACAGCCATCCATCCATCCTCCCCTCTCCCTCTCTCTCTCCCGTTCTTCTTTCTCTGTAGGCCCCCGCCTCCGCCGCCGGCCGGAGGGGCACCGACCGCCACCATGAGTTCCTTCAGCTACGAGCCGTACTACTCGACCTCCTACAAGCGGCGCTACGTGGAGACGCCCCGGGTGCACATCTCCAGCGTGCGCAGCGGCTACAGCACCGCGCGCTCCGCGTACTCCAGCTACTCGGCGCCGGTCTCCTCCTCGCTGTCCGTGCGCCGCAGCTACTCGTCCAGCTCCGGCTCCTTGATGCCCAGTCTCGAGAACCTCGACCTGAGCCAGGTAGCCGCCATCAGCAACGACCTCAAGTCAATCCGCACCCAGGAGAAGGCGCAGCTGCAGGACCTCAACGACCGCTTCGCCAGCTTTATCGAGCGCGTGCACGAGCTGGAGCAGCAGAACAAGGTCCTGGAAGCCGAGCTGCTGGTGCTGCGCCAGAAGCACTCCGAGCCGTCGCGCTTCCGGGCGCTGTACGAGCAGGAGATCCGCGACCTGCGCCTGGCGGCGGAAGACGCCACCAACGAGAAGCAGGCGCTGCAGGGCGAGCGAGAAGGGCTGGAGGAGACTCTGCGCAACCTGCAGGCGCGCTACGAGGAAGAGGTGCTGAGCCGAGAGGACGCCGAGGGCCGGCTGATGGAAGCGCGCAAAGGTGCGGACGAGGCGGCTCTTGCCCGCGCTGAGCTCGAAAAGCGCATCGACAGCCTGATGGACGAAATCGCCTTTCTGAAGAAGGTGCACGAAGAGGAGATCGCTGAGCTGCAGGCGCAGATCCAGTACGCGCAGATCTCCGTGGAGATGGACGTGTCCTCCAAGCCCGACCTCTCCGCCGCGCTCAAGGACATCCGCGCCCAGTACGAGAAGCTGGCTGCCAAGAACATGCAGAACGCCGAGGAATGGTTCAAGAGCCGCTTCACCGTGCTGACCGAGAGCGCTGCCAAGAACACCGACGCGGTGCGCGCCGCCAAGGACGAGGTGTCCGAGAGCCGCCGCCTGCTCAAGGCCAAGACCCTGGAGATCGAAGCGTGCCGGGGCATGAACGAAGCGCTAGAGAAGCAGCTGCAGGAGCTGGAGGATAAGCAGAACGCCGACATTAGTGCTATGCAGGTATGGCACCCGACGAAACACTGTGTGGGGGAGGGGGAGAGGCTGCAGAAGTTGGGGGTGGTTGAGGGCGCGGCCAGAGACCTCTGCGCACAGCTATCAGAGAGTAGGGTTTGGTTCCTGGAACGGTGTTGGAGGGGTGGGGCACGTGGAGGGAGGGGTGGGGGCGCAACTGCGGCCTGGGAAGTTGTGCTTGGTGCAGTGGAACCTCTGTTCCGCAGTAAAGCTGCCCGGCCCTGCAGGATGTTTTTGGGTGGGGAGGGGACGGGGAGGGGGTGGTATCTGGGCGTTGCCTCTGGCCTGCCTCTCTATTGTCCTGCATTGCCACCGGTTGCTCCGCAGCGTGGATTGGACCATCTGATTAATGAACACAGCGAAGAACCCTCGTTAGTTCTGAAGGATACCAGTGACCAGCGTGCTTTCTCATTAGTTTTACCAACCTTTCCTTTTCCCTTAGCAGGTAGACAGGAATACTCACAACTGTAGTAGGCAATGATTTCACAGTCAGACAATTTCTTTTTTAAGGGTTTCCATCTTCTGGGGTGGACAAAAAAATCATATAGCTTTGTAGAAAATATTTTAGGTAAAATAATTTCTTTTATCAACCTACTTCTTTCTCCTATAAAGAAATATATTTCTTGCATGTGACCTGGATAAAGTTAACCAACGAATGAGAAACAAAGTTAAAAAAATCAATTTAGTTCCTTGCAGGCATTTTGTGATCATTAGACTTAATTAAAGAAAACAAAAGAATTTTTTTTAATCAAAAATTTTTCCATCATTTTTTAAAAATTGAGTTTTTTGTCATCATCTCATGTTTCATGAAGCTGGATTCCCTCCGCCCCCCAAGGTAGGGAAGGTTAAAAAAGAGAAAAGGCAGCTGATTTAGAGGAGATTTTTCTTAAGGTGTGCACTTTGATTTTAATTTAATTCAGACCTTTGCAGCCATAGTACAGTAAAATGGCAGCAGTAGGGACAAATGCTTGGATTTTTTTTGTTTTTGTTTTTTGTCTTCTAACAGGACACAATCAACAAATTAGAAAATGAATTGAGAACTACAAAGAGTGAAATGGCACGGTATCTAAAAGAGTACCAAGACCTGCTCAACGTGAAGATGGCCCTGGACATTGAGATCGCAGCTTACAGGTGAGCGCTGAGGAGCCACAGGCCACCTGCCTGCTGGTGAGTGGCCTCAGGGAGGAAGTCAGATCTCAGCTGCTGAATCAGATAAGAATTTGTCCCTGTAAGAAGGAGTCCTGTTCTTAGCTTCCCATTACATTTTAAAACTAATAGAACTATTTTTAAAGTTTTTAAAAAATTTGTGTTGTTGTTTTGTTCTGGTCTCTGTTACAACACCCCCCTGCTCCTGCTTGCTTGCACCTTTAAGGGTGGCATTACCGGAAGGGGATGGGTGGTGGACTCAGAGGAAGTCATCCAGTGCACTTCCTGTGCTCAGGTGTGATAACCCCACCCTGCCTCTGCCCTCCCTAGGAAACTCTTGGAAGGTGAGGAGACCCGGCTCAGTTTCACCAGCGTCGGAAGCCTAGCCAGTGGCTACTCCCAGAGTTCCCAGGTGTTTGGCCGGTCAGCCTATGGTGGTCTGCAGACCAGCTCTTACTTGATGTCAGCACGCGCCTTCCCTTCTTACTACACCAGCCACGTCCAGGAGGAGCAGATTGAGGTGGAGGAGACCACTGAGGCTGTGAAGGCCGAGGAAGCTAAGGACGAACCCGCCTCTGAAGGGGAAGCTGAAGAGGAGGAGAAGGAGAAGGAAGAGGCTGAGGAAGAGGAGGGAGCGGAAGAGGAAGAAGGTATGATATAAAACCAACTGCCTACAACTTCAAGTGCAGACTGAGCATGGGTCCTTGTTAGGAGATGGATAGGGTAGATGAAGGCTCGCTTATGCCAAGGAAGTTCCAATCTTGTAAGAGTTTAGAATGTTAAATGATACCTTTGTCCTTCAGTAAGCATGTGATTTCTTAACCTGGCTGTCTTCCTAGAGAGGCACATCTCTGTTCAGCATGGTAGTTTTTTGAAAATAACATTTAAGAATATCCTCCTCCTGTTCCTGTCATTCCTACTACACGTTTTAAAATATATTAATTGACCACAGCAGTTCAGTGTCTTAAAGAACAAAAACAAAGACCAACCATATAATAAAAGAAGTGCTCAGGCCCTGGGAGGAGCAGAGGGCTTCCCTTACCTAGAAGTCATCTCAGTCTATTTAACTGTGTGTTCAGGGCAGAGCGTTCCTGGCAGGCATGGCCTGCTGCATGTGTTTTGGGAGAGGAGAGTTGAGAGGTTTTCGGGAAGCATTCTCACATTTGTGATTTCCCCCAAAACCTAACCAAAAATATTTGGACTGAACTTACCCTGGATTTGGAGTTTGTACATCTTTTCTTTTTTTCTTCCTTTCTTTTTTTTTTATTTTTATGTTAAAGCTGCCAAGGAAGAATCTGAGGATGCAAAGGAGGAAGAAGGAGGTGAAGGCGAAGAAGGCAAAGACACCAAAGAAGCTGACGAGGAGAAGAAAAAAGACGAAGGTGCAGGGGAGGAGCAAGCAACCAAGAAGAAAGATTGAGCTCCCTTTTCCTTAATTATTTCAGGATAACCCTCCCGAAACCAGGTCAACCCCATCACCAACCACGCAGCTGAGTTCCAGATACTATACGAATTAAGAAGTCAATATATGTAAAATTCTGAGATGACTCGGGTTGGACTTTCAGTGTTGTGCTATGACTTTTCTCCTTATGCAGAGTACCTGTTTGCTTGCAGAGTGGCTTCCTGGCTTGCTGCCAGCTGTGCATGGTCCACGCTTCTGAGTTCAGGATCTATGGCAATGTGAATAATTCAGATGTTTACAATCAAAACACATGAATAAATGAATTCACTAATGTTAATGTTAAATTTCATGGAAAAAATAGTCCTTTGAACCTTTGGTGGTTAGAAATTGAAGACCTCGAATTATGTGCAATAAATAGTAAATAAAGTTACACTGAATGACATTTTTTTGCTGTGGTTGTTGACTTAATTAAACTGTCTTAAAGAAGGCATCATAATAAGCCATATTCAAGTGGACTATTGACCTCCAATTTTTTAAGTCAAAATTTAAAAAATTACAATGTATTTTTTGCCCCTTAATTGGTCATTCTGAGGGGTATAGTTAGATCATGACCATTCATGAAATCTTGCCCCTCAAAAATTTTACTGATAATAAACCTGAGTAAATGGGAGTCTCTGGGGTCCTTTTTTCTTTTACAAATAACCAACTACTCTGCCCCCCATACAATGTACTATATAATGTTGGGAATGACTTTCTTGGAGGCAATTCTGAAGTTATGTGAAAAATACACTCTTTCTAGTAAACAGGTAACTTAAACACTACTATGTAATAAAAAATGCAATTTGGGTGGAATATGAGTCCTGCCCGTCTATCACTATAACCACATTAAAATTCATAGTCTAAATATGGGCAGAAGTTGAAACCCAAGCATATGATATAATTAGAAGGAATAACTTTTTTATTAATGTATAATTTTGGTTGGAGAGAATAAGAATATCAAAAGCTATTTGTCATGACAAACATATTGCCTGCAATCCTGAGCTCATGATTCATGTGTTGTCAGCTTAATTCTGTTGCCTCAAGAGAGTAACATTTAATGCCACTAGTTCTAAAGCTTTTACAAGTTACAGATAGAGATAATGACATTGTTATGAGTTGCTAAAAGGGGGGGGGCGGATTCTATATGTCATTGCTCTGCATGTCTATTGGGAAATACTTGGATTTTGGCGACGGCGCTAACTGGTTGGACATTGCATCAGATACACACCCCATTCATCCTCTCTGTCCACTGTAAAGTTATGGAAGCGCTTGCACTTGGTGTGGAATGTCAATGAAATTATTGATTACCTGCTGTTCTGCTTCTGTTCTTATACAATTGCTTTCTCTGCTAATTTTGTTAATATTTGTTCTTTAGACAACTTTTAAGTCATGAATTTAACCTGAGAGCAAAGTGGTCTCCATTTAAAGTTATCTGATCCCTTCCCATGACCTATTTCTAGTTAAATATGTCACCACGTAAATAGGTAAAATATTGCTTTATGTACCATGATGCTATAGATTTGAACCTATGAAGATTCTCAGTACATTGGCTTCTGTAAAGACTAGGAGTCGCCTCAGAAACCAAGCTTCACATTTATGTTCGTTAAACATGGGATGCTGCACGTGGTAAATCTCAGAGAGATGCAAATTACATGTAAAAGAGCAACTTTAACCAAACGGAAACAGCTGGTTGGTTTGACAATTACTCCAAGTAAGAACACTGTACCATACTCCATCCTGTGTGCCATAATAAAATACCGAAAAACCTAAACTAAGTGGGTTTGAAGTCTTTATAAGTTTTTTCTAACTTTGGTACTTTGGTCAGCACCCGCTCTCCCTGCTGCTCCCTCCTGAACTCCCGCTTCTCTCAGTGTCCCGGTCAGGGCACCAGCCCCCAGTCACCCAGTTCTGCAACCCAGACACCGCGCGCGACCGCACACCCTGCACATCCGGCGCCTCTCATGTAACGTCAGAGTCCTACTGACTTTGTTGCGGTAGAATAAGGGGCCAGCGGAGCGATAAAGGCAGGGCCCTCGCCATTGCCACCTAACAAAGAACTTAACACCGGAGGCTAAGAGCAAAGGGAGGCATGTCTCACCCGTTGCCCCGGAGATCCTGAGCCTGATCCCATGAGGCTGCCAGGCATTCCAAACAGCGCAAGTACATTGTGAGAGTGCCCGGGCTGGGGGGCAGCCCTTCAAAGCCTGTGTGTCTCATCTCTACTAGCTGGGAGAAGCGAAACCTTGAGACTGTTTTTGTCCCAGGGCCTGGAAGGAGGAAGGGGAGAGGGTTTACAGTGCCCAAAGAAAGGCTTTGCGATAACTGCCTGCCTCCCCTCGCGGATACGAAATGAACCAATGGAGCCTGGAGCCAGATCAGGACTCGGGCTAACGGACCCCCACCCCTACCTACATTTAGGTAGTCACGTCTCCGCGGAAAACGGGCACCACCTTTACGGGTCCGTTAGTATGTGCCTTCTTCACCCCCCTCCCACCAACTCTAAGTCCTCAGAACAAAGGACTTTCTCTTGGCCCTCTTGACCCTTTTGCCACACGGAGGGGTCCTGGCCAGCTGGCCTCTGGCCACCCTGCCGTTGCCACCCTTACTCTAGCCGCCCTTGTTTTTGCTCTCTTATCAGAACTTGGAATAAACTTGGCTTGCATGCCAGTAGGCTTGCTGATCTGTAATTCTTCACTGCATCGCACCCTGGCCCTCTCTGTTCTCCCACCTGCCCCAGGGTGTTTGCTAATCTATCCATCTCAGGCGCTTGTCTTTCCTTCCTCAACCTTGCCCATATTTAGGCTTCGTTGTCATTCCCTGATGGGGCCAAATTCCTCTATTGAAGATGTCCTTAGGCTCATGTAGACGTGGTAGACTTTTACACACCTGCCATCAGCATTGATTTTTTAAAAAAGATTTTATTTCTTTACTTTTAGAGAGAGGGGAAGGGAGGGAGAAACAGAGGGAGAGAAACATCAATCGGTTGCCTCTCACATGCCCCCAATGGGGGACCTGGCCCACAGCCCAGGCATGTGCTCTGAGTGGGAATCGAGCTGGCGACCTTTCAGTAGCAGGCAGGTGCTCAGTCCACGGAGCCACACCAGCCAGGGCTCAGCATTGGTTTTTATGGCCACTTGAGAAATGTCTGCATCCCCTGCTGCCTTGTGGTTTTCAGAAGTACGGCAATCTGCCTTCTTGCTCACCATTTAACCCCTAGGATTTAGCCCAGTTCCTACCATAAGAAAACATAGTAAATACTGATTGGATTAAAATTCTTGATAGATTAAAATGCTTTTGGGATGACAAGAAAGCCACGAATAGTCAATAATCAGTCCCAGTCTAGTGAGCACCTTGTGGAAAGAGCAGAGGACCAAGGGTCAAGCTTCTCTTCCGGATTCCAGCATTGCTGGTTGTGAAGCACTGGCCATCCCCTCCCCCACTCTGGCCTCGCTGTCAGCTACACAAAGGGGTCAGCAGTTGATGTCTCAGATACTTTCTAAATTCATGATTCAAAATTTCCCGAAAATCTTTTGCAAGCTCAGGGTGAATGGCTGAATGGGAAGCATGCATATAACTCTTGCGTTCACACTATAAATCATCACTTAAAGGGAATTACTAAACTTAGTGTCAAGTTTCATTCCTAGCATTAAGTTGATAAGCCATGAATTTGATTCCTTTTCCTTTTCACATGAAAATTCTAGTGCTCTCAGAATAATTGCTGTGTCCAGGCACCGACCTCGGCGCATTCTGTGTACTAACTTGTCAATTCCTCTCTCACAGGGATGTTATCGGTCCAGTATGATTATCATCCCCGTTTCACACACGAGGTTAAGTAACTCGGCCAAGGTCACACGGGTAGTTCATGGCAGGGCTGATGTTCAGGCCTCGCAGCCGAGCTCTGCAGCCCATGTCCTGCACTAGCTCACTCCGCTGTCTCCTCTGCAGCCCACCTTGGGAGTCACCCTCGTGCCACCAAGCATGTGTTGTGATAGTGGCCTGGGACTTTTCGCACAATCACTGGAGTTTTCACGATGCAGTCCTTGTGCCACCGAAAGGGGATATTTACATTCACAATGTTTCCTTGTAGTACTTAGGATGCTCCAGCTTTTCTTTAATCCCTTTGATCATTTTTGTCTATATCATAATCCCTCTACTTCATGTTAAACTGTTGGAAGGCAGGCGCCAGGTTTTATAAACAGAGATGAATTTAAAGTTTATCTTCAAGGATTATCAAGTTTCAAGATATTGTTTGCCTTGTGCTATTCTTCTATCTGGTCACAATTTTCTATTTTTGTTTACTTTTAACTGGTTCTCTCTCTCTTAACTGAGAGAGAGGAAGGGAGATAGAGAAACATTGATTTGTTGTTCTACTTCTTTATGCATTCATTGGTTGCTTCTTGTATGTGCCCTGACCAGAGATCAAACCTGTAACCTTGAGGTATTGGGACATGCTTTAGCTAATTGAGCTACCTGGCCAGGGTCCTCAATTGCTTATCCTTCTCCTTTTCTTCCTTCTGTTCTTCCTTTACTCTTTTATTCTACCCTTTCTTCCTCCTTCTTGCATGTCTTCTTGTTGTAAGCTATTTTAAATAATTCTGGGAAAGCGGTAAAGGTTGACCAAATGGATAAATGAGTAAATAAATAAATGTCTTTGTTCCTTCCACAACACCCAACCACGTGCCTTGTGTTTAGGGCATCTTCACAAATGATTCTAGAATGGCGAGGTTTGATATTTGTGAGAAACCTCCATAGACACGGACAGCGCGGAGAAGCTCTTCCCCCGTGGGGACAGATTGGGAGATGTCAGAACTGGCCCAGGCTACACTCACACAGGCCCACTTCATTTGATTATGCTTCACACCTCTCTTTGTTTTTCAGAAGTTGAAGGTAAGAACCTCCACCAGAAAAAAGATTACAACTCCCCGAAGGCTCAGATGTGGTTAGCATTTTTAGCAATTAAGTATTTTTAATTAAAGTATGCACATTTTTTAGACATAATGCTATTGCACACTCAGTAGACTACATACAGTATAGCATAACTTTTATATGCACTGGGAAACCAAAAATTTGTGTGGCTGGCTTTACTGTGATATTTGCTTTATTGAGGTGGTTTGGAATCCAACCGATGATGTCCCTGAGGTCTGCCTGTATGTAAAAGGGGCTTTCAGTGGAGAATTCAGGAACTTTTCCTTTTGGGAAAATGTCCAGCAGAATGAAGTGCAGGGAATTATGCGCGTTAGGCAGCAGGGGCCGTTTTTCAGTTTAAAGTCCGCTAGAAAATTCCTACTCTAAGACTATTTGCCAGCCAAATAGGCGAGCCACCTTGAAGTAGATTCTGCAGGCCCAGTCAACCCTCTCAGCCAACATCTGACTGCAACCTCATTAAAGACCCAGAGCTACCTGGCCAGGGTCCTCAATTGCTTATCCTTTTCCTTTTCTTCCTTCTGTTCTTCCTTTACTCTTTTATTTTACCTTTCCTTCTCCTTCTTGCATGTCCTCTTGTTGTAAGCTATTTTAAATAATTCCAGCAGAATGTCATATAAGAGTCTTATATGACAGCCAGAAAGACAAAAGATAAAGCTTCATGAAAAACGGTAAAGATAATGAAAAGACATCTTTTTTTTATAAACGATAAAGATCATGAAAAGAAAGAAATTTCACAGCCCCAGAAAGTAACTGTTGGTAGCTTTTAAATTCTACTTCAATATAGGTATGATTTTTATATGGAGGTTTTTAAGAAAGAAACAAAACAACAACATTTTTAAAAGTTAAAAAGGAAAAAAATCACATTTTCTCCTTTTAACCAGTTATTTTCATTGTATATAGTTTTTTTAATTCTTTGTTTCTATTTATGTATATTTTGGCATAGCTCTCCCATTCATTCCACACACAGTCATGCACTAAGTGCCAGGCACTGTGTGTGTGTGTGTGTAAACAGGCAATGAACACATAAACAAGTCAATAGGTAGGTGACATTGGATCTAAGCCATATATGCAATTACCGGGAGAGTGTTTCAGGCAGAGGGATCAGCAACTGCAAAAGCTTGGCTCCCTTGGCAACCCCCTTTCCCGCCAAACCCACCAAATGCCTTAAATTCACTAGTGAATATTAAAGATATTTATTAGACAGAGTAGGAGATTGGGCTGAACAAGGCAAGCAAAAGCCAGATTATACAGGGGTTTGTATATCAAGGAGTTTAGATTTTATTTCTTGTGTAATTCAAAACTTTTGAAGAGGTTAAGGAGGAGAAGGTGGTATGGTCTGATTTCTGTTTTATAATGGTTGCTCTGGCTCACGTCTGGAGAGTAGGCTTTAGAGAAGCAAGAATCAGAGTAGAGAGACTAACGAACTAAAGGGCTGTTTTGGTCCTGGCAAGAGAAGATGGTGACTGCGTAGAGATGGCATAATGTGGTAGGACTTGGGAAATTCTTGAGGTAATGTTTTTTACTAACAGAATGAATGCATAAAGAGGGAAAGTTGTAAACAGTATCTTATTTTTAATAACTACTTAATATTTCAACAACTTAATATGTAGCATGTATTAGTCTTCTACTGTTATATAACAAATCACCTCAAAGCTTAGTGACTTAAAACAACCCAACCCCTCATTATTTCCTCGTTTTGCATATCAGATATTTGGGAGAGGTTCAGTTGGGATGTTCTGGCTCTGGGTCTTTAATGAGGTTGCAGTCAGATGTTGGCCAAGAGGGTTGACTGGGCCTGCAGAATCTACTTCAAGGTGGCTCGCCTATTTGGCTGGCAATTGCTTCTCCACATGAGCCTTTCCACTGGGCTGCTTGAGGATCCTTACAGCGTGGTGGCTAGCCTCCCCCCGAGCAAGGTCTTCAAAAAACTGAGGCAGAAGCTGCAATGTCATTTATGACCTAGCCTTAAAAGTCATACATCATCATTATCACTGTATTCTCTTGATCACAGAGACCAGCCAGTCTGATGGAGTGTGAGAAGCTACAAAAGGACCTAACAAAATGTAAAAAAGATCATCCGTGGCTACTGTAAGACAGTGGGCATGCGATTCTCTTTCTCCTCCCCTTCCCCCTCCTCCTCCTTTTATGAACAACAGTCATCCATTCAAGAGATTCTGAAACCCTTTCCGCTTCAGATATTTTCTTTGCTGTTCTCATCAGTGTACTTATTCTTATTTATACAGGTGTCCCAATTTAAGTTCAAAAATGTTCATGAAAATTATAAACAGTTTGGCAATGAATATCTTTTTATCCTCCTCTCTCTCTTTCTTCTTTTAATCCTCACCCAAGGATATGTTTATTGATTTTAGAGCAAGAGGAAGGGAGAGAGAGAGAAACATCAGTGTAAGAGAAATATCGATTGGTTGCCTCCCACACACACCCGGACCGGGAATCAAACTCGCAAACTTTTGGTGCACAGGACGACGTTTCAACCAACTGAATCACCCAGCCAGGGCGGCCAAGCATGTCTTTACCAATGGACATCTTTATGTTTGTTCTTCCATGGAAGTATGTCTTTAGTAAAGCCCCTAATGGAATTTTGTGTTCAAAGGGTATTATGTACATTTCAACAGCCCCTTAGATAAAGCCCATTTTTTCCTGTAAAGCTTGAAAGCTGTATTTCAAGGCCTTAGTTTTCCTGCATTAATCCATTTGATATGAAATATGTATTATATTAGCTAATTGGGATAAATATCATGGCAGCTAATACGTGACTCACGATAAGTTGTGACAGAAAAACAAAAGCGTTGACTGTTTTGTGAGCTGCTCAGTCCCATCACAGCTGACACCTTTAATTTCTTTTTAATGCCTCAGGTCCTGCTATTGTACACACATGATTTTAAGTGGGACACTTCTCATAAACAAAAGCTATGTTAATTACAAGGAGTCTTAGATATGAAGTGGCTTTATAAAAACATCGAGATGCTCTAGATGAGGATGTGGTTTCTTGTAGCTATTAAGCATTTTCATTTGTGTATTGAGGGCCATCAATCCCCTTGCTCTTAGCTAACTATTATTCTTTCAATCTATAACCACCCTGCATCTTTATAATTTCATGTAGAGTATAGGCCATTTCCTGATGTGACCGTTAAGAAGAACACAAACAACCAGCAGGGTGCTTTGTACAGCAAGACTAATACTGTCCTGTCCTCTATATCTAGCCCACTGCTAAAAACAGAAAACTTATATTAAAAACTCTACGTGTGTTTTACTTATCATCTCTGGTTTGCCAGGAAGGAATGATCTGCTCATTCCGACTTGCTGGTTGTTTCTAATCATTTATTTCCAGGAGAACCCTAACATTTTTACTGCAAAGATTAACACACACGCATGCACACCCATGAGAGAGAACCCTCGGCTGCTTCTTGCTCCCCCTCCCTACCCAGACACACACACACACACACACACACACACACACACACACACACAAGCACACGCACGCACGCGGCCGCGAGTATGTGTGACAGAAAACCTCAACTGTAAGCCACAAATCATTCACGCGGCTTAAGGCAGAAATATTGGTGTCAGACATGTGAAATCAGCGGGCGATTCTGAGTGAGAATAAATGCACCACCTTTCCTACGCACTTCATGGGAGGAGAGAGTGTCAGCACAAGTGACCCAAGAGTGTGAACCAAGTCTCTGGGGGGACATTTCAGGGACTGACCAGAGCACCTGACAAAGAAAAGGGATCCAGGCAGCCAGCCGGTTTCGTCTGCCCTCCATGCCCGCTCCGGGCCTTGCCCTGTTCCTGCCAGCCCCACCCGGACAGTGCACAGGAGGAAACAGGGGTGACTCCGGAACGGGCTGTGCGCGCGCCCCTCTGCGCAGCTCCGCCGCAGGCCCAGATTAGGCAGTGGAAGCCGATTTCAGCTCCCACAGGGTAGTGACACTTTTCCCGGGTGACTCTTAAACAAATGGCCCTTTCTCAGGCAGAGCTATCAGCTTGGGGCATATTTTGGGGCGGGGGGCCGGGCCTTGTTGAGACGCCCCGCCCCCAGCGTGTCCCTCGGGGAGGGCGCGAGGCAGGCACGTTGCTAGTCGAGCCGCAGAGCCTTCGCGCCTCTCCCCGCCCACTCGGGAAACAGCGTTTCGCTCGACCTCGGGGACAATGGAAGCCCAATGAGTAGGAGAGTGTTTCCTTTCACCCACTAGCAGAGCACGTTTCCTGAGGAGGTGAAAGTCTATTTATAGAGTAAGGCATGTTTTTCACCTTCTTAGGACCGAACCCCTGGGCGCGCACTTCTCTCCTGCGCACGCAGGACAGCCAACGCCTCCCCCTCCGAAAAGCGTTTCTAGAAAGAACTGGGAATATTTAATGGTGTATCATTCTAATTTCTTTCTTATAACTTAAGCAACAATCTTCCCAAACCTATGAGAATCTAATAAGCTGAGATGAAAGTATTTGAAGAATAAAAAATGCTCCAGAAAGGGCTGCTGCCACTTTTTCTCCTACTGCAGCGCCCCCGCCGCCCGCTGCCCTTGGGCTTCAGCACATCCAGTCCGGCCTCGGCGCCCCGCCACTCCCCCCCCACCGGCGCCGCGGGTCCGAGCCGTTCTCTTTTTGTTTCCATCCTCAGGGAGAGACAGAAAGCAAGGGGGTAAGGGGGCGGGGAGGACTCAAAGAGCTGCTCTGTCAGCGCAGTAAGGAGGCAGAGCCCGAGGATGCTTTCCGGGAGGAGAAAACCCTCGTTGCGCAAAGACCTCGTACCCTGCCCCCGCCCTCCCCCGCCCCCGCGATCTCTGCAAGGCGCATAATGCGGCAGCTGCCCATTTTATGGCTCCTAAGACCCCCGCCCCCCACCCCAGCCCCGAAAAGGGTCACGTTCCAAGACTTCAAATACTTGAGAGCAGATGGGGTGACATAAATTTTCACCCGGAATCCCAGCCATTTGGGGAATGAGCGCAGAAAGAGAAGGGGGAGACGCCCGGAGTCCTCCTTTTGCGGGGTCTTCCTCCAGGGCGCCGCGCCCCAGAACGGGGCAGCACGGCGCCCTCGCGGTTCCGGGCAGGAGCGACTCCGCGCACCCACAGAAACGCAGCACACGGCCGGGGTCCTGTCCCCTCGGCAGCAGGATGGGGCGCGCGCGGGGTAGGGTGGGGCAGGCCCCTTGGGGAAACTTCGGTTGCTAGCGCTTTTCTGCAGACCCAGAGGCGTCTCAGCCAGGGAGGGCGTGGCTGCTGGAGCGCAGGCTGGAACAAGGAAGGGGGCACCCGCTGTCACTCTAAGCAGTGCCGCTCCCTACTGAGGCCGGGCCCGGAGCTCAAAATCCGGGCCCCGAGGCTGTGGCGACGCTTTGGTGGCGGCGGCAGCTGGAGAGAGGGGGCAGGGCGAGGGCAGCGCAGCTCCAGGACGCCTGGCACTGGCCGCAGCCTCACTCTTTAGCCGAGCGAGCGCGACTCGGCCGCGTTTGTCAGGAGTGTGCCATTTAATAGCGGTTGGTCTGGGAAACTAGTGAGGGGCGGCCATACAGACAATGGGTAACGTCCAATCCGGGGGCCTTGAGGTGGGGGCGCACTTAGTAGGCTGCAGTAAGAATAAAGAGGCTGGTGTATGGCCAGGACAAAGAGGATGCGGAGCGGGGAGGAGGTGCGGAGTGGAGGTCCGAGAGGTGGTGGGTAGGCCGAGAGGGGCTTGCAGGCCTGGAAGGGAATTTGGGTTTTACAGTGTGGTTGATGGGCTTCCCCAGAGCAGTGGCCGGTGTGACTCGGGTTGTAAAGAATCACCCTGGCTTTTGCGTTGCAGGTAAGTGAAGAAAGATTTCCGAGACTGTAAAGCAGAAGAAGATGAAACTCCAAAATGAGAAGGTAGCTACGAAGTCATTTATTTTATGTACAAGGAAACTGAGATTCAAAGGGGAGAAGAAACATGCCAGACATGATGTAACTGATTATAGCAGAGCTGGAAGTGAATTCTAAGATTCCAGGTATTTTACCTGCATTATATAGCTCCGCCTCCTCAGAAATAATGTTCCTAGTATTTCTATTCTATTTTGATGGCCCAGATTTTAGTAGACTCTGGGTTTGTGAATAATCACAGCTGTCCAACATGGACAGATTAGTACCATGGAATTTTCTTTCCCTTTTCCCTTTCCTTCCTCCTTTTTTTTTTCTGGGATTTTCCAGCTTTATTTAATAAGAAGATTTAATAGCCAACACATAAAATAGCTCTATCAGGGGTCTCCTATTGCCTTGGAAGGAAGTGTATACATCAAGCAATGCTCTAAGCATTGTGGGCCTCTTGTCTTTTGCTTTTCAGGTCAACAAAAAAAATTGTTCATTAAAAATGCACAGTTTGAGAACCCACTTGAAATTTTCTTCCTCTTAACAGATACTTGCCTTTGAAACAGACAAGCTGAATTCAACTGCCTAGTTTTCAGTTCCATGAACTAGTTGAGTTCATCAGGCTTTATAGCCCAAGAATTCTCATTGCGTGCTTCTCCCCAGGAGAGCGGAGGCTGGCGTTCCAGCCTGGAGAGCAATCTGAGGACAGCCACGTACTGCTGTCACCTTGGTAGGATGGGCGGCCACTCCAGCCACAGGGAGTCTGGAGCTCTGTCTGTTGGAATAGTCCGCTGCTCCCAAGGCGCGCATGTAGGGCGTGGGTCTGAAGCATGAGGCTGAAGGACCAAGAAATAAAGCCGGCTGTTTGCTTCTGGAGCAGCAGCTTTCACCCAATGTGCTGCAAGAATTTTTAAAACATGCAGCATCTGACTATTTAGTTAGAGGCACTGACCTCTTTTCCCGTAGATTGTCAGATCTGAAAAAATGACAACAGCCAACACAACGATAGACAGTTGGTGTGAATGCCCTGTCAAGAGCCATAAATATATAGGTCTTATAATAGAGTTGCACCTTATTGGTCACATCGCATAACAAAGTTGCTCCTGATTGGTTAATTCTTGGTAACAGAAATCCTTATATAAAAGTATAAGCATCTGATTTTTTTTAAAAGTTGCTTTGCAGCAAGAAGGGTAGGTAATTACTGTTACTATCATTTTTTTAAATCAAAATTATACCTATTTTTTGTCATATATTTTTTGGTGTGATGCAGAATTTTAATAATTAGTTTTTGTGTGCCATGAGATAGAAAATGTTAAAAATTGCCGGCCTAGAGCAATCAAACTATTGATTGCACTTCTGAGGAACAAAAGCAAATCTTTCCAGCCAGGAATTACTTCATTGTGAATCATCAGAATAAGAAAACTGCTTTGAAAGACTTGAATAATCCCATGGAGATTGCAAGCAGCCCAAGCATGTTGTCATCCTCTTGGCCACATTACACACGCACTTTTCATCTATGTCATCTGGCTCATTTTCTCCTCTGTCCCCATCCCACTATCCATATGGGGACAAATTCTCCATCTGTGCATTCCTTTCATTCTTCACAGTTGACATTGTAATTTCAGTGATTATAAAAATTTGGTAGTGGGCTTCACCTTTTCTCACCATGCTGAGAATTCGGAGAATGTGCCTCTCACACATTTTACAGCTAAAATAAGAGCACAGCGTTTGCGGTCATTGTTTCCCCCCAAAATGCCATCTCCACTTTAATACCTCATGGGCAGTCAGCTTCCTATGGCAAAGCCAGTGTCCAGTTTCTCCATCTCATTCTTAAACCTGCTCTGTTCTAAAGTCTTCCCTAGTTGTTCCCATATGAATAGAGGGAAACTCCATTTGTCCTGATTCCAAGACTAAATGCTCTGGAGTCACCTTTGATTTCTCTTTCCTCCTACTCTCTACGTAGAAATTCTCTACCAGCAAATTTCATGGATTTTACTTTCAAAATATGGCCAGTGCCCTTGCTGCGGGGCTCTGTTGGTTGGAGTGTCATCGCACTCACCAAAAGGTTGTGGGTTCCGTCCCTGGTCAGGATGCATACCTAGGCTGTGTGTTCAGTCCCTGGTCAGGGCAAGTTCGGGAGACAACCAATTCATGTGTCTCTCTCATGTCGATATGTTTCTCCCCCACCCCTTCCTCCTCTCCTCCCTCCCTTCCTCTCTCTCTAAAGTGAATAAACATATCCTTGGGTGAAGGTTTAAAAAAATATGGCCAGTGACCTGGCAGTTCTCATCCTCATCTACGCTGCCTTTTGGATTCTAGGCACCCAAATCACATGGCTTGATTATTATAATAGCTTCCTAAGTGGTCTGTCCAACCTATATTCAGTATAGTAGTCAGAGGGATTTTATTTCTAGATAGACCTGTGTTACTCTTTCGCTCAAAACCCTTCAAAGCTTTATACTTACTGCGGCCTATAAGGGCCTCTTTGATGGGGTCCCACCTCTCTCTGACCCCGCCTCCCTTTTGCCCATTCTGTTCCTACTGCCCTGGCCTCGCTATTCCACACACACCTCAAACAAGGGTTTGTCTTAGAGCCTTTGCACTTGCTGTTCTTTTCACCTGGAATGGATTCTCTCTTATGCATGTGCATGTCCCTCATAGACATCTGTATATATCTTGCATAAATACCTCATATTTTTATGAAATAGGCCATCCTTAACTGCTTTATATGAAATAACAACTCCTTTCTCCCCATCCAGCACTTCCTAACCTCCTTACTCTATTTTTCTCCAAAGCAGGTATCACCCTCTGAATTCTTTATATTGTCTGTGTTTTTTCCCCCTTTCTTCCTTCAACAGGAAGTTTTAAACTCCATGAAGGTGGGGACTGAGTTTGTCCACTGCTATATTCCCAGGGGCTGTCTCCCAAAATATCTGTGCTTACAAACACTTGCTGGTGAATGGATGCGTTGATGAGTTCAGAGCCGTTCAGCGATGGAGTGGGCTGCCTGGCAGACAGTGGACCGGTCAGCGCGGGCGTTCCTGTATGGCAGGCTGTTGTGAGGCGGACTTAGGGTCACAGGAGCTGGACTAAACCAGATGTCTTTTAAGGAAAAAATTACAAAGTAAGGTCAAGAGCATGCGTCAGAGAGCGCTGGTTTGATTCTTTTCTCTGAGACGTACTGGTTCTGGGACATTGGATAATTGACTTAACTTCCCCTGACCTCAGTTTTCTGATGTGTTATGAGAGATTTCCTACCTTCTATTTCAGAGGGTGCTTATAGAAATGAAATAAATGAGATAATCCATGTAAAGCATTTAGCTTGGTTCTTGACACTTGATGAATATTTACCAAACATTACTATAATGATGGTACTGTCCGTTTGAGCCTCAGGTTTCTGAAAACCTGTGAAGAGACATTCCCGAGGCCACACAAGGGTGAGTGTCCCCTCTGACTGCAGGTAGGATCTGGCTTTTCCTCTCAAACTCTGCCACCAGTCCATTTCCCCCAGGCTTCCTTCTTTAGTCCTCTTTAGACGTCTGCCTCTTCTGATCCTCCCTTGGTCTCTTGGATTGCTTTCTGTTTTGAAATTTTTTTCTCCAGCCTAGCTCGCCTACATCATGGCATTTGCTGCTGATATTTATTTTGCCTAATGGAAATGTTCAAACTAAAAACCGCGTCACCACAGATTGCTTACACTGACTCAGATTTAAGTGGGAAGAATCAAATATCAGCTCCTTCAGTCCTATAGCTGAGGTATCTCCTGTGTGAACTGGGTGCTCAGTAAGCATCTGTTGAGGATTTGGTAACTTGCTCTTCATGAAAGGACACAATGGAATAATAATGATAATAAAGGCTATGACTGTCAACCCAGTATGTTTACTTTTATAATCCAAATAGTTTGGGGCTGTCTTATTATGATTTCAAAACTATTGAATCAACTGGAATAAATGGATTACAGTAACTGTAAATGGGGGAACTGTTTGCAGAAAGATAGTGGGACTTGAGAAATGCCACGCGTCCACAGTGCCCCTGTTATAACCTAGTCACGGCGATGAATTAGAAGTAAAGTGGGAAAACATAATATATTGTTACTGAGAAAGTGGGTTACTAAATGGCGTTTTCAGAATGATCACAGCCATGTGAAATTTGTGCTTAGAGATGGGAAATATGCTGAAATATAGTAATTCTTTAAGATAGTGGTAATGTGGGCGACTATTCTGCAGTGCCAATATCTGACAAGGAATATTGGTTACCCTTAGAGTTTAAACATTAAAATATCTTTTCTTTAAACAAAGTACTAGTAATGCCTGGCTTTCCTCTCATGTCGATAAGTCGTTCCTCTGAACTTCCGTTTCTGCAAATTAAAAAGAGGAATTACAACATCTCTTCTACATAGTGGGACGCTTGTGCAGGATGATGTATCTGAGGCTACTTCCTAAACTGTAAAGAAATACGTATTTTCGGGGTTTCAGTCACCGCCGCTGCGGCAGAGAGGGCTGCCGCGTGGCCGCAGGGGCTCAGGGACCCGAGTCCTGGCCGCTCTCCCTCGGCGCGTCCCCGACTTGCTGACTTTCTGGCACAAGCCCTCAGACCTCATGGCCTCTTGGGCATTTCCCTTTGGCTTCACAACTATTCCTTCAAGTTGTCACGACATTTCCTTCCATTACATTCCTTTGTGTTTGCAACCCCTAGAATGTTTTCATGTTCTGTTTTCCTCCGACTGGCTCCTGACCCAGGGGCTCAGCGAACGCGTTTGGGTCTGAGCTCTGCCCAGACGCCCCGCCCGCGCTCCCGGCAGGTGTGCCCTGCGTCCTCGGTGGCCGCGGCTGCCTGCGAGGCTGGAGGTCCGGTGCGGGAACCGGGCGCATTGTGAGGCCAGGCTCTGCAGGCCCAGCGGCCTGCGGAAGGACGGGAACGGGAGGCGCCTCACTTTTCCCGAGAATGTGGCCGTGGGCCGGGCGCCAGTCTCGGCGTTATTCCCGTTCTTACTCTCTGCATAAGAGTTCACTCCTCCCGTTCAAGGAGGAGGTAGACCCTGTGGGCATCTCTTTCACTTTTCCTTTCTGGACCTTGTTTTCTGCATCTCTTAATGAGGATGCTGAGATCCATGTGTCTTCCTGAAAACTAAAAGCAAATCCCTGTCAAAGAATCTGAGGCGAAGCAGTTTTCTAACTGTCAATGCGAAAGCGATAGACTATGTAACCAGGGTGGCGATTTCCCCACTGGCTGAGGAAGAAAGGAGTTGGACATCTGCTCGCCAATGTGACGACCACATGATTTGATTGTATTCTTACTGCTCATTCTAAATGCCAAAGAGTGCACTCAGTGAGTCCACACGGGTAACTGCTTTCACAGGGCGTGGTCATTATTAAGCGAGGCAGTAACACCCAGCGGGGGAAATTGCCTCTCCAGCCACCAGCTACGGCAGGGACAGGCGACAGTGGGTGGGATGTGAAAGCGACATATCCCAGTTTCTTCAAATTTCCAGCATGTTATTTTCAGGCGTGCTTTATCGGAACTGTCCAACCCTAATTTCTTTTTGTGTATATGTGTTTTGTTTTTTTTTTTAACTTTCACTTTTACTAGTATTTATGTTATGCTGAGTTTACTCCTGGGCCATAAGCTTTTGTTTCTTCAGTTTCTTCTGAGATATCTTTTTCTTCTGTGCAACTTCTTCTGGTTTAGGAACAGTCTGCTCCTTTTCAGCGAGGATCATCTCGATGTGGCAGGGAGAGCTCATGTATGGGTTGCTCCGCCCATAAACTCTGTAAGTTCTATGTCACATCTTGGGAGCTTTGTTCACCTGGATGTGCTCAATGACTGGAGAATCTCCATCTAAACCGTTAAGTCCAGCATAACTCTCTGCGTTTTTAAGCATGAGCAGCAAAAACTCAGCTCTCTTTTTGGGCCACTGATCCTGTGTCCAGCCCCACTGTTTGGCCTGGGCACACCTACCAACTCTACCATTGTATTGACGGAATGGGACACATTACTTCTTTAAAGTGACATCTTTCAGATACTTGGTGGCTTTTCGAATATGCATACCCTTGATGGCCTGGGCAGTTTCACGAGTGTTCTTGAAGTGAACACGAAGATTTGAACCTCCTGATGTGCATGATTTTGTGGGGTTTTCTGGGTCAAGCGAATAGCCAACCATCTACAGAGGTCACCTCTGGTCACTTTTGGGAAGAGGAAAAGAAACCTGCCTAATTTCTGATGCTTAGAAATAACATAATCACTTTAACTCATTTGAAATACTTTTGTTATTGTGACTGCTGAGGGCAAATTTTTGGTCAAAGATGATAGGCAGATACATGTTCCTGTACCCAAGGGAACCAGCTATGTGTTACTTGTGACTAACTCATAGAAGAAACATTCATTTATTTGCTCATTGCCTCCTTAAGAGTCTGAGAAATGAGAAAAGAAAGACATGGAGTGTCTCAAGCAGCAAGTAGAACCTTACTATATTTTATTCGGTGAAGAAAGTTCCACAAAATGAAGACACATGTTCAGGCGCAGGATGATGGCTCTCAGAGATAAACTCAGGGAATGGACGTTGAACACATTTTCCTCACCTCTGTAGCAGAGAGCTTCAAGGTAACACTCTCGGAAGGACAGTTAATTCCTCTATAAACTAAAAAACGTGTAATGGGGACTGCTCCAGTCAGGCCGGGCCCCGCAGGCAAGACTTATTGCACAGGCGAGCATGTACAAAATAGATATTTGCTGTCTTTTCTATAAAGTAGGTAGTGGAACAGGTGTGGGTCTGATAAGAGAGAGGCCCCGGTTCTAATTCTTAAGCCCAAAGTTCTGCAAAAAATGGTAATAAAAGTAATTCCTGTACATGTGCTTACTATGAAGATACAATGATTTGTTACAGTTCAAGTGCCTGGTATGTAGCAAGCTGAACAACTGCTGTTGTGATGAGCTATTTGGATCGGGGCATGAGCATCCTGGGGAAGAGGGAATGAAGATTTGTGTATCTCCTCACAAACTGCACAGTGGGTAAACGTTGCAGGGCGTCAGATACTGGGCAGCGGAGAGAAGGCTTTGCGAACCGTCTAAGCCATTTAACGGGTGCCCCATACAAAGTAACTTGGTGTCATTGTAGCTAGTCAGCTAAAGGATCCATGACTACTTTTCAGGCATGAAAGGCACGTTCAATAGCAGAAGTTGATCCAGCTTTTAGGATCCTATGAGTCTAAGTAGCACAGAATGAGTTTTGTTTAAAAGTATCTCTAACTCTTCTACTTCTTGAGTTTGTTATAGATTGAATTTTTGTGTGTATCTCTCATAGACATGGTAATTTAATATACACTACTATTTAAATCAATACTTTTTAAATTACTGCTAATAATGGCAAGGAGAAGTTACCATTTAATAGGCACCTACTATTTGTCAGAATATTGTTATTCACACATTGGTAATTTTTTTAGTCTACTCAGAAGTCCAGTTAAGAAACAGCTAAGTAGCCATGATTAAAAAATATCTAGAGAAGAGGGCAGTCACCTTTTTCTTTCTCTTTGAGATATTCACACATTATATATTTACATGAATAGAATTTAATACATTTTAACTTTTTATTTTTCCAAATATTAACATACACTATTTCAAGTGCCAAGTTCCCTATAGCTGAAATCTTCTTTGTGGCTATGAGTAAATTTTTGGCCTCAAAATTGAGAAAGATTTAAAACCATTGTCTCAGGATTCAAACCAACCTCGAACCTGCCAAGTTAAAATAGGTGGTGTAGGAATATTGTGACTCGTACTGAGGTCCAAGCATGCGAAGTCCAAGGGTATAGGAAGCACTTTGGGTGATTCACAACTGTTGTCAACCAGCCTGTGGTTTTCTGCAGGGGATTATGAACAATGAAAACTGAGGCTGTTCAGATGCCCTCATACGAGCTGGTAGTTTTTCCTGCTCACTAACATTCTTTTAAGACTCAATTAGCCAGGAGGCCAACTCCTGTCCTACTCTTGGGAGCAGATCTGCAAAAGGAGGAAGGCTCCCAGAGTTCCACCTCCACCTGTCATTTATTCCTTCTCTCCCTGAATTTGCCTGATCTTCCTCCCCAGCCTCCCAAAGAAAGGCTGTAGCGTGGACCCACGCTGGGCGTGACCCATAGACCCGTCCACAGGTCATGAGCTCAGTAGGGCAGAGTGATAGGGATTGGAAGGACAGAGCTCGTGGACGCCTTACTTGGGGAATCACTTGGTAAGGCACTTGACAAGAGGTAAGCGGCCCCTACTCCAGAGCCAAACCTCTCAGTGTCTGCCAGAATCTTCAACTCCAACCCCCCTATGAGGAGCATGCTGCAGGTTCAGGTTGGGTGCAGCCAGCTGTCCCCTCTGCAGGAGCAAGCTCGGCTGGGTGGAGCCGGCAGCCTCAGCAGGACAGGTCAATAGAGCCTCCCAGTGTGGGTGGTGCTGCCTGAGCCCATCCCCAGACAGTAGCTTCTGAGGGACACACATTCTGAATGCCCCACCTCGGAGCAGCACTCCTTTCCCCCAGCAGAACTGAGCTCAGCAGGGTGGGTTATCTGGGCCTTGGCAGGGCGGACCTAAAGTCTCCCATTGGAGGGTGGTACTCACAAGAGTATAGGATGGGGGCGGGTTCTTCTTCCCTTTCCCAGGGTAGCAGGGGCTGAGCTCACAGAGGAGATGCAAGTGGTCCTTTATACAGTGAAGCAGCCACACAAATGGCACCTGTCTGTTTCCTGTCCGATACCCAAACAAGGGCCTTTCTGGGAGACACCCTCTGAAAGTCCATTCTGAGCTCTCTGCATGAGTGAACCTCAGGAGGGTGGGGCAGGCCAAGTGATTCAGTCAGTGTGTTTGGGGGCTGACGGCTGTGTGCTCAAGGTGAGGAAGACCGAGCCCCTCTCCAAAGCCACGCAGTTCAGTCACTGTTGGACTCTCCACCAGAAGCCTCCCCGAACAAAGAGGACCCTAAAGGCCACTGCCGGGCGTAGTGGGCCAACCCCTCCGCAGGACCCGAGCGGAGCGGAGTGGCATCACCGGCAGCCTGGAGATCGGAAGGTGCGCGCCCCAGGCTGGTGCTGTAACGACAGGAGTGCGCGACCCGGGGAAGGTGGTACGACTCTCTTCTCTCCCCGGAAGACTGAATCTCCCCTGATTTTCACCACGAGGTGCCATATGGGTTCCTTTTCCCATCTCTGTTGCTCTGGATTGAGGACGCCTGGGTGGGGTTGAGACCCCCTGTTCCTGAAGGGAGGGAGTGTTGCAGCTGAGATATCCCTCTAGCTTCTCAGCCACCACACGTGGGTGGAGGGGCCAGCCCTTTCTGCATATCCACCCTTCTTACCAGTCTCTGTGTGGCTGCTCCTATCAATCCTTCATTCTAATATTTCAGTTCCGCTAGCCTTCAGGTGTTTATTCAGGTTGATTGCTCTACAGGTTTTCCTGTAAACCTGGTTTGGCACTGGGAGTAGATGAGTATAGCTTCTACCTACTCAGCAGCCATCTTGGAATCTGTCTCCCAATTAATTGCTTACCTTGAAATGAATGACATTCTGCACCTATAGCTTCGCTCTGGTTTAAAATTCAATATCTTCCACAAATGGCATCGATCAGCTCCCATGCGCCTGTGCAGTTCGGACACTCTCGCGGGACTCACCTCTCTGAATGACCTCAGAAACCCTTTGAACCCCTGTCTTACAGCTAAGGAGGTGCAAACTGTCTAGAGAGTTTGTGCCGCGGCAACACACTTATTAACAACAGGAATTTACTTCTCACAGTTCTGGAGGCTGGAAGTCCAAGATCAAGGCGCTGTGGTTCAGTGTCTGGTGAGGGCCCACCTTCCGGTCCGTAGATGGCTGCTTCTCGATGTCTCTACATGGCAGAAGGGCCAAGGGAATTCTCTGGGGGCTCCTTTTTAAGGGCAGTAATCTTGTTCATGAGGACTCCGCCATCGTAACATAAGCACCTCCGAAAGCCCAAAGCCTGAACACCATCACATTTGGCATGAAGATTTAATAGATGAATTGAGGAACGCAAGCATTCAGTCTATGGCAAAACCTTGAGGAATAATATAATGGACTTATGACACCCACTTTTACTATTTACAGACATGAGACTTGGAACTTGAACTCAAGTCCAGTGCTTTTGCCAAAGCTCTACCTATCTAAGGGTAGAGAAGCCCTGGAAGTAAACAAGTCTTGTGTAGATTTAATAAAATAATTCACTTAGAAATAGCTTTCATTTCCCTTTAGGCAGGTTACATAAACCACCAGGAAAAAAATAATTTGCGCCAAGCTGGAAGAACTAACCTATTTGTTGTGAAAATGAATACCCAATGTTTTAATACTGTCTCTATACTGACTGGCAACAGAAGGCAGTGCGCCCGAAATAGCTCTCCTTTTCCATTGGTTATTAAAGTTACCACGAGAAGAGTGTTTACCACATTTTTGTGCAGCGCAAGCTGTTGTGGTAGAAGAAATCATCACTTATTTTGTATCTGGATGTTTTATTCTTCTCATGATTCAAACAGTGCCATTGCATAAGATGGGAGTTGTAAGCATATTAAATGAAAAATTTGTGGCATGGCGTTCTTTTCTTTCTTTCAATCTGGAGAGAAAGAAGGAAACATGGCAGATCTTCTTTATGAACTGAAGGGACCACAGTGGGCGGGTTTGGGGGACAGTGTAGTATGAGGGATTAAGAGTATCTGCTTCAGAGCTGGAAAGCCTGGGTTAAATCCCACCTCTATTATCTATCAGCTGTGTGGCCCAGAGGGAAGTTTTTTTAAAAAGAAGATGTTCTGTGCTTCAATTTCCTTATGTTTGAAAATTGAGAAGTAAATAGCTTTGGTACCTCTTACAATATTTGAAATGAGATAACATGTCTAAGGCAATCTACTGGAAATGTAGACTGTATTTTTCAAAGGCTTAATGTCATTGTAGCCAGGGGCTGATTGTAGTCAGAGGAAAGGTATTCTAATTTTCTAAACACTTGGCAGTTTGTGCTTAGTGGCACTGAACATATTGGGAAATGTGAATTTCAAATTGTTCCCTCTTTAAACAGTAACATAGCAATTGACATTGACAACGGAATTAGTGAAGAAAAAAAATCGCTGTATCCCTAGGCCCTGGGCTACAATAAATATTTGATTTAATGAATTAACCAAGCAATTTGATACATTAATAAATGTCTGCATGGCTTATCAAAAGTATGTTGTTTTACTGTATTTCAAGAGGGAAAGAAAAGGGTCTGTTTTTTGGAATATGTGAAAATATCATCAGATTCTTTTCTTCATGGAAAAAAAAATGAGATGATTGAAAACAGAGTTAGGAGCTGACGGGCCAAGTCGCCAGGGCTGGCCTTGGCCGTGGGGTGGCGGAGGGGCTGCTGATTGGTCCCGTCGTCCTTCAACAGTGATGCCAAAAAAAGGGGTCTCCAAACTCCAAAGACTCAGGAGCCAGCTCTGATAAATGAGATGATTTTAGTAATAGACAGAATAGCGTTTTTACAGTAATGGCAATATATTAGTAGGTATTTAGAAAATTCAACTAGCTTGTCATATAGATCCAGCCTCTGTTCCCACATCAGGTAGTATCTCCCAGACTTTGGGGAAATGCTGCTTCCCCGTTGGTGTGAGCCTTGGTGGGACTGTCAATCAAAGTGCTTCTTCCCTGGCTGGCCCTGGGCGTGGGGCAAATGGATGCTCTATTTTAGAACCTCCCATGAAATGACCAAAGCGCTGAGCTTGGTGAGCCCTGTGGCTGCGCCGTGCGCCCTGTGAGCGGGGGCTTTCCCAGCTGGTCTCCCCTACACCTGCCTCCTTAAGTCATCCTTCCATCCTCAGACTTCACCTGAATCCTCCCAATATTCTCTTGTTTATTTTTTAATTCTACATAACCAGAGTAAGTTTTTGCTGATGGTATTTAAAAATTACTATCGCATAAAACATAAGTCATTTTAAAGAACGAAGGTAAATATTTGTACAAGTCAGATGCAGATGTAACAAAAATTATGAGGGTGGACAAATTAAACGATGGAGAGAAATTATTACAAATATTGACAGCAGTGAGCTTCCTGGGTATACTTAGAGATTAAAATAGATAATTTGAAAAGCCATTAAGAGGATCCAAGATTATATTATTGGGATGATCTTGTTGATAAGAAAAAAAACTCCATAGACTTGGAACAAATAATGCATTAATTAATAAATTATTAATGATTTTCAAGGTCTAGAACAGACACTGTGAAAAAGGATTTGTATTATTTCCTTGGTCAAGATCAGGCTTTTAAAATATTAAAGAAAAACCACTTAGGGTGAACGGCATTTGCTAACTTGAGGCATGACCCTGGAGGATTGCAGAGAATTTGTCTAGTGAAGACGTTCTTCCACAAGAGAGAACAAGCGCGCGGAGAATCCCATCTCTTGCTTCAGGATTTTTGTATGTGTAAAATTTAACAGACTTTCTGTAATTTAATTTCAGATTTACTAAAAGTCAGCTTCCAGGAGTAAGTAGAATGAAATAGGGATAAACTGACTCTTCCCCATCAGCATGGTTTTAAAACCGTGGCCACGGGCCACGTGCAACCGGCGCTGCCCCTGCTTCTCTCACGGGGCTGCCGCAGGCTCGCGCTGGCTTCCTCCCCAAAGGCCCAGGGCTTCCCAGACGTACACTAACATTTCACCTGTTACTGAAAACAAACAAACAGGAAAACGTCAGGGATTTGATGGTGGAAGGAGTGTTCTGCGGTGGTGGTGTCTGAATTTGAAAATGGACTTTTATGACCACAGTGCTATGTCCTGGAAAATGGCAAATACTCTGCTTGTATGGAAAACTGTATGGTGCAGTGTAAATTTTAAAATTTCCTTACAACCCATTTGTGCTTAAAAAATAAAGCAGTGAGTTAATAAGCAAAAAAATCCAAAAACCAAAAACCAAAACCCCCCCCGAAAAGACTTCAAGTGCTTATATTAGAGAATCTGGTTTTCATTTGACATTACTTACCCCAATCAGTAAAGCACCTGAAGTATAAATCTCCATTGACCATACAAAGAGTTAGTGCTGCATGGTGTGTGTGTGTGTGTGTGTGTGTGTGTGTTTACACACACCAGAACAAAGCGCCTGAGACTGCGTATTTCCACTTAGGACTGATAGTGATTTTCAGTCCCGCTTCTTTTGGACACAATGCTATAGATGCCACAAGGTCCTTTGTGTTCCAACTCCAGGGAGCAAGTTAAGACTCCTTTACATGCCTCTCTCACCTGAGGTTCTCTGAGTTCTGGTTTTGGATGGAAACACCAAGAGAGCAAGATTTCTATCCCACCAACTTTACCTTTTTATTGGAAGCTTGTATTTTTCTTTCAAAAACTGTAACTTTGAAAATTTGGGATGAAGGGTGGGCTAAGTAAAGATTTTGACACCTGAAAATGTTTTCAATGATTGTCTTTTCCAAGAATTCACTCTCAGGGAAATACTGATAAGAAATGCAGATTGCTTATAATCTCCCAAATAATCTACTCTTAGGAAACAAAGGGTCAGGCAGTGGAGACATCCCTTTGAAATGACATCAACACCAAGCAATCAACTATGTTTCCAATATGACCTTTATTGAGCAAGTACTGCTGTAACATTTAGTATCAATCAAAGAAAGGTTGCAAACTGTGCATGTCAACGAGGTTCTCCCATGAAAGAAAGTCCATTTTAAATGCACCAGTGAGGTAAACATAATTATTCATATATAGCTTTCTTAAGGCTAAGAGAGTTCTGTGTTTCATTTATTTTTGGCTCAGTTGGTTCTTTGCATAATACATGTCAAAACATCCCCTCTCCAAGTGCCCCCCTTCCAGCAGCTTAGGAAATTGGCCAATTCCCCAGGTACATACAATATCATGCATTTGAACCCCCCAAAGACTGAGGAGGGAGCATCCTGAGCTTGCATGCAGTTCCCTCGTATTGCACAAAGTAAAATACAATGTCTGGAGCCCCCATGGGAGAACCCGTTCTATTTTGAAGCTGTCAATTACATGCATTTTGAAATTGTCATATGGCTTAACCTTTTGCAATGGACTTTTGCAATTAGTCGCCCTGGGAGACTTCCTTCACTATGGCATGTGAAGTGACCTTCTCTACCTTTTTAGTAGACACCAGTTTCTCCTCAAAGGTCTCCTCATGCTCTTCGACCTTCTGAGTGACGGTGACAGATTTAGTGATGTATTTGGTAGCACCATCTTCCCCGTCACTGGTGATTCTTTCTATCTTTTTGGTCACCACCACTTTCCCCTCGCTTTTATCGCCCCCCTTCTTTTCATCTGCTGGACTCAGGTCCAGCCCGTTGGTGACGACGCCTTTCTCCTCTTCTCCCCCACTGCCTTTCTCCTTCGTCTCCTGCTCCTCCTCCTCCTTGCCTTCCACCTCCCCGTTGATGGCTATGTCTTCCTTCGTGGATTCCTTTGACCCGCGATCACTGCCTTCCTCCTCGCTCCCTCCCTCCTCTTCTGCTCTCTCCTTCTCCTGCTGCTCAGGCTTCCCCTCCTCTTTGGCACCTTTCTCCACGCTCACCTTTACCGTTTTGGTGATGGTCACCACCTCCTGCGTGACTTCCTCCTTCACCGGGGATGCCGCTTTCTTCTTCTCTAGCTTCTCCTCCTTCTTCTCTACCTTCTCCACCTTCTCCTCCTTGGGAGCTTCCTTTGCTGCTTCTTTCTTTCCTTCCTCCACTTTCCCTTCTTCTTCTTTCTGCTCGCCTTTCCCAGCTCCAGCTGCTGCTTTGGGCTTCAGCTCCTCCACTGGCGATTTGGCCACGGGGGACTTGGCCTTGTCTGGCTTTTCCACCTTGGCTTCTGCTACCAGCTCCACCTTGGAGACCACTTCTTCCCTCTTTTCCTCAGTTTTCTTCTCTTCCTTTGTTTCGACTTCCTCTCCTTCACCTTCTGCCTCTGTCTCTCCTTCTTCTTCCTGTTCACCTTCCTCTTTTTCACTAGAACCTTCCTTCTCGGATCCCCCTTCTTCGGCTTGGTCTGATTTGGCACCCTCATCTTCCTCCTCCTCCTCTTCTTCCTCCTTTTCTCCTTCTTCCTCTCCTTTCAGCTCCGGTGCCGTAGCTTTCACTGGAGACTTTTTGGTTGCTACCACTTCTTCAGCTTCTTGTTCCTCTTTCTTTTCTTCTGCCTCTTCTGCCTTCTTTTCTTTCATGGAAACTGCCAATTCCTCTGCAATCGCTGTCAGGGCCTCTTCCATTTCTGACTTCTCATCTTCTACCTTGGTTTCCTCTATGATCTCCTCGACGAATTTGTGTTGCACCTTCAGCTTGGGAGCCTCTACCTTGGTTTTCTGGATCTTGCTGGATATTGTGATGGAGGGCTGTCTGTGTGTGTACAGGGGCCCAGTGAGGCTTCCTGAAAATGTGCTGAATCTGGTCTCCTCACCTTCCAGGAGTTTTCTAAGGAAAGAATCAAAGACAAAGGCAACATGAAAATCTTACTGGGCCTTCTGAGCTTCATGACATAAGGGGAAATGCAGTAGATGCCTCTGAATAAGTAGAATCACATCAGTAAAGGATTCCATCAAGTCGGCACAATCCCTGCTATCGTTTCAGTGGTATATTGTGTTATAGTCAGTGACAGACACTCATGACCACTAGCCAGTCACTTGCTGCAGTAACTAACCACACCCAGTGGTCCACTAATCAGACCTAGTCACCAAGTCCCCATGCGGCGTCGGTCCATTTGGTGCAATTTGAAAAGCTCCCAGCGGTAAAACACCACCACCAACCCCCTTAGTCATCTTCCTGAGCATCAGAACTTTCAGGATGTATATACTAAATTTCTTTTAGCAAATACGATGCTCAAAAAATGTACAAAACTATTTAGCATACATCAGAACTCAGGCTATGTGTCTATACCTACATCTACATCTATGTAATAGCTGGGCGCTAATGTGGGTTTATCAAGTTATAAACTGATCTACAAATTTAATCATAAAGTGTTTTTCAATATAATTATTCGGCTTTCCTGAAAAGAAAGCTAGCTCTGGGAGTTCACTTTATTCTTATAATATTATAATGACCTTATTGGTAGTAGAAAAACTGTTTAGTCAATGACTTTCTCCTGTGAACTTAAGTCAACAGCAAGGTGACTTCAGTTAGTAGACCTATAATCTCTCCTCTCTGCCTCTGGCTGTCTAGCTATATCTATAGATGTAAACCTATTTACATTAAGATTTATACCTGTACATTTATGTCTCTGGATGTAGATATATGTACGTATATATCATACATGACCTATATACCTAGACATATAATCTATATTATGCAATATAAAATAGAATACATTTAAATTACCTATATAGCTATAAAATATATATATTCTACTATATCACTCCATATCTATTCTCAGCCAGAGGATGGCAATAGTAAGCTGCAACAGAGAAATGGAGAAATGGAATGTCCTGGTGTTTGTCCTTGACACTGCAATGTGGAAAAGCTGAAACCATCAGACGAAATATTAAATATGGAAACTCCGCGTTTGCTTCAAACATTTTGAAAACACTTTTCACTAAAATAGACAGCTTAGGCGTAGCATTGAAATTAATCTGTGCCCCCCCCACGTAATTCAACTGATTCCATTTCAATGCAATTCAATTTCAACTGATGCTTACTCTTTTAAAGCTGTATAAAAAGTGGTAAAACGGCATTCGCAATTCTTTAGAATAATTTCTTTTTAACGAAGAAGGGAAAGCAGGCACTGATTTAAGACTTCTGAAATCTGCTTGCTTTACTTAAGTGAGGGAGGTTCTCTCAGATCAGCCTCCGCAGTGCGGTATTTCGGTCACGTCCGCAGTGAACGCCGTACCTGTAAGCAGCTATCTCGATATCCAGAGCCATCTTAACGTTGAGGAGATCCTGGTATTCCCGCAAATGACGAGCCATTTCCCACTTCGTGCCTCGAAGTTCATTTTCCAACTGCTGGATGGTGTCCTGAAACAGACACGGAATGATCGACTCACCCTTCCAAGCTGCAACTTTCTTTCGCGAACCGCTTGCTACCGCTCCCCATCTCCACCGTCCCTTCCCCCGACTCTCTCTAGCTCTGCAACCCCCTCGGATACCGCTCCCAACCCCCCTCCTCACCCCCACCCCCACACCCTTCTCCCGTTAAACAAAATCTAAGGGATTCTCAAATAAACAAATGGGATCAGTAAGACATTTCCTGGGCACCTCACTCACTAAGCCCAGTGGATTCAGAGTACGTCTCGGGAGGATAAAACACTCATGGGGAAACCGCAGGCCTGACCTGGCCCTTCCCATCGGAGCCCTCTGGGCTGAAGCTAATTGTGAAAATTCTTCTGTTCACCGCTGGAAAAGGAGAGAATACATGCGTGTCTGCAGAAGCTATATTAAAGTTACTACTTTATCAACTACCCAAATGTATATACCTCCTACTTTAAATATGCAAGCGTGCAAAAACTAGAACTCCCGAGGACAAGAAGCGCATTTTGAAAAAAAGGTCATCAGGGCTTTTCGAAGCCGGCGATGGTGGGCGGGGGAAGATGTGGGAGTGATCGGCAGGGGCGGACAAGCTTTGTGCCTCTAACTTGGGTGTGCGTCGCGCTCGCGCGCACTGGCCTGCGGCCGCCAGGGAGCGCGGCGGAGAGCGCGCTGGGGCGCGCGCCTGAGTGTCGGGGGCGCGCGGCGCTGGCGCTGGCGCAGGCTGGCCGCGCAGCCGCGGTTCTTACCTGGTAGCTGCTGAGGTCGTGGTTGTGGCGCTCCTCGATGTCGCTGAGCTGCCGCTCCAGGGACTCCTTGGTGCCGCGCACCGACTCGAGCTCGATGCTCTTGGACTGCAGCTGGCGCCGGTACTCGGCAATCTCTTCCTTGGCGGAGCGGATGGCCTCCTTGTTCTGCTCGGCTGCCTCGGTGAGCTTGGCGTAGCGGCACTTAAACCACTCTTCTGCCTGGTGCATGTTCTGGTCGGAGTGGCTCTCGAGCTGGGAGCGGATCTCCTTCAGCGCCGACGAGATGTCTGTCTTCAGGTAGTCTTTGCGCTCCACGGTGATGTGCGACGCCTGGATCTGGGCCAGCAGGTCGGCCACCTCTTCCTCGTGATTGCTCCGTAGGAAGGCCACCTCATCCTGCAGCGACTGCACCTTCTTGTCCAGCTCCACCTTCACCAGCGACGCCTCCTCAATGTCTTTGCGCAGCGCTCGGATGGCCGCCTCGGTGTCGTCGCGCAGCCGCGCCTCCTCCTCGAAGCGCTCCTTGAGCCGGTGGATGTCTTCCTCCAGGTGGTCCGAGTCCAGCTGCACCTGAGCCTTCTCGTGATTCACCATCTCGAGTGTGGCGCGCAGCTCGCGGATCTCCTGGTCGTACGCGTCGCCCAGCTGGGCGTGCGAGGCCTGCTTCTGCCGCAGCGCCTGGATCTCCGCCTCGATTTCCTTGTTCTGCTGCTCCAGGTAGTGCACCTTCTCGATGTAGCCCGCGAAGCGGTCGTTCAGCCCCTGCAGCTGCTCCTTCTCGTTGGAGCGGGACAGCTTGTAGTCGCCGCCCGTCGCGGAGACGCCGTTGAGCAGGGACGAGGATTGGCTGAAGTCGAGGCTGCTCTCAGCCGAGCTGAGCATGGCCGAGCTGTAGGCGAGGCGCGGGCCGAGCGCGCTGCGCTTGTAGGAGGAGGACACGGTGCTGGGCGAGCCGCGGGACCACGACTGCGAGCGGAAGCCGCTGGACGGGGAGCCGCTGAGGCGGCTGAAGCTGGAGCGGGTCTCGGTGACCCGCCGGTAGGCGGACGGGTTGCCCAGCGAGTCCAACGTGTAGCTCATCTTGGAGGCCTCGGGGTGCGTGGCTGTCACAGCGCTCTGCTGGGCTCGCCGCTGCCCATTTATAGCCGCGGCTGCGGGTCCCGGGCTGGGGCCCCGCCCCGTGGAGGCGGCGGCCGAGGAGGCGGGGACTGCGGGCTCCGGACCTGGGGGTGCGGGGGGAAGGGTGTACAGACAGCCCCGCAGTGATTCAGCGCCGGCTCCACGTGGGCCCCCGCCGCAGCGGGCCCGAGCCGGCGGCCTCGTCCCGGGCCCCTCCCCGGTTCTCCCTCAGTCCCAGACCAGTAGTCCCTCCGCAGGCCCCCTCTCCGCCTTCCTCTCCACCTTCGCGCGGCGCGTTTCACCCTCGCTGCCAGTTTTCACACAACGCCCTTTCTTTGTCTTTTCCCTCTCCCGCCGTTCGGGCAGCTTTCTCCCCGCCCCCTGGCCACCTCGCTTTTTTCTTAGCCTCTGCACTCTAAGCCTCTCGACTTTCTCTTGTCTCTCTCTTTTCTTCGTTACTTCTGTCTCTCTCCATTTTCTGTCTTTATCACTTCTCTCTTTTTGGCATCTCTTCGCCCTCCCACTTTAAACCCTGTTCAGTCCCACTCTCGGAGCCCTGCTCCGAGCCCCTGCCCCCGGGGCCTTTCCTTCCCACCCGTCCCTTCTTCCCATCTCCTTCCTCCCCTCCCCCACCCCTCCCCTCCCCCATCCCCGTCTCTCCTGGCCTCGCTCCCCTTCCCCGACTCTTCCTTTTCAAGCAGACGGGGAGGAGCGAGTTGGGACTAGAAGAAAAAAAAAAAAACAAACAACAAAAAGACTCTGAAGAACGATCGGCCCGAAGTCTTCTGGAAGGGGACAAAGAGGTTGGATGGGCCGGGGTAGTTATTTGCATTAAAAGTGGGATGTGACGCTGTGTCCTGCTAATCGTTGGGGGGACGCCCGCCGCTTCCGTGGGGGAGGAAGGTAAGGCGCGCGGGAGCGCGCGGTGGCGCCGGCAGCACCAGGGACAGCGCCCACGCCCGCAGGCCTGGGGACGGGGCTTCCTGGGGGCTCATCCCCGCGTTGCCTGTCACGTTGGCGGGTGTGGGGGTTTCCTGCCTCCACTTTTCCCAGAGCAAAGACAATTAAAACCTGTTTGTAGTGACTTTGTTTGCAGGAGCCAAAGCTGGAAACCCACGCTAGGATTTCTCTGCAATGCAGGGTTGGCACCGCGAACAGATTGCAGATTGTGAAAACCACTAAAAATTCATTAAAGTCAAGTAACAGAAATAATATATTTGTAGCCAGTTTGAGTTTTCTAACATATGACGGGTGCACGAAATCAAGAGGTACAGGGCCTGAAATTTGAAGGTCAAATATTCCTCGGGAAGGGAATTTGAAATCTGCTGAGATGAAAAGTCCAGCGAAATACAGTGTATGAGTTTGAGCACCAACAGTTGCCTTGTCATCTTCCCCTTCAGTATTCCCTGTGGGCAACAGCGATGATTGAAAAGCATCTGAATTAATTTAAAATTAATTTAAAAGTTGCCAAACTGATTCACCACAACCTTGAATAAAACCAGACATTTTCTTCCATTTAAAATCTAATGCATTTCCTCACTTAGATTTTAATGACTAATTTGGAATAGATTTGCCATGTTTTTAAGCATGTTTATTTAGACAAAGAATCTACACCAACTTCCTGCTGCCTGGTGCACTGCTGTTAAACTGTCTTTTGGGGGAAATTTAGGGTGAAAAAGTTTAGAACACAGCAAGACAAGGTGAGGAGCGGTATGCGGGTCGGACGACCCTGTTTGCTGGGGCCATGGCACAGGTGACGGCTTGCTGTGGCTGAGAAGAAACCACTGCTCGTGAAAAGCAGGGACCTGGACTTAATGCTTTCTTTCCACAGTGCACTTTCTCTAGCCCAGGTTTTGTTAAGTGGTGAGAGCATGTCAATCAGTAAGGAATCAGAGAGGGCTTGGGTTTCTAGAGGTTTTTATTTTTAGATTTTATTTTTCAGAAGATCTCTTGGCCCCCTTGAATTTTAAAATTGCAGGGGTTAATGTAGGGAGTTGCTTCTGGTTCATGAATGTCAAACTGCAGCATTGCGGGCTGTGTGTGGGAAGGCTGTGCTAGTTTGCTGAGTGATGGGTGGGTTAGCTCCCAGGCAAAGAGCTCATGTCTCCAGCTGTTGGGAGAGGCAGACGACAGAGCGAGGGGCTGACCTGTGACTCTGGTAAAAACAGGGTTTTCTGGTTTCAGATGAATAAATGAAAGAAAAGAGAAGGAAAATGCGTTGCTCTTTTGTGAAGTCCTACCAGTCTCCAGGTTGGACTGTGAGACACATGTCATCAGATAAGGCCGAGTGCTACTTCTGAAGTAATTATGCCTTCGTTACTTATTACGTTCTACTTTTATTTAAAAAACATAGCAGCCCATGGCAATTTCATGTTGCGTTCGCACTGCAAGTATTTCCTGTAATGAGAGCAAATGGCCAATGTGCAGACAGCTGCTGTTCTGTTCTTCAGGTCTGAGGAAATGAGATGACTCTGCAGAGAGACATTTACACAGAAACACATGTCTAACTTCACAATGAGACTGTTTTGCCTTGTATTTAACTAGCTCAGAAACTGTTACGCTCCCAACCGGTTTCAGGAGGGAAGCATTGAGTACAAACACAGTAACGGCCCATTACTCAAGCTAAATTCAGCGAGTGTCTAGACTCTGTAACTTAAAATTCTAAGTAACTTTAGTGTCACATGCAGTATTGCTCAGTCTGACCACAACAGTTAATGCAGCAAAGTAACAGTCGCCCTATCAAGGAAAAAAGTTCCCATGGCTCAAAAAATGATTGATCCAGTTTCACATTTAGCAAAATGTTTTATTTTGCATTAGACTCTTCACTTTAATCAGTATTTTTGAAGGTGACTTGAAGGTTATGGTTATCAGTGAGTATAGTATAAAACCTTTAAAAATCTATAACATTTGTTTTCCTTTGTCACATATTTTTGAAGAACATTTATCATACTAATATTTTTCATAGAAATGTAAGACTGCATTTTTTACTCTAACGACAATAAGGCTACAAAATGTGAAAGTATTAACAAGAAAGGAAAAAAAGCATAAGGATTAACTGAATTTACAACACTGTTGGGTTTGACTCTGAAACTTTTATAATTTATTTTAAGTACGTAAGTTACACATATGATTTACATGAAAATTTAAAATGTACACGTTTTTATCATCAGGTACAGTGAGTTTTAAATCCTTTTTTAGGGAAATACAGAGCACATTGTGTGCTCCTTCAGTGGATGAAGTGCAGACGTTCACTTTGTAGTTGAGAGAGAGCAGATGTGAGGTCTCAGCCAGTGACTGTGGGAAGACACCCTTTGCATAAGGTGCTTATATATATTTATTTTATTCTTAAGAGGTTTATTGGGTCAGATAATAAGGTTAGAAAAATAAGGAGCTGTGCATTTTCTTCCTTCTTCCCATATTTGCTTTACATTTTAAAGAATCTTTTTTTGATACACAGCGATGCGAGGATGGGGTGTGGGAACCGGGCAGCAAGCGAGAGCCTCTGGAAGGAACCCCGTTCTGTCACGCTGGTAGGTTGTTCTTAAGAGTGGACGGCCTGTGTGTTCTCCCACCTGCGGTGACGTGTTTCACCTGATCCTTTTGCCTGGGAGCTGAGGTTAGAACTCAGGAGGAACGATCATTCATACACCATCTTTTGCTAATTAGTTTAGGGGTTATTGAAGCAGGGAGCTAGGGCCTGTCCCCAGAAGAGGGAACAAAAGGAAAATGAAAACTATAATACTTATTTCTACTGGACACTTGGGATGTCAAACTTTAAAAGCAGCTTTGACTTTTGTTTTGATTTCAGATGTTGAGAGCAAAATAAACATATTATCAGGAAAGAAAGGCTGTTTCTTGTCTGGAAAATTGGGATGTATGTGTTCTAATCATCTTTAATTAAACCACCTCCATCTGAACCATAGTGTTCTTTTGCTAACATTAAGCAGTGAAATGGTGTTTGTCTCTCTTGCCAGAATTTTTGTTCATTGAATATTGTCTTATATTTCTGTTGGTGACTGTTTTTATGAAAAGTTAATTGAAGTATTTAAAAAAATTGAAAACATTTCCTATCTTTCTATTGTTCCAAATATAAGCTTAGTCAGTTTTGAAATTCTGTGTCTGGAAATATCATGTTTTAAGGAAAGAAGATTTAACTTTCTGCTTGATGGGTTTTTTTTTTTGTTTTTGTTTTTTTTTGCTGTGTAATGCCTTCACCCCACCACCTGGAATCAGTTCTGTCAAAGCCAGGGGAGGAGGACTTAGACATTTAAAAAAAAAATTATTTAAGCTAGCCTTTCTAAAAGTGATTCTAAAAATAAAGTTCAGTAGGTGCATGATAAAACAGTTCTGTTGTGTTAACTTTCAGCATGATTTTACCTGGACACGTTAGCATTCCCTGTAAAGGGCCAGGCCCTGATGATGTGCAATTGAATTTCTAAAATGCTGCATTGCTCACAACTTTGCAGCAGTGCAGCCACAGAGTATTTATAGCACATTTTACCCCAAGCTTACCACGGCCTGGCTTAGCAAGGGTCATAATTATTTTATTAGAAACTCTTAATTAACATGAGCTTTGTAAAACTAGAGCAGATCAATGATCTATGGTCTTTGGACAATATTTCTGAAGAAAGCTAAACCCAGGGACATGAAACAAAGTCAGAGAAAAGCCCCACCTAGTAATTGTCTCATTGTCCCGGGACTGTGTTCTTCCTTCCTAATCTCAGTGGCTGGGAAAAGCTCCTTCAGACCCTCTGAAAATGGGCTCACGATTAGAACTACCTTTTTTTTACTTAGATGACCATGAGCATCATATAATTTAGAGTATTTTTACTCATTTTTTAAACTAACATTTACTTAGTGTGGAAATTTACAAAATACAGAGACAATAAGTATTTTCTTCTAGCTTTTCTCTGATAATTTGAATACAGACAGACCTTTCTATTTATATAGCTCCACACTCTGCTTTGTAAAATAAGTATATCTGAGTGTGCAACTTGCTGCCTTAGAGGAAGGAACGCAGCACGGCTCGCGGTGAGCCCTGGGTTCTAGCCAACTGCTTGACTCTCGTTTTCCTCTTTAGGAAACATTTCTTAGGGCCTTTTAGATCATGGATGGTAAAATAATAACAATAATATAATACTAATGATAATGACTAGGAAAGCCTAATTGGGTCCGTGCATTAATTTCTGTCTGTCTGTCGCGGCCTCTCCCGTTTCTTGTTTTATTGAGAGCAGTGTCACTGTGGAGCCGAAGGTGCTGTGTGACAGACGTGGTCGCCTGCGAGCTGGACCGGTCCTGCCTGACCATGGTACCCCTTTACATTGCATGGTGCCCTGAGTCCCAACGCCAGCCTCATCACCACCTTCAGATTTTACATGTGAATAGTGTTTTACGTCAAAGAAGCAAAACAAACAACAAAACCGCCCAGGATCTCACGTGGCCGGGGCGGGGGGGGGGGGGGGTAGACAGGACACAGCACAAATTACTATTCCCTTTTTACAGGTGATGAAGTTCACTGAGAGGTTGGCCAGAGGCCACCCTCTGGGTAAGTGGTAGAGCCAGGACCAGAACTCGTATCTTCTGGCACTGGTGCTAATGTTAAAAAAAAAAATCCTTCAGGAGGGCATCAAAACCAGCCTTAATCAGCAGGACAAAAAAGAAAAAACAAGGTAGGCAGACTTTAGTAACATTAACAATAACTGGTTTTTATGAAGCGCTTACTAGGTGCCCGTCGCTACCCCAAGGCTTTCCTGGGTTATCTCATTTAACCCTCACAGTCCTGTAAGACGGCACTGTTACTACCCCCACGTCGTAGGAAGAGCCTGGAGCATGCGGGCACGGAGCACCGCCCCAGCCGCGACGCGGGCGCCCAGTGCGCCTCCGGGGGTCGGGGGCGCCGAGGGCGGCCTGCCCGCCCAGGTGCCGCGGCCTTGAAGGACCGCTAATCTCAGCAATTGCACCCGACGCTAATTGTCTAGCTGATAGGTCATGTTCAAAAAGTCCAGGACAGGCACTATGCATTCTACTGCAACGTTTTTTCTAGTTATTCAAAAACTAAAGGTTTTAATATTGTTCTCAGATGAACACTGTTTCTTGGCTTGTGACTTTATTAAAGATATTTTAAAATGAAAACTTACAATTACTTGCCTTTGTTATTTTTTATACCAAATTAATGTTCTATGTAATTTGAAAAGCATCTAACTCATTTATTCAAGTTTTTGATTTGTGGGTAATATCTGTAATCATTAATTTATTGTTTTATTTGGTATCTTATTTATGTTTACAGGTAGTTTTGGTTTAGTCTGTAGATTTTAATTTGCATCATACAGTCATTTGTCATCATATCACTCATTCTCATATATCTATAGATACATTGAAATTTAAAAGAAAATCTTTTAATCATGTCTTCGCAATTTTTGGTAGATGTCAACCTCTTCAAACTGAATCTGCTTTGAGAGCTCCAATACCAAACAATGATCCTGGCAGAAGAGTCAGTGTGGCCTGCACTATTTGTCGGGGGCGGGTTACAATGGGGCGGGTGGCCAGGAAGCAGCTTTTTAAATCTATTAAAACAGTGAAGAGACAGTCATGAATAATTTTAAGAGAGTTTCTTGGTCCTTTGTTTTATATACTAAAATCAGGGTTATGCAACCCCAGCACAAGATAGATATACGTTACCTGGAGACCAGACAGCCTCACTCCATCCCTGCTGTTTATGGGAGGAGGGCTCTGGCTCACCCTTCTCATCTGCGTCAGTCTGCTGTGGCTTCTGCTCTGTTAGGTAGGGCCCAGGAAGAGAACTGGTCCTCATTTTTCCCGGGCAAAATTAACCTTGAAAAGAAATAGCATGTATCCTATATTAGTCAGAACAATCCGCTTGGGGATTTGAATTACACAAAATTATAAGGAACTGAATGCCTAGGGGTGAAAACTCCTTCCTTAGCCACTGTGACTCATTTAGTGGGATTTGCTCTTCTCTCCTGCCTCCTCTTAGCCCACAGGGGCCTATCCTCTGTCATGCTCAGTGCGCCTTGAAAATATGATGTCTTCTTAGAAACTCCTAACGGCGGCACCCGCGGGCCATCCTGAATAAAGGGCGTGCCCATGTCATGACTGAGTCATTAGGTTTTGTTGACGATCCCGTGTTCCATCAATGAGAGCGTCCACTTTGGGTTTCCCAGTCTCCTTTGCTTTCCCCGGACCTGGTCCTAGGAAAACTCTGCTTCTCCAAATCCTTCCCATCTTTCCCCGGGCACAAATTTAGGTGCTACCACGTACAGCACGTTTAAATAGCAGCCCAGTGCTCTGGCTGAACTCGGAGTTCTTGGTGACAGATGCCGAGTATTCCACACATTTGTGTGTCCCCCAGTGTTTTATGGATCGCAAGTGCCCAATCCATGTTTGTTGTGTGAGTGAGTAAGTGAAAGCCTACCTTTTTTCTGAAAACGTGTCACTAACACTAGCCACTTCAGTATCAGGCCCTGTGTTGGACCCTAGGAATCGCATGAAAGGCAGAATGCTAGCTGGGTGGGTCCAGGCAAACGCAAAGAGAGTTACCGCGGGGGGCTCTGGGGCTGCCATTTCCAGCTACGCTGGAGGTAAACGGTGTGTCATGGCGTAGAGGATGAGTAACTAAACCAACTGGTGGGAAGGGGGGAGAAGGTCAGGGAGAGCCTTCTGGCAGAGGTGACACGTGAGGTGGGTTTGAGGTAAAAGTAGGAAGTGCCCAGGTGAAAGGAGGAGGGGAAAGCAATCAAAAGCATCAAGGCAAGGCCACGCGAGCACAGTGCGCTCAAAGAACAGCAGGTGGCTATAACATGGCGGTGGGGTGGCGCGGGCAGGTCCCGTGTCCTCTGCTGGAAAGGCGAGGCTGTAGCCCAGGACAGAGGGGTGGGGTCACGTAGCACACGCTGGAGAGAGGGAGACCTTGTCCAAGTCCAAGAGAAGGGACCATCTTTTTAGCTCAAGATAAAAAGAGGGTGTAGAGTCAGGGTCGACAAATGGGAGACATGTAGCCCAGGCTGGAGGCAGAAGCAGAAGAGAGATCTGGAAGGCTTTCTATGTCATGACAGGACTTTGACGTTTATTTTATAGCTGAAGCATTCAAGAAATAAGATTGGAGGACGGCATCAACTAAGAAGGACGGGTGAGGAGAGGCAGGGGCTGCAAGAAGGACAGGGATCGGAAGGACAGGTAGATGGTGATGTCATCCCTGTATCCTTTTCTACGGCTGCTGTAATGAGCTGTCACAGACTGGATAGCTGGAAAGAATGCAAATATATTACCTACAGTTCTGGAAGCTAAAGTCCAAGATCAGTCTCACTGGGCTAGGGCTGCGCTTCTTTTGAAGGCTCCAGGAGAGAATCTATTTCCTTACCTTCTCCAGCTCCTAGAAGCCGTCTGCGTTCCTGGACTCCGGCCCCTTGCTGCATTTTCCGTCAGCAGCGTAGCGTTGTCCCTTTTCTCTGACCCCTGCCCTCTCTCGCACTTTCTTCTCCCACTCTGCCCTTCTGTTGTCTTATAAGACCCTTGTGATTACATTCCCCCGCACCGGCCCCTGACCCCCTGCCATAATCCAGGAGAATCTCTCCATTTTAGGGTCTGTCTTACTCTGCTAGGGCTGCCATAACAAAGTGTCCCAAAATCGGGTGATTTAAACAACAGATTTATTTTCTCCATTCTGGAGGCCGGAAGCCTGAGATCAAAATGTTTCTAGGCTTGGGTCCTCCCGAAGCTTCTCTCCTTGGCTTTGTTGATGGCCGCCTTCTGTCTGTGTCCTCACGTGGTTGTCCTGTGTGTGTGCCCATGTCGGGGGTCTGGCGTGTCTCTTCCCTGCCTTCTCTCTCCTCTTCCTATAAGGACACCAGTCAGATTAAATTAGGGTCCATCTCTCTTAATGACCCCAGTGTAACTTAGTTACCAACTTAAGGGCCCTTTCTTCCAATAAAGTCATGGTCTGAGGTACTGGGATTTAGAGGCCTTCTTTTGTGGGGTTCTTAAAACAAGATCCTTAAGTTAATTATATCTTCAAAATCGTTTGCCATGTAAGGTAACATAGTCACAGGTATGGGGAATAGAATGTGGACGTATTTGGTGAGGGGTCATTATCCACTCTAGCGCGTCACCACCCAACATAAAGCACAGGAGGACATCCAGGTCTAGTGGCCAGAGGAAGCTGGACCACACAGCACATGCTGAATTTGGGGAGTCCGTGAGGCAGCCAAGTGGGGAGTCTTCCAGGCGGTTGAATTTCCTTGTCTAATAGGGAAGGCCCTGCAGGACAAATGGCCCATTCAAGCTTCATTCTTCTCATTTGCAAAGCAGCAGCAATGATGGTACTTGCTTCCTAACGTGGTTGTGAGGACTCAACGACATGCTGTATGTAAAGCGCTAGTGCCTTTGACAGCACTCAGTACACAATAGCTGTTGCGACTGTCACTAGGACGATGACTCACTTTATCCCCACAGTGCTCGGTCGGGTGCTGGGCAGGAGGGTCACTCCCTGCGCAGCAGGACAGATTAGAGACAGTGTGGCCCACAACCTTTCCATGCAGAGTTTTAGACTTGTCAGAGAGACAGGGATTTGCTCCAGTAACAGTGAAGTGAATTGATGTGCTTTAACTCACCAGGTTTGGCAGGAAGAAAGAACTAAGATTATAAACTTACTCAGAATATTGTTGTATGCTTGATTTCAGGCAGTGCTCAATGTCAACGCAACGGAAAAATTCATTTTTCCATATGCTCCAGTATGTGAGTGTATTTAACAGGACACAGGCTCCCTTGCCCCTCCGCCTACGCTTCTTGCATACAGACACAACAGAAAGAGGAAGTCGCTTGGTTGGGGTGACACATGCAATGGATTTTACAAGGTAGACGACTCCCATTTTGTTTTCTTCTCGATTTCCATTCCTTCTCTTTGTACAAGTTTTAAGAGCTACAATGCTGACCTATAATAAACAGAACATGTACTTTTATAAATGCTCCTTCAGCCTTGAGCCTGGATCAAATCTTTGGTCTCAGGGACACCAATGATGTGCCTGGCAAAGCACAGGGCAGAAGTCCCATCGACTTAGACACAGGACAGGAAGCTTGTAGATGACATGAAGCAGAATAGTCTGGGACTTACCTCCAAAACCTTCTGGATCCCTGAGTTCAAACTCTACCTTCACCAATTCCAGACTGTGTGAATTTAAACACATTTAGACACAGCCACCAATTCCTTCCATTCATCCGTTTCTTCATCTCTATGATGAAATTAATATGATGAGGATAATATTAGCACCCTGTCTCAGAGTGGTCTTAGCAATGCTCACTAGGTGGCTTTAACAACTTATTGAGCTCCTACTGTATGCTGGGCCCATTTCTGTAAACATCTTATTATTACATCTTGTTCAGAGCAGCGCAGTGAGATGATATTATATTTCCCTTTTTTAAAGCAGGACACAGAAACACAGAGAACTGAACTCCCTGACTGAGGTCTGTTGGGTGGAGAGGAGATACCACCCCACGTCTAATTTCACCATAAAACAGGGATTGGATATAATCAATAACATTTTCTAATAATCATAAACTCTAATTTTCTTGCTAACACGACACTTGGATTCTTATTCATTTTGAGTGCTTAAAGTTTATGCCTTTCACATTTTTTATTTATAGGCAGATTCTATTGATAGGTGAGAATCAGCAAAAACATAAAAATACATTTGAACAAAAATACCATGGGGGTGAAAACAGTTATTTCTCACAGCACGCTTCCTATGAACGCCTCTGACAGACAGCTTATGATTTGCTTGGCAAACTGCTAAGGCTCCAGAAAGGGATTAGAAGTCATCTTTCCCAAGGTTGTTTGTCTAAAACATTGATTGTCAGAATACTCAGAAACCTCCTGTGCCTGCTACAGCTTTTCTTTTTTGAAATTTTTATAATCAGAAAAAAAAAATACTGTAATGTGCAAATCTGGATGCAAATTGTCCCCTCTTTAATTACATTATGGGTGTAAATTACCCCCAACGCCAAACATCTCTGCCTGGTATTTCAGAACTGTGTTGCAATTACATCTTCTGTCTCCCGGCTGCTTTGAGATTTTACAGTGGCAACACATGTATATTAGCAATAATTATGAAAGCCACTTTCAATGTGCAGCTTCATTTAAATTCTGGTTTCATAATTCTATATTTGAAATATAATATTCAACCCTGTCAAACTTCCATCAACATCTAAATCTAAGCAGTTCTTCTGTTCACAACCTCAGGAATAAGGAGTGACAAAGTTGTCACATGCAAAGACGGAGGCTCTGAGAGTCAGTGACAGGCTAGCATTGACAGGTCAGGTGACCTTGAATTTCCTTTGGCTTTAGTTTGCTCATCTGTCAGGTGGGGATAATTGAAAGAGCCTACCTTTTCTCAGAATCAATGAGACATTGAGTAAGTTCGGTGAAAAGGCTAGCCTAATGTATCAAGAAACCCAATAGGAGAGTGAGTAAAAGAACGAAGAAACTCACTCCTGTTTTCTGTACCGAAGCTGGAAGGCAGGTAGCTGGCGCTGGGCGCGCAGTCATTGGGGAGTTCTAGGTTCCTCGCACTTGTTTCTTTGCTGCGAAGGCAATGTCCTCATCGGGGCCGTCAGAGTTGGGTTTCAGGCCAGTCCATGTTCTAACTCCCAGGATGAGAGAAAAGTGACAGGCTCTTTTTAAACCCAGTTCTGAAAGAGACTCATTTCACTTCTGTTCACACACCGGGGTCAAGAAAAATGTCCCGTGGCTCCAGGAGCCATCAGGGGCATGTGCACCGGCCAGGCAGCCACAGGCCCAGCCACACCTGCGGCTGTAGGAGGAGGAGGGAATAGATTTTGGTGGATCAATAACAGTCTCTGCTAAAGGTATGACTGTATTTGAACTTCTTGCATGATCCAACTGTGTACACACCTTGTTTTATTATCTCAATAGGCCTGTAAGGTAGATACCATTACCCACCTAAGAAAAGAGCACTTTAAAGATGTGCTGCCATTTAGCCCGGTTCAAAGGGTTCGTTCGTAGCGGCAGAGCTGGGACTGGAAACACATCTAGCTGATGCCGGAGTAAGGTGTGCTCCACTGCAGCGGGGTTCCACAAGTGAGGTTTTAATGAGTTGGGCGGACCAGATGGCAGCATGCTTGGAATTTCCATATGGCGGCGTCTGCCCTTCCTCTGGGCTTCCGTCAGGACTCCGTTCCCTCCCAAGTCCTATCCGCTGGACCGCCGCTCAGTTTCTGCCTCAATGTGAAGATGGGGCTGCCGCTTCTCTCCTCTCCCAGGAGTCCCTCCAGCACTGTGGTTGACATCACAGGATTCGGCAGCGATCATCCTGGCTCCTATTCATATCCTGCTTGTGAATAAACCTTGTTCCTGCAGGGGAACTTCCGGCTCCTTAGAGGCAAAGATCTCTCGGTAATCTGCTGCACCTCCCTCCGTCCCTCCCGCAGCCTTGCCCACTAAGTGCTTTGTAAACAGACACAATGAATTAAACAAAGTCCAGGACAGTGTCAGAGTTACGACTTCTTAGACTCAGCAAAGCCAGGGTCCTGACCCTTGTCCTTTCCTTGCCTTTTGATTGGCAATGTGGTTGGATTCGCTTACATTTAGATTTTGGCATCTTCATCTTTTGATCACACACTTGGGAACTCCTTCTGAAAGCCGAGAGTATAGGTCAGGCAAAGTCAAAACCAAGACAGCAAGAGCCAGGGACACGGCCATTTCAGGTGTCTGGTTTGCATTAATGATGACACGCAGCGATGAAATTTCGGGCTCCTCTCCAGGGCTTATCCCCGTGTATGGGACGACGGGGTGCAGCCACATCACCTTTGCGAAGTAACCTGGGAACAGTGACAGGGATGCTGTGCACTTCAGCAGTAATATACGTAATCAATGACCAATTAATGCTTGGTGATCAGGTGGTAAACTGGGAAGTTAGGGGAGGAAAAAATGAGATTTTTCCCCGTTGATCTCTTTTAATCAATATGTAGAAAACAGCTGATTTTAACCCTCTGGATCCCAAAGAAAAGGCCTTACCTTGAGGTGCTCTCTCCAGCACGTGCGGGGCCCAATAGGCTTCATCCGTTTCGTTGGTTGCCCCTTTGACTTCTGCTTCTGCTGAGCTTCTGTTAAATCATGCATCCTGTCTGCATGAAACACACGTGCGCAGAGGGAGGGAAACCCTTTGGTGACTGTTGATGGCAATTGTTGGACTTAGCTGCCGGGAGCTGGACCTCTGTCTGCAGAAGAGCTTTAGGAGGAGAGGCCTTCTAAAGGAGCGTCTTTTTTTTTCCTTCAAGGACTCTGCCCCATTCCTGGGTGGCAGGGACAAGTGTGATGGGTCCTAACGTGTATTGCCCTTGAAAGCAAAGTGCAGCAGTCAGAATTTTGGCTTGGATTCCTCTTTGGCTTCTAACTCAGTTATTTAAAAAAAAAAATGTGCGTGGGTTCTTGTTAGACAGGTAGTAAAAATAGCAACTGTGTCACATGTCATTCTTTTAAATTAAGCATTTATATCACATTTTATATTTCCAAAGTGATCTGGAAGCACTCAGAGTCTTTGTCAGTGACAATACTTTTGTGAGCCATATTCGTGAAAGTATTCAGCTCTTCTGTGGGAGAGGGAGGTCGGGACTGATTAAACAGGATTTTAAGGTGTTAGTGAATAGCTGTTGGAATTCACTCCTGGCCATGACCTTTGGTTAGCCCCTGACGTGTAGCAATCCCACTGACAGAACAAAATGGCAGAGATTAAACTTGAAAAGTTTTTTTTTTTTGGAGATTAATTGAACCTGGGTGTAATTGGAACAAAATAGTCTTAGATAGATGGAAATTAGCTTGTTCTAAAAAACCCTACCAATAACAGACCCCATATTTGAGCTAAAATGTAGTATTTTCTTAAGTGGGTGAATAAAAGGTTATTAAAAATGCAGTTGTATTTCTTGGGGTCATGCTAATTACCTCATTAAAAATTGCAGTGTAGAATAGTCATGCCCAGAAATACTCTTTCTCCTTGGACTCTAATGTAAAGTCCAGAAACATTGTGAGCTATTTTTTTATTTATTCCATTCTTTCCCACATATTTATAATAATAACAATTCTGTTATAAGGGGATTATTTCCTTTAGTATACTATTTCTCTGGTTCTACTTGTGGTACTTGTTCACCATATTCTGGGATAACATGTAGTTCTCACAATTAAAAATTTTCTCAATTTGTCTATTGAATCTTTCTTTGTTGGTACTAATTAGGTCACTAAAATGTAAAAAAAAATTATCTCTTTAACCCATGGTTATTGGTAATTTTAGCCACATTACTGCTTGAATCATTTCTCAAATGATTTTTATAAATTTCATTTTCGTAAACTGCCTCCCAGAGATGTCTGTTCACTCAAGTGTTTGTTTGTTTGTTCATTAATTTATTAATTCATTCATCCATTCAACTAGCCAGTTACCATTCGTTGGGGTCCTACAATTGTTAAAATGATTAAAAGGCCAGGAGCTGTGACTTTTTCCCTCAAGCCTCAAGGCACAGGGCTAGAAATGTGTCCAGCACAGACTTGAATAGAGTCAGACAAGATTCTGATGATAAATGAAGGCTTGCCTCAGAAAGTAGAAGCGACTAAATATAGAGCATTTCTGCCGTTTAAAGCAGCTGCTATGCCAGACACAGTGGCCTGCCTGGGAAAATGAGAAACAGAGGAGCCCAGGCCTGTGTCCTGGAGCAACCACAGTGTGGATGGCGCTGGAACCTGGGTGCCTGGAGTGCCCTGGAGCTGGCCGACACCGTCCAGGACGGCCCGTTGCGCATGTGCCACACAGTAGTGTTCATCCTCCAAACGGCACTATGAGGTCAGCGTTGTTCCCATTTTATAGAGTAGAAAACCGAGCTTCCAAGAAGTACAACACCGCTAGTAAATCGAGAAGCTGGCATTGGAACACGTGTTTTTTCCAGGACACACTGCTCTTCAGGCTGACTGCTTAGGCCATAGCAGCGTGGGCAGGGCTGCGGAGTTAGGCCACAGCAATAGAACCGAGGTGGTATTTTCCTTGTGTGTTCCTGCATGGCTAGACCCTCAGCCCTTTCTAAGTCTTTCTGCGTGGATTGAAGGACACCGTCAAACGTGGGGGTGCTTGTGACTGGGGAAGGGTGGGTATGAGGGTGGGCTGGGGAGAAGTGTGTGAGGATTTCACCTGGTTTGTGAATTTCTACCTTCCCTGGCTCATTTATTAGAGAACTTCCTTTCCTCTCTGTGCCAAGCAGGTGGGGAGAAATACGCCGTGTCTGCCACGGTAAGGAGCTCAAGTGCGAATGGGCCACAAACCTCCATTGCTTTGCATCCTCAGTTTTGTTTGGAAAAAAAGGGTGGTGTGTGGCCTTTTATCTGCTTCTTCTCTTGTTCTGGAATTGTCCCATTAGTCCAAAGGTCACCAGATTGGGAGGCCATCTGAGAACAATTCCTGGAGCTCGGGAAGGCTAGCAATCGTTTGATTTGAATGAACCCTGAACATGACAAGGCTTATGCACCCTGACTTCTCCTTTCCCAGGTGGTCCAGGAGTTAGGGAGTTGAGGGAGGAGGCAGTGTATCAAAGTAGGAAAAATGTACACCTAAGCCTGGATCTATCTGGGTTTAGAGAGGAAACAGAGCTTGGCTTACACTCTGGAAACCCAGTTTGCTGGTTCAAAACCTACTCTTATTGGCTTAAGGTTGTGAAGTAAAGATATTAAATTATAAAATAGTTTTTACATGTTTATAAATACATGGATAGACATTCAGTAATTAATCTTGACCTTCAACTGCTGAAGACTCCCGTAGAATGATCGGCTGGCCAGCAACGCTCAAATATCCAGAACCAAATGTTTCTTTATTTGTTACTGTTACGATCGTTTTCCTAATCAACTTGTTTAAAATCTGAGCGTCATATTTGATACTTCATCTCCTGTTTTTTCTAATACTAAATCTGTGGTCTGATCCTATCTTAATATAGGCAAGATTTCTTCCTGGACTTAATGAAAGACGTAGCTGTCTATTAATAAAAACTTCCTCAGCACTAAGGCAGATTTGGGACAAGCACATGTATATAAGATGGTCCAGCCTACAGCATCTATGGTAATAAGGACAGAGAGAGACTGGCCATTTTCTAGTCCCCTCAAGCAAAAAAGAACTCAAGTAATTGACTTCTTGATATTCTTTTACATTTGCCTAGCTTGTTGTTTATTTAAAAACAAAACGCAACCAAACCCAAACTCTTCCTGGTATTAACATGGCCTCTTCCATCAATGTAGTTTTTGCCTGATGTTAAATTTTTTTCGTTTTCAATTACAGCTGACATTCAATATTATACTAGTTTCAGGTGCACGGCATCGTGATCGGTCATTTGCGTAACTTACGAAGTGATCACCCGGTAAGTCTAAGGTCCGTGTGACACTACACAGAGTTATCACAACATCACTGCCAGCTACAAACACCATCATGGGGAGGCAACGTGTGGCACTCGGGTCCTTGATCTCCACAGGGTGCGAGCTGCCAGATGTTGAACAAAAAGAAAGTTGTGATTTGCTTTATGTTGCCTATTCCGCAAATCATAGATTCCTGGCACTAGGAAAAAAACCCAGATTCACGGCCATCTGATCTGAGTTTGTCCATGAGAACCTGGAAAATGCAAGTGCTTGCTCAAGGCTGCTCATCAAGAAAGCCATCTACGTTGGCATCCAAATACCTGCCTTCTAGTTCCAGAGACAGCGCTTTGCTTACTTCACACACGACTTCTGTCTGTCTTCTGAGTTGCAGTGTGAGGAGCACACAGTGTGGCTACAGAGCACCCGCGTGCGTGTGGTGGGGTGAGGCGGGAGGAAGACGCGTGTGTATGGGATCGCTCTCCCTCTCCCTGGCCATGGATGGCAGAGGCGGGCACAGCCCCCAGTGCCCAGTCTGCTTTATTAAAAAAAAATAAAGTGGCTAGGATTTCTCAGTTTTCTTTCTGCTATAAATACCAGATACACAGTAACCCCTCCAACGATCTAATATTTATTGGATCAGGTCGGTGCCAGGCTGGGTATGTTTTTTGTGAGGTCCAGGAAAAAAATCTGGTCTATAGTACTATAGCATTAGACAACAGATTTAGCATTAGGAAGGGTAGGAAGTGAGGCCTCAGGTATGACACTGAGATTTTAAGGAGGGCGACTAGGAAAATGATGGTGACGTTGACAAACAAGGGGGCATTTGGTTCCAGGTAGCTGAGTGTTACTGGCCAGCTGGAGACTCAGACTTCAGTGACATTGAGCCTCAGCCCCAGGTAGGTCAAAGTTCATTCCACATTCTCCTATGTCAGGCTCATTAAGGAAAGACAAATCTGAATTTGTGAAAAGTCTGATTTACTGACCAGAATATGAAAACTGAGAGCTGGAGAACGTCTTAATGTATTTTATTTAGATCAACTCTGCAATTCAGAGACAAAGAACTGGGCACAACCAAGTTCTGGCCTTCTGGAAGTCACTCTGCCTCTTGTATTTGAGCCGAGCAAGAATCTAGATTTCCAGACTCCCAGCCAGTCTTCGCCTCGCTTGGCGTACCTTAACGTTGCTGAGAAAAATGGCTGAATAGTTGTTCTCAGAAACTAGACTCATGTGGGAAACTTAAAAAAATGCCCATGCCTGCGCCTGGTAGGAGCAGTCGGGCGTGGGCACATCCAGTTTTAATTTTTAAAATATATTTATTGATTCCAGAGAGAAAGGGGTGGGGGGGAGAGAGATCCATCCATGTAGAGAAACGTTGACCGTTGCCTCCCGAATGTGCCCCAGCCAGAGACCAAACCTGCAACCTGGGCATGTGCCCTGACTGAGAGTCAGATCCACAGCCATTTGTTGCACTGGCTGACATTCTAGCCAACTGAGCCACAGCAGCTGGACAGTTTTAATTTTATTTAAATTTTTTTTATTCTCACCTGAGGACATATTTTTCACTGCTTTTAGAGAAAGAGGAAGAAAGAAAGAAACATCAACATGATGCAGAAACATTAATTGGTTGTCTCCTGGACACGTCTGTACCAGGGATCATACGACGGACTGGGATCAAACCTGCAACCTCAGTATGTGCCCTGACAGGGAATCGAACTCGCAATCTTTTGGCTACTGGATGATGCTCCAACCAACAGAGCCACACCAGCCAGGGCTAATTTTTTTTCCCCCCAATACAGCACATTTCTTTATTTCAAAGTATGACATATTAAAAGGAAAAAAAAACATGTTTCAGACAATATACTAGAAATAATAAATAAAAGTTAAAAAGAAACCTTATATACACATTTCCTTTAAGTGCTATGCACTTTCAGTTTTTCTAAATGAGTCTAAACTTTCCCCGGGCCAACAATAGCATGCTGTACATTTTGGTAATGGAAGTTATTGATGCGCAGCCTCTATGAAGAACAACTGGTGGGGGAGCTGGCAAGGGCGTAAGGATGAATAGACGTCTCTTGACCTCCAGCGGCTCCCTTCTCGCTGGAGGAGGGAGATGCCCTTGAGAGAATGGCTTAAATAAGACGCGTCATATGCAAAAATAGGACCACTTGTATTTCAATCTTGCCAATTTATTCAGTAGAGCTGAAGCTTTTTATTCTGTTGCTGATTATTTCTTGAAATTGAGTTGAATCTTATTTATATGCCTATTATGTCTCAACTTTAATAGTAGACTCAATTAGCTGTTAAGGACAGTTTATTCTGTTTTCCAAATGGCCTTGTTTTCTTCGATGTATTTGTAACATTGAAAAGTTGGATGGCTCTGGCTGAATATATTCTTCCAATTAAAATAAGCATGAAAGTAAACAAACAAAAACTCATATTTCTAAACAATGAGGAGTCCAAATGTTACGCATAATTGATAACAAACACCTGTCAACCTTATCTGCCTGCCCTACCCCGACTTTGATCACTGTTTAATCATTCATTGGTTCTGTCATCCTTACGGAGAGCGTAGCTGGGATTCTGGGAGTTGAGGTGACTGTTACGTACTCACTCACTTGTAGGACTCCACCAGATGGGTAAGGGGTAAGCTCTCACCCACCATCAGCACCATCGGCAACTTAACTCATTCCATCCCCACTAGCCTTTCTTTTTACCACCCTGCTGCCCTCTGTCTTTTCATTACGCTTCGGAGTTTATATAATTTTGTGGTCTGCCACTATGAAAAACCGAGGTCAAAAATGTTACTAACAGGCACAATTTAGAAATAAAGTCCTGAGTGACATAAGCATATGCAACGCTACCTTCATTAGTTTCTGGATTAAGTGCATATCTCAGATTAAACCTAGTTGACTTGTCTATGACAAAGCCAGCCTGTGGGCTCAGTGGTAAGTAAGCCTGTGCTATTCATAATTCTTTAATCTGGTAATTCTGCGTGTGGTTTGCTCTCTCCAAATGATGTGGTTTGTGAAGTCAAGAGCAGATCCTCACTCAGAAAAAGCTCTCTGACAGCCTCATCAGTGATGCCTGAAATTGTACCAGAAAAGATTCTTTACAGTGGTCTTCAAAATCCTGCTAATACCAACCTCGAATAACCACAGCAGTTTTGAGAAAAAAGAACAAAGTTGGAGGATTCATGCTACCTGGTATCACACTCTACTACAAGGTCAGAGTAATCAAAACAGCCTGGTACGGGCATAAAAAGAGACACATAGACCAAAGGGACGGTACAGAGAGCCTAGAAATAAACCCACACTTACATGGTCAATTAATATTCGACAAAGAGGCAAGAACATACAGTGGGGTAAATGCAGTTTAGTCGATAAATGTTAGGAAAATTGAACAGATACTTGCAAAAAAAAAAGAAAAGAAAAAAGAACCAGACCACCTTCTTAAACTTATAGAAGAATAAACTCAAAATGGATGAAAGACTTAAATATTAGACTCAAAACCATAAAAATCCTACAAGAAAACATAGGCAGTGAAATCTCAGACATTTCTTGTTGCAATATTTTTTTCTAATATATTGCCTCAGGCAAGGGAAACAAAAGAAAAAAATGAACAAATGGGAATACATCAAATTAAAAAGATTTTGTACAGCAAAAGAAACGATCAACAAAATCAAAAGACAACCTTTTGAATGGGAGAATATATTTGCCAATGATAAGGGGTTAATGTCCAAAATTTTAAAAGGGCTTATAAAAGTCAACACCAGAACAAAGAAACAAACAAAAAAACCCAATTAAAAAATGGGCTAAGGAACTGAATAGACACTTCTCCAAAGAGGACAAACAGATGGCCAATAGACATATGGAAAAATGCTCAATGTGATTGTGCATCAGAGAAATGCAAATTAAAACCACAATGAGATATTATTCCACACCTGTAAGAATGGCTATCATTAATCAATCAATAAACAAAATGTGCTGGTGAGGATGTGGAGAAAAGGGAACCCTTGTGCACTGTTGGTGGGAATGCAGACTGGTGCAGCCCCTGTGGAAAGCAGTATGGAGTTACCTCAAAAAAAAATTGAAAATGGAACTGCCTTGTGACCCAGCAATTCCACTTCTGGGAATATATACGAAGAAACTCAAACTACTAGTTCAAAAGAATATATGCATCTTTATGTTCATAGCAGCCTTATTTAAAATAGCCAAGCTATAGAAACAATCCAAGTGTCCATCAGTCGACGAGTGGATAAAAGAGCTGTGGTACATTTACACAAAGGAATACTACTTGGCTGTCAAAGAGAAGGAGATCTTAACCTTTGTGACAGTATGGACGGACCTGGAGAGTATTATGTTAAATGAAATAAGAGAGTCAGAGAAAGGCAGATATATGATCTCACTTACATGTGGAATCTAATGAACACAATAAACTGACAGACAAAATAGGAGCAGACTCATGGCTACGGAGAACAGACTGACAGCTGCCAGAGGGGAGGGGGCCGGAGGTTGGGTGAAGAAAGGGAAGGGATTAAGCAAAAAAAAAAAAGAAAGGCTGTTATTAGAATGAAGAACTCCAAGAGCTTCAGTATCATATTAATAGAAAATATTATTAAAGAAAGGGAAGGGAAGTTGGAGATGATGCAAAGTATCCGAACAGAACGGTGGCGAGCGACCGCTGTTTCCCCAGGGGTTTGGCAGGGACTGCTGTCGCGGAGCTGGGAATACGTTGGCTGTGCAAGGAAGAGATTAGAAAAAACTTTGGGAACCTGGCAGTAGGCTCGAAACACTTAAAAATAAGAATCTTCTGACAGATGCCATGATACATTTTGAGTCAATTTCAGGACTAATGTATAAAATTACTTAAAAATATGTTTCTGGTGGATCCCCATAATAATCCTTTTCAATTGTATAATCATTTGCAGTTTTCCAATAAGCCGTCTCCTTATTTCATTAGGTCCTGTAGCCATCGTTGAGATGTAAGTATTTGTGTCTCCTAGCTGAGGAGACGGAGCCTCAGAGACCTTAAACGACCCACCCGGTGATAGACCGGCAACCACTGTCCCCTAACCTGGGGCCAGTGCTTTTCTCCCGGTTCTGCTCTCAGGGCCACTTCAGGCGCTGCCATTATGTGCTCATCTCCTTGTATTGCACGTTAGGTGGGAAGGAACCATGGGCAGGGTCTATGCTGACTTTTGAGTCTGGGGTCCTCCAGTGTTACAGCCGCAGATCTGTCTGGGCTGCACAGTAAGACCCCAAGGCCCCAGCCTCTTTCTGAGAGATTCTGATTTAATTTGTCTGAGGTTTGACCTACACGTCAATATAATTAAAAAACAAACTTCCTGGGTGATTTCGATGTTCATCCATGGTGCAGAACCACTGGCTTATGGTGATGCTCTTAGAATGCCAGTCACGGCGCTTAGTCTGGCGTGTTGTGTGCGCGCGCGTGGGCAGGTGCCCACGCATACCCACCAGACCCACCGGCAGGGCTTTTAAGCGCTGGACACAAGCCTCACTTCCCTGAGTGTATCAGGAGCTCTTTTCTGTTTCTTAGGGTGTGGTGGGTAGGGGCGGGGGGGAGAAAGTGGCGGATAGAAATTGCTATTAAAAATATTCCTAGGTGATTTTGTTAACTGTGTGTCTTCTGCGTTACATAAGTTAAGTTTTCAGTTTATAGGAACATGATGGCTAATCAATACGCTGACTGACACGGTTCGCCCGGCCCCAACGCTCAAGGTAGGCGGCGGAGCGCATCATCCGAGCTGAGCAGGTGAGGTTGCAGAGAGCAGCGGCGCCCACGGCCGCCCACTGCCGCCCACTGCCGCCCACTGCCGGGCGGGAGGACCCGCGCAGCGCCTCCGGGGCTGGGACCAGGCTGCACGGCCAGACCTTCAGGACCTCAAGGGAGGTATGGCTCCTGTCAAGCCACTCTGGCCAGCCTGAGGGAAGATTGTCAGGTTCAACCATTCACACAATAGTGTTTATTACACGTCTAGTTTGTGCCAGGCCCCTGGCTACTTGACCCTGAAGAGGAAACGGTGAACAACATAGAGGAATGTTAAGTTGTGGTTCCAGGAAGCTCCAATGTCTTGTGGAGAGAGGGCTGCAGAGGGTACTTGAGTGCGTGGCTCACAGAGCATCTCAGCTTCTAGCTAATGCCGCGCTCCCCGCTAAGAAAGCCCTTCTGCAGCCTGCTAGGCCAGCTCGCGGGTTGGAGCTCAACGCCAGGGAGGCTGAGGCTTAAATATGCAGAGAGTGCCCTCTACTGGGAAGACGCATTATTGCATGAGAAGGGCCCGGAGCCGCCCTGCTACCGGATGGAAACGGACAGGGGGGTTTAACTTGGTTCTTTGAACATGCAGCTCAGAGTCTGCACATATGGATACTAGGTGCTTAATGAATGTCCTGATAGAAATTTATAGACAAAGATGTTTCTTGCAGCACTATTTAAAATTTATTTAAAAATGAAAATGACAATGAGTAAATAAGGTTATCTCCATGGGATAGCCAGTTAGAGAGAGTCAATAAAATTATGCTTTCGGGGGTTTTCAAATTTATTGTGGAAGATTATCATATTATGGCAAATATAAAAAGGAAGCTGTTTAAAATGTTACCTTATCTGTGAAAAATAGATACAGAAAATAGTACTGAAGGAAATAGTGAAAAAGTGTTAATGGTAAATATGTAATTTCCTGTAGGTCTATTTTTTTCTCTACAGTGAGGACATGTTATTTCTACAGTCATAAGAACCTATAACTAAATTCCATGAGATAATCATTCCACTCCCAGTTGCAAGGGCTTAATATTCCCTTTTCCATGTAGGATGAAGAACACGTTGCTCTGCTTGGCGTCTTAGGCCAGGCTCTGTAACTTCATCTTTCCTCAGTCTCCTCTTTTTCCACACCCCACATCCCAGCCACATTGTGTCTGTATTACGCTTGTCTTAAGAAACTTTTTTTTAATTAAAAAAATGCACCTCAATTGTAGAAAATTTGAAAACTCCTGCAAAGCATAAACAAGAAAAGAAGTGGCTGTTAGATAACCACTATAAAAAATTGTCAGTCTTTTCTTCTTATATAAATGAAAATGAACTTATTTGTATTGTTACATTCAAATATATTACATCCAACGTAGTTGGCCTCATGTAGTACATACAATTATGTACATTTCTTTTTTTACTCAACAAGCATTTTTTTTCTGATGATGTGAAAATCTGTTGAATTTTTTTTTTGCTGGTAATATTGCATTATTCTATGTTCTCCTTGACAATCTCATTGACTCCTTTGAATTTAAATATGTATCTATAGCTCAGACTTCTCTGCTTAACACCGCAGCATCAACTATCCATTTGACATCTGCTGTCACTGGCATCCCATATGTAACATGTCCCAGACTGGGCACTAACCTGCTCTTCCTTCATTCCTCCCAACTCCGTAAGCTGAGTGATCCTCCATTTACTAAGTTGCTCCTGACAGAAACTCGGAAGTTATGCTTGGCAGCTTGACCTCCTATAGTGGGCTGAATTGTGCTCCACAAAAGACACACTCAAGTCCTCACCCTCAGTGCCTGCGAATAGGACCGTTTTTGGTAATAGAGTCTTTGCTTATATAACCAGGCTCAGATGAGGTCGTAACAGATTAGAGTGACCCTGAATTCAATGACTGGCATCATTATGAGGGAAAAGAGAGGGGGACCCAGAGGGGACACACAGGGAAGGCCACCTGAGGGCGGGGACAGAGACGGAGGGGTGCCGCTGGGGGCGCCCAGGCCTGCCGGCCCCCACCCCCCGCGGCCAGGGAGAGCAGAGGTGCTCCCCCAGGACCCTGCGGGGCGCATCGCCCTGCCGGCGCCTGGATCTTGCAGGAGCGGCCTTCGGAACTGTGAAAGAATACAGTTCTGCTCTTATTCTAAGCCACCGGGTTTGTGGTGATTTGTTACGGCAATCCGTGAAAACGGAAACGCTTCCCTTCTTTCATGGAAGCCAGTAAAGTGGGTTTATGTCTCTCCATTTCTGCGCATCTCCCCACACCCCCGAGAGCAGCGCCAGTGAACTGTAATCACTACACGTAGTGACAAAATCTTCTCTGCACCAGGACGCCTCAGCGGCTTCTCAGGACACCCAGGAGGGTAACAAGAATCCTCAGAGACCCCACGCGATCCTCCCGCTGTTCTCTTGCTGGTGGCACTGCCTGCCTTCTCCCCACGTGGTGCTCAGGAGGCACCAGCTCCGGGGACCTTCCTCCAGTTCTTCGAATGCCTTCGTCCGCTGCGCCCTTCCTTCTACCCTTCCTGGTCGACTCCCAACCCCCGCTCACCCCTCAGTTCTCAGAGAGGCCTCTCCCGACCCTCATACCAGTGACACCCCTGCTGTCGTCCCTCCCTGGCGACATTCAGACTTGTCCTCCGGACCTTACCCAGCACGCACGTGCCTCTGCTTTGGTGGCAGTTGGTTCCCTGACCATCTCCCCCTGCCCCAGGGTCCTTGCTCTTTGTTTCCGTCGCACACCCCACAGCACCGAGGAGACGATGGTAATGACACCTGAATGAAGCGTGTCCCCTCTGGCTGCGACTCGCGGTTAGGGGGAGGGCTCACCCTCGGGCCTCAAGGCTGGGAAGGATCCTGGGCTTGGATGAAGGCGATGGGGAGCCCAGGCAAAGCAGGCCAGGTACGGCCCGTCGCAAGAGGTCAGCGGCTTAGAGAGCGGGCTCGGGAACGCTGTGCTTGGATTTGAAGCCCAGCTCTGCCGTTCACAAGGGCGTGACCCAGGAGAGTCACACCGAGGGTGAGGGCGCCTCCCCCCGGGTTGTAAGGAGTAAATGGGCGCAGCGCTGGGCGGGACGTGCTCCCTTCATCCTCCTCTGCCCGTTCTCGTCGTCAGCACCCTCCTTACTACGCTCGTGTTTTCACATCCGAAGGTTTGGGAGGGTCCTGGGGAATCCCCCCCCCCCACCAATGGGTCCCGGCAGGCTGCGCCTACCTGAAGCGCACCTTTGGGCGGGGCCCTTTGTTCCACCCCCCTGTCTCGGGCAGGCAGTCTCGGGCAGAGGGAGGATTGTCCCTGCGCTGGCCGGCGCTCCCCTCTCGCCCTGACAGCGTGTGCGCTGTGGCCCAGACCCAGCATGTCCTGCTGAGCCGGAGCAGGAACCCTGGGGAGAAGCTGGCCAAGCAGCAGCAGAGGAGAAATGGGCTCATGGGAGGAGGTGGGAAGGGTTAGGGCGGGTGGCACCTGGGTGAAAAGGAATGAAATCCAGCATTTGACTGCAAAAATTTCCTGCAGGAGGAGGAGCCTTCAAAGAATGGTTCTCAGAGGGACAGACACCTGGGGAAGTTGCCTGGAGAAATACACTAGGGAAGGGGCTCCAGGCTCCGGCCCTGGGTCTGGTGCCCGTCAGGGCCTGCTAGGAACCAGGCCCGCAGCAGGAGGTGAGCTGGAATGCAATGCCCTTGACCACCCTGAAACCATCCCCCCACCCCCGACCCGTCCATGGAAGAATGGTCTTCCACGACACCAGTCCCTGGTGCCAAGAAGGCTGGGGACCGCTGAACCAGGGGGTGGGGGGTAAATACAAGCCTGCTTCCAGGCAGGCAGGAGACTGCCTGTCACAACCTTCCTTTTCATATTTCATGTGTGTACTTAAAGCCCCCATTGCAAAGAGCCGTAAACCAGCAGGCCACACCAGTAACGATTTCCTGCAGGCCCCTGGAAAGCATTAGGACACCGTTTCCCATTTAATAGGCTATTCAGGGAAGGCAAGATCAATAATTTCTAGGCAGACATTTTGCAGATACGAATTTATATTGTCCGAATACTCCCGGTTCCTACCCTATCTCCTCTTAAAAATGGCCACACGGAAATGCTGCGTTTTGTACAGACGGATATTGGCTTGCACTTCTCAATGTGCATGGAATGCAAGAAAGAAATGCTCGCGGTACTAGATATCTTGCGAAGGATTTTTATATGGCGTCAGTTGCATCTAGCTGCTTTTGGCTATTGCAGATAAATTCCATTCTGTGATTTACAAATGGAATACCTAATAGAATTATTATTTTTAAGACCCTGACGGATTAAACAGTACCTAGTGTGGATAGCTCTAGATGTAATTGAAGCTTGGCTAATTGGTCTGTGATAAACATGCACTATATATCAAGGACCTGGAGACCGAGAGCTAATCAGAAGATGAGTTTTCTAAAAATGCTGCCCTTTTGTGAGCGGCGTTGAATAATTACATTTATTAGTGGCCAGCCATTGTTCCATGACCTGCAGCCGGGGTTCCCCTTGTCTCCGTTTTTGAATATATTACTGTCATGATGCACCATCTGCTCTTCCTCCTGAGAAATTCACTCAACTCCAGAGAATGCAAATTAGAGATGAACACAAAACAAAGGTGTCTGTCATTTTATAACACCCATCCCCCACACCCCCATTTCTCCCTTAATCTTGATCATCGTCAGCCTTCTTTCCCCTCCGGTTGGAGATGCTGGATGTTAGTAAGTGGAGATGTTGTCTGTGGGGTGGGGGATGGGCAGTCGGCAGAGGGCCCTGGGGGGAGGAAGGAGAGCATTGCACCCACAGTGAAGGGTCTGACCTTCAGTCCTTATTTTATTGCTCCTCCGTGGGTGACATTGGTCAAGTCACTAACCCTCCATAGGTCCTTTCTATTTACCTGCTGCTGTGTAACACATTGTCCCAAACTTAGCAGCTTAAAACACAGATGTTTATCATCCCACACGACCCCCGAGAGTTCGGAATCTAGAAGCAGCTTTGGTGGCTCGCTCTGGCTCAGGGTCGCTTACTGCCTTTGCCACTAGCCTGCTGACAATTCAAGCGACCAGCCGTTATCTTTAACGAAGGCTGCTGGAAAGGGGAGGAGTTTAGAGCAGGAAGAGGAACCATAATTGGCTATAACCAGCTACTTGTGCTCCCTTCCAGACCAGCTTCACACAACTCAGCTTCGTCTACCTGGCAAGCAGTGTGGCAGGTGGAAGTGCCTGGAGCGTAGGGTAGCACAGCGGGGCGCTACAGTCTCGACTCCTCCACTTACCCTGAGGACTTGACTAAGTTACTTGACACCTCTGAGCCTCTGTTCCCTGTCCAGGAAGTGGGAGAAATGCCATTGACCGACAGGGTGGTCATCACAATTAAATGAGATAGTTCTTGACAAGCCCTTGGCGCCCCACCTTCTCTAGCTGGCGTTTGGTCTGCTAGCCTTCTGCCCTGACCTTGGAAATGCAGTCGGAGGAAATGCACTGATAATTGAAGAGTCAAGGAAGTATGCAGGCAGAGAGGATGCTATCAATGATGGCGCTGAGCATACGACTTGTGTGATTTTGTTCATTGCAGCAGCATCACATCTTCACAGATCAGAGCTGGGGGGCAACTCACCTAATCCACTTTTCAGATGTCAAACTAGCACCCGCAGTGCCCTCTCACGATGTGTCAAGTCTTCTTCATTTGCTCTGAGGACCCAGAATGAATTAGCGTTAGCAGGGGTCCTCCTACAGTTTTCTCATAACATCTCAGGTGCTTGGCACCTGTAACTAGGTTTTCTCAGTAGTGAGAGTTAGTGTATGTTTCTGGAGAAAAGTGCTGGGTTTGGGGCCAGAAGATCCAGGTGAGTGCCTTGCCCCTGCCACGTAGCTGGCGTGTGCTTTGGGATGAACTTTGGTCCCTCTCTGACCACATTTTTATCATCTGTAAAATAGATGTCCTAAGAATACTGCCTACATACTTATCTTTTGGGCAAGGTATCACGAAGATGGAAAGGAATAAGGGATAAGAAGGTTTGTAAACGGGGGATGCCGTACCAGTGCTGTTGTTCCTGTGGCTTCCTACCTCCCAGGCGACGGTACCAGCCTCTATCCCGTAGGGCTTGCGGTGGTGGAATGCTGGGCACTTTGTATTCTACTAGACACGATCTATGGCAGATGGTGTTCTCAGCCCCTTTTTGAAGTTGATGTTGCTGGTATCGTAGCATGTAGGCAGTCATTTGCTTCATTAAAAAGGCAATATTATTCTTGGAACAGTGCTTGCTCTGTTATAAACTTAAGCATGCCAGTGATGATAGCTGCCACTTATTGGGCCTTTAAAATATGCCGGATATAGGCCACACATTTGGGATACATTATTTCGGGACCAGGGTTGCCATGGGAACAATTCCAGGTGCAGGTGAGTGGCGTTCTCTGGAGCTGTGCAGTGTGCAGCCACACAACCTGCTTGGCCATCTGTGGAAATGCTGCTCATGAAAACCCTCGGAGGTCTCCTTGCGTGGGCTTTGGGAGTAACCTCAGTTTTCCTAATTTATGATGCAAAAACATGGGGTTTGGAGGGATTAAGTAACATTTTCAAGGTAATAAAGCTAACAAGGAGTAGAGTCAGAATTCTTAAAGTCTGTGCTTTTCTCATTATGCTATATTTCATGAGTTTAATGGAATTGGCGATATCTTCCAGTGAAAGGCCACTAAGAAAGAACATTTCTGTAGCTGAACAGTTTGGGAAGTTGGGTATTTTGGGGCTTGGATAACACCCATGTATTGTCTAGACTCAGCCATGACTGTCGAGTGGGCTTGTTTCTGTCTTGATCCATCACGGTCCCAGATGACCTTGTCTGATGTTGACGTTCTGAGGGGTTTTTCTGTCCAACAGGAGGGCCCCGAGGCCGAGCGGTGAGCGCCAGGCCAGGGGCCAGTGCTTGGCTCTCCCTCAGGGTCCAGGGTCTGGAGGGTGCCCCTCTGCATCGTAGGTGCTTCAAGCCTTCCCCACGTAGCTCCAACCTGAGGTTCAACATTTTGTGATGGAAGAAGTAGAAGAGTGAGCAGAGGCCATGTGGAGCCATCACACTTGACCTTGCTGAGAGAGCAATGGCTGGTTCTAGGTATTTTACAAATAGTCCTGTATAGCTTTATTATAATGAATACGTTTTCTCAAAGTAAAACTGCCTCGTCCAGATGGCAGTGCCTGTGACAAGTTGTCATTTCACTTTTATCGATTGACTCAAGGCAGCCTCTCTGGGAGAAGGTAGCATCCTAGCATGACAGGCATGTGTTCCGGGTGCCGCAGACACAGAGCTGGGGCCCGCCCGCGGCCTGGGAGGACTTTGCTGGATCCAGGGGACGTGCGGGCGGCTGTGGCCAGCTGGACTTCAGGTCAAGAGTCTAGGGCGTGTCCGTACAGCAAGGTTGACAACACAAGGACATTAGGGCAGAGAAGCACAGCCTGGTGATGTACATAGTTTCCAAAGTGTGGTCATCGCGAGTGATAAAATGTATGTCAAGCAAAGCGAGCCATCAGACAAGGGTGCGCCCTGCTCGGTGCCAGGAGTTGTGGGCGAGAGGGTGAGAAAGGTTAAAAGACGAGATGGCCAATAAACCATAGGCTTCATTTATCTGTGGTTTCAGGATAGTTTGTCTTGGGGAAGTGGAGGCAGGCAAGCATCAGCCATAAAATAAAGGAAGGGGATTCAGTGAAGTCCCAAAATGCTTCTAAAATGTGGCAGCCAGACAGGAACGCATTTAGCTGGGACCACACTCTAAAATAGTTCCAGTCTGCCCATAGGGAACACCGCATTTTTACTGTCATTGTCAGGATTCATCTGCTCTAAAATGTAATTATAAGGTATTTGAATTTTTTAAAATTCAGAACTTTTGAAAGATGGCTGGAGACACCATAGAAAACAGGCAGGTGATAGACTGGGAAAAGATGCTCACAGTATTTAAAACTGACAGGCATTAATGTCTAGAATATAAAGGAATTCTAGAAAAATCAGTAACAATATGACAGAAAGTCATAGAAAAAATGAATGGTTCAAAGAAGACCAGGAAATTCAAAGGTGAACAAAAATGAATCAGCTAATAAGCACAGGAAGGAAAGATCAACCTCGTTAGAATTCAGGTCACTGCAAATTGAAATGCTGAGATGATGCTGCCAACATATATAAGTTAGGCAAAAATGGACAAATTGCTCAGAGTTGATGAGGATGTAGGGAAGGAGACAAGAAGTAATTCTAGTGGGAGTGCAAACTGATACAGCCATTTAGAATGTGCTCTGGCGGAACTCGCTGAATTTAACTTGGCATGTCCCAGAAGATCCTGGGCATTTTCTCCAGAAAAACTCACAGGCTCACGGGCACCTGTATGAGGATATCTGTGGAGGTGCGGTAAGTATCACTAGCAGGATGGACACGTGAAAGAGGACAACGCCTTCTGTGGAAACCGCACAACACTCCAAGGCAGTGGAATAACAATATATACAACTATATACAAAGATCTTAAAAACAAAGTGCTCAGCCTTGGCTGGGTGTCTTGGTTGGAACATTTTCCATGCACCAAAAAGTTGCACATTCGATCCCCAGTCAGGACGGGTATGGGAGGCAACCAATCAATGTTTTGCTTTTGGCTCTCTTCCTCTCTTTTTCTCTCTTCCTCTCTCTCTAAAATCAATAAACATCTCCTCAGGTAAGGATTAAAACACATAAATAAATAATTAAACAGTGCTTAGTAAAAAAACAAAGTAAAAAGAAGTGAAGAGCAGAACAAGATATAAAGCCTAATACCATTTCTAAATTAGACACATATACAAGCAGAACTACATTTTTATAATCCCTACATATTGAAGAGTATGTGTCAAATTAATTAGAGTGGGTGCCTGTGGGAGGAGGAGAGGAAGGCCCATGAGGGCAGTGGTGGGGATGGAAGAGAAAATTAAAATACAGTAAGGAAGCGTGGGCCAGGGCTAAGCCAGTAGCCTGTACTTGAGCTGGCTCACTCCCCAGCGCAAGACGGCAGGAGCTGTGCAGTGGGAACGAACACTTACCCAGCATGAAAAATGACCACGGTCTATTCTGCTCTCACCCTCCGTGCAAGTAAATATACAGCAGAGCCATGCATGGAGATGTAAAAAGCAGAGGACGTTTTCTTTAAGTAATTAGTACCCTTAATCAGGCCCACATCGCTCCCCCTTCGCTGTCTACGTTGTGTTGATCCCCTTCTCTGTTCCCATTGCTCTTGCGTTACTTCTGTCCTGAGTTAGACTGGCTGCAGAGAATAGCGAGTGTTTGGTCTGGAGGGACTGGGTTGTATTTTGCTGTGTATAATGCGCACTGACGTTTTTGGCCCAAACTTTCAGGAAAAAAAAACCAAAACCTTTCATTTTAATTTTTTAATTCAATTATTTATTTATTTATATTTAGAAACAAAACCAATGATTGTATTTCAGGGTATTATTTTGCCTATGGATATTGTTACACTTTCTCAGGTTATACTTTTAATGCATAAGTATAAATAAAACAATTAAAAACATAGAGATACGGAATTAGTACTACTTATGTATAATGTGCATCCTTATTTTTCCCTAAAAAATTTGGGCAAAAATTGTGCATTATACACAGTAAAATACGGTTTACAGTGTCTGTATCTACTCCGCTTTAAAAGAGGCTTACTTCTTCCAATAAGTTCTACAAAACTCCTGCCACCGGCAAATTTACCACATCAACAGGAACGGCCAGTGTCTGTGTATTTGTCTAGCACCGTGGGCCTTCCCTGCCGACAGTGAATGGCCGAGTTTGTGGGAAGGTCTAAGTGCCTTCTAAGTGTGGGGAGCGGGGTTCTAAGTGGGGTCACAGATAGATTTGATTTAGTCATCTTACGGAAAGCCAGACATGGTTTTGGCCCTTAAGAATGCTGGCTATCATTTACCAAGGGCCTACTATGTAACAGGTGTGGCGCATGTATCAGCTCTTGTCCTCACTCAGTTCCTATTTGTGAGTACTTTCTTAGGCTCTCTTCTGCTCTCTGTGATTACAGTAGTCTTCCTGTATTTGCGATTTCGCTCTTCCATGGTTTCAGTGGCCCATGGTCAAATGAAGTCTGCAAATATTAAATGGGAAATTCCTGAAATAGATGTTTGTTTTTTTTTTCAAATTGCGTGTGTTCTGAGGAGCATGATGAAATCTCGGGAGTCCCGCTCCCTCCCGCCTAGGACATGGACTGTCCTTGCCCAGCATCTCGGCGCTGGAAGGACTGGACACTGCATAGCTCCCCGCCTGCGAGCCACGCGGCAGCCGCCTGGGTTATCGGATCACGTGCGGAGGCGCGGCGGTGCCTGTGCTCGCGTTGCCCCTGGTTTGCTTAGTAACTGCCCCAGAGCACAACGGCGATGCGGACGCGCCGAAGAGAAGCCTTGAGTGCTTCCTCTGCGTGACAAGGTGAGCACCGTACGTTGAGGTACTTTGAGAAAGGGACCATTTTTATTTAACTTTTGTCACACTATTTTTAAATAATTGTTCTATTTTATTATTATTTGTTGTTAATTTCCTACTGTGTTTAGTTTATAAATGAAACTTTACCATAGGTATGTATGTACAGGAAAAAAATCACAGTATATAAAGGGTTTGGTTCTGTCTGTGGTTTCAGGTGCCCCTGGGGCTCTTGGGAGATATCCCCGCGGATAGGAGGGCACTGCTGTGTCCTCAAACACTGTAGCTGGCTCCAGGCTCCTGGGATCATGCTCTTTTACATGTTCTGCTCATTATCCCTTAAGCTATGCCTGAATTTTCTACCTCTTGTAAAATGTAAAACATTCCTGTCTTCTACGTCTTCCACTATGTGCCGGGATTGAGATTAGTGAGCAAGGCCTGGGCTGCTCTGGGGTAGCGTTGGAGTTTATCTGATCAACCTTTTAGCATAGGTCTCAGCAAGCTTGGTAGGTAGTTTAGAGGGAAGGACACTACTAATTGTGTGATCTTAATTGAATTACTCTCTCAGAGTGCAGCTTACTTACTAATACAATTGGAAAATATTGGGTTGACCAAAAAGTTTGTTTTTGTCTGTAAGATGGCTCTAGTAGTGCTTAGTTGTCTTTAACTTCACTAAAAAAACAATTTTCTTAGATTGTATTGTGACAGCTAAATGAAATTATCAAAATTGGTGAATTTTTGTGCAGCCATTTTAATATTGAAGATGAAGGAAAATATACAACATTTCTGGCATATTGTGCTTTATTATTTCAAGAAAGGGAAAAATGCAGCTGAAATGCAAAAAAGGATTTGTGTTGTGACTGATCGGGTGTATCAAAAGTGGCTTGTGAAGTTTCGTGCTGGAGATTTCTTGCTGGATGATGCTCTGTGGTCAGTTAGACCAGTTGAAGTTGATAGCAATCGAATCGAGACACTAATTGAGAACAATCAATGTTATACCATGTGGGAGGATAGGCGACATACTCAAACTACCCAGATCAATAAAGTTATTGGTGAAAATGAAAAACGTGTCCTTTATTTTAAGGAAAAAACTAAAAGAACTTTTTGGCCAACCCAAAATACAGCCTGCGAAGGAATTGCGTGAGGAGTAGAGCTGATTCATGTGCCACACCTGTTAGACAGCGGGCCCTTGGTCAACGGTCCAAGCGTTGTGAAGGGCCCAGACTGTGATGAACTCTCCACACGGTGACGGAACCAGATCTACCTGCAGAGGGGGTGCCTTTCTTGACAAGATACAAACAATGCAATACCTGAGTCGGTTTTCTCCTCCCCCGTTCTGCTGCTGAGCTTTTCCGTGACTGCCTTGCTCAGCTCCCAGGGAAAGGCCGAGGGTTGCTGTGGGAGGGGGTGATTTGTTCTGGCCTCAAGAAACAGTGCCATATATATTTTTTTCCAATTGTCGCGTACATTGAACTGGAACAGCTTTTACTCTGGGGAGAAGATTCTGTTGTGATGGATGCATTCCCTGCTACTCATCTCTATGGCTCCTTCAACGCCGAGTGTTGTACTTACTTGAAATGGTGGGGGCGGGGGGGGGGGGGGTTGTCACTTGCCCTCTGGACTGAATTGTAAGATCCACCAAGGAGTTAACCTCATGATCTAGAATGGAGGGCCAGTAGAGAGCTTGATGACAATGCAGCCTAATGACAAAGGAATAACAGCCTGGTCTCTTGGTGGAGGTGCAGCTGTAGTTCAAACATGCTTATCTGGAGGCCATTATATTCACCCTTTCAGTGCTTTCATTAGATAAAAAGGTATATAGCTTGTAATATGAAAAGGATAACTTATTTCTCTCTTGTTCTTGTATCTTTTCTATACCTTATTCTCTCTTTTTTCAGATCAGTATGTATTCTTTGTTATATGCAAGTTTTAGGGAGGGGCGGATAGAAATTCGTGATTTTCTTCCCAATAAGGGAAGACCCTTATTGGTCTGCCTTGAGCCACCTCTTTGGGGACATGCCCCTCTCTCCAGTGTTGATGTCCTTCTGCAACCAGACCCCATCAGCTGCCCACAGAGTGTGCCTCATCCCTAGTACAGGTCCCGTGTGCCTCCTATAGGACAACCCTGAGACAGGAACAAGGACAGAGTTACAGGCATGTCACGTCCTTGCGGACACACAGTGCCCCCGATGGGCTGCTGCTTTCTCCAGAACGGAATGCCTCCGGCCTGTGCCCCCTCAGCGCATGGAGGGGGCGGGAGGGGGGGGACAGTACGCAGGGCCGGCAGGGTGCCAGCTGGCAGTATGTGCAATCAGCACTGAGTTAAATCACTGGGAAATTTAAAATTTAAATGACCAAAACCAAGGAAACAAAATCTAGAGACAAACCACAGGCAGGTAATTTGCACATCAACTCTATGAGAAATTCAGGGGTGATTGTTCTGAGGCAGAGTTCTTAGGGTTCCTAAGCTCCTTAATAAACCCATCCCCAAGCTTCCTGAGAAGAGACATCAAGCTCCTCACACTTGCTGACCGTGGAAAAATACGGAATTATATGCAAGCTGGTTGCCTTGCCTTTTTATCGTACCAATTGTGGCCAGTCATTAAGAGCTGCTGGAAGAAGATGAGCATGCAATTTAGGAGGAAATGTGCATCTAACTACCAGCTTAATTAATACAGAGGGGTTGCAGCGGCAAAAAGGTGTATTTCTCCCTCAATTTGCTTCCTTATCTCTAAGCTGAGGAGCCTGGGCTTCAAGGTAAGCAGGCGATCCCGAGCAGGCAGGAGTTAAGGTTGGCATTACTGTCCCATGACATCGCTCCATGGCACCCCACCCCCGCCCCAGAGATCCCGGGCCGTCCCTCTTTCCTGGACATTTGCCTGTTTCTACGTCTTCTTGTGAGGAGGGCCTGATGCTTCTCATCTGTGTGCTTCCCAGTCTGATTCTGTCTCCTAGGTTTCTGGGTTCACTTGCCTTATTTCTTCATTCCAATGTCTTTCTGCTGGGTGTACATCCGCCCTCTTGTGACCATTGTCTCTTCCAGACCCCAGCCTGATGTGATGTTCAAAGGACTTCGAGGTTCCTCCTGGACAGGATATGTCAAACATGACTGCCACTGCAAATGATCCTGGCAGAGAATATTCTAGAAGGACTGACTTCGGTTTTGGTGGGTGATGGTCACCCCTGTGTTGGTCACATGCCCGTTCATTCTCTTCCAGCCTTAGGCTTCCCTGTGGGGGTTCCCATCAGCTTCTGGACCTTTTCTGACTCATCTTTCTTTCCATTTTTTAAAAGGAGACTTTATTTTTTAGAGTAGTTTTAGGTCCACAGCAAAATTGAGCAGAAGGTAGAGAGAATTATGACATACTCCCTACCCCCATATATATATCTCTTCCTTCATTATCAATATTCCCCACCATAGTGGTACATTTGTTAGAGTAGATGAAGCTACATTGACACATCACTATCCCCCAACATCCCTAGTTTACATTAAGGTTCACCCTCAGTGTCGGTCATTCTACGGGTGTGGACAAACATAGAATGATAGAGCCACCATTACACTGCTATACAGAATGCTTTTGCTGCCTCCCAAATCTCCTGTTTTCTGCCTAGTAATTCCTCCCTTTCCACAGCTCCACTGGTCCTTTTATCGTCTCATAGTTGTGCCTTTTCCAGAATGTCATGTAGTTGGAATCATACAGTGTGTAGCCTTTTCAGATGGGCTTCTTTCACTTAGTGACATGTATTTAAGGTTCTCCCATGTCTTTTCATGGCTTGATGGCTTTTTACTTTTAGCAATAAATAACATTCTGTTGTCTGGATGTGCTACAGTGTATCTATGCCCTTACCTACCGAAGGGCATCTTGGTTGCTTCTAAGTTGTGGCAGTTATGAATAAAGCTGCTATAAACACGTGTGTGCAGGTTTTTGTGTGCACATAGGTTTTTGACTCCTTTGGGTTAACGCCAAACAGAATTGCTGGATCATACAGTAAAAGTATGTTTAGTTTTGTAAGAAACTGTCTAACTGTCTTCCAACATGACTGCACCATTTTGCATTCTCACTAGCAATGAATGGCAATTGCTGTTGCTCCATATCCTGGTCAGCATTTGGATTTTTGCCATTTTAATAGGTGTTTAGGGGTATCTCATTGTTTTATTTTGCATTTCCACGAGGATGTGTAATGTGGAGCATCTCCTCTGCTTGTCTGGCATCTGTGTATTCAAACACCTTTACCTGTCAGGTCTTCTCTTTGTCCAGAGTCTCATTAAATCTTTGAAAGCCCAATCTCTCCCATTCCGTAAGCCTAAGCTTAGGTTTTACTGCTTCATTGGAACCTTTTCAGACTACCATGGAGCGCAATGATTTTTATCTTTCTCTGGTTTTAAAGTCCTTAGTTTGTGCAACTTATTTAAGCTGTGATTTTATTTAATAAATATATAAAATATAAAAATAAATATATATTATATATACTCTCAGTTTATCTGCATAGCTAAACATATCAATTCAATAAGATATATAAACAAATATGTTAAATATATTTAATTGAGATTATATTTAATATGTGTGTTTAATGTATTGAATTTATATAATTGAGATTATATTTAATATATAATTGAGATTATATTTAATATATTTGTTTATTTATCTTTTTGAATAGACTAAATATATATCTCAACTCCCTAATGTGTGCCAGGCACTGGTAGATGCACAGGGAATACAGAGGTAGTTAAAATGGATAGATTTGCAACCAATTGACTTTATTAACTTGGGAGAGACAGTAAATAAATCAGAAATGAGGTAATATCACATAATTACTAATATTATTAAAAATAACAATAAGGATATGATAGAAAGTGACAGAGGGTCTAATTCAGTACCGGACTTCTCAGAGGAGATAACATTTTAACTGAGACCTGAAAGACAAAAACACAGAATAAGAATGAACAAACCAAGACAAGCAAACAAACAGGAAGAAAGAGTGAAAGGAAGGCCTAGGAGCAGGGAAATCCAGCGCAAGGCCCTGAGGTAGGAATGAGTCCGCTGTGTCCAGGACGGGAAGAATCCCCGCGTGGCCATGGATGGAGCTCAGTGAGGGAAGGCACAGCGGGGGAGGTGCGGTCAGAGTGCTGGGCAGGGGCGCGGTTCTGCAGCACCAGAGCAAGAACATCAGAGACCTTAAAGCAGGGAATCTGTTGATCTGATTTGCGCTTTTAGAAGGCCAGCCTACTTTCTGTGTGAAGAGTAGACTTTAGGGGTGCAAGAGCGGAGGGGGGAGGCCAGTGGGGGCGGCTGTGGTGTGTGGCCAAGGCGGAGGATGCAGGTGGCTTGCGCTCAGGTGCTAGAGGGTGAGCACGTAACACAGTTTAGGATGTACTTCAGAGATAGGAGTGAGGGGATTTGATGACAACTTAGATGTGGAGGCTACGGAAGGAAGGTCCAAGGGTGACCCCCAGGTGTGAGGGCTTGTGCACCTGGGTGGAGAGGAGCAAGAGGAATCAGGAGTCCTACCTGGCCACTGTGGTGGACATCTGCCCTTCTTCTCAGCCACTCAGCACTACTGAACAGTTTTCCTGTGGTGGAGGAATTTCTCTACTCATGATCTGTGTTTCTTTAAGACAAGTCAGAAACTGGCTTTACCAGTAGCTCTTGTGCCTGGGGCGCAGCGTGTGACCCTGGGTCCGTCAGACACACCTGGTGAAACTCCAGACTGGCGTCTGTTCTGGCCATGGAGCCAGCAGCTTCAGCCAGCTTCTAGAGGCAGCAGTAGCGGCGATGTCAGGCACAGCATGAGTTCAGGGTCGGTGACAGGGGCTCTGGCGCCTGCGTCCAGTCGTGGTCGCAGCGGCACCTCCCTTGAGCGGTTCCACAGTCCGATCTGGCCATTGTCTCTCAAGGGCTATTAGCCCTGAAGTCTGGTACTCTTGCCAGCCACCTCCTACCCCTTCAAATGCCTTGCCTGCCTACATTATGAGAGTAGGATTTTTTGCAATGAGAATCTTCAGTGGTTCTGCCATATGGAGTTCTAGAAGCTTGTAAAGGGAGATCTCAAGCTGGCAGCTGGAAAACGAGCCTGGTGTTCTGGGTGAGCTCGGAGCCGGGCTTGTCCTCAGAGAGGTGCTGGCACAGGGAAGGTGTCTGAAGTCACCAGCTGAGAACAGTGAGGGGCGATCGCGTTGGAGGGGGACTGCGCCTGGGCTGCGCCGCCCCGCAGCGCACGCGGCAGAGCTGGAGCCCGGGAGGTGTGAGAGGGAGCCGCCTGGACGCTGGCGCCGACAGGAGGGAGCGGCTCCGCCCGAGGCGAGGGGCTACTTCCGGGGATGAGGGAAGGTCAGCGGGGTCAGGCTGAACCGGGAACCGTTGTCTCCTTATGCAGATCATACTTCCAGGCGTAGCGTCCACAGGTTCTTGGGCAATAACGCAGCCTACAGGGGAGAGCCCGTCAGGACTGGGTGTGAGTCACAGCGCTAAGATTTACAAGTAGCGTGACTCTGTGCAAGTTTTGTGGGCCCTAGGTCTCAGTGTGTGCATTTAAAAACGAGAATGATCATACCTGCCTCAGCAACTGGTGATGAAGTAAAAACTGATACAGACTGGACTGTGCCCTCTGAAAAAGATGTGCTGAAGTCCTAACCCCAGGCATCTGTCTAGGGGAACTTATTTGGAAACAGGGTCTTTGCAGATTTAATAAGATTAAGATGAGGTCATTAGGATGGGCCCCAATATAATTACAACTGGTGCCCTCATGAGAAGGGGATTTGGACACAGACACAGACAAGCAGCGAGAATGCCATGTGAAGCACAGAGACACACAGACACGGAGAAGGGCTGGGCACGGGAAGATCGAGGAAGCTGCCACCAGCCGGGGGGTCCTGGGGCCCCGGACTGTGGGAGGGGCTGGGAAGGATCCTCCCCTGGAAGTTGCAGACATAGCATGGCCCTACTGACGCTTTGATTTTGGACTTCTAGCCTTCAGATTTGTAGGAGAGTAAGTTTCTGCTGTTTGAAGTCACCCAGTTTGCAGTACTTTGTTTAGGCAGCCTGAGAAACGAATAAAGATTTTGGTACCAGGAAGCATGGTATTGCTGTAACTAATATTTAAAAATGTGGACATAACTTTGGAATTGGGTAGTGGGAATTGGCTGGGAGAATTTGGAGGCACTCGATGGTGAAAATCTGTAGATTACTTTGAAGAGATTGTTGGTAGAAGTATGGGCAATAAGGGCAGTTCCGGCATGGGCTCAGAGGAGAGAAAAGGTCCAGGCAAAGTTTCTATGATCTTAGAAGAAATATGTTCATATAATTATGAACAGAATGTTGCTAGAAATAGGAACATTGGAGTGCTTCTGACGAGGCCTCAAGGGAAATGAGAGAGGTGCTATTAGACACCAGGAGAAAGATGATCCTTGTTAGAAATTGACAGAAAACTTGTCTAAATTGTGTTCTATTGTTAGGTGGAAACTAGAACCTAGAAGTGATGAATCTGGATATTTAGCAGAGGGGATTTCCAAACAAGATGTGGAAGATGTGGTCTGATTTGTCCTTGCTGCTTAAAGTATAAGAGGAAAAAGACAAATTGAAGAAATTCTGCCTCCATACCGTAACATAGAAATCCTACCTCAGCTTCCCACCCGCTGTCCTGCCCTACAAACTTTGGACTTGCCAGTTACTGCAATCATGTGAAAGCCAGTTTCTTTTTTTTAATTCAACTCATTGAGGTTACACTTGTTAAGAAAATTATACAGATATCAGGAGCACAGCTCTATAATGTATCGTCTGTACACCGTATGGTGTGTTCACCACCCCAAGTCAAGTTTCCATCCATCACGATTTACCCGCCATGCCCTCCTCCACCTCCCTCCACAAACCCCCACAATCACCACACTGCTATTCATGCCCTTGAGTCCTTCTCTCTTTTTTTTCCTTTTTTGATCAATCCTTCAGCCCCTCAACCAGCCCACACCCTTCCCAGCAACTGTCAGCCCACTCTATTTATGAGTCTGATTGAAAAAGGTAAAGGGATTAAGAAGTAAAAATTGGCAGTTACAAAATGGCCATGGGGATGTAAAGTACAACATAGAGAAAATAGTCAATAATACTGTAATAACTGTATATGATATCGGGTGGGTACTAGGCTTATTGAGGGGATCACTTCATAAATTATATAAATATTTAGCCATGATGTTGTACACCTGAAACTAATATAATATTGAATGTCAGCTGTAATTGAAAAATTATAAAAAAGGATTGTCCCTGCATTTTTGGAGCTTACATTCTGTAGGGAGAGAGATAATAAAGAAATAATTGCCAAAGATTCTTGCTTTTCACAGTACTTTTTTTTGATGAAGTTACTGTGAACATTATACTAATGAATACCAAATCATTATTCCTAGGAGAAACACAGGGTTAGGTTCCTGCTAGCTTCCGGTTACAACGTTTTTGTCAAGAGTCATTCCCACCAACAGTGCACTAGGATTCCCTTTTTTCCACATCTTTGCCAGCACTTACTCTTTGTTGGTTTATTAATAATGGCCATTCTGACAGGTGTGAAGTGTTATCTCATTGTGGTTTTAATTTGCATCTCTCTGATGGCTAGTGATGTTGAGCATCTTTTCTTATGTCTGTGGGCCTTCTGTATGCCCTCCTTGGAGAAGTATCTATTCAGATCCTTTGCCCATTTTTTATTTGGATTGTTTATTTTCCTGGTGTTGAGTCATATGAGTTCTTTATATAATCTGGAGATTTACACAATGGAATACTACACAGCAGAAAGAAAGAAGGAACTCCTACCTTTTCTGAGAGTATGGATAGAACTAGAGGATGTTATGCTAAATGAAATAAGCCAGTCAGTGAAAGACAAATACCATATGATCTCACCTATAAGAGGAATCTAATGAACAAAAATGAACTAATGAGTAAAATAGAACCAGAGACATGGAAACATGGAACAGACTGACAGCAGCCAGAGGGGAAGAGGGAGGCGAATAATGGTGGAAAAGAGGGGGAAGGGACTGGTCAAAGAACATATATGAATGACCCCTGGGCATGGAGAACTGTGGGGACTGACCGATGGAGCAGGAGTGGGCTGAGCGGAGGAGGGCAAAGGGGACAACTATAATAGAATAACGACAAAAAATTAAAAAAAGAATCAATGAATAACCTTATTTCATGTGTGTTTCTGTTTAAAGACACCGTATTTAATTGTATTGTTGATTCCTTAACATTGAACTCATGGCCATTACTTTTAGAACTCATGCCTAAATGAAACTTACCTAAGACATGAGTTTTCTCTGTAAGGCACGTTAACAGTTTTGGTGCTCTTAGGAACACTAGAGAGCACTTAGGACTACATTCAGGGCCCATGTTACACAGTGAAATCACCAAAAAAGCACAAAAACATCAAAAGCCTGGCAGTGAAAAGACCATGAAGGGGACACATTTATGGTGGGAGAGCTGAAACAAGAAGGCAGGTGTCTCCTTATTTGACCCTAGTTGGGAAAGTGTGTGTCAGGTGACTCCAGCCTTTCTCTACACTATGCGTGTCCTTGAATGAGAGCAAAAGCTCTGTGAGTATTGGTTTTCAGGTTACAAATCTATTTTAGTGAATGTAGGGCTTAGGAATAAAGAGGATCAGCTGTATACCATTCGCTGTTTAGTTGCCTCTGTAATTGTGCTGATGATTATGGTAGCACAATATTGTTTCCCAGGGAGTCTGGAGGCTCAGAGAAGCTTTTCGGAGAAAATGACATTAAAGCTGAGGCCTGAAGGAGAGTAGGTGTTAGCTGGGCTGAGTGGGGAAAAGGAGAGACCACCTCAGGAAAAAAAACAGCCTATCTAAGGGGCCTGAGGTAGGAAGAAACAGAGCATACGAGGTCTGTCTGGAATAAGTACAACCACTGTTAATGTAATGAGAAAGGTTTGAGTGACATTGATGTAGCCTGGCAGCCAAGGAGAATGGACTGGAATGTGCATGCACGAACAATGACAACCTCACTGTACTAGTCAGTGGGGGCAGTAGACACGGTTGAGTGAGCCAATGCATTCAAAATGCCTGAGTGAGTAGAACAACAAATCTGCATCAAATTTTGTGTGAAGCTTGAATATCCCTCTGAGGAAACTATCTGGATGATTCAGAAGGCTGCCGCTATGGGCAACTGGTGACTGGCACCTTTGTCAAGACAACATGCCCGCTCATGCATCACGTCTCATGCAGAGTTTTTTGGTGAAACATCAAATCACCTACAGCCTCAAACTCAGCCACCTACAGCCCAGATTTAGTGCCTGAGACTTCTGGCTTTTGCCAAAACTAAAATCACCTTCGAAAGGGAAGAGATTTCAGACCATTGATGAGATTCAGGAAAATACAATGAGGCAGCTGATGGTGATTGGGAGAACTGTGTGAGGTGCCAAGGTGCCTAATATGAAGAGGACTGAGGCATCATTGTCCTATGTACAATATTTCTTGTACCTCGTATCTTCAGTAAATATCTCCATTTTTCATAGTACATGGCTGGATATTTTCTGGACAGACCCCATCATATTTCTAGGACGTATGACATCCCATGAGCTGGTACCTTGACTGATAGGAGGTAAGGACCAGATTGTGCAGGACCTTGTGACTCCATTAAAATATATTTTTTAAAGTGCTATTTTTCAATTGCAGTTTACATTCAATATTGATTTGTAATGGTTTCAGGTGTACAGCAGGCTGTTTAGATAGTCAAACATTTTACAAAGTGTTCCTCCCAATATTTCCAGTGCACCTCTGGCACCATACACAGCTGTTATAACATTATTGACTATATTCCCTCCACTAAAGGATTTTTGCTCTTTATCCTAAAAGCAATGAATAGCCAAGCTAATGGGTAATATAGGTCTCTCTTTTATCAAGATCTCTTTCTCTCGTTCCGTAGAAAGAAAGGGCTAGAGGAGGCTAAGGGGGATGTGGGGAGGTCAGTTCTGCGCTTGTTGCAACAGTTGAAGGGCGCAGGGCGAGAGTGAAGGCAATGTTGGGGTCACCAGAGGGGTTCTCGTGTGTGTAGCCTCGTGGATGGGGGAGCACATTCCAGAGGGCAGGCTCAGTGGAGAAGGAACAGGTTTTTAGCGGGCAAGTCCAGCTTTTGTTCTGGGGTTAAAATGTCTGTGAGATTTTGTGGGAGATGAGGAAATATGCCACCAGGCTTCACTCTGAAATAAGGATATGCCTCCAGCTTGGAGGAGGGCAGCCGGCAGAGAGCCATCTGCTGCTGGCAGGTTCTGGTGTGGCGGTGAGCGGGACACTGAGGGGCAGTGCTTGTTCCGGAGCCCCCTGCTGAGATGACGGAGAGGAACCTGCTGCAGCTGGACTTCTTCCTCAGATCAGTCTTCCCTCCTCCTCCTTCCCTTCACTGGGGTTTGATCTCTAAAAAAACCTTGTACCCCAACTCTGTCTCAGGGCATGCTTCTGCAGTGGATAACCGAGTGGACGTGTCACGTCAGATACACAGATGTGACCTAGAGATGCATATTCCCAAGTGGTCGAGATATAGATGGTGTGTGAAAATGTGTGAGTGGCTGATGTTGTGTAGAAGAAACAATGAAGAGGAGAAGGAGCCCCGGAACTGAGTCTTGACAAACTCCAAGTTTTAAATGAGAGGCAGGGAAGGATAAACTAGACATCAGGGGTTACTCAGGAGAGGGACATATCAGAAAAGACAAGAGAGTAAAGGGGTTAGCGCCATAAAGTGCTGCGGAGAGGCTAGGCAAGCTGAGGTCACTGGCCGCTCCGCACAGTGAGCTGTTGCAAGCAGAAGAGAGGTTTCAGTGGGCTGTGGAATGAGTGATATGTGACAAAATCGAGACAGTGATCATAGATAATTCTTTTCAGAAATGTGGCCAACAAAAGTAGAGAAGAGATAGAGCCATAATTAAAAGGTGGAAATAAGGTGGCAAATAGAATTGGGCAGAATTGAGTGACCAGTGAGGAAGCAGGCAGGGATAAGTTAGATGATAGAAGAGAGGAGATAATTGATAGGATATGTTTTTTTTTTTTTTTCAGGAAATGGGCTAAAAACATACACAGAGGATTTGACGTTAACTAGGAAGGAGGAAGTTGGTTTCAATAGGAAGAGAGAGGATGGGGTGCAGATGGAGGTGGGTTGTATGTTTGAAGCAGGTGGTGGGAAGTTGAGAGCTCTTCTCAATGGCTTTCCGGTTTCTCTGTGAGGTTGGGGAGAGGTGGTCTGCTGAGACTGAGGGGGGTTTGGTTGAGGAGGATGCAAAAGGTTCAATGCAGTCGCCGTGGGGCCGGGGGAAGGCGCTGACTGAAGAACTGCTGTAGGGTTGCACAACAGCGTTGAGAGCCCAGGTGAAATTCTGAATGTTAGGCTTGTTATCCCAATGGGGTATCTTTCAGGCATTTTTAAATTGAGGGGAACATAGCTGAAAATGTCAGCGTATTTTCCCTCCTAATGGTTTTAGAGATGAAAGTGCTTTGTGACAATAGACGTTGATGTTCTTCAACATACAGAAATCTGAGCTCAACATGCATCCTTTCACCCTAGGATGCCCTGCGTCCTGGTCTTCAGATATGTCTTTGATAAATTCTTACAATACATATGTAACCTTTTTTGTAGACTAAGTTACAGTCTATGAAAAATGTTGACGGTGCCCTTTCTCATTAAATCCTCCAACATCCTTCTGTGGTAGGTGATGATCTCACTTGAGGAAAACAAGTGTTCTTAGAGTTATGGGAATGGTCCGTAGTCACGCACTGGACCAGGGACATGGGCTTAGTCTCTTTTGTTCGAAGCCTGAGGCTTTTCACTGGTCAGCCTTACGGCATCTCAGACACAAACTGGATTTAGGTTCATTTTCAGTGATGTATTTAATTAGTCAAAAGATGTAATTTTTTTTATTTTGTTTCATTTATTTAACATTCTCCCCTGAGTTTGAATTTATAATCCATTATAGTAAATTCTTTTTTCTTGGCATCCTGAGCAATGGCAGGCTTGGAAGGATAGAGGAAGTAATTGCCTTAAAATAGTTAGTGAATGATAAGTCTTTGTCCAAGAAGTCGTTTTTGTCTGCGCTTTGCCTGAGTTATGACCATGGTAATGTGGTAACTGGCACAACTTCAACAGCCATAACATTGCTTCGGTGACAGCTGCCTGAAAGCTGCTTAACGTTTCAAACGCTTGATGCAGCAAAATGAGGCTGTGGGGAAGGAATGGATATGAACGCTTGTCTCTGCAGGTAAGAGGAATTTTCTTGTGCTGCTGAAGCTTGAAGAATAGTTGAGGTTACAGTAAAGGCAACAAAGAAAGTTAAATAGGATGACTTGAAACTGATGACTTGCAAAAAATCATAGATTTCAAAAGTAATTTTTCAAGTTACTCATTAGAAGTTTGTTTCAAAACACAATCAGTCTTAGCAGAACAGTTATTCAATACACACCTAAGTGTCTGTATGTGCCAACTACTGTGATTGATAGTGAAAGTAAAAAGGGAACTAAACCACCATCTCCACCATCAAGGGCAGGGTCTGTGAAAGTGGCAGACAGATAATTGTAACATTAGTTATAATTACAACATCAGTGCGAAGATAAGATAAAAGCCAGCAGAAGTATCTGTCTCATCTTGCCCCTCTATGTGTAGCCTGGAAGGATATGTATTAAATGAGAACACAAATGTAAAAAAAAATCCTTAAACTGGTTTCCTGTATGGTGTTATTGGGGAGACCTTTGCTTTTAGTCTTTTTTTTTAAAAAAAAATCATTATTTAAATAATGATATATTTCAATCATGTCAAGAAGTGGGACAAAAATATGATTCCACTTACAGGAGAGACCAAGGTGAGTCATATTCATAGATACAGAAAGTAGAATGGTGGCTGCCAGGGGCTGCAAAGGAGAGGAGAATGGGGATTTGTTGTTGTTGTTGTTGTTAAATAAATACAGAGATTCAGTTTTATAAGATGAAAATAGTTTTTTTTGTTGTTGTTGTTTATTGGCCACAATATTTTTCATAGAGAAATATCTATTCAGATCTCTGCCCTGTTTTATTTTTCTTTTTAAATTTATTTTAATTTTTAATTACAGTTTGCACTCAATATTATTTTGTATGCATTTCAGAGGTACAACGTAAAATAGATACACCGAGCACACATCTCAGTTTCTAAACGCTGTTCTCTGATGAGAGCATCTGGTCTCACATAATGATGAGGCATGTTGAAGACACAGAAGGCAGCTTGAAGGGGCTGGGCTCTCAGCTGTAAAATCTGATGCAATTTGAGCAATACACTAAATAATGCTAATAATGGGTTATTCGTCACTGAATGAAAAATATCCGCGAGTTCTTACTGCTCTAATAAATACTCAAATTTTCACCCAGTTTGTGGTTTGCCTTTTCACTTTGCTTGTGGTACTTGCAGTTCTAGTTTTACTGTGGTCATTTTTTAAATCAAACTTGTGCTTTACCGTTATGTTTTTGGGACATAGCTCCAAAATCATTTTTTTTCCAGAGAACATGGAAATGTTTTTTTTTTTTTCCTATAGAAGTTTTAAAGTTTTGTTTTTTCATTTTTAGGTCTCTATTAAGGCAGTAATTTTTTTGTGTGTATGGTGTGAGAAAGGGAGTCTCATTATATCTTTTCCACACTTGTCCCAATATCACATAATGCTACCACTGTATTAAAGGTTTTATTTTCTATACTCTTTCCTTGGACGTATTGACATTTTTGTCTATCAATTACTACACCTTTTTATTAGGACTCGATATCTAGTTGGCTGAGTCCCACCCAACACAATTCTGGGCTCTTTTAGCCTGTTAATCTCTGTCGTATGAATTCAAGTTTCCTGTTAAGTTCCCCAAATATTCTTTTTGGGATTTTGATGGGAATTGCATTGAGTTTATAGATTTCAATGACGATAGTGTCAAATCTTTTCATCAATTATCTTGTAATAGCTCTCCATTTATTGTTTATTATATTTATTAAATCTGTAATTTTCCCCATAAATATTTGGTACATATTTTGTGAGGTAGTTACAGTCCAGTATGTGAGGAGCTTGTCACATTCTCCTACAAGTAAGGAGCTGAACACACTGAAAAATCTGTAACTCTTCTTAGATGCATAAGAGAAGTGAAGTCACAGGGCAAACTGCTGCTCCCCAAACTGGAGAGACTGACAGGAGACTCCAGAAAAATTACAATTTATCTGAGCCCAAACCCACAGGCATCAACCCCCTCAGGAACCAGCATCCGGTTAGGAAACCTGAACCGTAATTGACAAACTGTTGGAGGCTCAGTGTGGACAAGTCTGAGAGTTAAAAACTCCAGGGGACCTGGTCATGGGGGTTCCCTGCCCTTCTCTGAGTTTTACCTCCTGCAGCTCTCCCAGTTTCTCACTGTCAATACCAGGGAAAAATCCCCTCACGCTTCCCGTGGTGGAGAAAGGGAGGAACCATTTTGAAGTAGGCCAGAGTGTTCTGTTCTAACGAGGTCTGCCCTCAGGAGAAAGGATTCACCTGAGCCGAAGCTGCTGGGGTGTCCTCAGAGCCCAAGGGCCCCGGCGGAAGGGAGACGCCCGACTCCAGCCTCCTCCAGCCTGCCCCCCCGCCCCCATGGGACAAGGGAAACAACTGGCTGCAGTCACTCTGCGCCTGCCATGCAGGCACCAGGAAGGGGCTGAGAAGCCCACCTACCGTTCACGGTTTGAGATAGGGGGTCACTGTTTCCTTAGATACGTTTCTCTGTGTCTCTGTTAGTTGAAAATTGCCTGGCTGCCTGAGGAGACCCTGCCCCAGTGTCTTAAATATATGGGTTCAACGCCATAAATAAAAGAAGCCCAGAGGCAGTTGCTCTTGTTTTAATGACTGAAAATGTCAAGGTTGAGTTCCTGGCAACCTTGGAGCTTCAGCTAAAGTGTCGACTCTGTGCAGCTGGAAGCGGGACATGCAGGAGGACAGAGAGGGACCCCGGGGGCCCCTGCCCAGCAGTTTTTGTTCACATGATAACTGACAACGTCTAGATGCTAGGGAAGCTGGAAAACAGTTTTTCAGCCAGATCCGTTGTCGCCCTGAGTAAAATCAGGGTTCTCTTACCGGTATTGGTATTCACAGAAACAGTTTCACTTTTTAAATTAAAGTGTTATTTATATGCAGGAGTCTGGATTTAAGTCTAAGTTTAGTAGGAAGCCGCGGTAGAATTTTAAGCAGGGGACTGATGTGATGTAATTTATGCTGGAAAATCTACTCTGTATTCTCTCTGGAGAATGACTTTTAAGGAACCTGCAAGGAAGAAGAGAGTCTTTTTCTGTGGCCACTGAGTGATCTGGGCACATGTCTCTGGTCATCGGCGCGAGGGCAGAGCAGATGGCGTTCAGACAGTTAGTGTTTATGCTCGAGTCACCTGATTTGCTGTCGGATGTTCATCTTCAACTATTTCTATTACTTGGATGTGATTCTCTCTGGCATCAGATGTTCAGAAAAATCACTGTAATTTGGTAATTTCTTTGCATACATACACTGCTAATTTGGCAAAGTTGTTACTTTTTTTCCTCATTCTCCATTCATGTTCAGAAGTGTGATTCGCAAGCTGTAGGATGTAATTACTTTTCTGGATTGGAGAAGAATGAAGCAATGTTCTGTTTATTAAAAGGATATTAAACATGTGCCTATAGTCTGGCTTCTACATTAGGATTTAGACACAAGTTAAGAAAACTACTGGATAGAGACCTTTTCTCAGGGGCTTTGGAAAGGTCTTGGCCTCCTGAACTGCTTCCATGAATTATTTAACTTCCATTAACAAAGTTCCTTTTTTTAAAAAAATATTTTATTTTGGAGACAGGGGAGAGGAGGGAGAAAGAGAGAGAGAGAGAGAGAGAGAGAGAGAGAGAGAGAGAGAGAGAGAAACATGGATGTGAGAGGGAAACATCAATTGGTTGTCCTCTGCCTTCTGTAGGTGCCCCAGTGGGGGCAGAACGCAGAGTCCCCAACCGCGCACGTGCCCTGCCTGGAAATTGAACCGGCAGCCTTTTGGTTTGCAGGATGACGTCGAACCAACTGAGCCAAACCAGCCAGGGCTAATGTTCTTAAATTTTGTGTGTGTGTGTGTGTGTGCTAGGAGTGGTATATTAAAGCCCCAACACTGTATTACACATTTCTTTATTTACTTTCCCTTTTAAATCATTCTTGATGGCATATAGGAGAAGTGGGTATTTGCAACAATCAGTTTCCAGATCTTACTGGGTGAGAAGGGACTGATTCTATTTTAGGGAGGAAGGGGATGAATAAACGGAATGAATGCCAGGGATCCACTGGCAGGTGGCCTCGAGTCCTGGGGTCCCTGGTCACCAGTCTGTGGCAGACGTGCAGTAGGAGCACATGCCACAAAACAGGGTAGACTGTGCAAAAAAAAAAATCAAGAAAATATAAATAAAATGAAAAGGCATGACCTTACTTTTAAAAAAAGGAGATAACTTGGAACCATGAAGGGCAGCGTATGTACATTTGGGCTGTGCATTGGGGGTTGGACTTCCTGAGACCAGCAGGAACTAAGAGTTGCTGACAGCTGCTCAGTCCTGTTGTCAGGGGGAGCAGACGCCCAGTTTGGGCCTAAGAAGGACCGACTACAGAACTGGTTAGTCTGGGTCCCTGGGCATCTGCTCCGTAGCTCCCACTGACAGGTTGGCACAAGGCCCTGAGGTGCCTTCTGGGTAAAAAAAACACCAAAAGGAGTAGTACCATGCTTGAAGTGTCCTTTAGGGACACCCACCAGTGGGGCAAGGATGGGGCTATGTGATGGTGTCACCAATGGATTTCTGGGCAGGGGATCATATTGGAGCTCCAGCGTGCAAATAAAAATACCCTTCGCGACAGCATGGATGGACCTGGAGAACTAAGTGCGATAAGCCAGTCGGACAAAGACTAATACCATGCAATTTCACTGACATGTGGAACCTAATGATCAAAATAACCTAACAAACAAAATAGAAACAGACGCACAGATGGAGAACAGACTGACAGCTGTCAGAGGGAAGGGGAGTTGGGGGGGCTGGGTGAAAAAGGCGAAGGGATCAAACAAACAAAACAAAAAACAACGCGCAGACACAGACAACAGTATGGTGGTGACCAGAGGGAAGGGGAGGTGGGGTGTGGGGAGGTAGAAGAGGGTACAGGGGATAAATGGTGATGGAAGGAGACTTGACTTGGGGTGGTGAACACAACGATACAATATACAGACAGTGCATTACAGAATTGTACTCCCGGAACATATGCCATTTTATTAACCAATGTCACCCCAATGATTTCAATAAAGAAAAGCGATGGCATGTCAAAAATATCATGGTTGAAAGTCAAGTACCACAACAGTTTCCCAAACTAGTATATCTTACAACATTTCCCCACAGGAATAGGTATTTTGGAAAACAAATGTTCTGTGATTGGTTGTGAAGTGTTGTGCTAAACATATTTAAACGGCCTCCTTTCTAGGCTTCGAGTCCTCTTTCTGGGGTCATGTGAACAGACTCAAGGCAGACCTAAGGGCTTTCACTCCTGCTGGTTGTCCAGGACAGCCTTGAAAAGCCCACATTCTCCCAAAGCATCCTGGGTGTCCCTGGAATATTTGAAGAGTTCTAGAGAGCCTCCCAGTGACTCTAACGTTGGGCCACATGTTACTGCCGCCCTAGTTCCTCGCTGCACACTGCCCCTGCTTCTGCCCTTTCCTGCTGGGCACAAGGTCCCTTGCCAGGAGCAGCTGGTCCTTCCACTCCCTCCTCATGGGCACGGTGGGCATTGCCGTCAATGCACTGGAAATTATAGTTTGCTTGCTTATCAACGATGAAGTGGATGGAGACAAATGCCAACCAAATGTTCTATTTTACAGACTTTTCACCATCTTAGCAGCCATGTATTACCGGTGGGGATGAAGTTATTGACTTCTAAGGCCTGGCATTTTGGCCCTACTTCCTGAACCGAAGAAGCCGGAGTCCTGGGCTTGGTGGCTCAGGACAGGCACAGTGTCTTCCTCCAGTGGGTGGAAGGGGACTTGGTCTGCTGTTTGGCTATTTGAGATGCGGAGAAGCAGGAAGCTAGACTCAGGCTCCGGAATAGCTCCTCAGGAAGGCTCCGCACCTTGTGGGGCAGGATGTAGATCGCCTGCCCGGCTGTTGCTTTCCCTTTGTTCATTGTACAAACCTATGGGAAACTAGCACCTCATTTCAAATCATGGACATCTGAGATTAATACTAATTATTAGTATATAATAAAGGAAAAATGCAAACCAATGGGGACGGAATATAATTTTCTAAGTGGGCCATCAGGAAAGCTGACTCTGTAACAGAATCTACCTGCTAACATTGCACCACGCACTAATGCGGATGAAAGAGATCAATGTGAGAGGTGAAACTATATAACGCTGTCATAAGAGCACATAGGTGGATGTTTATTTTTTCATGGGAAGGAGAAGGATGTTCTTTGCTAAACACAATAAAGGAAATCAACAAAGAAAAGATCAACAAATTTGACCCCACGAAACATAAAACCGTTGCTAAGTCAAAATAGACCAGAAACAAAGACTCAATGTTACTAAAAGGGAGATAGAATAGTAATTAAAATTAATTACTCTGGGCACTCTCAGAATCTCTTTTTGGAGACCAGCATTGATGAAATCAATGAGTGGTCATTTAAAATGTACAGAACCCTTAACTCAGCAATTTCACCATCATGAATTTATTGTACACATATATTTATAAGTGCACAGCAAGGATGTTAATTGCTCTATTGTGTAACAACAATTCAAACTGGAAACAACCTAATTTACCATCAGTAGTGGCTCTGTTTAATATATATTTTTTGCATCCATACAATAGAGTGGAATGTAGCCAGTAAAAAGAATGAGGTAGCTATGTGTGTGCATATGAAAAGATTTCAAGAGCCCCTTTTCCAAGGTGGAAAAATGATCTATATGAGAGAATGCTTGCTTTTTTGGTTAGAAAGTGTATGTGTTGGTATTTCCATAACTTCTTTTTATAAAATAATATAAGAAACTATCCACAGGGGCTACTTCTGGGGAATAGCACTGGAATGTGGTTGAAGACTTTCGTAATTTTATTTTTTCACATATCTAGTTATTACCGTTATTTTAAGAGTAAATAAAATGTTCTATTTGTTTTATTAAGAGCACATATTATAGTCTGACAGCTCTGGGACTAACCTTGTTACAAATTTGAGACAATTACTTTATTTCTCAGACTCTTATTTTACTCATTTAAAATGGGAAAAATAATAGTGTCTGCTTTATAGGATTTTTCTAAAGACTAAATGAGACAATGGCATATACAAGGCACTCAATAAATGTTTGCTATTCTTAGTATTAATGTTCAAAATGTAATTTGAAATTATCTGTTGGTTTTTTAAACTATTTTTCTTTGCACTATTATTATTTTGAGTGGTAGCTCTAGGGATTATTAAAACACAATTCTTTGTGTTTCATAGTTCACTCAGAATGGCTAGAGCACCAGTTCCCAGAAAATACAGAAACCTCGCAAGTGTATGGCCCATTTCTCCTCTTGCCATGTCCTTTATGTGGTTTTGTTATGTATCGAATCTACATAAATTATAAAGCCAACAAGATAATATAAAATGATACTCTGATGATATTAAAAAAGGGGGATGTATACAGCATGGTGACTAAAATTTTGTTAAGTGATATAAAGTGATGATACTAAGATAATCTAAAATGTATAAGATAATATCTTGCTTTAAATAGTCATATGCACTTTAAAGGAATTAACAGGAAAATAGTCTTTTCTCCTTGAGCAGAGAGTTACACTTTGGATGCTTTCCATTTTTTTTGTGGTGACCCGTATTTCCATCTGGTATCCTTTGCCTTCACTAAAGAACAAGCAGAGACATTTCTTGTTGCAGGTCTGCTTTATATATTTTATATAGCCCATTTAATGTGCATATTTTTAGAAATTGATTTTAGGGAGAGAAGAAGGGCTGGGGAAGAGAGAGAGAGAGAGAGAGAGAGAGAGAGAGAGAGAGAGAGAGAGAGGGAGAGAGGGAGAGAGGAGGGAACATTGATTTGTTGCCTCCTGTACTGGATCCGACTGGAGACCAACCTACAGCCTAGGTATGTGCTCCAACCAGGAATCGAACCCACAACCTTTTGTTGTACGGGATGACACCACAACCCACTGAGTGGCCTGGCCAGGGCTCTGACATTGTTCTGTGTGTAAACATTACTCTGCCTGATGATGGAGCCTGGCGGCAGATCCTGCGCGGGGCATGCAGCTGTGTTACTGGGGTAGATTCTGCAGAAACTGAGGGCCGAGCCGGCAAGACCTGACGGCGCCTGCGGCAGTGGGCGCGTAAGGGAGGAAGAAGGGAGGCAAAGGTGATCCCCAGCTTTCTTGCTTGGTCGGTAAGGGTGAGTGCAGTCCCACTTAAGGAAGGAAGTGGGAATTGGGGCGGGGTGAGGAGATGCTGAGGTCATTTTTGCACACGCGATGGTGCCATGTCCGCATGGTGCGCCTCTGTCCCGAGGCCGATGGACACACAGGCCTGGGGCTCCGAAGAGAGGTCTTCATTAAGGATCAGAGTGACTCGTGTGTCACCAGGGAATGGGTGATACCAGAAGCAACGAGTTTGCTTGTGTTCATTCAAGGAAATGCGCAGAGAGGAGAGAGGATCGGCCTCAGGGCCACACTCAGCAGCGGCGGTTTCAGTCGGGCGGTGGGGAGAAGCCAGATTTCAGAGGCGGGGAGTGAATGGAAGGCGAAAATGAAAGAGTAAGTGGAGGAAACCCTTTCTAGAAGCTGGATTGCAAAGGGAGACGGCTGGAGTTTCCCCTTTTCCCCCTTCGCTCCGTGTGAGAACAGAGCGTGGTTTTCTTACGTTGATTGGAAGAAGCAAACGCGAAGGATGGAGGCATAGCCGCTGAAGGCCGTTCTTCGCAGGCGGGACGGAGGTTTGCGGTGCAGCGGGAAGGCAGAGCCGCAGGCCAGGCACAGGGCAGCGCTTCCGCTGCGACAGGAGTCAGAGCGAAGGGTGGGCTGGGTCCTGGTTCCCGACCGCCCTTGGGGAAGGGGCAGGACAGCGCACATTTGGAAAATTTCTGCCTGTTTTCTCAGTGGAGTGGAAGGTGGGTGCGGAGAGCTAAGTGGACAGGTGATTTAATGCGAGTAGATAGATAACTCTTGAAATAGTCACCTGGAGATTCAAAGAGAGAATCAATTAGGGAAATGGTAGGATCGAGGAGGCGGAGACGGGGGTCTGTGAATCTGCTCCTTTTGCCCGCTGCAAAAGCCAGAAGCACCATCCAGAGAGGAATGAGCTTGGCATTATAAACTTGCCATAAATATGTTTGTAATAGAAGTTCCCACTCTTTTTCCTCCTGTGAATTCTCCACATCTGGTGACATTCAACAGCCACCCACCAGCCCTGAAGGCCTGACATCTTTTCAGCCGTGTGGCATTGGAGCTTTCCTCTGAGGCATTCTCGTCCGTGGTTATTTGGATGCAGGTTATGTGGGTCTTTGCATACACCTGCCTGCAAGGAAATCTAGATGTTCGTTGAAGCACACAATTCCCGCAAAGTCATTGCCTGAAAGAGAATACCTTCCCATTTTGGGAATGATCCGCGTGGGACTTCACAGCCAAAGCCCCGTGAGCTCCCTAAGGCCTCTGCTGAGACAGAAATGCTTCCATTCAGGGTGTTTCATGTGGGATATTTTTAGTAGCCATTGATCTTCTGTAGAAGCTATGCATCATGCTCCTGTTTCTTTCATTCATGTGCTCGCAAAAGCTTTTTTTACTGAGCCTGAAAGGGAAAAATGTACTGCAGGAGACTCTGAAAGGCATGAATGTAGAGATCCACTTGAGTTTTACGGGAATCCCAAAGCACTGTCAGATGAGGTCTGAATTCAGAGCCTGACCTGCTTCTGGAGGGCAGGTGCCGTTTGCTGACAGGCAACGCTGGGGCAAACTCTTTGCACTAGGGAACAGGAAGGCGGGAGAACAGAGGTAGGGAGCTGACAGGCTGAGACTAACAAGGACATTACAGATCAAATTAGCCTATATGCCAGTGGAGGAGTAGGGGAAAATCATATCCGTTTAGAGAGGCAAAGGGCAGCACACAAGGCGAAGCGATGCTAATTGGCTGTAGTTTAATTGGATGACAACAGCAAAGCAGAGGAGCCACCAGAGTCTACTTTGTTCATTCACGCATTTACTCACTCACTCGCGGACCGGGTGTCTTTGGGCTGGCCCCGGAGAAGAGGCAGGCTTCAGAAACGGGCTGGGGGGGTGGGGGTCCCCCATGGAGGGAGTGGCAAGGAGCCATGGTGGAGACGCAGCCAAGAGACAGTGGTTTCATGAGCTTAGAATGAAATGTGTCTAGGAGAGCAGTTTACACCAGATCGGATAGAGTCTTGAGTTCTGGGACAAAGACTTTGTCATGGGTTTTGTAACATGACTTTTGCAAAGATCACTTTGGTAGGGATAAGAAAGCTGTATTGGAAGGGAGAGAGATTGGAGGTCATGAGGCCAGCTGAAAAAGATTGGGGGGAGGCCCCCTGATAAAGGCTAAGGGCCCTTGAGTCAAGGAAGTGACCAGGGGCCTGTAGGAGAGGAGAGACATGTGAACATTATCAAGGAGCTGACTGTCCTGATTGGGCAGGGCATGACCACAGATAGGCCACGAGCTGTACGGGATGAGGGACTCGAGGCTGCAAACCCAGGGGACCATGAGGATGGTGGGGCACTGACCACCTAGACTAAAATGCTCCCCGATAATTTGCCAATACACCCTTTGTGCTCGCGGATATTTTTTCTGGTTTTTAAGTTTACTTTGTTTTCCTTATCTTTCCCACTAGAAAATATGCTTCATGCAAGTGGAGAACTTATTTGTCTTCACCAATAGGTCTCTGCTTCCTAGACCTGTGTCTGTCACATAACAGGTGTCAACAAATACAGGGTGGGACAAAAGAAGGCTCATAGTTGTTCCTATGGAAAATAATACAATAATTAATAAATAATAGTACACAAATAAACACTGTATTTCACATACTCACAACTATAAACCTACTTTTGCCCCACCCTGTATTTGTTCAATGCATGCAGAGTAGCTTCTTTTTAAAAAATAGAAAACAATGACAGGAACAATAAGTAGTCTAAGAGAGAAAATAATTTTGAAAATTATAATAAATTATCTAGCCCAAGTCTCACCAGCCATGTGAAATTAGCAGTATCTTAGTGCTTAATCTCAACTTTTTAATCTATAAAATAAGGGTAATATTACTTTTCCCAGTCTGTGAATTTGAACATAAACTCATATAATGAGTAGGAAAGCACTTTGGAAAACTAAAAGTGATGATTCAAATGTAAGATCTCATTAGGAAAGAAGGCAGTGTTATTGTTTTTAATGTATTCTCTAGAAGAGAATGTAAGTGTTCTAAAGTGAATTATTTCTAGAAATTATGAAAGATACTAAATTCTCCTTTTTTGCCTTTGACATGATGTTGTGACTGAGAGCATTAGCTGGGTGCAGCTGCGATGTATCAGTCCAAAGAAACACCCAGCTGGCCTTTCTCCAATTAAATTTCCTCTAGATAAGCCTTGGTAATTATAAAATGACCAAACTAATAATAAAAGGTGTAGTTTCCTGGAAAATGAATCTAACTTTTGTCAGAGAGAGTACTGAGTAGTAATATGTCTTAGGGTTTTTATGGAGACAGGGTTTCCACAAAGTTCAAACGAAATGCATCATGGTGTTTTAGAAGTCACAAGGTGACTATCTCCCAGCATGTCATTAATCAATGTTTAAGGATTTTTGACAAAGAGAAAATATCCTTTGCTCTCCTGGGGCCTTTGCTGAGAGTTTCCTTTGGAAAGGCTGCCATCCACTCTGCATGTCATGAAAAGCTGACTCTGCTCCAGCTGCAGATTTGTGAGTCAGAGCCCAACAGTCACACTGGAAGAGCCAAGAAGGAGAGGATTTGGAGTAAGAATTTCAAGTAGATGGGGCCTGACAAGACAGGGTGTGGAGGGAGCGGCAGGCGATGCTCCGGGTCCCGGGCGCCGCGGGTCGCCCCCAGAGAGGGCCAGGGCTGAGCCGCCCAGGGCTCCAAGCCGCAGAGGGCAGCGGGAAGAGCAGAGGGTGACGACGCTGTCCATCCTGTGGACTATCCCAAATCCAGCATCTCTTCACACTGAGAGGTGGTTTATTTACTTCTTGAAAACTTTAATAGGGAGTCAGCAACAACCTGCGTGCCATGCTTGAGAATAAATGAGGCAATCTCTGATCTTACTAGCATGTGGATTTCCCAATCAAGAAAGTATTAGAGGACTTTTCTGTGATTTTCTTTAGTATACCAGCTGTTGAAGAAAGATACCTTTTTCTAATTGATTTTTTTGAGAGATTGAGAGAGCAACATCGATTCATTGTTCCACTTATTATGCATTTATTTGTCGATTCTTATTTGTGCCCTGACCAGGGATTGAACTGGCAACCTTGGCAAATTGGGATGATGCTCTAACCAATGGAGCTACCCAGCCAGGGCAAAGAAAGTATCTTAATCATATGACATCTTAGCCACATAACTTATGCTACCTGTGCAGCCTGACGATGCCTTTTGCCTCCAGAGATGCCATCATAAAATAGCCACTGGCCACCAGAGAGTATTGACATTTTACGTAAGGTTCTTTACAGGTAAGCTCATGTAATCTGCACAACAAACACATGAGGTAGATGTATTATTTCCTTTGTAAGTGAGGAAAGGGAGGCTTCCAGAAGGCCAAGAGCCTTGGCTCATAGATACGCAGTGAACGGCTAGCATTCACATTTATACCAGTTTGACTCTAAAATCATGCTTTGTTTAAGGAAAAAGTTAAATAAGTCCCATCGAAGGGCTGCTTCTCTGGGACGTTCTGTTTGCCCAGCTCAAGGAGAGCGGGACGGATCGCTTACGCAGTCACTTGGCCTTCAGTGACGCTGGGTAAAGTGAGACTTTGCTGAGCTCTGCTTCTCTCCCGTTCTCTTTTCATCTGACTGCACTGACTTTCACCTTTTTCCTTTTGATGCCATTGACCCGGCCAACAACCTCAGGGCACGCTGTTCCAGTTTCCCAGGCAAGAAGCAAAGAAGCTGCTTTATTTAAAAATCCTATGTCTGGAGTTGTTCTAGGGAGTTTAGTGCTCAGGAGAGACGACCACATGGAATTTCAAAGTGCCTTAGGCAAAGGTGTTCCCCAAGGAGATTCCACAGGCTGGAAAGCCACCTTCTCCCCAGCAAGACGTGGGACAGCTGGCGTGGGTGGCTGAGTCAGTGTGAAAGCCTAGACTTGCCTTGCTCCGTTTCTCCCAGTCCTGCTAGGAATTCAGTGTAGCCACACCATAACTTGGACTATCACGCCCGTCCAAAAAGCCGCATGACCTGGCCTCTGCCTAAGTTTCCAGTTTTGTGGTCTGACCTAGCACACCGCGGTTTTTGAGTTCGTTGACCAGAATAAGTTTAGTTTTCTTGCTTTAGACCTGTTAAGAAGCAGTTTCCTCTGCCCTTCTCTTGACCATTCTATGGGCAGCTTCTAGGGTCTTTGCTAATGGCCATTTTTCAGAGTGGCTGTTCCCAACTGTCCCCTCGGAAGGAGACATCAAGTCACTGTCTACCTCATCTCTCTCTTCTCCTCCCCCCACCCTCAGGTTTTTATAATCAACTACTTTATTGTTTATTTACTGTTTTATCATTTCTTTATTTTCTCTAGGAGAGAGGCAACCTTTCCAATGTGTTTCCTCAGCATCTTTAGCACCAAGAACAGTAGCACACTCCTAGCAGAGAATCACAAGATGTTTGTGAGAAAATTACAGATGTGTGTTCATTTATATGAAATAGGGAATACTGAATAGGGAAGAGGGTATACTGAAAGACGAGACATTGTCAGTAGTGTCTCTTCATGAACAAGACAGATGTGTGTGTACAAGGGGGGACCCCCCAAAACCCAGAAATTATTTATAAGAAAGCTGTGTACTTGTTCTTACACGTTGAAACTTCAGTCACCTTCAAAGTACTCTCCATTTGATGCAATATACTTATTGAGACTTTTTTCCACTGCTCAAAACAGTTATTGATTTTGATGCCTTTTAGTGCTGCTGGTGTTTCTTGTTTCACCTCTTCCACACTGGCAAAACGTTTCCCTTTGAGGACTTTTTTTCACCTGAGGAAACAAAAAGTTGCTTGGGGAGATATCAGGTGAATAGAGAGGGTGGGGCACGGGGGTCATGTGGTTTTTGGTCGAAAACTGCTGAACTCTCAGTGTGGTGTGGGCAGGTGCGCGCGTAAATCACCCATCATAAAATGGGCAAATGCGCTGAGTCTTCAGAAAAATTCACTGAAGCTGAACACAGCTTCTCCCAACAATGCCAGCTGGTGCGCTGATACAGATGGGTTCCTAGAACACTCCCCTAGGGGGGAAGCCTGTGCTACAAGGGGCCCACTCTCCAGGAGATTGATTCCATTTTGGGGGGACCCCCCCTTATAATCTATGTGATATCTATCTGTCTAACTGTAATTAACAGATCAATCAACCAGATAGGCTCTTTAAAAACATAATGCGGATCATACCAATCTCATTCTGAAAATCTTTCAAGGCTGAAGAAGGCCCTGGGCGCCCTCCCGGCTCCCGGCCTCTGTGCTGGTTCTCCCACAGGCCCGGCAAGTTGCTGCTTTCGGACGCTGGCTGTGGCTCTTCGTTCTGCCTCTCACGCTCCTCCCCTGGACCTGTCCCTTACCTCCTTCACATCTTTGCTCAAAAAGACCTTTTTAAGAGGTGGTGCTAATGTCTCTGTTTGCAGTTTCAATCCATGTCACTGCAGGTTGTCCATGCGCCCAGTTTTCTGTATTCCGCTCATTATTCTCCACAGCATTTAGCAACTTCTAAAGGGCTCTATATTTAGTTACTTTATATATTTATATATTTGATGTACTTATTTATTATTTTTAGTTGATATTTATATATTTAATCTTGATTTTTTTCCCCATTACCATTCAGGCCCCTTATACCCTCTCCCTCCAGCAATCGCCACACTGTTGTCTGTGCCCATGAGTCCTTTTTCCTTTTGCTCAATCCCTCCAGCCCCCCATCCCTCCCTCCCACTAGCTGTCACCCTGTTCTCCATCCATGGATCTGCCTCTGTTTTGCTTGTTAGTTCAGTTTGTTCATCAGATTCCACATATGAGTGAAATCATATGGTATTTATCTTTCTCTGACTGGCTTATTTCACTTAGCGTAATGTTCTCCTTAAGCTGTATTTATTGTTTATTGTCTGTCTCTTTATACTAGAATATAAACTTGGGGGGAATAGGCATTTTTAACTTTTTATGTCTCTCATATCCCAATTCCTCAAAGAGTTTCTGGGATGTAATAGGTTTTCCATGCTCTTTGTTGAAATAAATGTTACCAAATTAAATGCTTATGTTCTGAGGACCTTAAAGTTTGATGGATCCTGTGGCTGCAAGTGTTTGGCTCCCAAACCTGTTTATTATAACCTCAGATTTGCAATTCAGCCTAGATGTAGCCCTATCTTAGTGAAATTTCATATCACCAAGGTTAGTAAGATGCCTGAAACCTCTTTAAAAAATAAAGGAAAACCAATTTACCTACATGCAAATAAAAATCAGATTTCATTGGTTGTCATAAATTAAGACTATTTTAGGGTTTAAAGGAAAAATACTTTTTGTAAAACTCTATACATTTCTAAATTATCAATCCATTATAAGAGCAAAGTAGATATTTCTTTTTTCAGAATGCAATGCTTTAAAATGTTTAACTCCTACAAAGTTTCTAAAATAGTGCTTGAGATTGTACTCCAGAGAAATGAAAAACGAGTTTTAGAAAAGTGAAGCCACACCTAAGAAACAGTGGGCCAGAGCTAGTAGAGGAATAAAAATAAAGAAAGAAAAGTGTGCTTTGACAGGCGGTAGAGGCCCCAGAATTGGAGAGGAGGGGTTGGCAGCAGAGAGTGCGAGGTGAGCGCCCGCCCCAGCCTTGGCGCAGGCACGGGGTGTCGGGGTGCGTGCGGGAAGCTGCGGGTCAGAAGGAAGGCTGCCGCCTTCCTGCTTCGAGGGGAAGAAGGCAATGAGGCGTGCATCGACACCCAAAAAGCTGTAAAGGAACATAATGGTCAAACTTTGACAAAAAATGGACCGACATGAATAAAAAGAGAAAAAAAACCCCTATTATTTCAGCATTTTTGTTTATTTTATTAAAGCAAAATTTTCTTACAATGAAAAGTATAGCCCTGAAGTAGACAAATGCGTACACATGTGTTACCTACACTCCATCATTTCAAGAAATTCCCCTCATTCCCCTTTCCTAAAAATCTCTGCTACCCTCCAAACTCACCGGCTACGTGTATTCTGTTTCTTTTATCATAGATTAGAACTTAATTTAAGTGAAATACAGCACTCTTTGGTGTTGGTTTTTGGATCAGTGTAATGTCTTTCTTTCTTTTTTTTACATTTAAGCATGTTCCTCTTAGTATTCATACTTTGTTCATTTTTACTGCTTGATAAGACTTTAATGTATACATGCATTACAATTTGTTTCCTCTTTTTCCTATTGATGGGCATTTTGGCTACGTCTGGTTTTGGGATACTTTGTATGAAGTTGCTGTGAATATTCTTATACAGATATTTTTGCCATCATTTGTATTTATGTCCTTTAGGTACATATGCAGGACTGCAATTGCCAAGTCATAGGATAGGTCTATCTTCAATCTTATGAGAAACCGGTTGAGAGTTTTGCAAAGCTCGTTTTATATTCCTAACAGTAATGTAATATGAAATTTCACGTTGTTCCACACCCCTGCCAACATTTAACCAGCTGCTACTGGTTAACCAAATCCAACATTTAGTCAACATTCAGACCAACTGCTGTTAGTTTGTGAAATTTTAGCCGTTCTAATGGGTTCGTAGTGCTGTGTCATCATGGTTTTGGTTTCAGTTTTTCTTACAATTAATGGTGAGCACTTTTTCACATGTTTATTGACCATTTTATCTTTCTTTTGGAAGCATCTGTTCAAGTTTTGCCCATTTAAAAAATTGAGTTGTCTCTTTACTATTAAGTATAGAGATTCGTAATATGTTATGGAAAAAAGTTCTTTATTAGATGTATGTGTTGTGAAAATTGTTCCTCTCTCTGTGATTTACCTATTTAATTTCTTATAGCTTTTTGGTGAGCTGACATATTTCATTTTGATGAAGATGAATTTATCAATATATTTTTATGATTTGTGCTTTCTGTGTCTTAAGAAATCTTTGCTTATCTCAAGGTCATGAATATATTCTCCCATATTTTATTATAGAAGCTTTATGATTTTTGCTTTTTCATTGGTCTATAATCCATCTAAAATTCATTTTTGTCTATAGTGTGAGACAGTGGTTAGGGGTTCAATCATATGCATATGTAGTTGTTTCAGGACCATTTGTTAAAATTTTCTTTCCCCAGTGAATTGCTTTGATGCCTTTATAAGTGGGTGCACTTCTATATCCTCTTTTCTGTTCCCTTGATCTGTTTGTCAGCAGATTGGGAGAGACCAATAGATTTTTCTTCCCTTCGTGATTTTTGTTCATTTAAGATTACATTTTTTGTGTGTGTTTGTGTCTAATAAGAGGATAATCTAAAAACTGTAATAACTATTTATTGCTTCTACTTTTTAGCTGTCACTATTTAGGAAAAAAATTTTAATTCTTTTAAATTTTTAGTTATTTTTTTAATTTTTGAAGATAAATCCTCTTTTACTTTCTTCTTTTAATTTCCTTGGATTGGGGGGGGGGTGACAGTGGTTAATAAAATTATATAGGTTTCAGGTGTAACACGTCACCTGTATATTGTGTGGTGTGTTTACTGTCCACAGCCAAGTCCCCTTCCATCGTCATTCACCCCCCTTTACTCCTTTCCAACTCCCCCGACCCCCTTTCCCCTTGGTACTCACCATACTGTTGTCCGTGTCTATGGGTCTTTTCTTTCTTAACCCTTTCAACTTTTTCACCCAGATTCCAACCCCTTCCCCTCCGACAGCTGTCAGTCTGTATCCATGAATCTATTTTTATTTTGTTAGTTTATTTTCATTAGATTGCACTTACAAGTGAGATCATATGGTACTTGTCTTTCTCTGACTACCTTACTTCACAGAGCATCATAATCTCCAGGCCCATCCATCATTCCTCCTGTTGCAAAGATTAAGATATGCTTTTTTATTTTTTAACCAGCCTAGTAGTATTCCATTGTGTAAATGTACCGCACAGCCATTCTACTAATGGGCACTCGGGCTGCTTCCAAATTTCGGCTATTGGAAATAACATTGCAATGAACATAGGGGTGCATATATCTTGTCAATTGAGTGTTTCAGGTTTCTTCGGACATATTGCCAGAAGTGGAATTGCTAGGTTATAAGGTAGTTCCATTTTTAATTTTTTGAGGAAACCCCATACTGTTTTCCAAAGTGGCTACTCCACCAGTTTGCATTCCCAGCAACAGTGCAAGAGGGTTCTCTTTTCCTCACATCCTTGCCTGCACGTTTTATCTGTTAATTTATTGATGTAGAATTATTTAAATCTCTGAAAAAAATTCAGCTTCTTTAAGTGAAGAACAAGTGGTTTGATGACATGGTTTGTAAGAGCTCAGTGGTTTTTCACTTCTCCAGTTGTTAGCCTTTGCCCTCTGAGTCAGATGATAATTTCAGCAAAATTCCACTGTGTCCTTTCTTCAGTGGGAAGCAGAGAGTCTGGTGTCACCCGTGTTCTCTGTGTGTAATCAGATTTATGAGGGTCCAAGGAAACGGGGATGCTTGAGGTCTCTCTGGCAGCCTCGTATTGATGAGAATCTGCTTTCACCAGATTTAATGCTTTCTCTAATTGAGCCGCTGAGTGCAAAGACGATAGTTTTACTCTGCTGAAAGCACCTTACCTTCTCTGTGGCAATTGTGGCTTCCTGAATAATGAAGCTGGGACTAGGATAAGATTTCTTATTGTAACTCATCAGTCCCTCGCGTTACCACTCTGTGACCGCAAATAGGTTATACTTCCTTTTGGTAGCTTTTCTTCCAGCACAACCCCCCACCACCTTGCTCAATATCAGCCCCTCCCTGGACCTGGTGATTTCTGCAACTCAGTGTGTAGCCTGGAATCAAATTCCTTAAATATCTCTTTCTCGTTCCCTACATGCTGCTTCTGAAGCTTATAATATAGCTGAGCTTCTGGTTCGTTTCTCTCTCTCTCTCTCTTTTTCTCTGCCCCCCTCCCTGCCCATCCCCTCTCTCTCAGCCATTAGGAGGCATAACACTAATCCACATTCCCCTCAATATAACTGAGACAATGTACGACTTTTTAACAAGGCTTTGCCGAAGACTTGGGGCAATTGGAATGCTATTCAGAGCCATCATAAATGGACACTGAGGCCGCACAGACAAATCTGACAGAAGTTCCTTAGCAGGTCAGCCTCCTATTTCCTCGGAATAGAAGGCCTGCTCTCCCTGGGAAGGGCCCTCTTCACGCGGAGATGCTCCCTGTGTTAACATTCCTTGGAGTCCAGGCCTCCCTCTTCTCCAGAATTCATTTCTACAGGATTAATTTACTCCCAGGGTTACTTTTTGGTTCAGATAATCATTTATGTTTTCATTATGCATCAGTAATTATTTAAACATTTAATTTATTTATTTATTGAGAGATGGGAAGGGAGGGAAATGAGAGGGAGAGAAACATGGATGTGAGAGAGACATTGACCAGTTGCCTCTTGTGTGCTCCCCAACCAGGAACCGAACCTGCAGCCCAGGCAGGTGCTCTGACCGGGCAGTGAAATGGCAGCCTTTCACCTCGCAGGATGCCGCTAACCGACTGAGCTGCACCTGTCAGGGTGCATCAATAATTATTTAGATTTAACTGGGGTTTCAGTTGTTTATATGCTACCATTTTTATCTGGAGCCCACATTATCTTCTTTCTAAGTGACTTTTTTTTCTTTCTGTTTTTGTTTTTGCTGGACTAGATTCTAGGTAATTCTTTCAGGGAAGGTCAATGAATGGTCAACTTTCTAAGTGTATGGTGATCTGAAATTGTCTTTATTTTTCTTCTCCCACTTGAATGTTAGTTGGATTGGGTCTAAGATTTTGTGTGTGTGTTACGTGCTGGTAAATTAGCTCTGACTCCTGGCCACTCTGTGAGTGATGTCCATGCATTCCTGTCCTGTCTGAGTCATTTTTCTTAAAAAAAGAGAGTTCCCCAGTGTTTTCCTGTGTTTAATGCTACCAATTAGATACCTTATGATAGTTTCTTTTTTTGTTTTATTTTTTAATTGAATTTATTGAGGTGACACTGGTTAATAAAATTATATAGGTGTTGGGGGGGGGGTACAATTCTATAATACTTCATCCGTATATTGTATTGCATGTTCATGACCCCAAGCCAAGGCCAATTTGTTTGTTTTCCTTTCTTTGTTTTTCACCTAATCTTTTGAGTTCAGAAATTTTATTGCTGTGTATCTAATTATGGGACGTGGGTCTTTTTTTTTTTAAATTAGTTGCCTGACATTCTTTGAGATAAAGATTCTTCTCTTTAGCTCAGAAAAATTTTCTTCTAGATTTTAAATGATTCCTACTTCTTCAAGATTTCTGTCCTTCTTTTTAGATTTCTCCTTAGGTGGGTTCTGAAACTTATCCCTTCTATGTCATTTAACTTTTTCTTCATATTTAATGAATCTAATTCAGCTGTTTTTGTTTTGCTGTGGGAATATGCCTCAGCTCAATCATCTAACTTATTCATTTTTCAGTGTGTCTGTTGCATAATTCAGCCTATTTGTACATTTTTTATTTTTTCCCTTTTTTTCTATCTATACATTTTTAAAAGTTTGAGAAGCATATTAAATTTCAAAGATCTCTAGTTGTTTCTTTTCATGAGCTCGCTATCCTCCCAAATATGAAATGATCAAATATATTTATTAAGATATTATTTTATTAGCTGTATTAACTTTTTTTCAATTCTAGTTCTCCAGGTTTTGAAGCCATTGATGCTATTTCACAGTGTTGGTTTTATTCCAGATGGTGGTGATTCTGGCTTGTCCATTTATCTTTGTGTTTGGGGACACCTGCTTGCCCACCTAAGGAAGGAACTTTGATTATAAGGTGCTACTTACAGTGATTGCTGGGGAAGGGTGAGATATTTTTCTGGTGGAGTATATGAACAGCTTGTTTTTCTATTACAGGGGCTTGTGTTTCCATATGTTGTTAAGGTGGGGCACTGCCCAGATTTTCCAACCATGTTTTTGCTGCTGTTCTGGAGTGGAGTCAACACCTTTGCTGCCAGCCAGTCAGCATGAGCCCGAGACGGCACGGGGAACATGCTGCCTGCTAACTCTGCCTGTGGAACTTCAGCCTCTCCTCACTGTCATCTCCACACCTGCCTCTGGCGTGTGTTTCCTGGCAACCGTTTTCTTTATCAATATGACCCGAAGACTGATTTCTGTTTTTCTAGAACTTTATAGAATTTCCATAATATTTCACTGATGGAACTCTTTCTTGTTTCCTGGTATCCTAGATTTCTTATTTTTATGTCTACCTTTTATCTTATGTCTAAATTTGAGATGTTGGGAGAGGTGGGGATTAGGTACATGTGTTCAGTTTTGTTTCCATGTTACTCTTCTGCTCAAACCCCTCCAAGGGCTTCCCATCTTCTATAGAGTAGAATCTTGAGTCCCAGCCACAGCCTATTTTGCCCTTCATGATCTGCCCCTCAGCTACCTTTCTGGCCTTATTTTCTCCCAATTGTCCCCTGTTCATTTTGATCCACCCTGGGGCCCGGTAACACCCAGGGGTGCGCCTTCTGGCATCCCGCTGAGCCCTGGCTGCTTCCTCCTTGTGCCGAGAGCTCCTGCTTGGTCCTGCTTGGTCCTGCTGCTGTAGCTCAGCGTTCGCTCCAAATCTCCCATTAGTAAAGGCCTGGACAAAGACACATATGCCTCTTCTAAGAACAAAACACAGTTTTCCTACCTAAGGCAGTCTAAACCAGGTTTATAGACAAGACCATACCAAAAAGTGTCTAATCAGCAGGGGAAACCACTAACGCAATCCATTTGCTTTATTAAAGAGAAAGCTGTATGTATCTATAGGAAATTTCTGCATTGAAGCTATTTTATCCGTTCAGGAAACCTGCCTTGAAACAACAGATTGACATTTTTCTTGTATCTTCTTATCTGAGTTAAATCGTCAGGGCAGTTAATTTTCGTTCCAGGGGAGAGTGTATCCCAAGGACAAATAACAATCTTAATCCCAAAAGGCAGAAACTATTTACAAACTTTTCAAATGGCAGTTGTTCCCATTAAAAAAATACAGTGAAAATGAAAATTCTTAAAATCTATGGCATATACCATTAAATTAGGTAAAAAAAAAAACCAAAAAAACAAACAAAAAAAAACACCTTACTGGTAAATTATTGTCTGGTGAGCTACTTCTATAGAGATCTTCCCAGTTCTTCACCCTGAAGTAGCTAAGACAACAAGGCTGGCAACGAAATGCACAGTACTCAAAAGAAGTGTAATAGATTAGCTCCACCAAACACAAGGCTGCGTTAAAAAACAACTTGGTAACCACATCGTGAGACCGAGAGTCTAAGCTAGTTCCTTACCTCATCCCCACTGTCTGTCTCTTGGCTCAGCCTTGGAGGTTCATACTAGACAGAAGAATATTATGTTATTCCTAGGTTCTTATCTCAGAGACTCAGACAAAGGGTCTCAGTTTATCAGAGGTGTACCTAGTCAAAGCCCACTAGAAACCAGAAATTTCACTTGGACTGAAACACATTTACTTGCCCTCCGATGAGTTGATGAAAGCACTCAACAACTGACAAATTAAATGACAATGAAAACAAGGCCAATTCAAATAGTTCTGCTGTTGTAAGAAGTAGATCAAAATAGATTTTCCTTTATTTATGGGAGAGAATAAAGAAAATGATACCAACAAACTTAACACCTATTAAAATATTTCAAATACATGAATGTAAATAGCACTGAGAAGAGGAAGAACAGCCCTTTGGAAATAATTTGTTATCTCATCTTTTAAAATACTAAAAAATTATCATCCTCCATAGAGTATGATCCGGAATGGCCTCTTTAGGAGAGAAGTACATGCCACTGGTCTCACAGGGGACTTCCACCCCCACTCCCACACCCGCTTGTTCCTAAGCCCCGGAGGCGGAAGGGAAGACGGCTGACTTCCACAAGGCACGCCCACTGGCCCGCCAGTTGCTGAGAGCCTTCTTAGCAAGAGAGGCCCTTTGCTGAGCATTCACAGATCTTCACACTGGCTGTTCTTTTCTTTGTTACATTTGCTACAAATCCTTCATTTGTATTTTATGCCTTTTTTAATGAAGTCATTTGTCGGAGATATTCCTTGATGTGGCCAAGGCTAGTGATTTTAATTTATAAATTCTGTTCATTATCTTTTGTTTAAGAAAAAGTTTCCTATCCTAGTAGGAAAGATACAGTGTATATTTTACCTCTAATTCTTTGTCTGTTGTGTGAATTTTATTTTTAAAAGTAGATAATCACTTTTACTCACACTACTTAGTTAATGGTTAATTCTCCCATAGTAACTTGAAATGTCACTTTTATAATATATTAATGTCATTTATGTATGGGCTTGTTTCTGAACTCCTTATTTTATTAAAGATTTATTTGTCTAGTCCTATGGATTAACTGTCATAACATTATAATTCATCTTAATATTTGGTAGGACAAATTATTCCTTCTTGTTCTCCTTTTTCTTAATAATTTTGGCTGTTCTTACACATTTATTTTTCTATATTAATTTTAGAATTAGCTTGTCAAGTTCTAATAATAAATTCTTTTGAGGCTTTTATTAGAATTGAATTAACTTTATGGATTAATATAAAAAGTTTGACATCTTTATGATATTGAGTATTTCTATCCAATAGAATACAACATCCCTAATTTATTCTGTATAACTTTTATGCCCTTCAATAAAATTTTATAGTATTTTCTATAAAGATCTTACATATCTTTTATAAAGTTCATTCCTAGAAACTGTATAGTGTTTGCTTCTTTTATTGTAAATAAGATTTTTTTATAGAAAATATATTGATTGTGGTATGTTGCTCTTGTACCTGATTTCTTTGTCAAAATATTTCTTATTATTTCAATAGTCAAATTTTACAGAATTTTTTGGTATGGAAAGCTTTTTACTGAGACAGTGAAGCAGAAACCATAGATGAAATTTTTTGCTGTTTTTTTTCTCAAAAAAACAACAACACCCTAAGATTATAAAATACCATAAATAATTGAAAAATAACATCCTGAGACAATATTTGAAAAAAACACAAGATAGAAAGGTATTAATACTATTTATATGCAAAGGGGTTTACAATAAACAAAGGGAAAGATGATCGCCGTAATATAAAAATAGGCAAAGTTCACGAATAAGCAACTTACACAAAGAAATATGTGTCATCAACAAATATGAAACAAAGGTCAAGTGCATTGATAAATGGAATGTGCCAATTAAGATATGATAATTTGCTACCTATCAAATTGACAAAGGCAGACAAATGATAATTCTCATTGCTTTCATTAGTTTGGAGAAAGAGACCATCTTCAATACTGCAGACCTTTTTTAGGAGACTCTTTAGTATTACATATCATGAGCTTTAAAGTGGCCCTACACTTTGACTCAGTGATTTCACTATTAAGAATTCTGAGATATGGCCCTGGCTGGTGTGGTTCAGTGGACTAAGCACTGGCCTGAGAACCAAAGGGTCACTGATTCAATTCCCAGTCAGGGCACATGCCTGGGTTGCAGGTTAGGTCCCCAGTAGGGAGCACATGAGCGGCAACCACACACTGGTGTTTCTCTCCTTCTTTCTCCCTCCCTTGCTCTATCTCTAAAAATAAATAAATAAAATCTTAAAAAAATTCTAAGATATGTATTTCTGAAGCATATTAACGAGTGCACATGAATTTGAAGGATTTTATGTGGTTTAAAAAATTTGGCAAACTGCTGCCTTAAATAAGGATTTTGAGCACGAGAACACATAAATTTAAATGTGCTAACGTTCATTGTGAACTTCAAGAACATATTTTTTAAAATGTTCTTGTCTAAACTCTTTCAATCATAGAATCATTTTTTGGTCTGAGTACTTCAAGGGATTAGACCACCACACAATATGGCTTACTGGCCTTATTATGGGAGCCTGCAACGCTTCGCTATAAGGATGTTCATAATAACATTAAATATAACAGAAAAGTGGTTAATACTAAATATATGTTTAACAGTAGGCACTGTTTAAATAGAGCATGCTACCTCTATTTAATTGAATGCTGTACTCATAAAATATGTCTTAGAAGAATAATTAATGCAGAACATGTTTATGATATTTTATAATGTAAAAATCAGGCTATCAAGTATATAAGACACAGCAGGGTCCATACATGCATAGAAATAAGTATGGAAGGAGAATTATCAAAATGTTAATAGGTGTAATTGTTATCTCATGTAGTTATTTGTGACTCCAATTTCCTTATTATTCTCATTTTTTTCCCTATAATGAACATAAATTACCTCTCCTAAAGAAAAGCTTATTTTTTCAGTTATTGCAAAAAAGCTTTTATATTTCTAGAAATTAGTGACAAAAGTCCCTCCTTATACCACTCTATTCCATCTTTTGTTTGGTTTTTTGTTTTTGATCTCTATTGAATTCTGTGTGCGCTGTGAATTGTTTTTACTCGTAACTGCATTTAATAGTGTGTGCAGCTGTCCTTACGCTTTAAAGATGACATTTAATACACGAATTTTTAAGTCAGGCTATATCTTTGGTGCAGGAAATAATACCCTTTTAAAGCATCTGTTGCATTTTAAAATGTGTGTTCAGATAATATCTTTCCCATTAATTATTAACTTCATAACTGAATAGGTTACATGAAATCTGAACACTTCCTAGTGCTGAGGACATTACGTCATATGAACAGCAGGCCCACAAGAGCTTTGCCCCTTGAACAAACATGTATTTTGTATTTCTTTCTGCTTCCCAAACACTATTCACAGAAAAGTGGACCCTATAGAAATACTTCTATCAGACAAAATAAACTTTAAAACAAAGATTATAATAAGAGACAAAGAAGGACATTACATAATGATAAAGGGAGCAATCCAACAAGAGGATGTGACCCTAATAAACATTTGTGCACCCAACAGAGGAACGTCTAATTCTATAAATCAAATCTTAATGAACATGAAGGGAGAGATAGAGAGTAGTAGAGTCAGAGCTGGGGACTTTAACACCCCACTGACATCAATGGGCAGGTCTTCCAGACGGGAAATCAACAAGGAGACAGCGGCCTTAAATGACAAACGAGATAAAATGAATTTAATTGATATCTTTAGAGCATTTCATCCCAAAGCAGCTAAATATACATCGTTTTCAAGTGCATATGGAACATTTTCTAGGACAGACCACATATTAGGACACAAATAAAACAAGTCTCAATAAATTTAAGAAGAAATCATATCAAGTATGATTCTTGGACCATAAAGGTATGAAAGCAGAACTCAGTTACAAGAAAAATGCCGAAAGCACACAGACATGGAAGCTCAATAACACGTCACTAAACAATGAAAGGGTCAATAATGAGCTCAAGGAAGAAATCAAAATTACCTTAAACAAACGAAAATGAGAACTCAGCCCAAAACCCATGGGACACAAAATTCATAGCATCACAGACCTATCGCAAGAAACAAGAAAAGTCTCAAATAAACCATCTAACTTTACACTTAAAAGAACTTGAAAAAGAACAACAAACAGAGCCCCAAGTGAGTAGAAAGAGGAAAATAATAAAGATCAGAGCAGAAATAAACAAAACAGAGTCTAAAAAAACAATGCAAAACCCCAATGAAACCAAGAGCTGGTTCTCTGAAAACATAAACAATATTGACACACCTTTAACCAGACTCATCAAGAAAAAAAAGGACCCAAATGGAATCAACTTGTCTATCTCTAGGACAAAAATTGTTATTTTTATTGGGGTCACTTTAAATTTATGTATTAACTGGTGGTGAATTGACATCTTTTTGATGTTGTCATTCTAATGGAGAACATGAATGTCTTGTCATTTGTTCAAGTCTACTCTGGATCGTTTAGGCATGTTTTCAATGTTTTCCTCCTATAGCTTTTGCAAGATTTGTGTTCGGCTTATTTCTAAGAATGTTAACTTTATTTCATTGCTGCCAAAGATGTCTTCCTTTTCATTACACATTTAGATTGGTTATAGATGGTATATATGAAAGTTGCTGATTTTTTGATGTTTATTTTACATCAGACAGCCTTACTGAGTTCCCGTATTGTTCACACTAGTTTTGCCATGGGTTTTCCTGCCTTGCCCAGGTGGGCATCCTATCGCCCGCATTCCCTCTTTGCCCTGCACTCTCTGTCCGACTCTTCATGGATGTGGGCTCTGTAGCCGTCTCTGTTGGTTTAAATATTTATTTCCTCACAGACATGAGGTTTTTAATATTCTTTTTCTCATAGTTTTGCTGAAGGCATTGATTAGGGTGTTTTTATCCCTCTGTGCATTTGCATGTCTTACAGAGTGTGTGAGATTTATATTTAGATTCCACCCCCACCCCCACCGCCCTGCATTTACCCGTAGAAACCTGGAAATACTGGTGTCTTTTAAAAAATATGAACTACTTCAAAAGTTTGGAAAACTGGAGAGAATAATATAATGAGCACCAATATACTTAATACAAAGTTTTGTCAAATCTTCATTTCAGAATTGAAAGAGAAGAATTAACAACTGACACCACAGAAATACAAAAGAGAGTGAGAAAATATTATAAACAACTATAGGCCAACAAATTGGACAACCTGGAAGCTATGGATAAATTCCTAGAAACATGCAATCTTCTAAAGCTGAATCAGGAAGAATCAGAGAATCTGAATAGATTACAACCAGTGAAATTGAAGCAGTAATCAAAAAACTCCCAACAAACAAAAGTGCTGGACCAGATGGATTTGCAGATGAATTTTACCAAACATTAAAAGAAGAACTAACACCTACCCTTCTCAAACTATTCCACAAAATTCAAGAGGAGGGAAGACTCTTAAGCTCATTTTAGGAGGCCAACATTATCCTAATCCCAAAAACCACATAAAGACACTACAAAAGGAAAATTATAGGCCAATATCCCTGATGAACATAGGAGCTAAATCCTCAACAAAATATTAGCAAACCAGACTCAGCAATACATTAAGAAGATGATGCACCACGAAGAGTGGGGCTTATGCCAGGGATGAAACGTTGGTACAATATCCACCAATCAATAAGCATGGTGCACTGCATAAACAATATGAAGCATAAAAACCACATGATCATATTAGTAGATGCAGAAAAAGCATTTGATAAAATCCAGCACCCATTTATGATAAAAACTCTCAGCAAAGTGAAAATAGAGGGAGCATACCTCAACGTAATGAGGGCTGTATATGACAAACCCACAGCCAACATCATGCTCAATGGGCAAAAACTGAAAGTGTTTTCCTTAAGATAGGGAACAAAACAGGGGTATCTGCTTTCACATCTCTTATTCAACATAGTACTGGAAGGCCTAGCCACAGAAATCAGACAAAAAGAAGGAGTAAAAGGCATCTAAATAAAAAGGAGGAACTGAAACTCTCATTATTTGCAGACGATATGATACTATATACTGAGAACCCTAAAGATTCCACCAAAAGCTACTAGAACTAGTAAGTAAATTCAGTAAAGTAGCAGAGGAACAAAGCAGATATCCAGAACTGAGTTGCATTTTTATACACCAATAGTAAACTATCAGAAAAGGAAACTAAGGAAACAATCCCATTTACAATTGCTTCAAAACAAATAAAATACCTAGGAATAATTTAACCAAGGATGTAAATGAAAGTCCTGTCTTGGAAGATTATAAGACACTGAAGAAACTGAAAAAGAAACAAATAAGTGGAAGTATATACTATGTTTGTGGATAGGAAGAATTAACATCATTAAAATGTTCATCTTACCCAAACCAACCTATAGATTGAATGCAATTCTTACCCAGATACCAATGGCATATTTCACAGAACTGTAACAAGTACTCCAAAAATGTATATGGAACCATAAAAGACCCCATATACCAACAACACAGCAGGAGGAATCATGGTATCAGATATCAAACTATACTACAAGGGCATATTACTCTAAACAGCATGGTACTGGCATAAAAATGGATGTAAAGAAAATAGAAAAGAATAGAAAGCCCAGAAATAAATCTACATCTTTATGGTTAATTAATATTTGACAAAGGAGGTAAAAACATATACTTGGGTAAAGACAGTCTAGTCAATAAATGGCTTTGGGAAAATGGGACAGATACATAAAAAAAAAAAAAAGAAACTAGACCACCTTCTTACACCATGCACAAGAATAGACTCAAAATAGAATGAAAATTCAAAGTAAGATTCAAAACCATAAAAATTGTGGAAGAAAACTTAGGCAGTAAAATCTTGATAATTCCTCACAGCAGTATTTTTTCTTATATATCTCCTTGGGCAAGGGAAAAAATAAACAAATGAGACTACATCAAACTAAAAAGTTTTTGCACAGCAAAGGAAACTGTCAACAAAATGAAAAGACAACCCTTTGAATGGTAGAACATATTTGCCAATGATACATTTGATAAGGGGTTAATATCTAAAATTTATAAAGAACTTATACAACTGGACACCAAAAAACAAAAACAAAAACAAACAATCCAACTAAAAAAATGAGCAAAGGACCTGAATAGACACTTTTCCAAAGAGGACATACAGATGGCAAATAGACATAGGAAAAGATGCTCAACATCACTAATGCAAACTAAAACCACAATGAGATATCACCTCACACCTGTCAGAATGGCTACCATCAATAAATCAGCAAGCAATAAGTGTTGGCGAAGATGGGGAGAAAAGGGAACCCTGGCGCACTGTTGGGTGGGAATGCGGATTGGTGCAGCCACTGTGGAAAGCAGTATAGAGTTTCCTCAAAAAATTAAAAATGGAACTTCCTTATGATCCAGTGATTCCACTTTGGAAAATATATCCAATAAATCTGAAAACACTAATTTGAATAAATACGTGCGCCACTATATTTATTGCAGTGTTATATACAATAGTCAAGATTTGCAAGCAGCCCAAGTGTCCACCAGTAGATGAGTAGATAAAAAAAAAAACTGTGCTACATTCACATAATGGAATAGTATTTGGTCATAAAAAAAATAAAGAAGGAAATTTTACCTTTTGTGACAGCATGGGTGAACCTGGAGAGTACTATGCTCAGTGAAAAAAGACAGTTAGAGAAAGACAAATACAATGTGATTTCACTTATATGTAGAATCTAATGAACAATATAGAAACAGACTCACAGATTCCTAGAACAGACTGATAGCTGCAGAGGGAAGGGGGGTTGGGGGCCTGGCTGAAAAAATTGACAGGATTAAGCAGAAAAGAAAAACCAAGAAGTCATAGGCACAGACAACAGTAAGGGGATCACCAGAGGGAAGGAGGGCTGGGGGAGACAGGAAGGGGTAAGGGAGGGGATCAGCGGTGATGGAACAACTGACTTGTGGTGAACACACAATACAGTACGCAGATGATGTACTGTAGAATTGTACACTTGATACTCTATAGTTTTATTAACCAATGTCACCGTAATAATTTCAATAAAAATGAAAAAAGAACACCCTAAGCTGCAACTCTTTGAAGAAATCGCCAGTCCCCTCATCTTCTCCCTGAAGTAGGCTCACTCCTATAAACAGCCTGTCTTGACTGCTTTTGCGTTTCTGAGTCCACATACCTTGCTTTCATCCTCATCCCAGGCCCCCATATTGCCCCCACGTCCAGAGCACCTCCTGCACCGGACACACTCCCAACACACTCCTCCACAAGCCATCCTGCCTGTCCTCTCGCTGCCGTCAAGCGTTCCCCTCAGTTCGCCCGCCCTTCGGAAACAATCTCACAAACTTCTCAGCCCTCCAATTGCCCTAACTTGCCGTGTCTAGTCTTGACAACTAGTAGCTCTCAGGGGAACCGCGCAGCTTGCCGCCTGTCCGTGTCGGGGCCACATCATGGTCCCCAGACCACCTTCCTCCTCTTCAGGCATCATGGGCTCAGGCAGCTTCTTTTTCCTCCTTTATTGGCCAGCCGTTCACTGTCACTTGAGTTTCTTCGCTTCTCGGGACTGAGGTTCCAGAGACAGAGAGAACTTTCCAAGTTCAGAGGTAGCAGGTCCAAGGGCACTGGGGCAAGGGACGGCAATGGCCTTACAGACTGTGGGGTGTGGCTGAAGTACAGAGTCCACCTCAATGGGCTGTGGCGCGTCAGAATCAAGGGTCCCAGGCAGAAAGGATCCTGTGGCCCACACAGCTATGGGAATTTGGATTGTAATCAGACGGATCCACTGACATTTAAAACAATTAAATAACTTGATTGTATTTATATACCAGAAAGATCTGGTGAGATTTAAAAAAACAAAACACTTGTAAATTTGTTAAAGGTAATAACATGGTTTCTGAAGAACCAACAGTCATTTTTCAAAATATTACCTTTTAATGTTTCATGTTTTCTTTTTTTCAGAAGATTTGTAACAAAAGTATGACGTGTATGAGTCTCAATAAACAGGGCAATTATAGAACCTAAACAAGACACGTCTACAAAGTGTTACCCTTGTGGGGGCAGAGCCTTCCTTTTCACTAAGAAGGGAGAAGAACAACATGATTAGGTACGGTCGTCTCGGATTATCTGTTATAGCTGCAGAGACTGAGAGACTTGGAGAAAAAATAAATTGAAGACATAAATAAAACTGAACATAGTCAAGTGTCTCACCATACTTTTCTAGTGAAATGAAGAGGAGAGAGATTGGAGGCTGAGTATTGGTCATGTGAAATGTGAGGAATTGATTAGAAAGATAACAACGACAATGTTTAGGCAGAGAAAGAAGAATGCTATAGTTAAAAATGTTAGTAGGAAGCTCAAGAAGTGAGTGGGTAAGGGACAAAAACCCAGCTCAACCTTGCTTAGTTGGAAAAAGAATTCATTGGTTTATGAAAATTAATAGTTTTTGTGTCCTCATAAAGGATCATTTTGTCCTTATAAACATCAGTAAAGAATATAAAATGAGCACTTCTGGAGAAATGAGAAATTTATGTGTCAACTTACAAATTTAAAATTACACAGTTATAAGTGTTTCAAAATTAAATTATTTAAGACTAGGAAATGAATCATCCTTGCCTTCTCTATGTTAATACTTACAGCCACTCCCTCACTTGACTTAAGGACAGAGGGACATGTGTTTAAGGACTTCCACTGCTGCGCTGCTGTTCTAGTTCACCTTGGTTTTGCTTTATCCATTTTGGTATTGCCATTCAACTTGCAATATTTTAGGAGTTTTAGCTTTTGTCAAACAGAACACAGAGACAAATAATAAAAAGTTTTTTTCTTTATTCCCTCTCGTTACCAGTTCTGCATCCTGAAGACAGACTATGTTTAATTATTACTTTTTGTTTGTTTGTTTATTGTTTCTTAAACCAGTCTTCTAATTTGTAAATGCCTTAGGTTTTCTCTCAGCTCACATCTCTGTGTTTGGTGTCCCTTTGCCTCCAATCTTCCCCTATCTGCCTCTTCATGATCCAGCTCATAAAGGCACCTTCTCAGACCACTCACTCTGAAACAGCCTGTCTTCCTACTTCCCGCTCTCATTTTACTTTGTTTTCCTTGTGGGAGAAGTCACTTTGTTGATCTCCTTGTTTACTTGGCTCTGTGAAGGCTATTCCATTAGCATTTAAGCTTCCAGAGTGCTGGTACCGTGTCTGTTATCCTGACATCCTGGGCTCTCAGATCTAGAAGAGAAATAGGTTCATCTTTGCTCTACATCTGTGAATACCCGTTGCATAACATGCTACACTTGCGTAACATGCTAATGTTGAATGACCATTTTTAGGCTGTGTGCTCTGTCTGCCCAGTGTGTTCCCTTCATTGGACATTTGCGTAGGCTGCTCCTACGTTTGGAATACGGTTGCACTGGAGATCCACATGGCTCACTTGTCATCTTTTCAAGTATTTGCTTAAATAAGGAGACATAGCTGAGCACATCTGTTTACAACTGCAGGCTCTTTCCCGCCTCCTGTTTTTTCTGATTTGTCCTGTCACACTTGCCTTTACTTCAGAGCATGTATCACCTTCCGGAAACGTAGGCAATGCACTGACTCTTTATGTCACGCTGGAAATGTTTGGTTTTGTCCCTTCAGATCCGGTCTTCACCCTATGCCTCTCTGGTCTGTACCCGAAAGGCCCCCTTGGAAGGTCTGAGCTTTTGGCAGGATTCTCTCTCGCTGGCCAAGTGCCATGACCCAAGTTCACTGCTCCCGTAGGGTGACCCTCCCCTGTGTCCTGGTTCTGTCATGGCTCCCCTCTTCCTTCATCACAGATCCATGGCTTACTGTCTGTTTCTCTGCTATATTATTTACACTCCACGAGGACAAGCAGTCTGTTATTTACTGATGAATCTTGTGTATCCAGAACAGTGCTTGATGTATAATAGATGTTCAATTAATATCGCTGAACATTGAATAATTATTGACTCTGGGTTCAGAAAAAGATTTAGCCTATTTATATTATCCCTCCCCTCCCCCTTTTCCCTACTCACCACATTTTGATCATTATTTTCTAATTTTAATTATTTTCTGGATGTCTTTATAACTTTAAATAATATGCTTAAAGCTTTATTTCTGTTTTCTAAATTTAGATTGTGCCTTTTGATTTCCTACTGTTACCAAGGCAAGGGGTAGAGTGGCCCCTTCATGCCCCCCTTCATGCCCCCCTCTTGCCTTCTGTTTCGCCTCCTCAGGTTGTAACAGGAAGTTCAACGATATCGCCCTCTGTTTCAAGCTCTGTGTTAGTTTGCCAGGGCTGCCTTGACAAGCTACCACAGACTGGGGCCTCAGGAATGTGAAGTTATTCTTCCCCAGCCCTGGAGGTTAGAAGTCCAAGGTCCAGCTTTCATCAGGTCTGGTTCCTCCTGAGGCCTGTCCCCGTGGCTTGCAGACAGCTGCCTCCTCACTGCGTCCTCCGGAGGCCTTCCCCCGGGGCTCGTGCATCTCTGGTGTTTCCAGTTCTTCTCTTCTTACAAGGACACGGTCAGATTGGATTAGGGCCACAGCAATGGCCTCATTTTAGCATAATCACCTTTAAAGGCCCTGTCTCCAAATGCAGTCACATTCTGAGGTATTCGGGGTTTGGGCTTGAACATCTGAGTTTTGGGGAGACAGAGTCCAGCCCATAATAAGCCCCAATTAACTCTTCTGTATTTTCTCTACAGTTTAGTTCTAAAATTTTAAGGCAACACATATTGGATTTGATTATAATTATATGTTGAATATTTAAAGCTACTCAAGGCTTTATCAGTTGTGTTTAGAATTGCATTCCTTAAAAAAAAAAAAACTGCATTCCTTCACATGACCTGTACAAACAAAAGGGCAATAGTCCTAGAGTCATTGTAAAAACGGACTCTTTCCTCATATTTCAAAATCATAGCACATTTTAGTTTGCCTCGTCTTTGAAATAACTTTTCTATTCAGTTTTGTGATTTGTATGGCATACAGAATACATTAAATTCAAAAGGATTTTTCTTCAGCACCTTGTGGAGACTGCCTATTGTTTTCTAGTATCCAGTGCTTAAATTTAGATGGATTTTCCCTGCTTTATAATTTAAACTGTACTTCTCTAGCAGTATCAGCAATAAAACATCTTTTATCATAAAAGTCAATTAGCAAACTTTTACTATCTTCAATTTTTCTCCCCCCATTTATTTTTTAATGTCAGAAATACTTGGAAATTTTATTAGTTCATTAATATTACTTTAATTTTTTTTTACTATTCAGCACAAGGTTAAAAATTTTCTTTAAATAGTGTTTATGGTATTTATAATAAAACATACTTATGTGAGATTTTTGGGTGTGATTCTGTATCCTACCATTTTCATTGCTCACTGCTAGTCCTTGTAACAATATAAATTTCCTAGATGATATTTCTGTTGACGTTTTTCTATTGTTTTGAGAATTTTTTTATGAGAAAAAGTATAGAGAGAAGTTTTTTTCTGAGTATTTGTGTGCGTAAGTGCTTTCTGTTGCTTTCACATGTAAGGGGGAAGGTGGTTGGCTTTAGGATGCTTGGCCATGGTATTTTTCATTCACAACTCTGAAGATGTTAGCACTTTGTTCTTTGGCAATCAGAGCTGCTAAACAGGAGTAGGAGTCCAGCTCTCTCTATTTTTTTTACAGCTGCCTGGATGCTTGTACCATTATTTCTTTATCCTTGAAGTTAAAATAAAAATCACTTCACTGGGATAAATTGAAATGTTAGTTTCTTTTATGAATACTCTTTTCTTAATAATATGTGCTATAAATTTGCAGGTATAGGTATAGGAACATTTTTCTTTTCTACAGTTGATTATTGCTTTTGTAGTATTGATTCTGATCTCACTGTAATGCTGACTACCCATATTTTAAATTATGAGTTATTTTTCATAATCTAATTTCTTTTTTTCTGATTGCTTTCATAGCATATTTTTTCTCTGCATTTCTAGGAGAATTTCTTAAGTTTGTATTTTTTTGTTTTTCAACCAAAAGTTTAATTATAATTTTTACATCTAAACACAGCACAAAAAATAGAACAAAAGCCAAGTAAAAATTAAGGTGCTATCAGAAGCTGTCACTCGGTGCGATTCGTCAAATACAACTATTAAAAGGAGGGGCAAGAAATACATTTAGAATGGGTGGGTCACTCCTGATATTTACTGTTCCAGATCTCCGTCCTTGGCTCTTTTTTCCCATACGCATATCTTTCCCTGCCAGACACTAGAAAAAGAGTTTTACTTTTATGCTTATAGTGATGAATTGTTAAAGAAACACAAAACGGCTTAGATTCACTCTATGACTGGGTCACATCTTTGAGAACACCAGCCCTCGCTGTTAACTGAGTATTGTTAAGCAAGAGCAATGACATGAAGTCAGTTCCAATGAAGTATAAACTAAAAAAGAGTGTGTAAAGCGGGGTGTGTAAAGCAAATACAAACAAACAAATAAAAAGAAATTGATCACCCAGGCAAAGCAAGAAGACATCCAAGATTATTTTTTTTCACTTAAATACCTCATTAGTTACCTTGACTTGATTAAAAATTGTGTTCATGTTTCAAAGCTTTTAACTTGTAGGGATCATGATTGATTACTTTTGTGTGACTTCTAGTGAAACAATTATATTCCTTTTCAAAATAAAATGTGTTTACTAATATAATGAACTTTTCTTTATAGGGAGTCTGAGTAGTAAATACGTTAAACTCTTAGGCTAACTCTGGTTCTCAATTAAACATAGATGTTGTTCAAGGTAAGCACAGAAAACTCAGTTTTTTATGTCTCTGGAAGAAATTACAACTGCAAAGACGCACAAAATCTCAAGGTTGCGTTTTAATCCATTTGGGCTGGTATGACAAAATACCATGAACTGGGTGGCTTAGAAACAACAGAAATGTATTTCTGACGGTACTGAAGGCTGGGGAATCTGAGGTCAGGGCCCCAGCAGACCTGGTGTCTGAGGGGAGCCTGCTGTCACCTTACAGCCCAGAACGTCGCCCAGCTCTCTGCCGTCTCTTTTGTTAAGGTGCTGCCTCCCAGTCACAGGGCTCTGCTCTGTCCCCTTGACCTACTCGCCTCCCAGAGGCATGGCCTCTCATGCTATCACCTTCAAATTTGGGTGGGGGCACAAACATTCAGGGCGCAGGAGCAAGTTGACATACCCTACAACAGAGTATAGATTTTATTCTTTATTGCTTGCGATGCCACCTTAAACCTCACTATATCATGTTTCCTTATATTTTTTCCTTACACTGACTTTTCCATTTTCATTTCAGTCTTAGTTTCTCATGTTGTCTTTCATCTTTTGCTGTGTGTTTGGTTATTCTTTGCTTTCATTGAGAGTGTGAGACCGATGCTTACTAGAGCCCTTGGGGGCTGTGTGTGTCTTTCTCTTTTAGGCTGCTCCTTTTATTTTTCGGTCATTGTCATTTTTCTTTATTCATCTTCCAATTAGAAAGATCTATTCTCTTGTGATCTTTAGTCCAGCATGAATTCCTTCGTTTTGGGTTCCAGAACTAGTGTAATAGAAATTGTTATTACTCTCCCGTGGTATCCTGTGCTGAGCTGCTGTGACGCATCTTCCGTAAGGCGTGAGTGTGTGGAGGGACCTTTGCCGTGGGCAGTCCCAGCAGAGAATTCTGTCTTTGCGAATATATTCTCCCCGGAGCGTTGAAACTGCTTCCTTAACGCTTACTGTTAATCCTTGAGGCCGTGGGCCCTGCAGTTTTATGAAGCAAACTCTGCAGCCTCCCCGCATCTCTCTTCAGTTCTGAAGGTAGAAAAGGGATCTTACTTTTCCCCTTCTGATTGCTTTCTGAACACTGTGCAAATGTTTCTCAGGAAGGGAGGGGGATGGGAAACTCCCCCTTTGCAATGTCTGTAAGGTCTGTTGGGCGCACATGAGAGCTCCCTCATTCCCTTCGCTCCTTGTTTCCAGGGCTGATGCCTGTTTGCCTTATTTCCATGTGTGTTACATATGTGACTATGGAGAAGGGTCCAAACTCCTGTGAGTCACAGTGTAAGTTAATCAGGAAAATCTTACTCTCGTAAAAGTGTGAATGGTGTCGGGGTTGGCAATAACCCAGGAGAAATGTACAATTTATTTATAAATTAGGAAAATAACACTATGTGCCTGAAAGGTATGTTGTGAGGAATGAAATGAGATTAGTCTGGTGCCGTGTATAGTAAACTCTCTGGAAATTCTAGCTCATAGTGGATATCGTTAATGCTTATGTTTGTGTCGTTTCAGCCAGCTTTGGTCCATTCCCATCACCGCTGTGCCTGGAAACCCGTGTTGGGATGTGTGTTTGACCCGCCGCAGTGTGGCTTGGGTTGTTGGGGACCACTTCCAGACTCACGTGTCCTCCAAATGAAGTTTCAAAAAGACTGAAGGCTTATTTTGGGTAGTGCAGGCTCCGTGAGAGACGGCAATGTGCTCTTCTGCGCTCAACTGTCCTGCCCTCCCTGTCTCATATCAGTAGCAAGTCATTTAATGTGGCCAATGACTGCAGATTTATTAAATTATAAGCAGTTACCCTCTGGGCAAGATAAGAGATTTGTAATCTAAAATAAGCCTGCTCACATGTATACAGGGATGTTCTATTTTCTATTTCAGTCTTTTCATTTTCATTTATTTTCTGAAAATATTTTTATGAATAAATCTTTCCCTTATCCGCTCTTTGGTTATGCAGTGTTCCTAAGAAAAGGCAGGATCAATACTTGATTTTTCCTTTACAAGTTTTTAAGCTAATGAGTTGGCTCCCTGTCTTCCTCCAGAGGTGACCATTTGATTTTTTCCAGTTGATTTTTTATGTCATTATAAACTCCTGGTTTGAAATATAATGGTCTGAGATTCAATCCATTGTATTTCTTATTCTTTTGATGCTGAAATGGAAAGATAATTTCAGAACTGTATCTGAAAATACAGCTCTGTAATGACCAACATCAAGACTGATTTTAGTAAAGTTAATGGACTTTAAAGAGAAAAAACAAAAAAAAAATCCTTTGAACATCTAAACAGAAGGAACATGAAAGTTAAGGATATTTCAACAGTAATCTTGTATGCCAGAAAAAATGGAGTAATATATTTAAGATTTTTGAGCAAGAAAATGTGAGCTAAGGATTTTATTTAAAAATTTTTATAGAGTTATCAGGGTGATATTGGTTAATTAAACTTAAATGCACCCAATCTTGTCCAAGCTAAGGATTTTATATCTAGGGACACACTGCCTTTCAATTTATAAAGGACACAAACTATAATTAACATGCAATAACTAAACAAATATTGTTTTCATGAGCTTTATCTGAGGAATCTGCCAGAGGATGTTCTAGACAAAAATGACTGGGAAGATATTAACATTTGGATTATTTATGAGCATGAAACATATAGTTACCTTAGGAATAAGAGTAAATGAAGGTTGAAAGAGAGTGTGTGGTATGTAATGACTCTAAGCTCTGATAATGTTCATAAATTACACCTTTAGGAAATGAGGACGGGGAAGAATGAGGAAAGCAGATGCAAACATTTTTAATTGGCTTCAGTAATCAGAACTGGTTATATTAGTATTATCTTTCTGAGATTGTTGTTTGTGCAGTGTGGGACAGAGCGAAGAGGAATTATGAGATATTCTAATTCTACCATGTTCTGTGTCTTGGGGCCCACGATTCTCAATGTGGAAGAAAGGAAATACAGGAGGAATCTGGGTGGTATTAATCAGAAAAGGAAATATCAGTGTGAACTCATAAGACATCTTTTTTTAAAAGATTTTATTATTATTTTTTTACAAACATGGGAAGGGAGGGAGGAAGAGAGGGAGAGAAATATTGACGTGAGAGGGGAACATTGATGGGTCGCCCCTTGCATGTGCCCTAACCCAGGGCAGAACCTGCAACCCAGGTGTGTGCCCTGAGCAGGAATTGAACTGGTGACCTTTGCCCTGCAGGCCAACGCCCAAATGACTGAGCCACACTGGTCGGTGCTGACCTCTTACAAAAGACACCTCCCTTTCTTTCTGTCTCTTTCTCTCTCTCTTCCTCCACCTTTCTCTATCTTAGCTATGTTCTCTGAAAAGGTCCATAAAACAATGTTCAGCCAAGTCAAATGAGTATCCTGAGGTGTTGTCTTGAAATACTATTTCTCCTGGAATTGCCTGTTTTAGGTTGGGACAGGGAATAAACAAGGTGAGCCTGGAACATTTTGTCATAACCAATAAACAACCCCTGAGGACCCTCGGTTCATGTCAAAAGTACTCAGGAGCAAACTTGAGGAGGCTCCTGTGGCCAAAGTTGGGGTGATAGGCCCACAGTTTTTTCAACATCCTATTAGGAAAGGTTTTGAACATATAGCAACATATACACACCCTTCCCACTCCTTGAAGTGAACCTTTGACCATACTGGCTTTATCACCCTTCTTTCCAGCTACATCCCTGAGTCAATCCATTGATCTGTCTTATTTTTGGAATGCATTTCAAAGTAAATGGCAGCCCTTAGTCCGCATTCTGTTATTTCAGCATGAAAACATCCACTTCTAAAATGTAACGCTGGACATAAAACACAAAGGGGACCCGGGTGCCCGGCTGAGAGCGCCGCGGCGGAGGGTGGAGCTGAGGGACCCAGGGAGAGGAAACGCCGCCGGCTTCCAGGCGCAAGGGGAGTGGCGCGAGAGAGACGCGCAGGGAAGCTGTTGGCAGAGAATCCTAGGGGACCGCACCCCAGGGAGGGGGACGTTCTCCCGTTGTGTCTGCAGGGGAAGATGGCCGTCCGCTGAACGTGCCGCGGCGATCCGTTCACAGCGCGTGTAAAGCAGACCACGGCGCTGCGTGCCTTGAACTTACACAGCGATGTCTGTCACTTCTTTCTCAGTAAAGCTGCGGGAGAACATGCTGTCGTACTCCTTAGAAAAAAGGAGCGATTAAAGGCAATGGGAAACAAAGTCCTGAACCTTGACGGTGTTGCCTGGGGCCTCTCATGGAGGTTTCCCCTCTCCCGGGGGAAGCCGTTCATCTTTGTACACACACGTCCTCCCCTCTGTCATCTCTGCCTGGGTGGCTACAGCATCCTTTGCACGTGAAGTAGGAAATTCACACGTTGCACTTTTACGTAGAATAAAGTAGCTGCTTTTACGTTAGGCTCTGAGCTTTTAATAAGGGAAGAAAAATAGTCAGCAAATTGTTCCCCGAGGCTTACTCTGTTCACTTAGACACGTAGAAATCACCAGCTTTGTCTTCCACTGCGGGCGTTGCTCTCCCACCCAAGGAACGCGGCCTGCGCCCCGCGCCCGGAAGCCCGCTCTCCGCAGTCCGCTGTGGGTGTCTGGCTCCCCCTGCAAAGTGTGTGCATTTACAATGAACTACGTGGATGTGAGTTATATGCAATATGCTATATACATACACACATACGTGTGCATATACACAGTATTGTTTCTCTCTATTCTTGTGCATTTAAAACAACACACGCATATTTACATACATGCACACACTCACCGTGACAACCCGCTGCCAATCTGCTGAAGCCATTTCCTACGGCAGCCCCGCCAAGGGCGGGCGGCAGCAGGCTGTTCCAGGGTGCCCCTCACCGGCGCAGGCGCTTCCGGCTGGGGCGCCGCCTTGCCGCGGGGGTTGGGATGATGCCTTCTCCGTAGCTCAGCGAGAACCCAGGGCCTGCCTGGGACACTGGCCTCCTGGCTTTATAGATGAACCCCACTCGAGGGGAATACATGCACGTCCACCTGAGGAGGGACATGGAGCACTTATAAGGCTACCTTATGCGCTGCAGTCTCGGGACCAGCTTGTGTGCCTCAGTCATGGCTGACTCTCGTTGAGAGTCTGGCGCCCGTTTCTGGAGCACGGCAGCTTGTGGTGCTTTAGGAACTGAATATCCTTATTACTGGGGATGGTCATGGCCGCCCCACGCAGAAGCTGCGCGGTTACTCTCACACAGTCTTCCATGTTACTGTCGTTGGTATTTGCTCCTGGGGAACAGAATAAAACGGCTTGCCCATTTTAAAGCAAGCATTTTAGTCCCAATTATTCCACAGATAAATTTTAAGACAGTAGTAAATTGTATTAAATCAATTTAATTCCATGGCTGCTTTTAAAAAAGTAACAGTTAAGCCATTCTCAACTTTCCCATTTCCATTTTTATTTAATAAAACTAATCTCATCAAGATCAATTCTTTTCAATTTAAATTTTAAGAGGAATATTTGATTCATCAATCACACGCCACTCACCCCGGCTCTGCCGCAGGGGGTTTCTGTGGTGGCAGCCACTTCCTCCAAGTCCAGCCTTCTTTGGTCAGTCTCTGTGAATATAAATTCTTCCATGGTATGTCATTCTTTGATAATTTTACTTAACTTTCAGCATTTATGGTTGAAACGTTAATACCTTTATTTTGCATTTATGTTCATCATGAAGTAGGCATGGGAATGACGTCCGGGCAGACAGAGATCTGCTAATCTCTGACGACCCGGGGGCCAGTTTTGTAGTAAATAGGGGGCGACGCACATGCAGGGAGACGTGGGGAGGGCGGGGTCGGGGCAGGTGGGGGAGAGACGAGGAAGCAGCGTTCGAGGCAGAGGGAGAGACAGAGGCAGGTGTGAGGGAAGTTTTCGGGTGTATCGAGTGCTAAGCAGCGCCGGTGAGAGAGGTGCGTGCAGAGCGAGGGGGTCAGAAGCCCCTTGGGCGAAGCGTCTGCGCATGTCTAGCTTGTCCGTGCGAACCACTCTGTAGAGGTCGCCTTTGGGGCTCCTTTATTCACAGAAGCCTGGGATCAGGGAAGGGCCCGCTGGGCTTTCCCGTCTTGGTTGAGGAGCGAGTGTATTTCTCTGGACTAGAATGCTTTTCTGTTCTTGAGGGACACAAGAATATTGCATGGTGCATTATAAATAATTCATAAAAAAATGAACATAGTCATCATTTAAAAACCATTGCAAATAAATCTTAACGTGAAGTTGCTTATCATTCTTCTTTTTTGGGGGGCGGGGAATAAAAGGAACATGTCTAAGTTCCATAGCTCGTTTCACAGGCAGGGCGCCTTCAGAGGGCCCCGCCCTGGGCCCCGCTGCATTTCTCTTGGGAAGTCATCTTACTGGCTGGGTGTATGCAAAAAGTCACACCGTTGTGTGGGCGGAGGGCAGGTGGCCTGTCCTGTTTAGGCCCCAACGTCCTCATGTGTACAAAAGAGAGTTGAACTTGAGTGTTTTTCTAGCTCTGGAATTACACTGCCTTTGAGATGTTTACATATGTCCATTGGACATTCTGTAAATGAGGAGAGAGCAGTGCCAACACAGCTCTGCCCTTCTGCCTGTAATCTGATGACTGCAACACTTCCACCGTTGAGCAGCTGCCATCTCTTCTTCCATTATCGACCCCGGCCTGTGGTGGGTCAGGGGCAGGGGCTTGGCCCAGGCTGACCCTAGTTAATGGGAACTGAGTATAATCACATTAGCTCAGTTGGGAGTTTTGAAAATTACATTAGCTCATCCAACAAAAGTGAATCTGCCAATAATTTATGTGATGGATTTGCAATTAGAATACAGAGATCTTCTTTCTTCTTTGTCTTTTTGGTAAAGAAACAAATGAAAAAACCACCCAAGAAATTAAAATTTCAAACAGCTCACCAATTATGTTTAAATAGAATTTTATCCTCTAGCTATTGGTTTGGTCCCCTCAGTAAAGGATAATTTAGGGAATGATATTTCTTTCTCATTTTACATAATCTACTAAGAATTCTTGGTAAGGATAACAGACAAATAATTTTGAATAGTTATTAAAAGCAGTTGTCTGAGCTAAAAATTTCAGAAATACTGGTTTCACTTAAAATTTTCAGAGGAATATTTGCTATGTTTTTATAATCCAATTATATGAAAAGTACAATAATAAAGAGTATGAAGTACTATTAGAACCTTGATTTGAGAGCTTTTAACCCTGTCTTTGAGTGGGGGAAGTCTTTAAAGGAGGTTAAGTAGACATTTATTTGCATAGTAGGATATGCTGAGAGGTAGCTACCATGAATTAAATATTAATTTTATGTCAAATATAATGCTAATTTTTTTACATCATCATCATAAGACCCCTACAGTAGATGGGTCATTTATATTTCATTTCACAGGTGAGAAACTGAAGCTCACACTCTGTAAGCAACGTTCCCATATCATGTAGCCAGCAGATGGTTGAGCAAGACTCCAGAGCCTTGACATCGTTCTCAGTTCAGGCATTAGATGAAGAGTCAGCCATGGGCTGGAAAACAACATCTATGTCAGTAACAGCAATAACAACAAACACTATTGAATCAGAATTGTTGGGAGAGGGGCCTTATTTAGTTTTAATAGATTTCAGTAACTCTGATGTCTCGCCAGGACTGACAGGTGTGGATGAGGATGCAGTATGGGTGTTTTAGGCAGGTTCTAATTTTGAAAAAAACCTTAGAGCAGCGATTTTCAACCCGTGTGCAGCACAAATTCTTAAAACGTGCAATACCTGACTATGTAGTCAGGGGCACTGACTTTTCCCTTCCAGGGGTGTCCAGCCTGCGGCCCGTCGGCCAAGTGCAGCCCAGGATGGCTATGAATATGGCCCAACACAAAATCGTAAATTTACTTAAAACATTATGAGATTTCTTTGTGACTATGTGTTGCAATGTATTTCTTGTGTGGCCCAAGACAACTCTTCTTCTTCCTGGGTGGCCCAGAGACACCAAAAGGCTGGACATCCCTGTGGGACTGTCAAATAAAACAATGACAACAGCCAACACAACAATAGCTGTCCAGTATGAATGAATCAAAATTATTATTTTTTGACAGATTGGCAAAAATTATATTTTTTGGTGTGCTGCAGAATTTTAGTAATTAGTTTATCTGTGTTATCAGATGAAAAAGGTTGAAAATCAGTGCTCTAGAATGTCGCTTGTAATTGTAAAATAGTAGAGCCACAGGGACCTTCAGGAGAGAGGGCAGGCTCAATACTTGCCTTCTGGTGGTAGGGGATTATCAACTGCGTGTGTGCAGGCTGCAAGTTAGTCCCTGCAGTCGGAAGGATTGAGACATACTTCTCAATTTAGGTTTACTGGGAGCATTTCAGGTACCCTCTTCCTTCCACAAAGAAGGAACGAAAATAGCAGAAGCGAGAACCAGGAGTTCTGGGGGAGGAAAGCGAAACTCCCCCAAGTGGGTGAGTGGCCAGCTCCCCGGGGGTCAGAGCTTGGCGGGCTCTGCAAAGGGTGGACGTGTACATGCTGCAAGGTGCTGGCAGCGGCATGGGGCGCACGGAGGCTGGGAAATGGCTCTGAGAGGCTGTACCGGACTGCGAGCTGTCCTATTCCTGTTCCTCTCATGCTCCTTCAGGAACTTTCCCACGTCGCACAGCTGATCGATGGCAGGCCACAGCTGAGGAGGCTGCATTTGGTTCTTGGTATTTTGAGAGAGTGTCAGGGCCATTAAGGGATTCGACAAAGTCATTTTATACATTATTGAAAGAATTTGGCTTATTTCACTTAGGATAAGAGCCTCCAGTTCCAACCATGCTGTCAGAAAAGGTAGGAGCTCCTTTCTTTCTGCTGTGTAGTATTTCATTGTGTAAATGTACCACAGTTTTTTGATCCGCTCAGATACTGATGGGCACTTGGGCTGTTTCCAGCACTTGGCTGTTGTAAATAGCACTGCTATCAACATAGGGGTGCATAGGTTCTTTTGAATTGGTGACTTGGGGTTCTTAGGTATAACTCCAGCCATGGAATCGCTGTGTCAAAATGCAGTTCCATTTTAAAATTTTTGAGGAGATTCCATCCTGTTAGCCAGTCAGTGAAAGACAAGTATGATATGATCTCACTTATAAGTGGAATCCAATGAAAAAAAAACCCAACCCCAACTAATGAGTAAAATAGAACCAGAAACATGGAAACATGGAACAGTCAGCTTCCAGAGGAGAGAGGGAAGGGGGATACTGGTGACAAGAAGGGGAAGGGACTAGTCAAAGAACATGTGTGAATGACCCCTGGGCATGGACAACAGTGCGGGGATTGGCTGTGGGAGTCGGGGGGAGGGCAAACGGGTAAGAAGTGGGACAACTGTAACAGAATAACAATAATAATAAAAATAAATAAACATAAAAAAGAAAGAATTTGGATTAACCTTTATCTCTGAGTGGGGAACAGCAGATTTAAAGGCGGACGTACAAAATCTTTAAAAATATTTGAAAATATCACGTGGTGAATGGAACACTTTTTTCCCTTGACATTTAGGAATTCTTTTTCACTTTAGTCTTTATTTGTATGGTGTTATCACATTGTCTGATAATAAGCTAATTTGATTTATTTTATCAGTAACTTGGTCTTTTACCTGAAGGCTCAGACTACATATTTTTTATCTCTAAAGTTTTTAAACTCCAGGAGTTTGAAAGCCTAAGAGTTTCTGGTACATGCTTTGCTGTCCACCACATCAGATCCGTTTTTCCAGGTACAGCCTCGGGTGCTTTGTACTTCCATCTGATTTTCCATGGCAATTTTGAAGCTTCATTCATGTCATTATTTGTGTGTTAATTTTCCATTCTCTTATTTCAATTATGAGATTTTGAATATTTGAATAAGGAAATTTTTATAATTACAAATGTTTTTAAAAAGGTATTGAGTTTGTGTTGAAGAATTTATTGCAGTTTTCCTCTGCTTTATGATTGATTTTTAAGGGGAGGCTTTCCATTAGCTACAATATTTTTATTCTCATTTGAAGTTTCTTCATATAGAAGCTCTGCAAGTACTTGTATATCATTTTCTCTTCATCTTTAAATATCTTATATTTTTCTGAATCAGCATTATTAGGTGCATGTTGGCCAGAGTTAGGAGTCTCCTTGTATCCTAGGTTTCTTATATCAAACAGCTCTTCTGGTGGTATAGTAAAGTCCAGTTTCTTTAATCAGCGATAACGGCTATGAATCGGTGTGCTTTCTCATTTTGTGATTCTGATGGTTGTCAATAATTTCAACTGTTATTGTCTCTCTTTTTCTTCCCCTTTAAGCTTCCAAGAGACGCTTCACCATCCCTATTCACTCTTTTCTTCCAAAGTAATTCCATGCTCGCGGGCTCACTGCCGCCCCCGCCTGCTTCAAGCCCCTTCCTGTCAATGTGTGATCCCAAGACAGCAAGACCCAGTCCTTGGGGCCAGTGACAACACTCGACTGTGGACTGTGGACCACAGGGTAGCCCGGCGTAGTGTATCGATGTTAAACCTCCTAAGTGTGAAAACTGTAACATGATTATATAGTTTTGTTTTTTTTTTTGGATTAGGAGATACACACTCATGTACAAGAGAAAAGGTCATGATGCCTCCAATTTCCTGTCAAACAATATAGAAAAAATTATGTGTTTATGCATATATATGAATTATGTGTGTATCCATCTAAATGTGAACAATTGATTCATGTAGAAATATATATATATGAGTATTCTGTGCACCCTTTTTGATATTTCTGTAAGTTTGCTCTTATGTGAAACAACATGTTAAAAATAAGAAAACTTTCTTTCCACTTTTCAGTAGACAGATTCATTTTGTTGCAGACCTGTAGTCAGTATTTCATCGCTCCTGGTGGGAATTTGCATTGAAGCCTGACTGTGTTTGTTCCCAGCGCCTCCGGACCCTGCCACCTTCACCTCTTTTGCCTGCTTAAACTTCTGCAGCCATACACTGGCAGGACACCTAAGTGATTATTTTATGAATTGCTAAAAGCTGAGTGTGGGCTAACATGAGAGAGAGATTCTACCGGTGCAACATTCTTAGAGGGCCTCCCACACTTTTGTGGGCTTCATCTCCGTGAACCCCACCAGGCTCTCTTCCTGAAGATCTGAGAAAAGTCTCCTCAAAGCTCTGCCCAGGGAAAGGGAAGAGTTATTCTTGTGAAATGCGCCCACAGCCTCCTTCATAATAAATGCCTGCTCTCCAGGGGCAACTTGACTGGAGCTTTATCTCATCATTCTTGACACTCTAGAGCCCTCTAGTTTTGCTATCTCAGCTGAAGAGAAAAAAAACACACAGTACACAGGAGTCAGGGTTTTACAGGAATAAATTAGGAACACTGTGGCCTGGAGAAGGAACGGTGGATATGGAGGAATAAAAGCTATGCTACTGGAGAGTCACTTGTAAAGGTCACAGATGAGAAACACAAGCCCGCTAAAGGACTAAGATTTAAACACAAGATTGTAGAGTGTTTCTGCCCCCTCACACCTTATCACTACAGTCACAGAGCTCCAGGATTACAGTGGGACACAGTGGGAAGAGCCACAAGACATAAATGATCCCTGAGGAGAAGCCCAAAGTCAACAGAGGACACAAAAACAAGGACACCAGAGAAACTTGATGCCTCTGGCTATGGAAAACATTAAATGCAGTCAAGGTTCTAGCCAAATTAATATAAATCCTCATGCCAAAGGCCTACTTACCTCAGTTCCTATTACCTAATACATTGTCTAGCTTTCAACAGAAAATTACAGTGACTAAGGCAAGAAAAATAGTCTCAAGAGACAAAAGAGTCATCGAAATCAGACTCATGTAACAAAGATGTTGTAATTATCAGAAAGAACACTTAAAATAAGTATGGTTAATATATAAAGGATTTGAGTGGTAAAAGCAGACAACATATACGAATGGATGGGTAATATAAACAGAAAGATATAAGAAAAAAGCAAAAGAGAATGTTAGATCAAAAACATGTAACACACTTTAAGAAAGTCTTTATTGGCTTTATCAGTAGATTCAATGCAACTGAAGAAAGAATTAATTATCTTAAAGATAGGTCATTAGAAATTTCCCAAACTGAAATTCAAAGAGAAAAGCAAATAAAGAAAAAGTAGAACATTAAAAAATCTGAGACAATTTCAAAAGGTGTAACGTGCATGATTGGAATACCAGGAGGAGAGGAAGGGGCGAATGGAGCTGAAGAATATTTGAAGTAATAATGGCTGTAAACTTCCTAAAACTAATCACAACAAACCACAGATCCAGGAAACTCCAAGTACACTTAGCAAGACCAACACCAAAGAGAAACCACATGTAGACATGTCGTATTCAAACTGCAGAAAAGGGAAGACAAAATAAAAACTTAAAAAAGAAATGTTAGTATAGTTAGCTAATTTTTAATATGAGGAAGGAAGCAAAGGGAATTAAATATTAAGCTTAATAAACGAGTGAGCTGAATCAAACATTGAGCTTAATAAACCGGGAAGCTGAGGCAGGTATTCGGACAGCATCCCACTGAGTGCACTACGAAGCTGTAGCACAAACAGACTCCTTCTCACGCCCCAGGGGGCTGCCACGAAGGAGACTTGATCTTTGGATTGCGCAGATGGGAAACCTCCCCTAGGAGCACTGTTGACTCTGTTACTGGATTGTTGGGGTTAGATTGGCTTCTGTCCTACCTACTCTTTCTCTGACTCTGACCCCTGACCTTCCTCTCTCCTTCTTATATGGATCCTTTTGATTTCCTGGGGCCCACTCAGACAATCCAAGATAATCCCTGGCTTACACTTGGCATTCTTTTTAGGTACAAGGGATACAGTTATGAAAAAAAACAGTTGAGGTCCGTCACAGAGTCTACATCCCAACAAAAAGCAGGAGGTGGGATGAGTGGAAGAGAGATAAGGAACAACAAAATGAACAAGTTAACTATCAGAATTTATATGTGGTATGAAAAAATAAATTGATTATGTGATAGGAAGTGATTATGATCTGGTTACTTTAGCTTAGGTGGTCAGAAAAAGTTTCACTGAGTGGCAATGTTTAAGCTTAGAGGTGACATGAAAATACAGTAGCCAAGTACACATCAGAGAGCAGAGAGAAACAGGACAGCCTGTGAGACATTTGATATTCAAAGGAGACTAGGAAAATGAAACACTTTTCGTTCTAAGTCCAATGGAAAGCTGTTACAAAGTCTTTATGTATAAATAGGTGAGGAGGATGTGTGTGTGTGCGCACGTGTGCACGAGAGAGAGATTGAGAGAGAGAGAGAGAGAGAGGGAGAGAGAATCTTGTTTGTTTTAGAAAGATATCTGACTGCTTTGTGGAGAATGGTTTTTAAATGGGCAAGGGAAAAGACTAATAATCCATCATAACCCATTGAAGAAAGGAGAGTGGTTTGACAAGGGTATTAGCAGTGGAGTGGAAAAGTTAAATAGATTAAAATATGTTTAAAGATGAAGGTGACAAGACCTGCTGATTAATTTAATTTATGATATGATGAAATAGGATCAGTAAAGAGTAACTACTAAAACTGAGCAACTGGTTGGCTGGTGATGCCACTTACTGGCATAGGGAAGGCGAGAAAAAATTGCCTTGGATGTGGCGTGGTGTTTTAAGAATTCTGCTTTGGGCCCTGGCTGGTGTGGCTCAGTGGGTTGAGGGCTGACTGGGAAGCAAAGGGTGTCTGGTTTGATTCCCAGTCAGGGCACCTGCCTGGGTAGTGGGCCAAGTCTCCTGTAGGGAGCATGCGAGAGACAACCACTCACTGATGTTTCTCTCTTTCTCCCTCTCTTCCCCTCTCTCTAAAAATAAATAAAATCTTTTTTTTAAATAAAAAGAATTCTGCTTTGATTATATTAACTTTGTAATGACTATTAGGTTCCCATGTGGTTCTCATGTGGTGGTACAAGAAAAATATTAGGTATACAATGTTGGAGTTTAGTAAATGTCAGAAATGTAGTTACTAACTTGGAAGTCAACAGCCTATAGATGGCATTTAAGGACACAGGAATGAAGTGATCTCTTAAGGAGAGAGGATAGATGGACAGAGGAGTGGAAAACATAGAACAGAGCCTTAGATCATTTAGTATGTTGATGCGAAGCAAAGAAGGAGAAACCAACAGTAGCAAATGAATAGGAAAATCTATTAGTTTTAGGGTAACAGAATCCAAGAGTAAGAACCACTTTAAAAAGTCAGATGAGATGAACTCTGTGGAATGAGGCTGAGAGGTTAAGTGAGATGAAGACAGAGAAGTTGTTGCAGCATGGAGTTTGTTAGTCACTTTAAGCTTCATAGACTTCAGTGAAGTGGAGGTGATGGAAGCCCAGTGTCTGAGAGCAGAGGAGATGTGTGAGGTGAGGAAGTGAAGAGAGGCATCATCGATAACTCATCAGAATGGACGGTCTGCTGAGAAGGGAACAAAGGAATGCGTGCTAACCGGTAGGGTTTATATGCTGACGAAACTGATTCAATAGAGCGAGAAATCAGTGATGAGAGATACAGGATCGAAATACTTTGGAAAAAAAAATTGGTGGGATAAGAGCACAAATGTAAGATTAGCCTTAGAGCAGTCTAGGGACACCATCCATACATAGTAACAAAAGGCAAAGAAGTTGTTAAAAATGTAGATGCAAATAAATTGGTTGATTTAGTGTGAAAATGAGGAGTTACTGTCTACGTGCTTATTTTTTCTTAAAGAAGTATCAGACAGGATTAGCTGTAAAGGAAGTAGTTATAAAGGAGTGTGGAAAAGGTCCAAGTTTCAAGGAAAGAGGAGCACAAAGCAGATAATATTTTGGAGAACGGGAGCATGAACATGCGAGGGAGAGGCAGTAAGATTGCTGGCAGTGTCGTGTGCCTGGAAGAGATTTAATGTCATTTGCCTGAAGTTAGACTTTGAGGGTGATTGTGTATTTTCCTCCGGATCATTCCAGCTGCATATGAGCAGTCAGAAATTAAGAACAAAAGTGAGTGTAACCAGGATACACAGAGTGTATGAGAAATCTTTTCTCCATTATCTCAGTAATTCTAGATATTATCAATCTTTAATTTTGCCATTATAACAGCTATAAAATAAGATCTTATTTATTTTAGCTTGCATTTCTCTGACCTCTAGTGAGACTGATTATCTCCTCATGTGCTTATCAGTCGTGTTATTTGTTCAGATTTTTCCTACAAAGTTATTTGCTTAGTCTCGTCTTTTTCTGTCCCACTTGAAGTTTACAAAATTAGTCTCCTGTATTTCATTTTAAATTTTTATTTTTTATGTTTGATTATTTAGTCATGTAATTTGAGTTTAATTTTGTGTAGAATATTTGGTAGGGAATCCAACTCTATTATTTTAATAGATAGCCAGTTGTTCAACAATTTCTCTTGCTAATTTAAAATTTCACCTTTTCATATTTTAAATATATGTATAAATATACACGTGTGTGTGTGTATAGTCTTATATATAAGGTCTGTCCATAAGGTTTCCTGCCATGTAATATGAAAAATAGAGACATTTTTTGAAGAAGATACAAGGAACGGTGTACATAGGACAATGACACCTCAGGCCCCTTCAAGGTGGCCACCTTGGGACCTCACACAGTTCTCCTAATCACCATCAGCTGCCCCACTGCATTTTCCTGAATCTCATTGATCTCATCGATGGTCTGAAATCTCTTCCCTTTCAAAGGTGATTTTAGTTTTGTCACAGGGTGCCAAATCCAGTCTGCAGCGGGGCTGAGTCACCTGGGTGATTTGATGTTTTGCCAAAAAACTCTGCAGGAGGTGTGATGCATGAGCAGGCACGTTGTCGTGAAGAAGCTGCCAATTGCCAGTTGCCCATAGCTGTGGACTTCTGAATCATCCAAATAGTTTCCACGGAGGAATGTTCCAGCTTAATGCAAAATCTGATGCAGATTTGTTGCTCTTCTTACTCAGTCATTTTGCATGTGATGGCCACATAGTACAGATGCTCACTCATTCAGTGGTGTCTACTGCCCCCACTGACTAGTACAGTGAAGTCATCATTGTTCAAGCATGCACATTCCAGCCCACTCTCTTTGGCTGCCAGGTTACATGAATGTCGTGCAAACCACTCTCGTTATATTAACAATGGCTGGACTTTTTCCAGACAGACCCCATATGTATGTAGACATATAGTCATGTATCTGAGAAAATCCAGATTTTTTTCTCTATCCCTTTGATTTGCTTGTCCACACCTGTGTACTGTTTTAACTAACATTGTGTACCATGTTTTGACATTTTGTAGTCAAGTCTTTACTTTGTTATTCTTCCTCTAAAACATTTGTTGGTTATTCTTGCATATTTACTCCTCCAGGCAAATTTTATAATTTTCTCATTAATCCCAATGGGCCTTGCTTACTTTGAATTTACAGGTTAGTTTTGGGGAAATAGTTACACTTCGTTTTGGAAAGGGAGAGAAAAGGAGAGCTGAGAGCTCAAGGCACCCTAAGTAGGTTTAGATGAGCTGATCCTGTGGGTTTCAAGACATGTCACAGACCCTATGGATAGGAGGGTTCTAAAGGCAGAAGGGATAAGGTGAGAGACTTTGAAATGAGCTTCACTCTACTTATGCATTTACCAAAGATTAGGCTAGGAAGTTCGGGATGCAGCAATTTTGATCAAAACTCCCTGCCGGAGTGATGCCCAGTAAGTTGTAGCATAACTTTTTTTTTCCAAACCGATATCTACACCTGTCAAAATAAACTAATATTTTCACATTACTCAGCTATTTGGTGTGGACGCATTCAAAAGAAAACAGAAACAAATAGTAGGGAAAAGGAGGCAAAAATACTGATATGTAGGAAGGGAAATTTACAATTTATTTTAATAAGAATATTGACAAGTTAAAAAATTCTCCTGTGTGAATGTTTTGGATGAAAGAAACCTTGGAAGGGAATTAAGAGTTTATTCAGTGACAGGAAAGATGCTAGACACTAGGTGACCATATTAATCTCTCCTTCGTGGACCCATGAAGTGCAGTCATTTGGTGCCAAGCCTGCGAGTGTTGCAGCTGAACCCCTTCCTGGTTTAGGAGTAAGGCCTGTGCTATTTTCGCAGCTGCAGGAGTTTCAGGAGTGCTCCTCTGAAAGAGTAGCATGCAGTCTCGCGCTGCACATCTATCGACTTCTTCTTCCAACTTCTTTCCTGTGGGGTTTATGTTTCTATTTTGCTTTCTGCAAAAAGACAGAAATATATGATTAGAGTTGAATCCTCAGCTGCGCATAGAGCCACAGGGCTGCTGCGGAACCTCCTTCCGGTGGGGCCACCAGCAGGGAGCTATTTATAGGCTGGTGCTGAGATTTCCTCAGTAACAGGGAGTGGAACGTGCCCTCCCTCCCCTGCCGGAAGTCTCCCCTGCTGGCAGGGCCTTGCCCCATTCCTGTAACTGCGGAATTCTTCTCAACTTTCACAGCTCCCGTGTTATTTTCTTTTACAACATGATTCATGGTTGGAGACCTCTCATGAATATTTACCAATCCAATTGTACACCATACTTTGTTTTGATGCTAATGTATTCTTTTAAAGGGGGGATATTTCACTTTGATGGATAAGCTTTATACTGCAACAACTAATATCTATGCTTAACATTTCTTGCGCTTTGAGATTTATAAGCGTTCTATTGTATTTCACATATCTGGGCATTGGCCAAAATCCTGACTTTTTTTTTTCCTTCCCTCTACGTTTGTTCTCTTTCCCTTCCCTCCAGCTGGACCATCTGTTTCCCTACTTTCACTTCTATAGAGCCGTGGACTACGTACCTAGGGGTGAAACAACCAATGCCATCAAAGGTTCAGTTTTGGAAGTCACCTTTGCTCTGTGTAAGTACAGAGTGATTGCTGCAAAATGCTCTACATCTTGTTACCATCTGGCCTGTTACCTCACCTAGTTAGAGCACAGCTAACGAGGCCAAGGTCATCGACTCAGACCCTGTATGATCCAGTTTACTTTGCACCGCAAAGAGCTTTCTTTTGTGGCCATCGTCTGCATCCGCTAATGCTGGTGGGTCCATGTTGAATGTGAACCTGCACTGGGAGACCCGGAGAGAGTTGGGTTGCAGCCAGGCTCCTGCCATTATTACAGAAAACTTCAAAGCACGTGTTCTACAGCTGGATAGTCAGCAGATTCCTATCTTAATGCACTCTTTATATTAAGTTTTAGAAGAGATGGGACAGGAGAAACATATGTTTCACACATCCAAGGTCAAAAAATGTGCCCATCTGTCCTTGCTTGTCTCTATATATTTATCTCCTTTATGGTTTACCCCCTAAAGAGATGAGAGAAGCCTCCCCAAATTAGCTGAATCCTCTATGTCATTCTGCCTTTTTATTCATTTTTCCTAATCACATTCCTCTGTGGCCTTATACATTTTCCAGATGGAAATTCGGTGACTGGCACCATTTAACCTGGTGAGGTGAGCTGCCACATGTACTTAGGAGGAGAGTTGTTATTAGATGAATATAATGTTGGAGCACTCTAAAGTGCAGAAATTTTGAGCACTTTCTCCATTGGGCTTTTGTTATACTGGCATAATATATGCAGGATGATTTTAAATCTACAAACCACCTCCATATCTACCATCTCATTCGGTCCGTCCAATGTGATTGGCTTGACAGGTATTATGACATCTTTCAGATGAGACAAATTATGCATACACAGGCTGTCTGACTTGCCCAAGGTCACACAATCTATTAAAGTCTCTGGACCCCAATCCAGGGGGCTTTCCATGACATCCCACTACAGTGTAGTTCTTGACTTGCACCTACAGAAATATCTCAACACAAAATTGATGGCATTGTTGAAACCATTTCTGCTTTATTTTTGAGTTGATTAGGGACATGGCCTCAAAAGGAGACTGAATAGATGGTTCTGAAAATCATCCAGAGCTCGTTTAGAAACACTATGTGACATGGCAGTTAATAAAGTTTCTGAAATTAGAAAGACCTGTTTTCAAATCCTGACTCTCCGTTAGTTGATTTTTCAAACAACCCTATCCTGCATGGTTAGGAAATAACCATGGGAAGGGTCTTTCTGAAACTAATTCTTGCCAAATTGTGTAATAACTCTGCTTAGAACTGAAATTCAAAACTAAGAAATTTATTAAAGGGATTTTAATGAAGAATCCTGGGCATAGTAGGAGGAAGCAAGGCGTTCGTAGTTTTCTCCCCTCCACCCCCCAAGACCCTCACACTTCGATTGTGTGACATTTCTCTTCCAATTAAAGGCACATCTTGTATCCAAAGGGTTTCATTTACATTTTGTTGCTTTGCAGCCCTAGCATCATCTTATTTTTTTTAATAGTATTACATAATGCATTATGTCTTGATACAATTTAAGGCCTCTTGCTGACCACTTAAAATTACTAAGCAGTTCAGACTAGATCAGTGCACATCTATTAAAATGCATAGGCAGCAACACAAACATTAGATAATTAGTACTGAAGTGAGCCACAGCCCTGAGAAAAGTGAAGAAAAAATAAACAAGGTATTTGTTAATTTCCTTTCATTCATACTGATGGCTATGGATTTAGATCCATCATCAATCTGTTGTTTGGGGATTTGTTTGTTTTCCTTCTTATGATATATTTTATATATACAGAAATGTGCATAAAACATAGGTACAGTTTAAAAAACAATTAGAAAGTAACATCTATGAATTGCTCAGGCCAAGTACAAACTTGCCACAAGCCTCCCCACAGGGAGACAGCATCTTCGCCACCAGACGTAACATCAACCCAAAAAATGTGCCCATCTGTCCTTGCTTGTCTCCACAGGTTTATTCCCTCTATTCTTGACCCCCTAAGGGCTTTAGTTTGGTTTTGTTTTTGAAATTTATGTAAGGGAATTATATAATTTTTCCTTTTCTTGACTGCTTCTCCCACTCAGTAGTATTTTTGTAAGTTTTACCCATGATGATGGATGTGTATATAGCTTATGTAATTTTACGGTTGTGTAGTATAATAGTATATTCATAGTTAACGACCTTGGGTCATTTCCAGCGTGGCTGTTGTTAACAATGCTGCTATGAACACTAATGTACCTATGTCCTGTCCATGTACTGGAGTTGAGTGTTTCCTTAGGGGTGGAATGCTACACCATTGGGCATGCATACCTTCAACTGTTCTAGAAAATGTTAAACCACCTCCAAAATATTTTATTAATTTTCACTCCCAAGAAAGATTTCCTATTGTTCCATTTTCTCACCAACACTTAAAAGTCAGATGCAGCAGTTTTTCCGGTCAACTAGCTATGTAAATGTTTTCCCTTGTGATCTTAATTTGCATTTCATTGCTTGCTAATGAGTTGATCATGTCTGCTTTTTAAGTAACCATTTGGATGTCGTGTTTCATGAAGAGTTTATTCAAATCCTGCACCTATTTTATTTCAGTCGAACTATTTGTCTTTTTGAGGGTTGCTGTGTGTATTGTTTGAAGCAGTGTCTTAAAGAGATGAGGGAATTCTGGGGATACCAAGGGAAGAGCGTTCAGGCAACAGAAAAGGTCCTGCACTGGAGCCCGCCCAGAGGGAAAGGGCGAGGGCAGTCAGTAGCCGCTGACGTCATGGGGCCGTGGCGGGAGGCCTTGTACCGATCTCTGGCTTGGACTCTGCCGGAGAGAGGAGCCACCATAGTGTCTACAGTGGGGGAGTGACATAACCAGACTCTCCCTCTTTTTAAAAGATTAGTATGCTTTTATTTTTTAATAGTTTGGATTTAAAGAAAAATGGAGTGTAATTAATGTCCTATTAGGAGAGTGTGTGTTTCCCATCCCTGCAAATACAAGCCCTGCTGGGTTAGAGATCCTGGCCCCCAAATGGGGACATCCTATGACTAAGGGACATGACAAGATCTTATTGAACTACATGGAATACATGCTGCCAGGGCACATTAGAGCCCTGGGACCAGCAAGTGAGAAGATCAGTGATCGTATGGTTGGAATAATCACCTGACAGTAGAAAATGGGGTAGAAAGGCACCTTTGTGGTACCCGGGTGATTCACTGGGACACCTCTTATTGCTCCGTTGCCCAGCGGTAACTGCGCATGAGCATGTGCAGTAATCCTTGAGAATGCTTTGAAGGCCATGGACTCAGATCCATCAGAAGTGGAGGCTTAGTTTATACCACCAGGTAAGACACTAAGCCCGGCCTCCTCGGGAGCTGAGGGTTGGGAAATTTGCAGGTGATCAGTACCAACTGTGGCCCTGTGACCAATGGCAGCAATTGGGGCTGTAGTTACCTCATGAAGTTGGCCCTAAGGAGAAGAGGTCGGTGGACCCATGGACGTGTCTAGGGACACGGGCCTGTGCACAGCAAAGAGGGACCATGCTGGCCACGGGGATTTGCTGCTCACTTTCTCTGCACACAGCTCTTCTATGGGAAGCATAGTTAGACAACCACCTCCGTTTATACATCCAGACACACCGTGCTGTTCACGCTGAACCATGCTCCCCTGGGCCGTTCCCAGCACCTGGGCCGTTCCTGGCGCCATGCGGTTGCTAGGAGTTGGGATGTTCCTGCCTCTGACGGGAAACCTTTGCTCAGTGAGCTTCCATGAGCCCGCTGTGACAGTCTCAGAACTGTGTAATGGCCCGAGGCTTGTCCTTCTCAGGTGTCTTTCTGCTTTCTTTCTTTCACATGTGACAGGTTCATGCTGTGGTCTGCAGTCTCTGCCAGACTCCCTCAGTTGCCTGCCCTCGCTCCTTCACGAGTGTGTTCTCCAATAAATCTCTTGAACAACTAATTCTGTCTTGGCATCTGTTTCTTGGGAAACCAGAGCTGAAGTAAGCACATTTAATACAAATATCAAAATGATTTACTGTCAATCTATCACCTTGCTATTTCTTGTCTCCTTCTCTCATTTGTTCCTTGTTTCTTCCCCCTCCTTCTGAATTAAACAATAATTTATTATCTATACCTCGTTCTATTTTTTTTTTAGCATTTAACTTTAGTATCATTTGAAAGGTAGGGTTTAGCTTTTAAGCGATGCTACCCCGCTTCACATATGATGTAAAAATGCACAGCAGAATATACCCCGTTTCCCCTCCTGGCCTTTGAGTTATTTTCAGACATGTCACTTCTGCACATGCTGTGACCCCCCCGCCCCGCAACATGTTGTTATTATTTTTACTTAAAACCATAGAATATCTTCTACTGAAATTAAAAATGATAAAAATGCCTTCTTTCCTTACCTTTATGTTTTTCCTTTTCCATGCTCATTACTTAATGTAGAGCCAATATCGACCTGGTAACATTTCCCATCTTCCTTTCATGTTTCTTTGGTGCAGGGAGGCTGCTGATGAGTTTCCCCATCTTTTGTCTGTCTGCAAAGGTGTTGATTGTTTTCGTTGTGGTAAAACATACATAATGTGAAACGTGCCACTTTAACCCTTTTTAAGGTTGTAGCTCTGTGGTCTGAAGGCCCTTCATGCTGTTGCGCGCCCTTCGCCACTATGCACCTCCAGGAATTTTTTCGTTGTCCCCAACTACCATGCCACTCTGTTCCCATCAAACACTAATTGCCCCTTCTCCCCTGGCCCCAGCCCCTGGCAACCACCGTTCTGCTTCCTGTCTCTGGGAATTTGACTACTCCAGGTACCTCATATAAATGGAATCATACATTATTTGTCTTTTACTGACTGGCTTATTTCACTTAGCCCAGACCTTTTGGCTACTGTGAATAATGCTTCTATGAACAGGGGTGTCCAACTATCTACTCAAGTTCCTGTTTTTACTTCCTTTGGGTATATGCTCAGAAGTAGGGTTGCTAGATCATATGGGATATTAGTTTTCTAGGGCTGCCATAACAAAGGACCACAGGCTGAGTGGCTTTAAAGATACACATTTGTTTTCTCCTCGTTCTGGAGGCCGGAAGTCCAAGATCAAGGTGTCAGCTGGGCTTGTTCCTTTGGAGGCCACTCTCCTTGTCTTGCTACTGTCAGTCTTCCCCCTGTGTCTCCTGTGTCTTCCCTCTGTGTCTTTCTGTGGCCAAATTCCTCTTCTTAAAAGTGCCTCGGTCGATTGGATTAGGGCCAATCCTAAGGACCTCGTTTTAACTTAATTACTTCTTTAAAAATCCTACCCTCAAACTAGTCGCATTCTCAGTTATGAGGGGGTTTGGAAATCAATATATGACTTTTTGGGTGGAGGGGCACAAATTCAGCCCATAATATTTTCTTCTCAGGGTCTCAAAATTCATGCTCTTCCTGCATGCAAAATACATTTGCAATCACCCCATATCAACAGCCCCAAAGACCTTCACCCATTCCTGCTGCAACCCTGAGTCCAAAATCTCATCTCTTTATCGTCGAAGTCAGGCTTGGGTGAGACTTGAGGTACAGTTGATCCTGAGGCAGAGTGTGTCTCTGGTTGTGAACCTGCGAAGGCAGGCAACAGGTTAATACTTCCACAGCATAATGATGGAGAGAAATATAGCCAGACATTCTCATCCCAACAGAAACAACTTGTAAAAGGCAAAAGATTTATTCAGCCTGCAGAGAAATTAGAGTGATTTTTCTAAACCCAATGATATAAGATTTCCTCTGTTTTATTCCAAGTGCTTTATAGTTTTAGCTTTTATGTTTGTCTTTGACCCATTTTGAGTAAATTTTTGTATGTGTTGTACGGAAAGGTTCCAACTTTACTCTTTGCATGTGGTTATTCAGTTTTCCTAACACCTTTTTTGAGCAGCCTGCCTTTTTCCCGTTGAATAATCGTGGCACCTTTTATAAAGGAATCATTTCACTATATATCTGAGGGCTTATTTCGGGACCCTCTTCTGTTCTGTGGGTCTGCCTGCCGGCCTGTAGGCCTGTGCCGTAGAGTTTTGATTATCATAATGCAAACAGGAAGTGTGAGTTCTCTGTATTTCAAGATTGTTTTGGCTATTTAAAGTTCCTTGAGATTCCATGTGAATTTTTGAAGATTTCAATGTGATTTTTTTTCTGTTTTAACCTGAAATAGTTCTATTTGAATCGTTTTCATTGGGACATTTATTTTAAACCACAAATCACCTCCACCTGGATTATCATAGTACAAAATCCCTTCTTTATCCCCACCGTCAACCCAAATGAAGAAATAAACAAAACTCCGAAGCTGCAATTCAGCTTAAAATAATAAAGCTTTTCTTCTGTTCCATCATTTGTGTCACTTTTAGGAATTTCCTATAGATTTATTTTCTCATTATAGGTGCTATTTTTCTCTATTTTTCACATATGAAAATCTTTTATTGTTGAACCATGTGCATTTTACATTATTGGTTGCTATATTTTATCGCATCTTTTAAGAGTGTTTAATTCCCCTCTGTAGCATAGTTAGGTTACTTAGAAACAACCTGAACCTTCTGAGGCCTGCTTTTAGACTGTGCCAGGGCAGGTCCAGAGCAGCCTTTAGTGTAGGGACAATTCGGCCCCACTGAGGATTCTACCTGATATCCATATAGGGTGGGGCAAAAGTAGGTTTACAGATGTTAGTATGGGAAACAGAGACTTCATTCTTGTATTATTATTTGTTAATTATAATTATTGTGTTATTGTCCGTACAAATAATGGTAAACCTACTTTTGCCCTGCCCTGTGTATTATGAAGTCTTTCTACTCTGGCTAGTGTAAAAACGAACTATCCTTCAGACTGTGTGGGATCCTGGGTTGTTCTGCTTACTCCCTTTTGGTGGTTCTCCCAACAGCATCAGGCTGTTTCCTCTCAGCACCTACAGATCAGCACACAGCAAAGACCTCTGCAGGTTTCCAAAGCTTTCTCTCTCTCTGCACCGCTCATTCTCCTAGGCACTCTGCTTTGCAACGTCTAGATACCTCGTCCAGCTCAGACTCCAAACCCTGCCTCCTGGGCTTGGTAAGGACACTGGGTAGCTTGGCTCCCCTTCAGTGCGCCGAGGCCTGGAAACTCTCCACAGGCTTCAAGCTGGGATAGCCAGAAGGCTCACCTTATTTTTTCTCCCTTTCTCTCAGGGGTCAGAGTCCTGCACTGACTGCTTTCCGATTCTTTCAAGCTCTTGTTCCATATATTGGCCAGAAGTGAAAGTTTGCCAAGTTCATTGTTTTCTGATTTTCATAATTATTTCTCCTTCTCTTCGGAGGATATTTAGACTTGTGTTTCTTTCTTTTAAAAATCATGGTAAGAGTACTTAGCATAAGATTTGCCTCTTAATACATTTTTATATGTGCAATACAGTATAGTTAAGTATAGGCACAACGTTGGACAGCAGGTCTTTACATAGAAGTGTTTTTCCTAATTTTCAAATATTGTGGTTTTCTAGATACATTTTTTGTATTGTAATTAAGTATTTTAATGAGATTTTGATTAAAGCATGTGATTTCAATGTTTTAATGTGTGTCGAGAGTTTCTCTGTGGTCATGTTAGACCAGGTGTGTCAACATTGTCCAGTCTCTTGTATCTTGCTGTGCAGTCATTCAAACAGGCATTTTTATAGGCTTCTATGTTGATGTTTTCCTTTTCAGTACCATAAATGTAATAATGCATTATCTTCTGGTTTATATAGTTTCTGAAATGTTATCTGCTGTCATTCTCACTTATGAATTTTTTTTTTTTTTGGTGCATAACATGCCTTTTCTATCCTCTGTCTTCTCTTAAGTTTTTCTCTTCACTGGGTTTTAGAAATTTCGTGGTAATGTTTATTTGATATAATTTTTAAAGAGTTTATTGTGCTTAGGGTTTGTTGAGCTTCTTGGAAATGTAGTTGTTCGATTTTTATCAAATGTGGGAAGAATTATGATGATTATTTCTTTAAGTGTTTTTGTGCCCCCCATTTTCTGTGAAGTTGTTTGCTGTTGCCCCACAGATCATCATGCTTTATTATTAAACACTTTTTCCTGATTGTGCTTTTGTTTGTATGGTTTCTATTGCTATGTCTTCAAGTTCTGTGATTTTTTTTTTCTTATACTGTGTCTAATTGGTTGTTAATTTTTTTTTGGTTTATTTTTATTTTAGGGGTTATTTTTCATCAATATAAATTTGACACGGGTTTTTTTCTACATCTTCCATATTTGCCTTAACAATTATATTTATGTTTTCTTTACACCCTTGAGTTTATTTATTTATAATTAGTCGTTTAATGACTACTATCATTCCTATTGGGTCTGTTTCCATTGTCTGTGTAATACTTCTGCTATTTTCTGCACAGATAATGATTTTGATTGGCTGTCTTATATTTTACATTGTTAAGTGCTGGATTTTGTTATGCTTCTTTAAAGAATCTGGTCTTTCATTTTGTTGCAGACAGTTAAACTATATGTGCATTAAAGGTTTAGTATGAGCCTTTTGAAGTTTGTTTTTAAACTTTTTAAAGGTAGGTCTTGAGTAGTTGGTATCATAAAGTTAACTTAGCTCCATTTTTTTTCTTTTTAGGTTTGGGCCTCAGGGGCCTCTACTGAATAGCCCGTATGTTGAACAAAATCTCTCCATTCCTCCTAAAGAGAACTCAAGTGATTGTCAGTTCTGGGGAACCTCTTAAATTGTTGGTCTTGCAGCTTCCTGGTAAATAGTTCTTTCCTTGAAAGTTGTTCTGCTTCCTTCTTGTTGGGTTTTACCTCATACATGTGTAGAATGACCTTCAGTCAAAGAGTCACAGGGATCCCCATGTACATTTCTGGAGCCATTTCTCTGTGCAACTTCCTTTTCTCAGGCATTTTCCTCTGCAACTATAACTACGTCTGCCTCACCAAACTCCACTTTCTCAATCTCAAGCAAGGTTTTTGGACTCTGTTTTCCTTCTCCTTCCCCTACATTCAGGATTACCTTAGGGAGAAAGTGTTTTTCTGCCTTTTTAGGATTATAGTTCTGTATTGTCTATGGTTCAATGTCTGAAAATAGTCATTCCCTATGTTTTGTCCTGTTTTCTAATTGTTTCTACCAGGAGAGAAAGCCTTGGCTATTTTACTCTCATGTTTGGAAATCCAAGTCCCCTGGGCATTTTCCTTTTTTTTTTTCTTTTTATGTTTGTATGAATTACTTATTTGAAGTTCTTATATTCTGTTCTTGGGCAGCTTTGTGTTAAACTAAAATTTAGGACTTTAAATACATGTCTATCAATGTTCATTTTGTTAATTTTAAACCATTCTTCTAGCTTGCTGAGTTCTTTTTAACTTTGTCATCTGTAATGTTCTCCTTTACAGTTCTTGTCATTCTCAAACTTCAATATTCCTTTCTTGTAATAATTTAAGTAATGGCTAAAATGTTATTCGGCAACTGCAGAGTAATAAATACTAGCATTTTGTTAACTGTGATATATTAATAAAATATTTTGTACCTGGTGTAACTACATATTGTCAAATGGTGAAGGTGTCCTTAAGAAGCAGGCATTTGTTATGTTTGCTTGACACATTTCTATAGGTTGGTTAGGAGATATTGAGCCCTAATGAACTTATGTGGTTTTATTATAAACCTCAGCAGGTGGCATGAGCTTTATATTCATGCCAGTTCTTCTTGCCTCCCTAATTGCATTGAGGGTGATGTGAACAACTGAACCCAAGTGGAATGATATTCACCATGGATCTGTATCATACCTGAGGAATACCCAGTTCAGGAAATTCCCAGTCCTATAAGGGACTTCTTACAAATGTGCCCATCATTCTCCCAAGATATTGTCTTTGTTACCCTGGAATATAAACAAATCTACACTAGGAAGAGGAGGAAGGTTTTACTACTCTGGAATATCTCCCTATACAATCATTGTTAAGTTGGCTGTAAATGTCTTTGCTCAAAAGACTCAGAACATGTAGAGCCCTGGCTGGTGTGTCTCCATTGGTTGGAGTGTTGTCCAATAACCAAAAAGTTGAGGGTTTGACTCCCGGTCAGTTATGTACCTAGGTGGTAGGTTCCATCCCTGGTCTAGGCGTGCACGATGCATGGTGTGGGCACAATGCAGGAAGCAACCAACTGATGCTTCTCTGTCACATTGAGGTTTCTCTCTCTCTCTCCCTCTCTACCTTTCTCTCTTGCTAAAAACAATGAAAAATGTCCCTGAGTGAGGATAAAAGATAAAAACAAATCCTCAGAACAGGTAGAAATGACAGGGATGTAGAGAGATTATCTCCTAATAGAAACATATAAATCTTCTGTTAACTACAGAAGTGCACTTTATACTCATATGATGTTAGCACGAAAATTATATGTATGCAAAATAATTCTTGATAATTTCTTAAGTAATGCAAAATATCATATCTAGGAAATTGTATATAAAACCCCTTATAGTAACATGTATGCCAAGTAATGAATGATGAGAGCCTGGGGTTGGATGCTGCCTAGGTTCTGGTAAATGGTATTTCTCGCCATCTGTTACCACTAAACTTATTTTTCTCTTTTGCCTGGTGTTGCATTTGAGTAAGTTAATTATGCATATGATAAAACTTCAGTGTATTGCATATGTTTCCATTTTTTCCACAAAGATATCATAAGGGAATATGTCTGTGCTTTGTAAAAAAAATAATTTTCTGCTCTACATATTAAATTTTTCTGATTTTTCAGTTTGGAGATCCAAAAAATAGAAAACGAAATTTGTTTTACATAACTTAAATTTAGTTAACTTGCAATGATTCCTAAGGAAATCTATTCTCTTTTATAAGTCCTCGAAAACTGCAAATATAAATATATATATATCTTTGGGTTTTGGGGGGCATCTGCTTTAACTTCTTTGATTCCTGAAATCAGCTGTCCTGCCATGTAGTCTCCAAAGAAAAGCCTCTAACCCTTTATAACATAGTACTAATTTCCTACGTCATAACAAGCTGGCCAAGAGGTGAAAGTTACAGTATGTATTTGAGAAAAATGCCATCTATCCTCATTGGTTTTTGAGAGGGTCTAGTCCAGTCATCAAATTTTCTTACTTGAACTTTTCCAGTTAACAAGCTGGAGACATTGAAGAAAATAAGTAATAAAAACCCAGACAATACAAAATGTATTTATGTGATATTCATGCTGCTTAGTATTGTAAACAATCAACTAATCTTTTAAACAACATCATGACCTTTATATCCTTGCACATTTTTGATCAGAGGCTACTACATTTAAGGCTTGTCTAAGTGCTGTGGACATTTAAAAATAAAATAAAAATACACTGCAAGTTAAGTAACAGTAAAGTGTTTGAATAATTTAAGACAACAGTGAAAACAATGTCATAATACATAATAACCAATGACTTGCTCAGGCAATACTTTCTGTGAAAGCTCAGATACACCATGGCTCTAACGTCATGTAGGAATGGCCTGAAGAGCTGTTTACAGAGATGGGGTATAGACGAACTTAGCACGAATAGAGAAGATGAGGAAAGACCTTTGCCGTGACCCACGTGGAGTGGTGGTCCCTGAGTGGGGGTGGCGGGAGATTGAGAAAGGACAAGAAAACACAAAGGCACAACACAAGAGAATTTAGAGAAAAGCGGGGCGGGGGCCAGGTGGGACATTGTCCTCTAATGGAGAGACAATGGCAATGACCGCAGTCTCCGCATTTATTTTATAGAAGTTGGTTAGATAAAGCCCAAGGCAGTTTTGCAGACTTAGGGGAACACTGTGGGCACAGATTGTTCCATTCCCAGGCTACCTACATGATAACACTTTCTTCTGCAAAGATTGTAGTCCTCTTCAGCGGAGCTTGCGGGTATCTACTCCTTTTTCAACGCCCTCGCTCCCTGCCCCGGGCTTGGGCTGTCGCCCGTTGCCAGCTTGCTCTGTTTTGCAGACACAAGCAATTGAGCGTGGCTTTGCCAAGCGCTTAACCTGGCTTTTGACATCAGCCTTCAGCGTCCTCCACTTTGGTGGATGAACCATTGCGAATAAAAGCAGAGGGAGGGAAGGGCAAAGGGTAGTGGCTGAACGGGTTTCAGAGGCACAGGGCTCTGAGAAGGCTACTGAGTGGGGAAACAGAAAGTATCTTCTAGTCACATTGCTCAGGCTCTAAATATCAAGCTAAGAGGTATGAGCAAGCAGGCCAACACAGGAGCCGGGCCAGGCAGTGGGGAGACGGGAAAAGCAGGGGTAACCAAGGTTTTGTCCCGCCACATATGGAAATGAAAGGCCCAGGCAGTGAAGTGAATATTGCCAGCCCCCAAGGGCACACTGGAGCTTCAGGCCCAGGGACCGTTCTTCAGTCCGCACTCTGGCTTTTCCTGAATTTCCTAAACATGAGGTCCCACGGGCCTGGAGGGGGAGGCACACAGCTTGCAAAGTTAGCCAATATCGTGGTGTGAAGTCTTTGGGGTCTACCTTTTCTTAATCCTCTACAAGTCACGGCTCGGATTTAGAAAGCTTGCGTTGTGGCAGGAGAAAAGCCATAAACATGCATATTATTATTATAAATGATTATTTATATACCATATAAATTATATTACACCATAAATTATAGAAATATTACATAAATATATGAATTATTTATAAATATATGAAAAGTGTATGTTACTGTAAACACGTATATCGTAGAGTGAAGTTGAAAATCCAGTGGAGAAGAGCACTGGACGGTGTTGTCATTTTAGATCAGGTGGCTGGAGAAGACCTGAGGACTTGGCCCCGAGAGGACAGCTGCACAGCGCGCACGTGGCGAGAAGAGCAAGGCCCACGGCCCCAAAGCAGGAGCGCACGCGCCTGCCTGAGGACCTGCGTTGCACGAGCGAGCAGGAAAGGGGTGGGGGGGGAGGCCGAGGAGGCGGGCCGGTGGGCTCAGGGGGGCGCCAGCCACAGGCCTCAATAATGGCTTCACTCAGGATGAGGCGGGAAGCTCCTGGAAGGTTTTGAGCAGGGAAGTGACTTAATTTATTCTACTGTTTTTCATTGCATCTAAGAAACCTGAATTTTTAAAGCCCATCATGCAGTAAGTGGAGTTCTTTTAAACATCCAAAGGGAGATAGTGAGCAGGCAGGTAGTACACACACACACACACACACACACACGGTCAATCCCTATTAATTGTGGATTCTCTATTTGTGAATTGCCTTCTCATTAAAATTTATTTGTGGTCCCAAAAGTAATACTTTCAGTGCCTCTATGTGCATGGTCAGTTCATGGACATGTGTGGAATGGAGAAAATTTTGAGGCACGCAACGTGTGTGTTCCTAGAAATAGTTACACAAGACACCACCCTGCCTTCTGTCTCAGCCCTCCCACTGCAGTCCCAGCCCTTTGGCTGTCTACTTAGTGCTGTGGTTCTTGCACACGTGCGCTTTTTGTTGGTGGCGTTGCCATCCTAAAATGGCCGAGTGCAGTGTGGAAGCGCCGTCCAGTGTTCCTAAGGGCGAGAAGCCTGTGACGTGCCTCATGGGGGGCATACCTGTGTCAGATAGCTTCACTCAGGCGTGAGTCTTAGTGCTGTTGGCCATGAGTTCAATGCTAATGAGCCAACGATAGAGATTAAATAAGTGCCTTTACACATATATACACACATACAAGTTTCTGTGTTGATGAGTTGATTAAAGTGTTGTACCTAGAGACACACAGGAGCCTATTCCTGTATTTCCCTGGGAGTAATGGCTCAGTATTTGCTAACTCAGTGGTTGTGGTGACTTATAGGACATTAACTACCATGAATAATGAGAATAAACTCTATAAGAGAGGGGATCAAAAAAAACCCCCCAAATGATTAATCTCCTGGTGGGCAGGCCCTTTGTAGTAGCGGCCTCCCCAGTGAGGTGAGTGTTCTAGAAACCCATCTGTGTCGGTGCACCAGCTGGCATTGTTGTGAGAGGCTGAGTTCAGCTTCAGTGAATTTTTTTTGGAAGACTTTTTCAACACGGTTGCCCATTTCATGGTGGGTGATTTATGAGCGCACCTGCCCACACTGCGCTGAGTGTTCAGCAGTTTTTGAACAAAAACAGTCTGACCCCCATGCCCCACCCTCCCTATCACCCATTCTCTCCCCGAGAGACTTCTTTTTGTTTCACCAGGTGAAAAGAGTCCTCAAAGGGAAACATTTTGCCCATGTGGAAGAGGTGAAACAAAAAATGGCAGAAGACTAAAAGGCATCAAAATCGATGTGTTCAAAAATGGTTCTGAGCAGTGGAAAAAACGTCTCGATAGGTGTATTGCATCAAATGGAGAAGACTTTGAAGGTGACTGAAGTTTCATCATGTAAGAATAAATACACAATATTTTAATAAATAAATTCCGTTTTTTGGGGTCCCCCCTTGTACACAGGATGGGGCAAAAGTAGGTTTACAGTTGTGAGTGTGCAAAATAGTTTGTGTATTATCATTTATTAATTATTATATTATATTTTATATGAAGAATGGTAAACCTACTTTTGCCATGCCCTATATATATCTATCTGTATGTATACCTAGTCTATATCTATTTATATCTACATCCATATTCTGGAATTCAGAATGTTTTTAAGGCTAGATTGGGAGTTGTCACTTTTAAAAATTCCACTGTCCCACAACGTACCCAGATTTTAGAGAAACAATTCACTGTCCTCTAGATCATTTTCTTCTGAAAGTATAGTTCATGCACTCTTCATTACCGATACACAAGGACATGGCCACTGAAATTGAGGGGAAGCTTTTTTAGCACCTGACAAGGCAATATTTTGTCAATTGAATGTAATATAATAAAAATTGGGCTTGCATTTTGTATGACTGCTTTTATTTTTAATATAATTTGTTTTTATTGTATTTTACAAAATACCCATCTGTGATAGATTGGGGAAAAATAGTCCTTTGTCAGCTCTGCTCAGAAAATGGTTCCATCTACCCTGCCCCATGTTCAAATGTCAAATAGTTCTGACCTAGAGATTAGCATAAAAAGGTTTAAAGTAATGGATAAAAATGTTTAAAATAAAAAAAAATGGGAAAGCAGTGAGAATGAAAAATTAAGACGCATAAGCGAAAACTTGCTATTCCAAATGGGGCCTGTAGACCAGCAGCATTGGCTTAGCCTGGAAACTGGGAGAAATGCAGAAGCTCAGGCCTGCCCTCACCCCCAGACTTACTGAGTCAGAACCTGCGTTTTAGCCAGAGCCCCAAGCAATCCATACACACGTTCATGTCCTTTGTGTGAGAGCACTGAGTTAGAGGTGGGAGTTTACAGTCAAGTGCAGTTATTACACAGTTAGGTTAGTGGATCTAGGAATTAATAGAATTGAAAAATGCTCATTGCGTGTCATGGTGGCCATGGCAAGATGTCAAAACACCAGCAGGAACAGACAAACGTGGGAGCCCAGGTGGATGCTGGCGCCCGGCAGCGGTTCCCTGGTTCCCTGGTTCCCTTGTTCCCTGCACTGGTCAGGGATCAGGCGAAGACCCCTCAGTCACCTGAGCGCGCACAGTGTGCCAGGCAGGGAGCCCGAGGGCCTGCACGCATTCTCCTGGAGACCCTTCCCGACCCCGGGCCACAGCTGCAGAGCCCTGTCACCCTCGTGCTCTGTGCTCAAAGGCACCTTGACTTTGTTGGCCAGCAGGACCTTCCTCGGGCTGATTAAGTGATGAAACATCTTACCCATCTTTCCAGGTTTTGAAGTATCTCACCGGAGAGGAAGAGATACTAGAATCTTGCTAACTTTCTCTATAGTATAGAAAGAAAATGCTGGATTTCTTGCAGGTAGAAACTAAAAATTCTCCTGGGTACGTGAGAGCTCACAATACTTTTTATCTTTCTGTCCCATGTACATCCGCTGCAAATGTGTGTTCTATGCAAATTTAAATGACGAGGTGGCAAGAAGAGCACTGGACAGCGTATCACAAAATAGTGATTTCTGGGCACTATTTCCACGAGCTGCCTTTGTAGCCGTTCTTCACTTACTCTTGCACCTTTGTTTTTAATGCCTGATGATGGAGAGTTGGGATGAATTAAAGAAGTTTGTATTGACATTCTGTGATTTGTTATTTGGCAAAAATTACCATCTTCCCCTCTTTTGTAGAGATAGTGCCCTGATTCCAAGAAGGTCCTGACCTGCAGAGTAAAAGTCAGTACTGTCGAAGGGCCAGCAGGCACATGGCACTTAGAGGCCACCAGGGTTTGTAATTTGTGAGATTGTTCAGAAGGGCAAGCCCCCGCTGAAGAGTATTTAGTGATCACGGTGGCTGGGTGTGAACATAGCCTTTCGAAGGGGACTGACAATTTTTTATTCCCAAGGCAGTGAGAAAAGAGTTTCAGGACAACTTCTATTAGAATAGAGCTATTCTAATCAAATCCTCATTGTCTTTGGACAAATGTTCTATCTTAGAGGATGTCAATTTTTGTCTCTCTGAGGTGGTGATGTTATGGGCCATTAAACTGGATTCAAATATACTTGTTAAATAATAATACATGTCAGTAACATCGTCTTTTAAAATAGCATCTTCTTCACCACGGTTAGAAAAACCAGAGAGTCTCTGCCAGCGGATGGTCAAGCTGGATTTATTCAATATGGCATTGATTATACTCGTCACGAGGGACACATAGAGCCTGAGTTCTGGGAAGGAGGGCAGCGGGAGCACAGACACGCAGCCCACACCCTCCCCTCCCGCCAGAACTGGCTGACGTGGACAAGCAACGTAAAACCAGAAGGAAACCAGGATCCGCGCTATGAGCTAAGAAGGTGTGCATTTCCAGTTACAGAGACAGGGGCTCCGCTGGTTGTCAGGCAGGTGGAACCAGTATGAAAGCAGTCTGAAGCCTAACCCGCAATTCTTGTTCGTGAAAAATGCTAGCAAGTCTCACAGAGCCAAGGTAGACTTAAGGCATGGAATTGTGGGCAGGGTATGAGAGAAGGGGAGCGGGAGATTGTTCCACATGTAACAGTTGCCACAGAGATGACTGTACTTAGAAGCCATCTTCCAAGTTCTACGTGAGGCTGACACACTAAATAGAGCTTGTAAGACTTCTCCTCACCCCGTTTCTTCCGGAATCTTCCAGGGCTTCTCCTCATGCTGCAGAGGTAGTCCTTGGCCACTACAGTGCTCTCCTCTGATGGGATAAGCAGTAATAGCAGTCAGGTCACAGAGTGTACTTGGCTAAGATGGATGCTTGAGGGATGGGAAATTGGATACCGAACACCTCCCTGGTATAATATTTCTGGTGAGCGCAGAGAAGAAGCCATGCTGAGACCATATTTACCTGCAGGGACCCATGGTATCAGTTCCCTCTCTGTCTTTCTCATGCTACTAGGTCCTGAATCAACAAATTTAAGCTGACATCACCCAAGCTCCAGACAAAGACGTGGGAGAATTCTAACACAAGTTGGAGGAATAATATGGAGAGTCAGAGAGAAACTACCTGCATTTCTTTGAGATAAATGACAGGGCAGGGTAGATGTAGCCTTCTTCAAACACGAAGAGGGGATATTTTTATTTTAAAAAAAACCACATGGTCCAATAATTCCACATATTTTTTTAAAGGTGTCTGTGTGCATGGTGGGAGGAAGGGGCAGAGTTTGGAAAACGGGGGGAAAATGGAACAATGAAGTAAGGGCATGAGAAGTGTGACTGAGATGAAAGGAAAGAAATTGGGTGAGCTAATAATCATGAAATGTGGATGGAGCTGTTTCTCTGTGAATTGATAACTGGAAGTAGACATAAAATGAAAAAGACAACAGCATCAACAACAGAATAAAATAGAAGTTCTTGGAGTAAATGGGACCTTTCCCTGGTGAAGGAGACTTTTTGGAAGCGGTAGGCAGTGTGTCAGAGAACCCCTTTGGGATTCCTCGTGGATGGAGACTAATGTGGTCATTCTTCACGTCGTACTGGCAGCTGATTGCCTCCGATGGGCTTGTAGGCAGCCATATGGTGAAGTTTGACTATTGAATTGGGGGTATATATCCTTAAGACAAACAAACAGCCATAGGATTGGGGCTGGAAGCTGGGGAATGAGAGAATGGGGCATGGGACGGAGTGACTCCAGGCTGGAGGATCTTCTAGGTGAGAACACTACAACAGAGATCCACCCACCTAAAGAACAAAACCTTACCAAGCAAATAAAAAGATAAAAAAGCAGGATTTGTAAATAATTTGTGTTTAAATTATAAAGGACAAACAAAAAATGAAACAAAAGCAACTGTAGTTTTGAAATATCAACTGCTTGAAAAATATTCTCATCAAGCAATTATTTGACAAGGTTTCACCAAGCTACAAATCTTCTTTGATAGAAGAATCCATTATACTTAGAAAAGACAGATGGAAAATGCCTTGGCTTAAATGTTGAACTACAGGGAGTTGATTAACAAATGATAGTATGTTTATACAATACAGCACAGTCATGATTAGAAAGAATATTTAATAATGGATATTTTAATGCACTTCAAAAAAAGCATATCACTAACCCTTATGCAGTTTGTATATGGAATCTGTACTTCCTCCCCCTTCATGTACACCTATTTCTCTAACTTGTTTCCCAGGAGAAACAGTACAGCATAATGGCGGTATGGCCCATGAAATCAGATCTCCTTGGGCTTATAGATGTCAGTGGATGGTTGTTGGCACCAATTCAAATGCCAAAAGGAATCTCCAATTCGGGAGGCAATAAAAAATAACAAAAAACTATTTGGTGCAAACAGCTCAACAGTGCTACATCAGGACTGAGGAAACAACAGGCTGTAGAACAGCTTGAGGCCAGGCCCCTGTGCTGTCAGACAGCTGTGCTCTGCTCCCCTAAGGTCTGCATTTGCAAGACACCTTCAGGGCTCCAGCTCCCGAGCAGTCTTCAGTGTGAAGTGCAGGTGAAGCCAGCGGTAAGCGGGCTTATATGGATGGAAGTCCCTGCCCCCGGTCTCTGATTGGTCCATCTTAATGCAAACGAGGACTCCCAATCCTCACAGTTTGATTGGTCCAAAGACACTACTGATGGTCAGAAAGAGACACTCTGATTGGTCAGATTTGCAGAGCTTTAATTGGATGGGGAAAGCCTCAGTCCTTTTGGCTGAAATAGTACTCGAGGAACTCCCTTATAAGGGCTCGCTGAGACGGAGAAACACAGTGCAGGCGGGCAGGTTAGTGCGGAGGCCCCTCGGGAAGTGTAATTTTTGTGAGAAGCCTCTGCAGAAATGGCTACTAGGCCTCTGGTTGCTTTTTATTTTTTTGTCCAGTTAGCTACCAGGAGCCCTTCTTAGTAGGTGTATTTTTTTCTCAGGGTTTACATAGCCAAGGTTACTTTTGAGAAATTTCTTAATCTCTCTTTGTTTCTTTTGTCCTATTTTAACATGGAAATATTAATGATATTCTTCATATGACTGCTGAGAATATAAATGGTTTAATCTATGTAAAACAATTAGCAGTACATAGACTATAAATGCATAAAATTAAATGTTAACTTTAAATTATATGTTATACACAAATGTATAGAAAAATTGAATATACATAGCAGTTATATCTTGGTAGTGACATTATATGAATATAATGAATTATGAATATATGAATTTCTTCATACCTTTTTATATTTTCTAAGCTTTCTACAAAAAATATACATTTCCTTTACTCTAACAAAAATATATATGATGGACTCATGAAAAAAGGTGTGATAACTCATAGATTTTTAAATTGGGTCAAAATATTATTTATAAGCATATTATTTATGAGACATAGCCAAAATTTATTGACCCGGAGGAATTAAAAAGTAAGAAGTTGTAAAAAGAGCGCTGGCTGGGGTGGCTCAGTGGATTGAGAGCCGGACTGCGAACCAAAGGGTCGCTGGTCTGATTCCCAGTCAGGACACGTGCCTGGGTTCCAGGCCAAGTCCCCAGGAGGGGGCATGTGAGAAGCAACCACACATTGATGATTCTTTCCCTCTCTTCCTTCCTTTCCCTCTCTAAAAATAAATAAATAAAGTCTTTTTTCAAAAAAGTTGTAAAAAGACAAGCAAATCCAATGTAATGATACATGCAGTGGTTGGTGTATCAATATCAAAATTTTCAAAGAAAGGGACATGGAGAATCTTTTTATTTATACAATCCGCAAATGTGTCAAAACTGTCTTGATGCTTTGTGTTTCAGATAACATATCATCAGTTGACGTATAAAGTAAAGTCAAGTCTTTCTGTATAGAAATGTGTAAAGAAACCCAGCGGCAAATGGGAGTAGCTGAAGATTTTAACGCACCTGTGTCTGCCTTTGCCAGCAAGATTACACAAAATATAATTATAAAAAGGTCCTGGTCTTCAGTTGAGAGATCCAGGCATAGAAATTTGACTCAACCACAAGTTTGCTACTTTCAGGTGGGTAGTTAATGTCTTTAAGCCTCAGTTGCCCTGCTGGTCAAATGAGATTAACATACGCAGAGGTCTTTACATGGTCATCCTCTTTGCTGTAAGGATGCGCGAAAGAACTCTGGGTGGGCAGGTGGTGGTAAGTTGAAGACAAGGTCATTGGAAGACTTGAGGCTTAACAGATAGTTTCTTAAAGAATTTTCCGTGTATGTGAGGAGGAAAGAAAAGATAGCATATGAAAGGCATGGAGAAGCGGGAGCCTATCTGTTGCTGGTTTTTGGTTTTTTTTTCTGTTATTAGTTTTTAGGTGGAGAACAGCAGTGTGGCAGTGTTGGTGTAGTTGGAGCACACCCACTAGAGGGCTGCGCGGAAACGTGGGCGAGGCTGAGCTTGTGATGGGAGCGCTGCCGTGGTTCAGAGCCCTAGGTCTGAAGCCACCTGCAGGTTTCAACTCCTGACTTCACCACCTAGTGTTTACCTGTCATTGAAGATATGGCATAACTCCTATATAACTTAGTTTTCCTGCCTATAAAATGGGGTACTGAAGATTCCTGAAATGCAGGAATCCATAGTAATCCCTATATCATAGGCTCATTAAAATGTTTAAGATGGTAGTATATTTAGGAAGCCAACCTGCCTTGGCATGTGTCATTTAGCTCTCATTGTTCATTATTGTTGTTATTGTTTCATTACTCCATGGAACGATGGCCTTATCCTACAGGCTGCAGGAACCATTCCAGGATTTTGAGCAAGGCAACACCAGACAAGCTTCGTGTTTCATAAAACAACCCTGGTGACACTGTGACAAATGGGTCACAGGGGTGAAAGACTACAGGGCCATTTATGGTCAATTTCCTTTATATTTCTTCATGTTGGATAATGGAATTTGAGCCAATCTGCTGTTTTTAATTTTTTTTTCAATTACCGTTGACATTCAATGTATCTTACAGTGGTTAATTTATAAAATTTACGAAATGATCCCCCAAGTAAGTCCAGTACTCACCTGGCGCCATACATAATTATTACAGTGTTATTGATGATATTCCCTAATGCCGTGCTCGACATCTCTGTGATTATTTTGGACCTTCAATTTCTATTTTTTAACCCCTTCACCTCTTTCACCCAACCCCCCAAACCTCTCCCATCTCGCCAATCTGATGTTTTGTTTTGCATTATTAACTTTCCACTGTATCTATGTTGCTGCAAAGGGTGGCATGAGAACCGAAGGCTCAGGAGACCTTAGAAAGGGAGGCACACACGCTGCAGCTGTGTTGAGGTGTCGCCACCCCTGCATTTCTGGTCATTACAGTCCGCGGGTTGCGCCTGTGACGAATGTAGGCCATCAGCAGTATTTCTGGAAGCGTGGGGAACATTTTAATCTTTGGGGCCCGATCTGGAGGGAGAGCAGGTAAACCAGCCTCCCCTGTGCCTGCAGCAGCATGAGCGCCCCAGAAGGAAACGGCAGCCCTTCAGCGTCTCTTCCTGCCCGGAAGCCCCCGAGAAACACAGGAACGATTTTTCCTCCGAAAGGTTACCTCGGGGACTTGAGTGTTTTATACAGCGACGACAAGCGGTTCAGAAAGGGGGATTAGCAGAGTCTCTGGGAACGATGAAGGTTGTAAGGTCACTGCCAAGGTGGACGAGAATAAAGATGTGTCCTTAGAAAATATAAATGAGTAGAAACACTGCTGTGTGCGGTGTCCAGGCCAGGAGGAGCAGGGCAGCCCCGCTTGTCACATAGCGGAGGTGGTCTTTGATTTGACACACAGTTTTGAATGCTTGATAGTGTCCCCCACTTCCTTGAGGTATTAAGTAGATATTAATCTACTTATCCGGTTTTAAGAAGATATCTGAAATCCCTCAATAAAGCATTTCATCCATGCCCTCAGAACACTGTGTGGGAGTTACCGATACACCCGTTACTGAAACCCGTCTGCACTTTTCTGTCTTCGCCTTCGTTAACCGAGCTTAGATTTTTCTGCTTCCTGACAAACACTCTTAATCCCTCCCTGCAAGCCTGGATGACGCGTCCTTGCTGTGCGCCCCACAGGATTTTCTCCTTCTCCCCTTCAAAGCATATAACACTATTAGTAATTGTCTATTTAAATTTTTTTCCCCAAAGCTATGAATTCCTTGAAAACAAATGCTGTTGCCACTGTATTTGCCTCACCTAGAACAATATCAGATACATAGTAGGTGATCAAAAAAAATATTTCTGAAAGAGAAAGAGAAGGAGAGTGAGTTTAATGGAAGAGGAAGGGATGAGCCAAAGAACATACACTCATAACCCATAGACACAGACAGCCGTGTGGGGACGGCCGGAGGGAAAGGCAGGGGCTGGGGCTGGGCGGAGGTGGGCAAAGGGGGAAAATGGGGACAACTGTAATAGTGTGGACAATAAAAATAAAGTAAAAAAGAGCTGGTAAGTCCTAAGTAATTGAATTTTCAGAGAAGATGTCATTACGTACATTCCATTTGAGACTCCGACTGTGCTTAATTTCTTTCACGCTATGTTTAGCACAGAACTAAACACATTCATTATATACATAAAATTATTTAAAAATACATGAATAGATTTGAGTCTATTTTGTAATCAAAAAGGAAAAAAGCTTTGTAAACTTCAATATATCTAAACCAAACTCATGATTTTTCTCCCCAAGTCATTTTACCTCAGTGCCTGCTCGCTAGCTGAGAGAAGGCGTTTTCTCTACAGGGAAAAGCCATGCACTCTTTTTCCCTTTCCCTCTGTGTTTATCTCTAACTTCTAGTGATTTTATATGCTCAATAGCCACTTGAGCCTCCTTCCAGCACAGGACTTTTGCACATACTGTTCCTTTTGATTGTAAAGTGTTTTTCCCCAACTTCTACTTAACTCCTAATGGATAATTCAATACTTAAAGAAGAAACAAAATTCAAGTCACCATTCTTTCAAGAACTCCTATTCTTCCTAAATAATTTCCCAGGATTTTCCCTTTCTTGGCTTCTCATGGAGAGAGAAGGGAATAGCCTTTCTCAAGAAATGATACTCACCCACACCCCGAAAGCTGACGACCTACTCCCTGCCTCTAAATCCTCTTATACTGGCTAGTGGTGGAAAGCACTTTCTGTACTAGTGCATCTCAATAAACCTCTGTAAGAAGTGGTTAGATCCAGCTGCTGGCACACCTTGACCTTAAAATGTAGGGTCCTTAGCACATTTTTTTCCTTGGAGAGGAATAGAAATCTCCTTTGGGCTATTCAGGATGAGTTTTCCACATTGAACTTCATGGTAATGAAGCAACATTATGGCTAGAAACATGACTTGGAAAACTAAGAGATGTATATCGTTTTTATATCCCAAGCTAACGAAGTTAATTGTATCAGTTATAAATGACTTTTCAGAAGATAATGAGATAGAGGATGACAACGTAAAGAGTAACAGAAATATATAATTTGACTTCTAAGATACGGCTTGCCATATTTACTTCTAATGGGATTAAAAAGAAAGAGGTTGTACAGGGGCTTATTTATCTGTGGTCAATACCATTCCACTCTTCTGTCCTTCCTCCTCCTGGGAAGCACTTGATTTGACCGCAATTCCCCTATCTTCCTTAATTTTTAACTCAAAGTGTCCTGATGATGTCATTGTTTATCACATTCTTAAATAAGCTAAGACATTTCATCAGGAAACCAAACTACTGTGGATTCAGTATTTAGCTCTAAAATTTGAGATTAAAATTCCCCATGGTCCCTAACCACTTCAAAGGCCTGATGTATTTTGAGCAAGACTTGGTCTTCCCCAAAGCCTGAGTGGTAACAATCTGTACTATTACCAGGTGTGGGATTATATAGTGACATTGTGTTCCAAGGAAGTGACAGGCACTGCTGCCCCTCTTGCCACGACTCTGATAGCCTCTTTCCTGTATTGAAACATCTGTGGCCATATAGACGCTGACAATAATCTGGGACAATCAGAAGGTAGGACATACTTGTCTGATTTCTTCTTCTTCAGGGAATTAGTCAAAAGGCAAGGCAGGGTCCCAAAGAATAAATGTGCAACAGTATTAGACCAACCTCAAGGGGCCTTTAACTTTGGTCTGGGTTTGGAGAAGCCCCGTCTTTGCAAATTCCACCTTATCCTAAGGGAACTATTTATTCTATATGTCCTAATGATATTGCCTCTTATAATTCATCATATTTTAAGTAGGTATTCTAAGGTATCTAATAATAAATATGTTATTAATTATTAAGGATATTCCAAGTAGGAGTCCATATTCTGGGCAGAATGTCAACACTGTAAGCAGGGTAAATGCTCCAAGATGCACTGGAGTTGTGGCCCTAATACTGGAAAGGATTGGGGTATTCCTCAGACCCGAAAGGAAAAGTTTAAACTCTAACAATAGCAAACATATATTGATTTTGTACCAAATGCCAGGAACTAGACATTTTACAAGCACTACATTGATTCATCTTCAGTCGCCCCTACGAGGTGAATCCTACTATTTCCTCCGTTTCACAGATGAGAAAACGGAGCGCGAGAGACACCGCTGCACGGACTCACACAGTGAGAGGACGGCAGCGCGAGGGCTGGGGTTGAGCCTCTCGGAGGCGGAACTTTATGCTGTTAACCCCTGTCCCTCATTTCCGGCTGGAAGGCTGGTCTAGCAGCCTGAACGCGGCCTCTTTCCTGGGGCTGCTGTTGTATGTCAGTACATCTAACAGGTCGTGCATCAAACAGTTCTTGCCGAACCTGACCCCCGCGGGAGGCGGTGTTTTCAGGACGCTGGCCCGGCGTCTGGAGCCTCGGGCGCCATCCGTGCGCCTTTATACCGTTGGCAACGCGGATCCTTCGTCTGGAATAGAGAGGGGTCCACGTTAGGAGGGGGCCCTTCTGCCTTCCGTCAGCCTTGTCGTTGACGATCTTATTTTATCCTGATCCCCAAGGGAATCCAGTCTTGAGGTTTGTAAGCACAGAAAGGATTTTTAGCTTTAACACCTGACACTTCTGGGGTCTTGGACTTGGACCATGGAAGGACTTCCTTTTAGGGGAAGTCAGAGTCTCTGTGTCTTGTTCTCTCTTGTTTCAAAGCTCTCCCCAAGCACCATGATGACTTCTTTTCCCCCACTTGCAGCAGTCGGCTTCCAGGATTTTCAGATGTTCTCTTTGTGGGCCTTGCTACTACATGAGTTACCTGGTGTATTATGTTACTTCATTTTCTTACAGCAATATAATTTATTTTTCTGTGTCAACTATAAATTTGCTTGTTACAAATAAGCAGGTAGTGTACAAAGCTGAAACACCATTTTTCTTCATCTTTCATTTCCTTTACAAGCTTCCATTCCCACTCAGGAAAAGAAAATTTATCTCATCTTTGCTTAGTTTCCATTGAAAAGTCTGTGGGTAACATTCCTGTTTGAGTATTATTGTCTCCATTACTATTCACGGATCTTTTTATGTGTCCTTTTTTTTTTTCTCTCATAGATCTTTCTCATCTTATTTTTAGTTTAATAGTTTTTTATCCCTAAAGAGGCATTCTGTACATATTAGCTCAAAAAATAAAATTCTGGGGGGAATTTTCCAGTAAGCAATTTATAAACAGGGATAAATTTTTCATCCTGGAGGTTTTGGTTATTGCTCCCAGGAGCCTGCAGTGCTCAACAAATTGCTTCAGAGCCTATTTTTCACGGGGTGACGCTTAGAGTGTTCCAGGTTCCAGATGAAAAATTTAAGCCCAGGATCACAGTTCTTTTGAAGACGGCCACTGTTTGCCTTAGATGCCAGAGGCTGGGGGTCTCTAGCTGTCACGACAAGCAGCATTTTGCTGTGAAAACAAAAAGGAAACAAACAAAAAAAAAAGGTCAGTGGTGAACAATGAAGGCTTATTTCTTGTTAACGCCCATTGTAGACCAGCAGGGCTCCGTTCACTGCAGCAGCTTGGAGACCCAGGATGACAGAGCAGCCACCTTCTTGAATGCCAGACATGTCCCAGAGGGGCAGAGCATGGCAATTCTGTAGCAGGCTCTTCCTTCTTTTAACAGAAGTGACTCCCACATTTCAAACTTGGCCACACATCCACTTCCGACCTTAAAGGGTGAAGGAATGGTATTCCCTGTGCACCTGGGAGAAGAGCCAGGAATACCTGGAGACACAGCTCGGCTACCTCTGTAATGGGGTGTAATTTTTGTCTGAAGGTTGTTCCTTTAGCTTCACTGTGGTGTCAGCGCCACAGGGAGGACAGGCGGAGAGAAATGAGCGTGGCTGATCCGGGATTCGGACTCTCCGGTAGCTGCTAAGTAGGACTGAATCACTTGTGAACTCTAAACAATGCTTTTGGGTATCTGGCCCAAGGCCCTTCCTGGAGGGAGATGGGGGAGACTGGGTCATTTCCCCCAGACCCTCAGCTTGTTCTCTTTCACTTTATGGGGGCATAAGGGAAGGAAATATAAGCCCAAGTAAAATGCTAGCAAAGGAACTGTTTTCTTTTTTACAGTCTGGCCCAGAGCCAATAGGAGTGGCCCACTGTTAGGTTCCAACTTCGTAGGCCATCCCCCGCAAGAAGGCCAGCCCCTGGTTTGGCAGAGCCTCCAGCTACATAGGTACATGGAGAGAGAGGGCGATCCAAAGAGCTAAGAATAGAAATTATGGCCTAAAGGGAAAATATGGCCTAAAGGGAAAAAGGTCTTTTCATCTCTTCTCCTCAAAAGTCAGTGGAAGGTGAGTGTGTCAAATTCCTCAACAGGACAGCCCTGGCCTTAAGTAACGCCCCTGTCTGACCCACCTTCTGTACGTGGACAGATTCCCCAATAAGAGGGGAAGGTAGGAGAACACTGACTTCCTGTCCCCCCAACTATTGACTTAAAACCTGCCATTGCTCCCCTTTCTCAGGCCCCTTGATCTCTCTGCAGGGACGTCCAGTGTGACATGGCCTTTGTAAGGGATCGATTCCCAAGCAGCCACCCCGCCCCCAGTGTCCAGAGAGGTGGAGGGGGTCCCAACCCCACGCCTAATAATTGGTTTCCACGTCCTTCTTGGTCTTCAATATCCCATGCCGGCCAAGATCTGATCTTTTAGACACATTTTCCCTGTCAGATGAAGCCAATCAAACATAATTATCTGGTAGAACACTGATTTCTGCTTGACTGCTGATTTTTCATATTCCTTAATAAAATAGCACTGTATTCTTTCATTATTTGCAGCAGAAACTTTCCCCTTGAACGGGATCATAGCCCTCATATAGAGGGTATAATCTGCTATTTATCTATTAATTAATTTGCAACCCTACCTCCTGCTGGTATCAAAGGCTTATCGTTCTGCATTTAACACTTTGCATAAGCCAATTTGGGGGAACTATTTACACTTCTCTCTTTGATCTATTACACTCCGGGTTCACACTGAATTCCTGATTCTGTTCAAACTCATGTTGTCGACACTTTTTGGCACTTCCTATATCCAGCTGCCTAGACTAATGAAAGTTGGGGCTGGATGAAGGATTAGAATACTCTATGTTCTAGGAAGATATGAAAACACAGCCATTTTAACCCATCAGCATTATAGGACTGGATCCTGTGGCGGATAAACTCGGTGGTGGTCCCCACGGCCCCTGCTTCCTGGTGTTCTTGCCTCGGTGTGAGCCTTTCTCCTTGTGTGTGGGTGTGACTTGCTTCTAACCAACAGTGTCTGGCAAAGGCGATCCACAGTTAAGTTACTTTCTGGACGTGGCTGGCTTCTCTCCTTGCTGGCTTTGAAGAAGCAAGAGGCCTTGAACCCTGCAGCTGCCAGGATCTGAATGCCTCCAGCCACTGCCTGAGTGGGGAAGTGGCTGTTGTCTGGTTGGGCCTCCAGGTGAGACGGCCCTGGGCAATGCCTTGCAGCCTGTGGGATCCTGAATCGCGGATCCAGCTGTGGCACGTCTAGATTCTTGACCCACAGAAACTGTTAGATAACATGTGTGTTGTTTTCTAAGTTTGTGGCGGTTTGCCACGCAGCGATAGAAAACTAATAGACTCTGAACTACTAAGGGGACCACAAATGTGCTTGGTCTGGAACACCTGTCTCAGCAGGGGGACGGAGACTGCTGCTACGGACGGTAAACACTTGAGGAGTCATTTTGAGCCCAAGATCTAGGCTGGCTTTGCAAACAGCTTCTGAGCCCACAGCAGCTCCCCTTATTCAAGCTGCGCAAGGGATGTAAGAATGGGAGGACCGACACTTCCATTCCAGGCTGCTTCTGTCATTCTGAGAAAGGTCTACTCAAGCCTTTGTGTTCTTTGGGTAGGACCCAGAGGGACCGTTCATTGTTAGCAGTCTTTCTTGCTCAAACAACGTCCTCCTTATCGCAGGCAGGTCCACACTGGGTTGGGGTGCTGCTCATGGTGGTCGCCGATACAAAGCTCTCCCTCCCCCATAGTCCCTGCTGGACCCGCAGGTCAACGTCCCTAATGATGTCTCTTGTTTATTCTGAATGACCTTCTAATTTCCTTTCAATAAAGGTTTGTATTTCTTACAATTTTTTTTAATACTCTATATCACCTACTCAGTTTTGCCTTGTCCTCCAAGACTTTTAACGTGACATGGGTTTTCCTTGCTCTTCTTTACCTGCCATGTGAGGACACAGCAGGCACACTGACGCACTTCCTCCTTCCTGCCCAGCCAGTGAGGGCAGAAGAGGCAGGACAGAGCCCTGAGACCGCGGGGGAGGTTGCAGGGAGGGGAGCAGCGTGGCTGGACCCACAGGGTATTTTAACTGCATGTCACAGAATACAGGAGTAAGAGTGGCTTAATAATGAGAGGTTAATTATTTTTCCAGGGTTAATTCAATGGCATAACCATGTGCTCAGATACCCAGGAGTTTTCCACTTTCCTACTCTGTCATCCTTGGTATATGGATGGCATTTGGCCTCCTGGTCACAGTATGGCTGCCACAGCTCTGAACATACTTACGCCCTCATAGAGAAGATCCCTGAACAGGGAAGGGCAACCCCCCACTGGTGTCCCCTCTAGCAACTGAGGAACGCTACGTGGGAGGCCTGCTGCAGTCTTAGATCTGAGAGGCCAGATTACTTAACATATTGATGTTTACACTCATCACAGTGAGGGGAATGGAAGGACTGTAATTGATCTTCATCCCCTGGGGCTGGGAAGTTGTCATCTTCCTTGAGTTCAGGGGAGGCTGACTAGCCACCAAAATTGGGGGTCTGCCAACAAGAAGTAGGTGAAGGGAAGGCTACCTCTCCTCACAACCGCTAACATTTGGCTCAGAATTAAGAGAGGCCATGTGGCTCCCTTAGATTCTGTAGAAAGTTGGTGGCAGAGCTAGATCTGGAAAACTGGCCTCCAGTCGCCTGGACACTGATTTTTCTTCTGTGCCTTTGCCTCCCCCTCCATAAAAGGGCTGGGCACAGCGCTTGCCAGACTTCTACAGTGACCCGCATTATAATAATGATTGTAAAAGGAATGCTTGCTGAAGGGGCGACTTCCATGCGGGGCAATGAAATAGTAATGTAAACAGCCGCAGCTCAGCTGCACAGATGCTGCTGCTGGAGGCAGGAGGGCCGCTCGCTGGCCGCCCCCCTGACCAGCTGGCACACTCGGCTCGTGCCCTGCCTCGTGCCCTGCGTCGTGCTCGCTGGCTCTGGTGTAGCCTCCTGCAGGGAGGAAGCAAAAATCGACCCCCTCGCCCCCGTACGGGGCCGTGCTGCAGAGCGGCCGTTCAGCCCTTTTGCCCCAGTGCTTCTGCAGAGCTGACATACGCAGGTCTCTCTGTTGCACCGCGGCGCAGCAACCACGCGCCTCCTCCGTGGACTTGACTCAGAGAAGGGGCGGGGCTGCTCTGGGCTCAGGAGCCCTCCAATCAGAATTGCTCAGTATCCCCGCTGCTATTTGCCCTCTGAAGCTCGTGATCATATTTTTAAAATTCCTTTGCTATTGCAAAAGACAGGAGATGGGTGAGGCACCCCCAGCTCTGGTTGGCTCTGAGTCACCTGACATCATCCGATTGGGGGAACGGGGAGGAGGGTTCGCGCGAGAAGGGAGCCTGCAGCGAGGGCGAGGACGACGGAGCTGAGTCAGCGTCCTCCCGCGAGGGCTCTCGGCGGTCCCCTGGCCAAGGTCACGAGGAAGGGCAGCGGCCTGCGGCTGGGTGCAGAGAATAAATGCGTCGGAAGCAGGCTGCCATGTGCTTTTTAATTACCTCCTTTTGCCTTCTGAAGATGATTTTTTTTTTTTTTTAATAGCAAAGAACCAGGAAGGAAAGACAATGTCTTTTCTGCAGAGCTAACCGTGTCTACATTACCCTTTAGCATTGATTAAGATAAATGCCGTTTCAACCCCTGGAGCTTTTAGATAAGATTGAATTCAGCAGCCCCATGTCCCTGCCACCTCAGGTTATCAGAGATGGGGCGAACAAATCAGTCACTGCGCATTAGTGTGACCATGACAGATGAAGGGTGTGGGGTTTGGGGTCTTTTTCCTGTCTCCTGGGGGGTGAGTTACTCAGGCGCCACCAGAAGTGTCTTGTGCTCATGGAGAGCGGTGAGGCCAAGCGCGAGGCACACCGCGTGTGCGCGCGTCCTGCGCGGAGGAGCAGCTCAGAGCCGAGGTTCCCTTCTGCTGAGGCTAGAGAAGTGGGTTATTGGACGGGGGAAGCGAGAATGTTTAACACATAATCATATCCATACTTTAGGGGGGAATAAAAAAATAAATAATTTACTTAGCTCATTCAATTTTTAAAAAATGTGCAGGAAGTTGATTTCTTTTCTCATTTAAAGCCGCCCCAGCCTCCAAGTCATTTGGCTGTTTTGGGGGCGATGCGGGAGGTGGTGGGCCCGTGTTCCGTGTATCTGCCAGGTGGGGGTGCTCGGTGATGCTCCTTTTGCGGAAAGAAAGTGTGTCCTCCCCAAGAAAATTGAAATCTGAAATTCTGAGTGGATTTTTTCCCTAAGCATCCAGTTGTCTGCCCCCCACCAACATGCTAGAAGCCTGTGTGGGTCCTGCCTGAATCAAGTCCCAAGATAAGTTTTGACAAGATTTTAGGCTTACAGCACTAAGATTTTCCTTTTTCCTTTTCCTGAAAGCAGAGACCCAATGCGTCAATTAAGCAGCCTGTAACTAGAGCAGCCTGGCCCACGGAAATAAAGGATTTGAAAAAAACTCCCTCCCTCCTGGCAGGGGTTTTCTGCTCTCAGGGAGAGGGAACATTTGTGGTCCCCCAAATGGGTGGCCCCGGCCAGTGCCCTTCGTGGGGCTGGTGAACAGGCAGGAAGAGAGTCTATTCCTGTGAGCTCTGGCTTTCCTTTGCTGCTGGGGAAGGGGTTCTTTGTAGCTGTGACTGACTTGAGTTGGTCATGGGGGAAGAAGGGAGATGAGTGAAGGCCAGCTTGCTCCTGTCTCCTCTTTCTGGTAGGAATTCTAATGGGCATTGGGGGCGTTATGTGCCGGTTATTGCAGGTTTGGCTCATACCACACACAGCATACACGCTGGCATAAAAGCAACCAAGCTAAAAAGGAACAGCACAGAATAAAGGAGAGAGGCCAAGGTCGATGGAGCCGGCCTCCAGGGAGGCTGCCTCCCCCTCCCAATGCAGTTTGTACTGCTTGTCCTTTCCCTTCCAGCTTCCCGCTCGGTGGCCTCCCAGGGGAAGTCCAGGGCTGCAGCCGCTTTCGCCGAAGGACACCTGCTGCTTGTAGCAGGTCGCTGAAGGGGAGGAAATGAGCAGGATGGTTTGCACAGGAGCCCGGTGCCGGGAGGGACCTGTGGAGGTCTTGACCTCCGTCCCTGAAGGGTGGGCCAGGAGGAAATCAGGCCGGGCTGCGGACCTCTCTTGGATCCTTCGAGAAGTTTTATCAGGGATGCAGTGAGATCTTTGATGACCGTTGCAGAGACACCATTTCATACGCTGAGTGCAGCTGTATTGCAGACGGATTTATTGCCTGTTCATGTTCAGACGCCAGGGCACACCTGGCTGTCACAGACCCCGGCACCCATGGGACCAGCGTGCTCCTCTTCAGGGGCTCCGAGGTCATTACAGAATAATGGGGAGAGCAAATCTGACCCGCCCGTGGTTGGATAAAGGGATGCCCCTGGAGAGTGTGGGCCAGATGTGCCCCCTTTACCCCTCTGTTAGCCTTGCCTCCTCCCCTCGCCTTGGCTCTGCCGTCTCCCTCCTCTCCCCCACCCCGCCCCCGCCCCCCCACCAGCTTGCACAGACTCCTGTGTCCCCTCTCCCTCCCTGCACTGGGGACTGAATTAACTTTCCTCCCTGAAGAATGTGCCCAGCTTTTCCACCGGAACTATCGAGATATCCGTTTTTACTTCCTGCACTGGAAATACCTATAAAATGATTTTGACCCCTAAAAAGCCTTTTCCAGCCCTCCACATACTGACCCTTAGAGAATTCTGCTTTAGAAAAAAATCCACAAGAAATACCCCACCAAAACATTCTCTAATTAACACAGTAATGTCTCAAAGGCCTCAAAGACCGTACTGTCCAAGGTGCCTTCAGAAGAAAATCCGTGTATATATCAAAGATAATAATGCTTTGAATTATTTATCCCAATTTAGTTATATAAACATTGACAAATGTAGAAATGACAATGCATTAGTGATGTTGAGTGAAAGAGGATTACCACCTTTTTACTGTGGATATTTGCTTTTACTGGTACATTAATCTTTCTCCTGATGTTTATCTTTTTGTCACTGTTATATCTCAGCTCTACATTGTCTCCATGTGCAGAGCAAGCTGACTTGAATGTGCTCAAAAGCATCCGTCCAACATTGCGTGTTGTGTACGTTTAATATTGTGTAGTGTACCAGGTCCTCAGTTTGAGGGTATGTTCCTGGGTATCAGTAGGAAAAGATCCTGTTGTTTTATAAAACTAATTTTAAAAGCTGGAAATTTGGAGAGCTTGATACTTTAGATGTTACTATTTGCTTGTGTCTGCAAAACCCAATGAAATTAAAGTAAGGAACAGAAAACCCGGGGAAATTTCGTAAGTGTCTAGGCACCCTAGCACTCTGGCTGCTTCTCCAGCTGCCCCGTGTCCTTGGCTGCTGGTGGCAGGAACACTCAGTGCCTTCCGGTGACATGCAGCTGCTCGGGGGCTTAGGCTAGGCTGCCTTTACTGGGGCTGCACACCCCAAGATTTCTCCATTTTTCACCCCATCAGTGTGCACAGTGCAGTCCTTGAGGCGAGCACTGGATCAATTAGCCTCATAGATAAATTACCCTCAGGGTGTTTGCTAGAAATGCCTGCAGCTACAGTGGAGTTTTTTCTTTGACAGACCTGGGGAGAAGGAGCAGAATGTGGACTTTGATAGACAGGAAATAAAAAATAAAAGCAGGATGTGAAACGTTAATGAGCTTTTGCTCACCAGGTTCCATGCCTGCCTACCAAGGCCTGGAGCTTTGCACAGAAGTGGCAACTGGATTTTGAGTTAGATGGTGTCACATTGCAAGAAGAAAGGAGAGAGAAGGTGATTTGAAGGACCACTATATCTAGACGACATGTTAGCTTTTCCACTACGCATAAGATCTTGTGATATTGAACAAGTCAGGTGTTAGAAGTATAAATAGATTTGATAGTCAATCATAATTGGAAAATAGGCTGATGGCAGAATTTCAGTGTATAAGAAAGGTGCTACTCCATAAGTGATGATGACAGGCAAATGACAAACTCTGAATCAATAAGAAGAAACAAAGAAACTATTATGAAAAATTAATAATCATTAAAAAGGAGATAAAGGAAACAAAAACCCTAATAGGCGAAATAGACTACCAGCAAGGACTGGCAATTTACGATAGAAAGAAAAAATGCTCAGTAAGTGTGAAAAGTAACCAAAGATATTGAACAAACAAAATGTGATAAATTTTTTTCTGACAGTTTTTTTTTTTTTTTTACAAATGATGACCAATATTGGTGAGGATATGACAGCACAGATAAACCCATTTTTGTAGTTATAACATTATATATCTGATACTTCTGTACAAACTTTTTGGAGGATAATTTGGTGTTTTTATTAAAAATGTAAATCATGCTTGGTTTATATACTTTTTTAAACAATGAACTCAACTTCCAGGAATCAATTCCCACAAAGTAATTGAAGTTGTGTACAAAGTTTTAAAATAAATATGCTAATTGTAGTTTAAAATAGTAAAACATGAGAGCCAAATGTCTCTCAGAGGTTGGGATATTACTTTGCTGTTAAAATAAGGGCCTGGACATGAGTCAGTACAGCTTGGTTCTAGTACGTCTTCTCCCCAGGAAGACCAGAGGGAGATATATTTCCACAGGCAGGAAAAATGTCAACGCAAGTTCAAGTCACACTGTAGCTGGAGCTCTGGCTCTGACCTGCAGGCGGTCTGGGCCACCTAGGAAAACCTTTTATTTTACCAGGTCCGCTTGAATGTCCCAGAGGGTCAAAGTCGTATTCTTTGTTTTCTCCTCGGATGATCTCATAATTATCAGTTGAGTGACTCAAACAACAACAATAAAAAAAACTTCACCCGATGAAATGAACCTGCAAAGATAGAATAAGAAAGAGTAAGTTTTTTTCCCTCTCAATAACTGCCCCTGGACCAGCACATGGCCTGACTGAGGTCATCTCCCTCAGATAGTCAGAGTCTTGTGTGACTTTTCCAGGTATGGGCTCTACTTGGGAGAAACAGACTTAGTTGCCACAAGAGAAGCATATAATTGAATCTTCTGCCATTTCAGAAGCAGCTCTGCTTGGATCAATGTGGCTTAAAAAGGAGAGAATAAAAATGTCAGTGGACATGAACACTAAATTTTATCACTTTCTAACTTCACTGCCTAAAAAATACAGCCTTCATTCATGTTCTTGAACTTGAGCTATACCCTGCTCCCCAGCTGCCCAAGTGGTGTTAACCCTCTTGCTGTTTTCTAAATCTTCCTTGGGAAGACCATGGGCGAGGGAAAGAGAAGAACCTTGAGGTTACAAGGGCAGCCAAAAATGTTCAAAAATTACATATGTCCTGGCACATACAAAGTCTGTCTAGAAGGGATCCAGCCATGTAATATGAAAAACAGAGACATTTATTGAAGAAGATATAAGATACAGAAACATTGTACATAGGACAGTGATGCCTCAGTCCCCTTCAAAGTAGGCATCTTGGGACCTCACAGAGTTCCCCCAAACACCATCAGCTGCCCTGTTGTATTTTCCTGAATCTCATTGATGGTCTGAAATTTCTTCCCTTTCAAAGGTGATTTTAATTTTGGGAAAAGCCAGCAGTCACAGGGCACCAAATCTGGGCTGTAGGGGGGCTGAGTCACCTGGGTGATTTGATGTTTCACCAGAAAACTCTGCACGAGATGTGATGCACAAGCGGGTGCATTGTCGTGATGAAGCTGCCAGTCACCAGGTGCCCATCGATGTGGCCTTCTGAGTCATCTCAATAGTTTCCTCGGAAGAATGTTCAGTGGGAAGGCAGACAGTTTTTTTAAAAAATGGTGATGGAACAACTTGATACATATGTGGAAAGAAATTATTTTCAGCCCTTTATACCATTTATAAAATGTAACTTGAATGGATCAGAGAACTAAATGTAAGAGGTAAAGTTATTTAATCTCTGGACAAAGATGCAAAACAAAACAAAACAAAAAAACCCCTTTGCAACCTAAAGATGATCTGGTTATCTACTGTTGTGTAACAAACCACCCCCAAACAATGGCTTAAAACCGTTTTTAAGCTTGTCTGCAAATTGTAATTTGAGTAAAATGGCTAATCTCCCTTTTGGACACCGGCCTGGCATTACTCAGCTGAGGCTGGAGCCCAGATGATGCTGTCAGTGGGGAGCTCAGCCAGAGCTGCTGCCCAGAGGCCTTGGTCCCACGCCAGGGGCCACTGCGCAGGGCTCTGTCAGCTCGCTGGTACACGGTGGACGGGGTTCAAATGCCAGTCACCCAAGGGAAAGGAAGAAGATGCTGTTAGACCCCCCAAACTGGCATAGCACAACTTCTGTCGTATTCTATCGGTCGAACAGTCACAGCGCCACTGCAGATTCAAGAGGCTGGAACACAGGCTCTGCCTATTAATTAGAGGAATGTCAAAAATCTGCTCACATTTAATCTACCCCAAATAAGCAAAAAATTTCTCATGTAAGACACAAAAATGCACCAATGATATAAAACACTTTGGCCAGTTGCACTTTATTAAAGGTAAACAATTTTTCTTCCCACAATATCATTAAGAAAATAAAATGGTAAACCAAAATCTGGGAGGAAATATTCAAAATGTATAGCTCCAACAATGAACTTGTATCTGGAATATATAAAGAACTCTTAAGACTCAATAATATATTAAATAATAGTAGACTCTTCAAAAACAATGTATTTGAATGGCCAATAAGTACACGAAAAGAAGCTCTAAATCATTAGGTAACAGGGAAATGCAAATTACAACCACAATAATATACCACTGCACATTCACTAGAATGGATAAAATTAAAGATACAACATGAAACGTTGGTGAAGAAAGATGGGGAGCAACTGGAATACTCACGCATTGCTCGTGGAAGTGTATAATGGCACAGCTGACGTAAAAAATTATCAGAACAAGCATGTGTGTAAAAGGTAAAATCCATGCAATACTCTATTTAAAAAATAACATTTGTAAGTGAGAGAGGAGACTATACAAAAAAAGAACTAGAAGACAAGAACATTAGTGTGTATGTATCTGTAAAGAATCTTGCAGGGAGTGTAGGAGGAGGTAATTCCAGCCCCTATTCTAAGCACCTATTGCCAGGCAAATCTAATCCCAAGGAATATCACACCGATCCCTGTTTGCACATGGACTCCTCTTCCCTATCACTCTCTTTTCTTCTCTCTGGGCTAGGCTCCCAGGGACTAGCGTTTCCAAAATCCCACTCCTTTGGGGATAACTGGTAAACCATATATTGAGGGAGGAAGAGGGAACCTCTGACATTGTTAATGGTTGGCAATGGTTAAATGTGTCACAGGAGTATTTGCATTTTAACAAATAATGCCATGGACACTTTAAAAAAATTCATGGGATAATATATCTTTAAAGAGAAATTTTCAGTCATTTTTACTCCATGGGGGCTGATGTTTTGGCATCGATTGAAGTGGCAGATCTAAAATCTTCCTGACATTTATTTTTTATGCTATGAAAGTGATCAGATAATTCTAACTGTGAGTATGACTTCACTTGCTTTAAAAAGTTATATTAGCAAACTCACAGTGAGAAAGGGCCACAAGAGATGGGTTTAGAGTTTGAAAAAAAGCAGCAGGGTATTGTGATACAGTTCTAGAACCTAGGTCCAAGCAAGTGAGGGGATGCAGTCCACGCCAGTCGTAAGCCCTTTAAGAGAATTGGAATTGAAACCAAGCTCTCAGGAACAAACTGCAGCCTGGACACTGTTTGATCTTCATCTCTCCTACAATATTAATCCTTTGTTCACAAGTCACCTAGTACTGTGAATTTTGCTGGTTTTAAACTTTTAAATAACTGTTCACAAGCAGTCTTCTCAACTTTTGCTGTTGTTTGGGGGGAAATGAGGACTAAACCTCCATTATTTACTGATACATAAATGCATGGATATTGGACATAACATTTTGAAAGACATTAAACTAGCCAATCCCTCTGCCATCATAAAGATACTCTCATCACATATTTTTTTCATTCGTTATTTCTTCTTTATCATTCTGCAATATGCCCATCACTATGCTAGGCACTGTGATACAGTGGAGATATACAAGCAAATAGCCTAAGATGTCTGTGTTCAGTGAGCTCGTACGCAAAGCACGGGAACGTCAGCGCCATCATTGGAATAGGCACGCACTCAATACAGCTGGTGTGAGGTCCTCAGTGAAGTTTTCACAGAAGAGAGTGTATCTGAAGTATAAATGAGTGCTTTTAACGGAAAAAAAAGGGAAGGTTTTTGAACGCAGGGAAAAAGCAGGTAAATTTTAGTTCCTGACTGTTTCCTTGCCAACCATTCTTAAGGTCTATGTGTTTACTCACTAGAAGGAGAGCGATGAATCAACCCTGGCCAACAGCGGGGTGACAGGCATCGCAGCGCAGCTAGATTGCCCTTCTGTCTATAAAAAGATACTTACTGGGCTTGAAAAAGGGGGTGAAAGTTATAGTTTTTATATTTCTGTCTGTGGGATTGCATGATGTAGGAAAAACCACTTAACATTTGTGGATCTTAGTTTCTTCTTTTTCTTAAATCTAGAGTTAGTTTCTTGTTGGCTGCATTTAAATGGGTCTTATTTGCTTAATCAACGCAGCCACTGTCTATCTTTTTACTGGAGAATGTAGTCCATTTACATTTAAAATGCTTATGATAGGTATGTGTTTACTGACATTTTGTGATTGTTTTTTGGCTCTTTTGGTCACCCCTCTGTTCCTTCTTCTTTGGCTCTCCTCCTCTGCAGTTTGATGACTTTCCTCAGTGGTACTTCCATTCCTTTCTCAGTATCTTTTGTGCATTTATTGTAGGTCTTTGCTTTGTGGTTACTGTGAGGCCTGCGATGTAGCTTTAGTGCATAGTGACTGCATTCACCAGGTAGCGAAGGTGGAATCAGAAAATACCACTTTTTAAAAGCTAAAACAACAACTTCTCAACTAGTTAAAACATTATAAGCTGTATCTTGTAAGATGGAAACTTTGCAGAAGATTGACTCACTAATGTGGGGAAAAAAATGAACCCTTTAAAGAACCCTTTTTCTTAGGCAAATAGAAACCAAGTTTCTACCTCTTATTTTTGTGGAAGACCTAAATCCAATGAAATATTCAGACATTGATGATTCAGCCTGAAAAACTGAGTATTCTGTAAAGTAATGGAAAATGGGCATTCCTTTAACTGGTTCTTATTTTTGTAGGTTATGTTTTTAACTGTGGTACTTTCCCTTAAATTTAGTTTTGCACCTCCGAATCTGTTTGTCGTTTCCTCCTCTCGTGCAGCTGTGACTGCGGCGATCTCAGCGCGGTTCTGCTTAGGCGAGGCCCTCCTGGGAAAAGCTTGGTGAGAAACTAGGAGGAGAAAGACTCCGGAAAAAGGAGTGGGTCTAGAATGATCTCAGTGTAATGTTGTCTGTATTGTGAATTACGGACTTCGTTTTGTTGACGATTTAATAACAACTTGGGAAATGGAGTGAAGCCAGATAAAACTTGTCTGGAGCAAGAGGAGGCGGGGCGGGGCGGGGGCGGGGGGGGGGGGAAGAGTCTGTGAGGGGCGGAGCCACAGCGCAAGGCCAGGTGCCCACTGAGCGCTCACTGCTGGACTGGGTTAAGGAACATTTCAGGGTCGCCAGTGATCAGCTCTCCAGCTCTTCCAAAGTATTATGGTGGCCTTCAGTGGTTCATCTTCATTTTAAATAAAATAAAAGTATCTACACTTACAAACTTCAACAACAATTGATTTTGAAAGAAATTGCTCAGACACTGCATCAAAGAGGCTGGAGGCTTGGACCAGTATGACTTAGTCATTAAAGTGAAGTAAGCATCCATAGACTGGTTAACTTTATGATATTTTTATTGTAGCTTAAAAGTATTATGTGTATTATATCCAATAGATAAATAATGGGTTATTCTTTGATATATAGTATCTCATGAATTTCCTTTTACATATAAATAAAATGACAAAATAGTTTACTAATGATGATATGGCACAATTTGGTTAAAAGTTGGTTGGTAGAGAAATCTAACATTCTTGTCAAAGATGCAAGAGGGTACTTTAATCTTGTAAACAATCCTAACTTTTTATATTTGACAAAATGATATCATTGTTGTGAGAATGAGCCAGCTATTTTACCTTAATCATCTCAAAGGCAAAGTATTTTCTCCTGACATTACCTCAGTATTCATGAGGTAAGGTGGCCTCAATTCTAAAACAGTGAAGACAGGACAAAAGTACATGGAACCCTATTGAAATTCATGCTCAGCCTATTTATAAATTCAGTGCAAAATTCCGCATAGACACCTACTTAGACTTCAGATGCATTTACTCCATCCAACTTAGGCATGATTAGTAAGATTAAAATATAAAGTGATATAGTAATGTTAGCAACAGCTGTGGGGTTTTTTTTATTGAGGTATACTTGAGATGCAATATTGTATTAGTTTTGGGTATAATGATGTGATATTTGAAATACATTGTGAAATTATCTCCACAATGTTTAGTTAACATACATCATCATACAGTTACAGAGTTTATTTTCTTAGCAACTTTCAAATATGCACTACAGCGTTATTAACTACAGTTGTCATGCTGTATCCCCATGACTTTTTTATTTTATAACTGAAAGTTTGTCCCTTTTGATTCCTTCACCCATTTTTACCAGCCTCCAGACCCTGCCTCTGGGAACCTCTGATCTTATCTGTAGATCTATGAGCTTGGGAAATTTTTTTAGATTCCACATATATGTGAGATCATAGATTTTTCTCTTTCTCTGTCTGACCTATTTCACTCGTCTCATCTATGTTGTTGCAAATGGAAAAATTTTCTTCTTATGCCTGAATAATAGTCTCATATTTCCTTTATCCATTCACCAGTCAATGGACACTCAGGCTACCTCTGTATATTGGCCACTCTAAATAATGCTGCAATGAGCAGGTGAATGCATATATCTTTTGAAGTGCTCGTTTTCACTTTTTCCAGAGACATGCTCAGAGTAGAATTGCTGGATTATATATGGTACTTATATTTTTAATAATTTGAGGACTGTCCATACTATTTTCATAGTCATTGCACTAATTAACATTCTCACCAAGAATGCAGAATTCCCTCCTCTCCACATCCTCACTCACACTTGTATTTTTTGTCTTTTTGATAATAACCATTCTAATAGGTGTGTGGCGATATCTCATTGTGGTTTTGATCTGTATTTCCCTGATAATAAGTAATGTTGAGCATCTTTTTATGTACTTGTTTGCCATCTGTATGTCTTCTTTTAGAAAAAAAATCTCTTCAGATCCTCTGCCCATTTTTAAATCAATTCTTTTGCAGTTGATTTATGTGAATACCCATTTTGAATATTGACCCCTTTTCAGAAATATGACTTGCAAATATTTCTCCCATTTAGTAGGCTGCCTTTCCATTTGCCAATGGTTTCTTTTGCTGTGCAAAAGCTTTTTAGTTCGATGTAATCCTGCTTTTTTGTTTTTGCATTTTGCCTTTACTTTTGTTGTAAAATCTAAAAACGCATCCCCAAGACCAACACCGGCAAGTTTATCACCTATGTTTTCTTCTAATAGTTCTATGGTTTTGGGTCTTATTTTCAAGTCTTAATCCAATTTGAGCTCATTTTTGTATATGGTATAAGATAGTGGTCCAGTTTCATTCTTTTGCAGGTGCCTGTCCATATGTTTTCAAACATTTATCAAAGAGATTGTCCTTTATGTGTTGTACGTTCTTGACTCCTTTGTTGTAAATTAACTGACCATATATGCATGGGTTTATTTTTGGACTATTCTGTTCCATTGACTTATGTGACTCTTTTGATGCCAGTACCATACTGTTTGGATTACTGTGGCTTTGTAAGAAGCTATGGATTTTGAGTTTTTATTAAGTTCATTTTGGATCGGATACAAGAAGTCATACATAGCACTGAGATTAAATAAAAACATACAGGATTATGATCCTGAACAATGAAACTCAGTTTGAAACTCCTGTAGTAACATGTTTATAGTGAGCTTTCTTCTCTTCCTTTTTTTCTTCATCATCATCCTAATATACCTGTGGGTAACATTATTTGCAGCAGCTTAGGGCATATAAATTAGCATTAGAAACATTCTTTGCAGTTCTGAAATAGAACTGAATTCCCAGGTTATAGTCTCAGGAAGAGGGCAGAAACAGGACATTTAGCACTTATGAGGTGCTAGATTTTACAGCTTGTAAGAAACACACTGTCCTCTTTTAGACAAAAATTTTCAGAGAGGTTAAATTGCTTGAGAACATATAGCTGGCAAATGTTGGTGAATCAGAGATCAAATTTCATTCTGGTAGAGAGCTTATACAACTCAACAACAGGAAGAAAAACAATCCAATTAAAAAATGGGCAGCGGACCTGAATAGACACTTCCCCAAAGAGGCCATGCAGATGGCAAATAGATACAGGGAAAGATGTTCAATATCACTAATTATCTGAGAAATGCAAATTAAAACCACAATGAGGTATCACCTCACACCTCCCAGAATGACTACTACCAATAAATCAACAAAAAACAAGTGCTGGAGAGGTTGTGGAGAAAAGGGAACCCTAGTTGGGTGGGAATGCAGACTGGTGCAGCCACTGTGGAAAACAGTATGGAGTTTCCTCAAATAATTACAAATGCATTTTGACCCAGTGATCCCACTTCTGGGAATATATCCTAAGAATCCTGAAATACCTATTTGAAAGTATATATGCATCCTTATGTTCATAGCATATGAACGTTATTTACAATAGCCAAGATCTGGAAACAGCCCAAGTGCCCTTCAGTAGATGACTAGATAAAAAAGCTGTGCTACATTTATACAATGGAATACTATGTGGACACAAAAAAGAAAATTTACCTTTTGCGAGAGCATGAGTGGTCCTGGAGACTGTTATGCTAAGTGAAATAAGCAGTCAGAGAAAGACAAATAAGACACAAATACTATGTGATCTCACTGTGGAATCTAATGAACAAAATAAACTGCCGAACTACATATAAACAGAGGCATGAACAAATGGAAGAGACTGACAGCTGTCAGAGGGGAGGCGGGGAGGGGAACTGGGTGAAAGAAGGAGAAAAAAAACAGCCAAAGATCATATACGTGTAACTCACAGACACAGACAACTGCGTGGTGACAGCCGGAGGGAAGGGCGGTGGTAGGGTGGAGGCGGGCAGAGCCCGGGGGGCGGGGTGGTGGCCGGGAGGAGAATAGGGGCATCTGTAACAGTGTCAACATAAAAATAAAGAAAAACATCATTCTGGCTTATTCTAAAACCTATGCGCCTGCCTCTGTATCACCCGGCTTTCCATGTGACCTCAATGGCTAGATAAATTTGCAAATGCTATCTTACATCTATTGATAGTACCAAACAGTTTTAATCAAAAACTCTGTGAGAAAGATGTCTATTGCAAAGACATATGCCTGGAGCTACTTTGAAATGCAAGAGAGGATTATAAGCAGCGTGTCTACAGGAATGGGTGAAAGGAAGAGCCTGAAGGGGCCTACGTCAGAGACCCGCTGGAGAGAAGGGCTCTGGGTGAATGTTCAGTACCACAGATTATAACTCCATAGAACAGGTGGATTTTCACTATAGTACGTGAAGCTTTTCAAGGCGCTCTCACCTGTGTAATGTATTTTAGTTCTCATAACAGTTGGGACAGCTAGGTAGGGCGAATGTATTCATTTCGTTTTATTGATGAAAAATTTGAAATCTAGAAAGTTATGCAGCTAATTAGTTAGTATCTTTTATATGTTTCTATATAAGAAATTTTCATTACATTATAGAGTTCTTATTTTTAAGGTTTGGTTGTTAAATAGAAGTTCTTGCTTTTTCCCAACCTCTTTTGAGAGAGAGATGAGTTGTCTAAAATATGCTTTGAGCTGAATAAATTTTTTTAGTTAATAGAAAATTTCTTATCTTTTATTAATTTCCACTGTCAAAAGAACCAGCCTGGTTGGCCCTTAGTATTTCTCTTAGCTAGTAATACCAGATCATGACATTGATTAGAAAGCACACATTCCATTTCCTTACTTGTTAAAGTGAATACGTAATGGAAGCTCTACAGGAAGGAGGCACTACCATGTTGAAGTACTCTACTACTCTGTCAGCAATTATACACACATTACTTTTCATAGCCAGCAATTCACAGGTCAGTCAGTAATTTAGGTCTATTATCCACAATTTATAAATAAAGAAGGGAAGCTCTGAAGGGTTAAGTAGTTGTCCAAAGTCGTGTAGCTTGATATTGTAGGACTAGCCTGCCTGTCTTTATAGCTCACAGTCTCTCCTGGCTTTCTGGGAAGTTGGAGGGCTCTGTGTTGCCTTTCTGTCTTTCTTACTCATTCTCCTCTTCACGAGTCTTACACTTGATTCCCATGGACCCCTCTCAATGGCCCTAAAACTGTTTTGGGCTTTCTTGTCTTTGTATGGACATATTCTCCCCTGAAGTAGACTCTTTACTTTTCATCATCTTTTGAGATCTCATCTGTCTTTGAGATTCAGTTGAAATTCCATCTCTCTGACGAAAGACTTGAGAAAACTGAACTTGGAAGTGGTCTTTGCCTTTGCTGGGCTGGAGTAGCCTTGGCTGTATCATTTGAGTGTCATTTGTTGCCTGTTGCTAATTACATTTGTTGTTAATTTTTTATGTTGTTAATTTTTGTGTCACTTTTTAACTTCTCCATTTAATTCAAAGTTGTTGAGGGCAAGAACCAAGTCTATTTGATCTTATCTAGATGAGCACAGTGGAACAAAGTCAATGTTTAATAAACATTTTTAAAAATCTAGTAGAGAATGATTAGTGAGCAACTAATTTGGCCCAAACATATAGAAGCCCTGACTTTCCTAATACGTAGTGTTAAGTCACCTAAGTGTTGACAGCAACGGGAGCTGAGCTGGCAGGCTGTCAAATGAAAGCTCTTCCAGGCCTATGTGAGTGCCCGAATACTGGTGAGTTTTACCAATTCATCAGTTGTGTCCCTATATTTTTAATTTTAAAAAGTAACGTGATAATTTTTCCCTTCTATTTTTGTTAACGGTATTGTTTGCTCACCACGTTTTTATTTTCTTTCCATTGAGCACTGAAGTAAATGCCAGTCTAGCTCCTGTCAAACTAATCACACGTGGACCCAGTCTGAATGTCTGAGCTTTTATGGGCTTCTGAAGATCTTCTGCTGTGGATGGAAAGCATGAATAGTGTAGGCTTTGTCGTACAAAAAATGGAAAACTTGTCTTATAAACCTAGGGCTGAGAATTGAACTTTCTGTCAGCAAAAAAATGTAAACCCCCTGCCCTCATCCCAGAGGCACTTCCCAGAATGTGATATACAGTATGTATTTAAGACATATTATATTTGTTAGGTAACATGTAGAAACCTGAGAATTTATAAATGGCCTATTGAATGTCACATCTCCAGAAGAAATAAAGTGCTCTCAAAATTCTTTTCCTTTTTTCCTCTCTTTTTGTTGCCCAATCCTAGTGTTGAAGCTTAGGGTGGGAGGGTCACAACTCATGTTTGAGAGGCCTGGCTAGGCACGTGGAATGAAGCCAGTGGTTCAATTATTGAAATGGAAATATGCTGATTAGCCTTGTTTGGCTTTTCGGGCCTTCAGTCATCTAAGATGACTTACGACACACTGCCACCGGAACCTCAAAATTTCCAAAGGTTAAAAGCACTGATGATATTTAATTAAAATTTCTCAAATTTTAAAGACTGAATAATACAAACTTTAAGTTTCTTATAGCGATGCAGTGGTATTAACTTAGAAATATGGCTGAACAAGCTAATTTAAAATCTCCAAATCTTGAATCTGCCCCCTGCTGAGGAAGAATCTGAAATATACATGATCAGTTAACAAATTAATACAAAAATAAATTTAGGATTTTTCTAATTTACCCGTGCTTCTAAGAAAAGTTAATTATTATGTGACATTGGATGATATTTTTATTTTTGGAAAGTACTTTTTTTATCTATTATCTCATCTCATTATAAATGAATGTTAGATATTATTTATTAAAGTGGAGATGAAACAAGAACATTGTATTTTAGATTTATAAGACCAAATATTAAGCAGTTCATCAACTGAACAGGATCTAACTCATTGCTATGGTGAAATTCTATGCAGATCCATAGGTTTCATAAAACAGGTCATACAAAGTCCAGTGCAACGTTAATTTACCATCCCAAACATGTTTACAGACTCAAGAGGGACCTTTCTCACCACTTCATTTATTAACTAGGATAAAGTAGTTTGCCATAATGGAAACCCTTCAGGTTTCAGTGGCTTAGCGCCGAGCAAGCCACCTACTGAAGCTGTTCCCGATCAGCTTCCCTTCATCAGGTCAGTCGTTCAGGGACCCCGTTTCCTTCCGTCCGTGGCCCCGCCATCCGCTAAGGCCTTGGAGCCCTCTGCACTGAGCTGGCAGATGGCGAAAGAGAGCGTAAAGGAGGTCCATCCGCTTCTTAACCACACTGGCCCAGCCCACTCATAGCCCGTCATCGAGAATTGTGACTTCCAGGGGCGTCCAAACCACTGCCCGCGGGGGCCTGCAGCCCAGGATGGCTATGAATGCCGCCCAACACAAAATCCTAAATTTACTTAAAACATTATGAGATGTTTTGTGATTAGGTGTTGCAATGTGTTTAATGTCTGGCCCAAGAGAACTCTTCTTCTTCCAACGTGGCCCAGAGACGCCAAAAGGTTGGACACCCCTTAATTTATTGTAGGATTTCTGGGTGTCCCAGGAGAAAGGAAATTGGGCTTGGCACACAGCTAGCCCACCTATGCCACATTTTCTTTTTGAGTTACTTAAAAATATCTTCTATTCCCCATATTCTTCCTTTTATATGCTGTTGGAAATCTGAAATTTTTACTCAAATTCATTTTTTAGAACTTACCTTGAAACCATTTTTGGCGGTGAGAGCTGCGGACCCGCAGGGAAGCCCCAAACAGACATGGCGCTGGGGACCCACGGATGCACTGCAACAGGAAGGGCGTGACTCTGGCCCAGCAAGGCAGGCTGACCACACGTGTTTATAATCTCTCTTCTCCGAAAGTCGTTAAAGTGATAGTAAAGTGAAAACAAATAAATAAACGAACAAAGACATAAAACAGCAGAACAAGGTATTACCCCTAACATGGACCATTAGTTGAGAAGAGATTTTAACAACGTTGTGGGAAGGGAAAGAAGGTAGAGGGCGGATGGCTGATGAAGCGGAGCGAAGGAAACTGGGCTCTAAAAACATGGAACTGCCGAGGCCAGCTGAGGCAGGCGCCGTTCTCCTTTGCAGAGCTGTAGAACGGGGGTTCTCAAACGACCAGCGCCATTGTCACTGGAGCACTTGCTAGAAAGCCTGGCTCTCAGGCCGCACGCACAGGCACTGGATCGGAGACTCTGCGCGGCAGCCGAACTGCGGCGCTGCTTCACAGAGACGCGCGCGTTCTGGCGCTAGGAGCCCTCCAGCGACCTGCCCACGCACTCCGACAAGAAGCCCCGTGATGGATTTTCTACTTCCATAAACAGATCATTCGATCAGCATGAGGCAAGTCTGCAACATTACAGGAAAAAAGCAAAGAAAAATTAGGAGGAAAAAAAAGGACCCTAACAGAAATCAAGATAAATAAAAAAGTGATCTGTACAATAACTCAGGGCTCTCGAAGATTTAAGAAAATGTCATCTCTACAAATAAGATCAGGTAAACCTTGAAAAGTCAGGAAGTTAGAGGATAAGAATTAGTGCTTTTGCCACTAAAAATATCAGTACAGATACATAAATTTCAATTTTTCAATTGAAATCTAAGTTTTAGGAAATTTTGCTAGCTGCAGAAAAAAAGGCAAGTAGAAAAGATAAATGAACATATGAGAGACAGGGACTGAAACTGGAGGCAAACATTTGACTAACAGTAAATACAGAGAAAATAAGAGGAAGGAAATTATAGAATAAATACTAAAGGAGAAATTGCAAAAGCTGAAGTGTATGTGCCTTCATATTGAAAGGGCCAGTAGGGAATGCAGTGCACCATGAATTAAAAAAAAAAAAAAGACAAAGTACAGCTGGAAAAATTACTGAGATATCGTAGAATGCCAAAGTAAATATTCTAGAAGTTTCCAGAGAGTAAAACCAGGTCACATACAAAGGAATGAGAGTCAGACTAATATTAATTTCACATCTGCCATACCAGGCGCTGGAAAAGAAGTGGAGAAGAGCCTTGAAAGGTCTGAGGATTTTTCAAAGATTTCTTTGTTTTAATATCAAGTCAGATGAGTGAAAAATAATACATTTACAGAAACGAAGGAAATTTATTTCCCAGACAAGCTTTCTTAGGACATTGCTCGAGGACTTCAGCCAAGAAGGCGGAGGACGCGGGATGTAAGGAGAGCAGGTTCCGGGAGGGCGAGGGCAACAGCGGCCCTGGCGGCGGCCTTGCCTCAGGCCCTGCTGGCAGCAGCCCCGGCCGGGGGGAGAGCGCACGTGTGCTCCGGGCACCTAGCAAGGCAAAAAAAGGCATTTCATAGAGAATTATCTTTGAGAAGGTAGGACTACTTAATGATGTAATAAAGGCAAGCCATGCGAGAAATGAGACAGTGAGAAACTTCAGAAAAATCCAAAAGCTATACAAAAAAGCAAAACCAATCATAACCTACTACTTGGCTTTGCAGTAAACAGGGCCTACAGAAGAATAACAAACAAAACATGGTTAGTTGACTTCCTGCCTTTATAATTAAACTATAGATAAAGCACAAGACATTTATGGCCTTGGGAAAGAATGAGAATATTATCAACCTTGGCAGCTTAGAAAGAAGAGATGTTGCCTATAGTTGCTATACAAAGAAAGCCAGTGGTGAACATTTATTTAAAGTCACAAAAGTAATTTTATAAAAAAGGGAAAAATCTTATTGACAGGAGGAGAAAGGGAAGGCCTGTGATGATATCAGGGAATTAAATCTTGTATCAGAATAAAAAGTCAATAGATGTTATCTCAAATTAATGAATCGATAAATATAGTGGAAAAACAATTTATTTGAAGACTGAAGATAATCATCAACAATATAGTTTTAGAGATACTTTTAAAATTTAAATGACGTTATCTCTATATGAAAAACTAGCCACTGGGAGGCACTTGGCTGGGGGGTTTTAATCTCTCCACTTGATTTGATTTTTTAGATCATATAGATGAATGCATTTGGTCAAAAATTGAAAGAAAATGGATAAAAGTTATTTTTGTGATTTAGTTACGGCCAAAGAGACAAGAGGTATGTTTGCAGCAGCTTTTGAGACAGGGTTCCTTGCCTTAAAAAGGCACAAGGAAAAGGTATCCTTGCTGTCCCATGCTACTCCTGAAACTGTGCAGCCGCCCAGGTGCCTGAAGGCAACCGGCCTGGGGACAAAGCGAAGGTGAAAGGGACGTTCAAACAGAATAATAGCAAGAACTGAGTCACTGGAGAAGTCGCTGAAACAAACCATCTGTCAACTCAGCAGCTCTCTTAAAGTTGGGGAGCCGCTCTTCCCAAGGACCTCTTGTAGTGTGCAGTAAGTTTCCTTATGTTAAGCCATTTTGTGTTTGACGTTCTGTTGAAGGCCTCCTACTATCTATACCTTGTAAATGCACACTGTTGAGGCTAAGCCTAGTCCTGAATTATGAGGTTTGGAGATGATGTAAGGTGCAGGGATGTAGTGAAAAATATTTGCTGCTTTTTAGGATGATGAAATAAGCGTTAATGTCAAAATGTTCATAAAATCAGAATAGTGTATAATATATTTGCATTTACAATAAACTATAAATATCCACTGTAATTTAAAATTTGCTCAATAAGAATCTTTAGAGTTTAACACCTGGAAGAAAAGATAAATCAATTATTGCCACCTGATGTGGCTGAAATGCTGGTAATTAATTTTGCTCACATTTTCCCATTAAAATCCTCATATCCAGCCTGAGAGTTGGAGTTCTGGTGAAGGGAGCTGGTACCCTGTTGTGTCTGTGGTCGGGGGTGGGGGGGGCGCGGGGGGGGGCGGTGAAGGTGAGGAACGCAGAGAGCACTAGACAGCATGGCCTCAGGGCAGGTGTTGTAGGCCTACCTGGGAATCTGTGCTGACGAGGAGACAGCTGACTCTGAGACAAGTTTCCTCCAAGATTTCATAAGCTCCAAAATCCTCAGGATCTTTTCAAATCTGTCTATTGATTCTTTCATTACCATGCAAAATAGGTAATCATTCATAGTTGTACATGGGGTGGGAGTGAGTGATACAGAAGAAACTTGTCAGAAAATAAGATTTTGTTCCTAAAAAATATTGCACTAGTCCTGGGAAGTTTCTGACCTCTTCTTGTTGGATGACCTTGTCTCAAACTTCGATATTTCCAATAGGCTGCGGCCAGCGTCTTTGGTGTCCTCGGGCAAGCTTCAAAACTCTAGATGTGTGTAAATTAGCACACAGGTGATCTGGTCATTTCAAGCCATTCTGCCTTCAGTTAGAGCAAATTGGAGAGAAATGGTGTTTTCTTAAATGCTCAGTCTACTTATAGTTATGATCAAACTTGTACAACAGAAGGCAATAATAGCCTTATATTTTGTAGTTAAAAGTGTGGATAAATAATTAGCCCATGATTAAGAATGAAACCCAACTTTCTCTAACATCAAAATCTATGTACTTTCTAGTATCCTCCTTCCTACAAAGCTCCTTCATGATCATAACAAACCAGTTTTTGACGTGTTTGAGGAGATGAGGAGGCATGGGCCTGTTCAGGAATAAGCTCCAACACCATTTTTTCCCATTGTTTTATAAGAGATTCAAGCACAGGTGCGTTGGTGTTGAGCTTTGAGACCTTTCCCAACACTGTGATTGATTGATTGTGTGTGTTATGATAGCTCAAGGCTGTGTTCAAAGAAACACGCCTAGGATCATCTACATAGCACGCGAAGGGACAAACTTATGCTCCCTCTTGCTGAAAAAAACTCAGTGTGAACCCAGGATTTGTAGTTGTAAGCCTTGAGTCTTCATACTAGCTCACCAAAACCTCAGTGACCAGATTAGCTGCCGCCAAGTGCATTGGTGCTGATGTTTCTGCATTGTAGGAACAGGAACATGTACCATCTTCCAGTGAAAAACAGACCTGGAATCAAAGCCATCAACTCAGGAACTTTCAGAAAAGATATCTATTGATACTTTATTGCTTAGGCTGTCATAAAAATTCTTCTCTTTCCATCTGAACCCGAATAGGAGCCATCGCCCGAATGGCAACCAGAGGAGAGACTTGCAATTTGGCACTGTGTTTGATGGAGAGATTCTGTGATTTATGGTTTTAGCAACTGAAGGCCAAGGTAAAATTAAGACATTATAGCTTTTGGGAACAAAGATTTTTTGGTAAGTTTCCCTGGGCAGTTAATTTGTGTTTGACAGATTGCTCTTAAAGTCATGGGGATGCATAGAAATTACTTGACCGAGAATGACTTTATTTTTTGGTGCTCTTCCCTTTAATGTCTTATTTTATTCGGCTTGGAATCTTCAGAATTTGGTAACAGAGACCTAAGCAGAGATGTTCTGCTGAATAGTCAAGACTTTTTTTTTTTTTGTAACATAGTGCATCGTTTTTCTTGGAGTCAAAGTACATCCAATCTCTGCTCTGAGTCTTCAATGCAAGGAGTTGCTTCAATGCAACTTTAGAGAGGGGAGAATATCAATGCGTTCCTCAATTTTTGGATGGACAAACTGAAGTACAGTAACTCAACATCTCAATAATTATCAGAAGTAGGATGATGTAGAAGATTCAGATTCCCTGAATCCTGACATGTGAATGGTTATCCAAGATGACTACTTCTTTTTGTTTTTTTAATTAGAGAAGGTCATTGAGCTGCTTATGAATAGACAATTAAATATCTACGGTCATTGACTGTGGGAATGGGGACTGCAGGGAGGGGGGCAAAAGGAGAAAACTGGGACAGCTGTAGTAGCATAAATAATAAAAATAAATAAACATCTAAGGTCAGTGCTTCAGTCTTCTTTAGAAGATGGGCTTTAATTCTTTGCCATGAGTGTGTCAAGGAGGGGCCAGTAGATTGGAGGAATCTTAGGTGCATATGCCTTATGCTCTGCCTCATGCTCTGCCTGCCCTTGAAATTTTCAACCAAGGTGAGAAACTTACCTAAGGCTATTTCCATGGGCTTTTTTCACTTCCTAATGGCATCTCTACATCTTCACTAACCTCCTATTCTCCAAGTTACTTTCACTGTAAAAGGCATTTATGTCTAATGGATTCCAGGTAGAAAAAACAATAGTCATTGCTCATGATCTTGACAACTTCTCTGCTTCCATGGAACTCTGGGTAACTGGTTGAAACAGCATGTTCTTCTGTTCCCTTCTACTACCCAGCTGGCTACCGTTGTAGTCTCTGGTTGGGACACTATGGGGACTAATAGAAATATTGAGATATTAAATTTAAATTGCTGATTTTGAAGCTTATGGGTTTCTTTTTTGATATATTATTTCCCTTCATTCTTCATGCTGCTAGAAAGTTGAAGGGAAAAAACAATGTTTGATGGACACGGAAAATTCAAGCGATGACCCTGAAGCTGAAAGTTTGTCAGTGAGGCTTGCTGTCATATTAGTTTTCTCATCTTTGTAGACTAATTAATTAGCTTATAGCTTACAGTCTTTAAGAAAATGCTACAAAGAGGTTAATGAATAAATTAGTGGGGATAGTGGTTATTCATATTTCCTATGGACTCAATGTCTGTGTCTTCCCCAAGTTCATATATTAAAATCCTATCCTTCAAGATCATGATATTAGCCATGGGGTCTTTGGGAAGTGATTTTGCCATGAGAGCAAAGCCCTTATGAATGGAATTAGTACCTTAATAAAAGAGACCCCAGAGGCTCCCTTGCCCCTTGCACCATCCGAGGACACAGCAGCAAGATGGCATCTGTGAACCAGGAAGTGAGTCTCCACCAGACAACAAATCTTCTGGTGCCTTGGTCTTAGAGTTCGCAGACACTGGAACTCTGATAGATAAGTTTATGTTGTTTATAAGTTACCCAATCTATGGTATTTTAAAATAGTAGCCTGAATGGACTACGCCAGTATTCTAAAAGATACTGAGATTAATACTGAGATTTGGACAGAAACAGATAGAGTGAATATTTTTCCTCAAATAAAGTGTGAGCTCATAAATTATTAAATATTTAGAAATAGAGGGGTAAGTAGAGGATAAAGAATGGTAATGTGTCTAAAATATATACATATGTGTGTGTGTATATATATATGCAAATGACATGATGAGCTAAGAAAAATCATGCTCATTAAGGCAAAATACCTTTAAAAGTAATATAAATAAAACTTCACAGTGTTATTTTGATGGGAAAAAACCCTACAACTTTTCAGTACACATTTCAGCTGATAAAACGATTAAGTATGTTTAGTAAAGTCTACCACAATTTTGCCTAGTATTGTTCTATGTATTGTGAACACAAAATAAATGCAAGTTATTGAGCCTCTGAGAAGCTTCCTTTCTATTCGAAGAGACAAGATAGTGTACGAGCAACAGTTAAAGCAAAGCACAGGGCTCCGTTGTGTAAAACAGTTCCCAAGCGCTCTTATTGCTGCAGACATAGAAAGATCATCATCAAGGATCTCTCTTAGTGTGATTGCTCCACAGGTGAGATAGGAAAAATCATCCTTACAATCTTGGAGCTTTGTAGTTCTTATGTTGATCTATTCTTTGACATAATAAGGTCAAACATGTCAAGCAAATAGAAAGCTAAGGATTTTTTCCATGGATATTTAAATATTTAAAGTGGAATGATTTTGCAAAGTTTCCTATTGCTTTAAAAGTATGTTTAGTGCTAATATAAAAAAGAGAGAAGAGAATGGAAGAGCCATGTGGAGAAATGTAGGAAGAGACAACTTTCAAACTTCCTGAAGGAATTCTGTGCTTGATCTGCATCAGTAATGATAGGATGGGATTTACTCTAACAGCAAGCAAGCCAAAGGATAGTTTTCATTCTGCCGTTCCCATAAACTCTACTGTGTATTTAACCTGCATCTCCTCCACCTAGTACAGTCAAAATTGGCTAAAAAAGAGACATCAATTGCTTCACAGAGAGCTGTCCAAGGCATTTATATGAGGGTTTTTCAGAGCTTCCCTCCAATTCCTTCTCCTATGAACTATCCCTACTTGACTTCTGAGGAGGAAAGCAAAAGGAAAATGATCAAGCCTTTGGTTTTCTTTTTGATTTATCGAAGCCCCAAAATTATGAGACAGGAGGACTTTCTGGACACAGTTAAGTTTCGAGGCCTTTGTGTGAGGCCCTTAGGAATTGATCTTCCTTCTTTGCGAGGTCAGCTTTTCTCTGCCTCCCATCACCCTGTGCTTCCTTAGTGTTATATATCTTTCCACGCTCATTCTTGACTTCTCGTCCAAATTATGTGTGCTTTGAGGGCTGGGACAATTCTCTTACAATTCTCTACCCCATTCCTCAGCATCCCAGGGAAGACCTTGTTCACAATAGACAGTAGGTGGACCTTTGTTAAACAACTGGATAATATGAAAGCCAGCTCATATGCCTTCAGAGAGATGTCTAACTAAGATGTAGTTAATAGACTACAAATATTGATCATAAATAAAAATAGAGTAAGCCAAATTTGGTTTATTGTCTCTCGAACCTTATTCCCAAGTCTTACTATTTTGTGATTTATTTTTAAAGCCATGAGGACATGACTCTACTATTTTAGGTAGTGATGGGTTTTTCCCCTGAAGGAACGCAGTCATTCAAAAAGTGGGACAAGATATAAGGCAGGCCTTCGATTAGAAGACCCAAGCAGCTTCTTCCACATTTTCTCTACCCTGGGACTCAGGCAGAGAGGCCTGGAGCTGGTCCTGTGGTGGGAACTTGCTACCCCTTGCCAGAGTGGGGAGACAAGCATGACCACACCTTCATTAATGGTGGTGATAGTAAGTAAATCTTCTGGGGGCTTCAAAGAAGCCTGTAGTCCTACAGAAAACTCTGAAGAAGCAGGAGACAGGACTGATACCTTACACTGGAAGAGGGCAGTGGGTAAGGAAGGGACAGCTGGCTTCTGAGCACAGGGTTCAGACCTGGGTGTCAAGATAGTCTCGTGGGGAAACTGGTCCTGTGTGTCTGCATTTATTTTATGAATCGAATGCTGTGATGGTTCAATTTTTGTGCCAATTTTATCAGGCTAAGGGATGCCCGGATAGCTGGTAACGCATTATTTCTGGTGTGTCTGTGAAGGTGGTTCCAGAAGAGGGTGGCATTTGAATTACTCAGTAGACTGAATAAAGGAGATCACCTTCCCCAATGTGGGTAGGCATCATCCCATCCACTGAGGGCCCGAAGAGAACAAAGCTAGGGACGAAGGGAGAATGCTCCATCTCTGCTTGAGCTCTGACCCCTACCTTCTCCTGCCCTCGGACCTTGGAGCTCCTGGCTCTCAGGCCTTCGACCTGGACTGAATTAGCCCCACAATTCCTGGTCCTGCTGCTTGCAGGCAGCATATTGTGGCCTATCTAAGCCTTCACCAGTATGGGTGCTGATTCCCAGAATAAATCTCCTCTTAGGTGTATCCTACTGGTGCTGTTTCTCTGGAGAGCCCTGACTAATACAGACTCTTACAGATACTAACAGGTGAATCTCTTGCCCCTTACCATTTTCAGCTTTGACACAGAAAAGGCTGTTGCTTTTTTTTCCCCCCTCCAAGGGGCTATGGGAGGAGTGGCAGCTCAGAAGACCCTGGCTGGCAGTCCTGGCAACAGTGAATGAGGTGCCGCGACCGAGCGCATGGTGGTGGTAATGATCAGAGTCCTCTCAGAGCGGCTCAGGTTTCATAGGCCTCATGCCTCCACTAAATCTACTTTAGCTCTAGAATCTACATTTCATTAAAGCCATGTTGCTTTCATAGCTTTCGCTTTATGAGCAATTAATTTTATACACACCTCTCATGGGTCTATTGGTACCCACCTCCCTGCATGAAAAGATTTCTCACACAAGATCTGGGCCGCTGTGCACGCTAAGGATTAGGTTATGCTTTTCCTAAAGACGCTACGTAAGGCTGTGCCTTCGTGACCTTTCTCTAGGTAAAATGTTGAATGAGCTGTACGTATTTTACTCTCAGATTGATGGTGCCGTGGGACAGGTCCCAGCGGCGCGGACAGCTCAGGTTCCATTTTGCAGGTCCCAAAGTAATTTATTTAGAGCAGTGACTTACTCACGTGTGGAGCATTTGACTTTTAAAACCATCTGGCTTATCATGGCAGGATAATGCAGCAGGCTTCTGCGTGTCCCCACGGCTCCCATTCTCGCAGAAGCCAGGCCATTTAATTTCGGGAATGGAGAGACCCTGACTGCTTGCCAGGTGCCAGCTCTCAGGGCCTCCCCTACAGCTCCATTCGTGCTCGCTCTCGGAGATCAGGGCTGCAGGGGAAGGTTTATGGTCTCTTTGCTCTGGCTTTGGTGGTAAAAAAAAAAAAAAAAGAAAAAGAAAAAATGAGGCTGCAATAAAAATGTATCTGCACAGGTTTGTATGCTACAGTATTATTTCTTCCAATTTTCAAAATGGGGTGAAATACAGCATAAACCAGAAATTCTTCAGACAGCTTCTTGGCTTCTAGATCCATATTGATTTGTCTCCCTTTCTTTCTCTCCTTTTGCTGCATATGTGCTTATTTTTCTATTTAGCCCTTGTTATTTTCTCTGGCTTGAGATATATAATCTTTTGGCAAAACTGGAAAATTATTTCTGTTTATCATCTTAATATCCAGAGGACAGCCTTGTGCGCTTGTTGGAATTATACACAAGAAAGTGTTGGGGATATAGCAGAATAAATTTTATTTTCAAAAAATGTCCTGGTGTTTGTTTTCACTATCCTAGTTAGTTTATGTAGAAAGTTTAGAATAAGTTACACTAAAAATTTAATAGGAGAAATAAAGTATTTGTTTAATTTATGTTTCTGATGATGGGTTTTGTATGTAATTTTCCACCTGGGATGCAAGTTCCCTTGAGTTACATTGCTAATCTTGTTTCTTGCATTTACCTCATTTTCTCTGTGTTCCTATCAAATTGAACCACTTTTTCCCCCTAGAAATTAGCACACTTTTCTCCTTTGAAAACTTTCCTAGTTTTTCTTTCCTTCTAACTCCATCGAGCCTCTCTAAAAGGGCACTTCTCATGACCTCATGTATAAATCAGTTCTTCTTACCTCTTCTGTGGGGGCTCCTGCTTAGGCACCAGATAGGGAGGACCTCGGCCCGCGACGTCCCCAGATTCGCTGTGGATGGAGGAATCATTCCAGACGCCGTTTGTCCGTCAAGGAAAGGGGAAGGTGATTCCTTCTGGTGGGGAAGGCCCCAAGTCCCCGTGCTCAATGGCTTTTATTGAAAGGGTTACCAGCAGGGGACAGGTAGCAGGAATGTATAGGTCATCTCATTACATCAGTTTGTTAATGTTTACAGAGAATAGGTGATGTTTGAAGAAGACAAAAGGCAGGAAACACACCAAATTCCTTGGTTTCGAGATGAGTGTAAACATAATGGTGCCAACTGGTTTAGCATCAGGGTCCTTGAATAATGTAAATTTCCTTCCCAGCTTGAACGGGTTATCTGGTATAAGATTAACAGAGCCTGAGGGAGAAACAAAGCATGCTTCAAGGAGTGTAATTTACTTCTAGGCCTGATTTTCCCCGGGACCCTGGAAACTATTACCCAGTCCTGCCTATCAGCCGCATTCCCAGGGTTCCAGCCAAGACTTTCGGAGCCTCTCCCAGGCCCCAGCTTGCGCGGGACTTCAGTCCCCAACGCTAAACCACAATGTCCTACCAGTACCCATAAAAATTTCTCCTGTGACTTCCCATAGCACTTAATTTCCATCATTTTAATTTTCTTCACTTTTCTCTTGTGTTATATGTTATCCCTCTGTCTCTTTCTGCATCCATCCATCCATCCACCCATCCACCCATCCATCCATCCATTATCTATCTAGTTTCGTTGTTTTATATTTTGTAGTAGCTTTAATCTTCTTATATCCTGATTTATCCTTGTATTATCTCACTATATCCAGTGTGCATTATTTAAATGGGTATTCATTAAATATTTATTGATAAGACAATGAATGAAAAACACTGCAGGTCATTGTTGCATAATTAATTATTTTTTTCCAATAATCGTGAAGTAGATCCTTGTAACCACTTCAAGTTTTTCTCTTGGTTCAACTTTTTGAAAACCACTCTCATTACATTAAACAGGTGTGTAGTAGACTAGAAATAGTTGAGATTAGAGACATAAAAGTGGAACAAGAAAACAAGGAAGCATCTTTCCATGTTCTTACCATTTATAATATTTATTTTACCCTCTTTAGAGAGCGAAATAGAGAACATCATTTTTCTTGTGTGTTATGAAACTCATCACAGTTTCTCTCTAGTGGGGTGAGGTTTTTGTGTTTTAAAATTTCTAGGCATTTCTTGAAATTTAAACACAAAGCCAATTCTCTTTTCAGCAGTTGAGGGTTTTTTCATAACAAAAATGTTAACTTTTTCAAATTGTATTTCAGAGTGAACAATCTTAAAAGAAATGAGTGCTGTAATTTTAGGATTTACTATGTAAGTTTATTTGATGAAAGCTGGCTTATATAGATTACATCATTCCAGTTAAAGATCCAGAGACATCTCGGAGGATTGCGTAAGTATATGCATTTGTGCTGAACTTTGAAAATAGGATTCCACCAGAGGTGTGAGAGTCATTTTAAGTTCCAATCCTCTGCCTCCTGTGAGCCGTGTGGGAGAGACCAGATCGAGAGGAGAAAGTGTTGAATACCTGGAGAAGTAGCTAAGTCAGGAGCTAAGGCCATCTGCAATCCAAAATAGGCGAGTTCAGTGAATGTAGCAGTACCGCATTTCATTCTAGGCAAGCAACCATATTAATATAAAATGAGGTAGGTCTTGTTGGGATGGGAGAAATGTGGTCTGTTTTGAAATTTCTGGATCACTTTAAGGCTCACTGTTGGTACAGACAAGATCTTTCAGCTAGTGAATTGGATTCAAGCTAAGGAAGTTTGCAGTGGAAAGTCACGATTCTTGAAAAAAAAAAAGTTGCCAGAATCTCCTTAGTGGGAAAGACACTCATAGGAAGCATATTACCAGTATCCTTCTAGAGACCAAAGACCTAGACTTACAGACAAACCTTAGAGACCCAGGATGTCTGCGTTCTCATGTCCAGCTGGTTGGAAGGAAATTTAAATGCTGCTAGTCATTCATTCATTCATTCATTCCTTCATGCATTCATTTTAACATTTGTTGAGTACTTACTCTGAGCCTTTTAGCACTGCAGGTGTTGAGGATATAAGGATGAAAAAGACAGAAGATCTTTTTTGGCTTTTAAGAAGCGTACTCTTATATGGGAGTTAGTAGACTGTATGAGTGGCCCCAATACCACATCCTATCTGTACCCAGCCATGTAATATGAAAAACAGAGACATCTATTAAAGAAGATACAAGATACAAGAAACATCGTACATAGCACAATGACGCCTTAGTCCCCTTCAAAGTAGGCACCTCGCACAGTTCTCTCAGTGTCTCTTCCACTGTTCAAAACACTCTGCAAAATACTTTGTTGGAATCACCATCAGCTGCCGGGTTGTATTTTCCTGAATCTCATTGATGGTCTGAAATCTCTTCCCTTTCAAAGGTGATTTTAGTTTTAGGAAAAGCCAGAAGTCACAGGGCACCAAATCTGGCTCTGTAGGGGGGCTAAGTCACCTGAGTGATTTGATGTTTTGCCAAAAAAGCTCTGCATGAGCCATGCTGCATGAGTGGGCGCATTGTCATGATGAAGCTGCCAACCCCCAGCTGCCCATAGCTGCAGCTATTTCCATCATATTGCATCTTTCAACTGACGAAGAACAGTGAGGTGGTGCTCCTTACTAACTAACTGGCCTGGAGGGCCGTACTCATGATGGACCACACCTTCTCAATCAAAAAATGCAGTTCACATTGTCTTGATCTTGCTGCAACTTTTTTGCGCCTTCTTTGGGAGTGGAGAACCAGGCAACTTCCTTTGGGATAACTGGGCCTTCATTTCCAGATCGTAGCCATATGCACACACCCACGATTCATCTCCGGTTACGAACTTGTTGAGGAAATCTGGTTCATTGCTTTGAATCAAGTCATTAGCAACTGCAGCACGATGTTCCTTCTGCTCTGAGAGCAGAAGCTGTGGAACAAATTTGCCATGACATGTTTCATGCCAAGATCCTGTGTCAAAAATCTCGGACACGGTAGTTTTTGGAATCCCTAGATCAGCTTCTAGTTCCCACACTGTCAGTCACTGATCTCCGTTGATTACAACCGGTACACATCCAACATTTTCAGGTGTTTTGTTCATTGCAGGCCTTCCAGAACGTGGGTCACTTTCAACAGATTCTTGACCATCTTTGAAGCATTTCTGCCACACTTCTATTTGCTCTACACTCATTGCTTTGCCCCTGAAAGCCTTCTGAATCATCCAAATAGTTTCCACAGAGGAATATTCGAGCTTAATGTGAAATTTGATGCAGATTCATTGCCCTGCTCACTCAGTCATTTTGAATGCAATGGCCACACAGTGCACATGCTCACTCAGTGGCATCTACTACCCCCACTGACAAGTAAAGTGAAGTTGTCAATGTTCACATATGTACATTGTTCACATTGTTCCAGGTCACTCTCCTTGGTTGCCAGGTTACATTGATGTCGCACAAACTGTTCTCATTATATTAACAATGGCTGACTTTTTCTAGACAGGCCTCATATGCTTCATTATGAGATTTTTGAGTTTCTCTCACTGAAAAAAAGAAACTGTATTTCTGTGCATCTTGATTATGAATTTGGCCAAGTGACTTGTTTTGACCAATGGCCTTTTAGCAGATGTGAGTTACCAGAGGCTTCACAAAGGATTTGCATTCTTTTGCTTTCACTTTTGCACTTTTCCTTTAAACTGTGAGACTATCAGGTTTGGCCTCCTAGAGGTGTTTGTAAAACACGTGGAACACAGACAAATTACCCTGGCAGGTAACTGGTCAACTCTCAGGCATGGGATGAGCCCAACTGAACTCAGAAATGTCTACTCTAAATCACCAACTCATAGACTTATGAGCAAATAAAGACATATAGTTTTAAAAAAACAAAACCCTGGGGATATATTTATTGACCAGAGGGGGGAGGGAAGGCGGGGAGGGAGAGAGAGAGTGGGGAGGGACATTGATGTAAGAGAGAAATATCACATCCATCGGCTGCCTCCCAGATGCACCTTGAATGGGGATCAAACCCACAACCTTCTGATGTGATAACGCTCAAACCAACTGAGCCACCCAACCAGGGCAGGTGTATAGTTTTTGATCTTGGAGGTGGTTTTTCCCATAGCAGTTTTATGGAAATAGGTACTAATATAGTAGATAAAGATGAGTAAATAATCACAGTTTAGAATGAGACAGTGATAAAGGATATGACAAAATGCATACAGAGGAGACTTTTGCTTCCAGGAAGATGGAATAATACTTCCCCTAGTCCTCCTGCTAAGTGCAACTAAAAATCCTGGCCATTAAATAGAAAACAAACATAAGAGCCTTGGAAAGGTGTGGAGAGAGCTGATGGCTCTCATGATCTGAGGAATATGGCGGCAAGCTGCCTGACTTCCCCTTTCTGCCTCATATATCCCAAACTCAGAACTGAAAAAACTGGCAACCCAAGAATGTCAACAAGTTCAGACAAAAAACAAAACAAAACAAAACAAAGACAAGACCCAGCTATAGCTTGCTCTTCATTCAAAGGAAAAGGGATGAATTTAATCTAGGAAAATTCTTTAGGGTGTTGGTGGAGTCTGCTACCGCCCTTGAAGGTGTTTTGTTTTATTTTGTTTTGTTTTATACTTCCCAGGCATTTTGCTTCTTGATGGCAGAACCACAAGTGCATACTTATGGGTGGATTTGGGGATCAACAGAGAAAATTGTGAGGAAACATTCCAGGCAGATCAATGGTGTGAGAATGTGCATGGAAAGTTGGGTATGAATGTATCTGTAAGAGTTCTCATGCCTCTGGCTGGGTTATGGTGTTGATGTTACAACTGTCTGCGTATCTGTAAATCTCAAGTCATTCATTCACTTATTTATTATTTTTCCCACCTGTATTGAGATACAATTGACATAAACCATTATGCAAGTTTAAGATGTATAACATGATGACAGATATTGTGAAATAATTGTTGTAAACAAGGGTTGGTTAGCACCTCCATCACATCACATAATTGCCTTTTTTTTTTTTTTTTTTTTTTGGTGGTGGTAAGAACAATTTAACATTTGCTCTCTTAGTTAACAGCATTGTTAACTGTAGTCACCATGCTCTCCAGATTTACTCCTCTTATAACTGAAACTTGGTGCCCTTTGACCCGCATCTCCCCATTTTCCCTCCCTCTGGCCCCTGCAGCCAGCATTCCATGTTCTCTTTCTGCGGCTGGCTTTTTTAGATGCCACATATAAGTGAGATCATAGGGTATTTGTCTTTCTCTGTCTGACCTATTTCACTTAGCATGCTGACCTCAGGGTCCATCTGTGCTGCTGCAAATGGCAAGGTATCCTTCTTTTTATGGCCGAATAGTATCTCATATATATGATGTAACTATTGTATTTTATTCTGTCTTTATCTATGATAGGAATTTAAGTTGCTTCTGTGTCTTGGCTATTGTAAATAATGCTTCAATGAATGTGAAAGTAGCATATAGCTTTTCTAGTTAGTGCTTTTGTTTTCACCAAATAAATACCCAGAATGGCGATTACTGAATCATATGGTAGTTCTGTTTTTAATTTTTTTGAGGAACACTCACAGGGTTTTCGTAGTAATTGCACCAATTTACATGTTCAGCAACAGTGCATGAGGGTTCTCTCTTCATACCTTGGCCAACACTTTTTATGTCTTGTCTGTTTGATAACAGCCATTCTAACAGGTATAAAGTAGTAGCTCATTGTAGTTTTGATTTCCATGTCCCTGGTTAATGAGGGATACTGAGCACATTTTCATATACCTGTTTATGAAATAGAGTAGCTATTTTGTCTTCTTTGGAAAGTTTTTTCATTAGGTCCTTTGTCCATTTTTTAACCTATTTATTTATTTATTTATTTATGTATTTATTTCAATTTTTTTTTTGCTATTGAGTTGTATGAGTTCTTCATATATTGTAAATATAAATTTCTTATAAGTTTGGAACTATTTTATATGATTTGGAATTATTTTCTCTCAAGCCCATACACCTTTTCATTTTTTTAATTGTTTCTTTTGCTGCATAAAAACTTTTCAGTTTGATGTAGTCACACTGTTTATTTTTGCTCTTGTTGCTTATGCTTTTGATACCATATCCAAAAGATCATTGCCAAGATCAACATCAATGTATGATAATATTGTTGACTTTGTTCTGTGTTGTCATTAAGTATTCGTTTAAGGAAATACATTTCTATTTAAAGTTTATATAATTTAAACCCAAATTCACATTTAAAAGATTATTAGTAATAATTAGGAACAGCAATTATTAATTTTATCTCTTTTGTAAATAAACAATACAAATTCTAGTCACTGGAATTTTATTTTATGTTTAAATTTTTAATTCAAATGTTGCTATAGGAAAATGCTCACATGATCTTGTGTTAAGAGGTGTCACTGAAAACATACAGAAAAACTGAACAAGGTCATAACAAATAATATAGAAGTCTGCAGTGAACAGAATTGCATTGTAGTTGCAGACCTCAGTTTTGAAGGCCACATTGACAATGATGTGTGGGGAGAAGGGGGAGAAACTCCAGGACGTCAGAGGGATGCACATCAAAACCACAATGAGATGGCACCTCACACCTGTCAGAGTGGCTACAGTCACTAAATCAACGAACAGCAAGTGCTGGGGAGGATGTGGGGAAAGGGGACCCTGGTGCACTGCTGGTGGGGATGCAGAGTGGCGTTGCCACTGTGGAAAAGAGTTAAAAAACTAAAATTAAAAATTAAAAATAGAGCTACCTTTTGGCCCAGTGATTTCACTTCTGGGAATATATCCAAAGGAACCTGAAACACTGGTTTGAAAGAATGTATGTACCCCCATATTCACTGGGGTGTAATTTACAACAGCCAAGATCTGGAAGCAGCTCAGGTGCCCATCAGTAGATGTGTGCATAAAAAAGCGGCGGGACATTTACACAATGGAATACTACATGGCCCTAAAAAATGAGGAACTCTTACCTTTTGTGACACCATGGATGGACCTGGAGGGCATTATGCTGAGTGAAATAAGCCAGTCAGAGAAAGTAAAATAACATATGATTCCGCTCATATGTGGAATCTAATGAACAAAACAAACAAACAAACAAACAAAATGAGACAGACTCATGGAGAGAGTAAACTGACGGCTGTCGGGGGGAGGGAGTTTGGGGGCTGGGTGAAAAAGGTGAAGGGGTCATACAAACAAATAAAGGATCTCCCTGACCCGGATAACAGTTTGGTGGTTTCCAGAAGGAAGGGGTGTGGGGGAAGTTAGAAGAGGGGGCGGGGGTAAATGGTGATGGAAGGAGACTTGACTTGGGGCGGTGAACACACAGTGCACTGCACAGATGATCCTACTACAGAACATGAAACCTGTACAATTTTATTAACTGATGTCACTTCAGTAAGTTCAATAATTTTTTTAGAAAAGACTCATTTAGCTTCGCTAACAGAGTGGTGATGTAAGTTAATGTGGTTCCCACCAACCCGAACGGAGAAGGTAAAGGCAAAGACATCTCAGCAGTGTTCGTCTCTAGCCCCTACATGTCGGCTGCCTCATGAAGGAAGAGTCATTTCCTTTTATTGCTCTCTCACTGTCATAGAAGAACTCAGATTCTCCTTTCCTGAGTAGAAAAAAATAAACAGTTCTTCCCCCACTATGTGTTTCCAGCCTGTGTGTCCCTTTACTGCTTCCGGTCACTTCTGTTCAACAAACGTGTGGAGGTTTTCCCCACACTAAACAATGCTCTGTGACACCAGCTGGGTGTCTTACATTTTAACTAGTTCTGGCAAATAGGACAAACCTTGTTAGATTCCTTTTATTCTCTTTCTCTTGTGCTTGTGTGTGCATGCACACACCCACAACCCCACATTTACCCACTTGATTAATCAAGTACAAGACATTATGTTAAAGTCTTTCACTACTAGGTTTAGTTTCCTCCGTGTTTCTGATCATTTTTGCTTTGATTGGATCCTGTGCTAATAGGTGTATTAGTGTCTGTGGTTGATACGTGTCCTCATTTTGGATTATATTCCTTACCAAAAGATCATTGCATTCTTCATATCTTTCATTGCTTTTTAATCTGAATTCTTTGTCTGACTTAATATGCCACCCTGATTTCATTCTTCTTCCATCTGGTTGGAATATTTTTGCTCATTATTTTACAATTATAGCCTTTCTTTGTCCCTTTTAGATGTGTCTCTTATAAACAAGCATATGTGTATTTGTAATTCCATGAGAGACTGTTTTTCAATGGGATTGAAGGGGATAACATAACCGATATGTCGGGTTTTATTTCTGTCACTACTTCTAATAATTTTTGAGGATTCCTGATCTTCTGGTTGAAGCTGTTAAGAGCCAATCTTCTCTTTTTAGGTTTCATAGTTCATTTTGGCATAGAGTGCGCGGTCAGTGGTTCTCAAGTTCGATTGCACTAACTAAACCAGAATATTGGGCAAAAAGACCCAGGCATCACCGTTTCCTGCTAGGTCCTCCGTGGTCCTAGCACGCAGCTGGGTTTGAGAATCTGGGCTGTCGTGGGGGCGGTGAGCGGGCTCCGCCCCAGCGGCAGCCGCAGCGGCAGCGGCATCCGGAGCGTCGCCACCTGCTGACCTCTAAGACCACCCGGAGCGGTGGCCTGTATGTGCCCTTACTCAGCAGCGGTGAAAGTGGCACTAAGTGGAGTGCTCCCCATTTTTCTCACAACCTTCATGTGTCTCTAGTTCCTTTTCCTGCAAATAAGTGGGCATACATGACAGTTTGCAGATACCTTGTCTATTTACGACCTGAGGCCTTGGACTGCTTCCTGCATAATGGACTTGGTGAGTTACTTGTTTGCAACACACATAGCAGAAACATCTGTCTACTGGATTGTACTTCTGTGTCTTTTTTCATGATTGATGTTGGATTCTTTAGATATTTACATTCATTTGGGTATTTTAATTATCACTTAAGGAGAGAGATGCTTATGCTTCATAATTATGATTATGATTATTAAAACCACTGTATAATGAGGACAGAGTAGTGTTAGATATTATAGCTATAAACCATACATTAAATATTACATTTAATCTTCTCAGTATTTTTAAGGGGTAGACAGTGTACCTTTATTTTATAAACAGTCCTCTCGTTGTCTTGCCTGGGTACCTTCAGCGGTACGTGAAAACTGACAGCGAGCTTTTCACCAAGTAACACGGTGGCGACGGGTTTCAGGGGAAGGAGAGGACAGAGCGGAAGGCGACTGCAAGGCGCCCCCCTCCTGCTAATTCAGGCCTTCCCAGGACTAGGCCCAGAGGGAGCCAAGCCTGACAGCACCCCTGGAAACCGCTCTCTAGCCAGTACTATCTAGCATTAGCCTAATCAGCCCAGTTCCCTTCCTTCTTCCAGCAGTAATTCCAGGCACCCCTGGGGTCGCAGACCTGATGCTGGGTTTGGAATTTGGTGCTTGAGTGCTCCGTAACTCAGCCACCTGGTTCCTGGCTCTCCCAGGACTCCCTTTGGGAAATGCAGCCTCATTCCAAATCCCTGAGCGTTGAGGAGGAGCCATGACCTTTTCATCTCATGCTTATCGGTTCTTTTCTGGGGGGCTGGATCTTGCTTCATAGCTCCATTGTCCCATCATTTGAAAAAAAAAAAACTTTATTTTTTATTTTATTATTATTTTTTAACCCTCACCAGAGAATATGTTTTTACTGATTTTGAGAGAGCAAGAGAGACATCAGTGCAAGAGAAACATCGACCTGTTGTCTTCCCTACACACGCCGACCGGGATGAAGCCTGCAACCTAGCTCTGTGGCCTGCCTGGGGACTGTATTGCCTTTAGTGTATGGGACCACGCGCCAACCAACAGAGCCACCTGGCCAGGGCAAAAAAATTTTCTTTTAAATTTTAATCATTTCTCCTAGCTTTATTGAGTCATACTTGACAATTAAAAATTGTATATATTTCAGTTGTACAATGTGATCGTTTGATATACGTATATAGTGTGAGATGATCACCACAGTCAAGCTAATGAACATACTCATCACCTTACGTAGTTACTTTTGGGGTTTTTTTGTATGTGTGGAGAGAATCATTACGATCTACTGTCCTAGAAAATTCCAGGTACATGATGCAGCAGTATTAACTACGGTCACGGAGCTGCACGTTAGATCGGCAGAACTCACTCGTTTTGTGTAAGTGAAAGTCTGTACCTTTCGACTGATGTCACCTCCTGTCCTTTACTCCTGGCCCTTTTCTGCAAAATAAGGCACCTTGCATGCTGCATGGCCAGGAGGGAGCTGCGTCTGACACTTGGGTTTGTGCAGCTTGAATTTTTCATCCCTGTTTCTGCAAAGTGGCTTTTTTGATAATCACGTAACTGGGATTCCTGGAGGGCTACCCTACTTCTTTTCCCTGAGGTAGGCACGAAACCATCAATACTTTGGTGACATATACTTTAGATATTTTTATCTTAAAAAATAGAGATCTGCTCACATAACTGAGATCATGTATTTCTGCTTATGAAGGCAGAAGAGAGTAAAATCTTAGGAGACTGAGAAAGGCTTACCCTATCTGGCCACATCACAGTACAAGGAACATGTTTGGGTTGACACCAGGAGCCTTAGCCAAAAGGATTAAGCAGTTATTCCTTCTGAAGCACTGTGCGCCCGTTCCCTGAATGGCAGAGGTTTGCAGTACCTTGATGAACCCACTCTATTTTTTCCTCTGACTTATCTCACCAGGAGCTTCTCACCCAGGTGTTTAAAAATGTCAGTCTTTGAAATTTCCACAGTGTTCTCAATTCCAGAGAGACAGCACTTATCTGGGGAATTGATTGGAAGCTTTGAACAAGAAGGTCAGGTTGCTGAGCATTAGAGCTCTCCAGCAAGGACAGTAATGAGAGAAAAGCGTGTTTGGAAAGTTTATTTTGAGCCATTGGCTGACATTATTCTCCCGAAGTGCAAAGATTAGTAAAGAAAAAACCTTACAGCTTGATAACTTGGGGTGTCTACTCTTTCAACATACACTTGTCTTTTCAGGTGTTCGCTCAGCGCTGAAGTGCCAAGCCCCCACGCTGTGACAGGCGAGACACAATACAGCAACAAAGCATTTTCTTTTTCCAGATGGATTCTGACAAAAACTGACCTTGTCCTGAAGGCTTGGGGGTAGATGCCCTTGGAGTGAGTGACAAAAAGTAATTAAGGAGGTCCTTTCAATTACTTAAGGTCACTTAGGGGTGTCATTTTTTTAGATTCTATTTTTCACTCCTAGTAGTTAAAAATAAGATTTCTAATTTTCCTTCCAAAACTCTTCTGGCCAACTCAATAATCCCAATTAATCATTTCTATGTTAAGTACATTCATTTGTCTCTTGGTTTTTGAACAAGACAAATTTTTCTGTCTTAGGTGCTCGTGTGTGTTTTTAATCACGGCATGCCGTAACTGATGTACTCTACGTCTACCGTAAACAGGACTGGTAGAAAGAATTCCATTTTGACTTCATGCTTATTTTTTTATTCCTTGTAAAGAAAGAAGTTTATCTGAGCCACCAATACAGAGTGGAGAGAATTTCTGTTCACTCTTCTTTCTCTTGCTGTCTAAGCAAATCTTTGGTCTCAGTACATGGAATAGATGTTTCCTTCATAATACCAAATTTGTCTGCCTTGAATTTTAACTTGCTCAAAACACAGAAAAAAAGACATTGGGTCAAAAACTTAACATAAAATAGTAGAAATAGGGAACATTCATTGAGTGCAGAAAAGTTGCTAGGTCTAATGCTCAGTTCTTTTCCTACAATGTATTTTCTGTTTTCAGAACAATTTTATGACATATCACTACCCCCAATTTAAAGATAAAGACTAAAGGTTGATAGGTGTTACGTCACGTACTCAAGTCACACAACTAAACCATCACAGAGGCTGGTTTTAAACTTGGAATTGTCGTATTTTAGAATTCTATTTTGTATTCATCGTGCAATATTTCCTCTCAGTATGGAATTACCTTACAAAATCTGTAGAAATATGTGTCCTGTTCCATTACTAAGTTTCAGGTAATTACTTAAGCAGGAGAAGTATTTAATCAGTACCTACAGGTTTCGCGACCATCACTGTGTCTGGCATCAATTGTATTGTATGAAAATCTAAGTGGGATGTAAATTATGGAGTTTCTAAGGTTTGAGACCACCTGGAGGACTGAGGAGAACGAGAGGAATGAGTACAGAAGGTGATATCAGATTATGGTAATGTTAGGACTTATGTCTAGAACTGACTAGATGTAGAATGTTCAAAAATCACCATTTTTCTCTTAAACTTGATTTTTTAGGGCATTGTTGTGTTCCCAGCAAAACTAAGAGGAAGATACAGAGATTTCCTGTATACCCCCTCCCCCCACACATGCACAGCCTCCCCTACCGTTAACGGCCCCCGGCAGAGCGGTACATTTGGTTATAATCAGTGAGACTACATAGACACATCATCATCTCCCCAAACCCATTGTTTACCTTAGGGTTCACTCTTGTGTTGTTTATGCTACTAATCTTTTCAAGGTCCAGTTTCCCCATATGCAAAATAATTGCTTGTATTTGTGACATGCTTTATTGTTGACTGTGTTGCAGCCTGTCTAGGCTGGGCAGGTCCACCTGAGACTCAGGTAGAGGGAAGAAAATCCACGGAGCCGTGGGGATGCTTGCATGCCTGTATTCAAGGGTGGGTGAGCCACGCAGGCTACGAGCTGCATGTCTATGTCTGCGCACACAGGGAGAAGCCCCCACTTTCTTAAGTACTAGAATAAACAAAGTCAGCAAAAGGCCAAGTGTTAGGCAACATAGCATGAGTCTGCGCATGCGAGCCCGTTTCATGTTATGGGAACTGTTTATCGGACCCAGTCCCACGACTGTAAGTCCCAGACCCAAGGCGATGAGGACACTACTTTATCAGACCCCTTCAAGGTTGTGAGAAACTGCTTCCCCTGGTTACCCAGACACCTGGGTGAGGAAGCCAGATTGCCTCCATTTACCCTACATGGACACAACAATATCTGTCTAATAGTCTTTAGAATGATTTTAATGGTTAGGCATTACTAGTTGTTGTGGGGTTTTTTCCCCCCATTTCAATCATTTATTTGTTTCACAAACATTTTTTGAACACCCACTCTGAACTATCCCATGAAGGTCTTCTACTTGGTCACAGAATATTCTAAGGTCTCAGATTACTTCACATCTGTCTTTTGTCCTAATCAAAGTACATTTTGGCTCAGAGGAGAAAGTGCACCAGGCCCTGAAAGATGAAAGATTCCGATTCTGACACGAATTCCAATACCTTTTCCACACTACGAAGCAAGTAACTCAGTGCCGACCCACCTCCTCAGAGACAGCGCCAGATCCCAGGAGGCTGCCGCGCCCCCTCGGCCCCTTCAGACTCCAACCCCACGTCCAGCTGATCACTGCCGCTTTTGAACTACCAGCTCTCCATTGGAGTTTCCCTCTTTGGGGCGAATTAATTTGCTAGAACGGTTCACAGAACTAGAGAAACATTTTACTGACCGGACTGCCGGCTTATTACAAAAGGGTGCTTAGGGAGAGCTTGGGGGAATGGGCATGGAGCTTCCTTGCTCCTTCTGAGAGCTTCGCTCTCCCAGCACCCCCTTGTGCTCACCAGCCTGGAAGCTCTCTGAAGCCTGCACTTTTGGGGTTTTCTGGAGGCTTCTTACATGGGCACAACTGATGAAATTATTGGCTATTGGTGACTGAACTTAAATCTCCAACCCCTCTTTCCTCCCCAAAGGTCAAGGAATAGGGTTAAACATTCCAACCGTCTAGTTACCTGGTTGATTCCCCTGGCAACCAACCTCTGTCCTTAGTTACTTAGGGCTTTCCAAAATTCACCTTACTAAACGTAACAAAAGACACCATTATCACTCAACATTTAGAAAATTCCAGGGGTTTTAGGAGCTCTGTGCCAGGAATGGGGATGAAGACAAAATATGAATTTCTTATTCTAAACCACAACGCTGTAACAGACTGAAATGTTCAGTCTCTCTCTGACTCCATCTCGTTCAAGCCTGCTTTGTCCCTTGACCTTCAGGCTCCTGCTTAGATTTGCATATAGACAGGCTAATCATTACAGGAATTTTGCTTGTGGCTTGAGTGTTACAACAACGGCCCCTTGATATGAAAGGAGGTTGAACCCTTACTTTCTTAAGACAGAATTGAGGGACCACTAGGGCTCCCACCTTCTCTGTTGGCACCTGCTCTATCAACAAACCTTTCCTTACTCCAAACTCAGATGTTTTGCTTTTTGGCCTTTTGGAGCATAGGGCACATAGACTTTGGACCAGTGACAATATTACAGAGTTATGCATATAGGAGGGTGAAAGGAAGGATATTGAGCCTGACGGGAAGATGCTGTGAACATTAGAACACGCACAGTGTAGTGGGAAAATTTTAACTGAGGCCAACAACCCGAGTCCCTCTCCCACTTGAAACGTTTTAAATAATGGGGTGTGAATTCACTTGGGTGATTGCCCCACCACCAGACTAGAGGAATTGGATAGAACTACTGATCTTTCCATTGAAACCATCAATTTACTGAGCAGGTGGCTGGAGATCAAAGAAGTTGGGAGCTGGAGTCCAAGTCATCAGACTTGGCACCGGGTCAGAGCACATATGGGTTACAGGCATGGGCTTTGGAACTGATCAGATTCGAGACTGAGCTTAGGCTCCAGCACTACCCGGCCATATGGCTGTGGGGAAGTTTCCTAACTTCTGAGTGCCTGGGCCCTTCCTTACGAAGACAGTACTAATGGTATTCATCGCCAGCCGTGTGCTCATACATGTTTAACAACCAGCTCTCTGAAGGGGAAAAAATCCGGAATTGTTGCATTTGCTGATTGCCCTCAAGTGAAGAGGCCCAGCACGACTAATTGCAAGCTACCGATGTCATGTCACTGAACATGGACGTGGGAAGAGATGCAAACGTAAACTGGTTGCAGCGGAGCAAGCACACCCCTGCCTGCCACAGAGGGTGCTGGGAGAATAGAATAAACACTACTGGTGAAGTGCTCGGCATAGTGTCTGTCAAAGAGCAGGTGCTGCGCAGTGCCGCAGGTGCTTCCGGGGCCTCCGGACTGCTGGCAGAGCCCCTTCCCCAGCGTCGGGCTGCCGTCTCCACTGCTGCACACGACCTACGAATCACGTCTGCCGGGACAGGGGCTGGGCTGATTAATGCAAGTGCAGTGGTGCTTGTCCCTAGATGTTGCCAGCACCCACCGAATGCTTTCCTGGAGTTCTGGAATCACAGTTAAAATCATTGATCAAAGTCAGGCTGCCTGAGAGTTTCTCCTCACTCGAATGGCATCATGCCATTCTTTATCTCTTATGCTACAAGGCCAACCTCTGTGCCTACCCCCTAGAGGGGGCGGATTTTAGTAGCTTTTGGCACCCTGTTCCTCGTCAAGCAGTCCTCCAGGATTCTGCAGCTATCACCACCGGTGGCTTGGAGGACAGCTCCTTGTGGACCCGGTATTTGCAGTCAGATGACACTTCTCTCTTAGCTAAGGTGCCACCGCATCTCCTCTATCTCAGACTATGATACAGAACCTTTTCCACATGTGCACTCTAGTGGAGACAGCCTTCCCTGGTTCCTTGTCCTCCAAATCCTGTTATATTTACACAAATTAAAATGCATTTGCCTTAGTGAAGATTATAAAGGAAAATGGAGTCTGTCTGCCCGTTGCCACTCTTTCATTCTCTCCCCTATGTCCTTTTAGAGTACCCGTCTTTTCCCCATAAGATGCTCCAAGCCTTCGGGCTGTTGCTTGTCTCTCGCTCCTGCTGGGTCTTCTCATTATTCCCCGGCTCCTATCTGTTAAGTGATGAAGCGTGGTTCTAAGGTATCAAGTAAAATTCTTTCGGCCCACTTTAGCTTCCATGATGCTACTCTTTCTACGCCATGCAATTTAGGTTACTGGAAATATTAACATACATACCTTCAAAAGGTACCAAGGGATAATACCAAGAGATAGTCACAAACCTGGTGGCAGGGATACACCGGATGGCAGGTGTGTTTGCTCAGGTGGAGGTGAGGGCGGAGGTGTCTGGGGCACAGGTGGTCCTAAAATGGTGCAATGTAGGTATTATGACATTGTGACAAGATAATTTTTATCCTAACTATAGTGGGAGAAACATACAATCCAGGCAACGATTTTCTTAAAATCTCTCTCAAACTTAAATTTAAAATGATCATATCTTTAGCTTTCTTGATATAAAGAGCTTAGCCCTGACTGGTGTAGCTCAGTGGGTTGGGTATTGTCCCTCAGACTCCAAGGTCAGGGCACATGCCTGGTGGCAGGTTCATCCCCAGTTGGGGGCATGTGAGAGGCAACTGATTGATGTTTCTCTCACACATTGATGATTCTCTCCTTCTCTTTCTCCCTCCCTTCCCCAACTCTAAAAATAGATAAATAAAATCATATATATAGCTCACTGTACTATGACTCACGAGAGCCATGGATAGAGAAAAAAGACTGCTTTTTGCTGGAACAATTTCCCAGACTCCAAGTATAGTAAAATTCTGTCATTTTTTTTTCTGTTACATTTTTCTGGGTAAAGCAGAACTGCTAGGATCCACCTCCATATGCCCAGTGGTAGTAATTCCTACGCATTTGGGAGAGTTAGCTGACAGAGGCATTTCCTGTATATGAGAGGTCGTATGCTGCGTGTGCTGTCTTTTATGGAGTTTTATATTTTCCCCAACAAGTGGAATTCTGTACTTCATAAATACCTGTTAGTGTCACTAGCCTCATTGACACTTTATGTCACTAGACTCACATATTTTGTAGGAACTACCTGGATTTTAGACGTTGAATCTTTGTACCTTACTTTGTCCCTGCAGTGCCTCTTCTGAGTCACAAGAGAAAAGGCATTTGCATCTGCTCACTTAGAGGAGGTTCTGCTAAACCCATTTTATTATTTCCCATTGTAGATTTCTCACATGGACACCTTCACTTGCTGAATCAATCTATCAACCCAGGGTATTGATTGAGTACCTCCGTTTACAAGGCAGCAGGCTGGGGTGGTTCCAAAAACAATAATGCATTATATATCTGTCAAAGACCTTTCTGGCAAATGAAGGCTCTGAGCACACACTCTTAGTTCCTTTTCTCTGAGAAATATTAATGAGAAATAGATTCCATTCCATCTTTGTGTCTGTTCACACAAGCCCAAAGATATGTCAGGACTTGTTCAAGGTCATGCGGAGACTGAGAGTGAAAAGCTGACAGCTGATGTCATAGTCAAAGAGGTAAATTCAGGGGTCACAGAGGACTCTCAAGGCACAGCCAGCGCGGTGCCCAGGACTATCTCTCTGTCCATTCTTGAGACGTGGTTTCAGCAAAAACCGCCTACACAGGAGGTAATCTGATTATTGACACTGTCAGTCTTCAGAACGCAGGGTCAGCATTGACTTCCCACTCGGCCAGTCTCAACAGCTGGCCGGGTAAGCACACCATCGGCAGATTTCAACGGTCCCCCTTGTTCATTTGTGCTTACCTGCACGGCTCTGCAAATACAACGAGCTGCTCTATCAAAACCTCTCACGCGTATCATAGTTTTCACTTTTCAGAGCTGAGACCTTTTGATAAGGACTTGATGCAAATAAGACTTTTGACCTTCAATCCATCAGAGGGAAAACTGTGTGTTTGCATTTGTTTTTAAAATGCTGAAGTGCAGGGCGAATTGACAGCAACCACTGACCTCAAGGAAGTGGTGGGGTCTTGTCAGCCTAAAGAGCTCCGAAATCACAAAGAGCCAAACCCAACCAAACACTGAAGTCATAACTCATAAACATCAATTAATGATTTAGTTTGAAGAGAAATCCACGCCAGGTGCCACGGTTAGGTAGGAGAGACCTGCAGAGAGACGCGGGGAGAGGTGGTGTTCTTCACCCTCTCACTATGGGTTACGCTTTCTGCTTCCTTGCCTCGCTGGTGATTTTTGACAAGACGCTGACATTGTGAATTCCCTCTTTTTGGGTGCTGGATATTTTTATATCACCATAACTCTTCTTTACCTTTGTTTCGGCATATGGTTTGGTTACTTGGATGCCGTTTAATTCTTTGGAGTACTGCTGTTAAGATTTGTTCAGTGGCATCAGAGTGGTGCCGTTCCCCAATACTGAGGCTCAATAATTCTGAGTACTCTACCCCGTGCCCCACGAATGGTAAGGTTTTCTAGTCTGCCTGGTAAGAACAGAAAGTACCCACAGACCTGGATGATCACTGGATACTGCTTCTTCTGATCCTTCAAACTGTTCTTTCTGTTGGCCTCAGGTGTTTCCTCACATGCAGGCACTGAAGGGGTGAACGCCCAGGAGGACTCTCCCGATCTCTGGGGTCCTTCCTGTGTGGCGTCCCGTCTTTGGTTCTTGCTTCATGCTCTAGTTTTTAGGAACTAGCTCTCCTTACTCCCTTATCTCTGTCTCCTCTAACTCTAGGAGTCCGCAGGCCCTCTACGTGGACTCTCCTACAACCCCTATTGCCCCTGTCCTGGGGCCTGGGGCCTCCCAGGGTGGGAAGCCGGGGCCATCCTAGGACGGCTCATCTCATCTGTTCCCCGTCTTCCAGCGATCCCTGTCCTTTGTCCTCTGATGTATAATGTCATAAGACTGTTGTTGCATATATTTCACCTTAAAATGCCTTTTTGTTGCTGTTTTCAGTGGCAGGGTAAATCTGCTGCCTGCGCTCACACCTTAGCCAGAAGCAGAAGTCCATGTTGACTACATGGGTGGTAGGAACTACAGCTAATAAGTCAAGAGAAGCTACTGTCAAAGCCAAACCCAAGAGAGGCTGAGCCGGAAGGAATATCATTTCACAGTAGCTAGCTCCTGGTGGCAGCCGGGATCTGAGGATGGGCTGAAGCAAAGGAATGGGCGTCCAGAGGCCTGAGTGCTCAAAAATAAGCAAGTGTGTATAAAATTTCTCTCAGGCTTCAGTCATGACTTTCTCTTTTGAGTGCTCTTGAGTTACCAGCTGACATTTATCATTCATCTAGTTCAATCTGAGTACAGTGAAATGGTTTGCAAAATACCAATATCTGGGCCAAGGGGTCATTTTCTTCACCATTGCAAAAAGACTTTCCTCACTTTAGAAGAGTCTTATTTATCTGATGTGGGATCTTTTTTAAATGGCAGATCCCTATAGTGCATTTTGCACATAATCCACAAGGCTGTGTAACAGAGAGAAGCTTGTGCGACATTGTTCTGTGTTTTCTTCACTCTTTCTCCGATTTGATCCTCACTCATCAGTTGGGAAATTACACCAAAGATTTTTCCCATCAGTTTTTGTTTCACATATTTTGATGCTCGGTTGTTTGGTGTCTATACTTGTACATTTAAGGTTGCAAAGTTCATTGGTCTCTCTGTTGTTATGTAAGGACCCTCTTTGTCTCCAGTAATTTTCTTGGCTCTTAAGTCCCTTTTCTCTGACATTCGTGTAGCCTCTTCTGCCTTCCTTTAAGGCTTGTAGGCCATGTTTTTTCATCCTTCTACTTCCAACCTATTATGTTCTATTTGATGTGAGCTTTTTATAAACAAGATATAATTGGGTCATGCTTTTTAAAATTCACTCTGACAATCTCTGTCTTTTAACTGGTATATTTAAACCATTTATAGTTAAAGTGATTATTGACTTGCTAGGGTTGAACTTTGCCATTTTATTATTTGTTTTCTGTTCCCTCTGTTTGCCATTTTTCTGATATTCTTTTCCTGTATTTTTTTCATTCAAATTATGATTTTCCTCATTCTTGATATTTATATCTTTTATTTTAGCAGAAAGTTAGCTTATTTGGGTTTAAAACATACATCCTGGCCTGCTTCTGGGAGCTGAATACCGTTATTACTTTCGTTTTCAGTGCCCTTGCAGTTTTAATCGGTTCATTGTGTGCTCCTTAGAGGCTTGTTCCATAGGACCCAGCCTGTTGGTGGCGGCGCTACGGGCTAGCAATGCCTGAGGCACTCTCGGGGCCCCGCACCCTCTCACTCTTGGCAAGCGCCGCCGCCGTCTCCCCGGCCTGGGCCAATGTGGCTGCACCAGCCCTTGCGGTTCTCATTGTGACTGCAGGATGCGCTTCAGCAAAAGCCACCAGGGAATGTTGAGGAACAAGGTTTAATACTCATAGGTTGTGGATGGCACCTGGCAAACCTAAGGGCCACACTGAGAGGCTATGGGGGGGAGAGAGAGAAAGAGAAGGGGAGGGGAGGGGAGGGGAGGGGAAGGAAGGGGGGGGGAGCGGAGGGGAGGGACAGGGAGGGGCGGGGAGAGGAGAGTGCGAAAGTGTGCACAGGCCTGGAGCTATGCCTTTCTAGGACTGAGGGTGGCGTGCCTAGTGTTTTGGGGGTTTACTCTTTATTAGCAAATTTAAAACATAAGAATGAGAATTTGGCTGTGGGAAGGGAGAAATGGGAGTCACTCCCATGGTCGGTTGCCTAGGTGACCCAAGGCTTTCTGAAAGAGGGAACGCCATGGGTGGGGCGCCTGATTCCTTGCGTGGTGGTTCTGGGGGCGCTGTGCCACACAGCAGGCAGCGTGTTTATTTAGGGTGGGAGTCTTCCGAAGCGGATGCCTCAGCGATCAAAGCTTAATGTCAGACACACTACAAGGCCATTCCGAACATCTGTGAGTGGAGTTCCTGCTAGAGTTCAATCCCTAACCCTTCCGTGTGGCGATCCTGGCCGATTTCATGCTGGACCTGGCCAGACCTTCCTCTGCAGCTTTAGGAGCCTTTTCTGCAGCTCCCTCTTCTCCCAACCTTTCCCCACTCTCTGGTTGGAGGGTGGGGCGCGCTGCCCGCCATGCTGCTCCCGGTAAGGGCGGGAGTCCGCACATCCCAGCCCGTCTCCACAAACAGGCGGGAAGAGGAGGGGTGCTGCGCTGGGTCCCCTGCTGCTGTCGGTGGGGTGGGGGTCACTGGATTCTCTGCGGAGTCTCTGTTGGCACCACCGACAAGAAAGAAGGCTCCCTGCCCTGCCCGCTGTCACCAGGTGGGAACCGAGGTGGGTCGCTCCCCTCAGCCTCTGCCGACCCTGCAGCAAGGGACACCGGTGGGAGGTAGTTCGTGGCGTCTGGCTAGAACAGGCTGGTGTTATCACAAAGATTTGCCCCACTGATCTGTCCCTTTCCCCATCCTTTGGCTACCGAGAAGAGGCTTTTCTTGAGGCTTCTTTGTTTTTGTTTTTGTCTATGGCTATGGGAGGTTCTGGGTAGAAAGCCTCCTGGGCTTCCGGCCCGGCAGACAGGGCAGGTACGGAGGGAACGGACACTCACTCCCACGCCGTTCTCCCTCTGCCCAGCCGGGTGGCCCTCCTCCCGCCACCTTGCGCGGCCTTTTGTGGTTGCCCGTGAGACTGTGTCCAGGATTTTCGCGGTCCCTAGAGGAGAGGAGCAGGAAGACGTGAGTCTGCACGGCCCTCCCAGAACGGGAAGGCCTTTAACACTTAAATATACGCTGTAACCCTAGTGTTTTCTCTCTAGTCTTTGCTCAGACTGATGATTTAACACTACATTTAAAGACATAGCCCGAGAAGACAATCTCTAATTTAGTTCAACATAGAGTTACGGCGCACACTGTGTGTGCCCCAGGCATTCTGCAAGGTACTGCGATTTCAACACTTAGAAGAAAAACCACCTCACACGCTAATCGGGGAGACAGACGTGGCTCCAAATGGCTTGGGGTTCCAGGCCGCTGGGTTGCCTGGGCTTTAGTTAAAGCTTGTATAAAATGAGACAGGAATATAGATTGGGAACAGGTAATGCGCCTGTCAGAGAGGCAGGAGCCGGAGAGGAGCGCGGAAGGGCGGGGGGGGGGGGGGGGCCCAACGTGGCCTCGGCGGCTGCGCGGGGATCCCTCCGGCGGCGAACTCAGGGGTGGCGCTCTGCTCGGAGCTCGCCGCGGGCGCCGCCGCTCAGAATGGAGCGGCACCTGGCGTTGCGGAAACAGTCGAGTAGTCAAATTTTCCAAAAGTAAAGGGCGTATGGGCTCAGACGGGCTCAAGTTTAAAGAATATTCACCCGATTGCAAAGAGCTTTTGTTTGTGATAGGAGTTTGGAAATTGTTTCTTAGGACATGGAAGCCACTGGAAGGTTCTTAAGGGGAAACTAGACTGGGTCTTGCGAGCATTTAGAAATATTCTGATGCCAAAGTACAAAATAAATGATTTGAGGTAAAATCAAAAGGGTGAAGATAAGTTAATTTTTCACACACAAAAAAAACTATCTTTCAAATAATTGTCACACACACATAAGGCAAAGATTTAAACTATGCAGCTCTGGCCAGTGTGGTTCAGTTGGTTGGTCACATCGTCCTGCAAACTGAAAGGCTGCTAGTTCAACTCCTCGGTAGGGCACGTGCCTGGGTGGTGGGTTTGGTCCCCAGCTGGGGTGCATGCAAGAGGCAACCGATAGATATTTCTCTCTCACATCAATATTTCTTTCTCTCTTTCTCCCTCCCTTCCCCTCTCTCTAGAATCAATAAAAAAAAAAATTAAAAATGTCAACTATGCAGAAAGTATTTAAGAACAAAAAATATTTCCCCTGTCTGCTCTGGTTAACCCAAAATCCTCCCTTTAAAGGTAACAATAATTGAGATTGTTGAGTATATTTCCAGGAAGAATTTCATGCACCTACCAGAACACGCGTGTATGCAGGTATGCACACATACACAAGCACACCCTTCATTCTTACTTTTTTACCTTTTTTTTGGACTTCAGGTGCAGCGGGTTGAATGAATGTTTCCCTTCGGTTTATGGCCCGCGGTCATCATCGCTGTTCTGTATAATGGACCCTTTTGGTCTTCCCTCTCCACTCCCACCTCCTCCCACAGCCACATGCTCCAAGGTCTTGGATACACGCCTTGAATTTTTGTGTACCCTTATAAAACACTTAGTGTTGTTTGTCATGGATCTTCAATTGACATAAAGAATATCCTTTTTTTTTTTTTTTTTACAATAAACTTCCTTTGCTGTATGTATAACCGGTTTGTATCTTTTAACAGTTGCAGAGAAAAATTTCACAGAATGCACCCACTGTATTTAACTTGGTGATGGATGCGTGGATTACCTCCCACTGCCCACGATGATGAGCAAACACTGCAATTCTTACCTCAGTTACTCTGTGGACTTCTGGGAAGGTTTCCCTGGGATGTAAACCCGAGCGTGGGCTGTCTGGTCCTACACACATACGTGTGCGCACTCGCCTTCACAGGGATTCACAGGACTCCTTCCCAGCGTCTGCCCCAGATTCTCTGTCCCTCTCGGTGTGGCAGACCCCTGTCCAAACACTCTTTGCCCACATTTGGTGTTACCAATAGAATGGACCTAAGGGCTGTTTTATGCTGCATCCCTGTGATTGCTAGAGAATTTGATCATTTCTTCCCATACTTCGCACACCAAGCCTTAAAAAATTAAAAGGAAGCCAACCCGTATGCATTGAATTCCTATTGCACGTGTTACATATTTAATGTTTGCTATCAATTTGTACTTAAAGGCATTACGGTTGTCATTTTCAAGCCAAGGTTTAGATGATGATGTCACTAGTCTAAGTTCACAGAGAGTCCCTTTGTAATGTGACCTGTCTGAACCCAAAGCTTATGACTAAAACAGTTGCTACTCCGAGCACTAAAGTGTCTACTGAATCAGGTCACAGTGGATTTTTCTCTTAGCAGAAGTATGGGAATTCAGTAGGGAAACCAGTGCAACCTCACTGTTCCGCAGTTTCCACTAAGTGAAGCAGCAACTGCGGACGCGGTTACGGCACAGGTACATTCGGTCAGGCTGGCATCTCACGTCTGGCTTCTGAGTCATTCACATCCACTCACAGGCACTCATTGTACCTGCTGTATGCATGGTATTGTGAAGGCTGGTGAACTAACGTGGAAACAAACCTTGCTTTAGGGCACTCTTTGTCTAGCAGAGGATTAAGACAAATCACTGCGATTCCAGGGGGAGACACTGACCTGACCCTTCCATAGGCATCGCTGTCAGACACCGGACATGTCATGGCCCACGTGTGCGCCGCCAGGTGGGGTCAGCTTCAAAGGCCTGTGTTTTTTTTAAATACACTTGAGTGGAAACACTTTCAGATGTTGTAAGAAATACATGCAACAGGTTTTGAGAAAGTGTGGGACCTTCGTGCTTACTTTAATAAAAATTCTACAGGACCTCAAATAGACTGACAAATGAATTTTAAATACTAAGAATGTCATGCATTTAGGACTATCTTCATATTAAGGCAGAAAAATGAATTTGGACCATGAAAAAGATTTTGGAGCCCAGCATGCTGCTCTAACCCAATGTGGCTGGCGGGTCTGTAACTGCCTGAAGTGAGAGAAGCCACACGGAAAAGCCTAACTCGCCGCGGGTCACCAGCCGCCCTGCCCGTGGCCGCGGAGGCTGCCCGCCACGCCCCCGCGTCCCAGCGCAGCCCTGCGGGCCTGCGGAGGGGAGGACCACCCTGAGCCTTCCAAGAGGCGTCAGTCATTGCAGAGTGAGCAACTGCCAAATTAGCAAATGCTCTGATATCTGTTGCTCGGCATCCTTTCTGCTCCTGACTCTGAACATTTTCAGAGACGTTAAAGCAGTAATGAGAGAAGAGTTTCAAATATTCCCCGAGCACCAGGTGCTCTTTATTAGCAGCTTGCATTTCTAGAGTGCTGCATATGGGCCCCAAACCACAGATTTTGTACAGATTCAACATTTAATTTAGTTGTCGCAGAACCTGGAAAAGTAGCTGTTATTATTCCCCTTTTACAGATAAGAAAACTAACCCTGAGGAAGTTTAAGGCACTTGATCAAATTCCCCAAGAAACAGTGGCACATCTAGCCTTGGAACACGGGCTGCCAACATCTAAGTCCCATGTTCTGAAACCCATCATTTTAATATGAATTATAGAAAAGAGGGAAACTTTCCGTTTTCTTTCACAGTCATGTTTATAAGGTATCTACATCAGAACAAATGTAAAATTACACATGGAGAAAATGTAGTCAAAATGGACCAGAAAAATGGACACAAGAACCTCACAAGGCAGAGCACGCCCCTCCCCACCTTTTTTTCCAGCCTTTAATAAATTGTTCTGGGTTGGTAGAGATGGCTTTTCTATTCCAGGGAGACCAAAGCAGGGGATTCGCTTTTAAAAAGTCTATTAGATTAATGGATGAAATACACAGCGGTCATAAATAGGCTTGCTCATTTCATTATTTACAAATACAGGAGGCGGTGCATGGGCAGCTGCCCACCCCGTTTCTGCTGCCTGGTAGAAGGGCTTCCCAGGTCAGCCGGGTAAGGGCTTCGGGGGCCTCGAAACCCACCCATCTCAGGCACTGAGATGACACATTGGAAAGTTAAACAAAACAGCTCTCAAAGTGGAAAATGTTGCTTGAATGTAGCTACAAGGGAAACCAAGAACAAGTGAAAGAGATGCACAAATTCCTTCCTGGGCAGGGCCGCTATGGGGTGGGACCGCAGGAGGGGAAAGGATAGAGTTTCTCAGCATCATCTGTTCAGATCTTCAGAAGTGAAGGTTGCTGGAACTTTTTTTTTTGGGGGGGGGGAGGGCAGATGATGATTCTGAGCCCAGAAAAAATAAACTTTTAAGGCGACAGTGTATGAATTTGTTGATCAAGTCGGTGAAAGTTGCAAGTGGGAAGAAAAGAGCAAGGCAGGTGAAGGGCAGAGGGGTCATCGCCTAATCAGCAGAAGGAACTGCAGCTGAAGCCTGTCTTCCAGACCCCAGGTATATGGACACGTGGAATGCTTGCACACCCAGCCTGAGGTAGGATGGAAATTAATAAATAGAGAGTGACGCAGTCTTTTGGCAGTGATCCAGCTCCTGTTTAATTAGCCAACTATCTCCCTCGGACAGAGGGGAGGAGAAAGGGAGCGGGCTCGCTTTCCCTGTCTAAGCGCTTTCCAAGTTCCCTCAAGATGCCTTTGTTTCTCTCCTTAGCTTATCCCCTTCGTCCTCTTCCTTCCAGGTCTCAGTTTTTACATTAAAAAAAATATTTCCTCGTGTTGGTGGCAGATGTTCAGCACTGTGTTAGTCCTCTTTACATTTAAGTCATTTAAACAGAGAGGACTCCTGAGTACCACACATGTTAAAGAACCACCGTGTTTCAAATGGAGAAAAGAAGAATGAAGTCCTTCCTTCTCCCCTCCCTCCCTTTCTCCCTTCGTTTGTCTTCCTCTCCTTCTCTCCCTTCCAATCTTTTCCCTTCCTCTCTCCCTCTGGGCTAGGCATTGGGATCACGAAGCCGTAGTTTCTACAATGAAGAAGCTTATGGGCAGTAGGTAGAGAAACGGGCAAACCAGAAACAGGATCCATTGTGGAAAGTGCTGTAAGTAGAGGAATGTAGAAGTTGTGAAAGCGCACAGAGGAAGGAAGGATTAGTCACACGGAGAAACGCAGGGTAAGGAAGGGACGTTGCAATCAGATGCACAACTGGTAAAACCTGATGAAGCAACTTCAAAGTTGAGTTTTCGTGTTCGTTTTGGTTTTCTTTTTACCTCTCACATATGAATGAGGAAGAGACGGGAGAGAACAGTGGTGGACATGCCTTTGCATCCAGTTTTGCCAGCTTCTAATCCCAATTCCACTCCTTAGGTCTGTGTGGTTTGGAAAAGTTATTTCACCTTTCTGTGCCTTGGTGTCCTTATCCACAGAACGAAAGATAATGGTGACTTCTTCAGAGGATTATGATGGTCAGAATTAGTAGTAAATATATATGAGTCACTTAGAACTGGTGCCTGGCACATAGTAAGCTATCATTATTATGGGTTTAATCAATAAAATCATTAGTGAGTATATGGAATGCTGTTTTGATTAAATTTCATTACTGATTTTTACTATCTGGCTACTAGCAGAATAAGATTTTATTGATGGCTATTAATCAGTTCCTAATGTATTTTCCAAAGTCATCAAGTTGTTAAAATTAAGAAAGGATAGAATGCTGAAAAATTTGTATCGTCTTCTAAAAAATAATGAATATAAATTCTGTGGGGTTATCCTTCTTGCAAAAGTGATTTAGCCTCAAGATATTATTCCTATGGAGCTTGGCATATACAACCAAGAGTGAAGAAGCTTACCTTTCCTCACCAAACATGGACTCTGCAAATCCAACAATATCGATGTCTTGGCCTTGGGTTCAGAAAAGGTTGGTCAAATACAAAGAGATTTTTCTGCTGTCAAGCTTTTGCATGCTCATGGTTTTACCAATGATTGAGAATGTCCTTTCCCAGCCTCTTCTCTCTTTATTTGGTTAAATTCAGCCAGTTCCTTTGCATTCCTCAAGATGAAAATGGACTCCACAGGCATTGGTGAGCAATGTAGATTTTCCTGAGGCTGGACAGGAGAGCGAGGAAGAGGAAGAGGTACATTATATAGTAAGTAGCTTTGTACAGCAAAACACCCTTTTTAGTAAAGAGATACTAAATCTTGTGAGAGTGTAGTGGGTGTGTGTGGGGAGGGGGGAGAAAGGTGTATGGGAAAGGGAAGGGTGTTGGGGGGTGAAAACACAGGGCGAATATGAAGGCAGACATCACATAGGTTATAGATGACACAAAATAAGTCACTTAGTAATTTGTTTTTTAAATTATAACATATCTAAAGTCTTCCAGGAAAGTCTTACGCAGGATGTATTAGGAACCTGTTGGTTTCAAGTGAAACTAATAATCAAAATGGAAAAAAAGACCCTTTCTTTCTCAGCTTCTATCTGTCACATCTCAAGAAAGTCTCTCATTGGCCATCATTGTTTGCACATCCCTGAGCCAATTACTGGGTCCAGGAATGTGCAGTACTGTGAAGGATCCAGCATAGAATTGCCTCTAGAAAATAATGAAAATTAATTAAATATAAAAATGCAATGGCTTTATTATAGTCAGTTTACTTGTTTGCCTCCCAACTATATTATAAGCATCTTTAGGATACAAATTAAATATTATTAGGCTTTGAAACCTCAGCTCCTAGAATAATATGTGAAATATAATGAGCACTAAATAAATATTTGACATTGAAAGAAATTCATCCAATTCCTTGCCACTTTATTTTTCTAGCTTTGTTTACTTAGGTTGTCTTTACTTATATAGAAAGATTACATACCTTTGCACTCATACATTTTATTATTATCATTCATATGAAACCAGAAAACCATAATACTCCTAAAGCACATTTATACATGTAATGTCTTTTGATATTTACCACAAATTTATGAGATGGCAAATTACATGACTTCCATCTATTAGATATTTAGAATTACACGATTTCACTTTTGGGGGCCTTTATTTTTTGCAAGGAAATTTGAGCCAAATTTAATAACTAACAAAATTATTTTCATGACTGATTAGCTTAGTAGTAGAGATGCAGTGTAATGAAGTGGTTAAGACATCTACAGAGTTTGAGCAGTGTCTAGTGTTAAGAGTTTAGTGTCTGGCAATATTTGATAAATATTAGCTCTTAACTTGCAGCATTTAAAAAATCAGAATTAGCTTATAATAACAGGCAAATATAAAATGAGATTATCAATATATTAAAAATATTGAGTACTATGTATGAGGTGTTGGGAATAAATGTTTACATGTCTTTTCTTACTGACTCTTGGCAAAAAAAACCCTCATAAGGTGTTGTTGTAATTCCTGTTTTATTAATAGACTGACAGGGTAGCTCTATAAATGGTCAAAAGTCACTTAGCTGGTAAGCGGCAGAACTCTGATAGGAAAACAGGCAGTGTAATTACATGGAACTCATTCTAAGCTACTGTATTATACTGATTTTCCAGCAAAAACAGGTACATTGGTCAGAGTATACATATTTGACTGCAAGTTGAATTTAGCTCAAGTGTCCTGGCTAACCAAACCCAGAGGGGAAATAATTTGTGTCACATAATTATTATTTTTTTTGCTGTTGATTATATAAGATTATTTCCTTCTTTGTTTTTCATTAGACACATATAGGACTGTATTCTTTTTTCATGTAAAATTGTCCTTTCGTTTTGTGTGTGCAAACATTTTACTAGGAGCAGCTAGTCTCAGTTTGGACTCGTGCGTGTGTAGATCTGCATAATTTTATCCTCTGTGAAGACTACTTAGTGTTGACATCGCTCATGGAAGGACCATCCAGCTTTTGACTTTTTGACTTTCCACTGTTCTCTGACCTTTTGACTTTCCACTGTTCTCTGACTACAGATTGAAAAACACATCTGACAACAGTCGCAGACGCTGTCCTAATTAATTCACCTTGCCTTAAATACTAAATTGATCAGTCCTGTTTTGTGACAGAAATGTTGCCTGCTCACATCTCTCCAGATGGGTGAAAAGACAAGAGGTCCCAGGAAAGTGCTCCACAGTGTACGCAAACCTGTCTCAGAGTTTAGCCTTCAGTTGAATCCTTCCTTGGCCTTTAAGAGGCTTTGTGGGCATTCACTTGATACTGTTCTTCAATTCAACACCAAAGGAAAATATTTTGCAAATAATTAATAAGCTTTTCTTTGATGAAATATAACTAAAGCCTTTAGTTCAAAAGCACCATGACAGGAGTGAAAAGGCTGGCCAAAGACTAGAAGACATTGACGAAACATGCATATCTGAGAATGACTCATCCAGATTGTATAAAGAATCTTACAACTTAACAAAGAAAAGAAAAAGGCAACCCAGTAGAGACATGGGCAAGACTTAAACAGATGCTTCATAGAAGAAGATACCAAATGATCGATAAACATAATAAAAGCATAATAACATTTAGCCTAATTTGTCATTAGAAAAGTAAAAATTAAATTCACAAAATGATACTCTTTCACATACCCACCAAAGTAGTTAAAATGAGAAAGACAGAAAACAAGAGTTTGGGAGAACTGGGAACAACCAGAATTCTGATATCCTGGTAGGATAAAAAATGTATTAAAATCTCCTAGGAAAACTGTAATAATTTACTAAAAGGGAAATATATGTGTATAGCACAACAACTCCTGTCTTAAGTATACATCCAACAGAAGTTGTGCTAACATGTACCCAAAGAGAAATAGAAGAATTTTAATAACAATACTATTCATAATTAGCCCCAAACTGAAAACAACCAAAAAATCTATCAGAAATAAAATGTATAAATTAATTGTGGAATAACCATTTAATGGCATGGAGATAAATGAACCAGTACTAAATAAAACAATCTGGATAATTTTCCAAAACATAATGTTGAGCAAAGAAGCCTATGACCAAAGAGATCATAATCTATTATTTTATCTAAAGTTCAAAATCAGACAAAACTGAATATTAAGAGAAAGCAGGGTAGTGGCTACTTTTATGCAAAAGAGTTCTGAGAAGGAGAAAAGCCAAGGAGGTCCTCTTAGGTTCTGGGAATGGACTATTATTTCTCAATGTCTGCGTTTACCTTGTAAAAATTAACTGAGCTGAATGCTTATGATCTCTGTACCTGTTATACTTCAATTAAAGGGAAAAAAAACTTGCCTTAAAAATTTATGCAATCACTATATAAGTTTGTCATATATCACACATATTTTAGAAAGGTATCCAAGATTTTGTCAATACATTTATAAAGACAAATTATTTAGATATTATATATCTCTGAATATATAACAATTAATTAATTAAAATTGATTCGTGTCTACTTCTGTATCTGTTGCAAGGACTTTCAGAGTTATTGAAACTTTAATTAGGTAGGAGAAAAATAACTGCACAAATCTCAGACTTTTATCTATGATTATATTTTATATGCCTACAAATGTAATTGTTCATACATACATGTATAAATCCATCTTTTTACTACCTGCAGATCATTGAGTAGCTCATAATGAAGTAGAGAATTTTCCAGAATCCCCTCTATTTTTTTTAACCTCAAAAGTAATGATGAAGGTAGCTCTTAATCGTGGCAATATCAGAAAAAGTCCGGTATCTTCCGGGCGAGTCCCGTCTTAGGCAAAGTGGGCCGTGGCGCGGAACTGGGGGCAGAGGGCATGGACGGCGGAGCCCACGCCCCCTGCCAGAGTGCTATCCCTTTCCCTTTGTCCTCGGGAGGCAGGGCAGCAGGGACCCGTGGCCAGGCCTTCTCGTCCCTAGCACTTGGGCCTGAATCTTCGTATGGCTGCTTTGTGATGTGGGTGCTGAAGAAATTACTTTTCTCCGGAGCCATAGTCAGATTATCGGGATGCTGGAACTAAGCTGATCTGCTTCCTAGGTTTGTGGGGCAGTTAAGTGATGTCATGTAAGGGACCTAGGTTTGTGGAAGGGACCAGGCACAGAGCAAGTGCCACACGCGTTTTATTTCCTGGGCCATTGCCTCCTTTCCTGTTGCAATTATTGGGTTGGCCAAAAATGTCATCAGGCTTTTTCCATACGATGGTTCTAGTAGTGCTTAGTTTCTTTAACGTCATTCGAAACAATTTTGTTAGATTATATTGTGACAGCTGTCTTATCAGCATGCATTAAAAAAAGCTTATTAAAACTGGTGAATTTTTTTGCAGCCATTTTAATATTGAAGATGGAAGAAAATACACAACACTTTTGGTGTATTATGCTTTATTGTTTCAAGAAAGGGAAAAACACAACTGAAATTCAAAGTAAGATTTGTGCAGTGTACAGAGAAGGTGCTGTGAGTGATTGAATGTGTCTAAAGTGGTTTGCGAAGTTTCACGCTGGAAATTTTGTGCTGGACAGTGTTCCACAGTTGGGTAGACCAATTAAAGTTGATAGCAATGAAATTGAGACATCAACTGAGAACAATCTATGTTATAACACATGGGAGATAGCCAACATACTCAAAATATCCAAATCAATAAAGTTATTAGTGAAAATGAAAAATGTGTCTTTTATTTTATGGAAGAAAACTAAACAGACTGTTTGGTTTGTTTATGTATATGTCTTAGCTGAGCAAACATGATTTCAAACATTGTCTTAATCAATATGGATTGTTATGGAATGTATTTTTTAAGATAATTATTTTCTTTCAATACAAAGTGATATGCTGAACACGCAGTTAAGGTTGATTTACTGATCCTGCCATTGTCTTTCACTGATACATGAACAAATTGGAAAGAATCATTATTTTTATTTTTAGTTAAAAACAACATGCTCAGTGGATCTATGCCTCATCCCTTTCCTTCTTTCCCTCTGCTATCATTTGAAATTTAGCTCAATGATTAGAATATGTACAATGTATCACATGCTAAGAAACTTGTTTATATTTAACCTAAGTATCAGTGTTCTGACTGGGTTACTTAATTCTTAAAGATTTTCATGATCACTACTAATTTGTAGAAACTGTAAAAATAGAGAACATCTGTGAAAGTTAAGGACCACCTTTGCTCATTGAGTCAAAAAACAAACAAAAACCAAGGCAAAATAGGATGTTGAATCACATATGAATTGGAAGTGTTCAAAATATAAAAGTGTAAAATACTTAGAACCTAGTTCTTTAAAAATAGATACAAAATGTTTAGGTAGAGTTAAAGATTAAAATGCAATGTTTGATGCTGAAGAAAGATTTTCAGTGAATTTTTATGACTGCTGTGAATCACGCACACACAACGTCCATGAATCTGCCATACTCTATGGGGCCGTAAAGCTATGCTTTGTAATTAGACCTATAAAGCTTGGCTCAGGAAAGTTTAAGCTGGGACTTGCGCTAATGGAGGTGGATGAGATGGTGTAGACTAGCTACCAAAATTCTCTGCTTTCTGAGCAAGGAGGTGCCTTCCCGGTGCTTCAGATCCTTGTGTTCGGGGCCTCCGTGCGGAGCGTCTTTAATCGGCCCGGGCCTCCGGAGGAAGCCAGCAGACAGGCTCCTCCTGCCCGGTGCGGGTACGTGACCTTAACGCTTGCAAAGCAAGGGGGCCCGTTGGCTCCTGCTTCCAAATGCTGGCTGTGTTTTGTGGGCTGCCTTTGAGCTACTGCTAAGGCGTTCCCCAGCCTTTCAAATCCCTGCTGCCCTCGGAGCTCCTGCGGGAGATCCTGGCGGAACAGAAGGATGGGCTGATGGGCGGGCAGGAGGTTCAGCTCAGCTTCCCCACCTGGCGTCCTAACTGCTCCATCTGTCAGTTGTTCCGGGTGGCCGAAGAGGCCAGCGATTCAGAGCTGTCCCCCACGCGGCTCCTGAACATCTCTTTACTCTCCAAGGACCCGACACCTCTGACCGGGGAGAAGGGGTTGGCGCCGAATGCGCCCCAGCCCGAGCCCCGGGGTTTCTGGGCGTGGCCGCCACAGGGCCCGTACGGTGCTGCACGGTGGGGATTTGAGTGAGAACTGCTGCGCTTCTGTCCGTTTTACCACCTTCTCTTTTCCTGATCCATCTGCGTGAGGTTGGGAATGATGTTTATACATTTAAAAGCAAATCAGGCATGAAGTTGATGTTGAGGAGGTATTCCCATAATTGCACAGACAGGAAAGCTGAGTGTTTATCTAGTAAATCTGGCAAGAAGAAAACACAGTCAGGGCAGGAAGATGATCAGCAGAGTGGATCCAAGAAGGGCCCCTCCTGAGGGTTGGGGAACAGAACTGACAGGCCCATACGTGTGCTGTCCTTTTTCTAATCTACCTTAAACCGTCAAGCTTTAGGACTAGGAGTAGCAGTTTTTGTTAGGAATAGTTGCGCACCTCAGGCAGGGGTGCGCATGGAGTTCCTGTGGTAGGTGTCTGGTGCCACATGACAAACAGGAACAGTTAGCCGCTCCAAGCAACACACATGCATCATGTCAGAGGCTCTGCCGTGTGGAGAGCCAGGCCTGGTGGAGCCGGGCCCTCAGCTTAGTGTCTACCAGGCTGCAGTCAAGGTGTCCGCTGGGCTGCGTGGCATCTGAACGCCAAAAGGGGGATCCGACTGCTTCCAAGCTCACTTGTGCTGTTGGCCAAATTCGTCTCCTCGAAGTTGTAAGACTTGGGGCCTCAGCTTCTTGCTGGCTGTCAGCCAAGAGCTTCTCTCAGCTCCTAGACCCACCTGCAGGCCCCTGCTACTGGGTCTTCATAGAAGCATCTCCATTTCCGAGAACAGGGCCGCTTGCTCCTTCAAAGCCAGAAAGCGGGAAAGACAGTGAGTCTGTTAATAGAGTGTGAGTCTTACAGAACCTAATGTAATCATGGGAGTGACATTTGCCATGTTTTATTGATCAGAAGCAAATTATAAGGAGAGGGAATTCCACAAAGAGGTGAACGTCAGGAGTTGGGGATCATGGGGCTTCCCTGGAGTCTGTCCACGGGGTCTCTGCTGCAGAATCCACTCTCACTGGACCAGTTAGTCTGCTCTGTGTTGTTTGTGGCCAGAAATCAGGCTTTGGTTCCAAGGCCGTCCATGTGCAAATGTGCAGTCAGAGGTGGCCATAAAACTAAGTTCTGGCTTAGGGAAATGTGGGCGGAATTGAAGTTCATCCCTTCTCAGCCTGGCCCTCAAAACTCTCCATTGAAAATCCCTCTCTGTCTACATCCTTTCTTGGATAGACAGGACAACAGGAGCCCATAAGAGGGCAGGGACACAGGGCGGGAGGAGATCCTTGAATAACTGTGTGGAACAAAGTGGTGACCTGTCCGTCTCCACTGGACAGTGATGTGACCAGAAAACGAACTATTACTGTGTTAAGTAAATGACTTTAAAAAAAAAAATTCCCATTCTCATTCCTTAATTCAAGTATCTTTTTACATTTCTGATTCAGAGCTCTCTGGGAAAACCCTGAGCTCAAAAGAGTTGTGATAGAAATGCTTAAAATTCCAGACTGCGCCTACATTCCCTCAGTGTGCTCACTACCATTCCCGTAGCATCTGTCAAAACAAAAGTCCTCTGTGAAGGAGGAACGCAGAACCCTTTAAAATATCAGTGTGCTGGACAAAAGTAATGGGATGGTAACACCCAGGGGAAAAGAAGGGATGGCAGAGAGACAGGAGAGAGAATCTTACAAATGTTTATTGAGTATCCACAGGTGTCCGGCACTGTGCTCAGCCTGGTACAGAAAGCACACTGCGCTAACATTTTACTCTTTCAGAAGTGAAGCGACTCCTTACGCAAAATGCACACATGTAAGGGCTGACGTTTTGTTCCCCACGAAGCTGTTTTAGTCCTATCTTGGAATCCAAGAAATAGGGCATGAGGCTGTTCCTGCAGTGTTTCAGTCACTCCTCTAAGAGACCCTGTGATATGATGTTAACCCCATTTAACTCGCACTCATTCTTCAGTTTAATTATCTGGGTAATTTATCTCCTCTCCCACATTAGATCATCTTCCCTGACTAATGACTCACACAGTGCCATGCATCCTATCTCCCCAAGACCTCCAAGTTATATTAGTAATTATAGTTATTAAATTATTCAATTTCCTTTTATCTTCCTCACTATCCTGCAAGATCAGTGAGGACAGGGACAGTGGCTACCTTTCCTCCGTTTTAGAATCCTTTGTGCCCAGGCCACCACTGACGTAGAGTTTGTGTTCGTTGAATGGCTGAATAAATGTGTAATGGAGTGATCAGTTTTCTGATAGTGTGGGAAAAGGAGGTCTCTCAATACCACCGGAGTTGGTGCCACGAAGTAACTGTCACCTGACTGCACCCCTTCTCCTGTGGACTGCTCCTGCCTACCCACGTGAGTCATGGTTGGGACCGCCTGGCCATTGAGCGGCTCAGGGGAGAAACCCATGAGGGGACCAAGCTTCCACGCAGCCACCCGCTCCTGTGACCACCCATGCAGCTCTTGTAGACATGACTGGCTTCAGAGAGAGTCTGGAGGGTAAGAAGGAATTTCTGTAACTGCGGCAGCACAAGCAAATTAGAATTCACTCAAAAGCAAGATCTTAAAACTCTCTCCATCATTATTTTTAATTTTTAAGGACCACCTTTCTCCTTAAGCATCAACCTCTTAAAAATTCGCCCTTGTCTCCTTTCCACACATGCCCTCCCTTTCTTGTTATTTCTCTGGCACAAAAAGGTACCATTTCTTTTTCTCTTTATTTCATTCTATTCTTAGTCCTCAAGGTGTGGGCCTTGCCTTCTACTTCCAAGGAAGATAATTTCCAGAGAAAACTGTGTTTCTTACTCAAAAAGGACTTGACTATGTTGCTGATAATACTTTGACTCCCTCCTCACACACATAAGTTATTTCTTTCTACTCCACCAGAGAGCCCCCCAAGTGCTTGAGTTGCGTCTTCAGTGCCGACATGTGCTTCTCACATGTTCCGTTACTGTTTGTGCCAGAATTACTCGAGAGCCTTGCTAATGCCGATTCCTGGGCTCCACTGCATTCCTACTGAATCCAGATCTCGGAAGGATTCTGGATTCTTCATTTTTAACAAGCCCCCAGATGATTATTATATACACTGATATTTGATTTTTAAAAACCCAACAAGTTGACCTTGGACTTGCTTTCACTTCATTCCTTACCCCATTGAATCTGTAGTCAGTCCCATTATTACATTTACCTTCTTGGTTTCAATTTAATTTTCTTGACCTCCCAAACTTATCTTGACCTCCCTATACCATTTCTAAATATGTAACTTCTTTTCAGCTGGCTCCTTTCCATGGATAACTAAATAAGAGTGTTTCACCTCTTGAGAACTGAAACAACCTTCCTGACCTCTGCCAACCACCACCTGTCTTATTTCTCTCCCTACATGAACAGATCAACTTCGCAGGAGAACTGTCTGTTCTCTGTTGTGTTTTCTGCATATGCTTTTTCCTCCTTTGGTCCCCTGTCCTTTGGCTACCTACGCTGCTCTGAAAAGACTCTTACCAATATCTCTGATCAAAGTAAGTATTATTTTTCAGTTTATGGTTTGATTTTTTGTTTAACTTTTTCTTTGCACCTGCAACATCCAATCTCGCCTACTTCTTACTTTCTTTCCTCATATTGGTTGTACTGTCTCTATCTTCTTTATGATTCTTCTTCCCTTACCTGAGCCTAAAGTTTTGAACTTATTAGGATTTAGTCTTAGACCTCTTTCCACTTCCACCTTGTCTAAGTTTGTTTTCCCCAGAATGAGCATGCAGATTATTTGTTAAGTATTGTTCTTGGAGTCAACCCTCTGCAAGGGAAGAGAAGGAATCACGTCAGGTTAAGGGGAAAGCTGAGCTCTGATGAAGGCCAAACCTTAGTCTCTGCCAACAATATGAGGAACTCGGAATCTAGAATGGCTCTTCAGAGCTGTTCTGGGTTGCGTCATGATGCCGTGGTCCTTGTATTCTTTCATATGAGTCATTGGCAAAAGGACAACTTAGATGTAGGCATGACCTTGGGTGAGCAATTCAGATAAAGCAGATAAAGCAATTCCTGAAGTAGCTGACAGCTAAGGGCTGCCAGCCAAAGACACTTCCAGCAGCGAGGACAAAGAGAAGTTTGCTTCAAGGGGTTCTCACTTAAAGGTGACTTATTTTAGTGAACCCCATATACAGCATGTTTTGTTAGCGAGCAAATTTATTCAGAGTTAACATTTTGTTGACTTCTCTGAGCTCCAGCTCCACATACCCAGCTATCTACACACCACCCTCCATCAAATTGCCTCACAGCACTCTTTCCTTCTCTTTATAACAACTGAAACTATTTTCAAATACACATTTATTTGTAATTAATGGCTTTTTTTTACATTAATGGCTGTTTTTGCTTACAATTGTATCTTCAGTCTCTGGTATGTAAAAGGAGAACAGCTCTAACAACTCCCTACATCAAAAGGTAAACCAAATGATTTCCAGGATAAGTGTTCTTCATGGATGGCTCTTGTATAATCAGCTAGCAGGTAGGGGTTATAATGGTTTTCAAGATATTTAAAAACCCATCACTAGATTGTATGTCTGCATGGGAGTGGAGTGTAGGCAAAAAAATTGGTCATAGAAAAAGTAGAAAATGCAAAGCTTCTTACACAGGCTAAGCATTAAATCCAGTGTGTGGGTGTGAGAGAAGTAAATTACTTGTAATACCTAAGAATCTAATAATTTCAGATGAAAGAAATATTAAGGCAATGTAAAGTACAGTGGCCCTCAAAATAATATTCTTTTGTTCAATGTTGTTATCTTATAACGTTGGTGAGAAAAAAAATTGATTCCTGGCCGCTGGCACTGTCTGTGTGGAGTTCGCATGTTCTCCTGGGTCTGTGCGGGCTTCTTCTCGGTCGTCTGCTTTCCTCCTGCATCCCCAAGACATGCACGGGAGGTGAGCTGGCTGCCCCGTCTGAGTGAGCGTGGGGTGTGTGGTGCTCCCTGGCACGGGGGGCGTCCTGCCCAAGGTTGATTCTCACTGGGCCCCCTGAGCTTCAGGAGGAGCCACTCGTACCTCTGAACTGGAATCAGGGGGTTGGAAAATAATCATCTTTTTTGTTTTTATTCATCTTTATTAAATATATGTATAGCTCACATTAATTTCAATGTTAAACATTAGAAGTGCTTTGGGTCTTGTCTTAGAAATTTGGTGATGTTTTTCTGACCAGAAATACGCTGCATGAACTCAACTCTCGTTTATATGAATTAGCCTATGGTAAAATTGGTTTTGTTTACTTCATTTCACTTAAAGTTGCAGGTTCTAAGAACTGAGTGTTTACATTAAATAAGGACTTACTGTAGCAGGCCATGATTTTTAAGTTAATATTATTCATTTTGGGAATATACCATTTAAAAATGTCATGACTATAATTTCAATGTCTTTAATCATTCTGAAATACCTAGAGATGAATAGAAATTTTGTGTCATAAAGATGGAAATAATCAAATCTCATAAAAAGAAGAGGTATACGAATGAAATCAAAGTCAGTAAAAGTGACTTTGTGTTTCTATCAGATGAGAGCAAACTGGTGCAGAACTGACCCCTGGGGTAAGCAATCTGTAAAGTTTAGCTGCTCCAAAAACAACTGTTCTAGTCATGGGAAAACAGAGAGCACAACACTGTGATATCTGAGAAGAGGGAAGTGAGGGAAACAAACAGGTGAGCTCTACCATTACAAGGTGAAAATAAAAAACAGATTTGAAGAAATTTCTGGGCTGCAGCTCAGGGCAATGAACCTCTGATGGAATCTAGCGATCTCATTATGCAGAAATGACAGAGATCAAAGTTCAAGAAGGCCAAAATGGCTGGAATTTTGGGGGAAATGACCCAAGATGTAGAAGATTACATAGAAAGAATTTCTGGAAATGTAAATAAAGATCTTCATGGGTCTTCGGTTGAAGCCTCTGAGCATGTGCAGGGTAAAACCCAAGATGCTAGATAAGAACAACTTTTGAGGAAGGAACAGTTACTGGAAAGCTCTAAGGGGCACAGCTTCCAGAACTCATGGGCCTAAGAAACACTCAAGTTCTTCCAGCTAAAGTGGGAAGACCTCGTTGAATAATAGGGAATCGAGTGGAGATCCCAGAATGGTGACATATTAAAATACAACTAAATTAACCTCAGGAAGAAATACTCCAGACCCACGCTAAATAAATTCAAAAATAAACCTTGAAAGGGTGAACCCAATCTGCAAATAACCTTACTATCTTCCAGGCAAAGCTCAATATTCCTTTGTACTGGAAGACAAAAACGCCCAGTGCTTAACACAAAGTTTGTAACATTCAGTACCCAAACACAAATTTTCTAGTCGCATGAAGAAGGAAAATATAACCTGTAATCAGGAGAAAAATAAGTCAGTAGAGACAGATAATGAATTGATAGAGGTGATGGAATTAGCAAAGAAAGACATTAAAACAGTTATTATTAATATGTTCTATATGTTTAAAGATCTAAAAGAAAACATAACATATAAAAAAAGAAATAGAAGATATGAAACAGATTAAAATGATACTTATAAACATGAAAAGTGTAATATCTTTATGCAAATTTTACTGGGAATAATATATGATTGTGCATTATAGTATGTATTATATTAGATACCACTAAAGAAATACAAGATTTTAAGACATTCCAAGACAATGGAGTCTATTTCAAGTGAAACACACATATACACACCCAAAAGGGCTATAAAAAAAAATGAGTAGAGCTTGGGAGACTTATGAGATAACATCACCCAGCCCATTATATGTGCAATTGGAGGGCAAGAAGAAAAGAAGTGGGGGGGCCAAAAAAATTTTTAAAAATTATGGCCTGAAAATTTTCAAATCTGAAAACAAATCTATAAACCTAAGGAACTAAAAAGTTCCATGAACCCCAAGGGGAATGAGTACACACACATAAATCCATACTTCACCACATTATAATCATGTTGCTGAAGATGAGGAATAAAGGAAAAAAATCTTAAAAGAAGCTAGAAGAAACATTCATACATACAGACAGACAAATACAGTTACAGCAGATTAAATTCCTCAGCCTTTCTATCAGAATAAAGGCTCATTCTCACTACCTTTATTCAACATTTTACTGGGCGTTCCAGCTGGTACAATCAGGTAAAATTTGTAAGAGAATAAATGGATAAAGATTGGAAAGGAAGAAGGAAAACAGTTACTTTTTGAAGTTACCTCAAATATGCATAATAAAAAAATTAAGAAGTCTATATAAAGAGATACTAGAACTTACAAGTGAGAGAGCAAAGAAGTTCAATATAAGAAATTGTATCCTATATATATAAACTATTGAAAGATACAAATAAATTATAATATTAGTAATAGCTTATAAATCATGATCTAGTTGTAGAAAAAATTAATAAATAATTTGTGCAGGACTTGGTAAATAAAATTTCAAAATATTGCTGAGAGAAATTTTTAAAATTTTTAAAAGAAATAAACGGAGAAAAGTACCATGTTTGTGAATTGAAAGATTCAACATTGTTGAAATCTCAATTGTCCCCAAATTGTTCTATAGTTTCAGTGTAATCCCAATCAATATCTCTGCAGGCTTTTAAAATCTTTACTTATTAATTTATTGGTAGAAATTGGGAAGCTGAAAGCAGAACTTAAAACTATACAGATATGAAAAAGATCTAGAATGGCTGAAACAAATCTGTAAAAGAACAATATTAGAAGGTTTTGCTATTTGATTTCAAGCCTTACTATAAATCTAAAAAAATCAAGAGAGTGGTGTTGGCGTAAGGACCGACATATAAGTCAATTCAACAGAATAGCGAGTCTAGAAAGAAACCCTCAATCTGTGGCCGATTGCTTTTCAACAAAAGGGCCAAGGTAATTCCACAGAGAAAGCAGTCGTTTCCAAAAATGATGACAAACCTAAATGAGCCTTGACCTTATGCCATTATAAAACAATTTCTTGAAATGTATTATAAACCTAAAAGTTTATATTGTGTTATAAAAACTAAAACTAAAATTCTTCTAGAAGAAATAAGAGAAAATCTTCATAGCACTGGGATGGACAATGATTTCTTAGATAAAATGCAAAATATTAAAACCAGAAGGGAAAATTAAATTTGACATCATGAAAATCATGAACTTCTTTTGCAAAAGCACAATTAACAAAGCGAAAAAGCAAGCCACAGGCTCAGAGACACTATTTTAATACATAATATTTGAAAAGGACTTGTATACAGAGTACATAAAGAAGTCTTACTTTTCAAAAATAGGACAACCGTCTCTGGCCAGGTGACTCAGTTGGTTGGAGTGTTGTCCCATACACCAAAATGTTGTGGGTTCAATCCGCAGTCGGGGCACATACCTAGGTTGCGGGTCGCGGATTTGAACCCCTGTTGGGGCGCATATAGGAAGCACCAGATTGATGTTTCTCTCTCTCTCTCTCTCCCCTTACCCTGCCCTGCCTCCTGCCTCTCTGTCTAAAATCAATAAACATGTCTCTGGGTAAGGAGTAACAAAATAGGATAACCAACTCAATAAAAATGGGAAAAAGATTTAAAGAATTTACAAAAGAAGATATATAAACAGGTAATAAACTTGTAACCACATGCTCAACACCATTATTAGGTAGGGAAGACAAATTAAATTCATATTGAAATAGCACTACTCAACCAGTTAGTTTCTGAGAAGTCCTTGGTCTTTGGATTTGGGTTCCCATGTAACTAATGTATCCTTCCTCTGTTTGTAAGAATTTGTTACATCTTTGTATTTTATAATACTTTGACTATGATGGGTTTTGGCATTTTTTAAAATAGTTATACACTTTGAGGTGTGCTGACATGGAATTTATAAGTTTATACATTTTACCAAGTTTACTGTTACCCCATACTCTGTGTTTCCTCCGTATGAACCTCCTTCACCTTTATACATATAGGTCTTTTAATATTGTTTCACGGGTATCAAGATTATTTTATTTCAATTTATTTTCTCTCAGATTTCTATCAATTGATTTTCAAGTTTACTATCTCTTTCCTCTGTAATTTTTATTCTGTTCTCTTAAGATTATGGATTTAAAAGTTTTATGTATTTTATTTTTCAGTTATAGGAAATTATACATAATTGTTTTATTTTCTATTTCTCTTCTGAGAGTTTATACATTTTTTTATTCACTACAGGTGTATTTTCAGTGAAAAAATATATATAAAATATATAATGGTTCCTTTAAACACCTAATCTGACAAATCTGACATCTAGGTTTCTTGATGTTGGCTTTTTTTTTTGTTTGCTTGTTTGTTTTTCACTTATGATTCCACTCATATGTGAAATCTAATAAACAGACTGAACTAATAGGTACAATAGAGACAGACTCAGAGACAGAGAGCAGGCCGACACCTCTGGGGGTCGGTTAGGAGGTGGAGGGATGGAGCGTAAAAGAAAAAGGATTCATGGACACAGACAACAGTGTGGTGATTGCAGGGGGGACAGTGGGTGGAGGTGGAAGAAGGGACAAGGGGACAAGTGGTAATGAAAAAATACAATAAAAATAAACTATTAAAAATAAAATAAAAGAAATAAAAATAAAAGAAGTTATGGCTGTGAAGTCATGAGCAAGGTCAGATCTCCTCCTCCTCTTGACAAGAAAATACACCGGTCTTATTTTCCGGGCTCTTCATAGGTTGAGTCATTTTAGATTTTATCCTGGACATTGAGAAGTGAAGCTGTGAAGACTCTGGATACTGATATATTCCTCCGAAGAGGGTTGATATTTTATTTTAGCTTAGTTGGCAATTGAGCTGGTTATACTCAAACTCCACATTTATTGTCACTTTGGTGGAAGGCAGTTTAAATCTGTTCTTTAAGTACCAGTTGCAGTCTCCCTTACACGGGTGTGGTTCAGGGGTCAGTCAGAGAACTGGAAAGATTTTACATACAAAACTTGGAATTTCTCTTTTAGGCTCTCTCGCCTTCAGTCCTCTCCCCACATTCTGGTGGCTGCAATCGCTCCAAGTTTACCCCTGTTTCTTCAGGTTAGAAACATGATGAACCCCAGTATTAGCTACCCTACGGCACTCCCCGACCGTGGAAAGCTGAACAGACTGGGAAACTCAGCTTTTACAGGTCCCTTCCTCCTCCTGAACTCTTCCCCAATCTTCCCACTTTTATTCACTCCCTAGAAGTCTCAGGTAACGCGTGCGCGCGTGCGTGCGTGCGTGCGTACGTGCGTGTGTGTGTGTGTGTGTGTGTGTGTATGGAAAACTGAAAAACAATGCACTAAGGTATGGGTTAGCACTGTGGACAACTGGGAATAATGCCTCTGAGAAAAATCTGTAGAATATGCCTGAGAATTGTCTCACCAAGGCCTGGGAAAGCTGAGTATTTATCCAAAGAGATGGTGGATTCACGGGTTAGAGGGTGCACCTGGGCGTATTCATCCCCGGCACGTTTGGACTGTCCCAGGATTGGGGCTGTGTAAACCCTCACAGCACCAGGAAGCAGCCTGCAGGCCGAGGAACGTGGGAGGGGGAGGGGAGCCATCAGTTTACCAGGGCTGTCAACTGCCAGGACAGGGGAATGGCCAGGTGCGCCGAGCAGTGAACTTCGCTAGGAGGCGCTACACGCACGGTTCTACGGGGTTTTCTAAATAGACGACCGTACTATCTGTAAAAACAAAGTCAGTTTTAATTATTCTTTCCCAAGGTGTATTATTGTATTTTCTTTTCTTGTTTCATTTCACTAACTAGGACTTGCAGTATGATGTTGCAAAAAAGTGACTAGAGAAGAAATCCTTGCCTTATTCTTAATATTAGGGGGAAAAGCGTTCAATTTCTCACCGTTAGGCGTGATATTAGCTGTAGATTTTTCGGTAGATGTTTCTGGCAGGTTGAGAGAGTTCTCTTCTATTTCTAGTTTGCTGAGAGTTTTCTTTTTTTTAAAAAAAATGAATGGGTGTTGGATTTTGTCAAACGCATTTTCTATATCTATTGCTATGGTCATATGATTTTTCTTTGTTAGCTTGTTGATAGGTAAACAACATTGATTTTCAAGTGCTGAACTAGTTTTGCCTACTTGGGGTAAATCTTATTGGTCGTGGGTATGTGATTCTTTTTACACATTGCTGGATATGATTGCTAATACTTTGTTGAGGATGTTTGTGTCTATGTTTGCGACAGACACTGGTCAGCAGTTCTCCTTTCTTGGACATCTTCGTCTGGCTTTGGCATTCAGGTGATGTTGTCCTCAGAGACTGAGCTAGGGAGCACTTCTTCTGTTTCTACATTTTATAAATTGTCGTGTGCAAAGCTGGCCTAATTTCTTCCTTAAATGTTTGGTAGCATTCAGCAGTGAAACCATCTCAGTCAATGCTTTTCTCTTTTGAAAAGTTTTTGATTATGGATTCACTGTCTTTGACCTCCTTTATACTTTATTTGAAAGTGGAACATTGGGTAATTGGCACTAAGATAGTCTGAGGTTTGATGTCCATCTGCCAGGACTTGGGCCTTGTTTAAAGTTGGCTTCCCTATAAGTAGGAGAGGCTCATGTTCCCCCGATGTCATTTTTGGTTATTTGTTTCCCTTAGGGTCTTTGTGTATCCCAACTACTCTTCTAGCAGAATCTGTCGTATGGCTTTTCAGCTGCTATCTGCTCTTGCTCTACGTGAGTCCTGTTAATGTGGTAGGAATGTGCTGGGGGGGAAGCATTCCACAACTGCAGGGTTGAATTGCTGTCTTCCAATGATTCTGTGTCCCCTGGCTGTGACCTTCACAAGTGTTTCCTCACCTCCCCACTGCCTCTCTGGCCTTATGTAAGGCAAGAAGGCTAGAGGTGGCTGGGACTGGGTCAATGTCCTAAGCAGGATAACCTGGAGAGTAGGCCTTCCTACTGGAGAACTATCTTGCTGTATTTCAAAGTGGATGCTTTTCCTTTTCAGAGACAAGAGGGGGTTTTCCTGGAGGCTTTAGTGGGGGAATCTGCTCCAGGAGATAGAGCTTATGAAAATGTGTACCTCCCCACAATACTGCAGCATCTCCTGGAGTTTCTAATTCTCACTCTAGTCCACATTTGGCAACCAACAATTGGTTGAAATTACCATTGGGTGTTCCTGCCAGTTTAAGGCTCAGCAACCTCTCCCGGCACAGACTGTAGTCTGCTGGGACTCTCTGTCTGCCTGTCTCTGATTTTGCTGTATCATTTTGCCCTATGAGCTCAAGTCTCTTGTGGGTCCAGTGATTACGAGGTTGTTCTTTTCTCATTGTAAGGATGGGAATGCTAACTTCTAAGCTATTTGCATGTGGGAAACTGCCCTTATGTTTTTATTATCTATTTGCTAACAAGATTCTATTTTATGCTCTAAGTCTTTACTGGTATTTCTTGAAAACACTTGGCTTGCAGTAAATAAATGTGTTAAATAAATGTGCATAACAGATAGAATTCAAATTAAAAATTTGATTATATAAACCATTAATAAAGGAGTATTTACATAACTCATGCATTAGTCACTCAGAGTAATATCATCCAGCTATGAAAATATGAGACAGATTGGAATTTTGATAAGAGACGGTCACAGGTACAGTGCTAAGGAGAAAAGAAGGAGATTCGGTAGCGTAATGTGTTCCCATTGGTGTTTTATAAGGGGGAATGTCATGGGGTGGAATGAACTTTGAAAGGATAAGTAAGAACTTGGTAGTGGGAATTGTTTTGAGTAAAGAACTGAGGAACTAAGACTCTAAAGTTGGATGGAGATCTTTTCTTGTGATGTACCCTTTTGTGTCATTTGATTTTAACACACTGCTTTAAAAAATAAAGTTAATTAAAACATCACAAAAATCAACTTGCCTAAAATTCCTTTCATTTTTTAAAGTGTAGCTTGTCCATTGGGTAAATGAAACTTGCCCCCTGACATTTTTCACCGTAAGAGGTAAAATAATGAAAACTACCTTCTAGAAAGGAGAAGGCATCCGAGAAGTTACCAGAGAGAACATGGCTGGTATTTGCAAATAAAGAGCAGGGCCCAGACAGGGAGACTTTCAAACACAGACACTGAGAGATTTCAGAGCATGGTGTTCGTTGCTGTTTTACTAGCCATGAAAGGGGGATGCTTGCCAGCAGCAAAGAGCTATTGATCAGAGCGGCTGCGGGTCAGAGCTGGCTTGCAGAGAGCAGATATGAAATGACAATTGTAATTAATTAGGGGCTCTGTCTTCCAGGGGTGTTTGTTATGAGCGCGCAGCACATGGTAGTTCCCAGTTCGCAGTGCCTGACGGCTACAGTGGTTAATCCCTTCCATTTTTCAAAATATTTCTGGAACTTGATTCTGCATGACACCGTCAGTGATCAGAAGTGATAGGTGGCATTCTTATTTTCAAAACTCGTTTGTAGTAACAGTATCAAAGGCCTGGGAAAGGCTTTAGAGAGATCCTAAGTCACACATTAACCGTCATGAAACCGGCAACTTTGCAGGCAGCGAACATCAAATCTCTCTATACACAATATGTGTAAAACATAAAATTAAACAAGGAGTATAATGAAACCACAGGGGACTCCTGCTTTCAGTGTTACATTAGGAGGAGACAGAGAATACCGCAACCTTCAAATAACCTCTGAGAAAAATAAATTCCAAATTGCAACAGGGCCGCACCGGCCCTTTAAGCCGGAGGATGTGCAAAGCAGGAAATGGAAACCTGAAGAGGTTCTTTGTCAGAAAAGGGGAAAGAAGAGAGAAAAAATTAGATCTAATGCAGACAAGGTCACTCCCCAAAGAGAAAAATGCCCCTTGTCCTAAGACCAGGAATCTGAATATGCTGCTTTCCGTGACAAAGGCGGTTTCGCAGGTGAGATGAAGGGTCGGGGAAGCGCCGTGGGGAGCGGACCCGGGGCTACCCGAGTGGGCGACGCGGTCAGGGCGTCCTCCGAAGGGGGCGACCTCTGCGCGCGGCTCCCCGGGGCGGGGCAGAGGTAGGTTTCCAGCTGTGGGGACGCAGAACACGGAGTTTATTCTTGTGTTATTTATTAATTAGTGCTTTGTTTTCCGTGCGAACAACTGTAAGCCTACTCCTGCCCCAGCCCGTGTAGGCGGACGTGAGGCTGCCGGCTTTGGAGGTGGAGGAAGAGGGCCGGGCCCCGGCCAGGAGCTCGGCGACGCCTGGAGCCTGGAGAGGGCGGGGCGCGGGGTCCTGCCCGGAGCGGCCGGAGGGGACCCAGCCCTCCCCGCGCCTGGAGTCCCGCCCGCGGGCCCGCTGTGGATCTCTGAACAACCGCCTAATCGGGGGCGTCGGTGTAGACGGGAAACGAGGCCTCTCAGAGGACGCTGATGGGATGCGCGCTGGTACGACCCTTACAGAAGGGAAAATGGCAGCACATGCAAATTAAAACACTACCCGGCAGTCACGCTTTGGGCCACAACGCTACTCCTAGGGCTTCTCCTAAAGCCCTGCCTCCAACAACGAAAGAGTACGTTTGCACAAGGGTATTTGTTATAGTCTTTTTTTTTAAACAATAATGGAATATACCAGAACGACGTGACTGGCCATACGTAAAAGACTGCAGGTTGAACGGGCTCTAAAACGCCCACGTAATAGAGTTCTCCGCAGATGCTATGAAAGGAAGATGACATTCTTTACCTTCACACATAGAGCGATTTCCAAGAAACAGAGAGCAGAAGAGTATCTAGAGGGTGCTAACTTTTGGTTAAGAAAAAAGAAAATATGAAATCATACATGTCTTTGTGTATTTTACAAAATGATTCATAAGAAAGATAAACTAGAAAATAAGATTGGCAACCACAGGCGAGGCTGGGAATGGGGGGGATGGGAAAGACTGAGAAGGACACTTTCCTCAGTGTGTCTGTTGGAGAGTTTGGGCTTCTTGGAACCATGGTAATATTGTACGTACTCAAAAGAACCACAAAATTAAAAAATAAAAAAAATGAATGTAACTGTATTTCAATGAATAACATTGCACAGAAAGGATAGGAAACTTAATCTCGCTAGTTTTTGAGGTCAGTATTTTGACTCTATGCCCTCATATTAAAGAGTTTTAAAGGTTATAAGTAAATATTGAGCTCCAGGTAGTGGTATTTTAGGGGGAAGGGTCACTGTTGGCTGTAAGTTAACAATTGTCAACTATTTTCTGTATATTCGATGACGGGGCAATCAGGCAAATATACTGTGTGTAAAGTGAGCTAGATGTCTCATTGTCAGGCAAGGGCATTCAGGCACAGAAAAGGGTAAGAACAGAATGAGCCCTCTGTGATTGATAGTCTGTTCCCGGAGTTTTAGTGTGAACTCAATTATATATGTATTGGGCATGTGTGTGTGCGTGCATGTGTGTGTGAAGTATGCATTTCATTATACATACTCATTATGTATGTATATGTATCTTTGTATACATGTTGTTTTATCACTTATTTATTTCTCAACATGAACTTTTAATTATTCACTCAGAAGTCAGTAGCAAAAAGTTTATTTGTATATATATGATATAAGATTATGTCTTTTATCCATTGTATTTGCCTTTAAGCCAATATTCACAAGCATTTGTATTCTCTAATTAGGGTGATATAGTCTGAAATGTGCCCAGAGAAAGGGAGAAATAATTTTAGGATTAAAAAATATGTACATGATGATTTGAGTGAGTAGCTGAGAATTGATTTCATGCAATGGTGATAATTGACATTGCACAGAATTAATCAATCTTAGTTATAGTTGTTTAATGTTTATAATTGAAAAATGCCCAACAGCATTGATAAGGTCTAGTTCTTTATTATATGTTGAGAAAATGGATGCTATTTGGACAAATAGGATTACCCTAAGTTGTATGACTAAGCACTAAAAACCAGCAGGAAAGACAAGAAGCCTGTTTGCAAGGAGGCAGCGTTTATGAGAACTGTTTGTGAGGACATATTTCACAGGGGGAGACAAGGTGCCAGAGCAGCTTTGTGGCTCTGGCATGAAACAATAGAACGGGGAAGAGCTTCGGGCAGGGCACCAGGAGGCTGCCTGGATCTCTGCGTGTCTTTTATGAAGCCATGTAATCTTCCTGTAGCTTAAATTCTTCAAGACAGAAATACATGTCCCAGGTTATCTGTGATGATTTATATATGGTAAGGCATGTGGAAAAGGCTGGTAATAGTAAGATATTACTCAAATGCTAATTGCCGAGAATATGTTTGTCTGCTCCATTTTAAATGAGGGTTTGGCAGCTTAAATCCCTGCTCTCAGACTTTTACTGCTTGCAGAGTCGACTCATAAAAAGGCAGAACAGCCTTTCACTGCTGTGCTTGCTGATTCATTTCCTGAACATATAAGGAGATGAGAAGATAATTTATTCTACTTTTATTGATTGCTGAATGTCTCAGAGTTTTAAAAAATAAAAATTTAGAAAAGATTAATGTATGTTTCAATGCTTAGGAAGTTCTACTTGGTCAGCTTAAATTATGGGGAGTTAAGTCTCAGCATTGTAAGATTTAAAAACATGACTCAGGAGAAACAATATTTTATGATATTATAAAGGTTGCAGAACTTTCTGGGCATCCTAATCAGTTGAAGTTGTAGTTTTATTTCAGTCTTGCTTAAGAATTATAGCCATTATCTGCCTGATACAATAACACAGCATTTGGAAATAACTGAATGCTGAGTCATCCTTCTCGAGGTCGATGGATATGTCAAAGCTAGTACTCAAGGTCTGACCGTGAAAAATGTCATGGGACTCTGTTGTGCAGCAGAACTCTGAAACTTACTCATCTTGTACAACTGTGACTTTATACCCATTGAACAAAGACTCCCCTTGTTCCCCTCCCCGGTAACCACGGTTCTATTGTCTCCTGTACCTTTGATTATTTATGTACAGTGTTTTCTTTATCCATCTATCTGTCAATGGCCATTTAGGTTTCTTCCCTGCCTTGCCTATTGTGGGTAATGTTGCAATGAATGTGGGGCTACAGATTTTTTTCGAAATCCTGATTTCAATTCTTTTGGATACATACCCAGAAATGGGATTGCCGGATCATATAGTAGTTCTGTTTTTAATTTTTTCGAGAAATCTCCATACTCCTTTTCCATATGTAGTGTCTATAGTTAACAATTGGATATGGGCACTTAAAATTGTCTTAGTAAGGTAAATTTCATATGAAATGTTCTTACCACATAAAAGTAAACAAAGCAAAACAAAACAAAAAACAGAAGGATGCAAGGAAATTTATGGTGGTGAATACGTTTATTATGTGTATATAGATTAGTTACATGAAATTTTTGTATATTAATTATGTCTCAATAAAACAGGGAAAAAATTCTTGGGAGTCAACTTCTCAAATTTCTATATTCTCAATACTCAGATTTTCCCAGGAGTGTCATAAGCATAAGGGTGTGTTATCTGAGGGACCCCAAGTCCCCAGAAGTCACCTGTTTAGGTCATTATCCAGAGTGACCCACCCCAGGGGTCCTGACACAGAGGGCTTCACTGGCCTCACATTTCGTGTCTGTAGGCTTTTCGAGGGATATTTAAGAGCAAGATTATTTTATTTTTCTTAGAGCAGAGGGGAAGAACTTTTGGATTTTAGGAGATGGTTTTTATATAGTTTTGAATAATAGTTTGCATGGTTTTGTGCCTTTTACCATTGGAAGTGCTGTAAAACAGAACGTGAGTAAGGAGACTGAGTCAGAAATGTCAAGATCTGAAGAGGCAGATTAAGTCCGTTGTCCCTTAGTAATTTCCAGGGCAACTGCCGCTTCCGTTTTAGAAATGCTGGCAGTATATTGAATGTTGACTAATTTCATTAAAGTGATTATGATCCCAGGCTGGGACACGTTTTCTGAAAGGCAGGAGGGCGTGCGTGCCTGCCCAGAGGGGCCCCGGTGCGCATCAGGGCGACGTAGCCCTCCTGAGTGCATTTGTCTTGCGTGCTTGTGGTCACAACGGTGACACGGGGGCAGCCTAGCTCACGAGCTCTGCAAGGGCTGCCGTTTCCTAACCACATTTTTCCCTCATTTTCTCATGGAAAAGCGAATTACTTAACCTTCCTAAACGTATATAACCATGGAATTGTTGTGAGAATTAAATGACATAATGTACCTACGGTGCTTAGTTCAGGGTGTGCCAAATAGAGGTGGCGTGTGGTGAGTCCTCATGGCAGCCGGTAACTGAGTCGTTCCCGGAGCACCTGCAAACCTGCTGTGTCAAATCCCTTTTAATTTTTGCAATAATAATAATAATAATAATAGTTGTAATTATATAATGCTAGCCTGTTGGCCAATGTTTTGTACATACTATATGCCAGGCACTATTAAATGATATCTTTATTAGTTACATAACTTGCAGAGAAAAATTTTAGGAAATTCTTTGGTATCTCAATGGAAGAGATAAGAATCATATGAAAAAGAGGATAAGATTATAGGTAGGAAATATGCTGTAAAAATAAAAAATAAACAAAGGATGATGAGCTGGAAAGAAAAATGAATAAATAAGGAAAGACTGAAAGGAAATGGAAAACCAGCATAAGTTAATCCGAGTGACAATTCTGTTCAGCCCAGCCCAGAACAACTGTCCAGCTGAGTGCAACTTATATTTAAAATACGTAAAATCTTGTGCTAAAAATGGTTATTGTTTTAAGTCATTAAATTTTGTGGGTGATTTGTTACACAGCAAAAACTAACTGATAAAGCCCCATTAAGAACTAATTATTCTTTCATTTGAATTTTATTGAACATAAGAATTAAATCTTGTACCAATCTTGTACTCTTGCGGCTCTTTTTTCAGTTTCTTACACATTATAACCATCATACTTAACATTTGTTATACATTTACTTTGTGTCAGATACTTACTATTGGCTTTATAAGCAAAAATTAATGGGATACTCTGAAAAATCCAGCAATGTAGATACTATTATCTTCATTGTATAGATGAGAAAACTGAGGTCCAGAGAGAAGAGATACCTGCCAACCTCCCAAAGCCAGTCGCCTGCTGAGTGGGCTTTGGAGCCCAGCTACTCAACTTCAAAGCATGTAGTTCTAATTCTTACAGTGTGCTGCTTTGCTGCACATACAGGTGTGGCGTATGTAGCAGTCTTCATTTTTCTGAAAATGTTACCTTTGAGGAAGGCATATAGCATTCTCCAGAGAACCTCTGGGTCTAGGAGCTGCTGGAATGAGTCACAGCTGGTTTCATTAAGCCTCAGCGCCTCAGGAGCGCGGCTGAGGCCCAATGGTGGATTTTCAGGGATGTAAGCCATGGTGTGGAAAAGACAATAAACAACACTTGAGGCTCCGGAAATTTATCTCGCGGACAATCCCCCTCCCTGGCTTCCTCCTGAGGAGAATATCCTCACTTCACTCCTGACACAGCTCACCATCCCCGGGGACTTGTTGGGAGGATTTGTTACTAGTGATTCCCTCCGATTTGCTGCTTCTTCCCTTAGGCTTGTATCACCTCAGTCCCCTGTGAAGCTACAGGCACATGAGGACTATTTTGTATCAGATTATCTGTAAATATATTTCATATATGTAAATACACACACACACACACACACACACAGTTTTTGACCTTAAGAATTAAAGATATACATAGATGGGGAGAGAGAGAGTTAATTACAGGGAAGGATCTGTAGTCTAGTAATATGTTGGAGGCTGGGTTTCAACCTCGGGGGGTCAAAACCCAGCCTGAGGACTCTGGGTTCCTCTTTTAGGGCATCCTCAACCAGCGGCCTTTGCTAGCAGGTACTAAGTGTTGAATATTTAGATTTTATAAAAAATCTGGGAAGAGAAATAGTCCTTAAAGAAAATAATTTAAGAAATACTGTCCATTCACTCCTTGATCTCGGTTTTATCATTAGCTCAAGCTGGACCGCTGGGAGACTGGCTGTATTTTAGACAGTTTGCCAAATGGCCTTCATGTAATTGTATTTTAGTGTCTTCTCCTCAGAACCTAAGATGTCAAAGCTGGGCTCGAGCCCTACTCTGCCAGTTGCTGGCTCCATGATATTGGGAGAGCTACTTAACTACTTGAAGCCTCCATTTCGTAATTTGGAAAATGTAAGAATAAATACTTTGTAGAGGTTTGTGAGATTCTAATGATATAGCCCCCATAAAAAATAGATGTCCTTATACCTTTAAAATGATTTGTAGCTTAAAAAAAAACGCCATATGAAATTCATTTTGGTGTATTTGCTACAAAATCTGTTGGCAAATCTGTTGTCAAGGTCATTGCCAATTTTCCATTTAGGTTTTACTATCAGCTTAAAAAGAACTCTGCTTCTCTGAGAAAGCAAGGGGGACTGCCTCCTCATCCCCCGCCCGGCCTCGCATGGCGCGCCAGGAAGCAGGACGAGCCAGTCGCCCACGGGTGCCTTTCTGTCGTGGGAGCAGAGGAACTCAGTAATATTTGTACTTCATAGCAAGTATATTAGCTTGCCTGGTTGAATTATTTACTCTCTCCCTCTCTCTCTCTGGCTGTGACTTTAAAGTGGCTACTTGACTACCAATATTGTTTAGGTGTCTTATTTTCCATCAACTTGAATGTTTTTGCACAGAGAAGCAACCTGAATGAAGTCAAAATGTCCCTTCACCCGACAAAGGCCCCGCTTCTTTTGGAAGGCTGCCAAGATCAGGTCGCGTGATTGAGTGAGTTTCCGAAATCCAGACACGAAGCTCGGCCACGTCCAGCCATCACGGACCAGTCACCACGGGAAGCCAGTGCCTCTCGAACGCACTTCAGCACAACCCTCATTTCTGGGCTCACAAGTAATTACGTCATAGACTTTGCAACTGAATTTGCAGTTGAAGTAGCACATGCCCACGCCTAACTCAACGACCCTGAAGGAAAGAGAAGATCATTTGGATTTGGAATTTCGACCATGATGAGAATGTGCACGCAGCTGCACCTCGCGGCGAGGTCGTGAGAGGAGGCAAAGAAGGTGAGAGGGGAAGCAGCTCTGGGGCTACGGAGGTGGCTTTAGGCCCCTCCACCGGGAGCCCCAGCCTTCTCTCCCGGGGGCCCTGCTCAGGCACCGCTGCGTCCGCTCCCCCGTTTCTCACATCAGCCCATGATCACGGCAGACATTCAAGGGGGGGCAGACGATATACGGAATGAATGTGTAAGGACTCACAGTTCTGTCATGCAGAAATAACCACAACGGGCTTGTTTTTATCTCATTGTGCATATTTGTGATTTTATCACATACATACATAATTTTGTCTTGTTGTCTCTTTAAAAACAAATGCATAATATTATATCATATTGAGCCCCAGTATTTTCATTCATCAATTGGATATGCTAATCTATACCCCAGAGCTGACTTGAAGATTAAGTGAAATATATGGGCAGGAACAGCTTGATGCTTATTAAGTACTGAGTAAATGTTAGTTAATTTTGCATTGAATCGGTGTTTGGCCTTGGAACTGCATCCTTCTGCCTTGTTCCCTGAAAGGCTCCGTTTTCATTCAAGCAGTGACCCAGGTGAGGGGAAACCGGGTACACCCTGGACTAAGGGCACCCAGAATCTGCTTCCTGAGTAGACAAATGTAATGACAAAAAATAGGGCAGGACCAGATTTCCTCAAGTTGCTACTTCAGCAACTCAACCAAAAAAGCAAAACCCTTCCAACGAAGTGTCCTTAGAATAAAACCAGGCACAGCTCCTTCCTCAGCAGAAGCAGCTGCGGAGGGGGAGCTGGAGAGAGCGCGGTGTGGCGTGGCGCAGGGCTGAGCTCCCTCCCCGGGAAACGCTGCTGCCACGTCTGAAACGCGGGCTGCAAGCAGCCACCTTGACCCGCTTGGCGCCGTCCTCAGGGAGCGGGTCCCCCGAGCCACCGCCGCTGCAAAGGCGACTGGAGTCAGGCGCCTGCTCCCAGAGGCGGCCTTGACGAGGCCTTGCCTCCAAGCGATTGTGTTCGCTCCAGCCAAATTACGTGGCCAGTGCAGAGGAGGAGGTGGTGGTGGAATATCATACAGGCAAACAAAGCAAATCCACCCTTCCCCCAATCCCCAAGAACAAAACCAGGCTTTCCTCCGAGGGTGGAGCTAACGTGATTGGCTTCGGTGGGAGGGGGACTGGGAGCCCGCACTGCACCTCCGTGGGCATCGCCAGGGCCGCGAGAGGAGCCGGGCCTGGAGCAGCACCCACGCGCCTCATTACCTAGGTCAAAGGCCTGCTGATGAACCGGTCCCCTGGGTCAGAGCAGCGGCGAGGTTGTCGGGGCCACAGCCTCGTGGACGCAGTCCCTCGCTTCCTACTCCCCTACCACTCAGGCCAGGCTTACCTCTCGCACCCACTGCGGCCTCCCCGGTGGCAGGAGAAGGCAACTGCATCAGCAGCACTGACTCGCTCATGTAGTTACTCATTCAACATTTACCTGTTCGTACATTTTTACTGAAAGCCGATGACTGTAATGACTGCTTTTTATTCTAATATATTCATATTCATTTTAGGAGATTCTAATATGAATCACGTAAAAGAGAAAGTGCTTTGAATATCGGTAATCACAATAGAAAGAAAACTATTACTAAGTCTGTGCAGGAGGCTAGAGACAGGGAGCCTGGGCACCAGGGGCATGAAGAAGAGCTGGTCCCCAGGAGTCTGGGCCTGCAGGGAGTCACCCCTCCATCCTGCGGGGGCCTAGGGCCTCTGTCTTCCCTCTCCGTCCACAGGGCTCTGCAGGAGGAATCCCCCCTGATTGAGCAGCTGCAACCCCAGACTGGCTTACTGGCTCTTTCAAGACGTGCCTGTCTATCTGAAGACCAAGTGAAACGATGCCCAAGGAGCTGAGGAGTCTACTGTGTTGGTAAGACTTGTCCTGCATGTCCTTTAGGTAATTAACTTCTGTATTCTATGAATTTATGATGAGCTTGGAATGATTTTTTTTAAAGATTTTATTTATTTTTAGAGAGAGAGGGAGAGAAACATCAATGTGTGGCTTCCTCTCCTGGGGACCTGGCCCATGACCCAGGCATGTGCCCTGACTGAGAATCGAACCAACGATCCTTTGCTTCGCAGTTCAGTGCTCAATCCACTGAGCTGCACCAGCCAGGGCTGGAATGACCTCTTAAGGAAGTAATAAATAGGACTACAAGGTTTAGGGAAGTAAATATTTCTTCTCTCACCCCTCCTCCCTCTCTGCGTCCTGTGTGGCCTCTAAATGACCTGGACACCAAGGAGGAAGGACACGCTGTGCTGGGCCCAGCTGAGAGCTGCCTCAGCGCAGCCTGTGAATGGACTAAGCTGAGCGGGAGGCATCTGTGGCTGGGCAGGCCAGCAGCACGCTAACTTTGGGGCTGTTCCAGGGCAGGGTGACCGGAGGAGAGGGCCCCCTCCCGGCTCAGGAGCCGCAGGCCGACCGGAAGCCGGGAGCGGGGGCTGTGTCCCAGAGCTGTTCTCTGCAGGACGATGGCATTGCGGCTGCTGCCAGCCTCTGACTCACTCCTCCAACAGGCGGGTCCGGGCCGAGGGTGCTTTGATCACTAAAGAAGGAAAAAAAGCATTGAACAGAACATTGCTCTTTAGACACATTTGGGCATGTATATTATCAGCTGCCTATTAGAAACAGTGGCAGAACTTTAAAAAGTACTGGTGGCCATTCCCCACTGCAGTTTAACTCAGAATTTCTGGGCATTGGACTTCAGCACTGGTGACATCTAAAAACTCCCCAAAGATTCCAATACATGGAAAAGACTGAGAAAACTTAACCTATTGCAAAGTGATTCAAGCTTAGAATAACTAGTGTGTGGTAATCTGGAACCAACTGCAGTTCTTCCTGTTCCTTCCCAATGCACAGCACCTCTCACCTGTGTGATGCTTTGCCACTTATGGAACATCTCACATGCGTGACTTAATTTGACCTTCATCACCTACAAGAGGACAGTGGAAGAATGATTAACCCTGTCTCAGCCACGACAACACAGCTTCCCAGAGTCAGCAGGTGATTCCCTGATGTCCCAAGGAACTAACACGACCAGCAGTGGAATCCAGATGTTCTGGCCTGTAAGCCAGCGCTCCTCCTCATTCACCACCTAGAAGGCCAGTTTTCGGAACTCCGAGTGCCCCAGCCTCTGTGGCTCTGAATTCCGTCCCAGTCGGCCCCTACCTCCACCTCTACTCCTCGAAAAATGGATATTCTTGGAGAAAGGGAATATAAATCTATGTAGTAGGATGTGACTGAGGCTGGGTTACCTCCTGAGATAATCAGGCATTTTGAAAAAATATCGTTTGCTTGTTTTTTTCTGCTGACATTTAAAGAACAGTGATCATTAACCTTGCCTGCATTTTAAAACTTTCTTGGAAACTGTTCAAACTCTCAGTGCCCAAGTTACCCCGGACCAATTAAATCAGAATCTCCAGGTGGCTCAAGCCTCGGCATTTTTAAAGCTTTCCTGAGATTCCATCATGCATCCACGATAATGAAGCTTTGTGAGACTTTGAGACAAAGGGAGATGATCTGTTAACATTCATAGAGTATTTTGTTCTAGAAAGATATTTAGGTGCCAGTTTGGCATTGTGTTGCACTTCTATACCATTTTAACATTCATAAACTGACAAGATATTCTCTGCCCCTATGTAGGATTGGCACTTTACCTGTTGTACCTCCCACAGTGCAGCTTATATCTAGTAGGATGTTTTCATTGGCAAGTAAAAGGGAACCAAGCTCTAAATTTCCTCAGCGATAAGGAGCATTTATTACCCTACCTTGTAAGAGCTCCAGAGTGGGGCGACTTCGCGGCTGGTCAGTACGGTAGCCCAATGACATCACCAAGGACCGGGCTCTTGGCACCCCCTGCTTTATCCAGCTTCATGCATTGCCTTTGTTCTCAGGCTGAGCCTTATGGTCAAATACCTCGTATAGTTGCTACCGTTCCAGCCATTACGACCATGTCTGATCAAGCAACAATATGATCTCTCTTCACTTTTTAGAGCAAGCAACTTCTTTTTTCCAGAAACTTCTCAGCAAGCTTCTTCAAATAACTCATTGGCCACAATCAGATCACCTGACAGGCGTGAAAACCAACATTGGCAAGAGGACCGGGATTTGCCTAATGGGCATACATGTATCTAAAGTAATGCCCGAGCTGAGGTCACGTCATTTTCTGGGAGGAGGGGTTCGCTGATTGGAAGGGCAGCTCTGCTGGCCAGGAAGATGGAGGGATGGTGGCTTAGCTGAAGAAGCCAGTCATGCCCGATGAAACAGAAGAAACCGGGTCTGGTTGTGGAAGCAAATCTCAGCACTTGCTGTCACTGTATCTGTGACTGTGTCAGTTTCCTCAGCTGCCAAATGGAGACCATAGTGTAAGTGTAAACTGTGCAAATGTGCCCAGAAGACACCAGAAAATGCCTGAAACATAATAGGTACACAATATACATTGGTACCCTCCTTACTTTTTATCTTCTCTGCTTCCTTCCTGATACTTTTCAGTCCAAACGTTGTTATGTCTACCATTAACTCCAAGCTAAATAGTGAATCTATAGGAAATACTGGTTAGAAAGAGATACAGAGCAAAAAGAAAGAATATAGGTGAGAAGAAAATAACAAAGATATACGATAAATTGCAGCTTAGAGCCTTCTGACAAAAACATTCTCTTCTTAATACCTGTTTTCGCTTTCTTTGGCAGCTTTCACCTATGAGACAATTTTGTTTTTAACTTCTTGTTGTTTATCAGGAGTGACTGAAATAAAAATCACAATTCAGTCCCATCATCATCATGGTCATCATGGAAGTGACTTTCAGAGAAAACTGGTCAAGTGAATATTATTACTTCCCATTTTCAACTAATACATAGTTGTGATCGACAGCCAGCCAGCAGTCTCTTGAGAATGCTCAAGACACATTACATAGCACAACATGCCTGTTCACGGTGTGGGGGCAGGGGGGGAAGACTAGGAAATAATTTATTTGAACTTCTTGATTCATCAACTTTATATGGAATGTAGGCTTCTTTACTTTTCTAATAATGTCCTGACATTATTATATTTTATTCATTCACTTAAGAAAATGGGCAATTACACCTGAGAAAGATTTTTAGAAACAAATGCTGCAACAAGAAATATTTGTAAAGACAAGGTGACTATAGAATGAAATTGAACAGAGTTGCTTATATCTGACCCAATCTCTGTGAAGGACACAGTAGCCTATCTCTATATAAATGTAGATAGAAATGCTTAAGTGATTTACTCTATTTTTGGTTGTATACACTTCTCAGTCCCTGGGCAACTGCAGAAGGGAGTGTTCCTAGAAGCCTGCGCAGCCTTCTCCCAAGGCATTGGCACAGCTCCATGCCATCCGCCTTCCTCTTTGGTATGGGACTCCCTCCAACGCGCCAACTTTTTACCACCATTCATTTCTCCACCCTTTCATCCTAGAATTACCTCTTGAGAGCGATACCAGAGTTAATGGAGTAAAATTTGCCTCTAATCTTGCCTGTAGAGGCAAGTGTTTGTTTTCAAACATTGCACCTGCTTTCTTCAGATTTCTTATGGATCCTTCCCGTTGCTTCCTTCTCCTCACTATTCTCTTCCCCTGTTTATGTACTTTCTTCAGCACCTGACCAACCATTTATAACTTTGTGGAAATGTACATTCATGTTTTGTGAGTTCTCATAGAAATTCTCATTTTATATTTGAGGTATGATTTTGTACCTAGAGGAATCCCATGTAATATCTTTTGAGGGGACGAACATGAAAGCTAACGATGCATGTAACTACTAATTGAGAGCTCAATCCGTTTTGAGTGTCTGCTACTCTAGTATTGCCCTCAAGAGGTTATTTTAGGAGGGAAGCCTGGAAATGAAGAGGTGGAGCCACGAATGGTGGTAGAGAGTCGGCATGCTGGAGGGAATCTTGTACCAAGGATGAAGGAGAGTGTAATAAATGTATTCTCCCAAGCACCAAACCAAAGTCAGCCAAAAATGGGGATGTTGCTTCGAGTGGGGTCAAAAGTCAAGGATTTGATGAGGCAGAAGTACTTGCCCAAGCATGGAGGTCGAGTCAGAGCCAAGTGAGGCAAATTATATGTCAGCCTGTAGACACCTTCTTAGGGCCCCTTCTTGTCCATCTTTTAGTGGCTGTGCCCAGTATCACAGTCTGATATCTGGGATCTTATCTTGATAATTCTTATTTATCATCCAGTAGACATTTTCTATATTGTTCTTTTTTTTAAAAAAAGATTTTATTTATTTACTTTTAGACAGAAGAGAAGGGAGGGAGAAAGAGAGGGAGAAAAACATCAATGTGTGGTTGCCTCTAGTGCATCCCCTTACTGGGGACCTGGCCCGCAACCCAGGCCTGTGCCCTGCCTGGGAATCAAACTGGTGACCCTCTAGTTTGCAGGCCGGCACTCAATCCACTGAGCCACACCAGCTAGGGCTGCATTGTTCTTTTTGAAATCGGGCTGGTCTAAGTAATGGGGAATTTTCTGTGGTGCACTCACCCCTACATCTGGAAGTCTTGCTAGGGAAGCTAACAGTTAAGGAAGAGATGCTAATATCTATTGTGTGCAGGTCATGCCTATGGACACAACTAGAAACTACTTACAGGATCCAATTTAGCATTCAGGTCTATCATTATCATTTCTGTTTTACAGATGAGTGTCAGAAGGATAAAATCTCTGCTGACGTGCACACAGAAGTAGGTCTCTGTGGCAGCAAAGTCCATGTGCTTCATGACCCCCATGTTCCCCTCCTGGTCTCCTCAGTAAAGTCCCAGATGCCTTGGCTCCTCTCAACTTACTGAATCAGAACCTCCAAGAGACAGGCCTGGAAATCTGTCTTTTACATCAGATCCCTGTTAATTCCTAGGATCAGGCAGGCGTGGAGAGCTCTCTGCAGGCCCTCCTGTAGCCTAGAGAGAATGCCTTCCAGCTGGGGTGTATCCTGGAGCCCTGGCTAGTAGGGACTCATCTATTTTTCTAGTTGTTTTGAGAGAAAATATTCTCCTGTCACCAGGACTCCCCAGACAAAACATCCAAATCTGGAAACGTGCAATAGGGACACAGGTGACAGATACTGGGCCCCCTCTGTTCTTTTGCTTGACCTCTGCCCTATACCCTCTTCCACTTTGTATCTTCCTTCTTGTGGCCCCTCTGGGCACCTTTAGCACTTAAGCGTGGCGCCCTCTGCTTTGGCCTCCCTCTCCCTGACTTCCCTGCTGATATCCCGAGTCCTTTGGTGACTCTGTGATTCTAAGAAAGTCATCCCTGACTCCTTTTCACAGTAAGGAGCTTTCTTCTCTCTTTTCGTTTTTCAGTGATAGAACAGAATTATCAGGATGCTATTACTTCTTTGAACTTTTTTCTGAGTTTCCTCATCAGAAAACTGAAGGTGGAAGGTGGGAGAGAATCTGGGGAAATGTGGAAAACTAGACTAGCTCCTGAGGAGTCTTCCAGTGCAAACTTCTGCAATTCTGTGAATGTCATTTCGTGGCAACAGATGTCCTTTCTCAGGAGAAGGGAAAGCAATTGCCATCTTAAACCTTAAATAAATGATGAGTTCGTTCGAAACATCTTGGTGTCCATGGAAGAACCTTAAAACAAAAATTCAGTTAACATTGTTTACGCAGCAGTGTCTTCAAGATCTCCGCAGGTTTCTGCGCTGTTGATGAGGCGCGCGCTGCCGCGACGGGACAAAGGAGAGCAGTGAGGGCCCGGATGCGCACAGCCCGTGGCTTCCGCGGTTCCCCAGGCCCGCGCCTACCGGGCTTGCCGTGTTCATTAGCGGCACAGGGCCCCCTTCTGGGGAGACGAAAGCCTCCCTTCACTGCCCCTTCCATGTTTATAACTCGCCACGGTATCTGAAATTCTAGTACTTGAAATGTATGGCTTTGAGTGAATTTGAGAATCCATGCTCCATTGCAAACACAGCAGCAGAGGCCGAGTCTTCCACAATTTGTAGTCATTAACATTGGGTTTTTTACATTCTAGGGAATGGGTTAGATAAGCTGTAAGTCCTAGTGGATGTGGAACGGAAGTTTCCAGAACCGAAAGAATGATGTGTCGGTGTACCAGGAATGCAGAAGAGACAGTGAAGAGGACAACAGCTTGACACCCAAACCTTGACAGTGATAATAATGTACCAAATATCTCATAGTGTCTCCCTTCTGGGAATATTTTGGAATTCGAGCAACAATATCTGGTAATGTCTGAGAACTTGAGCAAGGTCATAGGATAAGAGCTCTCGTCCAGGATTCTTCTCCTTTGTGCATAGCAGAACTGCCCAGTCGCATAGCATCCTGGTCACCTTGTGTTTCATTAGCAGATTAATCTAAAGCGAACTCTAAAAAATCCTACCGAATTTCAATGACTATGTCAATACCAAAATTAATATTAATGCAGCTAGAATATATCACTCTGAATTATGGGCCGGATTCTGCGCACTAATGGAGATAGCGATAAATATTTTGGCAGGGTTTAAAGATAATATTAGCATAAATTAATTTCTTCTTGCAACTCATTTCTGGTCTGAGGAAAATGGGTCAGTGACTCCCTCTAGAGTGATTTCTCTGCTACTATATCATGTAATGAAATGCATATTTTGGAATGACAAATATAAAAAAAGATTTAAAGAGAGAGAGAAAAGGAAGAAAAAAAGAAATGTATTTTTTGACTAGGGATATACAAACATACTTGATTATAAAACAGAGCACCTTTGTTTGTTTCATTTTGTTTTACTGTCACTTTATCCATCGATCGGGGCTCTCGGTGTGTCCTGAAATACAGGTCCATTGGAAAGGACAGGATAAGCACATGCTCTTTCCCTATCATGACTGACTTTCAGAGTAAAGAGTTGGTGTCATAACCACCTCCGAAGGGTGGAAGCACACTTTGCGATAAATTTTTCTGAATTTTATGAATTTTAACTGGAAAAAGCTGACATTTGGATTTTGCTAAGGCACTGCAGCTTTTTATTGGCCTGGCACGTGACTCATATTTTGGAGGCAGTTTAAACACAGAAGAGGCGCCTGCGTGGACTCAGGTGTCCCACCTGCCCCGCCTTGGAGCTGCGGTCAGGTGCACAGCGATTTCTCTCTTCGTGGCTTCTTATCCTTATTGGCTACGTGGAGAGGAGCACATTGCAGCGTTCCTTTTAGTGGCACGGGAAGTGCTGCTCATAAACCTGGGCGAGAACCAACCAGCACTCTGCCCTGCCTTTTCGGAGCCCCCACATCGTAAATACACAAGAAATCCTCTAGAAGGTTCAAACCTTTAAACGATACCTGGTCCCCTTCGTTAGCCGGGACCCACTGTGGGGGCTGCCACAGCACACCCCGTGCTCCCAAACAGCCTCCCAGCGGCTAACGGCATCCAGGCCCTAGCACACCCAAAGCAAAACGCAGCTGAGTCCTAAAACTGTTAGGGTTTGTAGGTCATGCTGCTGCTGACGTCCAAAATGGTCTCCGATGCAGGGAGCAGGGGGGACTTGGGAAGTGGGAGGAACTGGGTGAGAGAAAAGACCAAGCAATCAACTTGTCAAACCTTTTCAGAGACTGTGTTTGAGAAACAATATTGAATAAAATTTTGTGTCCCAGTATTGCCGGTCATGCCCTTTCTAGCTTCTCCTTGGGTCCGTTTCACAATTCTAGAGGTACAAGTCAGTACAGCATTCCGTGACTGCACATGAAGAATAAGTGACGTTTTGTAATGTCAAGCGATTCATACTGCTCTGAAATTTGTATATACATGGGTGCAGACAAAACACATTTGAAGCCTGATGTTTATTCTTTAACATGGTAGCTGCATGGACACTAAATTCTAGTTTTGCAAATAGTTTTATTTTTATAGACATTTTATAAGACTTAACTAAATTTATAAAGTAAATTTTAAGAGTATTTTATTTAATAATTTTTGTTTAAGATATTTATGTGCACTCTTATGATTTGTATTTTGCATTTTAATTTTAATAGATACCTCTGAATATTTAGAAAAATAACTTTGAGAAACATGAAAATGATTTTATATTTCCATATTTATTTTGTTTTACATTCTTTGATAAAATACTCATTTTGTACACTTAAAATCTTTACTAGCTAAATCTTAGATCATTTAGAATGATTATATAGTGGGATCTTAATAGAAACAAAAAGTATTAAAGTAGGGCTCAACAAAAACCTGTAAATATAGATATAAAGAAACAGAATATCTTCCAAAAAGGCCACATGCTTAAATGTTTAAAAATTGGGAATAGGGGAAGTGAGTAGATTTCCTTTGCATAAGCACATAAGGAAAGAAGTTACTAGAACCAATGAAACTCTGAAAAACCAGCAATAATTGAGACTATTCAACAAGCACTAATATAAAATTGGTGTAAATATGTCTAACAAGGATCAGAAAAATAAAAGTGATGTGTTTAATATTCAATCAAACATAGTAATGCTCTTGATGGCGCAAAGAACAAAAATTTTACAAAAATATAACTGAAAAATTTCTAAAATAGATGTGATTTTGAAGTTTTATGCTTAAATAACTGGATATCTAAGATAGATAAAAATAATGAAAGAAGTGATTATTATTTAGGATGGATAATTCAAGGTGAGCTTATTCACTTATAGGTAGTAAAGAAAAGAATTATACCTATAACAAAAAAAGTATATATTACTCAATTCAACTACATTTTACTAGGAATATTATACATTTATATTAAGTGAATAAGATTTATTATATGAATTTTGAATTACCAAAAAGAGAAAACCAGGGAATCAAAATTAATGATTATTTTATTGATTTTCAGATTTATTTTTAATAGCACAGCTTTCCACTTAAGATATAAAAAATTACCTCTCAGTTGTCCTCATTAATTTAAAAGATTGTCCAGGACAAGGCTATTATAATAACATTAACAAGGTTGTTAGAAAAAAGTACACATGACAGAATTTTAACCCATAATCCAGAAGCGCACATTATTCATCGCATAATCTGTATGTTTTTTTTGTGGGAGACATGGCCTTAATTGTTCCAATTTCAATGGCAATTCAGAGATTATATATGTTTTGGATTTGTCCAGATAGGGAATTACTTGATGAAACATGTATATTTGACTTCACAACTACCCTTGGAAAGACAATGGTAATGCTAACTAAATGCTCTTGAAGTGATATGGTTAACTATGCAAGATATAATGTATACTAAAGAGTTGAGCTAAATAACATATAATTCACAAAGATGAATTGTCTTTGGAAAAAGTGAAGTACATTTAGAATTTGTGTTCTCTGTAATTATGTTTTATCAACCATTTTAAAAATCATTAATGACTAGCCAAATTTACCAAAAAACTCAACTGATCCAGGTTTTGCTATTTTACTTTTTAAAGATTAAAAATATCTTTTAAAACTTGTAGAGAACATTTTTTGTCTAAATTAAAAGAAATGATGTGAAATATTCAATATTATATGTCATTTCAATAAGATACAAATTCTCACATGTCCATAAAGGAGAATATTGACAATAAATTCTACAGATAGCATTTCCTGGGAATAATAAATCAAGGTATAGCCTTAACTGAAAAAAGATTTGAACAAACTGAACAATATATTGATCATTTTTTCATTTGGCTTCCTAACATTAAAAATTTGCAACAAGAATAACTTTAAAATAATATGTGGATTTAGCTGTTATTTTAAGGGATGATAAATATGAGATGTATAACAATTTACGTAAGAAATCAAAATATTTTGATAAATATTCTGTAATGAAAATAATTTTTCAGAACTGATTCCATGACAATGTTTGAACATAATGTGCAAAATACATTTGATCTTGTGTTCCGTAAATATTGCATTAATACTTAACATTTTCTGTTGCCTTAGCACAGCAAATTTTCTCCAGATGGACATTAATAAAAAGAAAAAATGTAGGGACTGCAATGGCTCAAGGCTGTCTAGTTTAGCATTAGTTACTCTCAATGGAACACAAATCATGTCAAAATCATGATTTTAACTAAATAAATAGTGCATTTCACTGATATAATGGCACAAAAGTAAATCTGTAGTGATCTATGAAATATGCATGTCTTTTTTAAAAATTATTTTCTATTGATTATGGAAAGGGAGCCACCCTGCAAAGGATGTGGAGGCCTCCCTAGTGGTAGGGCTTGTAGGGTGTAGGGGGGACCAAGGGGTATGGGTTCGGGGTGTGTATGGAGGGACAGCTTCACAACTGGTGGGTGGGGAAAACATGAGCAGATCAATTGGGGTGGGGGTGTTTTGAGAAAAGAGCAGGTGTTCAAGAAATCAATTTTTTTTTTTAATTATAAGGGAAAGTTTATTTGGAAAGTTACAGAGGTAGTAGAAGGGGCCTTGGAGCTTAGGAGAAAGGGAGAGAGAGCCATACCTTGAAGGGTGAAAGAGGGAGGAGAGGCAGGTGGGCTTGCAGAGGGAGACAGGGGAAGAGAGGAAGGGGAAAGGGGAGAGAGGGACAGAGAGTGAGGGCCAGCGAGTGAGCAGATGGGGAAAGGCACCACTAAGAAATTAAATCTTGAAGACCATTCCTGAAGTGTTAGGAACATTGTCATGGTTTGTCTCTCATTTTGGGGAGGTTAAGAGGAGCCTGGGTAAAATCCTTACAAAACTTAGGAACTGGTACTGAAAATCCTAGGTTTGGAAACTAGTACCCGAATTATATTGCCTCAAACTCCTCTGTACAAACTGGTTAGGGTGCCTGCTTCCAAAAAGACTGATACATACAAACACATATATGAACAAGAACACAATTACGCAAGCACTATCTTATTCCCAGTAGAGCTAATGCATGAGATAAGAAATGCTTTTTAGTTTTCATTGATTTCGCAGACGTCTGTCAAAGGTTGAATAAAATATGGCCAGGTGGTCATTTTTTTCAAGATTTGCTGCAAAATATTTGAAATGCAGAGGCAGGAAATGATCATGGGGATGGGGGAAGGGGGGATAATTGTCAGTCTATAATAATCTTATTTTCATATGTGACTCAGCTATCTGCCAGGATTTGATGAGTGGTCAGCTCAAGCACGGATACATACGTTCAATAGTATAAATGTAAGAAAAGTCAGAGAGTGGAAGAAACAGCCCAGCCATTTCATATTGGAGTATTCAATCGTAACAGGCAGATATGGTATAAGGTAGGTGTTAACTGTAAACTTTAAAATATTTTTTTCTTTATTCTTAGCAATATTTACTGGTCTTGGGGTCTTGGCATGCCAGTTATCATTTTTCTGTGCTTTGGTTTCTTAATCTGTAGAACAGGTATAAATATATTCCTTACAGAGATTCTGGGTTGGCGTGTCTCACATTGTACACTATCATGACATGTGAGTAAATGTTAGATCCCTTTTTATGCTTCATCTTTTTCCAGTTTGCTTCTTTGTCTGTCTCATGCTGCTGCATATAGGCCTGCATAGCTTTGCAAAGCATGCAATGCAGTATGTCTTTATTACCTATTCCAAAACACCCCTGTTTGAAAAAGGAGAGCTGTTGTGAACTCTCTCTTTTAGGTTTTTTAAAAATCGAGTCTCAGTGTGATGGTAAACATATTTTTCTGAATTAAAAATTAGTCTGACACGCAGTGTGGAAATGAGACCTACTATTTAACCCTACTTGAATAATCCTTATTTAATACATGTGCACTTTCTCCTGAGAGGCTCAATGAGTTGCTGAAGAGTGAAATTGCAGCTCTGATGGAGCTGAAACCAGAGCCCAGGCCTGAGACTCCTTAAGACATAGTCCCACTAAATCAATGGAAATGAGCAGAGGAAGGCTGCGGAAACGATGTTGAATACAAAATCTCTTGAGCGGCATGGGGGATAACACAAGAACAGGAGTGTAGAGTAAGTGGTGTTTCTACAAGTGCACGAAGTATACAAGCATGTATACAAGTGTGTATGTATACCCGCATGTATACAAGCATACAAAGGCTCCAAGTGCACAGCTGGTCATGACCCGCTCATTCAGCATCCACAAACAAGCCATCTGCAAACGGCAGTGGCACTGAGTCTGTGCCTGGCTTAAATTTGAAGACTGTGTCACTGTTTTTATTTGATTTTTTAAAATTTTTTTAAAAGATTTTATTTATTTATTTGTTTGTTTGTTTATTTTTCAAGAAGGGAAGAGAGGGAGAAAGAGAAACATCAATGTGTGGTTGCCTCTTGTGTACCCCTTACTGGGGACCTAGCCTGCAACCCAGGCATGTGCCCTACACTGGGAATCGAACCAGCGGCCCTTTGGTTCACAGGCCGGCACTCAGTCCACTGAGCCACACCAGTTAGGGCACTGTTTTTATTTTAAAAGAAAACTTTTGTGTTTAACTTTTAAACACAGAAAAGAAAACACATATTCTTAAGAAATAGCCCTTGAATCTCAGTTGCATTTGTGGGGAAAATGTTAGCATTTGATTCATACAGGGAGGAATCATTCTGTAGAAAACAGTGAGAGAAGTTGCTGAGAGAAAACAATGATCCCTGATAAGATTTTGTCTGTACATATACCACCGCCTGTTTTGATCAACTTTTCCTTACTTTTAGTCACATCCATTTGTACAGGAAAAGTTTTTAATCCAATTATTAACTCAATCAAAGTAATGAGGCAAAACGATCTATTAATTTAATTGTAGACTATATGCATGGAAGCTTATTTCAAAGCAAATGTTTGAATTCAAATACTAGTGTTTAAAAATCTTGTCAATAAATGGTGATTTGACTTAATTAAATCATACTTTTAATTGTTTTTGTGTTGTTTAAAATAAATTTTTCATTGTTATAGATTGATTATAGAAAAACACAAAACTTAGATCCAGGCAGCTTGAGATAATCACCATTTTAATCCATTGCTCTCTAAAATATATGTCAGATATATAGATATATAGAAAAATACAAAACTTAGATCCAGGCAGCTTGAGATAATCACCAATTTAATCCATTGCTCTCTAAAATATATGTCAGATATATATATGTCAGATATATGTCAGATATATATATGTCAGTAACTGAGTGACTGAGTGAATAAATTCATAGTAATGGGATTAAACCACAATGTATATACAATTGTTAAATATGCCATTTTCTTATAAAATATACTTTCTATTGAGAATATATGTATTATATACTTTCATATAACTACATATAACTGTGACTTTTATTAGTTGCTAGAGGTGAACATTTAGATTATTTCTAACATTTGCAATTTTACTTATTTAAATATATTTTTAATTTTTATTTTGTCCATCTCTATTGAAATATAATTTACATATAACATTATGTAAGTTAAATATGTACAATGCGATGATTTGATATATGTATATATTGCAAAATGCTTAGCACAGTAAGGTTAGTTAACATATCCATCACCTCACATGACTACCATTTTTTTGTTGGGTGGTCTTTTGGATATATTTGTGGGTGATCTTTGGATATATTTGCACTTATTTTATGAGAATCATTCCCTAGTTATGGTACTATAAAGCAAGGATGCCCATTTAAAAATATTTTGTATACGTACATTCAAATTGTGCTACGAATATTGCATTAATTTATTGCGCATATTAATATTGCGAAGAATATTGCGCATGACCGCGCCCAGTGATCTGATTCTTTCACTGATCAGTTTCTTTTTCATAATGCAGTCTGTCCAGGACTTAAAAAAATTATATTATATGGTTTTAATATCATTTGCTTATGATCTGCTTCAACACTTAAATAGCAGTGGTTGTCTCTAGAATCCCCACTTGGCTTTGTCTCTGCCCGTTTTCGGCGGCAGCGTTCAGCTGTGCTTTGCTGTCACTGAGCGGCCTGAGCTGGAGACCGGGGACCCGGACACACGGCCCACCGCTCTGGCGGCTTGGCTGGCAGGAGGAGACTCACATCTGCGCGGAGGGGCCTTTCTGATTTTTTTTCTGGTGCAAACGTAAGTCACTGGCTCACCTATCCCAGGTGCATCTGCAATTCTGATCCTTATTTATGATTAAAGGTAACTCTCAGCTATTCCCTTTCAGGAGCTTCAGGCTGGAAAGGATTATAATGTCAAGGAAAGAAGGCTTCCCAGTGCCGCAGAAATCGCAGCTCCTGAGGGATCTGACTACCGTGGTTGCTTCTGTGCTGCGCGATTCCCAGCAGCGGCACCGCCCACTTACCTGTGACCTGCCCAGCGGCGCTTACTGATGGGCAGTGCTGTCTCTCAGTAGCCAACGTCGCATTTCTGGAGAGGATGGCCACTAGGCACAAGGACATAGAGGGGAAGCTCACTAGCTGAGTGTTCTGTCGTGTGAAGCTTGTGATCTGTAAGGCGTGGCCACAGGACTTGGAGACCCTTAACATGGCTGGCTGCTGTGAGGGGCTGAGGACGGCGGGGACAGGGTGACTGACGTCCTTTCTCTGAGAATGGTCGCAGGGACTTTGGGACCCGGGGGCAGCAGGGCGGGGGTCCTGCTCTTGCCTCATCAGTGGCCCAGGTACTTGCAGCCGCTCGCCCAGCTCTCACAGTGCCTGCCCGAATTGCAGGGTATGCTTCGCGTCCAGCCAAGAGTTCCTTCTCCTGTGCCATAAATAGAAATACTAGGCTTGCCTGATAGAGTTTCCTGGGCTTCGGTTTTCCCGCTGTTCCGTGCTGAGCCGCAGATCTGCTGGGATATTTTCTGCTCCGTGAGCAGCTGGGCTTCCATCCTGAATATTTTATACGCTCTGTGCACGCTTGGCAGAGTAAGGGCTCTTACTAGTGATGAATTCACAGTGTACACATGGCCGCGCTCCTGAACTGTTTACGTTAACGACATCATTAGCAATAGACCTTAAAGTCAAAATGTAAATGAAATCGATGCACAAGCCTTTGAATCAGCTAATAACTGGAGATGGGCCTAAAGAGGCACTGTATAATCAGGGAGGAGGGTGGTTGGCAAGGAATTAACCGAGGGGAGGAGCAGGAGGAGCCCTGTGGTCTGTCAACGCAGCTTTGAAAAACTGTGCAATGCCCAAGGGAACAGGAAAGACCAGCACATGCCGTGGGCAGACTCAAGCAATGCTTCCACTTACTGTTCACCCAGGAGCTCTGCTGGCTGAACCAAAGGGAGGGTGGAGAGGGGTTATTTAATTAACACCTTCTGTGTTGCAGGTTTGATAGTTATTTTAAAAACGCTTTATTCACTTTATTTTGATAATATTCTGCAAAGTAGAGGTTTTATAGGTGGAAATTTTACAATAAAGAATTACTCAATAGGAGGAACAGGAAGTGGGCAAATGGAGAAAAAGTGGGGACAACTCTAATAGCATAAACAATAAAAGGCAATAAAAATATACATAAATATCAGTGTTATTGAGATTGTGTGTGTGTGTGTGTGTGTGTGTGTATGCTCTGTTTTTCATATGATGGAATCAGGGCTCTGAGGCATGACTCAATTTGGCTGAGGGCACATATCCACATATCCTTTTGTGTTCAAAATACATATCAGTGTTTCAATAAAGATTTTTTGACAGTCTAGCCAAGGCAGAATGTATGGCTTTTTCTCTGTTATCATAGCATCCTAAGTAAATACTTTTAATAGCATTTATTGCATTGTACAATCATTGCGGCCTCTATACAGCTCTTCCTGAGGGCAAAGCCTATGCCTTCTTGCCATTACCCAGAAGTGCCTGACATATCATAAGCTTCCGGTTGATATTTGTTGCACACCTGACGCCTTTGTGAAGCACAGGGAGTCCGAGTCTATGGGTTTTGTGTATCTTCACTCAGAGGGCAGTGCAGCCGAAGACCGCCTGCTGGTTTCCACAGAGGCGGGTGTCTGTGCCGGAGCCCCCCTCCCTCTGTGGCTGCTCTGGGTCAGTCCACTTGGGTGCAGGCATAGGGTTAGAAACAGAGAAATGGGTTCCATTTTCGAACCAGACAATAAGATCTTTTCTACAAATACACTGTCTCTCTTTCACTTTGGTGTGAAAAGGCAGCCACAGACTCTCGAGTCATGGCTTTAAGGGCAGAAGAGAGGGAAGAATTGGTAGAAAACAAGGACCAATAATAATAATTGTTATTATTATTAATATTATTATTGCAGGGTGGTGAGTGTCCATTGGGTACATTTAATTATACTCTTAATTCTCCATCTTACTAAGTTTGAAGCGCTTGGCTTTAACTGTGAGAGAGAGATTCAACTCTCACCATCAAGGCTAATTTCCATAGTTGAAGATCTCACTTCATCAGTCTTTCAATGTTTAAAATATTCCACTCATATCTGAAGGCTTCCTGCTTTGCTTAGGAAACCGGCACCCAGGTACTACCTAGACATAGCGACAAGAGGACCAACAGCATGCTGAGACCTGGCTCTGGACGAGCAAGCCTGCAGCGTGCCAGGCGATGTCGCTACACGGCACGGTTAAGAGGATGTGCTCTGGAATGCGGCTGGTCCTAGATTTAAAAAAATTTACATTAATAATTTATTGAGGTGAAATTTAAATAACTTAAAATTAGCTATTTTAAAGTGAAAAATTTAGGGGACATTTAGTACATTCGCAATGCAATCACCATCTCTATCTAATTCCAAAACATTTGTTCACATCCTACCTATTTAACAGGCTTGTTCATATGCCCCCTCCTCCCAATGCCTGACAAGTACCGATCTGTATTCTGTCTCTGTGCACTAATCTATTCTTCTTATTACCTATCGATGAAATCATACAATATGTGCCTTTTTGTATCTGACTTATTCCACTTAGCATAATGTTTTGGGAGTTCATCTGCATTGTAGAAGGTGCTATCAGCACTTCATGCTTTTATGACTGAGTAATATTTCATCATATATATACATATATATTACAATTGGTTTACTCAATTATCGTGGAGATTTGGGCTCTTCGCCGCTTTTGACTGCTGTGAATAGCGCTGTTATAACGTGGGTGTACGTGTACTTGTTTGAGTTATCTACATGCAATTATTTTGAGTCTATCCCTAGGAGAAGAATTGCAGGGTAATATAATAATTCTATGATTAATTTTTTGAGGGACCACCAAACTGTTTTCTACAGTGGCTGAATTGTTTTACACTCCCACTAGCAATATCTAAGGGTTTCAACCTCTCCACATCCTCGCAAGCACTTATTTTCTATTTACTTGATTATAGTCATCGTAGTGCGTGTGAAGTGGTACCTCAGAGTGGTTTTGATTTGTTTTTCCCTAATGACTATTAATGTTGAGCATCTATATTTACATGTGCTTGCTGGCCACTTATTCCTGTGGAGTTGTAAGAATTCTTTATATATTCTGGATATGAGATGTTTATCAGATATATGATTGGCAAGTATTTTATTTCATTCTGCAGGTTATTTTACTTTTTAAGTAAAGCTCTGTGATGTAAAAAAGTTTTAAATTTTTATGAAGTCTAATGTATATACTTCTCTTTTCTTTCTTGTGGTGTTGGTATTAATACTATAGCTAAGAATCCACTGCCAAATCTGAGGTCATGAAGATTTAACTTATGTTTTCTTCTAAAAGGTCTATGGTTTTACCTGTCATGTTTGACTGCTGATTTATTCTCAGTTCATTTTGTATGTAGTGTAAGGTAAAGGGCAACTTCCTTCTCCTATGTGTGGACATGCAGTTGTCCGAGCACCATTTGTTGACGAGACTGCTTCTCCCCATTGAGTGGCCCCTGGCGGCCCGCAGAAATCAGCCGGCAGTAAGCACTGGGTTCTCAGTCTGATTCTGTCGGCCTAGATGCCTGTCCTTGTGTCAGCATCACCTTGTTTTGATTACTACAGCTTTGTAGTAAGTTTCAAAATCAGAACTTCGTTCTTCTTTTTCAAGACCGTTTTGGCTATTCAGATCCCCTTGCAATTCTATATAAACATAGTCCTCCTAGAATCGACTTTTTCAGTTCTGCAAAAAAAAGGCCATGGAAATTTTGATAGAGATTATGTTGAATTTGAAGATCACTTTGGCTATTACAGATATCTCAGCAATGTTAGGTCTTCCAATTCATGAACACACGAAGTCTTTCCGTTTACTTAAGCCTTCTTTAACTTTGCCAGATTTGGTGGTGTTCGCTGTATGTGGCTTTTCATGTCTTTGGTTAAATTTACGGCTAGGTATTTTATTCTTTTGGATGCTATTGTGATTGGAATTGTTTTTTAAATTTCTTTTTTGAAGTGTTTGTTGGTATATAGAAACACAGTAACTTTTGTATGTTGATCCGATGTTCTGCAACTTTGCCGAACTCATTTATTAGCTCTAGTAGTTTTCTTGCTGTTTCTGAGATTTTCTATAATAGGATTATGTCATCTGTGAATATAGATAATTTTACTTCTTCCCTTCCAAATTGGATGCCTTTTATTTCTTTGTCTAGTCTAATTGTTTCAGCTAGGACTTCCAGTACAATGTTCAGTACAAACCATGAAAGTGGGCAGCTTTGTGTTGTTCTCAATCTTAAAGAGACAGTTTTAGATTTTCACCATTGAATATGAGGTCAGCAGTGGGTTTTTTACAAATGTCCTTTATGATGTTGAGGAACCCTTTATAATCTTAGTTTTATGAGTTTCTTTTCCTATTATGAAAGTGTGTTGGATTTTGTCAAATGTCTTTCTACATCAGTGAGACAATCACGTGTTTTCCCTCTTTGTGTTATGTTTGGTTTTGTTTTTTTTTTTTTTTTTTTGATACTGATGTTCCTTAGATTCTTGGGACAACCACCTGGTCATGGTATATAACCATTTTTAATATGCTGAAGAAATTGATTTCTAACAGTTTGTTGATGATTTTTGCATCTATATCCTTAAATGATACTGGTGTGTAATTGTCTCCTCTCGTGATGTCTTTAGGACCTCCCAGTTTGAATTAGGATATGTTCCCTTCTCTTTCAGGACATCCGTGCCTTTTTTTTCTCTCCTTTGCTTGGAAAGTTCTTTCCCCAGATATCTACTCATGTCTCTCCCTCTCCTTATCCCTACTCGGTTCAATATTATGTCGTTGGAGAGGCCTTCACTCGTGACCTTGTTTAAAGCGGCATTCCGTTAGTCTCGTCCCATGTCCCCTTTCATATTTCTGTACTGAATGGTTACTAGGATGTGCAATCCATGTAAGCAGGGACTTTGTTTCATTTACTGCTATAATACTGGCATCTAGAAGAGTATCTGATACAGATTAGTCACTGAGTAGTTTGTGAAGGAAGGAATTAAAGGAACAAATTCTCCTCCAGAGAAGTTGAAGTAGCATAACGGACATAAATAAAAAAGGAGTTGGAACGAGGCGGAATTTGACTTCCAACACCAGTTTTGCCGCTTTTCAGCCATGTGATCTCAAGAAGTTATTTAACCTCACGGGACCTTAGCTTGGGGGACACAAAATGGACGTAGAGATACTTACCTCGTGAAGCTGGGTAGAAGCTTGGCTGTTAGGAACGTGCGTTCTCCTGAAGAGTACGGGGCAGACATGAAGTACAGCTAGGAAGTAACTGCAGCTATTGCTATGGACATTTTTTTCTTACTCTCAGTTAGGTTAAAACCCAGGTAAGTCTTATTCCTTAGAAGACTCATAACTGCAGTCCTGAAACTGCTTGGTGTTTGGACAGAAGACTGGCTTTTTCTAAAATTGCTCAGCTCATTTCCAGTGGTTATTTTCTCTTGCTTATTATCTTTCCCCCTCAAAGAAGGTACATGTTGTTTCCTGAAGCTATAAGAAATTTCAGAAAAGATACACTATGTATGGATAAGCTGAAGCCAGCTTGCTGCTGTGAGCGTTATTTTGAATCTTCAACTTAGAAAACAAATTTGGTCACATACCTACAATTGTCTTAGTGAGTTGTTGAGAACTTTGTAACATTGTTCAATGAATCTTAAACTGTACTGCAGGCAACTTAATCACAATGCACAGGAAAGGAAATAAAAAAAATTACGTAAACCATACTGTCTACCCATCCCTGTTACTTTGCACTGGCTGCTGCCACTGGGAAGTCCTATGCCAGGGTTATATTGTATTGTATCTAATTCCAGGGCTGGGAAATGGAGCTGCCTCTCTGAATAGAGGACGGGCTTGGCGCACAGCCAGGTGCAAATGGCTACAGCCTAGTGTTTGATTCTGCTGACCTGCTCTTTTCGCTCAGAGGCTGAATACCATCCCCGCGGCTCCTCTGGGCTCCCGTCCTCTGGGCTCCTGTCTCTACTGCAGGCTCTCATGTGATGTGAAAGAGCCCCAGGAATCAGTCTTTCAGACAGATAGGAGCTAAGCTTCTGACAGAACCACCCAAGGGATTGACTTCAAGTAACTAAATTTGCTCTGAAAATGAAAAGCAAAGTAAACCAGACTTAAGAAAATATAGCACCGAGACGGTGGATAGGCACCTGGAGACCTAGAGGATAGATATTCTTCATTTGCTTTTTGAAAGCACTCACTATGCATTATCTGTGATGCTGGGTGGTAAAGGTGAACTCTGCTTAATAACTGCGATTGGACAGTGCGCCAAGCTCGCCATTCTCCTTTTACACAGTGCATTGTACGCCGTTGGAACTCAGTAAATATTTTTCCCCTCACGATGGTTCTCATGCACTTCTTTTTCCTCTGGCGTTGAGTCAGCAGCCACGACACCCCAGGGGTCTGCGTCTGGTCAGCCAGATGCGCTCCCTGGCTGGCCCTCACACGCCCGAAGCGGAGGAACAGCTGGGGCCAGCGGGGCTGGGTGGGGAGAGCAAAGCTGCTCCGTAATTATTTCATTCCTCTTCCGTGACAGCTCCCTCCTATTCTAGGTGATTCGAAGCCACGGCGCGCCTCCCTCCCTAATCCTGAGGCAAGACCAGCCTTGTAAGCTGGGGCCTCGGAAGCGCTTTACTTTCCTGTCACAGTGAAATAATATCCTAAAGCCCTGAAACAGGGTGGGGAAAACAGATCTTAAATGTAGCCACAAAAATCCTCCCATCTCTCTCTATTTTTCTTAGTAACCTAAATGGAGATTCGCTGATACTTAGCTCCAAGCAGTTCTTTCCAGGGACATGGATTTATTTAAGTAAGAGCCACTTTTAGATTTGGATTCCGGTTTTTCACTGTGTTTTAATCAGGGGACTGAAGATACTTTAAAGAAAGTTACTGAGTTTGGGGGAAACTCAGTTAAGATTCTATGTTCATTGTGCTTTCCATTGTCTTCTGGTTCCCACACCTACTCAAAACTGAAACAAATAAAAAGAAAAGGATCAGACATGAGTACATATGATGAAAAAGTCAAGGGTACCGATTTGGCCAAATATGCATAGAATGCGTTTAGTGCCTGGGAACGAAGAAACAGAAGTGCACGGACTGATGAGCGAGGTCAGCGTTCTGGGCGTGTGCGGAATCCCAGCTCCGGGCGGGCCCTTTGCGTGTATTATTTCACTCATTCTCCCAAACGGCTCCGGGAGACAGAAATAATAAAGCAGGAAATGTGGATACTAATACCTACTTCACAAAGTTTTTGACATGCTTTATCTTGATGATTAGCTCCATGAATGGCAAAATGCCTTCTGTGTAATAGAATTTATACATAATAATAATTTATTCCTTTTTTAATTTGACGTAAAAGAAAATGAAAGCCTTTAGCAAAGGCAGGTCACTTTCCCTCGGTCTTATCACTGGCAAATAGCGTCACAGCGGTTCTAGAACCCGGGTGCTACACGGTTCCCTTGGGTAAAAAGGCTTTTACGACCCAGCTTCCTCTGATCTCGACATGAGATTTTCCAGCTCTCAGAGCAGGCGGACAGACGGGCGAGGGCGGCACAAGGACCTGCGTATTCCTTGTCGGGACTGACTCTGCATTTGCAACAAGAGAAAAAACGTACAAGATCTGAAAATTCCCTTTTAAAGACCTCTTTGGACTTTGAATTCAGACTTGCTAATTTTTTTTGTGTCAATTAATGACTTCTAGAGTGAACTGGGGTGTGTATAAAACACTCTCTGCAGCTTTATTCATAATGGTCCAAATTAGGAAACAACACGTTCATAAACAGGAATGAATACATTTTGACATAACGTATAGACACAATTCCAATGCAAAGAAATAGCTGCTCTACATTCATTAGACAAGCATCTAGACGGATTTCAGAAATATACTGGCCAACAGAAGTCAGAACAAAAATACTGTATAATTCCATTTACATAAAGGTCAAAAAGAGGGCAAAACTAAACTACATGATTTGGAAATTCATAAATAGGCATTAAAACTATGACAAAAAGCAAGGAAATAGTTACCATAAAAGTCAGGTGAGGGTTGTTCCCAGAGGCAGGAAAGAGTATTTGTTAAGAAGAGCATGTTGAATGCTTTTGTGATATGAAAAAAATTTTTTGTCCTTGGAGATTGTTTTAGGGATGTTTACAATAATTTATTAAATTGTGCATTTACATTTTATGCATTTTTCTATATGCTTAGTATATACATTTCTCAATAAAAATGTTTAAAAAATAATAAGAACTTATCCTATTGAGATCTATTTCCGTGATGAGAAGAGTAACAGAGCTGTCAGGACACCTGGCTCCCATGTTCACTGTGCCTCGTCCCGTGGTGAGACGGCCTCCAGGTCGGTCCGTGTGGCCTGCTGTCTTCGCTGTCTTCGCTGTCACCTGGGGATCTGAGCAGGCTGAGGGGCCTGGGCCACGAGGGAAAAGCCTTCACGCAGAAGAAGGGAGAAGAGCTGGAAATGACTTGGATAATGTTTGACACTGGTCTTATAAAAGAATAAAGGGATAGCGAATCAGTGCAGTGAGGTCGTCCCTTTGGATTCTGTAGTTTCCCTCTCAAGTCGATAGAAAGAACCAAACTGGACCAGACCGCAAAGGGAAAACGTCTTCAGTTTCAGCCGGCCGTGAAACCTCAAGGGAGTCCCACTCCAGAATCCGCTACATCTTCATTAGTCAGCATTTTGCACAGTTACTGAACTTACTTCAGGGGCCTGCTCCTCTGTGACCTTAGCTGGGTCTGCCCCCCAGTCCTGGGAGCCCGAGTTTCATGGTGGGTGCGCGGATGAGATAAGCCAGCCCGCGGGGGGGAGCGCCCTGGACAGAGGGGAGCTCGGCGCTCAGACGGGACTAATTTGAGTGGATCAGCCCCGCGGCCGTCGCGGCCCAGGATGTGAGACCGTCTACACGGCCAGGGTCTGGGCGGCTCGTCTGCAGAAAAACACGGCGTTCGCATGGAGGTCCGGAAGGAGGACTGAGTGCGAGGAGGCTCCCAATGACGTGGAGGGGCCGAGCCAAAAAGAAAGAATAAAAGAGAAAGACTCACGGACACAGACAACAGTGCGGTGATTGGCGGAGGAGGTGAAGGTGGGAGAGTGCAGAGGGGACACAATGGTCATGGAAAAGATACAATACAAAGGAAAGAGAGCGAGAGGGACATCTGGCGGTCAGCTCGAGGGTCTGCGCCCCTCCTCAGCTTCCCTGGTGGGTGAGCGGTTACGGCCAGGACTCATCCCTGACCGTGTTGCGTGACGTAGAGTCAAGCCCGCGTGCTCCGCAGTCCAGGAGGCGCGGGGCCCTCGGAGGCGTTAACTGCTGGCCCCCGGGGGCCTGCGTTCGAGCCGCCCCCAGAAGCAGATCTCAAAGGCAAACGAGATTTTCCCTCCTTTACTCCTACTTGTGGAGTTGGGCCCGATATTTTTGAAAAAGAAAATATCTTCACTGGCTAATAAACTGCCTACGACGTTTTGGTGATTCATAAATTAGCTGGTTTGTTAAAGCTAGTGTAGAAAATTACAGAGCTACCTGCAGTTTTAACTTACTGATTTCTTACGTCAGAGCAGAAAGATCAGGTCCTCTGCCTTTTGTCATTGTCTGCAGGTGATGCACAGTCCGACGGGTGGAAACGCAGACCATTACAATGTAACATAATTTAACAAGCGCCATCAAGGGCATGTCCACTCAACAGCTTCAGTGGCTGCCCTGGCTGGGTGGGCCATTTGGCTAGAGCGCCCTCCTGTGCACCAGAAGGCTGCGGATTTGATTCCCAGTCAGGGTACATGCCTAGGTTGAGGGTTTGGTCCCCAGTCAAAGTGCGCGTTTGGGAGGTAACTGATGCACATTTCTCTCTCTTTCTCCCACCTTTCTCCCTCCCGCCCTCCCTTCCTCCCTTCTTCTCTCTCTGAAATCAATAAACATGTCTTCAGGTGAGGATTTAAAAATATTTCAGTAACTTCTTGATGCCAGAATTTCCTCATCTCTACATTATAGATAGTTTTCTAAGACTGTTATGAAGATAAAATACAATTTTACACACACACACACACACACACACACAATCTCTTTAATTTTATTTAGTCATATATAAATATATACATATATATGTATTTGTACATACATGATATACTGCATCATGCCAGTCTCAACAACCAAAGGCAGGGCGCATGCTTTCCCTAAGTGTTGATGTCCACTTAAAAACCTCGCCTCTAGGATAACAAAGGAATACCAACTTTCATAGAGTATTTTGGGGCATAAATTTCATGGTTTATGATGTACGAGGGATTTTAAAGTAATGTATGAAAATAATTTATACATTATTACAATGTTAAGCTGGGTTTCTTTTAGGGATCTTTTTCTGATTGACAAAGGGAAAACCTCAATTTCAGTGAGTCTGAAAACATCAGGGTGGCTGGGCTGAGCAGGTCAGTGCTCTTTTTATAATTTAATTTTTATTTTATTTAAAGTTTTAAAAAATCCTCATCCGAAGATAAGTTCATTGATTTAAGAAAGAGAGAGGAGAGAGAGAGAGAGAGAGAGAGAGATCAATGGGTTTCCTCCCAAATCCTCCCCGATGGGACAGAACCCACCGCTCAGGCTCGTGCCCTGACCAGGGATTGAACCTGCAGCCCTATGGTATACAGGATGACACTTCAACCAACTGAGCCATCCACTAAAGCTAGTTGTTGTTTTTATCCGTTGAAATGTGACCATAGTCTAAGGCCCTGTTGTCCTATACGACTCGTAGATAAAACTTACAGCAGCCGGCAGCCTCTGCTTGCTGATTCATCTCTGTTTCCCTGCCTCTAAATGTCGCATTTAGGTCGCATTGCTGGGTTTGATGAGCGCCCGGCTTGCTGCTGCAGCTCTCCTCTGCCCGTCCTCCTCTGGTAGACAGCCGCCACCCTCTCTCGTCCGGGTGTCGTGCTTTTGGTTAGATCGGCGATTCCCGGACTTCGGCATGCATCAGAATCGCCCGCAGCTTGTTTAAATATGGATTCCTAGGTCCTGTCCCTGCTGATCCAGTCAGGGAGGATCCAGATGGGCAGCTGAAGCAAGTTTTCAGGTGATGCTGATGATGCTGTTTGGCCTGGAGATCAGAGTTTGGGAACCACTGGGTAAGGAAAGCATTTTATTTTCACATTGAATGCATAATAGTTTGGCGCTGAACTGTGTTTGTGTACCACAGTTGCGTTCACCTGCCCTTTATTTGTTCTCCTTGTAATTAATAATTGTCCTTTTCCCGTTTCATTAGTTTTTATATATATCCATCATTAATTTACACCTGAATTCTCTCCACATTTTCAGACTCAGGCATTTTTCAATATCATCATTTTAAAAAATAAATACCTGAGAGATTTTTGACATGCTCCAGGGTGGACTAGTTCTTCTTTACGGCTGCTGGGAGCAGCTGCCATGTTGTGAACCCCACTTTCTAGATCTAGCACTTCAAAAAGTTTTGTTTGAAAATATGAATATCTGAGAATATCTTTTTTCTACCTTCATACTTGACTGAATATGGGCTAAATAAAAGTCTATTTTGAAACCGATTCCTTTTTAAAGTATTGTTCCATGGTCTTCTGACTCCCAGTGTTGCTACTGGATGGTTGGACACAATCTGATTCTTGATCCTTCTCAAGAAATCAGCTTTCTCTCTGGAAGCTTTACAAATTTTTCTTAATCTCAGGTGTTCTGGAATTTTAGAGGGTGCTGATGTAGCCACATTTGCAACCATTGTGCTGAGCATGGAGTAGGCTCTTCCCCTCTGGAAACTCATATCCTACAATTCTGAGAAACATTCTCAAGTCAGCTCTTGGATCCTTTCTTACCTTCCATTCCTTCTGTCTTCTTTTTATGTGACTCTCATCTATGTATGTTGGACATTCTGGAAAGTTTGTCCAATTTCTTTTATCGTTTCTATCTACTTTTCAATTGGTTCTACTTCCTGGGAGATCTCTTCAAGTTTACTCTCCCCCGCCCTTCATTTTTAATTCTAAATGTCTCTCTCTCTCTTTTTTTTTTTTTTTGGCTGTTCTCTTAATAGCCTTTTTTGAAGCATCCCATTTTTGCTTCATGGACATAACTTCTTTTATCTCTTTGACAGCATTAATATTAATATAGATTTTAAATATTTCTATTCCCTGTCCTTATTTTTGCTTTTTGTGTTAATTTGTTTTGGTTTCTGTCTCTTACAGTGAATTTTTCCTCAAATATGTGATAATTATGAGTGGGCCCCCCCAAATCTGTCTGGATGCTTTGGACAAATAGGTGGAGTTGTCTCTCATGAAACGCCTCACTGCCCCCGACCACAGGGCCCTGTCTTTCTCTGTCTGTGGAGAGACAGGAGACAGGATGTGGTACAAAGACTGTGGGCTTTGATATATGACATCCTGCCTATGTGGGGTCCTGAATCTCCCTCTTCGAATCTTCACCTACTTGAGCAGATGTCTTATTCTCTCAACGTCAGTGTGAATACCTACTACAGGACGTGGCGCGTGGTAGGCATGTGATAGGTAGTTATTGACTGAACAAATGTGATCAACTTGTCCTTACTTTGTGGAGATACTTGAAGAAAGTGTGTAAAAGCCCAACCAAATTGTAACATTCCAGTCAAATGTCAGAGATTCTTTTTATTTTTAAAGAGACACTAGCATTTATGGAGCAAGTGGGTACTGCAGGGTAGGCACCGTGCCAGGCAGTCTCACAGCGTGGCATGTTCATCGCGCACGTGCAAGGATGCACTGTTGGGATGCATGAAAAGCACTCGTGTAGAAGAGCACGTAGGATTCCTCAGAGTGGCAGGCGGGGGGAGATAAGTGATGGGCACGTCAGCTTTCTATGAGCAGAAACTTTCTGTCAATTAGAACATTCCATCAAAGCAATGAGCTGTCTAGATAGTTGGTAGGCTTCCTGTCCCCAGACAGTTAAAGCAGAATTTTCCAGAAGTGTTGCAAAGGAAATTTCCTGCTAAAAATAGATTATGCCATTAGACTAAATGCTCTCTAATATCCTCTCCCTCTTTGAGATCATAGTTATTGCAGAATTACCGATTTTAAAGCTGCAATCGACATTCCAAATGCCAGAAAATAGATATAAATGTTCCCAGTCAGGTTTACTTGGGAGGTTTTATAAACATCTTTGAAATGAACCTGCAAAGGAACAAATATGCCCATTATATCTAATTCTTGGAGCTCATTCCATTTGGAAAATGGAATTTAATAACTGCTCTGAAAGGTCAAAGTCCCCCTGTCTAGGATGGTGTCTCCTCCACTGAGGCCAGTCCTTTATTTGATATTTTCTCAAAGAAATGACAGGCATTTGGGGACCGCGGACGAGGAAAGCGGTGTGCTTCCAGTAAAGAGCAGGGTTGCTTCCTGGCACGGGCTTGCTGCCCAGAAGACGGGCTCATTTGCATTTTATCTGCAGTGCGTCGTCGCTTGTCTCTGTGCAGGGCCGCATGCGGCCAGCCCTGCCCGAACACAGCCGGTCCCCGGGGAGCGGCCTTCATTTGGAAACATCCAGTGCGGCTTCGCTGACGAGCCAGCATTTTCATCCTCTTTCACCAAGATGCCAAGAAAAGAGACTTTGCTGTAGGATCCCCTTTAACCTTTCAAGGTCACTTAAGGGAGCGAAAGAAAATACTAGTATAATTTTGGACGAGCAAGAGTTTAAGTGACAAAATAAAGTAAGAAATTATAAAGCAGAAGCTTTTAAGATTGAGTTATATATTGCAGGAGGTGTAAATCAAGTGAGATTATAGCACTTTTTTCCCTTCATCTCTCTTGTTAAAATCCAGATAGAATTGGATTTTAAAAAAGTTACTCAGCTGTGTTGGCTTTACAGTGTCATTTTCTGACTAATCCATTCCAATACCTGGTAGAATAGGCGTTGCAGAAAAGGATTACCAATGTTTTCAAATTAAGCTCCTGTTGATAGCTTTGCCTCGGTTCTAAGGCAAGGTGCGGCGCGTGTGGCTGCCGGTGCCCGACGCATAGAGGTGGGATGTCGCGAGAGCAAGGTCAGCGTGCCCCGCACTGAAATGTTCCAGTCCCCGTCCACCTCCCACCTAGATGATCTCATCCAACGCCCTGTTCTATTGTACCGCTCGATGACACCCGAACTCTATGTCATACCCAGAAATTTCTTTTGAATTTTAGAAACATACTTCAACTGTGTAATCAACACTTATACTTGAATGGGTCGAATGAACTAAAGATTAACCTCTCTTTTGGGGAACAAGATAGAGGATGGAAAATCTTAGTTCTCACTTTACCTCTGTGGGGGTTCCTTATACATAAATTACGAAATATACACACAGGTGGAAGAACAATAGGAATTATATTACAGCTCTGTGATGGATCACTACCACCCAACACGCACCTCAACCCAGCCCTTTATTAATATTGATTGGATGCCATGACTTTAGGCTTGGAGTCCCCAGAGGGTTTCCTGTCCCCACTCTCTCCTGGACCTAAGATAGCTAAGTGTTCAGATGAGACCCTAGACCAAGCGCCTGGTGCCTCCCCACCGGTGGTGAGACCCAGTCCACATTTATTTTCCACGTAGGGGACCAGAAGTGCAGAGTGGAGGACAGGCGGACTGCCTAGGTGCTGGACTTGACTTTGCACATGTTTGTTCCCTCCTGTTGAATACTGCCTGGTTAATTTCTAGCCATTCATCTGGATTAAGTTTAAATGTCACCCTTTCTGTGAAAAAAAAAAACCCAACAAAAAACATCATGATATAGCGTATGAAGATTAATTCATCCAGGGTACTCCCACGGTATCCTGGTGGTGAGCCTGGGGCCCTCGGACACGTTCTTTGCTCTACTCCCGTGTGAAGGACTGGCCTTCTCTGCATGCCCCAGGCTCCGGCGCTGCTGACTTAGGGCCGGCGCCAGCCAGAGTCATGGGCAGGAGATGGGGCCGGGGGTCCTCTTCTCATTTTCCTCTGCATTGAGGGGCTATGTCCCCTCCCTCCCCGTCTATGCTCGTGTCTAAATCCTAGCTCCGTTTAGACAGGCTTGCTCTGTCTCCAGCTCCAAGCTGCGGACTCCCAGCTCTAGCAGTATGGCTGTTTTCGTTTCCCGGGGCTGCTGTAACAAATTGCTATAGACCTGGTGGCCTAAAACAACACAAATGTTGTTTCTCTCACAGAGGTGGTTTCTGGTGGCCAGAAGTGTAACATGAAGGTGTCGGCCGGGGCGTGCCCCCTCCATTCCCGGATAGAGTCCTTCTCGCCCCCGTCCAGCCCCGTGGCTCCCGGAGCTCCTCGGCCCGTGGCGGCATCGCTCTCATCCCTGCCCCCATCCTCGCATGGCCTTCTCCTCTTCTCTCTCGGCATCTTCTACTTTTTGTCTCTTTTGCGTATTGGATTTACGGTCCACTTGAGTAGTCCAGGATGATCTCACCGCAAGAGTCTTAATTAAGTTGCATTTGCAAAGACCCCTTTTTCAAATAAGGAAATAGCCCCTGGATCCAGGAATCAGGATGTGTACATATATTTTAGGGGTCACCATTCAACCCACCTCAGCCACTGCCCCTCCCTTCTCCAGTCTCTGGCTGGTACAGGCTGTCGGCTGGGGGCAACCTCTGCTACCTCACTGCTTGCTCCTTAGCCTCTCCAGCCCTGCTTCTTCTGTGCAACCAATTACTTACATAAGTTCCCTGTTATAAATACTTGAAGTGGTTATGGTAAGATCCTAACACATACACATAGTGATTTTTCTATGCCTCCATTATACACCCGTAATGCAACCTGCCGTCGTGCTTTGTTTACATGGACCCACCCCCTGGCATGGTGTATCACCTTCGCTATTTTTCTTCTTGTCCCCAGGGCCTGGCACTGTTCCTAGTTCGGAAAGTGTTCAATAAATAATGCATTATGATCAATGATCTAAAAATGAATGAGGAAAATATGTTTAATAGATGCAACATCTGGGATGAATGTATAAAGTGTCAATAGGACTACTGAAATAAAATATTTTTGTCCTCCCACAAACAGCAGCACTTGGAGAGAAAAGTATATTTTACTTGTGGATGGAAAAGCCATTGGCCCTCATGAGCCCAGCGTGGATAAACACCACAGAACAGAATGGGTCCAGCAGACTTTTATATTGTACATGTTCCTTAACCCTTCCTTACCTCTCAGAGTTGCACTTAATATAGTACTCAGCATTCTTTTGACATGAAATTATTATTTCGTATCATCAAATACCTTCCAAACATCCCTTTTTGTTACCCATAGGCAACCTTTCTAATAAACAATCTGCATCTAATTACCACTAAGGGTTTTCATTTGGAGATGTGTGGTTTTCATGGTTATTCATCATTACTGTTTGATATGGAATCTCTCCTATACACTGCTGTCTGGACAATATTCTAGAGTTAGAGCTCTGGTTGTTTTATTCCCTTTTGGAAAAGTGTCCAGTGGCTTTGCATTATTTACCAGATGGTAGGTACAGGCGGCATTTAAAACCCTCTTTCGGAACGCTCGAGCCCTCTCCCCTTCTTCCCTCTTGGGCTTGTACGGGCTGTGATGACAGCACCGACGATCCAGCAACATCCCTGTGGTCTTTTGTGCATATATCTGTGCACTTCGATTCTCTGTATCTAAGGGATTTGAGACCAGTTCTGCTTGTCTTAACTATCTCCATTTTTAAAACCATTATTATATTGACCTGGTTAGACCTTTGGAACTAGGTAGATTTGGGGTTGAACACAGATTCTGTTATTTATTGACGATGTATTAACTTGAGAAATCCATGAATCCTTTGGGACTTCAGATTTCTTATCTACAAAATGGAGATTTTTCATATCTAACTCAGAGTGTTATACTTAGGATTAAATGAGAAAATGGATGTGATATGCTTGTCACACAAATACTTAACAATAATAAAATTATTATTATTATTCTATCCCATGTTTAATGTGATTTCCACATTGAAAGTTTTCTTCATTTTCCAAACAGGGTTCTAACTCTAAAACTTTATAATACCATTTTTTTAGTACCCTTTTTGTGTTGAAGTTACCAAAAATTAAGTTTATTTAGCTTTTTAATCTAACCCACTCTGCTGTATTAATACCTTCTTGAATGGAGTAATCATGCTTTGCATTTCTTTATATCCTTTAGAATCATAAGCCCTGTGTCTGGTGCAGAGTAAGTCCTCAAAACATTTGTTGAACTGCATTATCAATCCATTGAACTGATAGATAACAGTATGTTCCTGGTCTGTGTCTTGTTCTGAAGGGCTCTGTACGAAACATTCGTGTTAAAGCTATAGGGAACGCAGGCCCTGACGCTGCTCCGTCTCACCTGCATTGGCTTAATGGGATGGCTCAGAGGATGGAAATCAGAATGGTTTTGAACCCTTTACGTGTTATCAACAATTATTTTTATGTTCACTGATAGTGGACAAAATGCGGCTCATTTTGTCCTACCTCCAGAGTGTGGAGGACATTGGAGGGAGCCTTCCTGAGGTGTTGACATAAAACATCCTATAATTTTAGAGGCATCAATTCATTTTACAAGCTGCTGAGGTCGGGATTTGCCACAACCATGGATCAGTTTGGATCACTAATCAGTTCCGAAGCAAACACTAGTCTAAACCACTTTTTAAAAAATCAGTAGAAGTCGTGTGGGGTCAGGATATCTAACAAGAATACATTATCTTATCTAATTCCTTTTATTCATTCATCCATAGTATAAGAACTAACAAGATGGTATTTGAAAGAAATTATTTCTCTGATAGAGTCTATACTATTTCTTTGAGGTATTCTGCTAGTAAAGAGGATTGCTTTTGCTTAGAGTATATAATATGTTTGTTACAATGCCACACTTCTGTTTAATCTTAACATTCTTTTCCTGAAACCGAGTTACTAATCGGCTAATCTTAATGCACAGATTATTCAATGAACATCACTATTCCTTTTGTACTAAGGCAAGCTCCCTCCTGTTTTGCAATGACTCTGGACGTACTTTTAGTGCCTGGACCACCCAGACCCTCCAAATGCCCCAGGGTGCCCCCCAGCTGCGTCACCCCCGACACTATTCCCACATCCCATGCAGGGTGACAGGACCTGCAGCTGGCGCCCTTTGGGCTTTTGGCACAGGAGGACAGCCTTCATGCAGATCGCCTTTTAGGGCCTCGCTGTGCACAGGGTACTGGTGACCGTGTGGCACAGGGACTACTGGGTCACTCCGAGCATTGTGCCCGCACGTGCTGCTGGCATGCAAGATGTTCACAGCGGTTAATAAAAGTTTTTCAGTTCTAGATACTTAATCTTAGGCTTCATGCAGAAATCTATGCATTGTTATGCTGAAGTACTTTAATAAGGAGAAAAAAGATATTAGCATTTGGAGTCATACCTTCCTTTCACCTTCTTCACCAGGTCAAACTTGAATGGGTCATGAGGATTTCATTTGCAGAGACAGCAGGCAAGGTCCTAGTCAGAGGCATATTTAAGGTTTCATTGATTACCGCATGGCCGTACCTCACTGACACACTTCTTAAATAGGGTGCATGGTGAAAACCTTTATTCCTTTGAATCCTACCACTTCACAGAAATAGCTCTCTCAAACGTTACCAACGCCTTCTTCTTCCCTTTAAAACAGATTTATTGAGATTTGCTTTATGTACCATAAAATGAAGCAAATTTAAACATACAAGTCAATGGTTTTAATATGCCTGCAGAATTGTCACAACAATGTAATTTGGAACATTTTCATCACCCCTAACAGGAACTCCGTACCCCCGAACAGTCACTCCCTGTTCTGCTCAGTCTCCCCCCGCGCCCCCCGCCCCGGAAAATGGTAGTCTACTTTCAGTCTGTAGAGATCTGCCTATTCTGGACATTTCATACAAATGGAATCTACATATGTGGTCTTATATGATTGGCATCTTTCACTTAACGTCAGGTTTTCAGGGTTCATCCATGTTGTAGCATATATGAGTATTTTATTTGTATTGACAAATAATGTTTTATTATATGTCTATAGCATATTTTATTATCCATTTTTCAATCGATGGACCTTTTGGTTGCCTCTATTTTTGTAGATCATGGGTTATGCTATTATGAACATTTTTGTACAAGTCTTTGTGTGGATGCATTTTTGTTTCTCTCTGGGTAGACACCCAGAGGTAGAATTGCTGATTCATAGGGTACTTGTATGTTTTAACATGGGAAGCTGTCAAAGTCTTCTCCAAAGTGAGGGTACCAATGAATTCTTTTGTGAATGTTAGTCTTTTGTAAGTTCTTGTCATTGACCCCCTGTGCCACTTTGCACCGATAATCATCTGTTCTACTTATAACTTCCTATTATTGGTTTTATGATGCTTTAACATTCTGTTTATTTCTCCTTGTCTTTTCTGTGACTCTTTCCCCTCTACTTGCAATTTTTGTTTCTACTTTTTCTCTCTACTTCCGTGATGTCATTCAGCAAAGGACGCTGCACTTCTCAGCCTGATGGAGATTCAGATCAGTCAAAATCATGCTGTGAAGTCTGTCCTGAGCGTAGTCACACAATTCCGATCATTCTCTCAGCTCCTCTGTGTAGCTGTCTTTTTTCAAAGGCAGTGGATCCGTAAGAGTGCTCATCACCCGCTCTGTGAAACCGGTCTTCGTCCTCCTCTCTCTCTCTCTCTCTTTCTCTCTCTCTCTTAATGCCTCACCTCTCCTTTGAACCCACACTTGAAATTTCAGCCATTTTTCTTTTCTCTTCCTGTCCCTTTTGCCCAATCAGTTTGCCAACTCCTGTCCCTTTGCGTGGCCTTCTGCCTCAGAGACAGCTCCTTCATCTGCTGCGCGCTCCACCTCTCTACCTTGCCCAGGCACCACATTGCTCATTCTGACTTCCTTACGTTCTCTGGTTTAACTGGCCTACCTGCTAATTGTAGTTTTCCTTTTCCTTTCTTACAGCTTTTTACACCTTACTTCATAGTCTGATGACATTCCTATGACTCCTCTGTTAAAAATCTTCAAAGATTCTATATTATCCTCTGAATAAAGATTTCCTTAGCTGTACATTGAAATCTCCCATATATTTTTCTGGCCTTGTCTCCACTGTAATCCTGTATGGAGCAGGTGTTGGAATCGGTCTCAATCTCAGTTCCCTTTATTAGCCCGGCTTTGTGTCTTCCTGCCTCCAGCTGTGCTCATGCCTCTCCTTGGACTCCCTGTCCTTGGATCCACGTAAGCCAACCCCTGAAGGTCCCAACAGAATGTGTCCTCTTCCACAACGATGGTCATGATCTCACTAGATTGAATTTATCTCTCCTTGAACTCTCACAATGTCATTTTCAATTATGTATGACAGTCACTTGGTACATACCTAATCTTTCCTCCATAAATCTATGGTCCTTGAGGGCAGGGGCTGTGGAATATTTATCACAATTAGAACAGCTCCCATTTCCTGAGTATTTACTATGGCCTGGGCACTGTGCTAAGTATTTTATATGCAATATCTTCTTTAATTACCAAAGCAATCCTCTGAAATAGGCATTTTTTAATCCTCATTTTATAAATGAGGCAATTAATGCTGAGAGAGGATAAGGAATTTTAGTCCTGATGGTCTGGCTATAAAGTTCATGCAATTAACTCTATCACCTTCTCTACAACACCTACTTTAATAAATGCCAGTTAAATGAATAAATAATGGTCAGTGTGCATGGCTGAAAAATGCATAAGGTTTTGTAGATAGACTTTAGTTCAAATTAAACTTCTAAGACTTTCTTTGAAGTAAGTTATTTACCATGTCTGGGCTGTTTACTCATTCATAAGGCAGAGGAAAGACAGAATAGTCCCTGCCTCACAAGGGTGTTGTGAAGATGAAATGAAACAATGAAGACTGTGGCGTGAGCTAGGAGGCTCCCAACGAAGACTGGCTGATAACAACAAAATGAAGTTGCATTTTTCCTAGTCCTCCTGGATAAGGCTGGCTGTCCTTGGATCTGCACCAGTGGTACCCATAACAATATTACAAAATTTATCCTACAAGGAATAGACTTCCTTATGGCACTGTGCAAAGTTACTCATCGTCTTTGACAAAATGAAACTAACAAACAATATGGTGCTTCATAATTGAGTGCTATTTTTACTTCGTTTATACTGGTCTATCAACCTATCTATCTGTCTGTCTATTATCTGTCATCTAATATCTAGCCATGCATTTAATTGTAATATCATTAAGTTGACCAGGTAACTCTGCCACTGGGTTTCTCGCAATGACATGTACATCGTTAATTCCTTGTTAAAGACACAGACCTTCTTGCTTGAGCTCTAACTCTGTTCTTATTTATATCCCTCAAGTGGCCTCAAATAGCAAGTAAAACTTAGCCCTCTTCCTTCTCATTTTGTTTTTCTGGGTAAATTCCTCCTCTTTATCTTGCTGAATGCAATGATTCATCACAGCATTTCAAATACTTCCAAGTACTGGTGTCCACAAAATACTGTACCCTCTAGCAAAATCTTTATATCAAATAAAGCATTTAAATTATAATAGTATGTGAGTGTACACACTTTCACTGACTTGTACTATTTTTTTTTACTTTTATTCTTATCTTCATAGAATAAACACCCTTTGACATTTTATAAGATCCTGTCACCAATCAGTGTCTGAAGAAATACTGAGTCTTCTGTTAACTTCTTAGATAGGACGGACTCTATTCTTAATACCCTTTTCTCCATCAATGGAAACAAACAAAACCTTGCTTAAGAGACCTGGGGAAGGACAGACCGTTCCTAAACAAGGGTGGGGGGACAAGGACAAAAGGAGGGGTGGTGAGTGTAACATGTAAACACAGAATTAATTTTTGGGTTACTCTAGACCACCTGAATATGGGTGTTACATTAACATGTCATAGTAAAGATGAACTTTATCAATATGCTCCCAAGTCCGTGGTTGGGGAATTGTAGATGGAGAATCTCTATGCATTTTCCATTCTGTTGATATTCAGGAAGGAAGTATAGAATTAATTGTTTTCAATTACAGTTGTATATGAAACTCTTATGAGTTATCTTGATTTGTTTGTTTTGGTTTTCCTGAATTCTGATGGGAGGTATAAATTTCAATCTTCATAATATGGACGGATTTCATAAATGCAGGTACATTTGTGAAAATTGATTGTGTATTTTAGAGCTTGTACTTTAAGTGCCTTAAGAAAAAATCTAGAGCAAACATCCAACTCATCTCTGTTTCAATATTAGCAGCTAAAAAAATGTAAAGATTACATCTCATTAAATACAATTTCAAGGAAGTCTTGGCTACCACGTGGCGACATTTTCTGTGCTTGCGATCACCAGAGAGGGCTTCATCGATCCGGAGAGGGCAACTCTCGGCAAGCACCAACAGCGCAGAGGGGCCTGCTCGGTCCTCGCCAGGCTCGGGGGACGCTGACAGAAGGATCGTTGCGCTCGTTGTGTTACACGTTCTGAAGGCCGCGCAGGAAACACCTGGCGGTGCCATCAGGGAACATTGTCCCTTTCCTGCTCATTAACTTCCTCCAAACTAAACACCCCGAGCACCTTCACCAAGAAGCAGTAAACTGGCACAGCACTCACCAAAACACAGAACCCAGGGGCAGACCCAGGCCCCTCGAGGAGGAACCAGCCGACTCAAACGACCGGAACTGACCTTCGCTTTGAGCTTAGCCATTCTGAAGCTTACTGTTCCATCCAACGGCTGTCCACGGAGAGCAATGTCTTCCATATTAGTAAGTTAGACAGAATTCTATAAAAAGGTAAAAATTGGGAATTTTCTTTAAAGTTTGAGATAAAACAATATTTCACTAATATTTATGCTTTTATTGTCCTTTAAAGTAGCTAAAAAGACAGATGCTTATATTAGGATATTAGATACCTCATATGAGGTCATACTGTCTGAGCCTTTGCATTCCTAGCAGTAAAAAGAAAACCCCAGAAAGTAATCATAAGGATTACGTATGATAATGTATATAAAGCAACGTGATCAAGATCCTGGTTCATGTTTGCTGGGGTCATTCCACTTTCAGCTGTAACACTGAGGGGAAGAATTGGGTGCTTTGGGGGCAGTTGATAAATAGTTGAATAGATAATGCTAGAATAAAGTTTTGTACTTCCTCAGATATTACTCATTGGTCCTATCCAAGTCACAGGTAAAATAACCTTGACATAATGACGAGGGCACTGGGGAGCAGGTGCCCTGGACGTCGCTGGCAGGTGGACTCTGTCAGCACAGGGGAGGGGAAGGTTGTGGGTTTGATGCTGAGGCACTTAGGTTCACACGGTTTCATTCTCAGCCATTGGCTGCTAAGTGCTGGTCGTCAGCTGGGCGCTGACAGGCATCGATCTCAAATACCTCCCTTTTTCCAGGTTTTATGTCACCCAAGCTAGGTCTTCCCCAGCTACCCTACCTAAACTTTCACCATTTTCTTTCTTTTAAAATATTCTTCTTTGCATTTACTGTTTTTACACATCACTTGGCAGTTATCACTGCGTCTTTTACTGAGTACTGCTTTTATTATGTTTCCCCATATGGAAGGTAAGCTCCTGGAAGGCAAGAAATTTTATCTGCTGGCTCACTAATACATCCCTATTGTTTTGATGAGTCACTGGTACAAGACAGACTGAAGAATGAATGAAGAAGAGTCACGTGAAAGAGGAGCTCAGGTACCGTCAGCTCCTTAACAGGAGAGTGGGCGGGGCTTGTTTTACAATAGGAAGCAGAAAGCTGGAGGAGTGAGTGGCCTCAGTGTAATGAATGGGAACCTGGCAGCTGGGAGACTTTCTTCTTCACTGCTGAGAGGTCTTCAGAATCCTGTTTCATCCCAGTCAGAGAATACATCTTTGCAAAAGGCATATTGCAGAGATAATCAGCACGTTTTTAGAGAAAGGAAGCTGCGGCAAAATTTGTGACTTCTGAATTCCAGTCATTTGCATGGATCTGTGAAAACTGCTAAAGAGAGAAAAAAATATTAGCAGAATTGACAAGGTAGAAGAAAAATTACTGTACAATAAAGCATATATTTATACAATTTACAGGTGGAGAAACAGATGATCTAGACTCAGGCATGGAGCAGTAGAGGTCATGAAAAAGTTAAAATCTTTATATTTTTTATATTTAGTGATAATTTTAGTATGTTTTACGCTAACATCTTATACATTTTATCTTGGAAGAATTCAGTCCGTCCATTTAAATGCCTGTCTGATTTATCACATTTTGATCCTATGTAGCTTAACGTGGTTTTGCTTCCTTTCTTTTTTAAGAATTTTTGTAGGTCCACAGCAAAGTTGAGAAGAGGGTACAGAGATTTCTCATATACCTCTGCTTCCATATGTGCATGGGGTTCCTCTTATTGACACATCATAATTGCCCGGAGTCACTGCTGTGCCTGGCTATTCCTTCCTTCTCCACACCCAACCCTCTGGCAGACACTGATATTTTTACTGTCTACACAGTTGTCTTTTCCAGAATGTCATACAGTTAGAATTATACAGTATGTAAGCACTTCAGTTTGGTTTCTTTCACTTAGTAATATACATTTAAGTTCCTTCCATGCCTTTTCATGCTTGATAGTCATTTCTTTTTAGAACTAAATAATATTCTGTTGGATGGACCACGGTTTCTCCATTCGCTTACTCTGAAGGATATCTTGGTTGCTTCCAAGTTTTGGTAATTGTAAATAAATCTGCTATAAATATTTGTGCACAGGTTTTTGGATGAGTGTAAGTTTTCAACTTCTTAGAACAGATACCAAGAAGTACAGTTGCTGGATTGTGTGGTAGGAGTATGTTTAATTTTGTAAGTAACTACCAAACTGTCATCTAATGTGGCTGTACCATTTTGCATTCTGATCAGCAACGAATGGATGAATATATTAGTTTTTCCACATTCACTCCAGCATCTGGTGCCGTCAGTGTTCTGGATTTGGGCTATTCTAACAGGCATGTAGTGGTATCTCATTGTTATTTTAATTTCCATTCCCTGGATGACATATTGTGTGAAGCACCTTTTTATATGCTTATTTACCATTTGCATGTATTCTTTGATGAGGTGTCTCTTAAGGTCCATTTTGTAGTTGGATTGTTGGTTTTCTTAGAGTTGCATTTTAAGTGTTCTTTGTATATTTTTGTAACAGGCCTGTATCAGATGGGTCTTCTGCAAATATTCTTTCCTAGTCTGTAACTTACCCTCTCACTCTTTTCACATTGTATTTTACAGAGCACAAAATTTTAAATTCATTGAAATTTAGCTTATCATATTTCTTTCACGAATTGTGTTTTTTGGTGTTATCTAAAAAGTCATCACCATACCCAGGGTCATCTAGATTTGTTCTTGTGTTAACTTCCAGGAGTTTTATAATTTTGTGTTTTACATTTTGCTCTATGATCCATTTTGAGTTAATTTTTGGGAAGGGTGTTAAGGGCTGGCTCTGTCTACATTATTATTATTATTATTATTTTTTACATGTGGGTGTCCAGTTTCCAACACATTTTGTTAAAAAGATTGTTCTGTCTTTATTGAATTGTCTTTGCTTTCTTGTCAAAATCAGCTAAGTATATTTATGTGGGTTCCTTTATGACCTCTCTATTCCGTTCCATTGATCTGTTTGTCTATTCTTTCACCAACACTTAACTGTCTTGATGACTCTTGCTCAGCAATTTTCAACCTTTTTCATCTCATGACACCCATAAACTAATTACTAAAATTCTGCAGCGCACACAAAAATTATTTTTTTGCCACTCTGGCAAAAATAGCTGTAATTTTGATTCATTTACACAGGATGGCTGTTGTTGTGTTAGCTGTTGTGATTTTTTTATTTGACAATCTAAGTGAAAAGAAGTCAGTGCCCCTGACTAAATAAATAGGTATTGCATGTTTTAAAAATTCTTGCACTAGCTTAATAATAAGTCTTGAGGTTGGGTAGCATCAGTCTTCCAGCTGTTCTTCTTCTTCACTATCGTGTTGGCTATTCTGGATCTTTTATCTCTCCATATAATACTTTAGAATCAGTTTGTTAATATCCACAAAGTAACTTCCTGGAATTTTGATGAAGATTGTATTGAATGTATGCATCCATTTAGCAAGAACTGACACCTTGATAATTTTGAGTCTTACTATCTTTGAACATGGCATATCTCTTCATTTAGTTAGTTCTCCTTTGACTTCATTCATCACAGTTTTACAACTTTCCTCATATAGACCTAATGCATGTTTTGTTAGATTTATATCTAAGTATTTAAATTTTTGTTGCTAAAATAAATGGCATTGTGTTTCTAATTTCAATTTCTATTTGTTCATTGCTTGTATACTTGTATAGGAAGTTGAGTGAATTTTGTACTTTAAGCTTATATTCTGTTTCCTTTCTATAATTGCTAATTAGTTCCAGGAATTTTTCATCAATTCTCTTAAACTTTCTAAAGACGCAATCATGTCATTTTCAAACAAAGACAGTTTTCTTTTTTCCTAACCAATCTGTATATCTTTTATTTCATTTTCTTTTCTTATTTCATTAGCCAGAACTTCCAGTATGTTGTTGAAAAGGAGAGGTGAGAGATAATATCTTTGCCTTGCACCTCATTTTAGAGGGAAAGCTTTGAGTTTCTCTCAGTAATATGATATTCACTGTAGGGTTTTGTTTTTTTTTTTTTATAGATATCCTCTATCAGATTGAGGTAGTTCCCCTCTACTTTTAGTTTACTGGGAGCTTGCCTGCCTTCCTTTCTTCCTTCCTTCCTTCCTTCCCTCCCATGAAAGAATGTTGAATTTTAACAAATACCTTTTCTGCATATATTAATATTACTGTGTGATTATTTTTTAGCTTGTTGATATATTGTAGTACACTAATTGATTTTCAAATGTTGAACCAGGCTTGCATACATGGGATACATCCCAGTTGGTCATATATTTCTTTTTGTACATTGTTATACTGTTGGATTTGATTTGCTAATATTGAGTTGAGTAATTTTTAAATCTATATGAATGGAATTATTGGTCTGTAGATTTCTTTTCTTGTAATGTCTTTGCCTGATGCTGGTATTGGAGTAATGCTGGCCTCATAAAATGTGTTAGGAAGTAGTCCTTCTGTTTCTATTCACTGAAAAATATTGTGAAGAATCAATGTAATTTCTTTGTAAATATTTGACCTATCTGGGCCTAGTGCTGTCTGTTTGGGGGGATTATTAATTATTAATCACTTTCTTTAGTAGATATAGATCTGTTCAGGTCATCTATTTCTTCTTGTGTCAGTATGGCAGCTGTGTCTTGCAAGGAACTGGTCCCTTTCATCGAGGACTCCTCACCTTGTTCATGATCTTAGTGGAAAACCTCGTTTCTCACCACTAAGTACAATACAGCTGTGGACACCTTTATTTTTTAACCAGCTGGGATTCTGGGTTTCTGAAATTAACAGAGTTCGACCTCCACTGGAAGAATGGATTCTAGCTCTGCCATTAAACAGCTTAATGATCGCTTGCAAGTTATCCAGGGGCTCTGAGACTCAGTTTCTTTTTCTGTTAAAGTGAGAAGTAAATTCCTGCTTCACAGAGAGATTGTAAAGACAAAATGAGACAACCCATGTGGGGATTTGCAGGACGCATTGCTAACACATATTAAGTACTCAGCGAATGTGGATCAAACAAAAGAATGCAAATAAAAACAACAATTTAAAAAATTTCCCACTTCAAACAAACACATATGAAAAAAAAATTTATCAGGCTGGTGATGATTTCAAAGATATCACAAAAGGTATTTGTTTGTTTAATTGATAAAAATTTGGTCCAAGTAAGAACTTCTTTCCACAGTTTTTTTGGGAAAGGTCAATAGAATAAAAATGTAACCTTCTATTATTTCTCTTTTGCATTTTCTTGCTAACAGATCAGGTTACCCTTCTGAAGTCCTGTTAAAATGAGTTCAATTATCTTCAAAAATATTTTGAAATAATTGATGAGTGGTTAAAGGAGAAAAGATAACTATCAGCTAATCTCTCACCTATAAAATGAGATTTTATGTTTTCTACCACACATGAGAACAGAAAACAGCATGTGTCTAATAATATCTTCAGTAACAGAGAACAGTTTATGATTAATATTTTGCAATCCAGAATATACAGATTTAAGTAATTCTGTACATTGGTGGGGTTATAAGATGGAATTGATTGATACAGAGAGTTTCAAAAATGTCTCCACGTATATTAAATTGGTGTAGGTTTTTCTAAACAGAGTCCATGTATTTTTTAAGTCTCTGTAAAATGAGGCCTATTCAATGTTGAGAAAGCTCATGTTGATAAAGGAAAATTCCCAGAAGAAACGAATAAAGAGAAAAAATAGAATTAACTATGTCTCTGTTTTCTGCCTGGGAACAAGAGTTAAATTACTATGCATTATATTTCCAGGGCCTGATTATATAAGCAATTTTAAAACTCATTTTTTTTTTGTGCAATTAATCAAATATACTGAGAGATATTAGGTTTTCTCTGTTGGGCTAAAAGGGGAACTATAACAAGAGATGCCAGAATAGTGTGTAACCATCTGTAATGAGGAATTGTGGGTAGGCGGAATCAGTCTACTTCTGGAGATGGAAATTATCTTCTAGCTTACCTGATGGCCTGTGAGAATTCAGTCAGAGATGCGGGGTAAAACAGAAACACCATAGTTAAGGAAATGGTATTTTAATGAGTTTTAATCAGCTCGACTGCACATTGCTCATGCTCCCTGATTAAAAATCATTGATTCAGAGACTTACAATTTAAAATGGTATCTGGCTACAAGTCCCTGGTGAATATTCTCTAATTCCCTACTAAATATCCATGAATGCAGAAATATATGAAAACCCAGAAGAATACGAACTTGAGACTGACAGATAAACTATTAGAATCTGTAAGGAATTAACTGGGAGCCAACTGAATCAAGGTGATATAAATATTTATGCAAAAAGAAGAGCATTACAACTTTTTGTAGAAACACCCCCTCATCTCTGCACACCCCCCCCCCCCCCCCCGCCAGGCCCATTTAACACTCGGCGTCTGTTCCTGTTTGTCCGTGTTTAGCAGAACGTCATGTCATGTTTTATGGGATGTGCACAGTGTGGTTTTCTAGTTTCCAGTGCTGATACGTATTTTCTCCCAATTTGATATTTCTCTGCCATTTCAGCATGTTTTAAGAGACAAGGTGGCTTAGGTGCTTTTATCCAAGAAGTCATCATTCTAGGAAATGTCCAAATGACTCTTTAAAAAAAAATTTTTTTTTAGATAACTTAATGATCTGTTTACCATCATCTCCATTATTTATTACAAACTCTCATCTTCATGATGGCCTGTGGTATAGGGTAAATTTGGATTTTTTTTGAACGTCATAATTTACTTCATTAGCCTGATGTTTATAGGCTGATTCATTTCATGTTTATTTGAATTAGTAGGTAACCAGTTTTGATTTCATTATGGTAGATTTTTAACGAAATAAGTAAAACACTTTCTTTGTTGGGTTATTAACTATAATCATCCCAATCTACTTAAAAAAAAATACCAAGGTAATTTAAATAGGCAAATAGGTATTCTATTTATACATCAGCATTTATGGAGGATCAAATGTACCTCTGTGTTATTTGGGGGGTGCTTAGAAAACTTCCACATTTAGTCTCTGCTCTGTCATTACTGATTTGAGTGACATTCACTTTTCTTTCTTTTTCCTACAAAATGAGGTTGTTGAAACAGAAAATCGTTTCCTCCTTTAAAATTGCCTAATTTTTAGTAGCAAAAATTAAATATCCTAGATTTTGTCTCAAACAAATGGAAATAAATTAAGCATAATTTCTGCTTGTGATACTAGAAAGCAAATGCTAATAATGCAGGGATTAATCTTACTATTTAAAAAGGTAACTTTGTAAACTAGCATTTCACTTGAATGTCATAGAACTTGGCCATCGGGGAAAGCTGTTCTGGAAGCCTGTGACTTTTGGGGGGTTGGGGGTGGGGGGTAGGTGGCATTCAGACAAACACACTGCATTAGCACTGCTCAAGTTCTTATTAACACAGGTTTTCATTTTCCCTAGGAGCCCTTAAAATCTGTGCAGCAGAAGATATTCGATTAGTCATAGAGGCATTTCACAGCTCACAGAGCTGATATAAGGGGACAGTGAGTCTAGGTGGAATTAAACCTAGGTCAGAAAGCTGAAATCTGTCATCAGCTGTTCCTAACACCTAGCACATTATACACTTATGCAAGCATATGGCAAGTGACGGCGAATTGGAGACTGCAGCAAGCTGGACTTTCCGAACACAAGCATATTTTTCCTTGCAGAACACAGGGACATGCAAGGGAATAACCTTGAAAAAAGACTCTTGGTGAGACAAAAAAATCATAGTTATTTTCAGATTAATTTTTGTGATGACAAGAACATTAAGATATATAACTCTTTCTTTAGTTATTAGTTTTCTTTGTATTACATTCATGACACGTTCTGAGGGTCAAGCTAATGATTTCACTAGTCAGAGAAAAAGAAAAGCTTGGCAGAATCTATTCAAATCTCTGCCAAAATCTAAGAGTATAAGGCCTGAATCTGGAAATCAGAAAAGTTATGCATTAGTTTATTAGACAAAGATATATAAAGAAGGAAAAAAAAAACCCCAAAAAACTACACACACAAAAAACGAAAAAACAAAAACCTATGGACTGGATATAACGTGCAGGTCAAGACATAGGCGTCTGTCATCAGGGTGTCCTGCTAATGAAAGTGGGCGGCTGAGGGCTCCCGGGCGCTCCTGGCGCCCCCGGCCCGCGGGACCGCCGCGGCGGCTCCCCGGACAGGCCGACTTCCGGCGCCGAGGGCATAGAGCCCCGTTCTGCAGGGAGGAGATGACCGGCACTGCCCCCAGAGCAGGGCAGCACAGCCAAGTTGCGTTTTCCTTCCCCGTCAAATTGCCAAGCTCATTAGAGAAGCCAAGATGCCTCACGGTTAGACCTCTGGCACTTGGAGGCTGTGTGTCAAGCTCCCTCTGGCCTTTTGCAAATTAAAAATTTAAATGCAAGGATGATTCCAAAATATGGCCACATTGTCAAAATTACAATTTCCCTAGGATCAGCATCCTCATTTTAAAATTCCTTACGTGTTTTGGGCATGTGGATTATACAGTTTTTAACTAGCATGCCGTGACGGAAGACCACATGGTACAACAGAATGTGTAGGGATGTTGAAGTGATACATATGGAAGGTTAGAATCCCAGGTACGCTGTGCATTAGCTGCATAACCTGTGTATGTTCACTGCACTGCAGGTGAAAACAAACTCTCCTCTGTGTAAAATCGTGCATTTGGAGAAGACAAAAATATAGAAGTAATTTAATCTTTAAGAAAATAATGCTGTGGATAAATATTCAGCTACAGCGATAAGCCTTGCAGGATTGTATTTACAATTAAATATAAAGTACTTAACGATAGAGGATTGCTTAAGTAAGATATGATATGTTTATACAGGCATTATTGTGTAGTCACTTAAATGGCGATTCAACGGATGGGGCCCAAGATATGTTGTTTAATTAGACAACTAGCGTGTGTGGTTTCTGTGGTATGACAACATTGTGTGTAAGGCTCTGTTTATATAAAACACTCACAATACTTACACACACACACACACACACACACACATCATGTGTAGAAAAGAACTCAACTGTGGACAGCAGCAAATAGTGTGACTGTGGCTGAGTCTTTTTTTTGTCTGTGTTGCTTCTTTGTATTACTCAGTTTTCTATAATAAACATAGTATTGGTTTTATAAAGCATAAAATTAAACACTAATATTTCATAAAATAGTGAAAATGAATGGGACTCTCTTGAACTGAACAAAGGCATGGCGCAGCATACCAGTAGGTACTACAAGCCACTTACACCGACGTCGAGCCTGCTTGCAGAGAAATTCTGAAGCGCGAATTATGAAGCCCTGTATATGAGAAAAGGACTGTCAAACCACAGAGAGGGACAGGTCATGTTGTAATAATAGATAAAGACAGGGCTTTCCTCCGGAGCAACATTTCAGTCATCCCATGCACACCTGTGGAGAAGCAGTAGAGTAGAATGACTAAGTACAAAGTCAGACATCAGAGACGTCTGGGTTCAAGCCTTCACTATTGATCGGCCATGTGACCTTGGTCACCTTCACATTTCTGAAACCTAGTTTCCTCATCTGTTGAAAGGGAATAGTGATAAGAAGAATGATCCTTGAGTTAATCATGGCTTACTGTGTTCTAAGCTTTGCTCGTCACATCCCCCAGAGATTTAGGGAGACTGGTCTGTAAGCCTGGTAACCGAGCACATAGTACATGCTCAATAAATGCTGATTATTTATATAGCTACAGAGGTAGAAATGGTAATTTAGTGTGTGCTCAATAAATGCTAATTATCTACATAGCTATAGAGATAGAAATGGTAATTATTTATTTGGCAAACTCTTATTTGTGTCTATGACTCACACAGCACTGTATTATAAACAGGGAGGGATTAGAATGATGATGAAGATACTTTCACTGCTCTCATGGAATCTGTATTACTGTGGGGAGCAGACCCAGGAGGAAATGCTCAGTGAGGTGTCAGTGTAAAAGGGCCAGCGGCTCGGTGCCGGGCTCCCCCCAGTCTGCCTGCTGTGGATGCTATGCCGAGTCTTCAGTGGTGTCACTCTTCCTGGGATCTGGGGATAGGATGCTCCACAGACTGAAGTGGTCACCTGCAAGCCCTATTTTCATGCAAGAAAAACTTGGAACAAATATTTAACTTCTACTTTGAAGTGTATCAAAAAGTTGACATACCCCTTTTGACTTAGGTACATACAAATGTCAAAAAATATTCAGTTCACTGACAAGATAAAGGAGCTGTTCTATTGTTTTGAGTCTCCTTAAGAGATGTCATGCCTTAGAGCACACTTTTTTAAAAAGCACTTCCTTTTCTAAACATGAAAAGAAGTGGCCCATACATAAGTGACTTTTGAAGTTTTAGAAGTCATATTACCTGGTATTTGCATTGTTCTTTTACACTGTTAGAGGTATATTTCCAGTCAGTTGAGTCTCTCAACAGTCTTGTGAAGTAGCAAAAAGCAGTGTTATTAGTCTCATTTTGTTGATAATGAAATTGAGATATTCCAAGGTTAAATGACTCTCTTCAAAATCATTGTAAAGTGGTAAAATTGGGTTCAGAATCCAGGATTCTTGGTGCTCAGGCTTAGATTGTTTTATCTCCATTATACTCAAAATATATTTTAAGGCATTTTATAAGGATGCTTTATTTAATTTTTCTATTTGAAGATACAGCATTAAAAGAATACCTCCAATTTTTAGGCTGGTCAAGAGAGATTTTGTGAAAAACTATTCTGACATTTCACAAGCCTGCATTGCAGTCCCTGCTTCGCGCTGATTGCTTCCAGAACCGCAGACACCACCGATCTTTCAGCTTCCGAGGCAGTATGCAGAGTGCAGCGGAATCCAAGTCGCCCTCAGTCCTGCCGGACCAAAGAACCCTGCAGAGGAGACTGATGATATGGTCCTTTGGTACTTATTACATTATCTTTTCTTGTTTAACTCTCATGAGTATGGCCTGTGAGTAAAACTAAAGTTGCTTCCTAAAAGAAGGGGTGCAAAGCACGTGTTAAAACACTCTGTACAGTTAATAATGAATTAAGCTGTGGAACATTTGGCACCTCTATCTGGATACAGTGGGGTTAGAATATTTTTCTCAGTTATTTGCCACATGGGGGAAGATATAGTTTCCAGTGGCAGAATTTAATATATTCATACAATTAAAAGACAGAATAGTAAACTTTTCCATTCCCAAAACTTCAACCATTTTAGGAAAGCTAAATAATTTATTCCACAAGAAGGCTGTTAATAACCCAAGAAAATTCATATGATCTAATGTTAATTTTTATTATTCAATATAGCCATGCTATTATTTTATTAAATTTGAAATTAGTCTTTGTCTTGATTAACAATAATACATGTGGGTACCTGTAGATTGTCTTCAATCAAAAGTAGCAAAGATTTTAAAAATTTACAATGCCACATACATATAATTAAGAAAGTTATATAAATGTAGAAAAGCATAAAAAATAAACACGTACTCCTACAACCAAAAATGTGCCAGAAGGAGAAGAGTAAGAGCAAGAGATTGTAAATCTATTTGAAAAAATAATGAAAGAAAACTTCCCTAATTTGGTGAAGGAAATAGACATGTAAAGCCGGGAAACACAGAGTCCCAAATAAGATGGATGCAAAGAGGCCTACTCCAACACACATCATAATTAAAATGCCGAAGTTTAGAGATAAAGAGGAATCTTAAAAACAGCAAGAGAAAAGCAATTAGTTACCTACCGGGGAGTTCCCATAAGACTATCAGCTAATTTCTCAAAAAAGAATTTGCAGGCTAGAAGGGATTGGCAATACATATTCAGTCATGAAAAGCAAGGACATACAGTTAAGATAGCTCTACCCAGCAAAACTATCATTTAGAATTGAAGGACAGATGAAGAGCTTCCCGGACAGATAAACAAAAAACAAACAAAAAAACCCCCCCAAAATAAAGGAGTTCATCATCAACAAACCATTATTATATGAAATGTTAAAGAGACTTGAAAAAAAGAAGATCAAAACTAGGAACAATAAAGTGACAATAAATACATATATATCAACAATTGAACCTAAAAAACCAAACTAAGCAAGCAAGACTGGAGACAGAATCATGGGCATTTTCATGGTTTCCAGGTGGAAGGAGGTGTGGGGGATGGGTGAAGAAGTGAGGTGATTGAGAAGTACAAATAGGCAGTCACAGAATAGCCATGGGGAAGTAGAGGAAGTAAAGTAGCCAAAGAACTTATATGCATGACCCTTGGGCATCAACAACGGTGTGGGGATGGCCTGAGGGGGTGGAGGGTGCTGGGTGGAGGGGGCCGAAGGGAGAAATATGAGAACAATTGTAATAGCATAATCAATAATCTATAATTTTTTAAACGGTGTTAACATTTTATCATCAAACTTAGGAGGTTCCAAATGGGGATTTGGGGGTGTCACTGACAAGTCATAAGAAAACACTCCCTTGCCTAGCTGTCTTCTGTACCCATTCACCTTCTTTATGGACAGCAGTTGCCTAAGGCTCCACGTACCAGCTTCCAAGCTCCTCCTTTTCTGGGGATAGGCTGACTTACACCTGCTGAATTCCGAGCTTTACACCCGGAGCTAGAGAGTTTTCTCAAGACGCCACCTTAGGCTTCACGTCTCCTTTGTACCCTTTTCTGAGGAAATTCCATGACAGCCACGGGTTCATTTTCCAACTAAACAGTTGTTTCTGATGCTCTTCTACACCCTAGGTGTATCCTTTAAATGTAAGGTCCCTTATCCTACCACCTAGGAACACTACCCATTTGGGTGTGTTGCAGCCGCCTTGACTAGGTCATGCCCCAGAGCTCACCCGCCCTCCCCCGACAAGGCGCTCCTCTGGTCGTCCCGATTTCAGGGGACTGCCCCGCCGTTCAAGTCGCTGCATCGGCCAAAGCGCAGGAACGGGTCTGAAATCTCCTTTTCTTTCTCTCACTATATTCAGTAAGTTACCAAGTCTTTGCCTATTTGTTCTCTCTCAAATTAAATCATCACAGATGTCTGCCACGACTCACTGGGTTACTGTAGGAGCTTCCATTTCTATTCTTCTTGGCATTTTCTAATTCTCTCCACACACAGTAACTACTCTTTAATACACCCAGATAGGGTCATACTCCTAGTTTTTCCTTGCTTGACATTTTTTAAGGGGAATACTGGAGTTCCTAACATGTTTTTTTTATAGATAAGGGGCAGCTGTATAATTTGTCATCTAAACTGGCACAGTTTCAAAAGTGGCAGGGGGATCTATTTATAACTGCCCTTACAATTAGGGCAGTAGGAGCACAGCGGGGAAACGTGAGATCAACCAAGATGCATAGATGCCCTTCCTGTAATATTCCTCATGATGTAGATTCTTATCAGCAAGTTATGATATACTCCTTCTCAGCCACTATCGGCCAGAGTATTCCTTTTAAGCCCCATAACATAAGCTTTTGTGTAGTTGTGTTTCCTGCCTGCGGCATGTTACTTCTCATCTCTCTGAATCCCGGGTTCTTCAAGGCGACCCCCGTCTCTCCCACCTGTCAGAGGAAGTGCTGTGTCTTTAGGGACACTGCCTTCCTCCCCATTGTACCTTATAGTTTTACCTCCTGGTACTGCTTATAGTCTCTTATATGTAGTGATTTTAGTAAGCATTTGCTGATTGAATGAATAAATGCAGTACAATTAAATTATTGGTTTTATTGATTTTTCAATTTTTTTTATTGTTATTACAGTTGCCCCAATTTATCCCCCTTTGCCCTCCTTCACTCAGTCCGACCCCCTCCCACAGTCAGTGCCTGCGCCGTTGTCCAAGCCCCTGGGTCATTCATACATGTTCCTTGACCAGTCCCTTTCCCTTCTTTCCACTAGTATCCCTCTCCCCAGCCCCCTCTTGCTCTTGTCAGTCTGTTCCATGTTTGCATGTCTTTGGTTCTATTTTGCTCCTTAGTTTATCTTGTTCATTAGATTCCTCTTCCAGGTGAGATCAGACGACATTTGTCTTTCACCGACTGGCTTATTTCACTTAGCATAACATTTTCCAGTTCTATCAAATGCTGTCGCAAAAGATAGGAATTTCTTCTTTCTCCTGCATGATATTCCGTTGTGTAAATGTACCAGTTTTTTGATCCACTTATCTACTTATGGGAACTTAGGCTGTTTCCAGCACTTGGCTATTGTAAATAGCATTGTTATGAACATAGAGGTGCTTAAGTTTTTTCGAATTGGTGTTTCAGGATTCTTAGGTTTTATTCCCAGCCGTGGAATTGCTGCATCAAAAGGCACTGTTGGTGGGAATGCAGACTGGTGCAGCCACTGTGGAAAACAGTATGGAATATCCCCGCAAAATTATTGATTTTAGAGAGAGAGGAAGGGAGAGAGAGAGAGAGAGAGAGAGAGAACTATCGATGTGAGAGAGAAACATCAATTTGTTGCATCTAATACACGCCCCCACTGGGATTGAACCTGCCACCTAAGTATGTGCCCAGCCAGGGAATCAAACATGCGGCAGTTTGGTGCACAGGATGACAGTCCAACCAGCTGAGTCACACTGGTCGTGGCTGTAATTCTTATCGTATGTGTCTTTCCTCAGAAGATGTTTCATACAAACAGCGGTCATGCCAGCGTGGAAAGGGTTTTGCACGTTCAGAGCTATTCCAGAGCCAGCTTTTTCTGGTTTGCAAGTGCAGGTTATTGAGTTTTCAGGAATTTTATGATCTGGTTGTCAAATAAAACTGTTAAAATTGTTATATAAACTTACAATTATAAAATGTATAGTAAAAAACACGTCATAAAAACTCACATTCCATTACTTCCTAATTACTATATGCACTTTTCTCCATTCTTTGCTCTTGAGGTGACTTGCACACTGAACCTGCATGGTTGACACACTGCGCAATGGTGCGCCACCACGCAGCTCTGTCCTGCTCTGCACTCAATGGCTCACACAGCTGCCTTCAGGTCGGTTGCGGTGGGAGTACTGACCTCACAGAAATCAATAAACCTTTACCATTTATTGTGCGCCGATGTCTCAGCTTAGGAAAATGATGGAGGAAATGTTACTAAGACAGAAAATATTACTTAATTATCTGCAGCCATTTTACATTGTCACTAAGACTGCGATCTGAAGAAATACTCCTCTAGTATTTAAACATTATTATCTGATTCAGCAAAAGAAGTTGCTCATGTCATCGATTCACGATGTTCTCACAAATATCTGTCAGAGTTGTTATTTTCTTCTTATTTGTCAACAAAAACAAAACCAACATTTATGTCAGAACAACTCATGTTTATCAATCGCAATCATAGTTTGTGAATAGCAAAATTCAAGGAAATACAGTCTGTGATAATTTATTGGCATTATGGAATATATAACAAAGAATATTGCATATTTTATTATTATTTGTAAATTGCTGCTATACACCTCTATGGCAGTTTAAGTCATTTAAAAGATGGTATTTATATACATATATTTATACCTTATTTTCTGAGAGCTAGTGGTTAAATACTTTCCAATGCGCCATTGCTTCCAGTAGGGACCCAGTAAGTATATGAAAGAATATATTGCTGACTCACTCTACTTTGTCTCCTTTCATTTTATGGACCAGGTCCCTAGTGAAAACGGAAAGATTCCGGAGTGACTGGGGGCGAGGAGAGGGGACTGTGACGCTGCCCTGTGCCTGGGTGGTGCCCTGGCTTGGAAGATAGTCAGAGAGGGAGAGCAGGTGCCTCTAACTTTTTTTATTATTATGTTCTTTTAATTTGTGAAGAGATACTAGTTTTAAATGCATCCTGAGTAGGTTTTTCCCCCCCCCAAATATAACTTGATCTGTCCTGTTGATTATCAATTTGGATTTCATCTTGACTCTGGTATTAGGAAGTATCTTAACCTTGGTTTTGGGCTTCTTCAATATTTGTCTTTTTTTGTTACCAAGTTTAAATCATAAATGTTCTTTGGCCGTGAGAGTGTGTTCCGTGTAAGCACTCTCTTACTGCACTCTTTGGAAACAGTTCTTTTTACTTTGATTCACTGCAGTGTTTTCCCTTCGAGCCATCTGCCTTGCCCATCAATGCCACCGTTGGCTCAACTCCCTTCATGTCAAAGTTCTCAGTGCACTCTGATTATCTCGTGCTCAGATGATGTATGCTATCTACTCCTTTAGCTTCTTGATGCCCCCCATGTACGTGTGATAGAACTTCTAGCTAGTATGTGTGAGAGGCGACAACATGCCTATTTATTCTCTGAAGAGAAGAAAATGTAGTGAATCCATCCTCATGTCTCTATCCAGACTTACTTTAGAAATATGCTTATGCAATCACTGAATATAAAATCTAAGAAAGAGAAAAATGAATATTTATTGTATATCTGCCTTAATGTCAGGTATTTCATTTTTATTTTATTTTTTTACTATGTAAGTTTCAGGTATATATTATCATTTGACATCTGCGTATACTACAAAGCAGTCACCCCAAAAGTCTAGTTATCATCCATCACCGTAAAATGGACTCCCCTTTGGCATCCCCTCCACTCCGCTCCCCTCCCCTCTGGCAACCACTAACGATGTTCCCTGTATCTGTAAGTTTTTTTGTTTGTTTGTCTTGATTTTTTTTTTATTTATTTACTTTAAAAAAATTCAACCTATGAGTGGAATCATAGGGTACTTGTCTTTCTCTTTCTGACTTATTTCAGTGAGTGTTATATCCTCGAGGTCTATCCATGATGTCACAAATGAATGTCAGACATTTTATATAGATTTGGCTTTAATGGCTTCCATCAAGTCTCTTACATAAATCACTTACATAAATGAGGAAACTGAAAACTGGAAAGATTGTAAAATGGCTCAGAGACAGTGGCAGAAGCTGGATTTGAGCTCATCTGTTCTCTTCACTAAAATGGGGCTATTTTGTTGTCGTTGATCTTTAAAGTATAAAAAAAAGAAACTGGTTGTAAAAATTACAGCATAATTAGTTTTACCACTATTCTGGTACACATCAAGGAGTGGAGCGCAGTATAAAAGAGACGAGGAAGTCAAGGGAGAGATTTAAAGGTTCAGCATCACCTCTCAAAGGCTCGCTGGTTTGGGAAAGTTATTTTGTCCTATTTTTGTGCTTCAGTTTTCTATTTAAAATTAGAGAGAGGACTAGAAGATCCATTGGGTTTCATGTTAATGCTAACACTCTTTTCTTTACTTCCAATATTTCTCTCAGAGAAATGGTGAAAATATTTTCTCCATGCAGAAAACCTTTTAAAATAGTAAGCGGGCATCCCAAACCGGAGAATAATACAAGAACTGAAAAATGTTGGCTGCCCTTTAGAGATAAAGGACTGATTGCACTTTGCCCCAAATTATGTTAGAACAGCCTTTTATCACTGCATCTTGCTTGATTGATATTAGGCAGCTGTCAGCATGGACACGTGGTATTTCTCCTTGACTGAAAGCAGACCACAGGAGCCTATAATTTAAGACAGTCAAACAGGAAGAAACTGTGATGCTCACAATAGACAGTCAAAAGGTCGGATGGTGACGGGGCTGTGTCTTCTGAGGATCATTACCATGGTTACTAGGGCTTCACGTGATGCATCTAATGGACAGCTAAGCGCTCCTGCTGTGGAGCAGCTGGGGTGCTCAGACAAGGGCATGACCTGAGGCTGGAAACAGACTAAAGTGATCAGACAGTAGGGAGATAAGGGATTGCCCGTAAAGCTGCAGAGGCAAATGCTCCTCCTACAATTCTGCAAAGACCGATTAATCAAAGGAAGCAGGACAGCTTGTCTGGCGAGAACCTGCAACCGGAGATTCTACTGCAGTTCATTGATACTGAAGACCCTAAAAACTATGCTCTGTGAAATTCTTTTAACTGTGCCATTGGAATGATATTTTCTCCCACCCACTGAATCGTGGATTCTCATCAAGCCCAATGTGTTAATTCCCTCTATAGCATCCCTGATAGAAGCCCAGCTAGGAATTTCAGAGTCATCCTTAAGCTTTTACCCATCCTCTATGGGGCTAAAAGAATGGACTTTTAACTCCCTACTTGGCACTGCGTTATGCGCATCGTAGGCATTATTTTATTTTGCCTTAATAACAACCTCCTGAGGTACGTATTGTTATTTTCTCTGTGTTACAGATGAGGAGACTGGGCTACAGATTTAAAGTGATAGGTCTCAGTAGTCACAGATAGTAAGGGGAGGAACCGGTGTTTCCTCCCATGCCCGTATGACTTTACAGCGCATTTCCTTCCAGTCTCCCAGTCAAAGACTGGACTTCACATAACTTCTGCCTCCCTAATAGTTCTTGGTTCATTCATTTCTCCATTTTCCCATGGCTATTGCTTTAGTATAGACCTTCATCAACCCGCACTTACATTATCGCAGAAGTCTACTACAGATTTAATATATAAAATCTCCACAGGTTACTTCTCTGCTTAAAATCCTTTGATCGATGGCTACTGTATGTACTGTAAAGTCCGAACTCTGTAGCCTAGCAACAGCATTCTTTACAACCTCCCTATAACTCGTCTTTGTTGCTTCTATTGTTTCCCACCACGTCTCCTGAGAACATGCCTCACCCTAATCCCACCACTGGCGAACGCCTTGCCCTTTCTTGAATATAACATATGCTTCTCTCGTTCATGCGTCTTGGATTCTAAGCTCAAAGGGTCATGACACAGTCCGTAATGCCAGGGTACCTTACCTCGTTAGGGGTGGGGCAAAGAGGGTGTAATTTACAGTGTAAAAGAGGAGAAAACCCAGGGATTTTTCTTAGTTGTTTTTGTTTGTTCACTTCTTCAAAAATTAAAGAAAACTCGGAGCTGTTGAGGCATCCTGTTCCCTGCCGCCGGAGGTCAGGCCTTCCGCTGCGGAGCAGGTCCCAGCGCGCCGGTGGGAGGACGCGCGTGGACCAGACCTCCTTCCGGGCGCCAGCAGCAGGGCCGCACAGAAGCGGTCAAGAACCGGTGGCCAAATGCATACAGCTATGTACGCGGGCTTATAGAGCTGCAGTGAAAATGTTCACCAACCCTGTCTGTTTTCAGTAGAATACAAAAGCTTCATCCTACCAGCTATTCAAATTTAAATGTAATTTGTAAGCCAAGGTATTTAACTTTATTACTAGGAATTTTATGCTTCTCAAGTTGTATAATTCTAACAGAAAAATATAACCTTTGAGTATTATTCAAAGTATTTTCTCAATGATGTTTCTTTACGATATATTTGAAACTTACGCCTTAACATTATTATACCATAAATTTTTCTATCGTTAAATAATAAAAAAATAAAGTCAGTTGTGATAAGCTATTCTAACTCTGCACTGTCCATTATGTAATTCTTTTCAGATAGTTTCTACAGATATGTTAATATAGTTAAATTGAATTAATAATTAAACATTTCAAATAATCATTATATAATTTTTCAATTATTGACTTGTAGAGATTATCTAGAGTATCGTATTCAGCAAGTACAAGTAATTATTCTGTTAATATTTTCCTAAATGAAGTTGTCTGAATCTGATAGATTATTCACTGATTTTGCCACCCCCACATGATTTAAAAAAAAGTTAAAACCTCAGAGACAATAATTATAAGCAAATCTGTTCTGCCATTTGCTTTCTGAAAGTAAGAAAGACACAAAGTAAATTTTGTGGACATTTTTATTGTTTCTGTGTGAATGTCCTGCCTCTTGGGAGAAGAAATAGAGACATTGCTGTTCTCTGGGGAGGTCAATTTAGTTTTGGTTGCCCTGTCACAATCCAGGGAAGACTATAACATTTACTTTGCTAAATATAGCAGTTGATAATGGTTTTGAAAACAACCAAAGTCAAAATATTTGTATGCAACATGTGTATGTGAGTGTGTGTATACATACTCATATACAGTATGCATATATGTACATATATACGTATATATGAGTATAACACACATACACTCATTTCATCCCTACAATGACCTTATGAAGCAAGTATAACTATTATTATCCTATTTAACCCATGAGAAAACTAAAGAAAACACAGAGCCTAAAGGCTATGCCTAAATACACACAACTAGTGTCAGTAGGTGACAGAGCAACTGAACAATCAGGTTTCAGGTAAAATTTTAACCACTACGTTCTACTGCCTTTCATCATCTGAGAAATATTGAATGCCTGTTATATGCTCAACTTAGTGCTAAGTTCTGGAGTGAACAAAATAGGCCTAGTATCTGACCTCACATGACGAAAGTTTACTGGGAGTTGTGAACATTTAAACGGACCACTAAGAGCCTGGTGTAATGAGCAAATGTGAAAGCATCTCTTTTGAATCAAGCACATATGATCGCTAGGTAAAACATAATAATTTTTGATACATAGCCATTAAAAATAGAAAGCCATCCCAAAAAGACGGCCATGATAGATGAACTCTGAGAGCAACAATCAAGAAGTATGAATGGAGAGTTCACGGGCATATATGATCTTAATCTGAACCTTAATTTCTGGGACACGAGTTTTGGATATACATTCAGAGGGTGATATCCAGGCTTTAGGCCCTGTGCACATGCTGAGCTAACACTGAGTCATCGGTATGAAGTTTAGAGACCCTAACTTTGTCCCATCGTAAAATAAATACAACCAAGGGAAGTTCCTCCCCTGGCCCACAGAAATAGCAAATTTTGAAGCTTCTGTAGGTGTGAAGTTGACTCAATATACTGAATAAGTTCTTCCCAGTAATTTCTTAGGTTGTTAAACCAGTTCTCTGGTTCAAATAGCTCTTCCCCATCTTGAAAGTTCTTGAGAATTGTTGGTGTCTCCCCTGCTGATCGAGACTATCTCAGTTCATCAGAGACACTAGAAAACAAAGCTTGTTCTCAGCCAGTGTTATTACAGGGTACTCATTGCTAGAAGCTTGTCAATCTTTTCTCTACAGACAAGGCCTACTTACCAACTGAAAGGAGTCATCTCTGTCAGACTGTCCAATGAAGGCTCCTTGTAGCATTTTATCCTCAAGGTGATGGTTGTCAGCCAACCTCACATTTATACAACTAGAAAGAACCACACAAGTGACTCCCCCTCTCCAAAAAAAAAAATCAGATTCAAAACGACTTGTCTCCACTCACAGAGGAAAGGGACCAGAAGCTTGTTGTAGTTCTGTCCAATTAAGCTTTCCTCTGCAGGTATAAATTCCTGCAGGAAAAGTTTGGATGAAGAAGAGGGAAAGATTCTTTTAACCAAATAATATTTGCAGTCCTCCCCAACATCCATGTGTCCAAGTCCTAGCCTCCAGGGGCTTAAAAAGTGAACTTATTTGCAAATACAGTGTTTTAGATGTAATTAGTAAAGATGAAGTTATCCTGGAGAAGACTGGTGTCATCAAAAGGGGAAATTTGGCCACAGGCACACAGACAGGGGGACACCATGTGAACAAGAAGGCGGCCATGGACAAGCCAAGGAGGGAGGGCTGGGACCGGTCCCTAGCTCACAGCCCTCAGAGCGAATTGGTCCTGCGGACACCTTGATCTTGGACCTCTAGCCTCCGGAAATGTGGGACAATACATTTCTGCCACTTAAGCCACTCAGGTTGTGATACTTAGTTTTGGCATCCCTAGAAAACTGGTACAAACCCCTAGTACGGAAAAGGATTCTAAGGTCTCCTAATACTTGTGTTGGATATTTATTGAAGATTTTATGTAACAATTCTGAAATTCTTTTTATTACTCACCATAAGAATTCTTGAAAATTCATGATATTTTAGCATCTAACCTACATGTCCTAAGTTGTCCTACTTAGCTAATGGTATAAAATTCCTTTGTCACAACATGGGCTCCTTTGCTTGGGGGAACAGGCTCAGGTGTCCCCTGAGTGGCTGAGGTGGTACCTATGCTCTTGGGTTCGAGTAGCGAAGAAGCTTTGTGATATGTCCCAATATACAGGGCTCCAACAGGAGAGAAACAGGTTTTTTAAAAAAAAATTTTAATTACAATTGACATTTATTATTATATTAGTTTTAGGTATACAGCACAGTGGTTAGACATTTATATAACTTGCCCAGTGATACTCCAGATAAGTCTAGTATCTGCCTGGCCCTGTACATAGTTATTACAATATTATTGGCTGTACTTTACATCCCTGTGACCATTATTTTAAATCCTCACCCAAGAATATGTTTATTTGTTCCAGAGAGAGAGGAAGGGAGAAAGAAAGAAACATCGATATAAGAGGGAAACATCAATTGCCTCCTGTATGCACCCCAACCAGGGATTGACCGCACAACCTAGGTATGTTCCCTGCCCAGGAATGGAACCTGCAGCCTTTTGGTGTCCAGGACGATGCTCCAAGCAACTGAGCCACGTGGAGCCAGGGCACTGAGACTCTTTTCGTAACTGTCAATTTGTACTTCTTAATCTCTTCACCTGTTTCACCCATTTCCTCGACCCCTCCCATCTGGCAGCCATCAATTTGTTCTCTGTATCGGTGAGTGTGTTTTAGTTTTATTTATTTTGATTTTCAGGTCTGTCCATGCTGTCACAATGGCAAGATTTCATTCTTTATGGCTGAGTAATATTTAATTCTGTATATGCACCACATCTTCTTTACCCAATTGTCTGATGATGGGCACTTAGCTTCCAGAACTTGGTTATTGTAAATAATACTTCGATGAGCATAGGAATGCATACATCTTCTCAAAGATACATGCATTGGTCTTACGGTTTCTTTGGATAAATACTCAAAAGTAGAATTGCTGGGTTTACTTTTTATTTTTTTAGGAACCTCTATACTGTTTTTCATAGTGGCTGTACCAATTTACAATTTACAATAGTGCATGAGGGTTCCTTTTACTCCATACCCTCGCCAACCTTTATTGTTTATTGATTCATTGATTATAATCTTTCTGATAGTTGTGAGGTGATATCTCATTGTGGTTTTAATTTGTATTCTCTCATAATAGTGATGTTGAACATATTTTCATATGTCTATTAGTCCTCTTTGGAGAAATGTCTATTCAGGTCCTCTGCCCATTTATTAATTGGATTGTTAGGGTTCTGGGAGGGGCATGCAAAAAAAGAAAAGAAACTAGGCCACTTTCTTATGCCATATTCAAGAATAAACTCAAAATGAATTAAAGACTTAAATATAAGACCTGAAGCCATAAAACTCCTAGGAGAAAACATAGGCAGTAAATTCTTTGACATTGCTTGTAGCAATATTTTTGGATGTTTCCTGGGGCAAGGTAAGCAAAAGAAAAAAATGAACAAATTAGACAACATCGAACTAAAAAGTTTTTAACAGTGAAGGGACTCATCAACAAAACAAAAAGAACCTACTGAATGGAAGAATATATTTGCCAATAATATATCTGATAAGGGGTTAATACCCCCAAAATATAGGAACTCATAAAACTCAACACCAAACAAACAGCCTAAAATTCCAATTAAAAATGGAGAGCAAAATTTTAAAGTTGAGTCTCTGACCTTTCTGTGTGCCTGCTGATAGCATAATTCCCTTTAGAACTCCTCTGAGCTCTTCTGAATTGAATCAGACAGTGTGATAAGTGCCCACAGGGTTTCTATTTTAATTTCAGCTTTTCCCATGTGAATAAAAGTTTGCTGAATTCTACTGGGTTTGCTTTTTTTTTTTTTTTTTTTTTTAGCAAGGTGGGTGGAATGTATTGTCTTTCAAAATAAATATTGTCAAGGTTCATAAAGATTGAGGTTGCCTGAAAATGCAACTATTGAAACATGAGACAGCATATTTTTAAGTCTGTATAATTGGATCTGTGCAGCTATTTACTATAGACAGCATACCACAGAAATTACCTCTTTTGAAAATTATTATCTTTTGTATTTACTTTTTATTTTTTTATCCCCACACCCAAGGACATGCTTATTGATTTTAGAGAGAGGGGGAGCAAGGGAGAAAAGAAGGAGAAAGACATCGATGTGAGAGAGAAACACCGATTGGTTGGCTGCCATTTGTGCCCCAACAGAGGATCAAACCCACAACCTAGCTATGTGCCCTGACCGGGAATAGAACCCAAGACACTTTGGTCCTACAGGATGATGCTCCAAGTTACACCAGTCAGGGCCATCTTGTGTTTTCAGAAACTATTGAGTTATTTGAAAGTTGTTCCTGAACTTTAAATAAAAACACATTTAAAAATGATAAATGCCTTCTCGCCAATATGTTTTTATATCCAGAAACAGGAGTTGTTTAAATATCATCCTTGTTACATAATACTTCACTACAAAGTGTGCAAAACATTACAGTTTTCTTTTTTTTCAAGGAAGACTGCTTTTTTTTTTTTCATTAATAAAAGACTGTTTCAAAGGGGTACATCCTACATGATGTCATGTATGTAATATTTATGAGAAAACCTAATTATAAAGATGGAGAGCAGATTAATGGTCACTGGGAGGTTAGCGATGGGGAATAAAGGAGTCGTACAGCAATGGTATAGCTGAGTATCTTGATTTCGATGGTGGTTAGGAAGGTACATGTGTGATAACATTGCAGAGGTACATGCGAAGACACAAATGAATACACGTATAACTGGTGAAATACAAATAAGCTCTATGGATTGCAGCAATGTCCTGACTTTGATAATATACTACAGTTTTGTTAGAAGTTAATTGTGAGTGGGAGAAAGGTACACATAGTTTCCTTGTACTTTTTTTTTTTTGCAACCTGCTATGAATCTATAATTATTTTAAAATAAAAAGGAAAAATTAGCCAATTGAAAAATATAAACCACCATGGAAGTCCTGGAATCTGATTGATTCCGTGCTCTGGTTTAGGATTCCGTAAAAGAGAACTATCTGATTCCTTTCCACATCTTGGGTCCTTTCTGCTGTCTTCATGTTCCCATCCCCCAGGACTTTCTGCTGTCTCCAACTTGTGTGAGATAGGAATTATAATATTTCTTTCATTGGGCCAAGAGGCCATTTAGAACAGAATTCAGGTTGAAGTGGACTTCAGCGCTGATGTAGCCTTTCCATTCAAGAAGACCTGCTCAGTTTTAACACATAATAAGGATCCTGAGAAATGTCTGCTCTTGCTTAGCTTCTATATTAGCTATAGTTATGGGAAACAGGAATCGCTTTAGTTTAGTTTTGTCTTTTTTCTAACAGATTGGATTTAATACAGGAAATTGGACACTTACAAAATCATCGTAAGAACAGGAGAAGCAGAAATTGGGATATTGCTGAATGTTTAGGCCCTAGTGTTAGAAAACTGTTGATGCTACTGCTGCTGCCGCCGCTGCCAGGGGAATGTGAGCGGGCAGTATAATGCACAATCCATCTTTTACAGACATCGATGTCCATGGAAAAATTCTTGTCCCCTGCCACAGATGCAGGCTTACGGTCTCTGGCTCCCTTCTGTCTTGCAACCTTCCACAAATGCATCTCAGTATTGAAACCCAGTTCTCATTCAGAACCCAAGTCAAAGACTTGGAGAAATGGTGTTTAGACTTTCAGGCCTGTGTAACCGTCATAAACAAAGGAGCAGATGGGAATGGATATCAACTGCAATAAACTATATCTTAACATCAGGATAACTTTCCTTCAAGAGCACCGTCTATTCAAATAAGATTCCTGGGAACACGCACCTTGGAAACCCAGCATTTCAGTAGTTTTTGGTCACTATGCGAGCCAAGTGCTCCATTTGCATATGCTATCTTTTCCTCTTGTCTCACATACTGTTTGTTTTCCCAGCCCAAGAAACATTTCTGTCCTTTACCCTAAATGTTCATTATGCCTTCTGTAATTTAATTTAATTCCATTGTAATTAAACTTAATTAGAGTCTCATCTACTCCCACATATCTGACTTTTGAGCCTTATTCAGATTGGCTCTTCCAATTCGTCCCCTTACTCACAACTACCACTGACTTTCTGAGTATCTCTTATTCATTAAACACTTTGTTAAGGTGCCGAACTCCTATTCTCTTTCCTGTGTTCTTCTCTACAAATAAGCTTTTAAACTATTATAGATTTAAACCATTAGTCATTCAGTACCCTGATTATACCCTTCAGTTACATCCCTAATTCAACTTGAACTCAAATTCAAATTTCAACTCAAACATTGTAGCATCTAGTTAATTTACCTTACTTAGTATGTTTTCTAAATATATTTTCTGTAATATTTATATCTCTGGTTCCTAGATCCTCCATTCTTTCCCTGTGCCTACTTTCCTGCCATTGTCTCATGCTTTATTCAGATTAGAACGCATAGGCCATCACTGCAAATGTGTTTACATCAATATCACCAATTCGTTTGTCACATTTTTCTTCTGCTGTATCCCATTAACGGAGCCCACACTGAGCCCTCCTCTGTGGTCCATATGTTTGGGGTTGTTCAATACTGAAACATGCTAATTGGTGCCTCTAGGAAACCGGGGTCTACCTTTTAAACGCCTCCATTGCTTGCCATCACTCGTGTTTCCCAGTCGAACCTTACCTCCAATTTCCTCGGAAGCCATTTCCAGCACACTTCTCTCCCCGAGACTTCTGCTTTTGTGTAGCTCACTTCATTTTTAAAATAAAATATAGGTCATCGGATAGGAAGCTTCTTAGCATTATGACATCTATTTTCATACTTATTTGTCTTCTCATTTTTCCTTGTTTGCAACATTCCTGAATTCCAGAGCCTTTCTCCTTCCGCGTATTCAGAGACATCAATTCAATCATTTCTCTGTCTCACATATTTGCAATTACCTACTGTTATTCCGGATCTCCTGCCTGCTTGAGTCCATCCAATCTTTAAGGAAAAACAGAAACAAAAACGAATCTTCCTTGATCCTAATTTCTCCTCAAAACATTTTCTCCTCTCTCTTATAGCCAAGGTCTCTCTCTCTCTCTCTCTCTCTCTCTCTTGAAATAAAGGTACTCAGTATCTCCAGTTGTATTAAATGAATACCTCTGCTCAGAAATATGTTTCTCAGAGAATCTTAAGACGAAATGACTAGGGTTTAATGACTTCTGCATTCCCAAGAGCTGGCTCTGCCAGCTCCTTTGGAAACATCAGTGCTAATTATTGTCTGAGAGACAAGAGCCCACAGGGGCTTCTGTGCACTCTTAGTTTTCGTGTAGTCAGGTCAGTGGCCTCCGGGTCCCTCTGGGGTCCAGGCGGGAGCTTCAACCAGGACCGACTCCATCTTACGGCTCCTCAGACAGACCATCATGGAAAAGACCAGGCTGCTCAAGGGTTAACACCAGTTCCTAGCCATAAAACACACGTGAAGCAGAAGTGGGTTAATATTTGTGAGTATGCAAAACACAGAGTTTATTTTTGTATTGTTAATGATTGTATTATTTTTCATATGAACAGCTGTAAGCCTACTTTTGTCCCACTCTGTATTTATTCTCAACACATTGCATTGCATTTTAAACCTTTAGCTATAAGCACCAAAATCAGGATACTCAACTATACCATAGCGACTTGGTTTTCCCTAAATCAGGATATTTGGAACTGTCCGAGCCTGGGTTAATTGTGTCACATATGTGATAGAGAGCACTTTCGGTATCACTGAAGTAATGAAATAGTTTTCCGCTTGTTTTTGTGAGTCAGGAAGAAATATGGCACAGGGACGTGATTAATTTGTATCTCGTTCCATATTCTTGCTAACCTTCATTTTTCTCTAAGTAGATTAATGTTTGCATTAGTGCTTTTGTGGTGAATAAAATCACTATAAACAAATGCAATATTTTTTATTCACATACTAAAAAATGCACACCTTACATGTGGTACCTGTCCAACTCCTAATCCACTTTTCTTTCTAATGCCTTAGGCAAGATGGCGCACAGGACAGTGCTTCTCAATGCACGATACTCCCATCCGCTGACACAGTCAGCCTGGGGGCCCTTGCTGTTATCCCGGGTCCTTACATTTCACAAGATTCCAGGAGATTTCAAAACCCAGCTGCATCTGTAAACTGCTAGCAAAGTAAGTGCAATGGTATTTGTAAAGACTCAATTCTGAACCGGGATTTTTAATGTGTTAGAACTGCGATTTGGGGAAGATTATCTAATATCTCTGAATTTTAATTTTCTCATCCTCAAAATGGAAAATATCATAAGGCTGGTAGAACTCAGATGAAATGTGTGAAACGTGGAATGCTTCATAAGCCATAAGTTCAAGAGCTGCTGCCTTATTCTTGATCTTCCTCTTCAGACTCCATAGAAGTTATAAAGAAAATTATTTCATGGGTATTTTCTTGAAGTTAGGTAATTGCCTTTAATAAGGTTCATACCTGCTTAAGTCCAACCGACCCATTAATTCAAGTCAGTTTTATGGGTATTTTGTGTGATTTGACGAGTCAGTTTGGTCAAAGTGGTGGAATTGGTTGTGAATAAAAATGTGGGCCACTTTGATAAAAATTACTGTTACATGCAAACAAAGTGAGCGTAACTAAAACAGGAGACCTCTTTGATTCCGTGATGCTGATGAAGGCCTTGCTGTAAGTAATTGGACAGGTGCTTTCAATTCCAGGCTGCTCTAATAGATGCCTGGTACAAATTGGAATGATGGATCACAATTATTTGGGACTCAACACATCCTTCTGTGGGCTTCTGGAGTACTTTTAATGAGTAGCGCACTGCCCGAAGGCCGCAAGATACCTGCTCCCACTAGTAGTCTCTCAGGAAGACTTCCCTTATCACCCAATTTTATTCTGATAATTCCTTTATTTCTTCTGTTCTAGGATTGAGTCATATTTGCTTCAATTTAACAATCAACTTTATGTTCTTTTCTATGTGTTTTTTTCTTTTTCTTTCATTAGTATACATTGTATCTGATATGTAGTTAGAATTAAATCAGAAAATATTTACTGAACATCCACTAGATGCATAACAATGTTGGATTCTAATATGTCCCTTGCCCTCAAAACATTTATAATCTCTTTGGAATGATGAAACAGACACATTAATAAATACATAGCACAGTAGTATCAATGTGGTAAAACCTAGAGTTCTGAAAACATGTATTTTGCTCTGAGTCCATCATTAACCTTCTGTAACATGGTGGAAGCCTTTGCTCAATCTGAGCTCTTGTAAACCAGGCAGACCTGGGGTTCTGTTACACTAGAACAATCTGGTTTTTAGGTTAGAGTTCTGAGAGTAAAGAGTTCCAGGTGCACTGGTTAATGAGACTACTATGAAAATATTTGTCCTTGGATCATGAGGTGTGAAGAAGAAGAGAAACACTCCTCAGCACAGTGAGAAGCTGGCTTCTTGGTATATTTTATCTCACTTAATCCTAACAATAATTCTGTCACTTTGGTATTAGAATTACCCATTTACACATGGCTTTTGTACATTACTAACAGTCAAAACGAGCAATTTCATGTGGTGTAAGCAAATACTATTATCCTAATTAGATAGACAAATTTAGCCTCAGAAAAGTTAAATAGTTTATTCGGGGCCAGGCAATTGCATTTGACTCTAAAGCCCTTACCAAGTAGTTTATTTCCACTTTTCCTGTGTGTAAGCCATCAGCCAGGTCCTGTAAACTCTGGTCCTAAGATACCCAAAATTTATTGATTTCTCTTGGTCTCCGCAGCTTTCATCTTGGTCCAACTCGCAAAAACTTCTCCCAAATAATATAATGGCCACTTGCTTCTATTTGACTTCCTGAGAGGCCATTTTCTACATGGTTTCCAGAGTTACTTTAAAGACTCAAAGCAGAAGCAATTCATGTCAGTCCATATTTTAAAAACAGAAACAAAACTAAAAACCAAAAAGAAAAAATCTGATAGTTTCCTGTCACGTTTTGAAACAGATTTATTTGTTTTTACTGTGTTTCTTTACCATAATCCCTTCGTACAGTTTAAATAGGCAGGACACCTGTGGTCAGATTATTCACTGAGTGAATTAAAAGTGAGATAGGTATCTGTTACAGAGAGTTGGGAAAATAAAGCAGGGCTGGTAAGGTGGGAACCGGCCGCCAGGGTTTTTGAATGGCAAACATAAGTTTATTCTCTTGATCATGGGAACCCTTTACAACTATTGCCAGGGAGGTATAGACAAAAAGCAGTGTCACAGAAAGATGAGTTTGAAAGCAGAGAATAAAAAGGGAGGGAGAAGACTAAATAGAAAGGGAAAGAATACCAGTTGAAAAGTCATCTCAGTGGACTCTGCCGGATAGTGAGGGCTTGAGCCAAAGAGGAGACCGGGAAGGATAAGAAAGACAGTGATGTGAGTTTCTGGGCAGTAATAAAGGGAAAAAGGGTTGAGGACACTGTGGACTCAAGAAGATTGTAATTCTTTTTTCCTCTGAGTGACCAGATGGTTGTGCTACGAGTGATGAATCGGATCAGAAAGGGAAATGTTGTTTTTTTTTTCTGGAAAAATATTTAGTTTTACATACTTTGAGTGGGTGGTAAAATGTGGACAAAATACATTAGATTGTGGGACCAAATCCTTTATCTCTTAAAGAAAGGTCTTGACTCACCCTCCTTTGCATGCGTCTGGTATCCTAGTGCACTCCTGCTTTATTTTTGTTCTCTTGCCTGCACTAAGAGAACAGTTGTGACTGTGTCTTCACACATCTTTAGAGAACTTTCTTAAATGCAATAGGCTCCTGCCTTTCCAGACCGAAACTTCCAGTGGTCTCTCCTGTGAACGCCTCCCTGTTCTCCCCATTTCCAATAACTGCGATCCTTAGTGTGGCACACAGGGAACCTCTCTCTGCATCCAGCCTAATTCTCGGGCCTTCTTCACCTTCCACACTGCATCCTCTGCCCTGTCATTAAGCTATGCATGGCTGTATACACATACACAAATGCAATATGTATGTTATATATACATACATAAACACATGCTGTTCATGTGAAAGGTATAAAACTGGAACCAGTTTCAAAAAATAATACTTATTACTGTTTGTAATGTACAGTAACATACATCCCATTGTATTATTCCCTTCTGTTTGGAACATTATTGTTAAGACCCACAACTCACTAATGGCTTGAGACCAGCATAGTGAAGACTACTACTTAGAGTTAGGTTAACTAACAAAGAGTAAGATTATCTGCACCTTTTGGACAGTGCTAGCTAACTGTGAAATCATGACTGGCATTATTTTTAGCATTATCTATATAAACATATTTCCTATTAGTAGTGTGAAATGAAGAGTCAATACGGAGAACTTACTTGGCCATTTCCAGGTTACTTGTGCCCAGTTCACAGGGGTTACATGGTAGACTGTTTTATTTCCAAAGTTCTGTGTTGCTTGTGCTGCAGAGGTTTAGCGTACGCTTACAAAACAGTGCTTTTGGTAGGTGAGTGTTAACCCAGAGGCCTTCCATTACCCCCCACTCTTATCTCTATTTTAGGCAGTATCCAATTCTTTTATTTCTTTAAAAGAGTAAGAATCTTAGAGGTTATTTCATCCAATCATTTCATCCATCATGTCACAGATGTAAAAACAGAGGCATTAAATTAAATGGCTTGTCCCAAATGATAAATTGCTGGCATCAGGGACATCTAGAATCCCGTCTCCTGCTTCTCGCTGCAGTATGTTCTGCCGTGTGGTATTGCTTCTGTGTGGGTCCTTAATGTCTGTGAGTTCACAGAGTCGCCCATGAGCAGGAAGAGAGGGCACAATGGACTATTTCTCAGTTCCATTCTCCATTATCATGTGTTTTTCTCTTAGGAACAAGGCACCAAATGACCGGCAGATTGTGTTCAATATATTCATTATTTTTATAAATAAGAAAATAAGAAAAACTGAGGCAAGTTGACTGAAAAACATTTACATATTCAGTCTCTGGTGAAGCTTTTACATTTTTCAGAGCTCCTATCATCACTCTATTCCTAGGAATGCCTTCTTTTAAGGTTTCAAATCTCGATTTTTCTTCCTAGATTTTCACAATTTGAAGCTAGGAGGGAGAAAGAGTATCTTAGAAGACAGAAAGCATTTTTTAAACATTAGTGGCTGCCTTCCTCCTTTATCCTTGACATAAAATTTGGGGAAGAAAGCGAGAAAACATGACTGTCATCTTTTTCCTCAGCTGCTTTTTGGGGCCCAGGATAAGCAGAATCACCCCGGTGTCACCAAAACATAGTTTGAGAAACTTGAAGAGGACAGCCTGGTAAGAGGACGCAGGTGTCCCCTGGAGGCGAGGCTAACTGGTACGGTGGAGATTTCCAGGCTGCAGGCGGCGCTCACTGGCCTCTTCCCCATGCTACAAAGGACTGATCCCTGGACAAAGGAATAGATCGAAGAGAGGCCTGGAGACTGTCTTTTGGAGGCAAGGGGTACAGGGAATAAATAAAGCAGTGTCTCTGCAAAAACTCTGAATCCAAAGGTCTGTAGAGAACCAGCGAAGTGCCATGATGGTGGGAGGCATTATTTGCATGCCGGCCATACAGCATGAACAAAAGGTCCCTTCTTTTCAGTGGGGCTGGCATGGGTGAAGGGAAAGGAAAACTTTCCTCTTAGGGAGGTAAAAGCCTTCCTGCCTGCCCCCAGGGAAAACAGAGGATGGGGAGAGGGCGGGGAGGACGAGAGGGAGAAAAGAACCGTCTTCATACTGCGTCACTGCAATCTGTTTTCTGCCTCCTCAGTTAAGGGTGGTGTTATGGAATGAGTTGTGTCCCCCCTGCCCCACACAAAAACCCGCATGTTGAAGTTCTAACCTCCTGTACCTCGGTTTTTATTGTATTTAGACAGAGGATCATTAGAGAAGTGATTAAATTAAAATGAGGTTAAAATTAGGGTGGGCCCTCATCCATTACGTCTGATGTCCTTAATAAGAAGAGGAAATTTGGACACAGGTACGTGCAGGGAAAGCCTCTGTGAGGACACAGGGGAAGACGGCCATCCACGCCGAGGAGCGAGGCCTCAGGAGGAACCGACTCTGGCAACACCTTGATCTCAGACTTCTAGCTTCCAGAATGACGAGAAAACGAATTTCTGTTATTGAAGCCACTTGGTTGGTGGTGCTTTGTCGTGGCAGCCCCAGCTGACTAACACAGGGGGCTGGTCTGAAATAGGGGGAGATCGCTAACTGATCTAAGCCGAGACGGTCACGCACGATGTTTTGGGAAGATAATAGAGACAGTTGAGCTGGCTAAAGACTCTAGGTCTTCTCTGTCACATCCTCCCTACCAAGTTACGAGGAAAGGAAATCTCAGACAAATTCTGCCACATTTCAGGACCCACTGAAAGACAGCACAAAATAATTCTGCAGCCTCTTCTGTAATCTCCCTTTTAGAAAATGCTTCACTATTGTGCATGGATGGGCCACTCAGAAAAACAATATCCTAGAGCCAGGGTTCATTTAGCTTACAGTCCAGATAAGAAAACCAGAACCTTCTGTACCCAGAACATTTCTGAATCAAGCTCTATTCTAAGGAGGAATACTAAATAGCTCAAATAAATAACTGTTCACTCAAGGTAAGGGAGTATTTGTATAATTTTTAGCCAAGATATGTAGGCATGTTGAACATTACTACTTTCTCCAATGACTAAGCCCTTCTAGAATTCAAGAAAATAAACTTCTTATTAATTCTTATCTCTGTCACCATTAGCCTTCCATTTAAAAAGAGATACCTGAGTGTGTGTGTGGGCGATCTGATTCAAAGATTGAGAGCAAAAATTGTTTTTATAACCAGAGACATACTGCAGTAATGGACTTAGAATTTAGAATGTAAAAGCGATTGCACATGGTAATGGCTTCTCCATTTCCCTCACAGTCACCCACACACTTCCATTGATTTTTTCAATGTCATTTTACAGGTCATCAATATCAAAGGCATTATGGAAAACCTAAATGTATTTTTTTTCTGATAGAGTTAATGCCAAATATATCATTGCTAATGTAAAATGTGTAAATCACCACTTTTGGCATCTTACTCTTCTCTTTAGAATCGTTTCAGAAGGAGAGTCCGGATAGGATGAATCCACGGGTCACCCACCCGCCACCTCTTCTTTCCGTCGACACCGCCAGGGGATGCGGTGGGCTTGAATGTCTTGCCATGCTATGCATGGCATAGGCCAACTCCAAATATATGAATTTTAGTATCTTAAGCTTATTTATTTCCCAGTGACAAATTTGTGAAACTAAGCTTGGAAACTCATAAATGGTGAGGTTGAGCTTTGTCATCCAATGGCTGAAAAACAAGGTGGTGGTGCTCTCATGGCCCTTTTGCCTGATAAAACAGGTACCATCACGACAGGCAGGGAAGCAGGGGGCGCACACCCTGTTGTCGCCAGTCCCTTTGATTCAACGGAGAACTAGCCTATAAAGAGGTGTTTTTATGATTGGATGATCATAAATACAAATATTTGAATTAAAATTTATCAGGAAGCTAATCAGATCTAGCAAAGTCATTTCCTGCCTCAGTTTTCCTGTCCAACAATGTGGATGATAACATTTTTTTATTTCAATATTCAGAGACTGGAGGTTTTTTAGATTGAACTACTACCTCGTAGCTAGTTCACCCCGTGTTTGTCTATAGTCAGGGTACTTCAGAATAATGTTGGAAGGCCCGAATTTCTTAGGAACTTTTTTATATGAAATTACCACCAAAGTATCATTAGTCCTCTAAATTAAATTTGAAATTGCCAGGAAGCAAATATTTGTATGAAAACATAAGTATAAGTAGAAATCATTAGTGATTCAAATTACAAATTGAGCCAAATGTCTTCTTACCTGGCCTGCCTCCCCCGCCTTCTCACCATGGAACATGCCCACTGAGACCCACTGCAGAAATGCCACCCACGTCATGGGTGCGTCTTCCCTTCTCTGCCCTCCTGCCTCAGGCGAAGCTGGCAGCTCTGTGGTATCTGTCACTCCTCAGTTACAGTTTAGGCAATGCATATTTTTATTGCTCTGTCTAGTCATCAGTATACTATGTGTCCGTCAATATTCTATGAATTCCTGGAAGGCTGCACTTACATTGTAAACATTCTTATTTGACCAAGAATTCAGCAAGAATCTTGGCCTGTGGTAGAATCTCCATAGGAGGTGAAAGCTTAATGTAGTGCATGGAAAACTAAATAATAATGCCAGAGAAATCACATTTTATAGTTCAAAAGACAATAAATGATACCAAAAAAAAGTTCCATAAGTTTTCAAAGAGTTGCCCTGGAACCACCTGAGAAGGCTTTATGGAGAAACTGGAGACTAAAGGGTGCCTTGGAATTAGAGCAGCCAGAGAAAAAGGGAGATTGTTCCAATCCAGAATTACTGAGGTTCTCCCAGTCAGAAATTAATTAAATTAAATAAACTTATTTTTCTTAGAATGTTAAGTTGAAAGTTACAGATGACCATTTAACTTTTACAAAATCATTGGGACATTATGGAACATTCAGAATTAGGAATTTGAACAAGAGGGTTTTCAAAAGAGCAGCCTGTGTTCATTGATTTTCTGATACAGATTGTAAACATCTTTTGTTTCAGTTTTTCCTTTATAGAATGGGACAAGAAGCACATTTTTCCGATATTGACTTGCTGTGATAGGTCATCAATGTGGGGCCATCACTGGGAGAATGTTTCAAGCACTTTGTGTTCAAAACACTGTGTATAGAGAACAAAAATGGGAGTGTAAATTGCGCTGGAGACACGCAACTTGTCAGCTTTGGCGCCGTGCCTCACCTGGTGCGAGAAGTTTGATAGATAATCAATTGCCTTTGCAAATCTTCCCTTTTTAGAGCAGATATATGCTGATACATAAGAAATGCAAATTGATGAGATAATTAGGTAAACTCATGTTGGATGTCAAGGAGGAAAACCATAATTTGGAAAATGAATAGAATGTGGATCACGGTAAAAACAGTGTTCATGTTTCAGAGCAGTGGAGGCCCCACTAAAGCTACCAGCAGCCAGTGGTTCCTCGAAACCTTTCATTAATGTGCTTGGATCTGGAGGTCAAGAAATGATGCTTGTATCCAGATATACATCAGCGTTGTATTGATATGGATGTTGGTTTTGCTCTATGACGGGAGCGTCTGTCCGCCTTGGGGACCACAGTGCTAAAGTGTCCTGAGTCCTTCTGCACTAAGAACATCCTGAAAAGTCAGAACATTTTTTATCACAGTAGTTAACATGTTAGCCCAGAATAGTGGTAAAGATAAAATTGTCAAGTTTTCTAACCTTTCAATTTTGAATTTCTCCTTTCTCTGGAAGTAGTACTCTTTATACGTCATGACCTCCATAGGAAAATATGCTTTGTAGTTCGAATAATTGTCAGAATTTATTGAGCCTTTATTATGTGCCTGGCATAAGTATATACTAACTCTTTACCCCAATAATGCTCATAAATATTATCTCGTTATTTCTTCATACATATAAGAAAACTAAGGCCAAGGGAGGTCAAGTAACTGAGACCACACAGCAAAGAAATGATGAAACTAAGATTCTCGATGAAAGCAGTCCCAAGCCAGAGTCTCAGATCTTGATCTCCATTTTAGAGGGATATTTTGGATTAAAAAAACAAAAGGTCATTGAGTGATTAAATCTATTACGAATACAATCTAAATGATGAGAAAACATAATAGTTTAAGGAAGAGTTTATAGCCAGATGCTTTGTAAATTTAACACACAGGAAAATACTATGTCAAATTCATGCTAACACATTTGATTGTCCTGAAGATATGATCAAATACAATAAAAATAAAATGGACCAATAAAAACATAAGAAGAAATAACCAAGAAATTTTTAAAAAATTACATAATTCAAGTTTCTCAGAAATAAAAGAGGCAAAAGGACCAAGTTGTTCTATGGAGAAGATATAGAGATGAAGCAAGTATCTCTTATATAACTATTTATTTTATTAATTAGATATTTTAGATATATAATACACAGATTTCTAATTTTTATTGTTTGTAATAAATGTTATTATATAAACCATAAACTAAATAAGAAAGAGTATAAACAGGGCCAGCAGAGATTTCAAATCTTTAATTCAGGCAAAGAAAATTAACAACTAGCAGTAAAAGGAAGAGGCAATGATAAACACAAACAATTTCCTTAATAATCAAAAACTAAGAACTTCTAAAATAGAACTTTTGCCTGTCAAAAAGAAAAGAGATAAAAATAAGATAATATTCATTATATCTGATGTTGCTATCTTTTTGAACAACCATTTTTTAATGAATAATAAATAAATCAGGAAAATCCACTTCAAATATACTTTACACTCTCCTCAGAATTCCATCAAGAAATTAAGAGTAATAACTGTAGAGAGTATGTATAACAGTATTTAATGTATGATTTATTACAATTGTAAATACTTGAAATATCCTGGAGTAGCTTTTACTTTCCTTTTTGGGGGTTCTGAGTTTTTAAATGATCCATTCAGAACAAATGTAGTAAATGCCTGTGTTAGGTTTTAGACCCATCGCTGTGCCCAGGAAGCTTCAGTCTCGCAGAGTAACATGAAACACATGAAGAAATTCAGAATGTTGTAAGAGGGTGTATAATTCAAGGCTAAATTTTAAGAAACGACTTCTCTTTTCTGTGGGAATATGGAATAGCTGGAGCCTGATAGAAGTTGACCATGGAAGGCTTCATGGAAGAGTTGAGACTTGAGCTGGACATTGGATTTGGCAATACTGAGTCTTTTAATCCATGAACATGGACTATTTATCCATTTGGATGATCTTTGATTTTTCTATCCATGCCCTGTAGTTTTCTGGGCACAGATTCTGTGCATATTTTATTAGATTTATATCTAAGGTTTTTTGAAAAATGTATGCTACTGTAAATGACAATTTTTAAAAAATTCAAATCCCAGTTATTCATTGCTGGTATATAGGAGAGCAACTGACTTTTTATGTACTGACTTTGTAACTGTGACTTCCTTTATTCAATTAGTAACAGGAGGTTTTTGTTGTTGTTTTGTGGATTCTTTGGCACTTTTCTCTACAATCACATGTGTGAATGAAGACGGTTTTCTTTCTTTCTCTTCATATGAATACCTTTTACTTTATTTTATTTTTTTATTGTACTTACTAGGACTTTCTGTATGATGCTGAATAAGATACTATCCTTGAATGGTCTCAGTCTTAAAGGGTAAGTGCTTCAATTTTTCATGAAGTAGAAAGTTAACTATAGTTTTTTTTTTACAGAAGTTTCTTACCAAGCGGTTTAAGTTCCCTTCTACTCCTAGTTTGCTGAGAATTTTTATCATGAATAGATGTAGATTTTGCCATATAAGTGTTCTCCAATGAATGTTATCATATGATTTTTTTAAAGCCTATTGTTAGGTTGGATCACATTGATTTTGATGCTAAAACAACTTCGCATCCTTGAAATAAATTCCATTTGGTCATGGTGTATATATCCTTTTATAAAATATTAAATTTAATTTACTAACTCTCTGTGATGCCTTTGTTTGGTTCTGATATGAGAGTAATGTTGACCTCATATTATGCATTAGAAAATGTTCCTTCAGCTTCTATTTTAGAAAGAGATTCTGGAGAATTGGTATCATTTATTCCTAAATGTTTGGTAGAATTCATTGGTGAAGTCATCTGGCTTGTTGTTTTCTTCCCCGAACCTTTTAATTACTGTGGTGAAATTTTGTTCATAGACAGAGAGGTATCTAAGTTTTGGTATTTTATGTTTTAGGAGAATTGACCAATTTCATCTAATTTATGAAGTTTGTAGACATAGAGTTATTCATAATATTTATTTATCTTATTAATATCCAATGAGCTCAGTATCTGTAGCAACTCCTTCATTTTTTATATTGGTGATTTGTGCCTTCTCTCATTTTTTTTTTTTTTTTTTTGTTAGCCTGGCTAGAGGTTTACCAATTTGGTTTATCTTCCAAAGAACTAGCTTTTGGTTTCACTGATTTTTTTCCTGATTTCTGTTTTACTTTTTATTACTTCTTCTCCTCTCATTGCTTATGCTTAAATTGGTTTTCTAAATATCTAACTTCCTGAGGTAGAAGTTAGGTTATTGATTTTAAATCTTTCTCTTTTACAATATATGTATTCAATGTTATAAATTTTCCTTAATTACTGCTTTTGCTGCATCTCGCAAATTTCAAAAACATGTATTTTCACTTTATTCAGTTCATAATATTTTAAAATTTATCTCAAAACTCTTGTTTTGGCTTCTGTGTTGTGTAGAAGTGTGTTGTTTAATTTCTAAATATCTGTTATTTACTGTTACTTTCTGTTACTGATTCGAATTTTAAACCCATTGCTATTTCTAAACATACTTTGTGTGATTTCTATTTCTTTTGTATGTGTAAAAGTGTATTTTATGGCCCCAAATGTAGTCTATCTTGGTAAATGTTCTATATGAGCTTGAGATGAATGTATATTCTGTTGTTTCTGAGTGGACTATTCAATAAATGAGAGATCAAGTCGATTGATAATGCTGTTCAGATCAACTACAACTTAACTGATTTTTTTTCTGGCTTGGTCTATTAATTACTAACGGGGAATTAATTCATTACTAATGGGAATATTAATTACTAATGGGTGTTTATTACTAATGGGGGTATAATCTCCAACTATAACAATGAATTTAGATATTTCTCCTTTCAGTTTTTAAATCAAGTATTTTAGTGCTCTCTTTTTAGGTTACATACAACATCAGGATTCTGGGAGAACTATCTTATCGAAGAATTGACCCCTTTACCATTATGTAATGTCCTTTTTATCACCGATGATTATACTTGTTCTAAATTCTGCTTTGTTTAAAATTAATACAACTATTCCAAATTTATTTTGATTAGTGTTAGCACAATATATCTTTTTTACTTATTTACTTTTAACCTATCTGAATTTTCATAATTAGGGCAATTTCTTGTAGACAACATAGTGGGCCTTTTTAAAAATATAACCCATTCTGATAATATTTTTTAATTGGTATATTTTACTTTGACCATATTTAAAGTAATTATTGATATAGTTAAATGAATTATATCATGTTTGTAATGTTTTTAATTCATTGCTTCATTCTTGTTCATTTTATTACTTTGACTTCTCTAGTTTTAATTAAACATTTAATATAATTTTATTTTATCTATATTCTTTTAAAAGATTAGTGGTTTTCATAGAGTTTGCAATATTTTTTAACTAAGTGCATTTTCAAGTAACACTATGTGACTTCATTGCAATGCATGTAATTTATTAATATTTCTAATTTGTCTCTCTCATACCTTTTGGTATTGCTGTTATACACTTATCTATATGCTGTCATCTAATACCTATTATTACTGATTTAAATAGGGATATGTTCTAAATCAGTTAAGAATAAAAATAGTTTCATTTATTTATTTTATTTCTTAATTGTTTGTTTACCAAGAGAAACTTTTCCTGAGGTCAAATGTTCATGTTTCATAGTTCAAGAACACAGGACAGTGACAAACTTCCATGGAATTCAACCCAAAGAAAGTCTTTCCATTCCAAGCTCACCTTGCACTCTGAAAGAGACCAGCCTTCCTCATCCTTCTAAAAATCTTTCCTGGAATTGTGATTTCTGTAGAAATCCGCGCATGCTTGCTTGCTTTGTTCAGCGCACGCAGCGACGGGAAGCTGCGGCCCCCAGGGACGCGAGGACGGCGGGCGCAGGGCGAACCCGCCGGCGCGGCCAGAGGACGCGTGGCCGCGGCTTGGTCAGCGCGGGGGTCGGCGCGGGGGCCGCCTTCTCCTCGACTCCCGCGCCCTTCCCGACCAAGAATGAAAGCAGTTTTAATTTACCTTCATTTATTATTCCTCTGATACGCTTCCTTTTCCGTGTAGACCTGAGTTTCTCCTTCTCACTGACCGTTTGGTAGAGCAGTTCTGGCTGTAAATTCTGCCCGTTTTTGTTTGTCTGAGTCCGTTTGTCCTTTACTTTTCAAGAATAATCCCACTGGAATAGAATTCTATGTTAGTATTTTTCTTCTTTTGCCATCTTAATATTTTACTTCACTCTCTTCGATAGCTTATGATTTTTATTTTTCCCCGAGCTTTATTGAGAAATTAACAAATAAAAATTGTACATATTTAAGGTATTTTGATATAAAATAACACACACACACACACACACACACACACACACACACACACACACACAGGAAAGTGATTACCACCATCAAGCTGATTAACATATCTATCCCCTCACAGAACTACCGCTTTTTTGGTGTGTGGTGGGAACACCTAAAGTCTGCTGTATTAACAAATTTCAAGTGTACAATATATTATTATTCATTATAGTCACCACGGTGTAGATTAGATCTTCAGAATTTACCCCTCCTATAACTGAAAGTTTGTACCCGTGACGAACATCTCCCCAAGTCCCCTGCAGCCCGGCCTCAGGTAATCACCAGCCTGTTCTCTGTTTCTATGAGTTTGACTGTTTTGGATTCCACCTGTAGCTGAGATTATGCTGTACTTTTCTTTCTGTGTCTGGCTTATTGCACAGACTATCACGCCCTCCAGATTCATCCGTGTTGGTGCAAATGGCAAAGTTTCATTTCCTCCAAAGGCTGAATAATATTCATATGTTCATACAACTATTATATAATGTGTATATCTCACATATCACATTTTCTTTTTCTTACCCGTCTATCAACATTTAGGTTGCTTCTGTATTTTAGTTATTGTGAATTGTGCTGCACTGAACATGGGAGTTCCAATATTTTTGATCTCTGATTTTCAGTTCCTTTGATATACAGGGTGGGGGAAAAGTAGGCTTACAGCTGTGGGTGTGCAAAACACAGTGTTTATTTATTATTATTATGTATTAATTATTGTAATATTTTTATACAAACAACTGTAAACTTACTTTTGCCCCACCCTGTATACCCAGAAATGGGATTGCTGGATTGTATGTAGTTCTATATTTAATTTTTTTGAAGAATATCTATACTGTTTTCCACAATGGTTATATTAATTTTCATTCCAACAATGATACACAAATGCTTCCTTTACTGGACACCCTTGCCAACACTTATCTTTAACTTTCTGGTAGTAAACATTCTAACAGGTGTAAGGTGAGATCCCATAGCAGTTTTCATTTGCATTTCCCTGATGATTAGTGATGCTGAGCATTTTTTCATGTACCTGTTTGCCATTCTTATTTCTTCTCTGAAAAAATGCCAATTCAGATCCTTTGCTTATTTTTAATCAGTTATTTATTTACTTATTTATTTATTTTATTATGCTGTTGTTATATATACATTTTTAAAAAAATATATTTTGGATATTAACCTATTATCAAATATATGGTTTACAAATATTTTCTCCATTCTATTGGTTTTTCATTTTGTTGACTTTTTTTCTGTGAAGAAACATTTTGGGTTGATATAGGTTCATTTACTTATTGTTACTATTGCTACCTTTGCTTTTAGTGTGACTTTGGGAAAAAACATCACTAAGACCAAAGACAAGAAGCTTCTCATCTTTGTTTTTTCTTTTAGGTGTTTAATACCTTATAAGTCTTTGATTCACTTCTAGTTGATTTTTGTGCATGGTGTATGATAAGGTTCCAATTTAATTATATTGCATGTAAATATGCATTTTCCCAACATCATTTATTGAAGAGGCTATCCTTTACCCACTGGATATTTTGGAGGTCTTTGTTTAAAATTAGTTGACTATATATGCATGGATTAATTTCTGGGTACTCTATTCTGTTTCATTTGTCTGTGTCTGTATTTATGTCAGTACCATACTCTTTTGATTACTATAACTTTGTAACACAGTTTGAAATAAGGAACTATGATGCCTCCAGCTTTGTTCTTGCTCGAGACTGGCTTAGTTATTCAAGGTCTTTTCAACTAAATTCTATAAGAATTTTAGGACTGTTTTCAATTTTTGTGAAATAGTTCATAGGAATGTTGATGAGAATTTTGTTGATTCATAGATTAGTTTGGATATTATGGAAATTTTAACAATGTTAATTCCATTTATTTGTGCCTTCTTTAGTTTTCTTCATCAGTGTTTTATAGTTTTCAGTGTATAGATTTTTCACCTACTTCATTAAATTTATTGCTAAATGTTTTAATTTTTTGATGCTATTGTAAATGGGATGGTGTTTTAAATTTCCTCAGAGAGTTAATTATTAGTGTATAAAATTGAAACTGATTTTCATATGTTGATTTGGTAGAGTCTTTAGAATTTCCTATATATAAAATCATGCCACCTGCAAAGAGATATGGTTTTCTTTGTGTTATGGTTTCTTTCTTCCTTCCTTCCTTCCTTCCTTCCTTCCTTCCTTCCTTCCTTCCTTCCTTCCTTCCTTCCTTCCTTCCTTCCTTTCTTCCTTCCTTTCTTTCTTCTTGCCTAACTGCTTTGCCTAGGACTTCCAATACTCAGTTGCACTGAAGTGGTGAGAGTGGGCAACGTTGTCTTTTTCCTGAGTAAGAGGAAGGCTTTCAGCTCTCCACCGTGAGCCTCACAGAAGCTGCAGGCTTGTCATGTTTGGCCTCAGTTATGTTCAGGTGCATTTCTTCTATACCTAATATTTCTTGAGAAATTTTACCCTGAAAGAATGTTGAGTTTTGTCAAATACATTTCTGCATTTTTTTTCTTAATGTATGCATGCATTTATCACCATAAACTTTTCTCTTGAAGCGGCTCTTGCTGTGTATTATAGGTTTTGGTATGTTGTGTTTTTATTTCCACCTGTCTCAAAATATTTTTTATTTTACTTTTTTATCTCTTCCTTGACTCATTAATTGTTCAGAACTATGTTCTTTAATTTCTCTATATTTGTGAATATTTCTGCTTCTCCCCATTTTTTGATTTCTTGTTTCATACTGCTATAGTTAAATAGATACTTGCTAAAATTTCAGCCTTTTTAAATTTGCTAAAACTTGTTCTGTAGGCTAATATATGGCTTATCCTGGAGAACATTCCGTGTGTGCTGGAGAGGAATGGGCACTCTGCCGCTGTTGGATGGAATGCTCTGCGTTTGTCTATCAGTTTCATTAGGTCTAAAGTGTGGCTCCAGTCCAGCGTTTCCTTATTATCCTTGGTCGGATAGTCTATTCATTGTAAAAAATGTGGTATTGAAGAGCCCTATTATTATGGTATTGCTGTTTATGTCTTCTTTCCGATCTGTTAATATTTACTTTATTTACTTTAGGTGCTCTGATGTTAGCTGCATGTGTGTTTACAATCGTTACATCCTTTTATGAATTGACTCCATCCTCATTATATCATGACTCTTTGTCTCTTGTTACAATGTCTGACTTAAACTCTATGTTGTCCAGTGTAGGCATAGCTATTGTCACTCTCTCTTCTGTTTTCATTTGCCTGAAATGTCTTTTTCCATCCTTTCACTTTCAGCCTGTGTATTCTTTAATCTGCAGTGACTCTTTTGTTGGTAGCATGCAGTTGGGTGATTTTTAAAAATTCACTTAGTCACTATCTTTAATTGGAGAACTTTATCCACTTGCATTTAATTATTGATAAGTAAGGATTTGTTACTGACATTTTAAAAATTGTTTTCTGGCTATTTGATAGCTCTTTGCTGGGTCCTCACTGTGAAAACCTGTGGGTTCTGGGAGAGGAAGCCCAGGAAACACGGGCCGCCGCCATCTTAACACTGAAGCCCGGGAGCTTTCCCCTTTCATGCTGGTCCACACTCAACTTCCAAAAGTACATCAAAATTGTGAATTTTCCTGTCAGTTAATAATGTGATTTCTTTTCTTTCAGTAAGAAAATATCATCTGCTGTATTTCTTTGGACACCCTTCTTTTCGGATTTGTAAGTTGGTTTATTTATTCACCATTTAGGCAGCTAGTTCTTTGGAAATCCAATTTCATTTACACTTTACGCAAGTAAACTCCTCCTTTTATTTCCAAATGCTTCTATTTTTGAGTGTTTCTTTAGGCTTCCCCCTGAGTTTGTAGTTTTGGTTGTTGTTTTCTTTTTCCAACTGTAAAGTAACGATAGAAATACTCAAGACAGGCAGCATAGTTCTGAAAGAAAATTCATGTAATTTGGAAATTATATAAGATGATGTTATGTAGCGAACATGGAACAAATCTTATGTATTTATCTTTGTATTCCTTAGCACCTCACATGAAAGCCAGGATCTGGAGGTCAACCACTGGTGGAACTGAAGAGATACAATAAACATTTTAAAAGATTGTTTGTTTGTTTGCTTGTTTATTTTTAGAGCAAGGGGAAAAGAAAGAGAAAGAGAGGGAGGGAAACATCGATGTGCAAGAAAAAGATCAATCAGTTGCCTCTCATGCACCCCTTTGCCAGGGACCTGGCCGGCAACCCAGGCACATGCCCTTGACTGAAAATGGAACAAGCAGCCTTTTGGTTTGCAGGATGATGCCCAATCCACCAAGCTACACCAGTCAGGGCTAGATACAATAAATTTAAGCTCAAAAAAATAATATTGCTGGGCTTTAGCCAAATTGCATTAGGAATTAAAATTTAAAAATGCTAGAACTAGAAAGAACTTTGTAGTCTGACATAATTTTTTTAAAAAAAGAACAAGAAGTAGAGCCAAAAGACCTATGCTTGAGTGCTGTCATTTGCTCAGACCAGTTAGTTATTTGTTGAAATGTAGAAAAGTTAGTTTCCCTTACTAGCCCCCATCATTAACATAAGGATGTTATTTTCAACCCAGCCCAGCCTTTCACATTAAGGTTCTGTTAAGAGCGAGTGAGAAAATACTTGAAGTGATTGGCAAACTGTTTAATTGTACACAAATATGAGGTGATATTTTCTACCCCAACTTCTTATCTTATGGATGGAGAATCTGAGGCTCAGTGAGATACACGATCTACCTGAGGCTATAAAGCTTGTAATGTCTGAATGGAGCACCACTATCTACTTCTGCAGCCCTTTAATCAAGCATTACTTTGAAATCCTCAAGAAGCCTAGAATATTTGCTCCAGATTCAGTATTTGAAATTAAAGGCAGGATCTTAGCTTGGAAGTCCCCGAGGAAACTGGAAAAGAGACTCTCTGTAGAGGAGCCCAAGCACATCTGGAGAAATGATTGCCCAGGGCCAGGCCCGAAGGACTTGAACGAGATGAAGGTTATTCCAGTGCTTCAACGGTAAACAACACTATTTACACAGTAAAATAAAACATAAAATATATTAAATACATAAGATGTCAAAATGTACTCCCCCCCACTATGTAATGCTTTTGCAATCTATGTAAAGTACTCTAATGTGATGTTATCCAGCCAGAAAACGAACTTGCAGCTCTTTTCCTCGGGAGTTCCATGGATCACCAGTGCTTGGCCAATGCCGAGGCCCTCAGTGCCGCTGCTCTAGTACTCGTGGTGTCCTGGTGGCCCCTGACACAGTGCTGGGCTCCTCCAGGCCCTGCCTGCGAGGCTACAAGGAGAAAAATTGTTAGTCTGGGCTGTGAACGGTGGTTCTCCAAACTGCGGGAGTGCCTAAGATCTATATTTACAGTTTAAGAAATTTGATGTTTGAAGATAAGAACACCAAAAAATTTTTCTTTCAATTTGCTCTGTCTGTCCCCAAATGCCCAAGTTATACGTAGGAACACGGCTTCAATAAAATGTTGTTAAACCAAAAGACTGCCAATTTGGAATTTTTCATAGTGTGAGGGTATTAAGCTGAAGATACATTACTGAAGATAAATAGGTCTGCTATGATTTTAAGTAATCTAAAGATAAGGATTAAATTTACAGTAATTTAGACAGAAGGGCAAGGAATAATTGGAAAAAGTTTAGAATCCTGGGATCAGAAACAGTCTGTGAACAAGAGAAGCAAGTCATGCAGCTGTTACTTTCTGTTGCATTCAACTCTTTGTAACCCAATGAACTCCTGCTTTCTTACTCACAAGCCTTCAAATCTTCCTCAGAGAATCAGCACTAACTTTAAGGTAAATGGTTTACTACAATGTATGATGTAAAGTTACCTTGGAAATCAATATTTTGAGGGTTACCCAAAGCCCTAAGCTTTAGATGAGTCTCAGGGAGTGGAGTTTCCACTATTTGTCAGAGAGAAGGGAGGATTTTGCTGGAAGTTAGCCTCCCTTTCTCTTTTCAATAATTCAACAAATACACCCATTGGGTATTGGGAACAATATTAAACACTGACAGTCAAGCGAGTGAAGACACCGAGGCGTGGTCTGGACTCGGCCTGAATCCGGTCGTAGTCCTCACTGGGCCCCTGGCTTCTGTGGCAGAGAAGGCGGCAGAGCGGTGCTGGCACCGAGGCGCCACTGTAGCATTTCATTCCGTTGCCTTGAAAACTTGCATAGTCATGAATTTTACAAGGCCAAGGAGACACATGTGACTGAACAACGACAATGATGAGTAAGTGTGAGATAGCTGTAAGTGTGATGATATCACAGTTGCTCTACGAGCTTATTAGAGAGACACGTAAAAGGAATGACATCGCATGAGATTACCAGTGACGTGACAGTTAAAAGACATGATAAAGGGTCAGTCTTGGGACTAAGATACCCTAAAGCTATTCCAAGTGAAAGAACGCGAGAGAAACCACAGAGCGAAGGCGGTGCATGGCGCGTCTGCAGTATCTCGGACCCCAAGCAGTTTGGAGGCATAGGACACCCGGGGTGAGGGGAACGAGTCAGGAGCAGACAGCCGGGAGACTAGGCCGTGAAGGGCCTCTGAGAGGCTGCAGAAAGATACTCGCCTCTGCCCTCGGGAGGAAAGATTTTTAAGGAAGCTAGTGAAAAAATACTCAGTTTGAATTTAGAAATATCACTCCAACAGTGCTGCTGTGTGTTGATTTCCTCCGCCAAAAAATGCTAGAAGAAAGGAGTCAGGCCCCTCCTGCAGTAATGACGGCCGGTCCTGGGAACCGCCCTGCAGGAGCCAGGAAGAACGGGAGGAAGAGTGGCTCGGGTCAGATCTGGGAGGCGGAGTCGCTTGCATCTGCAGATGGATAAATGCAGGGGGTGAGGAAGAGGGTGACTTCTTAGAGAAATTGTGACCGGAGGGTAGGGTTGCAAGTTCAGGTGGAATTTATTGAAATATGTGTGAGCTATTCCCAGCATACGTGTTCGGGAGTCCTGGACTGACTTGATATTCCCAGGTTATAGTTCCTCATCCGCAATAGAAATAACCTCCACTATTACTGCAAGGAATTTTAGGGGACCTAGGCAAAGTCTCGGAATATTTACTATTTTTCAGAAATTTCCACGTGCATGTTGAGTGCCTACACACAAATCTTGCACTCATTAACGAGTCTTTCCTAGTCCCCCCAACTTTACTTTTTGTTTCACTTTGTGTAGCAGGGCAGACACTGCTGTTGGCTAACGCCCCATCTCAAGCAACTCTCTACCCTGTCGCTGCCTCCATGCAGGTGATGGGAAAGATACCCACACAGGTTATCTTTCCTACAGCAGTAGTGGTTGTATGATACAAATCTAGGTGACTGTACAAAAAAAATCTTACGGGTCTTCTTCTTTTTAGTTCATAGGACAATTTCAGTACTGTCCTTTTACCTCATCTTCCTGCCTTGATAAAACATCTGGAGTTGGAACAGTTATCTTAGATTTATGAGAATCCCAGGGGATTGATATTGTTGAGTTGGTAACCAGTTCCAGGGACTCCAGATCTACCCTTTCTGAGGAAAAAACCCTGTCATTTGTTGAAGTCATGTGTTAGGTTTCCTGTTGACCGCAACTGTGTGCTGTTCTAATCAATGAAGAGCTAACACGGAGCTTCAGGTACAACATATCACTTCTAAGACTGAAATATTCAACTCCATACGAGTAACCAAATTCACTCATAAAAAACCCCACCTCCTCAGAAACAGTCCCTCACACTGAGGAATGTATGCAATAAAATGTTTTCCAAATTCACTGATCAGATTCTCTAATTGCCCTAAATAAATAGGTACTAGATATAATGGAATTAAGAAAAGTCAGCTCTAATATCTTAACTGGAAATGTCATGGAACTGGAATAACCTGGGAAACAATGGTGGGGGAAGGGAGGTATTGCACAATGACATCCCTGTCATTATTTATCGAGGTCCACTGAAATGGCCCTATTCTCTGAAAATTACTTTATTTTAAAGAGAAAAGAAAATCAAACCTTAACAACTTCTGGTCAATTATTTAAGTCCCGGTCGCTGGTCTAATGCAAGTAGGAGCTGGGTGCTCCCTTAAAAGGTGACCTTAGAATGTGCGTGTATCAGTTGTCTTTGTCACAATGATGTTGCATAATAAATTATCCTAAAACATGTTGGCTTAAAACAATGCTCATGATTTCCTGTGAGCCTACAGGTGAGGTTGGCAGTGTGCCTAGCTGCACCGGCGCTCCCCCGGGTGTCTGCGGTCAGCTGCAGACCAGCCAGGCAGCTATGCTCCCCGCGGCCGGGATTTCTCACGGCTCTGAGACTTTTGCTGGGCAGCTAGGCTGACGTAGCTCTGTTTCATGTGGTTTCACCCTCCAACAAGTGGTCTTAAATGTGTTCTCTTGCGGAGGCAGAGGACCAAGAGAAAAAGTGGAAGTGTACAAGGTCGCTTGGGGCCTACGGTAGGAACTGGCTTAGTGTCCCTTCCATCACATTCTACGGGTCAAAGCAAGTCATGAGTCCACGCCTAGATGCAAGGGGTGTCCCAGCAAAGAGCCCTCGTGGCCGGAGGAGCTGTACCCTTATACTGCAAAGGATGTGGGGACAGGAAGGGGTGGTCGAGAATGAGGCTATTTTTTTAATCAATATACTTTGCAATTACACATCTGAATGGGAGGTTGAATTAAATGACATTTAAAGCTCCCTAGAGTTAAAGAAATGTAAACTTGAAAGGAATTCTCAACTCTTTTGTGCCAGGATACTGTTCCATGAAAGATTTTTACCCTCTGATGCCTTTAATAAAAGTAATTGTTGATTTTAATACTTCAGGAGATATGTCTAGGTGCATCAGCTCGGTGCGCTGAATAGCAGGCGCCAAGAGGGAGTTATATATGTAAGAGATTCACAGGAAGTGCCTGTGAAGGCGGGGACAGCTTTCAGACTGTGAGGCCAATTAGACACCTGTGCAAAGAAAGAGGGAAGGAGGGATTGGTAGGGAGAACCTCAGACCTCAGTGCAGTGCTGGGAGGTTTTAGCCATGCCAATATATAAGAATAACCTCATTCAATTATCTCTGATGTGCCCAGTTACAGTCTGGGAGCAGCCTACGTGACGTGCGGCTTGGTGGGGCATGCAGACGTATGTCAGAACATGCCAGGGGGAGGTTATCGGTCACCTGCGCTCTCTACATCAGGCTCTCTTGAGAGGAGATCTGAGTGGAGTGGGCCCACCCCATCTACCATTAAAAGAAAGTATAAAATATAGTAAGTGTTCAAAAACTTTTGAGGCCAAATTATTTCTGGGTTGGTCATATTAATGTAATCAGACCCAAGGCACTAGGCTCCTGCAATGGGCACCGGAATTGTCTATGGAGGGCATCACTCAAACGCAGCAAATGCTCCTCTTATTGGTTAGGGATGGAACTAAGCACCTCTCCAAGCAGGCTCTCTCACTCTCCGCATCCCACGCACACCCCGTCTTCCTGTGACCTACGCAGTGCTCTCCGCAGGGCCCTCGTCCGTTGTCCTTTTGCCAAACACCCTTCCTTCAGGTTGAGACTGAGTCCCCGGATGCGTGATCACTCTTGCAACAACACGGTCCCTCCAGACACCTGAGGAATGTTATCACCACACCTCTGTTTACCACTCAATGCATCTGCTCTAACCGTATTAGCTAGGTTGCCATGTCATTTAAAATTTAGGTTATTTGACAGCAGAGACTATAATTTTTACTTATTTTTTCTGTAAATAATTTAAAAATTTTTTCACTTACAGTTTGCATTCAATAGTATCTGTGTTAGTTTCAGATGTACAGCACAGTGACTAGAAAACCATGTACTTTACAGTGCGGGTTCCCCAGATGTTTCAAGTACCCGCCTGGCCCGCTACGTGGTTATCATGATGTTATTGCCTATGTTCCTTAGGCTGCAGTTTCCATCTCTGGGAACGATCTTTCAGATCACCAACTTTTGTAATTTCTCTCTTCCTGTTGTGTTGAGTACTGTGGAGAGAGAAAAGGGAATTGGGTGCAAAGGCAGCCTGCTTTAAAGACATGCTCCACTAAAACAGTAAATGTATGTGCTGCAGGGATAGAACAGTAAACACTGTATGTCACAAAAGAAATTCCCAATCTTCAGACTTTGCTTATCTGCAGATACAGTGTGTGCCCCGCTTTCAGCCACAGGGAGACTCCACGGGGTGTATCGGTGGGGCTTTGGAAATCGGTAAGTCTCCCTCCCGCAGGGTTTCTGATTCCCACGCCCCTGTCCCTTCTATCTCAGATTTGTGACAATGTTCTGTCCTCCTCCTCATCGCATTGGCCGGACTGTTCCCGCAGCCGCCTAGTGGCTTCCCTGACCCTGCTCCAGCCCATCCTTTACCTGCATCCCGGGTCAGTTTATAAAATCATAAACAGAAATGTCATCTCACAGTGTGAAACACTCGTTGATTAGAAATATGAAAACATTCTAATTCCAGATATTCTGCATGTAATTTTCTTTCTCTTGGAAACTTTCAGCGTTTTCTTCATGTATTATATTTTAACTCAGCGATCCTTTTAAATCTAGAAACTCGTTTTTGCATCTGTGGAAACTATTGAATGAATGCCTTTTTAAGAGTCTTCTTCATTTTCTTTGTTTTTAAATTCTTCTAGGTTGTGCCTCTAGTTTTCTTATATTTTCATCTTACAATATTTTCACTGAGATATAGATTTACTACAATGGTAGTCTCCAAACTTGCTTATGAGAATTATGGTTTTAAATGCACTTAATCCCAGGGTCTATTCCAGCAATTTTCAACTTTTTTCATCTCATGGCACATATAAACTAATTACTAAAATTCTGTGGCATACCAAAAAATATATTTTTGCCAATCTGACAAAAAAAAAAAAGGTATAATGTTGATTCATTCACACCAAATGGCTATTGTTGTGTTGGCTGTTGTCTTGTTTTTATTTGACAATCGAAGAGAAAAGAGGTCAGTATCCCTGACTAAATAGTCCAGTATTGCAGATTTTAAAACTTCTTGTGTCACATGGGTTGAAAATCATTGGTCTGTTCTTACATATTTAACCTTTCAGTTAAGTGACAAACTACGGTAAGTTTTAATTTTTTTCTCTTGCTCTCTCTTCAGTAGTTACAATGTCTCATCTTGAACTGACGGACTTTCTAAGAGTTTGACTTAAAAATTCACCAAGAAATATGTTCACATCATCTTTTTCTCTAAAGCAGTGAAACAAATTGGGTTGTTAAAAGTGAGGGTAAAGTGCAATGTAATATAAATTTAGAAAGTGGGTCAGGTCCTACTTCTGTGTCAGGGATAAAAAATGAATTTAAGATTCAGAAAGGGAATAGTCGGTAATTGACACAAAGAGAGAAGTCCCTGAAGTGAAAGTCATTTTTCGTTCTGTTATGGAATTCAGGAACTCTAATCAGCAGATAAACTCCAGGGAAGGTAAGGAACTCTGGTTTGTTCACTGTTGAATTTACAAAGCATAACGAGATTTTTTGGAGTATAGTCAGTAAGAGAATAAAAGAGCGAGGCAGGCAAGGAGCCCAGTGGTCCGGCAGCGCGGGGCAGTGGGAAACCCTCTGGGTTAGAGGTTGAGTTTGATTCTGGTTCAGCACTTGTGACCAAGGCTCAGACAGCTACAGTGTCTGCCTGTGGCCCAGGATGCATCATAAAATGTGAAAATAAAATAAGATCTGTGACATCTTTGAGGAGTGCATATTTTATGGAAAATGAACAGTTATCGTGACTGACAAACTATTTCAATTTACCATAAGATCAGTAATACAGAAATGATGATTACACTCTTTTTATTTATCTTTTTTCCTGATTAGGAAACTCACCAAATGAAAGTGAAAGATCTGAATTAGATTAGAAGCATGTGAATGTGGGTCCACCAAACATAACAAATTTAGCTGAGAGTTTATGAGGACCTGCTCTACATGGAGGGAAACTGATGTCTTCAAAGGTTGCAGTGACTTTTCCAAGAGTAGAGGGTAAACTATATAATGAATTTCACAAATTGAAACATTAGTATCTTATTCTTTGTGTTCTCAATGGTCTATGATGATATAGAGATAATCTTACCTGAGGCAGAAATGGGTAGTGTTATGAGCTCTGAAGATCATTTCTTGAAATTACTCAGAAATAGAAGAAGGGTTGTTAGCAAATGCGAAGTATTATTAGGAGGGGTGTAAAGGTTTTCCTTATGCACTGATGTCCACTTGGCTGTCATCATTAAACCCTGTGTGGCCGCTGACAAGTAGGTTGGTTCTCTAGTAGACCTAGGTTAATCGTTCCTTTCTGACCCATTCCCCAAGTGGGGGAGGAGATATTTAGAATACTCGAGCATTTTTGATCTCTATGTGTCTTTCCACTAACTGCTCCCTCTGGAAAATGTTCTTCTTTACCCTTCACCCAATCTTTGCAACTTGAAAACTCAGCGCAAGTACCATTCCTCACATAGGTCTTTAATAATCTGTTCTTTTGGATTTAAACGCAAGTCTCTATGTTTCTACCCACCGCTGGCATAGTAAGTTATTTATTACACTCTCTGAAAATTGTGGGTTGTTAGCCTGGGTCTTCCCATGGACTGTGTAGATGTAAGGGCAGGGTCTTACATCATTGTTTTCCTGGTTCCCAGCACAGTACTTGCTATGCTAGTTATTCTTACTAAAATAATGAAATAAAATGAAAGAGCATGGGATTTATTATAATTGGAAGGCCTGATTTTGAGCCCCAGATCAGCTCCCTTCTGGGGAAATCAATTAACCTCCCAAGTTTTTAGTTTTCTCAGTTTTCAGATGGGGATAATAATAACTTTGTTACATGATTATTGAGATGTAAAGGTGAGATCATGTAAAACTACTCCATAAGCAGAAAAAAGCTATACAAATATCACCATCGTTTTTGTTCTATGAAAGGAAAAACGTGTTAGAAATTGATCTCATTATACCAGACAAATGCTGATATCAAATACCCGTGTATTTTTAAAATTTGAAAATCCCTCTAAAACTGCATGAAGAAACACAGAAATACAGAACCTCTATGGCCAACGCTGAGGGAGAAGGGCGTGCTGGGTGCCGGAAGTAGAGGGGCAGGGCCAGAGCAGAGTTCACCTGCAGCGGGTGCCGCCGAAGGGGGCAGGAGACAGAAAAGACACACGTGTATAGCTTAGTGTAGCAATGTTTAGATGAGTAATTAGAGAATACACTCCTACAAAATTCAGGAGTAAAGACATTCTTATTCAGAAATCATGAATACACGTCACATTGTCTCAAAGCTAACATTTATAGAAAAACTGATTTTGATGGTTTCCCTTACTTTTGGTTGTAGATTAAAAACACCCAGCAACTTTTGGAAAAGATGAAATAAATTATGTGTGTGGATTGTCCTTTCCTTTGTAATAGAATTATTTGTCAATCTTCATTTCGGTGGCAAGAAGCGCTGACTAAAAGCCATTGGATATGTATGTATTCAGAAAGTCTGAAAGTAATTCCCAAATAGAGGTAAAGGAGGAAGAGGAGGGGGAGGGGGAGGAGAATTATTTATATAAAAAGCCAAGCCAGGACCTCTGCTTTTGAGTAAGATGGAGAATTTTATAACAGACCAATGTGCTCACTGGAAAATATTCCCACTAAAATACACTAGAAAGTCAGATAAAATAGAATTTTAAAAATATGTAATAAGTGTCAGAGAACCACCAAACTACAAGGAATGAAGAGTAGAATCTGATGGAAGGAAACTTCTGGGCGGTAAAATCAGGATGCTCCAGTCCCTCTGTGGACGTCTTCCTGTCCTGGGCCTGGGTGGAGCGGCCGGGCCAGGCCGGCTGCGAACTGCGTGGGGGTTAGACTCTGCCGCGGTGACTGTGGAGGTCGCGAGGGGCCTGAGCGACAGATTTGAAGATAGGGAAGTCCTCAAACAGACGGCTGATTTCCCCTTTAATGTCTTTGGCCAACTACATACAAATCTGTCAAAGACAGGAGGCAAAAGAATAAGCCCAAATTCCATAAAAGCTGAGTGGAATTTTCCACAGCCTCCTGCTACTTAGAAAACAAATGCCAGGACTGGGAGCCTGAAGGCAAGAGATGAGACCTGACCACTCCCTAAGGAGCGGTGAACGGACGTGGATGCTGAGCTCCAACTCCTTCCCCCGGAAGGCGCAGGCGGGTCCGGGTGCAGCTGTAATCGAAGAACCCAGGCCTGACCTCCAGGAAAGGGCCAGAGCTGCAGACAGGGAACCCAGCGGAGCTTTTGTCCTTCACTCAGAACTGGGCGCAATAAAATTAGAAACTTGAGGGACTTTGAGCACAGCTGGCCTCCTCCTCAAGAGCATTGCCACGTTGCGGTGCTGTGTGGGAAGGGAAGCTAAAGGGCTCGGCTGAGAACCTCTGCAAGTCGGAGCAGAAGTTCCTGCAGTTTTGCGTTGCTGAGGAGACAAGGAATCACAATGGCGTTACCTGAAAGCACTGCAGGGCCACGGCCTAGGCACAGGCCCAGTGAAGAACTGGCCAGGGCCTGAGCGGAACTGCCCCTCAGTGCTGGTCGGGCAGCCTGGCCGGAGGGGTCGCTCTCGTTCTAGCCATTAGGCAAAGGGAAGAGCGGTACCTCTTGTGGAAGATAAAATAAATTGAGCCCTCTACAGATTTTTACCTCAATTTTTGGCATTCAGTAAAGACTTACAACGCGTGTGAAGGGATTAGAATATAGGGAAAAACCCCGAGACTCAAAATTAACAGTAGAAGCAAGCCAGCAAGTAGCCCAGACATAGGAGTTAGCAGACAAGCTCTTTAAAATAAATGTGATTATTCTTGATTTGTTCCAGGAAATACAGGAAAACAGGGAAAATAGAAAGAATGTAGAACTTCAATATAAAACTGGCATAAGTTTAGAAAATCAAATGGACAGTACTGAACTGAAAATGTGCATCTCTGAATTGACAATTTTAATGCAAACAACATACCAGAAGACAGAAGAGTAAGGACAGTCAACAGGAAATATGCAAAATGAAACACAGAGAGAACAATGAGTTAAAAAAATAAGAGTGCAAGAGACACATGGGTCATGCTCAAAAAGTATTATATATACATAATTAGAATTCAAGAGGGAGAAAAGAATATGGAAAACAAGCCATTTCTAAAGAAATAATAGCTGAAAAATTTACAACAGTGATTTTAAAAAATCAGCTCATGGCCTCAGGTAGCTCAAGAAAAGCTAGTTTGCTACATATAAATTTAAAAATATCTAGGTACATCATGGCCAAATTGTTGAAAACCAAAGAGAAAGGAAATTTTAACAGAAGTTACAAAAAAGGCACATTACTTTTGAAAGATCAACTGACCGCTCACTTTCCTACAGAACTGATGGAAGTCAGGACAAAATGTAATGATATCTTCAAAGTGCTGAAATACAAATAACCAGCAATCTCAAATTCTATACCCAACAAATATATTTTCAAAGATGAAGGTAAAAATAAGGACACATTCAGAAGAAAACTGAGTAAATTCATCACCAACAAGCCTATATTTTGAAAAATACGAGAGAGTTCTACAGGAAGAATTAATGATTTCAATAAAAATGTGAAAGTGCATGAAAGAACAAAAAGCATTGAAAAAGTAAACATGTGGCTAAGTGTAAAGAAATATTAACTGTAGAAAAATACTTATAATGTCTGAAGGATTTAAAATATATGTAGAATTAAAATGTGTGACAAAAATAACATGAGAATCATGGGGGATGAATGGAGTTAAATTGTTGTAAGTTCTAGCATTATTGGGAAGTGGTAAAAGTAATACGCTATTTTGTACTAACTCAAGCATGTCTGATACAATATATGGAGTCCCCATTTGGCTTATTTGCCTCCATGTCATGAGACATTTCCCCATATTTACCAGAATAAGTGTAACTGAACAAATGAAGTTTTCGGCTGCCTGCCGAAACGAGAGCCGAACTCCTGCGGCAGGTGCTGGTGCAAAAGAAAAGAGGTTTTATTCGGGTACCACGTGACCTGGGAGAAGGGCAGACTCCCATCTCAAAGACCATCTCATCGTCCTGCTCAAGCCCGCCATTCCTAATAGTGACGGGGACGGGAGGGCTTTTTCCTGTCCAGTTGCCTTGCTAGCACTTGGCGTGTTTGGGGTGCTCTCCATCCATAGCTCCAGCTCTCAGCGCGCTCAGTGTAGGACCCCTCCCCTGTGCCAAGGCGTCCAGTGAGCGAGACTCCCCAGCAGCCAACTGACTGTGTAGGTAACAGGAGGACACACTTCACCTCCTCCCAGTTTGTCGTGATGGCTCTGTCCCGGAGGCTGGGAAGTCTGACCCGGGTGCCCGCCGGGCTGGCTTTATTCTGAGGCTCCTTCTCTGGGCTTCTGGCGGCCGTCGTCCCGCTGTGGCCCTGACCCCCTCCTGGTGCCTGTCCTGGGCCAGAGCGCGAGGTCTCCGGCGCCTCCTCTCACAGGCGCGCTCGCCCCAGCCCGGCACACCCCCCTCGCACGGCCTCATCGAACCTGGTGACCTCCCGAGGGCCCGTCTCCAAGTACCATCACAGGAGGAGACAAGGCTTCCGATGAACTTTGAGAAGACATAACATTCAGTCATTGTTCAGGAGAAAGAAGTGACTGAAAAAGAAGTGACTATGATTTTGAAACTGGTCACTAGTTATGTTGTTGGGAACAATGTAAAAATACAACAATGTATATGGAGTAACCACTGTATCTATACACTTAAAACCTGTGTCTATTTTGGTGAATATGTTACGGTTAAAAAAAAAAACAACGAATTGCTCAGGAAACTACACGATGTCCTTCCTGTATGCATTGTAACTTCATGGATAACTGCTTCTTTTCAGGTTTAGGAAAAGTGCCGAGACAAATCAATTTCAACTTTGAATCCCTCTCCCCATCTAAGAAGCTTTATTTTGCATTCTCAAAAACTGATCAAACCTCGCAGATATCTAGCCTTATTTGGAACATGATTAGTAAAAATTCAACATAAGCAATAAATCTATAAACAGATAACAATTTTAAAAATTAAAAAAGCATACCGGACTTCGCAGAAACTAACTTCTGGGCAGCCTTCCTGCAAAATCCTGGGTCATTCTCTTTTATGCCCTGAACCTCCATAGTGTGTCCCCATTACTGGGGGGAGAGGTACTGTGGAGCCAGGCAAACCGGACTGGGGTCCTGCCATTTCTGCAAAGTGATGCCCTTCCTGTAAAATTTTAAGTAGCTACTGCCTTTATCGTCCGGTTAGGGGGAAAACCATGAGTACTGTAAATGATACTTGACCCCTTTCATGGACATATGAAAGAAAAATGGAAAGAAACAGACTGCTAACCAAGTGATTTTTTTTTACACTGCAATCCTCATAAAAACTTGCAACTTTCCTTTTTCTCCCAAAGGCACGAGCTAAGAAGTGATGGTAGGGAATAAGCCTTCACCCCCATAAACCCTGGCCTGGGGCTATAGAAATGTGTCCTATTTTGTAGATGAAACATGCCCTGTTAGAATGATACTGTGTTTATGTTGTCCCGCTTTTCAAACTGTTATTTATAAGCTTTGTAACAAAGCCTGCTAAGTAAGTCTTCCTTCTTGGAATTAAAACATAATGCACCAGGAGAGGCAATTTTTCTTTTTCTTTATGGTTTTGGTCCATGAGTTTAAAATAACTCAGTTATTAATCACTAATCAGATTTTCTAGATTGCCAAGTAAATATTTACCATGGTGTAAATCCTGTATGATGTGCAGATTCCCATCATCTTTCGGGATTATAAAATAATGAACCATCATTAATATCTGCTGGACTTCATTGCTCTACCTCTTGAGCTGCCTGTGATGGCTCGCTACAGTCAGCTTAGCTCTCTGAAATCATTCTCTTTTCACCAGCTGCCCAGCTCCTGCCTCATCATTGACCCCTGGAGAGCCTCTAAAGCTATCTAGTTGGCTCTGTTATTGCCCCTTCTCGGTCAGGGGCCCAAACCAACGTCCTTCTGCCAAGTGCCATTCACATCGATGGCATGAGACTGAGTTCAGTAAAGCTGAAATTTTATTCTCTGATCAAGGAATGGAGAAGGGCAACCGCACACTCTCATGGAAGCTTCTTCCCGACTGGGAGGAGCCTCCTGTATTTATAGGCTGTGGAGTGGGAAGATTAAATTCCTTCAGGCGTGTGTAGTTATTCTTCCCTTGTACTCAGCCCTTTGAGAGAGGTCCTCTTGGCACAGGATGCCCCACTGCCCTTGGGTTATGAGCTGGGCGCCTTGGTCTTTGTGGTGTGGAATTTGTTTCAGTTCCTACAAGCAAGCATAGCTCATGACATAGTTTAGGTATTGAGAAACATTAGGGTCTTTTGGATGACAGCCTGGTGACAGTTTTAATTTGCTTTCCTCTACCCTTGGTTCTTCTTTTCCTCCTCTAACCCCACTTCCAGGTCTATCTGCAGAAAATGCATGTCTGAGCGTGCAACTCTCCTAGTTAAAATCCCTGTGAGTTCAGCTTGGAGCCTAAGACCCTTCATCGCTGGGACTTTGCCCAATTTCCCAGCTGAATGGCCTTAGCCAGTTCATCATCGTCTCTGCATCTTGGTTCCCTCTTTTGCAAACCTGGGATAATGAAGTTCCTACCTCACTGGAGAGGATGAGATAAGATAAGATAAAACATTGAACAGACTTCGATCAGTGCCTCGCATGGAGAAAGTGAGCAAGACACTGGCTGTATTATTGTTGTTCTTACTTCCTACTACTTCCCCCACACCACCCCTTCCAGTCTTACTGAACCTCACTGCTTGCCCAGTCAAATGTGCCTCTTTTGCCCTTTCTGGAGTGGCTCAGTGGGTTGAATGCTCACCTGAGAACCAAAGGGTCACCAGTTCGATTCCCCATCAGGACACATGCCTGGGTTGCAGGCTGGTCCCCAGTAGGGAGCATGGGAGAGGCAACCACACATTGATGTTTCTCTCCCTTTCTCCCTCCCTTTCCCTCTAAAAGTAAATAAATAAAATATTTTTTAAAAAATGTGCCTCTGTCATTCTCCTGCACAAACCTCCCAATAACTATGAGTATTTACCAGATACAATTCAGACACCAATTCCAATATGCTTTTTTTTTTTCTTTAACACATCAACAATGAACTCAGTTCTCCAAGGGAATGACTGGGTGTCCCACAAATTTGCCTTGACTCTGACACTATCGACCTGGAGAGAGCACGGGAGCTGCAGGTGAAACAAGGACTGACTCCCTCAGCACAGCCTCCACTTCAGCTTCTGGCCTCGGGTCCAGGCTGTGAACTATGCTTCTAATCTATTGGCTATAACTCAGAGGCTCCCAAGCCCTCTTTCTGGGTTCAATTTATTACAGTAGGTGTTGGTTATTAACAAAAGACGGAAGCAAATGGAATCCGACATTAAGCCTGATTAAGTCCAGGGATGGCCACATTGCCCTGCCCAGGGGATTAACTTCCCCTGAGTAAGGAGGGGAGCACCAGCTTCCCAGGTTCCTCAGGGAACAGCTGGCGCCTTGCCATAGACTGACTACCAGGTGGAGGGTGAACCAACGAAGAGGAAATTCCTCTGCTGAGACATGCGCAGTGGAAGCCAGATGGCAAGCCAGACTGTGAGACATGTACAGTCGGAGCCAAAATGGCACCCATGAAGCGGAGCAGTCTAGCCTCAGAAAACCTGGGGAAAGGGTGAGGTAGGATAAGGGCTTGGAACCTCAGCAGATCCGGGAAAGGAATTGGTTCGGGAGAGGGCCCAGCACAAGCCCATGAAAATTAAGAAACCTGCTTAGTTTGAGAGAAATGTACCCTTTCCAAACCCAAGGAGATACAACCACAGCTGAACGAAGGCCCAGGGCTCGTTCCCTTGCAGGCGCTCTCTGTCCACAGCAGCCACGCGGCCTCGCGGCAGATGGGCCCGAGCGCAGTGCCAGTCGCGGCCCAGGTGACATCGAGGCTTGGTGGCAGATGTGCAGAAGGGGGAATGAGACACAGAGAAGTCCCACATTTCTGGGTCCAGGCTTCCTGGACCTGACAGGCGGGCGTGGGCCTGGGGCCCTGAGGCTGGACTTGGTCCGCAGCAAGCCCGGCCGAGCGCCTGTCGGGCAAGACGCTGGGCGTCTGGGGCAATACCTGTGTTTTCACTGCAACAAATCTGGACTCTGTTGCTCCCATCCTTTCAAGGGTGAGTCCCTGAAATGCTTTTCTTATGACTGTGGGAGAAACCTATTTCCATTGGCAAATTGATTTGTAAGAATGGCTCATTGAACTTACAACAATTAGTTTAACTCACTAGATTACTGGTTTTATTACAAAGGATATTAAAGGCAACAGCCAGATAAAGAGGTATATATGGCCAGGTCTCGGAGGGGCGGGGGTGGTTCATAGCACAGGGACTTCTATCCCTGTGGAGTTGGGGTGCATCATCCTCCCAGTATATTGGTGTGTTCACCAACCCAGAAACTCTCTGAACCCTTTCCTTTTAGGTTTTTCGGGGGGCTCCATTCCATAGGCACAACTGCTTACGTCTTTGGAGATTGATTCAGACCTGTCCCCCCTCCAGAGGCCAGAGGAACAAGACTGGAAGTTTCAGCTTCCAAACACCTGGTTGGCTCCCCTGGCAAGGAGTACCCCTCCTCTGGAGTTTTCTAAAAGTTGCCTCATTAACAGAACAAAAGATACCTTTCTGGCTCTCCTTTCAGGAAATCCCAAGTGTTTAAGGAGCTCCATGCCAGGAGTTGGGATGAAGACTAAATGTATATTTCTTACTATAAACCACAATATCTCACCTGGCTAACTTCTTTCAGCTTTAGCTAAAAGACAATCTGCTCCAGCGACGCTATGCAAAACCTTATTCTATGGCTCATGTCTTTCACCCAGTGTCCTTTGTCTTTTCTGCACTATTCCTCACGTGCCTGCAGATTCTTAGACAAGACAATCAAGGCCTGTTATTGAAGGCAGGCTCACAGAATTGTAGTTGACATGTTTTATTACGTGTGATTCTGACAGTAATTGGATCCAGTTTTGAATGTCTTTACAAAGTTTTTATATTTATTTTGGCTTCAAGCTAGTCTATATTTGGCATCCTTTTAGGCGCACACAATATTCGAGAACGGTTCTTTCTCCACAGTTTGAGAGAGCTTTACTCCCTCGTCACTGCCTGGGAGACACTGCCAAGCACACTCTAGGAAGGAGGCCCGTTCCGCTGGGACCCTGACAGAGCGACAGGAACGCCGTCAGTCTTCGGTTTCTATGACGCGTAGCTGCGAGCCACGCCTCAGTATTTACACGAGGCGCTCTCTCCTAGGGTTTGCAGGGGAACGTCTGAAATGACCACAGCAGGGTGTGAGATGCATCTGAAGTTGTCCCTGGGTAACCTGACAGTGACAACGCCACACATCTTCAGTGAGGCCCGGAGCTCCTGGCATTTTTAAATCATTGCATAAAAACAAGCAAGTTTAATTACTGCAGATGCAATAAATCAGGAGATCTCATTGGAAATGCGGGCATGCCAGACAGCCTTAACTGCCGTAGTCTCAGCCATCTGCCTGTGAGGGCAATTTGTTTTAGCTTCTGAAGGAACAGACTGAACTGTCTAACGGGGGCGGGGAGGCGGACCCAAGACAGAGACCCTCAATGCCTGCCCGCGCTCAGCCTGGAAGAGGGCAGCCTGGGAAGAGGTGATGAGGTCGCAGGCCAAGTCTTCAGGTCTTGGACGCCCGCTCTGACCCTCCTCATCTTTACCCAACCCTAGTTTCCAGGCACTAGCACCTTTTGTTACCAGAGGAAATAGGTTCTTCAGTCGTGTTGCAGGAAGGAATATTCAGGGACCCTCGCACATGAGTTTTAAGCGATGTGGGCAAAATTTATCAGGGCGAGAGGCGACCGTACGTTCCCAGAGCGGCAGAGAATGGGCAGGCCGGAGGGCAGCGGCTGCTCCGGGTCCCGGCTCGGCTCCGAGAGCAGGCTTCCGTTCCCAGCACCCGGCTTCCTTACTGGCTGTTCCCAGGCTTGTGTTTGTGCCCTCCCCCATCCAACCTCTCTCCTGAATATTCTGGAATACATTGTGCTTGTTCCCTTCCCCTCTGCAATCTCCTTTTGTCCAAATTTTCCCAGGCCAGTGTCCTCCCCCTTTTCAGGTCACCCCTGTGGCTCCATCTGCGTCTGCCTCATCGTTCACGTCATCATGTAGCTTCGACCGCATGTGCCCTTAGTGAAAGGAGCTCCTTTGGCGTTTTCCCCTCCCCCAGCCGTTAGTCGGCAGGCTCCCCAGGGGACCGAAATGCTGTCCCTCCTGCCCACTTTGAGGTTTTTGTCTCTTTGGCAGAATGATGTCAGTTACTCCCTGGGGTGACTAAAATGCTGTGTTTTTCCTCCTTCATCAGGCTGAAGTGCTTAATCAGATGCCTGGTTCCATGAGCTCCCTCCTCTTTTGTTCATATCTAACCAACTGCCTAGCCTAACATTCCCCCTTCAAGGACCCTGGGCTCCTGTAATCTCACAAGGGTAAATGGTTGAAGGTCTCACGTTTGGTGGCTCCTTCCAGCTGTTAGGAGCACAGTCCTGCCTGTCCCGTGGCCCAGAGAGTTTCGCTCTCTGCCAAAGGGAGAGGGAGCCAGGACAGGAGGGCAGCCTTTATGCAGGGGGGAAAGATTTTGTAAATTCAGGGTTAGTCTGTTTCTGTCCTTGGAAGGTGGCCGTGTCTAGAGGATGGCACTGCTGGACAAGTTGGTGTCCTCGTTGTAGGGTCATCTGCCGCATGACACCTTCTAGAAGGACGGCTTTGATTTTGCTGGTTGTGGATTCCAGCCTTTCTCTTCTCAAGAAGAAACCCCAAGTCTTTGAGGCGTTAGCAATCATAGGTGTGTTCATGGATGCACCTTCTGCATCCCTGGGATTTTCTAGGGAATACTGAGAAGAAAAAGTTTAATTCTAGACAGGTGGACCCAGTTAGTGGTTCCTTGGAGTTTCACAGCTGCAAGGGAGGTGAGGAGGACTGGACAGGGACCTTTCCATTTGGGTTGTAATTGGTCCATGGGAGAGCCTTCCTTCCTGGTTTTGAGAAGGACCACGTTGCATGAGCTGATTTGAGGGGGGACAGGGCTCTGGTCGGGCATAGGCAGAATCCTGTCACCGTCCCCGGTCAGGGCCTTTTTGTACCTGCCCTGGTTAGTTAGGTATTTAACAAGTTCCTGAGTTTCAGTGTCTAACAGGAAGTCAGAGGTTAGGAAGGCCTACCCCGTAACGCCTCTAAGGGGCTGAGGTTAAGGTTAGCCTTGGGGGCTGCTTTTAGTCTAAGAAGAACTACAGGTCAGGGTTTTACCCAGGTCTCTGAGATCTCTTGACACAGTTTGGTCAAAGTTTGCTTGAGGGTCTGACTGGCTCCTTCAACCTTTCCTGAGGATTGGGGTCTTCAGCGCGTGTGGTGATGATATCATACGCCTAAACCAGGGGGCACTTGCTGGGTAATTTTAGAAACAAAGGATGGGCCATTATCACTTTGTAGGGACCTAGGAAGTCCAAATCGGAGAACGATTTCTCTTAGTAGGAACGTGGCAACCCCCTGGGCCTTTTCTGTGCTAGCAGGGTAGGCTTCTACCCAATCCATGAAGGTGTCGATAAACAAGGATTTGTTTTCGTCAGAAGGTGGCATCTGAGTGAAGTCTACCTGCCCATCTTCTTCCGGGTACTTTCCCCATCTTTGGATGGGCGTTAGAAGGGGAGAGGGTCGGATTCCCCCTCCCAGGGTACCAGTCATGAGTTGCAAGCCTCCCTGGCTTCCCGGATAGTCTGGCGGAGCCCAAGTCCTGTCAAGATTCTATAAACTAGTGAGGTCATTGGACCTCTGCCTAAATGAGAGAAACCATGAGGGCCCTTAATGATTTTTCATTGAGAGGTCTGAGGAAAGAGTGAATGGATTTAATTTCCACCATCCCCCGGAATGTGGCTGATAACCCTTGTTGTTGAGCGCAGTCATTTTCCTTTTTTGTGTATTGTGGCCTTTGCTGGGGGGCAGGTTTCTGTGGAACCAGGCCAGCCTGTATTGGGACTAATGGTAAGACAGCCCTTTGGCAGAGGTTGTCCGTGAGGTTATTTCCTTTATTAATAATATCTGTGTCTTCCTTTGGATGCCCTCTGCAATGAATTAGAGCCACCTCCGCAGGTTCTCATGCTGTTCGTAGAAAGGCGAGCCTTCCCTGCTGGTGTTGGATGGGAGTTCTTTGCTGTTAAGAGTCCCCGCTTTTCATGTTGCTGCAGGGGCATGTGAAAGGGGGAGGCATATTTAGAATCTTTGGGAATATTGACCCTTTGTCCCTCCCCTAACTGTAAGGCTCCAGGTGGGGCCATGAGCTCAGCCTTCAGGGTCCAGGAGACAATGTCCGGGCTTCTGTGACCTGATTAAAGTCCGCTAGGACTACGGCGCATCTGGCTCTCTTCCCTCCTTCCTTTATAAAACTACTGCCATCAGCGAACCGTACTGTATCTGGATTGCCTAGTCGCTGGTCTTTTAGGCCAGGTCTGCCTGAATAAACTTGTTCCATTACCTCTACACAGCAATGTGAAGTTCTTCCTCTCCCCTCCGTAGGCAGGAGGTGGCTGGGTTAAGAGTTGGGCAGACTTTGAGAGCCAGGTCAGGGGAGCTGAAAAGCAGGGCCTGATATCTAGTGAGGTGCCCCACCCCATTGACCCTTGGCCACCCTGGGTCTCTAAGACCCTCTGCGCCTGGTGTGGGGTTAGGACCTCCCGTGGCGGTCCCAGTGTTAATTTTGTGGCCTCCTCTGCCAAGAGCGCTGTGGCTGCAATGACCTCTGAGCATCCCGGCCGTCCTGCTGCCACTGAGTCAAACTGTTGGGCAAAGTAGGTCACTGGTCGTGCTTCTGGCCCCAGCTTCTGGGTGAGCTATTCCCTGCTTCTCAGTGACGTATAAAGTCAATGTCTACTGGTTGGTTGTTTTTTTTTTTTTTTTTTTTTTTTTGAGATTTGAGATCCCAAGTGCTGGGGCTTTTGTGAGTAAATCTTTAATTTTTGTTAATGTCCACCCACTGTCAGGCGCCTGGCCATCCAAACGAGCCAGTGTCAGGGCGCGTTAGGGGCTCACATAGGGGCTCAGCACGGAGTCCAGATCCTGTATCCAGACTCAACAGGAACTTTCCATGCCTAAAAAATGCCCCAAGCGAGCCCCATTTGTCCCGGCGGGTAGAACCAATTAGGATCAACGGGGGACGGCTCTACAGGGCCTCTGGTTGGCTGGGCTGCTCATAAATAATCTGCATATTGCTGGGTTGCTCCCAAAATGTGAGCTTTTTCTTGGTTGGCAGCACTGGGAAAGGACGTGTAAGTCTTTCCAGGTTAAATTGCAGGTCTGGGTTAGAGTTTGTAGTTCCTCTGTGTCTACCCGACCATGTCATGCCGTCTCTCGTGTGTGACAACGAGAAGGGCCCATGAACTCGGGTGACCCCCAGAGGCCCTCCTGCCCCCTCCTCGCAAGGGCCGGAGGAGGCCCAGTTTCGGAGAGTCATTAGGTACTGAGGGATGTAAGGGTTGATAGGCAGGCAGGGATGTGGGTATTTCTGGGTCTGGTTTTCAGGTATGGAGGCAAGTATGGAGGTGATATTGCCCATCGCTTTCAGGGAGAGATTTCTTTCCCTGTGAAAGAGGAAGTTGCTGGGCAGCGACGGGAAACATGGGCATCCCCAGCTGTTCCCTAGTCCCACTGGGCGACAGGAACCTAGGATGTGCGTGACCCCGTTGCCGGCCTGGGCATTCCAAGACCAGGGCCTTGCCCCTGCCCTGACCGACGCCTTCCCGAAGATTAAGATACAAACACAAGTGGCTCATAGCAGAGGGTGGCCTGAGCCATCCGGCCTCTGGGAGGGAGTGAAGGGGAGAGTCTGGGGGTGCGTAGGGCCAAGGGGAGCTCCACATCCAGAGCTGGAAAGGGTGGGCAGCGGACAGGATGGCATCCACAGCAGCCGGGGTGGGGAAGGGAAAGCAGGGCGGGAAAGGGAGCTGAGCCGCTGTGGCAGCTGCACCCCGCTGAGTGTCTCCAGCCTCCAGCCCCGCAGCAACAAAGAGGGCAGAGAGCTTGGGAGGGTCTGCAGAAACCTTCAGGCACTTCAGTTCCTCAAATAAAGGGCAGAAGATCGTGAAAGTACTAACCTGAGGCAACAGCAGAGGCTAAGCAAGGAATGTGAGAGACTGTTAGAGAAAGATTAGTTAGAGGACCTGCTGTTTCTGACTAATCCTATTAAGAAACAGCCTCGGGGTTAGGGAGCAAGCTCTTGAAGTCACTGGCTTCTGCGCGAGAGTTTCAGCTTGAGCCTGGCAGGCAGCCTGGCGCTTCGGGCCCACTCGTCACCGGGCTACCCTCTCAAGGGGACGTCTTTATCGCAGTGGCAGGCCCAGATGGCTCTTAAATGCCCGGCCCATGCCCGCCATTATGGGGGGCTGAAACACCGGCAACCAGAGGCAGAACAGGAAAAAGGCAGGAGACAGGGGACCTACCGGCTTAAACGGAGCAAGCCACAGTGTTAAAAATCTGCCGTAAATGTAAATTTAACATCCTGGTTTCTTACCACAAGCCACAGCTACTCCTGCCCCTTTGTGGTTGCCGAAAACTGTTACCAAAGGACCCAAAGGCTGTAGTTCCCACCCCCGCGTGTTTCTGTCATTTGGTGGAATGATGCCAGTTCCCCCCGGGGTGACTAACCGGCTGTTTTTCTCCCCACTTAGCCAGGCTCGATGGCTTCATCAGAAGTCTGGCTCCATTAGCTCCTCCTCTTTTGTTCGCACCTCACTGGGCACTCTGACGCTTGCGTTTTCGCTCTTCCCTCAGTAGGCTCACACGCTTGTACACAAACCGTGACTGACTCTCCCCCTCCCTGGAATGCTCTCCCCCTGCTTACTTGTCCCCTCTGCAGTGTCCACTGGGCAGGAGCCATTCTTCTGCCTCTGCTGCATTGCATCACTATACATGCCTGTCTTCTTGCTGAACCATAGGCAATTTGCCACACATCTATTTCCTTCTTATGCACCTAGACTTAGCCGTATCTTAGCATTTGCTAAATCCGTGTGCGCTGGCCTGACAGAAGGCACATGGTGCGTACCCCGTACAGATATTAATGAAAATATCTTCTTGTAGTATCTACTACTGGGGGCAATTCTGACCACCTTCCATGCAGTTTCTCATTTAATCCTCCCAACCTCCAAAAGATTTTTGTGTTTTTATCACTGGAATTCTGTGGAGATAAGAAGTGCCCGAGAAATTAAAGGATAAGTGTCATATCACAGAGCTTGTAGGTGGCAGAGGTAGTTGGTGAAGCCAAATCAAATGATTCCAGTATCCTAAAGCTTAATTAACCTTTGCACATTCTGCTTAGCTGGCACTAAAGAGTGGCATGTGATTTCTTATAAAATGACGTGATTATATATAGAGCAATAATAAAAATGTTAATATTCTTTATAGCAGTAATCTCACCCCTGGCAATACAGTTGGGAATAATTCTACAGGAGGAAAAAAGCCACAGTATGAGCATATAAGGACAAATCTTGAATGTGAATATTCAAAAGAAAGAAAAACAGGTAAGCTTGCAGAACAAAGATTTGTATCTCTTTATCTTAATACTGTCGATCGTTATATATTTACTTAGAAATATTGTTTTAATGCACTTTAAGTGTACCACAAGACCAGGCGCACATTGTTCACCACTAAGGAACTTTCCTAAGTGAGCTAGATAACTGTGGCATCCATTTTGTGATGGGTTCCTTAGATTTTTAGCTACACAACAATTTAACCACGATCATAATAACAGCTAACATTCCCTGGGCTTTTAGTTACACTGTTCTGATCTACTTACGTGTGTTAAACCAATAGTGAAACAGCCTACTATTGTCCCCACCTTACAGGTGACAGCTCTGAGGCACAGAGAAGTTAATTAACTCACCCTTTCAGCAGAGATAGGAGGTGGTAGGTATAAAGCCAAGCACGAGGCTCAAAGTTGTACCTCCGTAGCCAGCCCTGAGCACCAGGCTGCCTCCTCTGGGCCTGCCTGAATTTCCCTGAGTAATCTATAGCTGGACAAAGTCTGTTGCTTGGGTATAATAATTTGGCATTCAGCTTCCATTCCAACTGTAAAATCGTATGCAGGAAACCTAGATTCAGGCCACTGCCCCTGCTGTATCTTAGACTTCCTCGGTAGCCTTTTTCATACTTCAGTTTCAATAATTCTCATAACTCATAGCAAGCATTTACAGCAGATTTTTAACATTCTCAGCAACTGTGTCAAAGATCCCAAGATTACCTTCATGTTCAGTGATTTCTTAGAAGGACTCACAGAACCCAGTGAAGTTGTCATACTTAGAATTAAGATTTATTACGAAGTAAAATGACACTTTTAACAAATATCTCGGTGTGCAGGGGTCTTATGGGAGGTCAGTCACAGAGGCGCTCGGGCCTGCTTGGCTGACTGCAGCTGCGCAGCCCCCGGCCCTCCCATTGCTGCTCGGCGGTCAGACCGATGCCATGTGGCCCGGGGCTCAACAGGAGCAAAACAGGTGTTCATCCTGAATCGTATTGCTGGCTATATCTGGCTGGTCTCAAGTCCCCAGGTATACGAAGATACCCCTCTCAGGGAGAATATCACCGGGGTTGGAAGGTGGTCTCAGAGGCTAGCAAGGGCCAGCCCTCTCCCTGGAATGGGCGGGGTCCGAGAACGCCACGCCCGCTGCGTTAACCCTTCACTGCAGAGGAGTGGTAGCGCGCCTGTCTCAGACAAGAGAAAAATCTCACGGTCCAGCATCTTCCAAGCGGGTTACACAAAAGCACGAGATGGGATACTACAACACAATGCATTTTAACTGAATCAGTTTATCAACCATTTTAAGGTGTGAATTATTTTATTTTCTGCCACTTTAAACTGAAATTTATCTTTAAAATTTCAAGTTTACTTATTGCTCATCATTAATGGCACGAGAATCATTTTTTTTTACAACATCTTGAGTAGAATTATTTGTCACTATATTAAGTGGTCTTTGACTGGTGTGTTTTTTGTTTCTCTTGACTGTATTTTGCTCTGCGTCTCTCTTACCCATTGCTGTCAGGGTTTAGCATTATTTACTGCTCTCTTGAATCCTTCTTCTAAATTTAACGTCCTTCATACTTTCTAATCTTTGTGATTCAGACACTTTATAACCAAGGTCACTCCGCAGACTCTAAGCGGCTGAGATGTGATGCTCGCTCTGTGTCACAGGCAAGGTGGGTGGCGAGAGCCCTCTTCTCCGTCAGTGGGTTCTCGGCTGCATCCCAGAGAGTGAGACTGTTAGGTGGATACCGTGAAAGAAACTAAGTTATCGGAGAAGATGTAACTGTTTATCTGTAGCCTTAACTATGTTTTTCTCATCTCTAAGAGATGCGTAAACACACTCTAAGATTCATTATGTAAGATGTTATGAGTATAAACATCTCTTGTAGAAGTTCATTTAGGGACTGCCTTCCAGACCAGTAAGCAAATGATTGGTTAATCAATAAATGATGTTTGGGTAAATGGGTATGAATTTCAACAACATAAAATTGGTTCCCTCATTCTCAACTTATAAAAAAATAATTCCAAGACTTATTAAAAATGCAGTTAAATCCTATGAATAAAATGCTAACAAATGTTAAGTAAATATTATAATTTCTCAATGTGACCCTACAGGAAAAATTCTACAGAAAAATGATAATTTGACCACAGGAAAAAATAATCACTGTTTTAGCAAATAATAATCATGATAAAGTTAAAAAATAAAACTGTTTTACTATAAACTATGAAAATTATTTTCAAATTGTATGATAGGGAAAGATTCAATATCTTTGATATATGGAATATCTTACAGATAAATAAAATATGTATGTCAATAGTAGAGTAAATGTGTCACTATGTTGCAAGCTCAGAACAGTGTCTGGCACATAGTAGGAGGTACATTTTATTTTTTTAAATGAATGAATAGTGTATAGACGTTTTGAGTAGAAATTCAAATATAATTACTGTAAGAAAATATGTTTAATCATATAATTAAGGTAAATACAAATTAAAGCTGAAATAACTTTGCTTTTTCCTCTCAAATACTTTCTAATCTTTGTGATTCAGACATTTTATAATCAAGGTCACCTGACTAGGCCCTAAACTGAAAATACATAGACTCTCAGAGGCTGAGATCTGCTGGTGGCTCTTTGTCCTAGGAAAGGTGGGTGATAAGAGCCCGCAAATGCTCAGTGATTAAAATAACTAATAACAGTCAATACAGCAATCTTACTGCAACTGTTTTCAGAATTTTAAATTAGGACTTTTTAGAGGAAAGTTTGTTAATATTTATCAAATCAGGTTATAGAAATTATACAAAGCTATGCATTATAGGACGGTTTATAAATTGGAAAAAAAACCTAAATTCCTAAAATAGGATATCAGTTAAGTTATGGTAACTCCATGCAATTAAATATTATGTAGTCATTTAAAATAATACTGTAAAGCTGTATTTATTGGCATAAAACTAACAAGGATTTATTAGCTATAAAAAGTTGTTGAGTAACATATATAATAACCTTTTTAGACAATGTTTTATCATGTGTGTTTAGAAAATAATTCTGTATACTTGTATATAAAATTTTATTAGATGATATAGTATTTCTTTGTGGTCAAGTTAGGGAAAGACTTTTGTCCCTTATAATGATACATTTACATATTATTTTAAAATATTATAATAAAGACATATTCTATGACCATAAAATCAATAGGGTTATTTGTGTGTTGCGAACAAACAAAAGTAGAATTTGTAAGGCTTCTGGATGAGATGACTCAGGGAGCATAAAGGGTTATCTGTTTCTCTGACGGCTCTTTCTCCATTATTTCTACCCCCGTCACAACTCCCCCATAAAATGATCAAACATGTATAGTGGGAAAAATGATCATCAGTGCTCTCATCAGGGACCGATGTCATCCACAGTACAGAAGAGTTAAGGAATCTGCAATATAAGGTACAAAGGGGACTGAGTTTAAAGGAAGCAAACCTGACCTGCAGGACTCACTCTTCAGAACATTCTGTTACGGGGAACACATGGAGGAGACATAGAGAAACCTCCCATTAGTTCCTTAACTGGAGTAATAAGAGAACAAAGTTGGAGGACAGACACTGCCTGACTTCAAGACTTACTGTACACCAGCACTGATCAAGACAGTGTGTCATTGGCAAAATAATAGGCTAATGGACCCATAGAACAGTACAGAGAGTGCAAAGACAGACCCAAATAAATACATATTCAACTGATGTTAGAGAAAGGAGCAAAGGCAATACCATGGAACAAAAATGGCACGTTCAACAAATGGTGCTGGAGCAAGTGGACACCCAGAGGCAAAAGATCGAATCTAGCCACAGAACTCACAGTCTTCACAAAGTTTAACTCAAAATAAGTATTATTTTGGGGAAGGAATGTGATAACCATACTGTAATGCCTTTAGGGAAGTACTCAAAAACACATGAAATAAAAATGGTTATGAGTACAAAAATAAAAACTTAAAATGGGTCACGTATCTAACAATAAAATGTAAAACTGCGAAACTCTTAGAAGATCACGTAAGAGAAAATCTACGTGCTCTTGGGTGTGATGATGACTTTATACATCCACAACAAAGGCGCAATCTGTGACGTACAAAATTAACAAGGCAGACTTAATTAAAATTAAAAACTCCTGCTATGGTAAAACAAAGTCAAGAGAATAAGAATGTCTATTTGCAAAAGACACTTATGATACAGGACTGTTATCCAACATATACAAACCACTAAAACTCAACAAGTAAATAAAAAACCCAATTTAAAAATGGGACGAAAGTCTTGACATCTCTTAAAAGAAGACGTGCAGATGGAAAATAAGCCCATGAAAAGAGGCTCCACATCATATCTCACGGGGGGTGACACAAAGTAAAACAGCAACGAAATACCATTGCACCTCTACTAGCATGACCGAAACCTGGGACGCCGGCAGCACCAGATGCTGGCGAGGGTGTGGAGCAAGAGGGGCTCTCATTCATTGCTGGGGGGAATGCAGATTGGTACTGCCACTTTGGAAAACAGTTTGGCAGTATTTTACAAAACTAAATATACTCTTATCATAGGACCCAGCAGTCACACTTCTTGGTATTAACCCAAAGAAGCTGAGACTTACATTTGCACAAAAACCTACACACGGGTGCTTTATTCTTTTCTTAATTTATTGGGGTTACATTGGTAAATAAAATCATATAGATTTCAAGAGTACAATTCTACAGTACATCATCTGCACATTTTATTGTGCAGATGCTTGATTCTTAATTGCCAAAACTTGAAGGCAACCAAGATGTCCTTCAATAGGTGAATGGATAAATAAGCTGTGGTACATCTAAAAGATGAACTCCTATTCAGTGCTAAGGAGAAATGAGCTAACAAATCATGAAAAGACATGGAGGAAACTTAAATGCACATCACTGAGGGAAAGAAGCTAATCTGAAAAGGCTACACACTCTGTGAGTCCAACTCTCTGACATCTGGACAAGGCATAAGTACCCATATGTAGACAAGAAAAATATCAGTGGTTGCCAGGGGTCGAGAGGAGGAATGAATAGGCTGAACAGAGAGGATTGTTAGGCCAGTGAAAATACTCTGTGTGACACTACATTGATGGTTACATGTCCTTCATTATACAGCTGCCCCCACCCACGGAATGTACACCAAGACCGAAAGCCAAAGTAAACTATGGACTTTGGGTGATTAGGACGTGCCAATGGAGGCTCTTTAATTTGAACAAACGTGCCGCTCTGCTCTGGGAGGCGGGTAATGGCAGAGGCACTGCAGGCATCTGTGGAAATTGTCTGTGCCTCCCCCTGAAGTTTGCTATGACCCTAAAACTATACTAAAATAAGGGTCTTAAAAATATTGTGTATTTTTGCATGTATGTAGATAGACTAAATAGATAAGTAGATAAATGGATAGGTAGGTAAACTTGCATAAAGAACTTTATCTGTGATAAATAAATGATAGTCCATTGTGTTAACAGTGTTCATAATTTTGGCTGGGAATTAAAAGTATTTTGACCTTCTTTATACAGCTTTGTATTTTTCCCAATTTGTGCAAAGATCAGCTTATGATTAGTGAAATAAGACATCTTTAGGTGTACAAATAAATACTGTATAAGGTAAGTTTGAAGTTATCTGAGCTTTGTAACTCTTCCTGAAGACCCAGAAATATCCAATTATAGATGCTAACTTAAAAATAACGTGGTTTGATTGCTTTGCAGCTGAGTTTTGTTTTTTGTTTTTGTTACCAATTGATATCAATTCATATGCCCCCATACTCAGAGGAGGCTGATTCAGGGGAGACTTGCTCAGTGATAAAGAGGGCTTTGGAGCAGGGTGCTGTGTGCTTTTATTTTCAAACAACTCAACATCCTTAACTAATTGTATCTGATTAGCTCAAAATTTATTGTTGCTATTTTAACTGTCAGAGAAACCATTAGAGGGTTTTAGCTAGAGTGTCTATGAATATTCATAAGCAGTCAGCTTCTGTATTAGGAGCCACGCCCGCCTCTCTGCAGTGTCCTCAGCTTGAATGAGAGTATCGTCTGGAACTCCCAGGGCAAATGAGAACTCGACACCAGACTGTCTGCAGAACCACAGTGCTTTGCAGCACTGACTTTCCTATAATAACCTCTCTGATCGACTGTTTTGCCTCATGGAAATGTTTTTGAGCTTCTTTCATCTGTTTTCCATGATTTGCCTAATCACAAAATCCTCATAAATTTCAAATTGTCATTTTTTTAAAAATCAGAAAGTGATATGTAGCATTTAAAAGATTACATATGAGTATACAGGTCCTGTATTGTTTTGGGATGTACAATAAGGCAGTATTTTGCATATATACATAGTAATGAATGCAGAAGGGTGGTTAAACATGCCAACATATGATAGTTCATGCTCAGCATCTCAATGAGGCTATAATTTTGAATTTGATTTTGATACATGAATATAGGGGCATATATAAGTGAGTTAATACATGGGTAAATATTAGCAACTTGCTTAAAATCACGTAACTAGCTGGCAAAATCATTATATATGTTTTATTTCTATGCATCGTTCATGTATGTCTACACTGTGTCACACAAAGGTCCCTTGGAAACTTCCTGGTGATGTGGAAAGTAAGGAGCCCTCTGTGTGTGTGTGTGTGTGTGTGTGTGTGTGTAAATATATAAAATATATATATAAAAAAATATATATGTAGTCAGTGTTTGTGGCCAAGACTCTCATGGCCTCCTCTATCTTGCACCTTGTCTTTTAACTGCACTAAGTGGAAATTAACAGGTCATTGAGAACCTCCCACCCCCTCCCCCCGCCCTCCCCCGCCCTGAAGCCTCATTACTGAGCTGCGGACTTACTGAGGTTTTCACCTGGGGACAGGAACTTTAAGCTCAATGTAGAATTTCAAACCCCTTCATGGTATGTTTTTTCCTAAAGTTCCTAGCAGGGTCTCGTTCTCCCTGATCTCTCTCAGCATCTAGACTTTCTTTTTTGCTCTCTTTTTCTCTTTCTCCAAAGAACTTTTCAGTTCTTCTGTTAACTTGCAAAATTAATTCAGCAAATTTGCACATCCCAAATTTCTTATCCAACCGTGTTGATGTATTCACAAAATAAGATTTTTCTTATTACCATAATACAACCTTCTAAAGAATTCTTGGGGTTGTATAACATAAAACGAGTTTCTTTATTATTGGATACCAATACTTAGTTGTAAGCGCGCGTGCCTCCGGGCTCCACTTCGCTGGCCCGCTCGCGGCGCTCGTCCGCTGCGCCCCTTCCTTCAGGCTCGCGGTGCTCTGACAGCGACCTGCACTTTGTCTCCGCGTCCACCTCCTGCTGTGCTGCAATTCCCGCACCCAGAGCCGCACCCTGGACGTCTGGACTTGGAAGTCCCTCTAGCACCTTAAATTCCACGTATTCCGAGCAAATCTCACTATATCCCACAAGCAACCTGCTATTTCTTTTTGTGCTCCTTATACGTGTTAATTCCATTACCTTCACAAACACCCAACCCAGAAATCTGGGAGCCATTATTAAATCCTATCTTTTCCTATAAATAACATCGGGTTATTCACGGCAATCTGTCTTGTCCGAAATCTGTGGCTTCCTTTCCAGGCCCGCTAGCCCTCCTTGACACGGTCATTATTTTTTTCTTCCTAGGCTCTGGAAACTGCCACAAATCGACTTGCACTTGGCCTGTTCCTATTTCCATCTATCTTCTCCCAGGTGCCAGAGAAATCTTTCTAAACGACACATCTGACTTTTACCCGCCTCCTCTGCCTCAAAGGTCAGGCTCAGAGTGCACGGGGCAGGGTCGTCCCCCTCCCTCACTTGGCAGTTCGGCTTCCCACGGTTTCAGTGACCCGAGGTCAACTGTGGTCTAAAAATAGTAAATAGAAAATTGTACAAATAAACAATTCCTAAGTTTTAAATTGTGTGCCATTCTGCTCAGTGTGGTGAAATCTTGAGCTGTCCCCTCTTCTTGTCTCTCCTGCTTAACACCGATTCCCCCTCCGCCCCTCTCTTTCCACAGCACTTTCTTTATCCCTTTATCGAAGCATCCACTGTCTGCTCCTTTCCCACTTTTCCCCGATCGAGATGATGCCCCTTAAGCAGATGCATAATTATTTCAATGACATTGACACTGGACACCAGAAGTCTCTTCTGGAAACATAGAAATTACAAAATTTTTAGGATCAATTTTAATACTTCATAGTTACACTTTGGTTTTTGTTAAATATTAAAATATTTCATATCTATCTCAAGCCAGATATTAAAATAGCACCCTATTTGGGTACTTTGTTAACTATCGTTTCAACACCTACTGCGAGGTGCTGAGAATATAAAAGAAAAATCCCGACGAAGTTCTTGTCCTTATGGAGTTTATTTAGTAGTGCAGGAAAATGACAAATGACAATAAATAAGAAAATATGAAGATGACCATATGGTGATAAGAAATGTAGAGGAAAATACAGCCATATTAAAAAAGGAAGGGTTTGTATAGAGAATGTTATTTTAGATGGAGTAATCTGTCATCTGAGAAGGCATCTAAAAGGTAATAATAGAGGATATATTTGCAGGGGGGCAGAAAGAGAGAGAAAGAGATCATCCCATACAGAGGAACCCAGTGCAAATGTGACGTGGGAGGGCTGGGTGTAGGTCAGGAGCAAAAGGAGCACTAGTCGGAGAGGAGGGAGACGGTGGGTAGGACCAGACCGTTGCAGCACTTCCGGGGTTTACTTTGAGTGAGGCGGGACTATTGAAGTGTTTGGAGCAGATGAGTGGCGAGCCAACTTACTCTTTCGAAAGGATCCCTCAGGGTGTTCTGTGAGCACCAGACGACAACAGGAGGACCAGGGCGTAAGCAGGGAGAGTAGTTAGCAGTTTCCTACAACGATCCAGGGAAGAGAGGACGGCAATTTCACCAAGAGTTGTAGCAGAAGCAGTAATGAAAAAGACCAGGACTATGAATATACTTTGAAGGTAACTGTAGGATTTGCTGATAATTATGGGGTGGAAAGAAAAAGAGGAAATAAAGGTATTTCCATGGTGTTTTGTCTAAATAGCATGAAGAACGAGATTACCGTTTACGAAGATGGGAGGAGTGATGATTTTGGAAGGTGGGAACTGGGTAGAAAGGCTATGAAGAGTTTTGCTTTTCAGTATGTTAACAATCTATAGCATTGTCTCTCAAAAAGGAATTTGATGCTTTTTTTTTCTCTTACCAAAACCACAAGAGACTTGAAGCTGCAGACGTGCCCATGCGCGTGGGTTGTACACCCAGGTGGTTAGACTTGCAGTGTGACGTGGGTCACTTGCTCTGAACCCTAGTGGGTTTGAAGGTGGAGGTTACATCTCCCAATGCCACAGACAGCTGTCTATATTTCACAAAGACGAGAGCAAGATTCTAATTAGATAATTAAGCCTCAAGGCAGTTTGGCGTGGATAGAACTGTGCCCAAAGCAAGCCAGGATTAACAGACAGGCTGCTTCCTCACTTCCTGGGATTCTTCAACACATGGAGGCACCTCGTCCAGCCGAGAGACTTTCTGTGCTTGCTTATAAAGGGGGTAATTTTGCCTCAAGAATAAGAACTGAACAATGTTTTCTTCTCTTAAAATGATAGGCTACTCTGGAAACTGAGGCTGACAGGCGCACCTTTCAGAATTTAGGTGCATACGGTATTTAATTAAATGCTATCACATGCAAAACCTCGGTGAGGCAAGTAGGACGGCCACAATTGTCAGCTAAGAAATCCAAAGTCTAAAAAAGGAAAAAAGAGACTAAATTCTAGGAGCAGTAAGTGGCAGGACAAGTTTGAAAAGGTAATTACATCAGAGCTGGAATGAAGAACAACCTGTCTGTACTTGGAATGCAGTATTCTTTACACCATAGCCCACAAATATAATCACTGAGCATTTAACTGCGTTTTTAAATCTCTTATGTAGGTTTTTTTTGGAACCAGCAGAAACCTCTGCAGTGTAGTTTATGTATGCGTGTTGTTGGGAAATAATTCTGAGGAGGCTATTGGCAAGTTGAGGAGGGACTTGCTTGTATTGAGTGATCATAAAATATCTTATATAAGCTATTGGAGACTCTCCAGTCCTTTCTTGTTGCAGGGAAACTTGTCCTCTAACTCCTAGAAACAAGAATTTTAGACTCAACCAATGAAGGCGAAGGGAACAGCATTACCTCATTGAAAGTGTGTTTCATTGGCTATTCACTTTTCGAGTAACTTTGAGATAGTTTCTAATACTTTAACCCTTGTGTTTATCAATTCTACGTAGTACAGTATTAGAGCTAACTCTGGGTCCTGAGGACATTCTGTGTGCTATAATATGGTTAGATTAAAGAAGCAAATGCCACTTATTTCCATTCAAAACATAAAACAATACCAATGGTCAATTCAATTTTTAAAAACTTTAATTTTCTTTTTGCTGAGTCATAATGTCTCTATTTGCATGCTAGAAAAATATCAGTCCTTGGGAAAAAAAAAGAGCAGAGAGAATCATAAACTGATATTTGCTATGTGTACCACACCCCATGGCTTCTGAAATAGCCAATATTTTCCGTGGGCTATACCTCCTCACCCATTTGTCTTTGGCAAGTCAGGGGGTTAGTGTTGGGTTTAGGTGCAGAGATGGGAGTTGAAACCTGTGTATGTAGAAAAAAACTGATGAATACAGCTAAGGGATAGGAACATCTTTAAAGGAATCCAGGGATGTAAGACTCATAGTTTATCAAGAGCAGATACTTGGCCTTGTTATAAGAACACATTCCCCATCTTCCTGACCCCACTGATCCTGTAGGCAAAAGTGAAGTCCCATTGCTTCTATTTAGAACAACTCTAACTAATCTTACCTCACTTTTTGACCATTTGCCCGGTTTCATGACAGTTCTGTACTAGGATTGTGACCTAGTCTATTGCTGTCTAACAATGTCTACCTTGTGTTGTCTATTAAGTTGTCAATTCTATGTTACAGTGTAGGAGATACAATTTTTTGCATCTTTCTTAGAATCCAGCACAATAAAAATCTGAAGACTTGTTAATACGGTGATGATTCAGTCAGAACTCAAAGGGAGTAAGAAGCTGACACTGACCATAGCTTTTAATGGCTAACAAGATGAGGAAAGTCCACTTCAGAAAAGAGGGTCTGTTTTTCTTTCTTTCTTTTTTTTTTTTAAATCCTCAACCAAGGATATGTTCATTGATTTTTAGAAAGAGAAAAAAGGAGACCGAGAGATGTGAGAGAGAAACATCGATCGGCGTCTCCCGGCAGCATGCGGACAGGGGAGCGAACGTGCACCCTCGGCATGTCTGCCTGAGGGGGGTCAAACCCACAACCTTTTGGTGTAGGGGCGAAGCTCCAACCAACTGAGCCACCCAGGCAGGGCCTGCCTTTTCTTTTTTTCTTTTTTGTCTCTTTCTCAGTTCCCAGACGTAGTTCTTCAGAGTGTGAGCGTTGCTAAAGGTGTAATGAGCTTGGAAAAGACCCAGATTTGATACCTGACTCTGTCACTTTCCAGAGAAGTCATTTAAATCCCACGCCTTTCAGTCTGTAAAGCTGCGGGAGATGGAGCCCAGTTCCCAGAGCAGTCCGAGGGCTCTCAGGGAGGCATGGAGATCCACCCATCTTGCCATCTTTTTTATCCTTTTCCCTGTGCTCTGGGTAAGATCTATTCATCCGGGGTGGTAAGAAAGAAAATTTTGTGGTTAGCAGGAGTTTTCTAGTGTCACCTCTTTCTTTAATTATTCCTGCTCACCTATGAGAACCTAAAACCCTTCCCTCGTGCCTTAACTTACTTCCAAGTCTCTAGCCAATCCCCGTCAAGACAGGAAGAAGAGCGTTGACGTCATCCAACCTCTGAATTAAGGGGTCTTGCATTGAATTTGTTGTCAATGGTCCTCACCCCCGGGGAACCTTGAGCCCCGAATGTCACGGGCTGCGGTGCGCAGCTTCCCCCTCGCGAGCGCACCTCGGTCCCAATGCCTGGGCATGGCCTCCCCGCTCAACTGCTCCGTTCCAGGGTGAGGCCGGGGTCTTCCCCTCAACTGCGGTGCCTTGACTGGGACCCACAGCGTGTTGTCGGCGCCTGTGTCCCTCAGGAAGGAGCTGTGCTACCCCGTCAAGCTAAGGGGACTCGTGTCATGAACCACAGGCTTGACCTGGGTCTCTGCTGTCACCGCCCCCTGGGACCTGTTTGTCTCGATCTCTTTGAGAATTACTTTGGATTGCTGAGCCCTCAGGAGGCACACACGCTCTTTGAGATCAGTTAATTCATTCACGCTTTCATTTTTTTCATCCCTTCTTTCATCCATTTTCTGAGCACGTGACTCCGCTTGAAAGCCTTACTTGAGCCCCGGGAGGTAGAGTTGATATCTGGTTCCCTTGGTCTTGATCTGACGGTGTCTCAGCTTCCCCTCGCACGGCACGGACCCCACGCGAGCCGTGGCTCACATCCTTAAGTGGTGCCTGCCGTCTTTCATCGGAAAAGATACTCAAACGGGGAGTGAAGAAAATGAATACTGAATGCTTTGGATACGTCTTGACATTTTAAATTCAACTCAAAGCAAATAAGCAGTGGTTTTTCCTAAGTAGAATTATTTACATTTACAACAAACAGGTAAACAAAGTAATAGGGTAGAAACAGAAGACCTTTAAAAGTATAACATAACATACTGCACTTGTCCGGCGAGAGACTGAGCATCAGACAAAACAAATCCAGTGCAGGACTCTGTCTTTTCTAAACAAATGCCCTGGTCTTAATAGATGGCTGCTTTGTTATAGTCCTAATGATTTAATGGAAATGATCAAAATCTTTCCAACTATTTCTTGCTTTTATTTAAAAAAATCAATACCCAGCTTTCCATCAAATTACTTAAAGAATGAAGCCAATATGTGGAGTACAGAGTCTGCCAGAGCATCTATTTAAAATGACCTAATGCAAGGACAGGTGCCCCGAGGCCTTTGTGGTTCTCCAGGGCTGCCGCCAGGCGGCGCTCCCTCAGCCGGTGATCGCGGGGACCGGGGCTCCCCACGCAGTCGCCCCGCTCTGGTCAGGCTTGGGATTAAGTCATCTCTTGCAGCCTTACTGTCAGGGTCCCAGAGTCTGTTTCCCTGCCCAGCTGACCCTGGACCTTTTATGGGGAGGTGAGCACACAGCAAAGCCAGAATTTCAGCCTGGCCGTGGAAGCCTGTCTTCCCTGTTGGGGTTCTGTCTGCCTGAACCATGGTAGCCTCCCTCCTGGTGGTTTCTGTTCTTACAGCCTACCTAGTCTCCCTGATTAAGATTGTTTTCCTAAGTAGCTTGTAAATGCCTTTGTCGTCACAACAAATATTTATTGAACAATTACAGTGTGCCAGGAAGGTAGAGATTAGAAGAGGGACAAGTGAGATTCCCCTACCCTCACTGAGTTTGCATTTCACAAGACATTACTACAAAATGCAGTGAGGATTAAGAGGGTAAGTACAATTCCTGTCTCCTGCAAGGGCTTGATCCTGAGTTCTGCTCAGTGAGGAAGCCTCCGAGACTCCTAAGGACAGTGTATCTAAAGCCAGAATCCCGCCCCCCCCCGTGCCCCCCCCCCCCCCCCCCGATTTTCCCACACACTGTGTCCTCTCTACCTGGTTCTATTTCTCAACCCTGATCACTTAACACCTCATAATGGAGGCTCCTTTCACTCTTCCCCTAACTGTGGAGCAGCGGGATTATTTCTCCGGCAGGTCTCTGTAGCAGGTCATTTACTTCCCACGAAGCTCTGGTGTTTTGCCCCAGGCTACCTGCCCTGTGCTGAGCTCCCTCGGCTTCCTGCTGGATTCCCTGCATCTCAGCCCACTCAGCTGCAAAGGTTTCTGCAAATATATCTTCAGGCAAACTTTGACTTGGCACCAGCTTTCTCTGTAGCTAAACTCTATCAGTGCCTTCTAAGATACATTGCAGTGATTTTTGAAGGAACCTGCAGTCTCTAACAGACAGCGTGGTTCATTTTAAAGCCACCTCCGTAATAGATACTTCATTCCTGAGGTGGGTATGCACTGTTTTCTTGTGCACAAAATGAAGACAATGAGTGCTGATTTGAGGTTCAAAAAGAGACAATGCACGGAAACGTACTTTTAACTGCAGTGCACCATCCTCATGTGAAATAGTTTCCGTTGCTGGGTAAGGGCTGCCCGGGTCAGGTAAAAGAAACCTACCTGCTGAGGCGGGCTTCCCCGAGAGAGCACAATTTGTTTTTCTCTGGGCGTCAGTTTTCTCTTTTATTAAATGAAAGGGTTGGGCTGGATGCCTTTTCAGCTGTTGATATGGATTCCATAATGCTATTGTATCTTACTGATGCTTACATGTTTCAGTAAGATCAATTAATAATCAAATCCACTACCCGCAAACGTTTATTATACAAAGAGCTGGTGCAAGAGGGGGTATTGAGCGCCGGGGACAGGCAACGATTTCGCACCTGAGCGTGGTTACTGAAGGGGGTTCTCCAACGCAGAACGGAGGCGGCACGTACGGGGAGGCGCAACTGTCGGCATGCGGCTAAGTGGCAAATAAGAATAAGATACTAGAAATGAAGAACGGGAACAAACGTTTGCCAGGAACCAACGTTTTACATCATTAAACCCTCATAAAAACGGAGCAGGATTTATATTGGTATTCTTGTTTTGCAAATGAGAGAGATGAGACTGAAATAACATCCGTAATTTACCAAGCTAAAACAGCTAGTAACTAGAAAACAGTTTTGTAACAAAACATAGGTTTTTTTCCACTAAATTAAAGACTTTGGTGTTTTGGAAACTACAGGTTGTGGTGGGGTTTTTTTGTTTGTTTTGTTTTGTTTTGTTTTGTGCCTAATGTACTATAGACATTGGAAACATTTTGAGAGTCGAAAGGGTTACTGTTAACAATTACTGTGGAACAGACATAAAACAAAAATGACCTGGGCGAATGAGGATGTATGATCGTCCTACCTACCATGTTTTATTTGAACTATATCATGGGGAAGAAAGGTGTTGCAATCATTTAGAGCAGAGTTGAAGGCAAGTGCCCATGTCAGTAACTTGGTGGAAGAGCCATGTCTGTCCCCCACCTCCAGCTGTGTTCTCAGACCTGTCGTGATAAAGTCTAACCTCTCTTAGCTGCAGTCTTGGTAGCTCACAATGGATCTTCCTTCTTAAACCCAGCAGTTGTTTCCTTAAACATTTCAGTGAGTTAATGCGGGGGTAATGGCCTTGGGGTTGTAGGTGGGTCTCCACATGAACCCGTGAGCTTACACAGTCACCATTTTACCTTACTTCTGCTCGCTGCTGTGCTCCTTCCATCGATCACTGGGGCGCTTGGGAATCGTCAGCTGGCCCAGGTTTACCTCTTCACCTCTCCTGAGGGTGTGCCACCTGGCAAATTATTTAACTTGTCTTTACCTGAATTGTCTCATCAGTAAAAGGGGAAAATCACCTGATAGGACATTGCTTGCCAAAGTATTAGATACTTCTAGTATTGATATTAGATAATTACGATTGTCATTTCTTCCTGCCAAGCAGAGAATGGGATAAACAGCTCAGTATATAGGATTCGCTGACACTTGACAAAAGGAATCATTAGTAGTGTTGTGGACTGGAAACTGTAAGTCTTGGGTTAAAGTCTCAGCTTTTCCAAAAAATACTTTTAGCCAAATCGTGTGGCTTCTCTGGGCCTCAGTTTCTTACCTGTGTACATCGAAGCTCATGCTTTCCTTCACAGAGTGATGGCCACCTCACAGGGTCGTGCTGAACATCAGAATAAAGTATTTCATAGTTTGAAGGGAGGCACATAAAAGCAAATGATGATAAGTTGTAATTCTGATGTTTTACAAATTATTTAATAATTTACTCCTCATAAAATGTGTATGGCACTTTAGAATGTGTTTAGCAACTTTCAAATATTTTTAAGTATAAAAACGCTTTAGCTTAACAGGTGAAGTATCATTGGCAGGGTTGGATTAAGAAGATTAAAAAAGAAACGAACAGTTTTTTGTGAAGTAAATTGTGTCCAGAATTTGTTTGCTTATGAAACAGAGTCATCAGGGAGTAATTGGATACAATCTACTCATTGTATCCAAGCCTTTATTGAGTTGTACCCTTTTGTACACATGCAGTTCATGTTCCAAAATAGAAATATATTACACTTGAAGAAATATAGGAATGAAAACATTACCAGGGTAGAGCTACCTCTAAGGCACTTCTGTGGTGCATTGCAGAGAAACTAGCGTAGCAGGGCTGCATCAGTTACAGGATCCAGCTTCAACCCCCAGTTGCAACCTGGTCAAGCAGCCAAGGAAACGAAGAGGGCCCACGCTCAGCAGCAGGCCAGAAGGGACCCCGGGGCCATTTTCCAGAGAACGGTGATACTTCAGGGGTGAGAGAAGGGGCTCTATACTGCAGTAAGGTGTTATACAAAAATCAGTTTAATACAGAAGTCCCCAGTGAAAATGCTGTTCAAGCAAACAACAAAAAAGATGTAGCTTTGTGTAAAATCGGTATTTTGAAAGGACGTGCTGAGACTGTATCCGATTAATATTCATTGCCATTGAAAGAGAGGTGAGTGTTTCAGTCAGTGTTCGGAAGCACGTGTGGATTCTGAGTGCCTGATGCTCTAATGCCATTATCTTGCTCATTATTCCCCTGGCGGGGGCGCGGGGAGGGGTCCCATTTTCCAATTGGAGAAACAGATTGGGTTACTGCATGAAGCTCACAGACTGGCCATTTCCAGGCTTCTTCTTTGTTGCTATTAAATGCCACCATCACTCAAGTATGTCAAGCAGAGAAATTTTATAAAATGCACTTAAAACTTAAGTGGTTGAAAGAGCTCATGGTTGCCTAGCAACAGAGCTTCCGGAGGTAAGTAATGGGACACACTGAAGAGATCTCTAGAGAAGGGAGGAAACCTTGCTTCTCCCCATAGCTTCCTCGCTGTGTTATGTGGAGAAAGCATCTCAGCGGTGGGGGAACTCAGTGACCAAATGACCTGCTGGAACTAGATGGCCACCAGGGTTCCCTTCACTATTTTGTCTGTGATTGGACGAGGTATCAAATTATTACAGCCTTAGCCTCTGAGATGTGACCCTTGGCTTAGATCCTGAAGGTATCGTTGATTCCAGTATCTTTGGCCATTCCCTCATCAAATTCCTTACGTACTGACTGCATGAGACACCACAAAGAGTTAACATATTGTTCTTTTGCATGACTTACTTAAAGAACAACTATTTCTTGAGCAAGCATGGCACGTACGGCAGTGTCCTTGTGCTAAGCGAGTAAACATAAATAAATCACAAACTCCATCTGCCAGGAGCGTGTAGCCCTGTAGAGGGCAGGAAAATGTACACAAATATCTTTAAATGTGGAAAGGTTCATGAAACTTGGAGTGGCCTTAGAGGTTGCCTAGGAAAGAGTCTTTTCATTGTCTTTCTAGAGATCTGGAAAGCTTTTATTTTCTGACGAGGGTCATAAGGTGGTGAGTCCTGGAAAGGCTTATGCATCTGCCATATCTCAACAAAAGAGGAAATCGAGGCTTGTGTGAGATCACTCAGGTACTGAGTGGCAAGAGGCAATTCAAACTCAGGCTTTCTGATTACCTGTTTAGCAATTTTAAGCAAAATAGTCCCTTGATATAATGTGGAAATCAATAGACGGACATAAGAGATATAAAAACAAAGGGTGGTCTTTGAAAGGAGGGAGGTTGCATCAGAAAGAAATTAGGGGGAAAATCATGGAAGAGGTGGCATTTGAATTAGACAATTGTAGGACACACAGACTTAGGTCTCTGAAGATTGTAGGAAAGAAATTCTAGGCAGAGAGAATAATATGAGCAAAAGAAACAAAACATGGAGAGTAAGACCCTATGGTTCAGAGGCCTTCATTTTATTCAGTAGGCAATTGAGAGAAATTCACATTGTTGAGCAAAAGAATGGTATCCTATTTATGGCCTTGAAGGAGTTATATTTATAGTAGGTATAAAATGCCTTCGTGAAGATCAATTAGGTGGCTGCTGCAACTGTCCAGGAAAAGGCATGAAAATATCAAGCACAAGGAGTATCAGCAGGCAGGGAGGAAAGGATGGATTCAAATGATGATAGAAGCGGAAAGCATGGCCTTGTAGGGTTAAGTGAGGATGTGCTTGCAGGACCACACTGCCTCCGGTCTGGTGACAAGCGTAGTGACGTCAGGAAAATATCCCCACTGGGAAATAGTCCTATGTTGGAGGCAGACAGATGGGCAAAGGAACAATCATGTATTATTTATCAATCTGGGTTCCCCACATAAAGGAGCTGGAGCCATATTTTAATGCTTTAATAACATTTAATTACAATATAATATGCATTCAGAAAAATGCACAGACAGGAAATGTGAAAATGTCTTTTCCCAGAGCAATTGCAGTAGAACATGATCTGTGTTTCTGAAAAAAATTTTAAGTTCTACCTCAGTCTCTCCCTTTTCTCCCCAGAGGTAACCACTCTTCCCACTTGGTCTTGCTTTGTTTAGCCCTTTCTAGGAGCACAGTCTTATAGTATATACTCTTCTGTGTTTATCTTCTTTTACTCAAAACTGTGCCTGCAAATTCATCTATAAGGTTTCATGTAGCAGTAAATCATACCTTTTCATTCCTTTGTAGCTTTTAATTGTTTGAATATACCACATTTTATTTATACATTCTATTGTTCAGTAATACTGCTATGATATTCCTGTACAAGTCTTTAGATGCATGTATACATGTATTTTTATTGAGTATACACAGAAGAATGTAATTTCTGCGTCTTAAAATGTACACACACACACACATCTTTAGCACACTACCAAAGAGTTTTCCCAAAGTGATTATATCAGTTGACACTATCATCAGCAGAGTGTATGAGAGTTCTGATGCTCTACCTCTTTCCCAAGATTTTATTTTATCAGCCTTTCCATACAGTAATTCTGGAGAGTGGTAAATAGCATTTCACTGTGGTTTTAATTTACATTTCTCTAATGGCTAATGATTGCCATATGTATTGACATTTGGTCATTTTCTTATCCTCATCTGTGAATGCCTGTTTAGCATCCTTGTCGGATTCTACTGAGTTATTTCTTATATACTTATTGATAAGTAGGACTGCTTTATGTATTTATGATGAAAACACTCTTAAATTTAATGTTTTGCAAGTATCTCCTCCCATTCCATGGTTTGTGTTTTAACATATCTAAAGATATATTTTCATGGCCAGAAATTGCTAATTTTATTCCATGCATCCGTTTTTTTCCTTGATCATTAATGGTTTGGCTTGTGTGTCTTGCCTACGCCATCTTTCTCTACCTCAGTATTATAAAGAGATTCACATACATTATGTTCTCTATTATCTCAAAATTAGGTCTAACAATCCACCTGCCATTGATTTTTGTATATGCAGTAAGTAGGAGTCAAGAGTCCCCTTTTATCAGGCTACGAAAGCGCCCAGCAGCATTTAACGAAAGACGGCCGCCTCCGCACACTCTGACGCGCGTGCGTGCGTGTGAGGCGGCTCCTCAGCCCTCTGTTTCCTCGCACCCCTCTTTTTTCCTACCCCTCTACCTCAGTCATAATTGTAGCTTCCCAAAAACAGTCATAATTGTAGCTTCCCCCAAAATACCTGGGCATCTGCTAACACTGCCTTCATTACTATGACTTTATAAAATTCTTCATCTCTGGAAGTATAAGTTATCCAATTTTGGTTTTCTTCAAGTTTACCTGAGCCATTTCCAGTCCTTTCCATTTGCAGATGCAACAGAATATTTATGTCCTACCTCAGTCTCTCCTTTTTCTCCGCAGAGGTAACCAAAAAAAATTTGCTCTTTTCCATATATACCTACACCCCTGCAACACACAAATTTGAAGATTTTGGGTTGTATCAAATCTGTAGATCAGTCTAGAAAGAATTCACAACTTTAAAATACTGAATCTTCAAAATTATGAACACGTTTCTCTCTCCATTTATTAGATCTTCCATAATTTCTCTCAAAAATGTTTTATGGTTTCCTGTGTAGAGGTTTTTGAACATAGTTTGTTAGACTTCTTCCTAAGTATACAATTTAATTTTTTTAATTTTTAAATTCCTGTAACATTCACTATTATATTAGTTCCAGGTGTGCAATGCGGTGGTTAGGCATTTGTATAACTTAAGAAGCGATCCTCCTGGTAATCCCCCGGGTAAGCCCCGCCCCCGGCCCCACGCGGGGTTACTAGGACGTTGCTGACTACGTCCCTAGGCCGCGCTCCCCGCCCCGCGACTGCGTGGTAACTGCCGGCGTGCGCGGCTGCCTCCCTGCGCCCTTTTCACCCTGCGCCCCTCAGCCTCCTCCCGTCTGGCCACCATCCGTGTTCTCTGTACCTGCGGGTCTCTCTCGTTCTGGTGGTTCGTACGGATATGTGGTCTTTCGGATCCCACATATAAATGAAATAATACGGTACTTATTTTTCTCGGACTTATTTCCTTAGTCTAATACCCTCTCGGTCCGTCCGTGTAGTCACAAATGACAAGATTTCACTTGTTTACGGTTGAGCAATATTCCATTGGATATGTGGGCCACACCTTCTCTGCCCAATTGTCTATTGTTGGACTTAAATATACAATTTTTCATAGTACTGTACGTGATATGATTTTTAAAAATTTCATTTTCTCATTGTTTTTTGATAGTATAATAAAATACAACTTATCTTTGCTCATAGCTTGAGATGTTAAATTTAATTAGTAATTAAAACAATCTGTAAATTTTGTTGTTTATTCAGTAATAAAAACATTATTAATAAATAACATTGCTTCCTCTCCACCTTTATGTTTTTTTCTTTTACTTTCTTAATGTGTTAAGAAAATACAATGTTGAACAGAAGTAGTGACCGAATGCATCTTCGTTGACTCCTGATTTCAGAGGGGAAGTTTCAGTCTCCATGATTAAGTATGAATATTGCTGTAGGACTTTGTGGATGCTTTAAATCAGGCCACGTGAACGTCTTTCTATCCCTTACTTTACCTTGAATTTTTGTCATAAATGGATATTAATTTTAATGAATGATGTTCTATGCAAAGTAAGAGGACCGTATAATTTTCCTTGTTTAGGCTGTTAATATAATGATTTATATTACTTAAATTTTAATGTTACACAAACATTTTCTCCCTGGAATAAGCCTAATTTCACTGTGATGTGTTATCATTTCTATGTACGGGTTAATTTTATTTGCGTCTATTTTGCTCTTGACGTTCGCAGTCCTGTTTTTGGGGGACTTGTACCCGTCCCTTCCGTGGTGTCCTTTGCAGGACGGGCGCCAGGGTCACTCTCATGTCATAAAATAAACTGCGGGAAGGTTTTCCTTTCGGAAGAGTCTGTACAGAATTGAAACAATGTTTTACTTCAACAGTTGGTAGATTCATTGGTGGAACAGCTGGACCTGGGTTTTCCTTTGTGGAAAGTTTTAAGTTTGTTTAACCTATAGTTTTTAATATTTTAAGATATGTAAGATTATTCAGATTTTCTATTTCTTCTTGTGTTAAATCATATCTTTCTGATTTTTAATTCTTCTCCCATTTTCCAGTTCCTGGCATACTGTTGTTGCTCAAACAGTATTGATTGAATAAGTGACTTGGAAGTAGCTGGGACACATGAATACATTAGAAACCATCTTCCAGGGACCCAGACTGCGTGTCTGTGTGCATACATGCGTACGTTTATGTGCGTGTGGTTCTAATTTTTGATGAAGCAGGGCGGCCAGAGGCTCCGCTGTGCCCTACGGGCACATGTGGACGTGTGCTGGGCCACAGCCACCAGACCCAGGCGCAGCGCTGAGCTCCGAGAGCACAGTCGCTGGCTGAGTGTAAAAGCAGCATTATTTCTTGATCTGGGCTGTCATTTACACACAAGGGAGCCTGATCTCATGGATGCTGCAAAATAAGGAGCATCTCTGAACAGTGGAGACACAACTAGTCAGGTGAAGTCAATATCATGAATGCATGTGGTGCATTTGGTTTAGAATGACGTAGTCCAGTGGAGCTCAGCTAGTTGGAGCGTCATCCAGTGGGCCAAAGGGGTGTGGGTTTGATCCCCCATTGGGGTGTGTATGAAATAGAAACTGATCCATGCTTCTCCCTCAAATCAATGTTTCTCTTTCTCCCGTCCTCTCTCTCTAAAAGCAATGAAAAAAAAAATGTCCTCAGGTGAATATAAAAAAAGAAAAAGGAAAGAAGAGAAAAAAGAAAAACCAACAAATGAAGTCAAAAGGACAGGTCCAGTCACCCAGGTAAATGCCAATGAGGCCGAAGTCCTACCTAATTCGGTCAGGCTTTGGCTCCAGTTTCCGAGGCCGTCAGGGACTGGGGCGCCCAACGGGAAGCAGAGACGCAAGCCCAGGCTGTGGTATAGACACTGACGACGGACGTTAGTGCAAAACTGCGGTTCCGTTGACGGTTGAATGTGACAGACCCCGGGCTTGGGAACAGACCGTGGACTGGGTGAAGTAAGACAGTCCTTCACCCTCTTTAAGGGCAGCGACCAGCTTCCTTATAGGCACCCTTGGTTGCCATGTAAATGGGCGCAGCGCTGAGTTTTCACATGATGGGCCAAGAGCTATAGCGGAGCCAGGAATAGGATCATAAGATGATAATGTTACGTCTTCCCACCCTGTGTTTTCAAGATGGGTCTCATTCTAAACAGATCTCCTATGTGTTTTAAAGACAAAATTAGGAATTGTATTGCCTTTTTCCTTTGGAAACTTTTCTTTTTCTCAGTGGAATGTGAAATTAAGACAAGTAAACCTCTACGACGTTGTGTGTAAGACATAGAAGCAGGAGCGCTTCCCTGGAGGGACTGTAATGAGTGCCCGTGAGGAGAAACAGCCAGTAAATTAATTGCAACGGGCAAGTGTGGGAGGAAGTGCTAGCAAACGAAGGGCCTCCAAGACAAAGCTTGCAATAAACGTCTTACGCCCGGGATATTCTAGCCAAAAAAGAGAATACTAACAGTAATAAGAGTTCAGACAAGGAAATTAGATAGCAAACCTGCCCTCTGGTTTTCTTTTGCAGCTGTGAGGAGATGCCTTTCATTTTTAAAGTCCTGAGATAATGAGTAATGCATTGTTTCATGCAAGAGCATCGTTAAAATGCTTTGATTTGTTTGTGCTCTAGGACATGAAAGCACAAGGGGATCTGGGATGTGCAAGACGCCTGTCCTTGCTTTTTGGTTGTTCATTGTTGCCTTCTCTTTCCCTTGCTCTTCACTGGGCGTTTCAGTATTCATAAATGCCTTTAATAGAATGTCATTGAAGAGAATGAAGTAGGGAATGATCGAGTTAAGGAAGCTATTTTTAACATCGTAATATTTGTTGACATGTACTATTGTTTTCTATGTTCAAACTCTGTCCAAATGGCTTTATGTATTAATTCATTTAATCATTGTAACAACCTTACGTGGTGGATACTATCATTGTATTTTACATTTGAGGAAAGTGAGGCACAGAGCTTTTATGGAACCTGGCCAGGTTTGCATGTGTGGGTAGTGTAGTTAGGCTTCAAGTACCAGCTTCCTGAGCTCAATCTGTATGAGAGAACCCCCCAAAACCAGAATTATCTTTTGGAGGGCGGGCCCCTTGTAGCACAGGCTTCTCCCCCAGGGGAATGTTCTAGGAAACCGTCTGTATCAGCGCACCAGCGGGCGTTGTTGGGAGAGGCTGTCTTTGGCTTCAGTGAATTTCTTCTTTTTCTGGCAGACTCTTTCAGCACATTTGCCCATCTCATGAGGGGTGATTTACAAGTGCGCCTGCCCACAACTGGCTGAATGTTCAGCAGTTTTTGACCAAAAATGGTACAACCCCTGTGCCCCACTCTGCCTAGTCACACAATCTCACACCAGGCAACTTTTTTGTTTGTTTCCCTGGATTAAAAAAAGTCCTCAAAAGGAAATGTTTTGCCCATGTGCAGGAAGCAAAACAAAAAGCAACAGAAGTACTAAAAGGCATCCAAATCGACGAGTTCAAAAACTGTTTTGGGCAGTGGAAAAAAAAGGTCTTGATAGGTGTACTGCCTCAAACGGAGAGCACTTTGAAGGTGACTGAAGTTTAAACATGTAAGAATAGATACACAATTTTTTATAAATAAATTCTGGGTTTTCTGGGGTCCCCCCTCATATTCTTAACCAACAAACTATGCTGCCTCTTGATGATGTGTGAGCACTATAGGCAATAAGAAGACAAAATCCTAAGTCCTTCCATAAACCTAATTTTAGGATCACCTATAAATTAGGCACTGTTGTGCTCTAGGTGTGGTAAATGTGAGTTAGGCATATTGTTGGTAGGGTACAGAGACACAGACCTCAAGCCACAGTTGTGGGGATAGACACGCAAGTTCAGATTGTTTGTCTAAGATTATATTTTTTAAAAAAATCAGTGCTGATTTTTCTAGCACCTAACTTAGACTTTAGCTGTGGCCCAGTAGATTTTAGCCACAGTGTTTTACAAGAATTTGTTCCTGCAACTTTTCCATACCTGCTGGATAGTTCCTTTATCACTATTCCATTACTTGTTTTTCTTTCTGCTTATGATTTAAATAGACGTCCATAGTCTATCTATTTCCATAGCTGGAGCAGGTGAGAAACTACCTCCCACATCTCAACCTTGCAGCACTTCCATCTGGCTTAACTGTACCATTCTCCAGTCTTTGGCTCTGGGAACTACGGGGTGGGGTTTCTGGAGAACTGGTGCTGCTGACTAGAGTTACTGCAGCGTAAACTAGACTGGCCTCCACGCTGTGTTTATTATGCAAATTCCTGCAGCCTACTCAAGTCAGCCAAAGGAAACGGATGTGGAAGCAGTCGCTGCACTGGTCCCTGGACAGAGATGTTGGAACACAGTGACACCTGGCCTGCTCCCCGCGCGGTGAACTTTACTCCATTATGTAATGCTGGGTGGCTGGAGGCTGGTGGCTCATGAGTCTCACAGAGTCACTGACACTTTGGTGGAGGTAAGGAGACTTACGCAGGCCACGCACATGCGTTTCTCTGATTCCCAGATAGAACCCTGACATTTTTCATTTTGCTTTGTAACAGAGAGACCTGGTAGTTTAGAGAGTAGTTGTAAATGGCAATTCTATACCAATTCTGGACTCGAGAGTGACTGGCTTCTCGACTGAGGTCATTGACAAAACCTGAGGAACTTCATTTTATTTTTAAAAATTTTTGTTGAATTTATTGGGCTGATATTGGTTAATAAAATTATGTAGGTTTTAGCTGTAGAATTCTCTAGTACATCATCTGTGATTGTGTTATGTGTTCACTAACCCCCTTTTCCCTCTGGTAATCAGCATGCTGATGTCTGCGCCTACCAGTTTTTTTTTTAATCTCTTTACCTTTTTTACCCAGCCCCCCAAGCCCAGGGAATGTTAAAAGTTGTAACCTTTCTCTGCCTCTGAGGCTATAAAATGCCAGAACCATCCCTGCTCAGGGCCTCTACGCCTTGCTTTTTTTCTTTTAACCACTATGACTTGCAAAAATCCCTTATAAAGGTTTTCCTCATTGAGCAAGCAATAAAAAAGAGTGCAAAACATTTGGGAAATGCAAAATTCCTTACACACCTAAGCATAGTTCTGTTCATTCTAAACCCAGAACAATACACATAGGATTACTTTGCATGAAAGCAGATATTGCTTTTGCTTCATTAGGGGCAGAGTTGAGGCAGCTGAGGAGTAAACCGGTGCAGAGTGAAGGCCATGAATTTGGGTTCAGGGAGATAAGAAGACAAAATCCTAAGTCCTTCCAGCTTTCAGCTTTGTCACTTACTAGGCATGTGACTTGGGCAGATTGCCTCTCAGAGCCTCAGTTTTTAAATTTACGTAATAAAGATAATCACACACAGCCTCGTGCTCCTGAGAGATTCACCAGGGCTGAATGGGATAACACAGGCCAAGTGTCTGGCAGAACACCTCTCTTACGGCTTTCCTAAAGTTTCAAACGCTACATTGCTAGAGTGCGCAGAGCTCCAATACGGTCTAGGCTAACAGGTGGCGCATCCCAGGAAAGCTGCCACAAAGAAAGAGAAATCCCTGTTGGTGTCTGTCATTCCTTCTCATCCCAGCCGTGCTGGGAATGGAATCCACGAGGACCCAGATTAGTGTTGAATGAATAGAAGGAACTCTTCTTGAAACGGCCCTGTAGTGGGTCATTGCATGTTCACTAATAAAGGAATTACACTGCAGAAGGTATCAAAAAAAAAAGTGTAGCAGGAGCCAAAAGTGTAGTGTTTCGCTCCCTCTGGCTACTCACCAGCAAGTCCCCTAGGCTCTGTGGGGTCAGTGTCCTCTCCTGAAAAATGAGGAAAATAGCTCAATGACCTTTCTAGCCTTGAACCAGTCTGAATCTGTGAAATAAGATTTCCTTAGGAAAAGAGAGATTTTCTGCAGCTCAGCAAATAGGCCAACTGCCACAGCAGAGCCGTGGGCCTCGGAGCAGGGGAGAAACCCCGCTCCGTCCTTCTCCCAGCGGAGCCTGCCTTGGCGGCCGCTGGGGCTCCACCGCCGGCCCAGCAGGGGACCACGTCGCTGAGGATTGAAGTGCCCGTGGCCTTAGTGCGAATGGGGATGTTGCCCTGTAAGTGTGGCAACTCTGCCTAACACCTTCGTGAACAGTTATTCCAGACCAGAAGGATTTTACAATGAAGTCACTTGTATTTAATAGTCCTTTCATTTAGAATGTTTTTAATGTAATATCCATGCATTTTAATAAGTCCAGGGGGGCAGGAAGGTGCCACAATACATTTTGTTCTCTCCAAGTGTATTAACGTTGGTCTTGATTGGCATTTCAGCTTCCCCTGGATAAATGAAGTTCTTCCCAGGCAGCACCGAGGCTACTTTTCTTGTTCTGTCCAGAGCTACTCATTGCATTTTATCTGCTACTCACTTTATGTGTTTGTATGATGAGTCAATGGTCACAAAGATTCCAGGAAATACTACTGATTGGTGAGTTAAGTGGACATTCAGTTCAATGACAATTTACTAAGACATTTAAATTTAGAAGGAAGCCCTGTCAGACCCTATTAGACCCAGGTGAGAAATTTTCACATTTCTCTGAGTCTGAACATTTACCTTGACAAATGAGAGGCTAGAACAAAGTGATTTTATAGGGGGGATAAATGGTAATGGGAAAAAACATAGTAAAAAATTTTTTTAAACTTAAAAATTTAATGCTTTTATTCTACATATATACTGGAATTATTGCTAATCTCACAATTGTATTTGAAAACTACATGGATTTAAGGAATATTAGCACGACTTTTCTGCTCAAAAATGTAAAATTATACTCTAGTGCCTAGGTAAATTTTAGATTCCTTAAAGCTGGCATTCAAAATTTTATAACATAAAAATAGTCACTTCAACATCATATGTTTTCCAGGGTTACTTTTAATATAAAATATTGAATATTTATACAATTTGGAGGATCAATAGTATTTCTTATCACAATTGCCTATTCCCTAACCATTTTGTCAAACTCCTTGAGTAAGGAATTACCGTTTTATTTTTAGCTTTAGCACTTCTTAATACCTTGCATATAGGAGGCGCTAAAATATATGAAAATGTAAATAAGTAAACAAATGACATCAAATCCTACTTTCTCTCAAACACACACAGTGAAGGACCAACATAACAACAACGGCAAACACTGAAAGTGCCGGGGAGGGAGGGTGGACCTCCTTTAACTAGAGGCTTGGGGAACGTCAGGGCCACGCAGGACTGATCACAGCAGCCAGGGACTTAGCGCCGCAGCACACCTGTTGGATATACCTGTCGGAAATTCTTGGAAGAAAACTCGTCTCTACCGAGCTGCACATGTATACTATTCAAACAAACCGCTTCTGCTTAGTTACACCAGGTGAGTAGCACATGAAAGGTGTTAATTATTGAAGATGGGTGACCTGATTTAAAACCTTTTGATGTGTAATCATGAACAAACTATTTAAACACCCCCGGACTTAACAAAATTGATTATTAAATGGGGAAATTTAAAGAACATAGCACAGATCTTAGCCCTTCTTAAATGTTCAAAAACATGTTAATTCCCCCCCCCCATATTAATTTTGTATGAGATGAAAAGAAAAAGTCCTATGCAGACCATTCAGGTGGTTAAAATGCATAGGTCACTTCATGACCTTGATTTTACTGGTGTTCATGTCAAAGCGACACTGTCTGCACCCAATTCTGGTCACTCTCCTCACTTTGCCCCTTTTTGCATCAGTGGTTCTTGCAGACTGCACATCAAACAAGGTGTCCTAGTAGATGCAGCGTGGGCCTAAAGAATTACTACTGACTCGTTTTTTCAGAGATGGAAAAATCATAACTTTCCCATGGGCAGCCACTTCTGGGTGAGACACTTTGACGGCTTTGTGGTTTCCACATGCAGAATTGTATCCACGGTCTGTCCTTCCTCCATCACTGAGTGAGGTTTAGCAAAGCACCACAGCCCTCTCTAGCACTCCCCTAACTACAAAGTTCAACATCTCCACGTGGCCACTGACGTGGCTCCTATTCGGCTTTCCTGTCTTCCTGAAAGTCAAACATGAACTTTCTGAGGATAGCACTATCACAGCTTCCAACTCCTGTTAGATTCACCATAGTTGCTGGAAAAGAATCCTTTCCAGGGGCCTGGTCATGCCTGGCATAGAACTTCCCTGTTTTCCTGTTGCCCCTACATCTTGTCGTACCATTTCTTCCCAGCTGTCCAGCCCTTCCATCAAGGAGCTTCACCCACACATTTAATCCCATGTTCCCTTACTCCTGAACACCTGCTGCCCACAGTCTACTCATCTTCTGCCTCGCTATCTTTACCAAAATATAACCTTCTCCTGAAATGCTCTCTAAACTCCTAATGAATCCCAAATCCTTCCTCTTTGTCAGGGTCAAGATGGAACCATCCAGTTTAAAAACGCTTTTATGATTAATCCAACTTGTGTGATTATGAGTTTCTTACCTACCCCAACGCCCTACCCCCAATTTTACAGTTGTAACTGAGAACGTTTTGCTGGGAGAGTTAATGTCCTGTAGGCCAAGTCCTCTCTCCACATGCCCCGCCCCCTCCCACCCATCAACTGTGTCTCTTTGTATCTATATTTTATGCTTGGAAGGGGTGCTGTGAACGGGAGCAGGGCATAATGGGAAGGAGATAGAGAATGGTATCAAATGATTTAGTTCTTTAATTTTTTTTGTTTGTTTTCTAAGATCGTAGGGAACTGAATTTCATGAGATCCAAATCTAAGTTGATCTCCTTTAGGGCCTTTGTAATTGGGGGCACCAAAGGAGGGAAAAAGATGTGTATTTTCCTTACTTCTGCAGGAAACTAAGAAGAGTTTTGGCTTTGTAGCCATCGAGGTCTAGGCATATGCCACACTCCCACGGGGATAATTGGTGAGTAGCTGGAGGGGAATTTGTTATTTTGCAAAAAGGTGTGGTAGGGTTTCAGGCGATTCAAAAAAGGATGGTGAAGCGCCCTGAGGCTATCAACAGCAGCTAGCTCTTACCACCCTTACTCAAAGTGGCCAATGGAGGGAACCATTACTGAGACTGAGAGAAAGGGATGATGGGGGAGGGAGGGAGAGCGAGAAGGTGCGACGTAGCTGATGCAGACGGTGCACTTGGGTATGGAAACACAGCAGCTTCCAGCTCATAGCCCAGCTTGGAAGGATGGGGAAATCAAAACCCCAACTGCATTTCTCTCTCTCTAAGGTCTTGCCTGTTTTCTCCTATTGCCCGAGCCCAAAAGGAAGCCAGAAGAAGCAACGTTTCACCACGTCAGTCCACATGAGTCAGCATCCCCGGGCAGGAAAAAGGGTGAAAAAGGTAGAGTGAATTGAGGGGTACATGGAGAGCACCCAGCAGAAGCTGCCTGACGACCGAAAGCTCTGAATGATCCAGAGCAGGGGTGTGGACAGTACAAACCAAAATGCAACCCACCGCCCAAAGAAACAACTTTGTAACTAGGGGGAGAGTGTGTACTTCACATAGGCATAGTTGAAAAATTGGGGAGTGAAAAAGGGAAGGGTTTTAGCCACACGCATGCAAGTATTAACATCACTAGCTTAGTGGACTTTAAAATTTTCCTTGTGACATAGTTGTTATTATAAAACCCATGCTGACTTCTCATATGCGTGTGCATCCTCTGCGTCCACCAATAAAAGTTATTCTTGTGATAAAAGGAAAATGGCACTGTCATCTTCTAAGTGCTGTAATATAGTGCAAGATATTTTACTTACCACATCTAATCAAAATAACAAATGCCTGAAAAAAAAACCTTCATGTTATTATTGAAGACTTGATTATAATAGTCCTCTATTAGCAGTGCCCTTTAACGCAAAGAGGCATGTAGACCCAGTGCCCAGGAGAAACAAGCCCTCCATGCTAGGATTCTTGGTGAAAAAGAGGCCAGGTATTCCTTCAGGTCAGCCGGGCCTCCTGTGGTGCTGTCGCCCCGTGGAGCCCGTTCGGCACGGCAGCTGAGGAGGCTTTGTCCTGACCCCGGGGAGGTGGGCCATCTCTTCTTCTCCATGATTGGGATGGCTCGTAGAAACTGTGTGTTGAATTTCAAAATAAGAGATCATTTTGTCCTCTGTGTATTCGTTGGCGTGTAGGCAAGTGTATTTGTTCAGTTTCTGAGTCTTCTTCTTATATGAGAGTCTGACATTCTTTTTGGTCCCATCCTTTTTAATTCAAGAACTCTCACACACCGACATGTACAGGGAATTCATACTTGCCTGGTGGCCACCATGGGCTCCCGGCGCTGGCATTTTCCAAGCCCACCTCCTATTCCAGCCAATTCCCCCCAAACTACCTTGCTCTCCAATTCGAGCTGATTTCAATATGTGGACTCTTGATGTTTCCTCTATTGCAGTTTTTCTTTTTTTTTAAATCCTCACCGAGGACTTTTTTTCCCCATTGCTTTTAGAGAAAGGAAGGGGGGAGAGAGACATTAATTGGCTGCTTTCTTGCACACTCCCAGCCGGGGATTGAACCTGCAGTCTGAATATGTGTCTTGACTGGGAATCAAACTCACAACCTTTCGGTTTAGGGGACGATGCTCCAACCAGCTGAGCCACCCTGGCCAGGGCTCCTTGTAGCTGCAAGGGCCCACTTCACAGACGCCTCTCTGGATCATCCTCTATTTTGTCTCCCAGTCACAGTTTCACATTGTCCTTCTGGCCCCGTGGGGCTGGCGATGGAGCCTCGGTGCTTGCTGAGCCCAGCCCTGGGTGCACCCCCTTGGCCTGCTCAGCCGGCTCCTCCGTGAGGGAACCTAATTTGAAATAATGGGAAAAAATTATAGTGAAGGTCAAAAAATTGCCTCTAGGTGTTTCAAGCATAAAATAAAAGTATTACATTTTTTATCAAAATTGTCTAAGTTACTCACCAATTTATATGAGACAGAAATCTAATTTCTTAATTAAATTACTGAATCTCATGATGGACAGCTGACTTACCTTCTTGGAAAATATTTTTTAATAAAAATACATATATTTTAAGTTATCAGATAATATTCAAAGATTTATATATAATGAGAGGCAGGAGCCTCTTCCGCATTCTTTCCTGTTCCAGGCTCCTACTCACGATGCTCTAAACATCCGACACTGCAAGTCACTTCTGCTACCAGCTATCTCGATATTCCTAAGTCAGTCACTTATACCCCCCTTTGTGAATTTGCCAGTTTTAGGAATTATCTTCTGTCTTTCAACTGAAAAAGATAAGATGTATCACTTTTTTACCTCCTATTTCTCACCACGCCTGTCTCCTAAACTTCCCAAAATAGTTATAGCAAACTAGTTTTAAATATCCATCATATTTGAACAGCATACTCTGTGTGAGTACATTTCTTTCCATGTACATTTCCTCTTGGAGTTAAAATAGCCTAATTTAAAGTTTCTTGCACAATAATCGATTTAACTAAAGAGATCTGAGCACTTGTTGGGATTGGCTCCTATTTCCAAAATTATCAGCACCTCAGTTATTTTCCACCAGTTACTTAATTTCATTGGGCTTTGTTTTCATTACCGAAAAAAAGCAAACACATTTCTTTTTAATTTAGATCAGTATTGGAGGAGACTCTCTTGTGTTCTACCCTGTGCTACTAGTCCAGGATTCTGCAATAGGTAGTCAGCTTCCACTTCAATAATTGAATAACTTGAATGGATATTTTAAAGTGGTTTTTTAAGGAAAATTTTTCTAAATACTTTTCCCCGGTTTGCTCCTATGACCGTAGTAATTTATTGTACTTATTTACATGAGTCAGCTAAAAATGCCTCAAATGTAATTAATTATCACCTCCAGCCCAGCCTGCTTCCCCACTTACATTCTCCCTTCTGACCCACCCACCTGCGCAGGGGGCCCACCTGGAAAAGTGGAGTCCTTCCCCATAAGGAGCTGCCTACAGCCCTCAGGAAAGCTAACGGCCTGGTAGGGGGGCCTCTTACCCCAAGTCACAGAGCGGGGATAGGTAGAGCTGGCTTCATGCTTAAGTTAAAAGATAACCCAACAGGAAAACATTTTTGATCCTAGAGCCTCCAATCCCTGGGGGGAGTGGCTGGTGAGTCTCAGGATGGTGCATGGGGTTGACCGTAAGTCTCAAATGGCAGATGGTGATTGTTGATAATCAATGAGCACATTCTCTTTGTTGGTGAAGGAACCGATGAAGCCTCATGTACACAAACAAAAACCTAAAAGCCAATTTAAACCTTCCCTCTAGCTCATCCCTGTTCCCTCACTATGTGATAAACAGCATCGCGAGGCTGGCTGCTCCTGTTTCTGCCATCCCTGGTCTCTGCCAAGTTTACTAACTTCCAACCTGGAACGCCCAGTAGTTTCTAACCCACCCTACAATTATGACTGTCATTTTCCTCTAAAATACAAGTTTGATCATGTTACTGTCATTTAACTCATTTAAATGCCTTTAAGATAAACAGCTCAGGATGCATTACCCAGCCTACCTTCGACCTGCCCTCGTGCCGCACTTTCCCATACACCTCATAATTCAGCTACACCGTCTACTCACTAGGAGTGGACCCGTGAAACTCTGGCAGCCATGCGCCCCGATTCTCCCGGGGATATTAATTCTCTGCTCGAAACACCTTCGTGCATTTGTTAAAACTCTTCCTTTGTGCCATTCGTGCCCCTATTTCACAATCATTCATTTAGGAGTCTATTTTGCTTTCCCATGAGACATGGGTTTCTTTGGGCAGAGCTTTATACACCTGTGTAGCAGGTGCCTATGACAAATATCCTGAGTGCATGATGAATAAAGAAGTGAACCCCCTGGCCCGTGTGGCTCAGTTGGTTGGGTGTTGTCCTGCAAACCAAAATGTTGCATGTTTGATTCCCGGTCAGGGCACATGCTGGGCAGGGTTGCAGGTTTGGTCCCCAGTCAGGCCGCGTGCGAGATCGATGTTTCTCTCTCACACTGATGTTTCTCTCACTCTCTTTCTCCTTCCCTCCCCTCTCTCTAGAATCAATAAAAGAAGAAAATTTTAAAAAAGAAGTGAATAATTAATCAAGTAGAACCTAAGTGGTATTAATCCATGTTTATTTATTTTGGAATTTTCATGCCAATTCCTCTCTGAAATCTACAAGTATGATTGCTCTCTGTCTCTAGGTTTTGCTTGTTTACTTTTTTGGAGCATCACCTGGAGAAGCGGGGTGAGGAGCGGGGTGAAGAAGACTGTGACTTCAGCTGAGCGATGATCCCACAGACGATGCTGTGTGGTCTGTCATCTTACCTTCCGTGTGAGTCTGACGCTCCCTCATTAGAAGATGCCAGTGAACCCAGGGAGGAAGAGGGTATCAGGTTGGGCTTGTGCCTGATATTCATTCCTGAAGGTGGGCTTTGGATGACACAGTGTCCAGCCGGTGATATTTTCAGCATAGAAACCTGGTAAGCTATCAGGGCAGCATTAATGAGATGGGATGAATTGATTTATTTTTCTCCTGAATTGCTTGGCAGTGCCTCAATATTCAGGCATCAAATTTACTCAATGTGCTACTTAGATTATTTCTTCCTTCCTCAGCCAGTCTAAAGACTGCAGGAGCTACTGCTATTTTAAACTACGTCCTTCTTCGGAGACAGCATCGGACACATTTCAGAGAAGATCCAATTAATCTCCAGCTACTTTCCCTGGTAGACAGGAGAGGCATGTCCCTGAGTCAGGACTTTAGGTTATTTTTTTTCACGCCACTCTCCCTGGGTCATTGACATAAACTTTTATATCCAGAGGCTGATGCTGATAATATGAGAGGAAAAGAGTAGTTTAAGTATAGGATGAGAATGATTTTAAATGCTGGAGGATTTGTTTAAAATAATGTGTATTTTTATATCTAGTGATTACTTGTTTGATTCCTGTTAAAATGAGGCTAGACCTTTGAACATGTTCTTCCCTGCGATGACTATTTTGAAGAACCTGGAGAAAATGTGAAATAAAATGAATACCCTGCTGCTCCATGACAAAAATGTCGGCTCATCCACTGCCCTTGGCTAGCGAGCCCCTTTCCAGACCAAAGTTGCCCTTTCCAGAAATAAGCTCAGGTCAGCCAATGGTCACCTGCGATGTCATTGTCACATGGGTGCCCGGCCCATGAGCCCCGGGAGTGGAGTGGGTAACAGTCTGGGTTGCGGCTTTGGCCTGAGGCCCGTGTTCATAGTTCTGTTTTGCTCTCTACAGCTGTATGTCCTGGGACCTCTTTTCCTCAGTTCCCTCGCCTGGGAAATACTCATCATTGAGCTTTGCAGTGGGCAGCACCTGAGAAACGTGAGGTCTGCCAGGTGCCCGAAGTGTGAAGGGTCCAGGGCAGGCACGCCCTCTTTCCCTATGTGTACCAGTGCCCGCTCATCCGGTGCATCCTTCACTTTATTGAAGCAGGGAAGAAGGCGTCACCTGAGGCTCCGCCCCTTCATTGACCTCTGCCATCTCTGTCCCACCAGCTGCTCCCAAGTGTGAATAACTGGGTTGGTTTTCCTTCTCGGCACACAGATGGTGGAGGCAGCAACAGAGAGCTTTCCCAGCCACGCTAAACTGAACTAAAACTCAGGCAGAGCCCTGTTCCGCTGAGAAAGCATCTTTCAGAGCTTGAAGTAGCTGTAAAACGCAGGGACGATTTCAGGGGCACTAGCGCCCCCTAGGGTGTGGCCAGGAGAGCAGTACAAAGTGTTTAAAAGTCTCAGGTGCATCTTCAAATAGAGCTCCCTCTGGTCACCCGTGTCTAGCCAGAGTCTGGCTGAACTGAGGGGAGACTACTGCCTTGCTTCCCCTCCCCTTCCTTGCTGCACAAACCCGTACGTCATCGTGACTGTTACTGAGAAGGCTGGGACGTTTGGTGGATGAGAAATGAGAGTGGGCGTGAAATATATTAATTTCTCCTACCTAAGTCTGAAGGCCTGGGCCTTTTCCTGGACAAAATGATATTTACGCCAGCCGAATGGTAGGGACTGAAAGTGTACTCTCGGGAGTTAGACTTCCTGGGCTGATAGTCCGACTATACTATTTAATTGGCTTTCTCTTTTGGCAAATGACTTGACTTTTGCTTTGATTTTCTCACGCTGTACAATGAGGATGATAAGAGTAGTTGATTCATAGAGTTGCTTTACGTTAAATAAAATCATACATATGAAGTGCCTGACAAATCGTGTGTCCTCCATAAATGCTGCATTTGCTCTCTGCAGCAGATTGCTGGTATCCTTGAGCAAGAAGCATTGACTCGCCTAAGATCCTGGAAGGCAGCTCTGATAAGACTGTGTCCCCCTGTGATCCTGGAGGCCACTTGCCTATGTCTTTTATCCCTGGATTCCCCTGAGGGTTAATGTTATACGTATCCTCTTTTCTTAGCAATCAATACCCATTACATATAGCTCACGGTTACAGCTTTTCCTGGAGAAAGACATTAATGGCTTCTGTCAAGGCCAGGACACAGCCACTTCCCTACCTAAGGGCTCTTGAGTTTCCTAAAAGCCTGACCTTTGGTTAGAAAGTGATCAGGAAGCTTCCAATAAGCTCAGGAGTCTAATCAATATTTCTCACTACTCCACGATGATTACTGGGGAGACATCAATTGTTGTCAATGGCCCACCACAAAGTCACATAAGTCACACAGGCTGCGGCTTCTCTTGACGCTTACTAGCCATTATGTGTCCCCGGGGACAGGAGGAGCTCTGCAGCCCATGGCAGCCCTGGCTAATTTGTTGGTCTTCACAAGGCAAAGGTAAACATATAATGTAAATTAATAAAAAAAAAAACAAAACCCAAAACGAGACACCCACAGTAGCATTCAGAGGACTGGGTCATTTGAGGGCCATTGACAAGTGCGCTTTAGTCAGAAGACTGGACTTCAGAAATGGGAGTAAATGGCATTTATCTCTCCGATTTCAAGTCTCATTCAAGGCCTTCCGGCGCCAGCCCAGGCCCCCTTCTGTTTAGGAGCATGGTCCCAGTTTGGGCACCTGTCACAACCCCGGCGGCGAAGGGAGTGGTGTGTGGCCAAATTCCCCCCGAGTTACAGCTTTAACAACCAGGAACAGAGTTTAACAAATTTCTTAGTCAGTTGACTTAAAGTCACGATTCGGAAGGTCTAGGGCTGTCTGACAAAGGGATGAAATCATGGAATTTTCTAGCTCACAGATTTAGTTTGCTAGATCGCCACCCGGTGGTCATTCCAGGAACTTCATGATGGGTTGCTAGGTGCAGACATACTTGCATGTTAATAAGGAAATGATTACCTTTCTTTAGAATATGACTACCCAATTTTAGTGCATCCAACGTACTTTTTAAAATTCCACAACCATCTCTCGGGAAAGATGGCTCGAGAAGAAGGCAAAGTGGTTATGTGCAGCCGGGTGATGTTTGAGAGTCACTGGCGCTCCGTTGGTAATGCTGGTTTGGTTTGGTTTTGCTCCGACACTGCATTCCTGGCAGGACTGAGGTAAAAGTACACTTGATATTCCTTGGCACAGGAGCCTTTCGGTAATATGTAATAATAAATGTGGATTCTGATTGATTTTTCTGAGTGTCTTTTTAAATGACTGGCCTGAACCGCAGCTGCAGAATCTTGCCCACGCTCTGCCCCCGGAAACGCGCCGCTGGTGGCTCTGCTCGGGCGCTACTTCTCGTGCTTCTCCTTCGGGCTGTTTGCCTGGGGGCTGCCCTGGGTCTGCATCGCGCAGAGGCCAGGGGTCTCAGCGGGGGCTTCACCCGGACTCCCCGAGCGGGGAAACCTCCTGCCCTGGGCCACCGGTCTGCACCGGGGCGGGGACGCGCTGGAAGCTCACCCAGCTTTCGCCCCGGTCTGGGGTTTCGCTCTCCCTGTGGCCCTGGGTAGCCACGCCCACGAAGGTCTTTTTCGGGTCAGCAGGCGGGGGTGAGGGTGTCTGGTCAAGCCTCCCGCTCACCTCCCCTTCCCAGGTGCCCCGACCCCATTCTGCCTTGAGCTGGTCCGCTCCTCGCTGTTGCTGAGGCTGCAAATTCAGCCTAACAAAGATGCATCTTTGTCCTATTTCCTTCCTATAGGGACTTTTGCTGATTAATCATTTGAATTCCTCCTCCCCAACCAAATCCTGCTCACTGAATGTGTTTAAAACAATGTAAACACACAATTGGTTAAAAAGTCTCAGAAGGAGCAGTGTACGTTATGGGCATGAAGCTCAAGCAAGCGTCCTCCGGTTCCACATAAATCCGCCTCTGTCCCAGGCCTAGAGTACGTGGCCCAGCCGCAGAGGGTAGCCCAGGACCCCACCGTACAACGTCCCAGGGCTGTCGGAAGCTCAGGCTTAGGTTACACGGAGGCGAGCCCCAGCAGCGGGAAGGGTTCGCCAGCTGTGCGTTGGGCAGGGCTGCAGGAGGCTCACGGGTCGGAGGCGGGGGACAGGGGACTTAGACGGCAGGCCTGCAGGCCTGTCCCTTCACAGCAGGAGTCCTGCCCGCCGCTGGGGTTCAAGGGAAGAAGTCAAAGCCCTGAAGGTAGCAAGAGCCAGAAACAGTAAGACTGTGAAATCATAACTGGTTCCTACGCAGGGGCAGAACAGGGCCTCCCAGGGGGCCACTTGACTAGGAGGAAAAAGGCTGAAGCGGCTTCCCAGTCTATAGACAGTATCAGAAGGAAAGGTTTCCTGAGAAACAGGGGAGGTCGCAGCAGCCTTTGAAAAGGTGCAGGCAGCATCTCGAAGGGCTAGGAGATGCAGCTTTGGCAAGCAGGAAGAACACTACCTGAAACGGAAGAGGCTCCTCACCGTCAGAGCAAAGGGAAGCAGGCTAGGAATCCAGAGGGATTATCTGGGCAGGAAGCAGCCAGGCAGGACGATCTGGGGGTAGCAGACCTATTTGTAATCGCAGGGAGAGGAGAAATTTGGAAAACAGTCACTAGAAATGAAGAGCTCAGGGAATGTGAAGCCCAAGGCAGAGGAAGTGGTTGGTGGTTGTGAGTTCTCAGGAAGGACAGTAATGGTAACAATGACCAGTCAAGAAGGATATCCTTTTGCAGGAGGAATATTGTATCACCAAAATGTATGCCGCTCATCACCAGAGCATTGCAGTGTTGTTCGGGTGAACACAGATATGTGGCTGTCCCTTTACTGTGGACATCAGAGGATTATTTTTTGCTAGTATGTATGAGATTTTATATTTTATATGGAATTTCTTTTTTCATAAATCACAGAAAATATTTAAATTCACATCTTCTGCCTTAAGTAGACATTTACCAACATTCTTGAAGGGAGGGTGTTCATTAGAACAACAGACACTGGGGGAGCTGCCTGGGTCCAAAGCTCTGAGTCACTGCTGTTAGAGCTCACGCCCTCCTCTGGTGAACCAGTCAGCAGGGCCATGGAAGCCTCACCGACAGCCGGCCTTCTTCCTTGATTTGCAGCTTTTATTGAATTGAATCATCAAATTTGCATTTAGCACTTGAAAACTTTATTTCAGTGAATTAAAAAAAAAGTGATTGCATACGGCTTTAACAGTTAACAAAAAGAAAGTAGGAAGCACAGGAGAATACGCTGAGAAGCGTCGGTACAGGCAGCAGCTGAAATCACTCCCAGGACAATCCCACACACTGTAATCGGCTGACGGGGAGGGTGGAGACAGCGCAGGGCCCCCACGGAGTGCTCAAATCCACAAATCATAAGGAGCTTGCAGCCCTTCATGGGAATCGTGTTTCTTCTCTGTTGGCGTTAATTTTCTGAAATACTTGTAACCCTCTGACTTCTCTGCCAGAGTTCTTAAGGAATTCTGAAGATTTAGGGATTTAGAATTAAATTCTAGAAATTGAGAATTAACCAGGAACATTTCAAGTTGTCTCCTGCTGCCAACAGAGTTGTAAGGACTGTTCTGCAATTAGGGTGACTGTTCTGCCTCCTTCCTGATAGGAAACGAGTGACACAGCGCCTACTTTTAATTAGCTAGCGGATTGATGGCTTCCTGCACTGAGTCTTTTAGCATTTCTGCAGGAGAGAATTTCATTTAAACCAGAGTTAGTGGTAGTCACGCCATGTTCAAATCGAGATGGGTACTTTTATGTTCCCAAAGAAATAAACTTTCATAAACAATGTGTTTTGCTTCTTAGACTCAGTGTTGTAATTTATTATCCTCAAGGTTTTGACTCTTTTTTTAGAGTCTAGATTAACATTTTTATAGGAAAATACCAGAGCAAGGAGACTGTTTATGTTTGTATTAAGCTTGAGAGGATTTGAAAAATATAATAATTTTTGTAGCATGTCTTCACCATGGGCTATGAATTCTACAGGCAAATATTACAGAAAGAAGTTGTCTCTCTTCAACATTTTCTGTTTAGACAAAGAATATTTGAAAAACTACCAAAATTTGTGTAGCACATATTGAGGAAATGTTGTGAAGATCTTGCATCCAGTAGCCTCAGCTTAGCCTTGTGTGGCCATTTTGGATATCCAATTTCAAGCTCTGAACAGAAACATATGGTTAAAAAAGTTGTTTTTGCTAAAATCTATAAACATGTTCTATTGCAGTTACTTATTTATATCTACTAACTATAATAGCTTTTCTGGATTCTGCTATACTTGGCTCTTCCTAGCCAAGGCTAATTAAGCAGTTATTGTAAAACAAACAAGCCTATCATAAAGGAAAAAAAAAATCACTTAGTTTTTTTGTTACAGGAAGCCAGTTTGCTTGCACTACAAGCGACTTTCTTCACTCTTCGGGATGAGACAGGCTCATCATTGTGAAGTGGTAGGGCCGTTAGAAACATCCTTCTTCTCCATTCCAACAACGACAGTGTGTTGGGCAGTATTTCCTATCAGAATGCGTCGTGGGGGGAAGCTTCATATTAACCCAGTGCATTGTGGGAACTCAACAAGGAGTGGATGAAAGAAGGAAAGAAAGCAAAAACCTATGAAATGCAGCCAAACAGTCCTAATCTTGCCTCCCTTCAGCACAAATCACATTTTTGATAAATTTTCTAACACAGACATAATAATTCAAAAGTGAAATCATCCCTCAGATACAGTCAGTTATCGGTTTGGTAAGTGAAAACTTTGATAAAGCAATTATGAAAAAAAAAATGGGCACTAGAAATACCTTTTCTGTCATTACCAGTACTATTCTGTCCTTTAAAATGCTTCATGAGAACCCATGGGTGTGTACATTCTGGCCAGGGAAAAACTGAGAAAGAAGTTTCATTTTTGTTGTTGTTTCTAAAAGTATTGGCCCTGGCCCTGCTGAAGTCCAGCTCGCTGCTTTGGTCAGGCTGAGAGCTCTTGAATGAAACCATGCTCTGCTGGATTATCTGTTAGAAACGTGAGCATATCAGAGGAAACAACCTCAGCCATCCTATCCTTTTGATAACAGTGGAAGATAGCCCCAGTCAATCAACGAGTATGTAGTCAAGGACACAAAAGGATGTCAGCACCTGAAAAATGTAAATACAGGGAGGAACCACCTGCCTTGGGAGCCTACCATTTGGCACTTAATTGGAATCTGCGAGTGAGTCCTCCTTGCTCTCTACTTGCAGGTTTCTATAGTAGGTAAATGTCGTGTCAGGAATGACACCAGGTATCACACATAGACGCACACGCACATGAGCACATACACATGCAGACCGCCACTTCTTGATTCATGAAAAATCTAAGACAGTTTATAAATTCCTATGGGACAGGGTGGAGGAGACAGTTCTGGTTAAGGGAGGTCTTACCGGAAACCATTTTCCTTGTAAATCTTTTGACTCTCTCCAACCACATATTTAGTAAGAGATTTCCCAACATTTTTCAAATGCTCGAGCTTTCGCTCAAAAAGCCTCTCTGCTGAAGTTCCAGTAAAAGCACCCATGGAAAATAGACTATATTGGCTGAGTAGGCAGCGTCTCTTGAGACCCTCCTGTGTGATAGGCGGAGTCCGCGAAAGTACAGTCTGAAAACTATCTTAACCACACCCTTCTCGCCATGAAGAAAGACAGTAATTAATGATAACTGCTCATTTAAAACATACAAAATTGAGGGTCTTGGTGCTTTCAGCACCCAGTTCTGAATAAGAAGCACCCTACTCTGACCTTGAGAATACAGATGTTGATGTGTAGACTAGCATTTCGGTTGATCCTAGAGATCCTGTAATGTCTCTTTTTTTGACTCAGTCTCCAATGCATGCACGTGCTCGTTTGGCTAATCTGTTCCTCTCTCATCAGTACTGATCAGGGGATGCACTTCCTCAGCCAGGGGGCAGTCCTGGGGCTGACCAAGGCCCCGTTGGAAACCGCCGTTGGGGTCTGGCCCCTGAGAACCGGGGCCCGGACTAGGGTGAGATGAACGAGGCATTTGTCTCAGGAGCAGCACTGAAAAGAGGCACATGCAGACTCAGTCATTGTATATAAAGCTAATTTCCAAGAATTCACGATGAACGTCACATCAAAACTTTAAATAAAGACAGCATCTGACTGTGTCGTTGCATGAGCCGTTGGGCTCTTCTCCACCGCATCCCGCCCTGCTGAGAAGTTGGAAGTGCCCTACTGCTGTCTCACATCCGAGACTGATGTTATTGGATCATTTCAAGGAGCCAATGAATGGTTGAGTGGCATCAAAATTATTGATGAAATGAACCAACTGGCACGGCCAACAGAGAGGAGGCAAGGGACTGAAGCAGCGTGATGCAGGGGGCACTGGGAGAACTGGCTGGGAGCCTCTCCAAGGATCTTGCAGTTCTTTGCTGGGGAAAGGGCGTGGTAAGACCCTGAGATTAGTATTCAAGCAAGTATGACTCTTTCCCAAGCCCATGAAATAATTTTTTTAGCCATCCCTGGAATACAATCCTCATAAGTGTACAAATTTCAAAATACATGGAAACAATCTTCCTAGGTTGTTCTCTTGTGATGGATGAGTCCAAGATCTTGGACTCACAAAGGAGGAGAGCAGAAGCTTCCTTAGGTATAACGCCATGAGTTGCACAAGGCAAGCCTGTTAGCCTCCGAATCTTGGTGCCTTTAATTGGCTGGGTGCCTGCAACTCCACAACCAGTTACATCCTTCTGCACCTCAAGGACCTTTGAGGGCCTTCAGAGCTTAATATGCTAATAGAGATATGCCTGGCCAAGGTGACCCCCGTAAAGTGCTTTCTGTCACCACCAACCAGACTGCATGTTCCAGTGGAAACAGGACCGAGCAGAGGCACTGGTGCCAGAGGAAAACTTAACGAAGCACCGCGAATGTACTAGGGAAACGATGCCAAGAGCACACTGTTCCCAAACAAGTTTGCTGTGAACTGGTCTTTGATGGGTAAACATTGTGTCAAACAAAAACTGACTAAATCATTATTATGTTTATAATTTTTTGGCAAAGAATACAATAAACCTAAACATGAGATTTGAGGGCCCAAACTCTTCTATGCAATCTGCATTTATAACATATTATGGTATATACATCACTAGTAGTAAGTTTATTCATATATTAAGCAAATATCAAGTTCCTCATTTAATTAGCCAAAGTTCCTTGAGAAGCTCACATTCTAGAGAGTAACCATACGTCCCAGCTCTATTTAAATCTCTCCCTGGCTTCTGCCATTCTAGCACTGGTCGCACGCTCTGGCCACCTTGCTTCTGAGGGAGTGCACCTGCCTTGCATATTAATTTAAGGAGACCATAATTAGGAAAGTACTGCAACAGCACATGGAGCATAACTGATAATTAACACACATTAAGGGCTAAATATATACCAAGCACTGTGCTAAGTATATTTATATATTGACATTAGCGTCATGTGATTTCACCTTGCAAAATCTTAGTATAAGCTTAAAACATTGTCACACGATATTTTCCATCCATTTGAGTGGACACTTAATATTTGTTTTGATCAGCTTTGGGTCACCACTAGCATAATAAACAGTACAAATAGATAAAAATAATAAACAATCACGTAATCGGAGAAAGATGATCTGTCCCTAAATCCTTGAGCAAAGGCCAATAGAAGCATTTATGCTCTAGGGTCAGATGTGTTCCTGGGGGTTGGGTAGCAGCAGGCTCGGCAATATGGTGCCGGGAGAAAACGCAAGCCTCATGGGGCATGGAGGGTTAGGGTAAAGCATTTGAAACCTCTGAGCTATGTAACCAGACCGTGAACCCCCAAACCCCAATCTAAAATACTAGCACCATTATGTTTTCATTGGCATTTGCATCTAGTGATGGTCAGTTGATAGTTCGCCTCAAAATGTAAGGCTTATATTCCCTCCTTCAAGACAGTCCCATTTCACTGTTTCATGGATATAATGTTATCAAGAATGCTGTCTTCATTGATTCATTTTCATTCAAGAAACCCCTTTACCTCTGGCTGGATTGCTCAGTTGGTTGGGGCATTGTCCCATATACCAAAAAACTGCAGGCTTGATTCCCAGTCAGGGCACATACCTAGGTTGCAGGTTCAGTCCCCAGCTGGGGCACATATGGGAGGCAACTGATGGATGTTTCTCTCTCTCTCTCTCTCTCTCTCTCTCTCTCAAATCAATAAATACATCCTTTGGTGAGGATTTTAAAAATGCCTTTATAGCTTCTTAATGTGCATTCACAGGTGTTTTTTTGTTTGTTTATTTGTTTGTTTTTTTCCTTTTTTTGTGAGTTGAATGCAATGGAAATCATAGTTGTTGTTAAAGGCACTAAACAAGCCACTACTTGTAGGGATTTATGCGGGATTGTCAGTTTGTTTCTTAGGTTTTCATATATTGCTAGGACTATATATATTACATATATAGGTAGTTATTTTAATAAACCTTTCCTTTAGTGTAAAATATATACAAAAATGCACAAGCACTAAATGTGGAGGTAGATGGATTTTCATAAATGAGTGCCCCTGTGTGACCAAGCCCCATGCAGATCCAAAAATAGACCTTTCTCCCCTGCACCGAAGAGCCTGCCTTCTCTTTTGTCACTGATACCCTGACTTCTAGTGCCATAAATTAGCAATGGCAGTTCTTGAACTTGATATAAATTGAATCGTACAGTTTCCTTGTGGATTTGGTGTCTGGCTTCACAGTATGTGAGATGTACCTGTGTTGTTATAGATATCAGTATTTCATTTGTTATTCTTTGTCTTTAGTGTTCTATCGCACGAATATCAGCAATGTGTTCCTCCCTTTTACTCCGAAAACAGTATTGTACACGGTCTCCGGTGTCCATGTGTGCTCATTTCTGTGGGGTTATGTCCATGACAAGAACAGCAGGGTCATGGGCCACGTGTTCAATTGGTTCTAGTACACATACCTACTTCCCCCCATTGTTTAGGTCATTTAGATTCATTAGCTGTGTATGAGAGTTTTCACTGCCCATATCCCTACTAGGAATTGCTATTGTTATCCTTTGTTTATTTTTCATCAGTTCATGGGAAAATGTAACATAGATAAAACAACACACACACAAAACAGATTCCTGGCTTCATGAATCATTTAAGGTGAACATCCTTGTAATCACTGCATTGGTTAAGAAATAAAACTGCCATTTCAACTTTCTTATCATTATGCCCAAATTAGGCTCTTTCCTGACTCAAAATAATGACCTCTTCCTTGCATGTGATTATATTTTCACACCCAAATGTTTGTCTCTCAACCCTATAATTTAGTAATGTACATTTTTTAATTTTAATTTTTGTGAGAAAAGGATACATGTACTTATGTGTATATTGCTGTTTGAGTTATTTTGTCTGTTGTTTGAGGAATAGATCAAAGTTAATCTTGGTATGTGTAGGTATCCAATTGTTCTATCACCATTTGTGAAAAAGCTGTTCTTCCTCTACTGAATTGCCTTTGCATCTTTGAAAAACTCGTCTGGCCATACATATGTGGTTCTCTATACCTCCTTATTTAGGCCTTGTAAAAGTTTTATTAGCATTATATTACCATTTTCCATATAAAGTTCTGGTTCATATTTTGTCAGATTCATCCTAAATATTTTATATTTTTGGTGATATTTCACATTCTATTTTATACTTTATTTTCATATTTGTTTTTTGCTAGTATATAGAACTATAATTAATTTTTGCTTATTTTTCTTATCCTTTAACTTTGCTTAATTTACTTATTGGTTTTACAAAAGATTCTGCTGATATCATATTTAGGATTGTTTTGAATCAATAAATCAATTTGTGGAGAACTGGCAACCCAACAATAGTGAGCCTGTTGATTCATAAATATGTATTTTACTCCATTTATGTTTGTTTTTAATTCTTCTCATTAGTGTTTCTTAGTTTTCTATGTTTAGGCTTACATTTTTTGTCAGATTTATCTAAGTATTTCACATTTTCATGCTACTGTAAATGATATTTTGTTATTTCATTTTGTTTTCTTGGATTATTGTTTGTTTGTATATAGAAACACAACAGATTTTTGTATACTGATTTGCATCCTGAAATCCTACTATATTTACTTTTACCCATTGTAGAATTTTTCTGTAGATGATTGTGTCTTCTCTAAGTCAAAAGAGTACTTTTTCTTTATAATTCTTTCCTTATTGTAATGGCTATAATCTCAAGTAAAACATTTAATAGAAATAGTGGGAGTGAACATCATTGCTTTGTTCCTGATCTTAGAGGAAAAGGATTCAGTCTTTTATCCATAACTATGACTTTAGCCAAAGGGTTTTTTGGTAGTTAAATTTCATCAGGTTCAGGAAGTTTTCTTATATTTTGGTTCCTGAGTTTTTTCAGGAGTAGATATCAGATCTTTTTAGAATGTTTTTCCTGCTTTTATTGAGATGGTCATACGATTTTATTCTTTGAGTCTGATAATACAGCAAATGAGCTTGAATGATTTTTTAAATATTAAGTGTGCCTTGCATTCTTGGGATTAAGGCCAACTAGTCACAATGAATTATCCTTTTTATATATTGTAAGACTTAACTGGCTAGAATTTAATAATAGTTTATGCACCTATATTCCTTAGAAGTATGGCAAATAGATTTTTCTGTTCTAATACCTTTATCTAGGAGGAGAAAAGGGAAATGCTGTCCTCTTGAAATCAGTTGGGAAGTATCCATTTTCTCTCATTTTCTGGAAGAATTTACATAGAATTGACATTATTCCATCATTAAATGTTTAGTATAATTCACCAGTAAAACTATATAGGCACAGTGTGTTCTTTGTGGGAAGGTTTTTACTACAAATTCAATTTCTTTGTTGAACAGATAAAGTGCTGTTCAGGTTGTTTACTTATTCATGAATAAGCATGGTGATTTGTAACTTTCAAAAAGATTACTATTTCATTACACTGTCACACTGAAATGATGCTTTTTCATGATATTCTCTAATTATGAATTTAATAAGTGTAATAATCTCTCCTGTGATGTCATCTTTCTGATTCCTGATAGTCTGTGCTCTCTTATTTTTTTCTGACCAGACTGGCTGAAGCTTTATAAGATTTATTAATTTTTATCTACAAAATGGCTTTGTGTTAATTGGTTTTTCTGTTATCTATTTCATTGGTAACCAATCTAATATTTTATTTTTTTCCTGTTCTCTGATTACATTGAGTTTTATGTGTTTTATTTTTTTTCTAGTTTCTTGAAGTGGAAGCTGAGGTCATTGATCTGCTACCTTTCCTCTTTTCTAACATAAGCAGTTAGTGCTATGAACTTTCCTCTAATTACTAATTTTACTGTTCCTTACAAATTTTGATATGCCATGTTTTATTTTCTTGTAGTTTAAAGTACTTTCTAATTTTTCTCTTGATTTTTTTCATTGGTCCTTGGGTTCCTTGAAACTTGTCTAATTTTTAATTGGAGTTTATCCCAGTATCTTTCTTTTACTGATTTTTTAATGCAATTTTATTTTGAGAACATATTTTGTTTGACTTCAACTCTTTTAAATTTATTAAGACTTGTTTTTGTTCCAGAATATGGTTTATGTTTATACTTTTTTCCAGTAGTACACAAATCAGTATTTTATTTAAGCAATAAAGTTTGCTCTGAAATAGTGTCTTGGTTTGTTTGAGTCCTGCCATGTGCTCCTCCCCATATGTAGACTGAAGACTTGATGGGATGGAATTGTGTTAAACTGTTCTGCACCTCCTACCTCATCAGCTTTAGGGCTGGTTCCACTTCAAACACACAGACAATTGCTCTTTAATTAATTAATCAACTACTGCAAACAAAATTATCTTACGTGTAGGGGATGAATATCAGGTAAGATGGGCTCAGTCCTTGTCTGCTGCTCATCACCGAAGTACCCTTTATTCTCCACTCCCCGTGCCTCTCGAGCCGGGCTGTCAGGAAGGAAATTGAATGTTGACACAAGATGTGGGATAAGCCTGTGGTTGACATTAAATCATCTAGGAGATTTTCAAAAGACTGATACTCAGGTTATACTCTATAACAATTAAATATGAGGGAGGAAGCAAAGTTAGTATTTAAAAAAACATTGAGATAAACAGTATGATGAGAACTTGATTTACTGCTACTCTTACTCAGTCTTTAATAAGAGGTCATACTTTGTACCCATCAAGCACCCTCTCTGGCCACAAAGCCAGCGTGGTCTCAATAACGGCCCTCTTCAACAAATAGAAAGTACAGACATACCTCTGCTCTTGCTTCAGCTTAATACATTTTTGGGAACGAATCAATAACGCAATAGCCCCAACACCGATAATACCCAAGACAAGCACAACAACCAGTATGGAGATATCTGGAATGGAGAAAAACAAACAAAGAAACTTGAGTTTCAACTAGGATTTCGACTTTAGGACTGTAGAATATTAACATTTAACTGAGCTATTACAAGCCTGGTTCTCCTTTTCTTAAAAGACTTTGATACCCTCCCCTGACAACAATTTTTTTACATATAAAGAAAAAGATCAAAATATTATACAAATTGTCATCTATATTAACAATTATCACTCCACCCAAGATTCCATTATGTGCAAGAGAACCATAAACAGCAGATAAGTTTTGATTATCAATTAACAGACTCTGAAGAAGCCTTGTTGGGTTACAGGCTCCTAGAATACCTAATCCGAATTTAACTGGGAAAAGGTATATTAATTCTAAAAAGCAATGAGAGTAAACTCAAATTTGGGCATTTATATATGCAAAATAATTTTAAAAGACCATACAAATGCATACAGAAACACAACATATATGTAATAGACTCAGACAAGAAGAAAAAAGCTTTTTCACTGGCTATGCTTTTGATATATACAAGACAGTATATTCTAGGATGCTCACTGGTGACATTTAAGGTCTCTTCCCAATCCACAAATACTTCTTCTTCCTCACACAGGCACTCGAGGTCACTGCCATCCACCTGGAAGAGTAGGCAACCGTGTCATTTTCTCAAATGACTGACAGGAGCTGTGTGTTGTACTTAACTTAGCTTGATGCTGGCTAGTTCGACACCAAACACACACACACACACACACTTTCTATCAATCAATTAACTAAACTGCACACTGAAATCAATTCTCAAAAGAAATAAGCAAACAAAATACAAGAATCGACCACCTTTGAAGATGGCCTGTGAACCAGAGAATGATTCAAATTCGAAACCAGATAAACAAGACGACTTGGGTGATCTTTCCAGAAGGCACCCGTGTCAGCAAAGGAACAACCCCTGCCAGAGTCGAATGTATCACAGCTGAAGAACAGGCTCTACCCAGGCCTGACAATAATGAGGCGATATTACTGTGGGATGGAAGTCGGGGAGCAATGCTTAGTTCATCGAAAAGCATTGTGAATGGCTGAGAACACACACTCTTCCTGTGTTTAATCTCAGCGTTTCCTTCCACAAAAACTGTGACTTGTTCTTCATCTGTAAAAGTCAGTATAGGAATAGGACTCACCTTTTAAGTTGTTATGAAGCTTTTAAAATTTAATATGTATATAAGGTGCTTGAAAGAGTGCCTGATACATATGCAACTCAATAGCAGTGTTCCTGATTAATTGAGCTTAGGAAAGATGTTATTCACAAACATGACTACTTGGCACTAATGTTATTGAATAGTGTTAATTGAGTAAAAAATGCATAATGTTTTGTTTTTTTCCAAAAGGCAAATGTCGAGGTTTAGGTAAGTTAACTCTAAGTAATATTATGATAGATCCAACTTTAAACTTTAGGTTTAAACTTCATATGTACATAAGTTACTGGGTTTCTAGATTACCAGTCTAATAAAAAAACATATACTGGCAATATCTATATATAATATCTGACTTGGCTCTTGGGACTAATTTTATTGATGATATATGAAAAAATGGTTCCCAAACACACATTTGATTTAAAACTCACCGTACAAACATACATGCACACATACATGTGCACACACACTCTCACACACAGGCCCAGGAATAAGCCCTAGGGAAGTAAATGTCTGGGAAGGCATTAATTTAAAAAGGAGTCAAGTCTTACAGCGTTTTCATTGCACTCAGAGGAGCAATTGGTTGAATTGTAGATCTTTTCAATATTCACACATTCGCCATTGCTGCACACCTAGAAATGATATAACCGAGATAAATTGGAATAACATGCCCTTAGTATTTACGTAGTTTTTACTGTGAACAGTCACATGTAGAATCTTCCGTGGAATACAAAATTCTCTGTTCATCTTTGGTGGCCATTGAAAAATAATGCGCTCTGCATTCAAGTGCCGTTACACACAAACTCCTTAACCACAGAAATGTCTGTGTCTTATTGATTCTTCAAGTGGGATCTGCATGTTTTTGGTGTCACATCCAGAAAATCAGTGCCAAGACCAATGTCCATAAGCTTTCTCCCTATGTTTTCTTCTAAGCGTTTACTGTTTCATCCCTTATAGTTAAGTATTTAATCCATTTTGAGTTAATTTTTATTTGTGGCATAAGGTAAGTGTCTGATTTCATTCTTTTGCCTGTGGATATCCAGCATTCACACCACCATTTATTAGAGAGACTGCTTTCCCCATTGTATATTCTTGGGGCTTTCATCGAAGATTAGTTGACTGCATAGGCGTAGGCTTATTTCTCCGTGACGGGAGGGAGGGCGGGAGGGAGAGGCGGCCTGGGGGTCAGCAGGAAGGAGAAACCAAGGCGGGAGGTGAGGGAACGGGAGCTGCGTGGTGATGCGGTTTGGGTGATTGGCCATTGGTCAGGCTAATGAACTTGGTGGAATTCTTAAGAAAAGAGGGGGTTTGACGGGGAGAGGGTGTAGAATGGAGGACCTGATATCTTTACTTTGGAACTTTATTGCCCGTTTTATTGACCCTACCTGTGACAAAGGGCTCTGCCTGTCATTAAATTAATGGATGAAATAAAACATCCATGTTTCGCATCATTACAACCTGAAAATATTTCCAAAGTACAGAAACAGGCTACCACAGGAAACTTTTTACTAAAGTGGCAAAGGCACTTAATACTTGTTAAAAGATAAAGGTAGTTACAGGATAGCTACAGGGATGTAAATTACAACATGGGGGTTATAGTCAATTATATTGTAAAAACTGTGTATGGGGCCAGGTGGGTGCTGGAAATGTCAGGGGAACACGTGGTAAAGTACATGATTGTCTAATCACTCTGCTGTATGCCTGACACTAATACAAAAAATATAAACAATTAAAAATAATAAACTGGAAAAAATCACATTTAAAAAAGAAAAATTACTTGTTAAGGTACTTCCTGTGGACCTGTGTCCTTGCACGGGGTCTTAGGTCCTCCCCAAAGAACTTGCAGCCTTGTGCGCAGAAGCCAAGCAAGCGACACCGAGGGCTGTAGCGCCCTTGCCCTCTGGATACGCAGCGCTAGGGGACAGGCTCCTCTGCGCTGGCCCGGGTCAGTGGTGACGGACTGGCGTGCAGCCCGCGCACTCAAAAGTGAGGTGCCGTCGGTGAGAGGGAATCTATTGCCGAGCCTCGCAGATACTGCTGCCATCAGAGAAAAAGTCCTCCTGGACCACCTGTCCTTCCATTTCTTGCAGGACACTCAGCTCCACCCTGATCTCACCGGGCGGCAGCTGCGTGTGCAGCCTGGTGTTGCCCGCAACGTGGTTGCGTTGCACGTGACTGTATATGATTGAACACTGGGGACTTTGTTTTAAAACCCAGGGAGATCTCAACTAGATGGAAATAGTGAGATACTTCTGATTTATATTTTTTAATTTTTTGTATGTGTGATGAAGAGATAACTAAAGAGAGAGTTTTACAGCAATTCCTCTGTGCCACAGGTCAGACTAACTTCCTTCCTTCCTTTCCCTCTCTCTTCTACTCTTCCCTCTGCTCCATCCTTCTCCTCTCTTCGCTTCTCTCTTCTTTCCTTTTCTTTTCTTATTGGCCCTGTCCTAAGCTCTGCAATATAACCAATGCATAAAAAATAACTATGAAGAGACAGTAGAATATTTTTATATACTTTAAGTTCCTTGTGTCTAAAAATAACATCTCAATGGAAAACTAAAATGAATTCTGTACCTAGTGTCTTTGTGACACCTCCATAGACTGGCATTTGCCATGACTGGGCTCCCTCACCAGGAATTGGTCCAAGAACAGCACCGTTGTGGTCAGTAAATTTCGGGACTAAGACTGCTCTTGGAAGAATAGGTGCTCCATGCAGTGGTACGTGGCCACACTGTACTTGTAAGGTCAAGCTGCGCTCCTTAACAACTGCTCCTCTAGCCCCGCTCTGTCCAACCCCTGCCACTCCTAATGGGGCTGTATGAAGTGAATGTCATACTTCTACCTTGTGCTTCTGGATGACTTTCCTTACTTGAAGTGAATAAAATACTGTTTGGTATTTTATTTTAACCTGATGCATCGCACTCTATCTTTTTAAAAATCCCTGAACTTTCTAGACTGTGGTTGGTACACATAACTCAATTTTCACAAAGAGAGATCTCTTCCCATTTTCATATTTATTTAGTTCTTTTAATGGGACGCTGTATAATTAAATAGTTTCTTGAAATATTGGTCTTCATTAAGTTCTTAAAGTCTAATCTTTTTTTTTACATTCTGAGTTTTTGCTTTCCAATTCATTTCTCTATTGCATTATATGAGGGACGCTGTAATGTTTGTAACTTTTGGCATAAAGAGGGGAAGCCACATCACAGAAAAAAACTATTCAATTTCAAAATAGTTAATTTTTAAATAAAGTCTTATATGTTTTCCATATATTCTTGTGTTTATAAATGTTAATGAACCCTGGCTGGTGTGGCTCAGTGGACTGAGTGCTGCCCTGAGAACCAAATGGTCATGAGTTTGGTTCCTAGTCAGGGCACCTGCCTGGGTTGCGGGCCAGGTCCCCAGCAGGGGGCGTCCAAGAAGCAACCACACATTGATGTTTCTCTCCCTCTTTTTCTCCCTCCTTTCCCCTCTAAAAATAAATAAATGAAATCTTTTTTAAAAAGCATTGATGAGCTGGCTGTTGTTTTCAGTATGCATTCTAAAGTTTCATCTTGAAATAATAAACCCTTTCCAATACAACCTCATTCTACTGATTCAAATGTATTTTTTTTTTCAGCTCACCCAAAACTCCAGTCACCCTGAAATGGTCCGTTATCTGACTATGCTACACACCTTGTAACATGGCATATAAAAGACTTTTTAGGAAGTCTTTTTTCATTTTCTCTGTGTTGAAAAACATTGTTCATCAGTCAAAGCTGAAATGTCACTCATATGGCATTAGAAGAAGCCATTCCATGTTCTATAAGTGAAGTCAGTCCTTCAGGCTCAAAGGCTCTTTGGGCGCATCACTATGAAAGCTCTTGTGCTGGGTGGTAATGATACATTTCATTTAACCTATGAACTTCTCCAGGGCGCCCGTCTCGGCATCCCGTGGGCCCTGCCCAGTCCCGGCACCATGCAATGTGCCCAGTGAACGTGGCTGAATGAATAAAATAAATGAAAAATGTATGGCTACTTCATAATCTAATTTATTCAAAAATTATATCTATAATTTCATTAGATGTCTACCGTAAGATGCTAATTAAGCACATTTATAACACTTACATATCGTTTGTATCATAAATATCTGACAAAATGAATATGTGTGATAATGCTATTGCTACTCTGCTCAGTAAAAAAAAAGATACCTTATTTTTTTTTCCCCTGCTTTCTCATATATAGGCCCTCTGGAACCAATTATAGGATCCAAAGGTGTGTTAAAGTGGCTGAACCAAGAAGTTTTCATAAAAGAAAGAGTTTTCATCTTACCATTCCATCTGCACATTTTGTTCCAGGAGCAACCAGGCCAAAATCTTTAGAATTGTGATATAAATAAAAGGTTTTGCAAGCAGTGGTGATATTCTGCTTTGGCACCTGAAGGTGGTAGATCTTTTCTTCCCCGAGGACAGAGGAGTGTTGCCCACCGGTGCAGTATATCTTTCCACACTTGACGTTTCTGAAGAGAAGGGACGAGAGTCTCAGACTTGGGACCAGAAATGGAACTTGAGAGACTAGGCTTGCCCCGAAGTGGCCTGGCCACTTTTTCCTAGACCCAGGCTGATCCGCCAGCTGCACAGGGCCAAGAGAGGCGGGGTAAACTGCTGTCCACCAAGTCCCGAAGCTGGCAACCGAGACAAACAGGTAAAGGTATGAAATGATCACGGCTTCTGATATCCCTGCGGCCCTCACACATCAACATTAGCTCAAATTTACAGAAGGGTATTTTCATTAGTAATTTGAATTAGCATAACTTTAATCAGGATGCTAAGATTCCTTATCCTCTCTTGCATAGAGCACATTCGTTGATTCTCACCATAAACTTTGCTATTATTATAACCTCCATTTTAAAGATTAGGAAGTAATTGGAAATAAGGGAAGTTAAATGACTGCCCATTTTCATCACTAGATTTAGGAGCAAAGCAAACTCGACCCTAGGTTTTTGCAGCTGTTTTCAGTCCCAGCCTGCTCTGTGGACCCCAGAAGGCCTTGCCTGGTGTCGGTGACAAACAGGCCAGGATGGCTCAGCTCGTGCTTTAAAAATCAGGCCCGACTTCCACTTCTCCCATTGCCTTCCAATTTCAACGTCTACCTTTCTTTTCATGGCTCCACTCTTTCCTTCTCTCTTCTTCGGTGCCCTTCTTTACGTACTTTCCCCCTCTTCCTGTGTCTTCCTTTCCCTTTTGCAGCTTTTCCCCTCCCTTTCTCTACTAAGAATCCGAAATGTTCCCCATCATTCCTCCAACCAAGTCCATGACCTTCAGCCACTACATAGAGCGCGTGAGCGCCGGCTGACGCCGTAGCGGGTGCGTGCTCGCCCCCTCCCGCCTCCCTCGCCCCAGCTTCCTCCCAGCAACAGTCAGAACAACAGCTGCTCTGATTTGCAAAGCTTCCTGAGAGGGCACTTACTTCTCCTCACAGGGAATGAATCTGCTGCCCTTGCTTTTGCAGTAGCCGAATCTGTTTCCCCTTTTATTCATCATGTAGCAGACCTCAGGACTGTCTTTGGCCTCTGGGTGCAAAACAGTACAATAAAGGTGAAACCACAAAAGCATTGTTCATTATTTTATATTGCTCATTATAAAATATTTTCTTTTTCTGATGTCACTGAAATTTCAGCATTATATAATGGTGAAGCAGAATGGGGTACATAAGTAATTAAAAACTATTTTAGTCCCTCAGGAGGCTATTTTAGTATGGACATAAAAAAGCAATAAACATACCTTAATCCACATACTGAGATAGTGAATTACTATGAGAGGTAATAACAATTAATATTAAAGGTAGTATGTGAAGAGATGCTGGGTAATACCTTGAAGCAAATTCCGCAAATAGCATGATTTCCCATTCTGGCCCCAGCACAAGGCAATGAAAGAGGTGATGGCTGCCAGCGTTAGCAGGCGCCAGCGGGGCCGTCTCTCACCGTGATCAAACAGCTCAGAGCACTGGTCGTCCCGCGTGGGACACGTCCCCATGAAGCAGTAGCCTTTTGCATTCTTGCAAGGGAGGCCATTTACTTGGAATTGGTCCCTGGGGCACCCAGAAGAGTGGCCAGTACACGCCTCAGGAAAATCACATTCATCTTTTGCTGGTCTGCAAATAGACCCTGCTTTTTTCATCTGTTGAAGACAAACGAAGAGATTGAATCTTGGGCACATTTAGGTAGATAAGGTGCAGTGAGCAGAAGGAAGGCTGGCCCATTCAATTTACCTAAAGAAAGTTTTAGGGCCGAATTGTAACTTCTTTTTCCGTTCCACTGAGAATTACCATCATTGGCGACTGCCTTGGCTTGTATTAGTTTAAGTAACGCTAAGACGGTGTTTTTGAAATTTGGTATTAGAATGGTGCTGGGCAGAATTGGAATGGACGTGAATTGGAGAAATGAACAAATGCTCTGCCTTCTTCGATCCTTGCTCCGGAGCTTCTCCCCTCCCCCAACCACCACACACACACACACACACACACACACACACACACACACACACACCCTTGAGAGCCCCTGCCTATTGGGAGCAATCTCCATTCCCAAGAAATCAAGTTTCTCCCGAAGTAGACAAACTCCCTGGTTCTCATTGGAGGGCACGGCATGGAAGGATTCTCTCATTCAGCCCTTCAACGTGCATTTAACTGCGCTGAGCTCTGGAAAGATTTCAAGATGAATAAGACATGCTTCCATTCCTTTGTGATTTCACAATCTAGGAAGGTGGGAGACGTGTCAGTAAATGCTTGAACAGAACCATCTGGGTTTCTGGTCACGTTTCCTAGAAATATACCTCCCATTCCAGCCTAATCCATTTCCCCGTTAGTCCACTCTTGCTGGAATCACCCCAAGCTGAGGGTGAAAAGGTGGGTAATGATTTACAGAGGAGCAGGAGGCATGTTAGCCATGTGACTCCATTCCTGAAAGACCAAGCGCCGCTTACCCACGTCTCCCCTCTCCACACCGCAGTGCCGCCCAGGGCTCGGAGGTCGGAGCATCCCAGAGGAGGCTATGTCCCAGCGAGCCCAGCCGCAGTCTGGGACGGGTGGCGTAGGGTCATGCAGTAGTCAGACAACTCTTGGGTCGTCTGTTCACTTAATAAACCGAAAACAGGGAAGCCCAATGCGAGCCAAGTGTCCTACCTGACAAGCTTCACAGCATTCTCCCTCTGCACAGGTAAATCCTGGCTTCAACACACACTTGTCTGCGTCACAGCAAGGATTAGTGCACTCCTGGCGAGAACCAAAAATTAAAGATCAGAAATCAGTTTGCTGTTTGACTCTTGTTTGAAGAGTTAATTAGTTGCACTTTTGTGTAATTTAGCAGCGCTCGTCTTTCAGAGTTGAATACAAATGCATGGTCCTTGGCTATCATATTTATACAGGGTAGGGAAAAAGAAGGTTTACAGCTGTGAGTATGCAAAACACAGAGTTTATTCTTGTATTATTATTTATTAGTTATTGTATTATTTTCCATAGAAGCAACTGTAAACCTACTTTTGTCCAACTCTGTGTAAGGACTCCCACTTGCCACTGGGGTTGGAGACTTTCACTTTGTCTCCTTTCCCATGTGGCTGTTCTGTGCCCGGAGCTGACGAATTCCCGGGGCAGCACACAAAGTCCAGTGTGCGATCTCCCGCTGTCGGTCCTCTGGGAGGGCCCTGCTGCTTCTCTCTGCTAACTGTGCGGTGCCAGGTGATACGACTGCTGAAGATCCGATTTTACGTTTTCCTCCAGATACCAACTATTTCAGCCTGATCTTGCTGGGGTGTTTTTTTTTTTCAATGCATAATTAAGTAATAGCAGGAGGGTGGACACTTAGACCCTATCTGCTCAAACAAAATTTAAACTGCAAACAACACTGTCTGCATACTGCCATGTGTCTTGCAGCAGTCCCGAACCTTTCTGGCACCAGGGACCGATTTCTTGGAAGACAATTTTTCCACAGAGGGTCGGGGGTGGAGGTGGGATGGAGCTCAGGCGGCAATGCAAGTGGTGGGGAGTGGGAGGAAGCTTTACTTGCTTGCCCCCTGCTTGCCCCCTGCTTACCTCCTGTCGTGTGGCCCAGTTCCTAATGGGCCACCGCCCAGTACCAGTCCGTGGCCTGGAGGTTGGGGGCCCCTGAATTATGGTACTTCAAGTGTTAGAATGAAATTGTAGAACCACTCCAAAGAAGGCACATGGACAAAAGTATCAATTTCCGAAGCTAAATTCTCTTTACATTTAATGAAAGACATGAGAAGATTTGATGTGTTATAACCTCTGGACACATTCCTGTACCACTCTAATGGTAGAGGCTCGTAATTGTCATCCTACGAGACTTGTTTGAATTGTGCCGTGTCTGGAGTGTAGACATTCAAAATGTGGTCCTTAGACCTGCAGCATCAGCTTAACCTCGCGAATTGGTAAGAATGAAGGATCTCAGCCCACTCCAACATCCCTAGCCAATTTACTCGCACTTGATAATTATTCTAGACAATTTCTTGACAAAAATAACTTCTATGTTAGAGAAAAGCCAATTAAGAATTACTTTAAAATTTGCCTCAAGGGGTGATTATAAAAGTTTCAGAGACCAAGACTGCAATAAATTTATGAAAAGTTGGAAGTTTCCTACTCAATTACAGTTTTCTTACAGCATGAACAATCCTACCAGGCTATAAGCTAACTTCATAACTTCCAGAGTAAAACTGGACTGACTGCAAAGAAGTTTGTAGAATGAATTCTACCATGCGTGACAGATCAGACAGGAATATGGATGGGCCGGTCTCACAAGACGAGCCAATTACTATGTAAACCAGGCCAACGGGAGAGCATGGACCTCCAGCTGAATCGTTATACACAATTCATGACGCGGTGAGAAGCCTTGGAGGAGGCTGCACCAATAGCTAGTTTCCTAATGAGGGGAAAAGGCACATTTTTAAAAACTTTACAAGGAATACCATGGGTGATCGATGGCTACACCCCTGCCTAGCTTTTGGCTGAGCACCCGCGCCGTAACTTACAGACAACAGCGTTTGCAAATACCTGAGCGGGGCCGCAGTCGCATTCTTCTCCCTCATCCAGCTTCTTGTTTCCGCAATACGGAGAATCACTTAACTTATCAGAAAACGGGACATTAAACATGCACGTTGGCTTGTAGTCCTTCAGGAATTGCTCGTACTGGATTCTGCTGCACTTACTGAATTTTAGTGCGGGAACGCTAGAGATGGGGTGAGTTCAAAGCACCGATGAATCATATCAATGCATACCGGTAAACAGCTGTGAACGTTTTATAAATAATCGAGAAAGAACAAATTTTAATGAGAAACCCTAAAAGCCCATTTACTTTTCTTACTCTGGTTTTACTGTCATAGCTGAGTCACCGGGCTGTTTATTACAGAAAATGCCTTACTGAAGCCCGGCCGTCACAGGCTGTTTTCGTGAAAGCACCCTGGCTAGACTGCTTCCCGAATATCCTTCCTGAAGCCCACGGTTTAGACTGACTGTTTGTCCTTGACGTTTCCATATTAATTTTTATTCGTTCTTGAATAGTCTACATACTTGTTTATCGTCCATGTGAGATTATGAGCTTCTCAATTCATGTTCAAATTTAAAAACAGAACAAAACTAGTTAGCACAATGCCTAGGACAGAGTACTTCTTTATAAAAATATGTCAAAACAAACGATTTATTTAATAATACCTTGCTCATCCCAGGAATGCAATGTAGTTCTAAAAAGAACTTTACAATTAAAAAAAAAACAACAACCCTGAAATTCACCTCCCCTCCACCTCCCTTTGACTCCCTTCTCATTATTATTGATGCAATGATTAAATACAAATGGATGTTTAGAGTCCTGAATGCACTACATTATTAGATAGGGATAGTAGAACCCTGAAAATAAATGACTAATGATGTAGATAATAATACAAAAGTAGATATCAGTTATTGAACTCTTCCTCTATGCCAGTCACTGTGCTTCGGTGCCTTAGATACTTTACTTCATTTAATCAATACGTAGAAGCATTGACCACCATCAAGAAACATTTTTTCTTAGTGTATACAAGGTGCTACGTGTACCCACGGTGAAAAGGCTCCAAGATGTACAAGGCTTAGGGCCTGACTGCAGATAATCCTGAGCTGGAAGGGAGCTGGCCACTCTCTCATTCTGTACCTACAGAGTACCCCAGGTGCGCCCGGGACTCTTCTGCTCTGTGGTTCTTTAACGGTGAACAAAGGAGAAAAAACAAACAAACAAACACACAAACACCCCCGACCTCATAATGTTTGTATTCTAATGGAAGAGTAAAACTCTAATATGTAAAACGTAGATTGTATTAGACAGTGGTGAGTACTGAAGAGTGGGGGGAAGACAAGCAAAGGGACAGGAGTGGATAATGTTAGGGTGCATGTGTATGAGGGGGCAGGACTGAAAAATGGGGTCAGATTAGGGTTAGGCTTTGCTGGCCATGATGTTTAAGAAAAGAGTAAAAAGAGGAAATTATAGCTTATAGTAAAGATGACAAATCAAGGCACGTGGAGTGTACTCCTCTCCTAAGCACCTTGGTATAATTATGAATTGACTGTCATGCACTCTTGCAATATGCCCAGAGGGAGTTTTAGAATTTCTTTCATCATATCACGAGGAAAGACACTACCCACGGGTAAGATTTAGCTGCCAAAAGGAAACACCTTTTCATGTCTGCTTTTGTCATCGACCTTCTGGAGTGTATTAGGAAGAACTCTGTAGAATTACGACATGCCCCTCCAACATGGAGTTTTAATCAAAAGTCACTCCCAAACTAGTTCAGTGTGTTCTCTATGTCATTTGAGCCTTACCTTCCACCTCTGTCCATCACACACCTCCCCAAAGCACAGGTGCACGGGTAACCGTCATGCTGCATCCCAAGGCTGTGGCCCAGCTGGTGCGCCATCCTGCTGGCAACTACATTAAGGTCGGGTAAAAGGTCCTGATGGCAAAGAAGGGTGTGTATTAGACATTCCTACCAGAGAGGGCGCTGCGGAGCACAGTGCTCCGGGCTGCTGGTCCAGACCTGTGCCCCCGCTTCTACTTAGCTAGTACTTACTTGAGAGGCCATGGGCTTGGTTGCCTAGTTTTCAGCCCCTCGGCTTCTTTAATTACATCATGAGGTTGGACAAATGATGTTTTGAGTGTCCCTAACTCTGTAATTTTGAAATTCTTTTTTGTGGCACAGTAATGATCATTGTTGGAGTTATGTACACACGTTCTTTCAAATACCTAAAGGTTATTAACTAATGTTTTACCCAATGAACTAAACATTGTTGGTCGTTTTCTATGTATTAGATATTTGAAGGGGTAAAAATAAAATATGCATGGCTCATGTTTTCAATGTATAGTCTCAAACTGCACAAAATTTTTATGCAATCATGAGAGGAGAGTTTCTACTATTAAAAAATACCAGCAGTTTTGTGCTGCAAAATCCAAGGCAGAGTTGATTGTTACCTGTTTGTAGCTCTATTTAATATTTAATCTTTATATTAATGAAAAATATTAATTTCCAAAGGGGTGGGGTATCAGGTTACTATAAAATATCCCTAATTTGGCCATTTCATCTTAATCATTTGAAGTTTAAAGTATGCCCTAGATGGGTTATAATACCATAATTGGAGTAGGGAGAGCCTACATTAGATTAGATTGACTCTTTATGCAAAATTTATGTTATTAAAATTCCGTAGGCAGAAGATGCAATCATATAAGGGGGCATATAAAGCCACTGAGTCATTTAATATTAGCTTAATTTCAAGGCCTTAACAAGAGTGCACTGAGTGTAGCAACCACTAGGCAGAGATTTTAAAGGAAAAACAACCCGAACTTGATGTTTCCAAGCATTTCTTAGATACAATTACCTGCAGATCATTTACTGGAAGCTTAGTGGGTTGTGCAAGGGTGAGATAAACAAGGCGGGTCAGCAGTCTGAAGACCTTAGGCTTTTGGAAAATGAATTCCAAGTCTGCCTGGATATGCTTTCAAATGATCTATGTAATTTCTTTTCAGCACAAGAACGCCTATCCTCACTTGCTAAATTGGCCAAGTTCAATGGACTTTACATGTCCTTGAATACAACTACATCTAATATGCAAAAGAGCTTTCTTAATGTTTGTATGTTAGTTCATATATGTTGTTCTCTTAAACTCTGGGCATTGGTTTACCTTTACTAATCATCTATGGTTTTTTAGAAAACATTTTTTCTTCACTTAATAAAGGAAATACGACAGTTTGATCATGACATATTTTGGTGGGAATACATGAAGAAGTGCATACATTGTCCCTTTCAGCAGCACATAGCAAATTACCAAAATTTAATTCAAACTTTTTATTACATAATGTAACTAAAACACAGCTCACCTTAACAACACTGGAGGAATAAACGGGCAGGCACATACCCCCTGGATAAGAAGTTCCTTGCGCGTGAGTATACAGCCACTTCCCACTACACACAGGATGAAAACAGATGCTTGAGGCTGACCTAGCAGTTTAATTAACACATGGATTGAGCTGCAGTGGCCACCCAACGCCAGTGCCTTGCACACCAAAGTGCCTTTTCTTTTCCCTGGCAGTAAGGGTGGCCTCAGTTGGCATTAAGCTCTTTTTAAACCTGTGGCATTGGCAAAGTCAATGCAATATCAAGTTGCAAGCATGAAAAAAACCTTCCAAAAAACCCCAATAAAATGGAGCCCCACTTCACTTGATTTTAGTTTACCCTACACTCAGCTTTGGATGAAGTCACTCAAAAGAACAAAAAATTAATTGAAAACATTCAGAGGTGAAAATGAAACATAGTAAATGGACTCAACACCATGATTAATTAGCTGTGGTTGAAAAATTTTAAAAAATGTTTAATCAACCATAAAAATTCATGACAAAGTTGATAGCTATCATCAACCCTTGAAAGGAGTTGTCTTGTGGAAACAGGACTATCCCCAGATTAACTAAGATGACAGATGTAGATGTGTATACTAAAGGGACCCCAATCTGGTAGGCTTTCGAGAAGAACGTTGAGAGCCGGAACACTTTAAAGAGAGCTCTCATCGGCTGGAGAGCCACGCCCGGGGTATAACAGAAAGGGCGCAGCTACACGGAAGGTGGTCAGGCCAGGTGACTCCTTTCAGTCTTCAGATGTTTTGATAACCAAGATGTGCTCTATTTCTTTCTTTATAATTGAAATGTGCCTGTACCCACATAAAGTCTCAGGATCTAACTCTACATCCTGCAGGAGCTTGGTCTCCCTAGACTCTGGCGACCTTGGGGGAGCAGCACCCACCGAGAAGAAGCACCCAGGGAAGCACAGTCCAGATTCTGACTTGGCTCGCTGCCACTTAAAACCAACAGTCAGATCATGACAATACCCTACATCGTGGCTCATCACTTCTAGGTCTATCTGAATATACAAGCAAAGATAGATAAGAAGCTCAGCACCTAAGAAAGCCCGAATATAATGCCCAGGTAGACACTTAGTAGCAACCTCCACCCCATCCTTTCTATATTGGTAGACATATTAGTGGTGAGAGACATTACCACTCAGAGTAAGAGTCATTCATGGAAGTAAAAGGTTTTCCATTTATGCCCATTTAAATATTTTTAGATTATTTTATTGAGTGTTTTAAAACACATGTCCAAGGAATAGGCATAGGGGCTAATCTCGCCCACTGTGAAGGTTATAGCAATACTTCACCCCTCATAATTTTGGGTTATATTAGTTCATGAATAGCCAGGCCCAAGCTAGAATGCGTGCTAAGGGCCAGCCCAGGTCTGAAAATCAGAAATGATAGTACTTCGTGGGTCTGGTTCAGGCTCGTCATTCTGACAGAAGGCTTGACCTGACATCTGACTCCAGGTTTTGGAGGCTTCAAGGTTATGAGTGCAGACTGGGAGCTAATACTTAGATGATAGTGGCCAAAAGCGCGTTTGCAGGCCGTGTTTGCAGACCTTAGAGAAGCACTGGTGTTACAGGCAGATGAAGTAGGTGAAGTGGGCCCCGTCTTCTACAGCAGTTTTAAGGGCCTCGGGAGAGACCCTAAAGGACTCCACTGCTCCAAAGCTGTTCTCCTGTAATTTAACATTCCTTACACAGGACTATGTAAAACTCAAAGTTGAAGTCAGTTCAGCTCCACGGTTATGTATCATTTCTCTATAGGCTGAGTAGTGCCCTCAGGTATTTTGAAAAACAAAAATGATTTTTAAAATGGTTCTTATTTTTAAAAATTAATGGCCTAAGTTCTAGATGAGTTCAGGTTTTTTCTTAGGAATATTTGACCTGTGGCAGTTTTAATTCCTCACATTAGGTTTCCGTCATTTTGAACCACTGGTCACCAGAAGGGCACACATTGCTGAAGGGAAATGTGCAGAGAATAAGGTGTTTTCCCAGAAGCGTTGATTTCGGGGGAGAATTGGAATAGTGTGATGTGGGAGGCTGAAGGGAGTTAGTGTTGAAAATGGAGAAGTAAAGTAAATGAATTCTAAAAGCGCTTTACGAACTTAATGACATTTTCAACCCTGCCCAGGAATATAAATAAATTAGATTTTTTTCTTGCTAGTATTCACCACTGTTATAAAGATAGGCTATTAAAAGTCCACATGGAAATTTTCTCTATAGCCAGACAGAACATTTTGTCCCTGTGTGCTATCCAAAAGAGTCAATTGCCTTAAAATATTTTGGTTGTTGTTCACTTGTTTTGTTTTCTTTTTAATACTCCTCCTAAAGTATGCAGGAAAATAGAGCAGTTACATACCTGAGTAACAAGGCATGATCGAAATTCTTCCTTTTTTTAAGGATTCTTTGTTGCCAGAATGAAAAACGCAATAAAGTAGTGTCTATATTGGAATCTACTTTTATTTGATCTCCATTTGTCCACATTTCAAGGCCAACCAATGTAACGTGAACGTCCAGGGTTTTATAAATCTGTTCAAAAAAGAAATGATTTTTCACAAAGTCAAGTTGTAGAAAGATCCTCACAATTACTATATTCTTTTAGATTAAAAAAAGTAATTTTAATGTACGAGGGACACAAACAAAAAGTGCAGCTCACACTAAACAGTTGTATTGAAACCTAAGGTGACGTGAATCACTCGGAATACTGGGTGAATCGCCATGGCCAACAATGAAACTCAACCGAAAACGCCTTCTTCCCCTTGAACTACCATAAGCCTGCAGGCACTGGGCCCAGGATGTGTTAGACTGAATAATTTAGTAAAGCTCCGAGATCACAACTGAACTAGAAATTCGGATTGACAACAGTAGCACACACAGGCATGAATGTTCTCTATTCATCTCTCTACTTTCAGAGAGTTAGTTCTGTGGCAGATTAAAAGCAGACACTGGCTTTCAAAAACCAATTGTTAGTTGCCATGTTTGTTTTCCATGTTTGAGTTTGGAACTACTTTGTTGTCTGAGGAATCTTTTTGTGGCTTGCTCTACGCAGGAAAAAACAGGCGTAGCTCATAAGACTTCTAACCTCTATTCCCATCTGCTTTGTAAACACCTAGTTGACAGTCTCTTGATGGGAACAGTGCTGCTTCTACCCTGAGGTAAACAAAAAAACCAGGAAATCTACAAAATCCTGTCTTTTGTTGAAAACACGAGCGCTGAGGTAACAAGGCAAACATGTAGCCTGAACTCTAAGGAAAGACTCCTTCGAAGAGAAATGGTACTAGAGCATCCCCCAGTGGCAGAGAATGAGAAAAAGAGATGCTTTGCACCAAACAGGAAGTAAGAATCCAGCAAATATGTTTAAGGAACTGCTAAAAGGCAAATGTGGGACAGAATGAGAGTGCAGGACCCTTCGGGACACACGGACACAGAGAACCAGGCCCACGCCCAGACTCCTCTCCACGGCCCCCTCTGGATGCCCGTGAGCACGTTGGGGGGCGGAGTGGGAGCCCGGGATATCCTCCTGGGTGGTCCAGGCCTGGAGGATGGGGCAAGTGCCGCCTGGGGAACATCCCGAAGCCTAGTGAACTCTTCTCTCTTGAGGAAGAAAGGCCGTAAGCGGCTGTATGCACTTCAGCACACCTTTTCTTTCACACTCCCAGAGTGCACGTGAAGTCCTGCTGTGGCCGAATAAAGGGGGGAAAACCCCACCTCCCCTGAGAGAACAGGGAGGAAACTGTCTCGAGGCCAGGCCATTCGAGGTCTCCTACCAGAGCAGGAGAGCATGAACTTTGAAAAATATCCACCCAAAGACCCATGGGTGGGACTTTCCTAAGGCCTAGCATAGGTCAGTGTAACAGGAAACACTTAGGATCCCATAACTAGCCCAGCAATTACTGAGTAAAAAACAAGAACAGTTTACTGCTGAAGAAGAGACACACAGTGGAAAACCTTCTTTGAGCCCTGGCCCTGGATAAAGGCCTGAGGTTGAGGCTGAAGCAGTAGTTCTCTCTCCAAAAATCCAGGACCCATTCTAAGCACAAGGTAACATTACAGGAATCTGAAGCTCAAGGTGCACTATGGGTAACAACAGCAATAGCAAAACCTCAAACCAGCGTAATTACTGACAAGGTTGATTCAATCCCATTTGTTAATGGCCTGGCAAAACAAAGCAGTTTCCACTTCCAGGCATACATACAATTTCCTCTGTCCCTAGTTTCCTATGCAAAATGTCCAGTATCCAAGATAATACTAGAGAACACACAAAAAAGCAAGGAAAAGTGACCCACTGTTCAAGAGACGAATCAACAAAACTAGACTCGGAGATAACCCAAATGTAGAAACTATTTGATAGGAAACATAAAATAACAATTATTAACATGTTAAAACTCTAGTGGAAAATATGGGTGTGGTAGGCAGAATTCTCACATAAAGGTATATAAACTCTCCCAAGTATTTGGAAATTAAGATATATTAAGATATGTATATCCCCACAGAATCAAAGAGGTAGTCGTAAGGAATTTTAGAAATATTTTTGAATTGAATGAAAATAAAAAAACATATTAAAATTTGTGAGAGCAACCTAGAGATCATATACTTAATACTTGACCCTACATTCTTATTTCTTAATCATTTACAAGAAGAAAATAAAAATTTATGTTTTCACATACACCTCTATGCAAATGTTTAAAGGAAATTGTAATCACTATAGCAAAACCTAGAAACTGTTCTTCAACTGGTGAATGAACCACCACACACCTAGACGGGGCTACTCATTACAGCATCTTCCTCTGGGCCTGGTAATGAAGCTCAATGACTTAGAAGAAGTCATCATTAAAAAATGCACAGTTCACAGTATCGCTTCTTAAAAAAGGTTATAGTTCATTCTATTTTAGATAAATTAATCACTTTAGTACATTTTACTAAAATATTTTCCTTAATTTCTCTGTCAAAACATGGAAATAAAGTAGAGCTTGAAAACCTTTTGCTATGCAAGGTCGTGGAGCAGTAATTTAAAATAGTGGATTTGATTTATGCAGGATGGGTATTCAAGTCTTTGTATATTGCTTTATAAATTTTTGTGGTTAGTGATCAATATTTGAAAAGCACTTAAATGTTTAAATATTAAATGTAATTTACTTAGAAAACAAAAACTCCGACCTGTGCTTCATTTGTTGCTGTGAATTTTTCAATGATTTTTTCTAATTAGTCTACTGCGTGAATTTTAGTCTTTTGGGCTGCCTCAATATCAGAATTAACATAAAAATTCAGGAATATTTATCCTAAAAGTTTTTCCATTTGTATTTTTAGCTTGATTTAAACTGTATAAACTCTTACCATGTTGACAAAGTTGACCATTCCCCAAATTCGGTTCCTCAGTTTATTGTGAGGATTATTATTCCTGCGATACTGAAAATATAAACATCAGCTCAACATTTATTAAAAATAAGAGTTGAATACAAATTCAATAAAATATTTCACCCATTATCAGATATTTTAAAGAAAAAAATTCATTGGCATTCCTTCAGTCAGCTTAAAATCTGGGCAACTTAAGCAGAAATATATATTTTTTTAATATAAAATAGATACTACATTTTCAAAAGACACGTTTTAACACTGCAACTACTTTAAAATTTTTTACAGCTTTGTCCTCTTTCACATTCCATTTTATCACAGCTACATGATTCATCAAACCAACTAATGTGTTTTTAGAGCTCATATGTTCATGCTGAGGAAACAAAACTTACTAAAGCTCCATAGCAGTCATGATATCGCAGGGAAATAGCTACTTGATCAGCCCTTCCGTGTCCGTGGTGGTCACGAACTAAGGAGCACATAACCACGGGTTACCCTGGAGCCAGGGACCTGAGGAAAGGGGCCCAGAACCGCGGCCCGCCCTTGTCTCCAGGAAAAGGCCAGGAGGGCAGCGCTGGCTTCTTGCTCCGGCCTGTTACGACTCCTGCTCTCTTCTTACAGATGGGCCCTCTGTTTGTGCCCACAGGACCCTTTCTCAGCTTTATCAATTTAGACTCATAAAAATATAGTTAATCATAACATAAGGTATCCTTATGCAAGCGGTCAAGCGTCTTACCCGATAAAAATACAAAGAGGTATGCCTTTCCTGAATCCTACCAGTATCCTCTAGCTGCCATTTCATTGCCGGCCTGTGATCCCAAATACCTGCGCACCTCAAAGATACACCATTGGACGCTCTTCAGTTGCCGTCTCCCGCCCCCTCCTGCACCACTGCTCATGGCTTGGCTGTCACTATTCCATTGAAACTATTCTCACTAGATCCACAAATGTCCTCTTACCGTCAACTCTGAACATGTTTTCCCCATCTTCCTGGTCATCTTGTTCACATGTAATACTGACCATTTTCTCTTTCAAGACATTTCTTATCATCTTGATTTCTATTATCATATATACTCCTAGTGTCTTACTGTGCACAGGTTTCTCTTTTCCACCATCCCCTTAAAATCTAGATGACAAGGATGTTTCACCCAGGATTCCTGTTGATGAGAGGGTAGGGCTGGCCTCAGACAAGCAGGTGACAGTGGCTCTGAGGCCGTCCCCGGGGCCACAGGCGTTGGGCGCTTTACTGGTCATCGATTCCAGCCCCCGGGGGTAAGGCAGAGGGATGGTACGGGGTCTTGGCGCTTTTATTGCCAAACCTTTATTGAGTGGTTAGTGTTCCCCAGACTCAGGCATATGTGCTCTGCCTCCTCTTTCGGCTCGCTAACTCTGGGTCTACACGTTCGCACCCTCTCCCTACGTAGCTGCTGAAGACTTGTCACATTGCTTTCAAGACGTGTAAAACCCTCAACGTGTTTCCCAAAGCAGCCTCTGTTTTCCTAATCTATCTACTGAAATACACTAACTCTTACTCTTTATTAATAAATTATTATTCAGAACAAAACTTACCTTAGCATTCTTTTCAAAAGTTAGTTAACATGTTCTTACTAACATGCTAATGTAAGCCTGTCTATTAATTCGTGCTTAGAAATTACTAATGCATTTTTTAAAAAGTATAAGTTAATTGTAGTTATTCCTATTTTTTAAATGTGTAACAATTACCTTATTTTCTAATTAACATAGACCTTATTTTCTCTTTTAACATTGGCTAGGAATTTTAGTAAATATGTTGCAAAAAATCTATTGACACTGAACAGAGGTACTGATTCCCAATTCTCTAGGAAATATCTCCAATATTTATTTATTAAGTTTAACACTTACACAGGATAGGATTTTGGTAAATATTCTTTATTTTCTTCCATTTTTTATTTGCTAAGAGTTTTATTATGAATTTTGAAATATAGATATGATATTTGAGATGATTACATGGTTTTTAATAACTGCATTACTATATACTTTCATTGTCATGCTGATTTTTAATATGTGCTGGATTGGGCATGCATATATTATTAGTATATTTGAAGTTATGTTTGTAAGTGAAATTGGCTTCTGATTTTACTTAATTGCCTGGATGTGTTATCAATATCATCATAGATTGTTACAGTAATGACCCTCTAGGAAATTACTCTCCTAGATATCCAGCCCATAGGTAGTTCCCTCCAACATTAATTCTAGGCTTGAGCATATGGCTGGCAAATGAGACATTAATAAATATAATGCAGGCAGAAGTTTGAAAAGCTCTTGCACATTGAAGCCTGGCCTGTCTCTTGATGTCTTGATGCCCAGCTATGATATGACAGGCACAGGCAGCCTGCTGGAGACAGGTGGCCAATTGAAACCCAGCGCTGCATAGCCAGCGGTGACGGAGGCCATTTCCTGCCAGCCAGCCAGCCAGCCAGCCAGATCACGGCAGCTGCACGGACGGCCCACGCCAAGTTTTAGGTAGATTGTTACACAGCTGTAGGTAACTAATGTTAAGATTATAGTAACTTTATAAAAATGTGTGAAGAATCTTTCCTCTTTTCCTATTCAAAAAAGTTTATAAAAGATAAGGCTATCCATTATAGCAAATCTTGGCAAAATTTGTATTTAAACTCCTCTGAGCTGTGTCTTATTAGTCGGTAGATTGTGGACTGCTTATTTAATTTTTTAAATTTGTTATAATCTTTGTGGAGTTTCCAATTTCTTCTCGATTCAGCTAGATAACCTTATAGTACATGTGTCCGCTAATAAATTTATTGGCTCAAGGTTGTACATTTTTAAAAATGCTGTGCAACCTTTACATTTACAATTATGTTTTGTTTTTTATTTCTAATTTTACTTGTACTTCTATTTTTTCTTAATAAATATTGTCAGAAGTTCCTCTATTTCATTGCTCTTTTCAAGGGATTACCATTTGGTTTTGCTGACCTACTCAATTATTTCTTTTTGACTATGTCTTTTATTAATTTTATTTATTGTCAAAATTATTTTCTTCTTTCTGTATTTTTAAAATTTATTCTGCTTCATTTTCTAACTTTTCCAGTTCTACTCTTAGTTCACTAAATTTCTTTTTTAATAGAAATGTTTGTCCTCAAATATCATTCTAAATACTGCTTTGCCATCTGCATCTAATACATTTTATCTATACTAATTTCTTATTGTTGCAATAAATGCCATAATTTCAGATTTAATTTTTAGTCAATTAACATCTGAAAATATATTTTGCTTTTAGCTTCTAAATTGATGATCTTTTCATGGATTCAAGTAACAATTTTTGTTATAGCTTCCAATTTGGCTCTGGTTTTTAAAAAAATCTTTATAATATCTACTCTTTCATATTTTTTTTTTACTTTGTGGTCAAATATCAGTTTAATTTTTGAAAATGTTTTATTTGCACTTGAAATAATGTATGTTGTTTATTTTGGGAGGACAAGATATTTTATCAAATGATTAAATCAACCATATTTATATGGTTCAAATCTTTTCCATTTTTGTTGAATTTTTTACTGCTTGACCTAAATTTTTCTGCTAGATGACAGCCAAAAACCCTTACTTTTTCTATAACCTATCATTTTTTAGACTAAGATGTTAGGTATATAATCTGAAAAATCATCAGGTGATTGACAGCTCTCAGAGAGTTTATTTTCCTTTCCATTATGTTGGTTGGCTCTTCCTCATGTTAGTTTGATCTAGGAATCTAAAAATGCCTTTAAAGGCATATTTGATTTGGACTCTAGCAGTTTGCCAAGTTTCTGATCACTTTTTATGTTGAGGCTTTTGCTTGGCATTTTTGCATCTGAAGAAAAATATACTACCACTCTGTGCATGACGCAGACCTAGGATTTTTGCTTTTCCCTCGCATGCCTACTGCCCTTTGCTGCAAGCAGACAGAACATCTCCTTCCTCTTTGTGTCTTTGGTGCACGGAGCTTTTCTAGGTCCCCTTTTAGAGCTGGGCCAGCCCTTTATGGCTCTGGGTATCATGCACTCTATTCTATACACTGTGGATCACCAAGCCTTTGAATTTTATTTCCTACTCTAATGAAGATTTTCTTCCTCATTTTTAGCACTTGGAGATTGCCTGTTTCTTTCTTTCTTTTTTTTTTTTAAGCTCAACTGCAGTCTATGACTTTAGGTTTAATTTTTTGCATGTCGTTCAGCATCTTCACATGTTTGTGACGGGAAGGGCAGCTCTGTTACTTTGGCTCAGTTTGCTGTGTGGCCAACAGACCCAATCACCTCCCACATGAATCTGTCTTGGGAAGCTGAAAACAGATCTTTGAGCCCAGAATGAAATTCTGATTAAAATACTTTTTTCTTTGTTTGAACCACAACTCTAGTAAACTAAAGTTTTATGATAAAATATAAAATAAGGATGAACGAAGAGCAAATGTTCGGCTGAAAACTTACCACATTATCATCAGCAACGACAAACAGTTCGACATACTTTTCCTTTTGGGTATTCTGGAAATTTATTAAAAATTTAATGAAGTCTAGTTAATATTTCATCTTAACATTTTAAGTTAACATTTATAAGATAAGAAATGTTAATTTTATTGATACAAGAAGGTGAAATATGGATGTATATTTAATAATTCTAGGAAGATATCTAAATAAAACTTACTATATTATTAAAACATGTGGCCCGGTACATCAGATTGTAATAAAACTGAAGCAACATTCCATCTTTGGTTATTCTTTCTTGGTTTAGTTTTCCACTAAATTAAGTTATAAATAAAAAATTATAAATCTAGTTTTTAACATTTAGGTTTTTTTTTTTCATTTACAAAATAAATGCTTACAAAGTAAGCTCTTGTGAAAGAAAAAGAATCACCTCTCTGTAACAGCTCACAACTAACACAGAGCTAAGTATTAGTCTATAGCCAGGCTAATGGGGATGACTGTTTTCTATTTACTGCTGTTCCTCTCTCCAAATCGTCTGCTGCTATAGTCTCGATTCCAAACAAACATGTATCAAAGTTGCTAATTATAGATCTTTTATAAAACACCAATACTAAGAAATTCTAAGCTTTCAGCTTTTGGTGGCATGTATTCATGTACATGCATATTCTGTGAGTATAAAGCAGGAACATATTGTTCAAAAATTGTCATTTTTTTAAATTAAATTTATTGGGATGACAGTGGTTCATATGGTCATGTAGGTTTCAAGTGTACATTTCTATGATGCATAATCTGTATATTGCATTGTATGCCCACCACCCAAAGTCAAATCAACTACCATCACCATATATTTGTGGCCTAAGTAATCATTTATTGATTGATTCATTCAATTAGAAAAGTCATTAGGCATCTGGTGTATTTCAGACACTGTCTGGACCATGGATACATGAAGAAGATGAACACTGTTGGAGCTTAAAGGCTACTATCCAGTGGGGATTTAAAGAGATACAAATTAGTTGTAGAGAAAACTCTAAAACACAGCGAACTCTCTTCGTGCAGTCATCCCACCAGACGCTGCAACTGGTACTCCTCCTAATTGCCCTTAACAGTTAGGACGTTTGACCTGATGAAAAGGAGAGAACCTGGCTTATCAATTCTCCCAAAATGTCAGAGAAGACAAGAGCAGACAATATGTAGGGTAGGTTTCAAGACATTATACATTTCATTCTTTCTATCCATTTACAGCCCTGATGTTATGCACATACATTTGTAGGTATCACCCTTCCTTGAAATCAATGGCACAAACGGAGATTTACTGTGTGGAACCATCACTTTGTATATAGATAACAAACACAAATGTTTGACAGTTCAGATTTCAAACAATTAAAAGTTCAACTCAGGTAGTATGTCTACTTCATTGACTGAGGCCATAATTTCCCTGCTGAGATCGTAAAAGTAAAAAGGAAAAGATAATTTAAAAGTAAAGCACTCACTTCCATTTGGAAGTCTTCCATGGAGTTGGTATTATTGTTCGGAACAGCTGTCCTGGTGAAGTTGAGCTCTACACAAGAATAATTGGCAGCGTACTGCGCCTTTGAGTTGTATTTGAACACCAAGTGTTCTCCCTCATCGGAGTATTTCACTGGTTCAATGAGGTACCTTTGGTCATAGACCCTGAAGAATCCCCTGTGCAAATTGAGAATATAATGCATAGTTAAGACTTTTTACAGCTACATTACTCCACAAAACTATTCCACTTTTATTGATGTTGCCTTTTAAAGAAGGGGAAGAAGTCTGGGAGCAGAGCCTCGTGAGCATGCAGCCAGGGGTTCTGAGTGATAAAGTTATGAGATAACACGTGGCCTTTGATTGAATTACCACATTTTTGTAAGAGTCAGATCATCTGGATTTTTCAGACGTTTGACACCCCCGTGTCTACTTTGAAGTATCAGGTAGAATAGCAATTCCCACCTGGGGTTGTAGATCCCTGGCAACTCTCAGATTTCTTGGGAAAATGCTGTGAATTTTTATGTCCATCATGCCTTAATTGTAAGTATATATTAAATTACAAGCACCATTATGTGGTAGTTTTGGTATTAAAGAGTTCTCATACTTGGAAATCCCGGGAACTACTCAAGCCCTCATCACAGGAGACAGAAGTTTCTTATTCTTCTACCCTCTGCCTCTCCACATCGCCCTTCTTTGTCCTTGAGCCACAGACCTATAGGGAATTTCCATAGGCTTTACTTTTGATGTTTTACTTTCTAGGGACAGCACACACTGCAAAGTGTTGCAGTGCGGTGGGGATTTACAGAACTAGGAGTCAGGAGACCTGGTCTGGACTAAACTCTAACACTAGTAAAGAGAATGTTCCAGGAGCAAGTCTCTGAATTCAGTGCCCTGATCTATAACATGAGATTTCCAGTACTCTCCCATCTCCGAATCCCTTGATCACATACTGAAGAACTTTTCTCGCTTAGGGCTGGACATAAACAATGGGCTGAAGTGGACACTCATGCTGAAAATATGCAGTAGCTTTTCCCCATTAATTTTTTTTATTTACCAGGCTGTTAAAAAGAAAGGTGAGAAATCAACTTCTTTAAAAATCCATAAGAAAACTCAAAGAAAATAGGGGGAGAGTGTGCCTTACCTGAGACCGTGACATGTGCTGATGCTGGCAGCAGAATCATGTTCGTGTATAATGGATCCTTGGTAAAAACAGTGGTCCTAAAATAGGTGAAGAGCCTATTAATATAAGTACATTTATTGGTATATAAATATCTATATTTTATATGTTCACAATATATCAGCGTTTCATTCTCACAAATTATATTTATATTCATCCATGCATTCCTTCAATGCATTCTTTCATTTAAAAATATTGAAACTACTTTAGAGTCTTTTAATTTTAATTGCATGATTACTTTCTGTAATATTACTACTTAAATCCTTCCTAAAATTTCAACCAACTACCTCTCATGTGTTATTATATTTTTTCCTCCAGTTGAGTTGACTATGATTGTTAGAAGTAGGTCTCATTCTTCAACCAGGTTCCCTTGTGCCTTTCTGTCCTGCTTCTCTGCTTCAACCAAGCTGGTATCTTTGTCACTCCCTACGTGGTGCTCCTCCCATGTGACTCCGTCAGGTAATAACTCTCTGCACCCTTTCCATCCGTTCAACTTCCGCCTACACGTGACACTTTCCAGGGGCCTCCAGGGACCTCAGACCCTCACAGACCAACCCCCACCCCCACATGACACGTGCTCCACTTTTCTTGCTCTTCTCTTTTACAAGGATCGCATGATGACTTAGATTTCATAGTTAACAGTTGCCTTGAATAGAGGAAATAAGTTTTAAAAGCATACTTTTGGTAAGAGAGATAATGTTCTCCTTTGTCAGAAGGCCGCATAAGGCATGTTCTGGAAAGTTGAATAAAGTTATAAAAATAAAACCTATACCCACTGAAATGATACTAATGATAAATAAACGCAAGTTTATCAGGAGAATGAAGGTGAAGTTTCAGTGTTGGTGCATCAGATGGATGGGGAAAGGGGATGTGACCCTCCTCGGGGTCAATTAGATGGAGGGTTTAAAATTGTTTCATTTATTTAGGTTTTATCCATTTAGCTTGATTACAATTTCATCAGGGTGCTAGGCAGTGATGAATCTATTTAGATGTAGAGTTCAAAGGGCATTAGTTCCTATTCCAGGACCGTTCAGTGACAATTGTCAAGGCAGGATTCGTTTCTGATGTAACACTTTCTGAAGCTGCTTGTAAAGCTAGAAGTGGGTTGCAAAATCACATGAGGAAGTAACAGTCTTAGAAAAAAAGGGGCGTAGGAAGATTCTATAAGATACCAAGATCTGAGGATGTCTTGTCATTTCTTCTCCTTTTGCCGTGTAGTGCGTTTCACTATAATTTGAGGCTAGGAACTCCCTGGAACAGAGGAGAGAGGTTCTGAGATTTACTTATTTTAAACGGTTAATAGATAAAAACGATTATGTGAACCAGAAGCCTCCGGACTGCTTTCAAATCTCAGGAAGTCTTCCCAGGCTAAAACCAGATAAGCAAAATCAATCCTACTCACATGAAAAACCTTTCTACCTAGATTTCATGGTTTGGTAAAGACTGCAGAAAAGACAGAAAAAGATACTGGCAGTTTCAGCAAGGCAGCGTCTTGAGAAGAACCTAGGGGAAATATTATCTTAGTAAAAATTCTTTGCCTTAACAATCAAAATTCATGCAAAAAAAATCTCATTAGAAAGCATAAAAGTCACAGGAGAGGAGAAAATATCAGCATCTTTTGTCAAAGAAATAAAGACTCTGTCAACCCGTGTAACAGTGGAAAATTGTAACAGTGGGAAATTGTGACCCCCCCATTCTTGTGACCTTGTTTCTGTGAGTGCTGACTCAGACTAACATGCAGCTTGTGCATGAACAGCATGTTTGTATAAGAATTCTTGTAACTGACTTCAGAAGCTACAGATTGCAACCTTCAGGCATCCCAGCTCTGGGAGATTTGCTGACCTTCACCCATGAAGCCAGGGTAACTAAACCAGCGTGACCCACACCGGACCGTCACTTGCCTTACTGGAATGGACCGTGCTCATCTGCACATAGAGGACTTTCCAACATGCCCCCTTGATCTCTTTGTTGTATTTCCCTCTCCCTCCTTATAAAACGTCTGCCCCCACTGAGAGAGGGAGATGGGCTTTGAGATGTGAGTCCTCATCTTTCAGGAGATGGGCTTTGTGACATGTGTCCCCTGTCTTCTAGGTGGCCAGCATCAGCAAATAACCCACCTTCCTTTACATCAGCACCTGCCTCGCAAGTACTGGCTTTCGTAGTAGTGACAGGCAGCCAGACCTGCATTCGGTCACACCCATAATTTCATATCTACAAAAAGTGGTCTTCAAGAATGAAGAAAAAATAAAGACCATTTCAAATAAAAGAAAACTTTTGTAGTTCATTTTTATAGAAGTTAAAGTAACACAGGTATATGCATTTGTCAAAATTCCATGAATGTATATATACTTCAAGTTCGTGTATTTCATTATAAAGATTTTCACATAAAAAACTTTAATGGTGTGCTTGTTATTTAGGGGAGAGTATATTAATGTGTGCAATATAATTTGAAATGCATAAAAATAATGGAGGATAGATGGATGAAGGAATAGACAAGGAACTTTGATATAAAACAAGCATAATAAAATATTAGTGAGTATATGTATATATGTCTATATTGATGGGATTATGGGTATATGGATATATAAATGGGTATAAATGTTCACTATAAAATTTTTTCAACTTTGCTATATGTGTAAACATAACTTGGTTCAATATCTATTTTAAATAACTTTGAAGTTACTTTAAAAACCATGGTTTTCAAATTTCTTTTGTTCCACTGAGTCACAAAGCATTACCTCTCTTCTAAGAGCCAGTGGATCTCAGAGTACTCCAGTACCGCACACAGGGTTAACTTAAGAACTAGAGAGCAGTGCCCACAATGTGAGGCTGTGGAAGTGAGGCAGGCTTACGTCTGAAAGGTAAGAACTCAGATTATGTACAGATGACAATGACTTGAGGAATTAACTTCACTGGCAGTTTTTTTACATAAACTGTTAACACTACAGACTAATAAATCTTTTTTATTGAATCATAACAGAACTTACCTTGATTTTAAAAGGTGAAGTATTAAGATTTTTTTATGTAGACTTATTTCATATAACAATTCGTCTTCGTAAGTTTCCTGAAAAAAAAAAATCCATCGTGTAAGTATGTGCTCCTTTAGTGTGGACTGGGGGTGGGCATGGGGTAAAGAGTCTGGTCGACTACTGCTAGGTAGACTGTCCTTTCAGACAAAATGATAAATACTGAGAAAGCTGAATTGATAAGAGAGCTAATAAAAGCAGATTTTTGCTTTCAGATTATTTTTCATTAAATTTTTATGTTTTTTAAGTTAAAAAATAAAATAAGAAAGTTATATTGTCCCCTAATCCAGAAATATATGTTACTATATGTCCTTGCAGTTTCAAACCCAAATAAATCTCTTTATGTATTTTGAAAAATTTTGTGCACTCTGTCTTATAGCTCACTTTCTCACATAAAAGTAAATCATAGCCAGGGTCATTTTCCTATTCCAACAAGTATTCCTTTATGGTCTGTATTTTATGGCTGACTATGTGAATTTATTTAATCTACACTTAGATCAGAGATTTGATTTGGGCTATACACTATAATTAGACAGAATTTAATTGTCAACAACATAGGAAAAGTGTAAAACTTTTGGTAAATACTACCAGATAACCTTGAAGAACAAAAGTACAAATTTAGAAATTTATAGTGGTTCTCATTTCCTTGTCTTAAATGTTATCATTAATAAAATAACATTGTGATAAATCATTTTCTTTGGTAAAAATTAGAATTGATATTTTCTTTTGTTATTTGTATACCAATATACAAATTTCTAATTTATGTCTTTTCATAATTTTTTTCTGGCATTTTATTTCTTTATGATTAATAGGAATTTTTTGTAATTTAAGAATTCGTAGTTCTTGGTCATATATGCTATACATTTCTTTCGTTTAGTGTTCATTCACGTCTTCGGTTGCTGTTATTTCAGTCACAGTGACAATATGGAAGATACGGTGGTGCACAAGTTGGAGGTCACTGCCCTCGTGGAAGCCCCAGCTTGGCGAAAAAGAAAATCAAGAAAATGTAATTGAATATTATAAGTATTATAATAGAAGAAACACAGAGACTGTGTTGGGGCTATTGAAAGATGTCAGGGACAAAGAACAGCGAGTGCAAAGGGGCTTGACATGTTTGAGGGGAAGAGAGGAGTTCAGTGGTGCAGGAGTGTCGAGTTGAGCAGAAATGAGAAATGAAAAGATAGAAAGGAGCCAACTCATGTACAGCGTAGTAAGGCACTTTTGAGGATTTAGACCTTACCTTGCTAGCAAAGGGAAGCAAAAGGTTTAGGCAGAGCAACTCAGTAGGTATGATATTTTGGATGACTTCCCTATTATATGTCACGGATCAGCAGGAATCATGGCTGTTCGCAGGAGAAGCACTTGAAGGCTGTGGATGGGATACGCGTGCTTTGGGCAGGGTGGGGGCAACAAGACTAAGGAAGGGCAGATAATTATGAGGGACACTTACATGCTCGAATCTACAAGGCTAGGAGATTGTTTGATGGGGTAGGCGGAAGACAGGAGTCAAGAATTACTTCAGGTTTCTGGTTTGTTTAATTAGAGAGAGGCAGCTTTGAGGGAGGGAGAAGAAGAGTTTTATATTTATTGAATGTGAGGTAGGCATCAGTTAGGGCTTTTTTGATGGCAAGTTTCACATAAAATTAGGACCTTATTATACAGACACTGTATTCACAGTGAGCAGGCAAGGAACAGATGCTCAATTAAATAAGAGTGGACTCCCATTTTATAACACGATGACCTTCATGTGTGGATGTCTCTCTGTGTGTAACAAGATGGTATATCAGGAATTTTTGAAATTTGACTGTTTGAATAATGATTTTTACATTAGTTAATATTGAGGGACCCTTTATATGGGCAAATATGATAAAAATTATTTTTAATCTTGTCATTAATTTTAGACAAGACTTTAATAGACTATTTAATTTTTTATTTCAGAATTTTATTCATTTTTACCCAATTTTTAAATTTATTTTTATTTTACTTTATATTTTTATTTTTTAATCCTCACCCAAGGATATATTTGATTTTAGAAAGAGAGGAAGTGAGGCTGGGGAGAGAGAGAGAGAAAGGGAGAAACATTGACTGGTTGCCTCCCATTCGCTTCCCGACCAGGGATCAAACCTGCAACCTAGGCATGTGCCCCGACCAGGAATTGACACGGTCTTTTGGTGTACGAGGCGATGCTCCAACCAACTGACTCACCCAGCCAGGACAAATTTATTTTTATTTTAGAATCATTTTAGACTTAGAGAAAACTTGGAAAAATAATAAAGAGAATTTTCCTGTACTGGGCAACTCAGGCCTCCATATTGCTATCCTTACTCTGTTGTATCTATCACTCCTGATGAACCTAGACTGATAGTGCAGTTCAAATCCACACTTAGCCAGATTTCCTTCGTTTGTCTGATGTCCTTCTACTGCATTAGGATTCCATCAGGACACCACATTCCATTTGACCGTCACGTCTCCTTAGGCTCCGAGACTATGCCAGCTCTTATGACTCGCCTTATTTTTGAAGGTTTTGACTGTTCGGAAAAGGACTGGTCGGCTATCCTGTAGGCCGTCCCTCACTTTAGACTTTTATGCTTTTTCTTTCATGCTTAGACTGGGGTTATGGAGATTTGGGAGAAAACAAAATAAAGTGCCATTTTCATCACATCATCGCGAGAGTACGTGCTGTCGACGTGACATCGCTGGCATCACTGGTGAGGTTCGCCTTGAGCGCCTGGCCCAGGTGGCACTTGATGGCTCCCTCCACTGTCAAGTTGCACCTTCCCCCGTTCATGTCCTGCTCTTGGAAAGGCGGTCACTGTGCGCAGCCCATTATGTATGGGTGAGGAGCCACGCTCCACCTCCTGAGCACAGCAGCACCTAGCGCAACTTTTTGACTCTTTTATATGGGACATTTGTCTATTTCACCCCCCCATTTATTTACTTATTAATTATTTATATCAATATGGTGTTGTGGATATTAATTTATACTTTGTTATTGTCTAAAACTATGTTATTTATTTTGTTTTGCTCAAATTGCCTCTTCGTTGGCCATTGGGAGCTATTTCAGTTGGCTCCTGGGTTCTTTTAATATATTCCCCTCACTGTGGGTTCGGATTTTTTTTGTTTAAGAACTTCCTTACTTTCCGGTACTACAAGGTGCTCCAAACTCATCTTGTATATTTCCTGCCCGGGTTCAGGCTCACCTTGTATATTCATTACAGGACTTTCCATTTGGTCTTTATTAGTATTAAGATAGCAGACCCCAGAAGAGCCCACCAGCTTTGACACAAGGGGTGGCAGAAAGCTGGTGTTTCCCTCTTAGCTGAGCACCAACATTCAACCAGTGAAAGGTTTGGGAAAGTGAGAAACAACCGGAGTTCAAGACAAATCTACTTGTAAGGAAGGAGAGTATTGGACAAAAATGTTCAGACGTGATTTCCAAACTGCAGGAGATAAAGAGGTGCTTTTCCATCATCTCAAGCCACGGCAAAGAGGCCTCAGCAGCACCATGGGAGAGCTGAAAGGTGCCTCGTTTACCACTGTGAAACCTGACAAGTGGAAGCCAGGGAGGCTGGCTCTTCTGATGGGGGAGGGGACAACGGCCAATGCATTGGGAAAGCTTTGCCCTCCCAAGGCACATTGGGGCAAAGTGATAATATTCTCTATGTCCCAAATTAGAAACCTGAGGCTCAAAATGAAGTCATTGAATGTCTTTTATAATAACGAGAATTGAAAAAAAACTCCATTTTAAAATTTTGTGCCCCACGACGTATACTATGTATCTTCTACATAAATAAACATCAATTACTGTTGAAAATAAAATAGTAACTGATTTTCCTTTTAACACCTGAATAAACACCCTTCTAGCCAACAGGCCAAGAAGGCCTTTTCGTTCCTGGGAAAGTTGTCTGACTTGGCTGCAGAATCTGTAAGGCAAATAAGCCTACGTTTCAGATCGCTGGAAAGCAAAACACCCCGAGGTTGCAGTGTGCGGGGAGGCAGCTCAGAACAGGAGAGGCGCCTTCCGTCCATCTGGAAGGCTGTTAGTGGAACGCCTCACACAGACCAGAAAATGTTTAATGGCACCCCCTAAAACCCGAACTTCACTCCTTTTTGCCTCCTACTCTGTCAAGGGGCTGCTTACCACTTCTCCTCTACTTCCCACCCGCCCACACGCCCACCCAAGCACAGGCTCTAAGCTGAGTGCGAGTCCTGAGAAAAATTGAGACTCTTCTCTTGATTGCTTCTAATTGGAAACAGGGGGAGCTCTCCACATGCCTGCAAAGCCATGCGTCTACTATTGCAAAACCTATACCTGGACGTCATCCTCGTGGGTATGCCAAACTTCGCGCTTCTGTATCAGGGGAAGCCTTTTAGGATAAACCAGTTCTTGACCTTGAGCTCCAAGGATTGGCTTTTCTAAGAAGAAGCACAGGGGGAAACACATGTGGCATTGACATTCACCCACGGGCTCGGACACCAGAACCCCTCTTGTAAGAGTTCAGTTGCTCCCAATGAGCAGCCATGGGCAGCATCATTATAAAAGCGCACCCCCACTGTGCAGGGAGGAAATCCAGACAGGCGTTTCCACATTAGGGCAAAAATAAGTAAACTTGGAAAGGAGGCCCAGAAGTCAAGGTCCTTCAGCATCTTCCATCTCTTCACCTGGTTCTCTGCTGTCACCTTCCGCTCCTCACAAAGGGCACTGTTTCAGTGTGAGTCACTGTTTTTACTTCCCAGGGTTGCATTTGAAGTCTTAACTCCAGTGACTGAATAGCAGACTTCCCTTGTTAAAGGGATTTTTGGTGCCCTGCAATCAGGGCTAAACGGAACAACCCACACATTCCTGGCCACATCGGAGTCACCTGTCAGCTGAGGCCCGCTCCCCTCTCTCGCACTGAAGAGCCATATAGAGGAGAGAGCGTGGGAGTGTGGAATCTGCTCTTATCTGAATCAAGGTTTTACCACCTTACTAGCAGTATGGCCGTGAGTAGCAATCTCATCTCTCTGATCTGTCGACATCGGTCTCAATTTCCTTTTCTGGGAAGTGGAGGTCACGGTGTAAAACTCTGAGCGTGCTGTTATACGAAGCGGCTCGGGGCAGCGCAGTGGCCGCCGCTTCACAGGCGCTCGGGTGCCCCTGCCTCCCTCCCACGCTGGCTCCGGGCCCTGGGAGGGACCGAATCACAGAATCTCGTGGGGAGCCCCGACCGGGGCCCTGTCCTGTGCTGTGTCCTCAGCAAAATCATCAATGGATAGCAATGTTTTTATCGATTACCATTTAAACTTTGTGGTTCAAGGGACATTCTCTCATAGCATACATAAGAAAAGGTTAAGACATACCTCTCATGTGAGAAGTGAGTAGAATCATGAAAAATAAACTCCCGGGAAGCATTCTGGATGGTTCTGGTTGAAGAGGGTGCATGCGCTTGAAAACAAGCGCTCACAGTGCCTTGTCCTCGCTTCCACCGCAAGGATGAAGGGCCCACCAGGTAGGTCCGCAGTTTTGATCCGGCTCAAGGAAGTGTTCCCGGGTCACATTGCACAATTCGTGAGACGCCTGGGGCTAAAGCCTGGAGGGCGGACGTCACGTACCAATTAGAGGCGACCGCTGCCCGGTGGTGGTGGTGGTGCAGGTGCAGGTGGGCTGGGCCGCGACCCCGACTTGACTCCCACTACAAATATGATTGATTCCTGGTGCACTGAAAGTTCAGAAAGGAAAGGAAAATCATGCGTGCCTTAAAAAAGTGATGGAAGAATGTTTGCATAAACTTTGGTTGAAATAGATATTTTCATGCAAAATGCCACATGTAGAACCCATAAGGAAAATTCGATGAAACAAAGTAGATAGAAGTATTGAGAACTTTTATTTTGGTCACAACAGCCTGGTGAGCGCTGGATGAAGCACAAAAGAGGGATCCTTGTTTCACGCCCCCTCCGATGAGAGAACTGAGAGTCACTGGGGCACCAGAAAAAAATGAGAAAACATAACTTTATCATTCTTTTCTCTCAAGTTTTGAGATGTAATTGATACACAGCACTGTTTAAGGTGTACAGCATAATGATTTAACTTACCTTTATTGTGAAATGATTACCACAGTAAGTTTGTTTAACATCCATCATCTCATAGAAATGTAAAAAAAAGAGAGAAAAACACATTTGTGTTAAGAACTCTTAGGATCTACTCTCTCAACAGCTTTCTTCCATAGCATATGACAATGTTCACTATAGTCATCATGCAGTGCATTATATCCCTAGTACTTATTCATCTTAGACCTGTACCTTTTGACCACCTTCAACCGAACTTACTTATGAAAACTTATTAATGCTATAAAACTCAAATTAAATTAAATTAAAAGATGAACAAAAACTCTAGAAATGCATGCAACATATATAATAAAAGTTGAAGGGAAATGTCCTTATAATAGAGAACTCTTTCAGATCAATCTCCCCCCGCCAAAAAATTAATAGGTAAATGTGCAAAGGACCTGTACAAACCTATGTATACGTTTGTGTTCTCTTGCTGTATTAGACAAGACATCTCTTTGCCAATACAGCCCCTTATCTGTGTTTGGGATTCAGCCCTCACCCCTAGCTCACATTATTGATTATCCCTCTAGCGGTCCCCCAAGCTGAATCAATCTCTACCTTGCTTTATCAAAGCAACCTTTTAATGGATCTTATTCTTTTTCTTCTAGTCTGTCACAAAGTATTATCTAGACCATCTAGAATGATCTCATTAATACACATCACATTATGTGTTTCTTGTTCTCAAGCATATTCAGCGGCTTCCCTTCTCAGAGTAGCCACTGAAGAACCGTCTCAGCCTCCAGGACCTACAGGAAATAGCCTGACATTCTCGGGCTTCGCCTCTTGCTGCTCTCCTCGCTCACTCTAATCCTGTCACCGCGTACCCTCGCTATTTATCGAACGTGCCAAGCGCACTCTGCTTCGAGCGTCTTTGCTTGCTGTTTCTGCTGCCCGGGATCCGCTCCTTTCAGTCACATGTCTTGCCTTTTCTCTGTCTTTGGGTCCCTACGCACATGTCATCGTGTCAGTGAAGTCTTCTCGAAAAACCCTATGCGAAACAGACATGCTCACTTCCACCCTGGTACCGTAAGCCCTTCGTTGCCTTGCATTAGGTGCCATCCGGAATGCTATATATTTACCGGTATATATAGGATTGTATATATTACACATATATATGTTAGTCCTCAACCAAGGACATTTTTTCATTGCTTTTAGAAAGAGACAAAGAGAAAGAGAAAAACATCAATGCAAGAGAGAAGCACCAATGGGTTGCCTTTCTATGTGCACCAGATTGGGTAATGAACCTGCCTAGACCGGGGATCGAACCCATAACCTCCTGGTTACAGGATGATGCTCCAACCAACTGAGCCACACTGGCCAGGACTATGTATTTATATTTTAATTGCTTACCTCTCCTTCTAAAAATGTAGCTTCATAAAGACAGGAATTTCTGTCCATTTTGTTCATTGCCCAGAATGACAGGTTGCTAAATGATGTTTAGTACATCAATATATTAATGCAGTACATTTAAGAACTTGGAAAGAATACTGGTAAGAGTAAGCACCTAAGAAAAGGAAACTGTAATTATCTTAACTTTTAATCATGCGGAGGTTAGATAGTACAGCCCATAGGAGGACACCTTCAGACACAGACCACCTGGGTTCAGTCCCCAGCGCTGACGATCCCTACCCGCGGGTCTGGGGCGACGTCCAATCTCTCTTTGCCTCTGTTGTCTCATCTCCCAAAAACAGCGTAGCAACAGCACCTGACGCTCAGCAGTTGTAGTGAAGATTAATTGAAGTAATTTCTCTAAATAATTCAAAAGCAGTGCCTGATATGTATTAAAAGCTAGGTAAGTATTACTTTTTCAGAGGTATATTAATGTTGATTTAGTCTTTATTACTTTTTATTCACCAGTTCCACCCACTTTTCATTTTCTTTTCCTTCTCTGAGCTTCAGATTCTCTGGCTTTCTCTCTCTAGCCCAACATACTGTGCTCTTTCCCACTAAAGGGCCTATTGATGTATTTTTTTCCCTCTACCTGGTGTTTTCTTCTGTCCTTTTTGTGGCCAAATTATTATAGTTCCTCATTCATTTCTCAGTTCAAGAGTCTGTCCCTCAGGAAAGGCTTCCCTACCCCATAGCTCAGACCACGTTTCAGTCTGAAACAACATTCTCTTTTTATCTGAAAACTTATGTTAGTTTATCACACACTTACTTGTCTAAGTATTTGCTTGTCTGTCTCCTCCAGCAGATTATTGACTCCAGAAAGCAAAGATCCTGCTTGTTTTTGTTCACTCTCTTACCACATACACCTAGCAGTGCCTTGTGTATAGACACTATAGTCAACATAAACTTACTGAATGCTGTAAGCTAACATGATTGTTGTTACATCCTCATGTGTTTCCAGAAATTTTAATTATTAAAGCAACTTTAATGTAAATACAAGAGGTGGTTGAAGGCTCACGGGCGCGCTAAGTATATTTGGTTATCAAACACATTTATCCACTATCAAATGAAACTTACGAGCTCCATGGACAGTAACAGTTGAAAAGAACATTGTTTATTGGTTGATAGAAACTATATAGAGCTTGCCTGTATTACAGGTAAAATTGTGGAAAATACAATACAATAAACAACTTTTAAAATACCAATCATGAAATCTCAATTATTTATGGTGTCATGTTAAATGATACGGCTTTAGGGTATTTGTCTGATGTCTTTGAGCAAGTTATGGCTAGCCTTAATTTATAGCATACTTAAAATATTAAAGCTACAGCATTATCTATGGACAACCCAAGTGAAACAACCATGAGCTCTCAAAGAAGGAAAATTTTTATAACATACTCAAGTGACACAATCAGTAAATGGAAAGCAGAGATTAAAAGAAAATTTCTGCCTGGCTCCTTGTGTTTTAAAAAAAATTGTACACTGGTGTCTCTTTTCTTTAGGGGAAGCAAACTTTATTCTTTTTCATCATTACTCTATTATTAATCTTTTAAACTTGGAGAGTATTACATCTCAACTTCAAAATCTACCAAGTGACTAGTGCAGAATGGTGTCATGTTAAACTATAAATAGCCTATAATTTTTTTTTTCTCGCTGTCAGGTTACAGCTTTTTGTGTTTAAGTTAACATGGTCACTGAAAATATATAAACCTTTGAAAAACAAAACAACAATGATCCCAGAAACAGGTTTCAGTATCAAAGGGGCTCTGTGGATTCCAAATGTTAGACAAAAGCAGGTCTTTATGTTTTTAATTTTTAAAACTTTTTAACTGAATGTATTGGAGTGGCATTGGTTAATACAATTATATAGGTATCAGGCGTACAGCTCCATATTACATTGTCTGTACATTGCAGTGCCTACCACCGCAGATCTTAAAGCTGAGACAAATGTGGGGATGTTCTGTCCTCTTTTTATTGATCTGCTGCAAATCAGTGACGCAACCTCTCCTAAGAAGTTCTGTAATCTACTCCCATCTTGGTTTCCACAAGGGATTCGAGGTTGTCGAGTCTCGTATTCATTCCTATGGCCACTAGGATCATTTCTTTACATAACAGTCACCCCGCAGTACATTTCCTGGAGATCTTCCGGCTTTGTGCAGGGCTCGCCTGCTCCCCCTCTTTGACCGCCCTCACAGTCCAGACACCCCTCAGGCCCTTCAATTCTGCTCCCTCTCTCCCTCTAGCTGGCAACTCGGCAAGCAATCCCGCAGGCATTGTTAAGGACTTAAATTCACAATAGTGAAAGCACAGGATGGATGACAGACGACAGAGATTATATTCTAAGAAATAAGAAGCAGACCCAAAATGTGCCACCTTTGTAAAGAGAAACAGGATGAAAAAAATAAATTCAAGTGAATAAAGAGAGTGAAGAAAAATATCTGATTCAAACCATAATAGCAATGGCAAAAGCTTCACACAGAGAAAAAAAAATTAGCCCTTTCTGCCTGACTTTAAAAGAGGTATCATTATAAAAGTACTCCAAAGCCACATTAACCAAGAGGAACTCATAATTCTCTTTGTAGAAACTAATTTCAGCCCATTAATTGAGTTTTATGTGCATTGAAAAGAACATTAGATGCAGAGACAGGAGCTCTGTGTTCTCCTGGGATTAATTCTGCTACCTCTGGCAAATTACCTATTTTCCAGGCTCCAGAGTCTTATTTATAAATTGGGATTGTTAGACTGTTTGATCTCTTAAGACTTTTTTTTAAACACCAGGATGCTGTATTTCCATGTTTTTACTGATTTGCTCCCCTTTTCTAAGAACTTCCTCATTGTAAGTAGAAATTTGACTTATCAGAATAATGACAAATTTGGGGCTTTTATCACTATTGTATTTTCCACTTCTAACCTCAGATTTATCAATTAATAGGCATAGTAAATGTCATGTAATAAATACAAGAGTCATGAAAGACCAACTTGCTCTGCCACCGAAAGGGACAAAGTTATTCTTGGGAAAGGGCAGACCCAGAGTAAACAGAGCGTGTAGTCATTTCACCTCTTAATTCTGATAATCCCCTTACTTCACTAGAGACATTGAACAAACTACTTAATATTCCTAGAGTTTTTGTTTCCTCATGATGCATAACATAATACTCTCCATTTTGTTGATGGGTTGACATTATTTTCCACTTTCAACTTAACTCTGTTTTAATAAGAGCTTTATGAAATACAGTAAACTTAGTGAGGTAAAGCGGTTTAAACAAGATAGACGAAGTCAAATGCAGTCAGAATGTAAAATGAAATGCAATATAATTAGATAGTCTTGTGTTGGATAAGTAGGCCCAAGGTAATAGCTTCAGAAATTCCATATTCCTATAAAACTATATCACACCTTCTCCTCACTCCTCCACAAGCCGTGATTTCCTTCATCTTTCAACAAATTATACTAACTCTCTTGATCTCACATGCCCTTTCAGCAACCTCAGCCTTTCTCTGATTCCTTTATAGCAAAGTCCTCTCAAAGACTCATCTTCTAGTTACTATTCCTAGGTCCTCATTCGCTCTTTAATCCACTCCAGCTGGGGGCAAGAAACCATCTCTTTTGTTGCCACCACTTCACTGAAATCACTCATCAAGGTTGCCAGCAATCTCCAGATTTTAAGTTCAATGGTCAATCCTTGGGCCTGTTTCATTTCTCAGTCATTTTTTATTTGTTATTTGACCCTCTCTTTTTCAGAGACATTTTTCTTACTTAACTTCCAGCCCTGCTCTTTCTCCCTCATGAGCTGCTCTTTCTGACTTCATTCTTCATTCTCCTCCTATCCCAGACCTTTACAATGTCACTCTTTGTCACCCAGGTTTCACTCTTTGAACTTTTTCTCTTTTCTGTCTATACTTCTTCCCTTGGAGGGCTCACCAAATCACATGTCTTAAAAGTTACTGTGATGCTCTTGATTTACAAATTTATATGCTCCAGAAATATTTTTTCTTCAGTTGTCTACTTGGCATTTCCATTTTGACGTCTAGTGGGCATCACATATTTAATATATATAAAACAAGCCTTCCTGATCTTCATCCCCAAAACTGTCCCTCCAGATGTCTTGCTCATCTCAGGAAATGACACTGTTGTCAATCTTTATAGCTACTGAAGCCAAAGATTGTGGTGCTGTCGGGAGCTCTCCTTTTCTTTCCCTCTCCATGCACAATCTGTCAGGAAATATTATGGGCTCTTCCTTCATAAGAGAGGCAGAATCTAACCTCTTTTCATAGCCTCCACGGTTACCACTCTGAGAAAAATCCACAGTCATCTCTCACCTGGATCACTACAACTTCCTGCTCAGTCATTTTACTGTTTCCAACTTTGCCTCCTCTTCATAGTCTATTTTCCAAAGTAACTGAACATCCTTTTAAAATGGAAGCAATTTCATGTTACCCCTCTCTTTAAAATATCCCAATGGCTTAACATCTAACTGAGTAGAAGCTGAATTCTTAGTAATGATTTACAAGTCCCACACTATCTGGTACCATGTTACTCTTGAACCTCATCCCTTACTCTTCCCCTCAGCTCTCTTCAGCTGCTCTGTCCTTCTTACCGTACCCAGAACAATATGCCAGCATGTTGTCACTTCAACTTCAGGCCTCCATCCCTCACCTTCTTTAGTCCTTTCCTCAGATATCATCTTTTCATTAAGATCTTCTCTTCACATTCTATATTAGATTGCATACGCATTCATTCAATACATCTAAGCTCTCCTGTCCATTTCCCACTTGGCGAATGAAAACTAAGCGCCTGGTCAGTGAAGACTTTGATTTATATATTTGTTTTTCATTTATTTACCTTTACTATAATGTAATATATAAAGTGTTGTTTGTTGTTCGGTACTATATCCCCAATGTCTAGAATGGTACCTCATGCATAGGAGGCTCTCAATAAATGTTTTACTACAAATTAACCTTTTGTTTGATGATATTGTCCTCAACGCTTATATTCTCTTTTTAAGAAACTGAGTATTAGCAATGAATGTCTGAGACTCTTCCTTCTTCTGCCTTTCTGAAGAAGATATCCTAGTAGTAGGGATGGCCAAATGCAAGAAAAAATAACTGTCAAGTCCAGACACTTTTTGTAAAATAGTTTAAGATTACCAACACAGAAGAGGGGGAACATCATTTTCTCGGTTGGCCCGTTCAGTTCTTGGCGTCCCTGTGCCTTTAATCAGCACCCATGTGCGTTCTCCCACGCGTCTGGCTCGCCTTTCATCTTCCTCCAGATTCAGCCGAAACACCTTTTTCAGGGCTGACTGAACAGAACTTAGAGTATACTAGTCAGTCTTTTGTGTCTTAATCATCTTCTTCATTTCATGCCACCCTTCTCCTCCAACGTGACAAACACAATATATCACTCTCTGGGGTGAGGGGCTACCCCGTCCACCCTTCCCGAGCCCACACATCTCATTCCACATTCCTCATGATACTTGTGTTACCCGCCGTAGAACCGCTGTTCCTTCCTTTCCCTGACTCCTGCCTCCCTGCCTGTGCCTCCTGGACAGTCTGCATGTTGGTGTGTGAGAAACTGTGGTTGAGTTTTCTCTCTTTTCATGACTAGTGCTTATAGACTAGATGTAGGGAAGTCTAAGGTATTTGGCAAGTTTGTTTAGACCTCAGTAGAGTGATACATCTGAAGTCTCATGGGTTCCACCTGTCACTGGGCTCAAACACTTGCAAATGCCAGGAAATATTAGTAAAATTTTCATCTTGCCTTCTGAACTACGCGCAAGCCCTTTGAAGACAGAAGCCGTGGCTCACCTTCACATATTTTCTGCAGGGTCCAACAGCTCCAGACCTTGTTCACTGTTGGGACTCAATAAGTACTAGATTAAGAAGGGTAATTTATCATAACTTTAATGCTGCACTCAGTTTACAGAGTAGATAATAAACCTTATAAATTTATTGTGACTGAAAAAAATTCCACTCTAGTTTTCCTGAAAATTCAAGCTTCTCTGAGTCTCTGTGTAGCTAACACAAGGCTGCTTGAAAGCTCCAGGGTCGCTTGTAACCAGGAGCTGGGCAAGACCATCAAATACTAGAAGCAAGATCATATTATTATTTCTAATATTTGGATATCCATCATGCCTTCCTTCTGAAAATAGGAAGGAATATAATAGCACTTCTACAGCATGCCCCTTGCTTTCTCCCACAATTGTACCTTCAGGCACAGCTTGATCTCTGTGTGCCTGGACTTGCAGCACTCCATTAATCATGGGCCAGAGGCTGGGTACGGCCCTCGAGCCTTTGCCGGAGGCTCCTCGCAGCCAAAGCTGTCTCTTCACAAAGAGAAACTTTAGGATGGGGATGTGGGCCCTCAGAGACATGCCTTAACTCAGATTGCACAATTTTAGTTCAGACTTGAAGTTAACCCTGCTACTTCATGATGAAATGAAACGTATACCGCGAGCACTCACTCTATCAGGCAATTATTCATTAATTTTTATCAATATGTGGTATTATACTTTTCACTCCCCCCAAGCTTAACTGCCTAAGTTGTCCCTAAATATCTGTGGGATAGTTGGTTCTAGGACCACCTCCCACCCAGGGATACAAAAATCCAAAGGTGCTCCAGTCTACTAGATATGAAATCACAAAGATCAATGCATACCATTTGCCTTCTACTTCTACAGACTTTCTGCCATGGATCAAAAACAGTACAGGCATTTATTGAAAAAAATCCACATGGAATTGGATGCACACAGTTCAAACTGATGTTCTTCAAGGATCAACTATACTCATTTAAACAGAACAAAAATTATATAAATATTATATGTATAATAGTTAGGTATTAATGGAATGATGAGATTTGCCACAAGTATGAACTGTCTGGTAGAGTATTGCATGAGTTAAAATAAAATTGTTTAAAAATAATTCAGATGACGTCAACTCATATCTAAACTTGTGGAAGATTTTTGGAAGTAGGCCCTCAGTAGAGATGTGTTTAACAGTGGGTCAGGGGAGCAGGATTGGGGAGGTGAGGCTGGGCTGCCAGACAAGGCTACCTGGCCAGCTGGAGGTGGAGTGTGTGCAGGTCTGCTTGCTAGAGTAAAAAGATAATTCTTTATTCTAAAGGCAATAGCCATAAAGGTTTTAAACACAGAAATATTGTATTAGACTTATTATTTTTTTTAATCATATGGCTATCTGGGGTGATGAATCGGAGTGTAGAAAGGAGAAAATGAATTACATACATACATATCTGCCCTTCAGTTCCTGGCACAGAGCTCTTTAAAACTCTCACAGTTTCCTGTGTGATACGAGCCTGTCTCATTCTGACCTTCGGTCTTTGACCCCTGTGAGCATCTTTTGTTCTACCGAGGCAGCTCTGGTGGGCTCCTGGGTGGCTCTTGTGTGGAGGTCGGCCACCAGGAAGACCACACTGTGATTCGGAACTTGGAATTTTTAGCCCTGTGCTGCCATCCTCCGGAGAGCAGACAGGGGATGGAAGTGGAGTGAACAACCGACCGTATCTACATGAGGAAGCCTCCATAAAAATCCCAGTCACAGGGGGTTTCGGGCAGCTTCCAGGCCGTAAGCACATCCATGCACCAGGAGGCTGGCACAGCCCAACTCGGCAGCCAGAGCGGCTCCTGCCCTCGGGGCCCTCCCAGATCCCTTCCCACGTATCTCTCTGTCCAGCTGCTCATCTGTGCCCTTTATCATAACCTTGAATAAACTGGTAGTTGTAAGTGTTTCCCTGAGTCTGTGAGCTGCTCCAGAAAATAACCAAATCCAAGGGTCATGGGAACCTCTGATTTGTAGCCAAGGTGGACAGAAATGGTGGGTGACCTGGGGACCTACTCTTTGCAATTGGCATCTGAAGTGGGGCCATCTGGTGGGGCTGAGCCCTTAACCTGTGGGACCGGATGCTCTCTCCAGGTAGGTACGTCAGAGCTGAGCGGAACCGTAGCGCAGCCTGCTGGCGTCAGAGTTGCTGTTGCGGGAGACCTTCCGCACACTTGGTGACCAGCAGCCTCAGAAGTGAGGTGTCCTGTGTGGAAATAAAGGAGAACAAGAAAGGGAGAGGATGCTAGGTTTTCTCCATACACCAGAGAATGGCAAAAAGTTATTTAGATGGCAACGCTAAATATTGGTGAAGATTTGGAGCAACTCAGATTCTCACATATTATAGATGGAGATACGAAGTGATAATAGTCTAGAAAACATAAGTTTCTTATGAAGGTAAATATACACTGCCATGTGACCTAGTCATTGCACTCTTGGTAGTTACCCTGAGAAATGACACTATATGCCCAAAGGCTTGTGCACACATGTTCACCACGGTTATATTCATAATAACCACTGACTGGAAACTACCTTAATCCCTGTGAGTGGTAAAATGAGTTACACAAGTTTTGGTATAGACACGTGATAGGACACGACTGAGTGAGTTAGCAAAGAAGGAACCGCCAGTGCACACAATGAAGTAGGTGAAGCAGTTTTAAAATATGTCCACAGATTCTTTTCCATAGCCTTTGTTGGATCTTCTCTTGAATCTGGACTGACATCATGGTGCACTTGCAAGCAACACAAAGCAACCAAAGTGACATTATATAACCTTTGTGACCGGTCAGAAAAAGACATTACAGCTTCAGCCTGGTCTGGTGGCACTTGCTTAACATCCCTGACCTGCCATGTACTAATTCTCATGACTCTGAGGCCACCCGTCTGCAGAGCAGCCACATATCAGTGTCCTAGTCTAAGGCACCTTGGAGATTTCTGCTATTGGCCAGCACCAGCCACCAGACAGCGGTGACCCTGCCTTAGTTGCTGTGGCCTCCAGGCGTTAGGCCACCCTCAGCCTTTCCAGTTGAAACCCCTGACATCACAGGGCTGTCCCCACGGCACCCTGATGAAATCCTGACCTGCCGAGGCAGTGAGCCTGCAAAATGTTTCCTGCCACTGAGTTTTGGGGTGAGTAGTCATTCATCATGGTAGCTGGAACAAGGGGTGAATCTCTCACATATTATGCTGAGCGAAAGACCCTGGACACAAAGAATGTATACGGCAAGATTCCCTTTACTTGAAACTAGAAAACGCAAACAATACACAGTGAGAGCAGATGAGCAATCCCATGGGACTTGGGCTGGGGGCGCTGACTGGCATAGGGCGTAGATATGGGTAATGAAAATGTTCTGTATTTTGATTGTGGCAAGGGTGGCAGTTGTCAAAATTCATTAACCGTTCCCTTAAACTAAGTGTATTGTATTGTATGTAAATTATACCTCATTATATTTGTGTTTAAAAAATAAGGTCAAACAGACAGAGGAAACTGGAAACTGGAGAAAAGTCCCATTGATGTGCCCAAAGGACCGGTAGACGTCTGCAAATATTTGTCCTCCTAGTGGCCAGTCACTCATGACCACATTGTCCCCTGTGGGCTTCTTCCAGCATTTCCACACAAAATTCTACCTATCTAATTCTAGAGTTTCAAAGTTGAGGAAAAAACGATCCATGATTGGCTCATTTCCCCTAGAAGTTTTGGTGTTCTAGCGCCGTGTCTCTCTCTCTTCTCCATGGAAGAGGCCTGCGGGTGACCACAGCAAGTTCCTCCCTTTGGACAGCAGGGGTCACAATTGCCTCACAAATAGAAACCTACTGTGTTTTTCTTAATGCGCAGGAACTGGGCCTGATCATCTTCATGATCCAGTGAGTATCATGAACTGACATGATAATGAGTTCATTTCCTCCAATGACACGTGACATACAGGTAAGTACAGCACCGACTTAATAAATAGTCATCGAAGAGGAAAAAAACAGCAGCCCATCAAATGTATGTGTGTGCACGCTAGTGCACAGCATCCATAGACACCTACTACAAGCAGCATCTGTAGTTCATAGATATTAAAATGTGAAAGGATGTTACCTTTAGCATCAAGAAAATATGGTAACTAACCACATGCTATTTGCAGGTGTCATTAAGTCCCACGGCCCTGCCCGCTACTTTCCAGTTTCCCAGATGTCGGTCTTGTGAAGCTTCCTGTGCACAGACTTTAACTTCAGAGGGGGCAAACCAAGCACCAATGTCCCGGCTGGTTGACACCTCAGAAAACAATAGAAGTTTCTGAGGATAGCCTAGGACAGTGAAGGATGGCGGTGGGCGCTGGGTAGGGGCTGGCAGACATCAGAGGCTGTGCCCTTCTTTCATTGAGACCTTTGGGACGGTCAGGTGGGGGATAAGGGATTTTCTCTGCTGTCTGTAGCAGAGTCTGCAGCCGGGGCTGTGGTTCTGGGAGTGGGCGCACAGCAGCTCAGTGCCCACAGGGAAATGAACCAGCTGGCTGTCTCGGGAAGGGCCGACCTTGGCCACACTCAGTGAGAGCTTCCTGTCCCAGTGGTCAGCAGGAGCTTTTATCTGCCCGTAGACCTCATGTTCTTAGGGAGCTCTTTACTATTGAACATTGTTTGTACGTAGCTTTCTTTTTTAAAAAAGCGGATTAGTCCTCAGTTTTTCATAGACCTCTGCACTTCATGCCGGGCCCCTCATTTGGGCCAAGACCATCACACCCTTTGTTGGTGGCTCTCCTTGTAAAGGAGGAGCTCTACACACACTGTGTCCGAAAAGAGGTGAGAAATGTCCTGGCATATTCCAGATGTGAGTGCATGTTCCTCATATTTACCATTTCTTCTGTACTTCTATGTATTCCACAGAGGAATAAACATCGCCCGAAACAAAGAAATAAACAACAGTAAAATAAAGCACGAAGTTATAACACCTTTAAATTATCAATTACCAACGAAAGTGAAAATTTCTCCCCTTGGAGAAGGCCTCCTCCAGGGTCAGAGCTGGAAGGCCCACTCTCTGCAGGCACTTACCGGGTTGACACTGCGATCTAAGCAAGGCACAGGGGAGGCCCCTGACCTGGAGGACGGGGACAAGCGCGGCGGTGATGCAGCCTGGAAGGCGCGTGCAGCAGAGTCATCGCCGGGCAGGATCAGGAAAGAGCAAGGCATCAGGCTGGGAAAGAGGCCACACAGGCCACGTCCGGACTGAAAAAGGTGCACACCCCGATTTAGGAATAGCCACTGGGGTCTTCACGATGTGACAAGTCAATGAAGGGCATTGGGGTTTGTGGTCCTTTGGAAAATGTACAAGAAAAAGCAGTTTCGCGAAGGAGGGGCACCCCCCTGAGCAGGCTGCAGGTGCCTTCTGACGGAACACGCTAGGTTACCTCCAGGGCCTGCTAGTCTGGGGACGAGACCTGGATGTTTGAAGGCTCTGTCCTATGTCACTTGGGAGCAAGTGGTCTGCCCTAGCAATCTCAACCCAGACCACCAATTCCTCTAATGCAGATTTTTTCCTACTCTTCATGTTCCTGGACAAGAAACCAGAATCTCTTCCATATTCGGCCATTTCTGTTTGTGTTCCCAGCCGTGGATGAGGCACCTGGGGTCAATGCCTCCCTGCATAGGCCTCAGGTGACAGCTCCATGGAACCTGCAAACACGCCAATAACCATCACAGGTAACCCAGTGCCGCCAGCTGGATGTGTGCATGTGTGCGTGTGCGCACGCACGTGTGTGTGATATTAGCGGTGTCCAGAGGAGACCGTTCTTCAATGACTCCTCTCCGGTGGAAGACCAGTCAAGTGTTAAACACATAAGAAAAAGGGTCATTACGAACTCTAAGTCCCAAATTTAGTTCCCAACCAAGACTAGAACCAAGTTATTTCTCTTGCGCTGAATGGATAAGCTTGGCCAAGGATGCAGCTTGCAGCCCAAGAGGGCCAACTTCATTAATACAAGCTGCGGGGAATGCAGGCTGGGCTGGTGGCAGGGGCTGTGGGTAGGAGCGTGGGTCAAGGACAGGTCCTAAGTGCTCTCTCTGCAGAACCTGTTTTCTTCTCTCTGCCACGGTCACACACCATCTAAGTGACACAGCCCCAGGCCCACGGTAAAGGTGGTGTCAGAGGGTTGTGTTGGCACCGAGATTTTACAAGGTCAACGGAGGGTTTAGACAGGGCTCTGCTGCTGTGCCCGTTCTGCCCACACGCAGGCGCACACAGCCCTACATGTTGTCAAAAGCAAACAAACAGAAGACCTGCTTGAACCCCTCTCTGAGCTTCCAGACTTCATATTAAAACCCGCCTGTCCCCCATCCTGGACTCCTCTGCTCTGCTCAGCAGCACCTTACTTGTCACGGCCCCTCTGGTGCCGGAGAAGAGTAGACAGAGATGCAAAGACAGAGAAAGGCAAGATGCGCTTGCTCCAGGGGGAGCCTCCGGCCCCACCAGGCTTTGGGGCGCGCCTTGCACCTGGCTCTGTGGCACCAGGCTGGCTGGGCTGAGCAAACCTGTGTTCTGTTCCCTGTCACCGCCGCCAGCACACTCAGCTCCTCGTCACAAGCATTCCTGAGAGAGTCTCCTGCAAGGAAATAAGTGGCTTTCCTGCAAACTTAACAGGAGGGGCCTGGCAGATGGTTCAGAGATGGGATTTACAGGGACAAATGGAGGTCAAAATTGAAGAAAGGTTAATAGTCAATAAAATGGACTAAAATGGAAAAATTGAAATAGAGGAAGGGAGCAGGCCAAGGCACAGAAAGATGCCCCAGTCCTCAGGGCCAGAGTTTCTGCAAACAGCAGATGGCTGCACTGTAAGAAGACGATTGTTTATGTTTGCATTTTACATGCTGTTTATCTCTTGCTGTTATTGAGTATCCAATAAAGTGAGTTTCTGGGAAAAGCACTTTAGTTAGCTCTGCTAAGGGAACCCAGAACCAACGCTTTTATTTTTCGTTAGAGAAGAGCTGTTTGTAACAGCCAAGGGGCAGGCGCACAGGGAAGCGGCCTGATGGGTCAGCAGGGAGGGTCAGGCCAGGCCAGGGCTCAGGGCCACAGGCAGGGCTCTCCTCAGAATATCTGAGGAGTTGTGGGTTTTTCTATGTGATAGAGTCAATTACTTATAAATAATCTCAATGCGGGCGGTCTAACTGCCTGGCTCAACAGTTCCGACCTCTCAAACCTTGATTCTCCCTCTCAGCTTCTTTCCATCAGTCTACAGAAAACACATCACCTGCTCTTTACCTGAATTTCTCACTGCTTCGTTATATCCCATGAACGCTGTGATAACTGAGAAGACATCTCTTCCTTTCCCCGCGCGGGGCAGAGGGGACTCGCTTCCACTTCAAGTTTGTCTTTTTTTTTATTATTGTCTTTTGTCTATGAAAATACCAAAATCCAAGTTCATGTGATTCCAGAAATTAAGGGGGGTGATTTGGAGGATGAGCAAAGCTGAAAAACTGTCAGTCCCCAATAGTTTGCAAAATGTTTTGATATTTAATTGGCAAAAGTTAGAATGATTTTATAGTTCCCTGGAACAGAATGGTACAGGCCTAGGAAGAACCTTTTCCGATTTTTCTATTGAGGAAAGAAGATTTCTTTTAATTTCTCCCAACCCTTTCTCCTTTCTCTTACTTCCTCTACTCTGGTGAGCTTTTTCTGACCCTCTTTGTCTGCCTCCATGTCTCTCTTAGAATTTGTGGACTATGCGTGTGATCACAAGAGAGAATGGCAATGCAAGGTCTGAACCCAATGGTTCAAGGCTCCCTGAATCATATGTTGGTAAAGGAGGCTCCCTGAGAGAAGCAGAAATAGAATCCAGTGTCAGATGGCACATACGATATGAAAACCAGGCTGGTAGGTCGAGGTGTCCACTGGGGTCCTGGGAATCCTGAAGGTCAGCTCAGAGAGCTCGGGCTAGTTCGGCTGGGCTCAGTCGAGTCAAGTTGATCATTGAACTTCTAACTTGAAATAGTCACAGAAAGAAAAGCTGAGACCACGTTTTTTGGAGTGAAGGTGGGAAGGAGGAAGGGACACAATTACAGCACCAAGGGATGACCCGGCTGTCCCGCAGATGGGAGTGCACGCTTCAGCACGAGTCTAAACTAGTTCGTTTTCACGGATCATTACACTTCTTCACAAATCGTCAAAACCCTGCATGTGACATTCGTTAACATGAACTGCCCTTTGCTCTCACTCTTGAATGCGGCCTCTGCCATCAGAGGGTCTCACTCTAAAACAAAATCTAGATTCAGGCCCTAAGGAGCTGCGTTACACAAACTGCTCTCCCACTTTCACTTGAGTTATTTGCGATCTCTTCCCCGTTTTCAACGAAGCTCAATAATCATGTGTCCCCCCCGCCTCTTTCTTTCTTTGCCCTGTAGATGGCTTCAGAGTCTGAAGGGCTTGTAAGTGCCCTTTGGAGGAGTTTGTTTCTTTCTGAGCCATAGCTTTTCTTAGACATTGTGTGCAACTCTCTTTTCCCCTTCCCTCATCACTTGTTTGCCCTTCCTTTCTCCCTCTATTTCTGTTTCTTCCTTACTTTCTCTCTCTCTTTCTTTTCCTCCCTCCACCCCCACCTTTGCCTCATTCCTTTCTTTCTCTCTCTGTCTCTGCCTCTCTGTCTGTCTGTCTCTCTCTCTCTTCTTTCCAGTGCCTGGTTCGTGCTAAGCTACGTGCTAGGTGTTAACATGCTGGACCTGTGGCCACCCTTGTACTCTATCCTCAAACCCTCATTCTAAAGAAAGCTCCAGAAGAAAATCTAATTCAGGGGGGTCTTCTGTGTAAGATTCCAGACTGTCAACTTGAGAACATTTCCATTAAAATGTGGCATTGGCGCCACACTTTTCTTGATTTATTCTGGAGTCCCAACGGCCAGTACAGGCCTCTCCAACATGCCCATTTGTAGGTATCTCTCATTTGGTTTTGACTCCCTTCATCTCAAACCTGGAAAATTATCTTCTAAACCCTATTTTCCATACAAACATTCCTCTTTACAAACATAAGCTCCTTAAGTTCAAAATATTTTTGTCTCTTTCTTACCATGGTCACAGTCCTGGTCATCACTTTCTTTTCCAAAACTATGCTCTACCACGTCCCTCACAAAGGTCTCTTCTCCTGTTGCTGCCTCTTCTCCTCCTTGAGCGCTTAGTGTTACTTGGAATCAGCCAACTCTCTTCCATTCTCCCTCTATTGTACTTCAAAGCCTCTTCATTCACCACCATCCACAGAAAATAATTTTGATCCATAAAATCTTCGCAATCACGATGCCGCCCTTTCCTGGCCTCCTGTGGCTCTGACGTTCTTCTCATGGCTGACTGAACTCTGCTTCCATCATACCCAGCACCCTTGCTCACGCTAACCTTTGAGGACAGCTGGTTCCCCAAATTCCCTTCGTGTGGGCGCATCCACCCTGGAATGGAATTCCCTGAGGATGTGTATGGGCACACACTTGCACACATGCCTCACAGATCATATCCCTTAACTTCAGTGACATCAAAGTCTTGATTAGGTTGGTCCTTCATTTAGTCTAGTTATTAAGCGTACAGATTCTTTCTTCAGTTTTTTTTCTAGACCAAGAAAACAGCCACATTTGTAAAAATTATATTATCTCCCGGTCAGATGTTGTGGTACAAAAGCTCCCAGACAGTCCTAGGAACCAACTCATATGCATCCACGGTGCCGGTGCCTTCCGTGACAGAGAGGCTGCTGGGAGCCATCTCGGGCCCACCGCGCCTGCCCATCGCGCCGGCCTGCCGCACACCACTTCCCTACCCCGGGAGCTAGAGGGTTGGAAGAAATATGAACTGTAACCTAGTTTTCTTCCCTGATTTCTAGGGGGGAAAAACTACTTTAAAGCCCATCAAGTTGCTTGTATACAAGCTCCCTTTCATATCTATTCCCTTGTTTTCCTCTTCATGGGGGAGAAAGTTTACTCACCATCTTCTGCACTGAAATAGTTTACATGCTGCTATTTTACCTTTCTTTTTTTTTAAGTTTTTTTTTTTTTGCATTAAATTTATTTACTAATTTTGGGAGAATTTACATTTTTATGCTATTTTTTAAATATTTTTAAATCATGTTTATTTTATTACAGTTTCTCAATTTTTCCCCCTTTACCCTGCTCCGCCCACCCCACCCCACCCCCACCCCCCACCCCCCCACCCCCCACCCCCCGCTCCCACAGTCAATTCCCACTCTGCTGTCCATGTCCGTGGATCATTCACACATGTTCTTTGTTTAGTCCCTTCCCCTTCTTTCCACCAGTGTCCTCTTTCCCCATCCCCTCTGATCCTTTTCAGTCTGCTCCATGTTTCCTTGCCTGTGGTTTATTTTGTTCGTTAGTTTATTTGGCTGAACAGATTCCACTTATAGGTGAGATCATATGGTATTTGTCTTTCACCAACTGGCTTATTTCACTTAGCATAATATTCTCCAGTTCCATCCATGTTGTTGCAAAAGGAAGGAATTCCATCTTCCTTCCTTCCTTCCTTCCTTCCTTTCTTTTCTTTCTTTCTTAAATGCAGATTGGTTTTATTTATTTTTAAATGTCAAAGTCAATTATAAAATATTTAAAAATTTAAATCCATTATAAAGTCTCAGCAATTAAAACATGACACCAGCACAGAAATAATCAAGTTGGTCAATGAAATGTAATGAGCATTCTAGAAACAAACATATATATCTGTCTAACAATGTAATATATGATTAAATTGATATTTCAAGTCAATGGGGAAAATAAGGCTTATTCAACATATAAGGTGCATGGACCACTGTTACTTGAAATAAAACAAATATAGAGCCCTATTTTGCATATTATACAAGAAATATTCAGGTGGGTTAAAAATCAATATGTAGAATCTAAGGAGTTTTAGGAGAAAATACAAACTAATCCTTTTCTTACCCTGAAGTAAAATATTCAAACCCAGAAGCTAAAGTAAAATAGTGACAATATGACTGTATTAAACATTTAAGACTATATAGTAATATACATATAAAAAGAGTTAAAGGGCAAGTAATAGAATAGGAAGGTATTTGCCACACATTGAAAAAGGGGTTAATAGTTGTTTTTTGTTTGTGTGTTTGTTTTTTAGGGAAAAAAATTCTACCAACCTTTAATTGATAAATGGATAAAGAATACCAGAAAGTCATTTAAAGCTTTTTTTAAATAATAGAAATAGGCAAGAAATATATAAAAACAGGTTTAGTTTCAACAAATAATAAAGGAAAATTGAAATAACACATTATTGTCACAATCAGATTAATACATATTAAAAAATACTGGTGATATCAAATACTGGTGACTGTGAAAGGAATTGGGTACTCATAGACTCTTTTTCTTCATCTTAAAGCAGTCCCTTTAGCATATTTTGCAGTGCTGGTTTGGTGGAGGTGTAGTCTTTTAGCCTTCTTTTGTCTGGGAAACTCCTCATTTCACCTTCTGTTTTAATTGAGAGCCTTGCTGGGTAGAGCAGTCTTGGTTGCAGGCCTTTGCTTTTCATTACTTGGGATATTTCTTGCTATTCCCTTCTGGCTGGCAGTGTTTCTGTTGAGAAGTCAGCTGCTGGCTGTACTGGGACTCCCTTATATGTTACTAACTCTTTCTCCTTTGCTGCCTGTAGGATTCTCTGTTTGTCTTTGGTATTTACCATTTTAATGATAATGTGTCTTGGAGTGGGCCTCTTTGGGTTCCTCTTGAATGGGAACCTTTGTGCTTCCTGGACTTGTGTGACTTTTTCTCTCCTCCAGTGAGGGAAGTTTTCCATCATTACTTTTTCAAATCTGTTCTCTATCCCTTCCCCCTCCTCTTCTCCTTCTGGTATCCCTATTATACGGATATTCTTGTGTTTCAGATTGTCCTGCATTTCCCTCAATGCCTCTTCATTCTTTTTGAGTCTTTTTCATTTTATTGCTCTTCTTGGGAGCTTTTTTCTACCTTGTCATCCAGCTCACTGATTGAATTCTCAACTTCATCCAGCCTGCTTTTGATTCCTTCTACTGTGTTCTTCAATTCAGAAATTGTGTTCTTCGTTTCCTCTTGTCTCTTATTGATAGTTTCTATGTCCTTTTTCATGCTGATATAGTTTGCAGTAAGTTCCTTGTGGCTTCCCTATAGTTTTTTGTAATTCTCTCTGAACTCACTCATTGAGCTTCCTTATAACCGTTGTTTGGAACACAATATCTGATAGTTTACGTGCTTCTATTTCATGCAGTTCTCTTTCTGGGGATTCCTCCTTTCCCTTTGACTGGGGGGTATTTCTTTGTCTTCCCATTATTGTGAGACTCTTCTTTTTTGTTTCTGCTTCTTAAATTGATCTGTCTTGATCTCCTGACTTTGTGGTGTGAAGTTCTATGGTAGGAGACCACTGTTTTTACTTTTCTGATCTGCCTCTGATGATGTCAGATGTTATCCCTGTCTGACCATAGGCAGCCTGTTTGAGACTTCCAGGAATATACTGTCTGTGGCTGTCATCCTTCGATTGTTAATCTAGTCACTCTGCACACAGAAGGCCACTTTGACAGCACAGGGCGGGGCGGAATCCCACTTGGGGGGTGGGTGTCTTGGGTCTTCTGACTGCTGCCACTCAGGGGGAGTGGTCTCTACCTGACCAAGATGGATGCTGCTGCAAGGGAGATAAGTCAGCACCAAGATCCCGCCAGCTACTCTCTCAGTTTTTTCCCCAAAGCCTCCTTCCCCTGTCTCTCCTCAGCAGTCTATAGCCTTTGCCAGAGACCAGGGTAAGTGGCTGCAAATAAAAATTTATTTGTTGGCCCTTGAAATAGCTCTTTGTGTCTCCAGCCACTTGTCTCTGTCAGAGAGCAACCCTGCCATTTTTCACAGCTGGCTCTTTTCTGTGTACTTTCTGGGCTCTGGTGCTGTAGGCTGGAGATCCCTGCTTTTGGCTTAGACCCCATTCTTTTCAGGGGGTCCAGCTGGCTGTTTCAATATCCCTCTGGTGCTGCCACCCCTGGGTGCCCGCCTGTCTTCTTGAGTCTCTACCACACTCCTTACCAGTTGGCTTGTACTAAAGTGGATTCTTCTGTCTCTGTGGTTGTAAGGCTCCTCTCTTGCTGTTGTTCCTTTGTTTGTTCCAGGTGATTGGTCCACAATTTAGTTGTAATTCCAGGTTGGTCCTGGGAAGAGGTCAGTGTGACTTCCACTCACTCCTCCACCATCTTGATTCTCCTCTATTTTTATCTTTCTTAATTTGCATGAAACACTAAAAGATGACTTTGTGCTACAACTGTTTAAATACATGGACAATTTTCTTGTTATGATTTTTAGCTGTTAGTTTTTCTTATTAGTTTCTAGCATATACAATGATTAAATATAATCTTCCAGTATAAAACGTCAGCGTACTTCCCTAGGAAGAATGTCGTGTCTGGGGTAGACACCAGTCATTTATATTATTTGCTGTGTGACATTAGTTCACTATCTCTGAAAGTTAATATTATCATCTGCAAAACTGAAACATGACAAAACTAAAGTGAGTGTGAGGAAAATTAAATAAGAAGATGTATGACAAGGACTTAGTGCGGTGTCTACTAGCTACCTGTCCTTCCTCATTTCCAGACCTGAACACCCCCCACCACTCACCTCCCATTCTGCCTTCTGGAACCTTACTCAAGGCCGCGGGGAAGGCTGGGGCCTAAGGAGAGCAAAAGACAGGAGAGGGGAACTCACTCCTTTTTCCTCCCAGCCTGCTGCTTGAGCTACAGTATCTCACCTCCTCCCCTGTCTTTGGACTGAAGTACACCATCAGCTCGCCTGGGTCTGAGTTTGCAGCTGTCTGATTGTGGGATTCTCAGTCTTCTTCATCCTCTGGGCTCATTTCTCATAATCAATCACTTTCACGTTTAATGTATAAAGAAAGAAATATATATTTTCTGTTTCTCTGGGTAAATGTGACTAATACAGGTTTTACTATAATGTATTTAATTGCACGTTTATGTGGGTTGGTTTTCAGTAATGGCTGTGTTTGACAACCAGCTCATGACATTCCGGAGAATGCAGCAGCGGCACGGACAAGCCCGTGCTAGCTGTCTCGGGCACACCGCCGGCGCTCACCCTGGCCGCCCAGCAGTGTTGCTACCAGGAGCCTCGGCCCGATCTTGAGGTACGAGGGGGGAAATATGCCTAAGGAAACTTCTAGTTCCTTAGAGGAATCGGTTGCCCCGGGGCTGTAGCCTGGCCAGCAGTGCCTTCTGACTTACGGCTTCAGCTGCGACACCAACAACAGCGGCTGAGGCTCTCTGAGAGGCTGCCCCTTTCAGAGCCCGAGCTTCAGAGGTTTGTCTACGCTCCTGTCCTCCCAGCACAGGCATCAATGGAAATTTTTGTAAATTTTTTTAGTAATTGCTTAAAAGTATATAGAGAAATAAAGCTCAGAGAGAAGTCTAGTCCTCTTGTGTGACAAGCCTCAGGTCCTTTCATGAGGAGCATGAAAGGACAACAGGACATATAGCGATGCCTGGCTCTCTGTGACAATACCGTCGCATGACCAGAGGGACACTTGTCTAATAATGTGAGGCTTTAACACCTAACACAGAACTGCAACAAAGCCTGAAATTATTCATATTAGAAAATGATCACACAGAAAAACTTCAAAAAAGTTGTGTTTTTATTCATTGACATTATGGTTCATTCAATCAATAGATGAATAAAGCACTCCTTGATAGCGGAATTAAAATGCAAGCAATGCAGACTTCTCAGAATTAACATTATCTGTGATGGTGAAAGGGTTACACATGATAAAATAAAGATGTTTATATTTAATGAATCGTGACATGATACAGGAAAATGTCGCACTTGTAAGAGCAAGGCAAGCAGAAGGCGGAGGAGGAAGAGATGACACATGAACCAAAGGTTTTACACATCAAGCCATGATGTTATTTTTCTCATGGGCTGTAACTAAGAAAATGAAAGTGGAGTTAAAGTACAAGTCACCTGTACTTTAACAACTCTGGATTGACTGTGAATAATTCAGTGATGCATTTCAAGGTGTTTTGGCCAAGGGCTAATTTCTTTGTTTTCCAAAGAACAGAGCTAAACAACAGATTCATGATCCTTAAAAATGCATTAAAGATCAGGTCTTGAAAGACGGCAGCTTCTTTAAGTACATCTCTTTACTGGTGAGCTGGACTAGTAAAAAATACAGAAGGAATAATGACAAATAAAAAGCAAAATATGTCTAAGTGCACCGTGATGATACACAAGAATGCTGATATGTTCAGACTTCTTGATTCTTGTCCCAGCAAGAAAGCAAGAAGCATCTTCATTGAAGTTGATTTTTTGATTCACTTACTGATTAAAACATAAAATGTTTGGAAGCCATGGTTAGTAAAAATTATAAGATAGTAGATAATCAGGATAACAAATATTTATAAAGTTTAAATAACACTAACAGCCCCACAAAGAAACAATATTATTCACTCTATTTTACAGGTGAGAAACACTAATTACATAACTTGGCTTAACGTCCCACAGCTCACTTTGGGCAGAACTAAGAAAACAACTGATGTTTTCTGAGTCCAAGTTCAATTTTCTTTCCATGTTACTAAATTGTCCATCTGGGTCAGTCATGGGACATGGCCACCTTCCATCCCAGGCCCCCAAAGGGTTGAACGGACATTTTTAGAGGTGCTCTGCTGTGTCTCTGACACAATTAGAAGACGGACACAATTCCCAGAACTCCCTGCTGAGTGGCTCACGGCCAGGGTTAGGCCAGCTGTGGTGATGGTGAGTGGCACCTTGTACACAGGGAGTGCTGCTCCTTGTCTACCACCTTGCCAGGCCTCTCCCGAGAGAGTGACTGTCGATGGGGGCTGAGCCCATTGTTCTAATGACCTCTCTGGTTTCAATTCCAGAAAAGATTCATGAAAGAAGAGTAAGCATAACTTCTTCCTTATAATTTATCCAGACTCTTTCCCTTATTTATGCCTTTTGTTATTATTATTACCATTTTTAGATTCAGAGACTATTTTTTTACTAACAAAAATACTATGTTCAGAGCTATTGGGTTCTCTCGCCCAGCTCATATAATATTGTATAAAACACAAAAATAATACATAGGCTTGAGTTTCTTGAGACACGTTTAAAGGAATAAAATCTTTTTCACCCATTTCCCCATCCTCTTCTAGGGTGACCATCAGTTTGTATCCGTGAGTCTGTTTCCATTTTGGGTTTTTTTTTTTGGTGGAAGGAGAATAAAAGGTTATAAGATAAGATAAAAGGTTATCTTATAACCTTTTATAAAATAAGTACCACTTATAAAATAAATAAGTCACAGGAGGCAAGGTATAGCCCAAGGACTAGGGTCAATGAGGCGATAATAACAATAACTTTGTAGAATGACAGGCTAGCCCCATTGTGGTGATTCCATTACAGAGTATATAAATGCTGAATTACTATGTGGTACACCTGAAACTCATATGATATTGTATGTCAACTATACTTTAGTAAAAAATAAAATAATTTTTTAACAAAGAAAGAAAATCATTATATCTTACAATATGTTTTTAGTAACAAACTATAGAAACGATCCCTGAAAGTATCGTCTTTTCTAATATGTTTTTAAATATTATTGATTTCCTGACTACCTCGCAAATGACAACTATCAGCTCTTTACCTAGAATAAAATTTGCTCATCAATCAGAACTTTTTTTAAAAAAAGAACTTTACTTCTCTCTTCGCTTAACTAACATTAAACTCACTGCTACCTAATGAAAATGTATGCAGGTTTTAGCACGTTTCAGCACTTCTAGTCAGAGATGACAAAGCAGCCATTTTCTCATTAGCATGTTAGCACCCACACCGCCCTGAGTTCGTTATACTTGTAATGATGTCTTTTTTTCCCTTCCTGAAACTGAGCCACTTTTAAAATGTAAAATAAATTATGTTTTGCTGTGCAATAGAATTCAGTCACACTATTCTCAAATATGAAATAAAAGTGGGAAAATATTTGAGAACAAAGGAAAAAAAGAAAGGTCTCACGTTGTGTGGTTCAGAGTCTCTTTCACACAGTCAGCGCTGGGCTTGAACTTGCAAGTTGCAGCCTCGCAGCAAGGGTGGGTGCATTCCTTTAAAGGACACACAGCGGGAAAGTGGGGTCAGCATTTTGCCCTGTAGAATTCTCGTACAAGATGGCAATAAAATTTCACCTTTTAAACTAAATTATTCTGCTATACAAGTTATAGTGGAAATGACCAAGGAAAATTAATAATTAAAAAATTATGTTAATGAAAACTACTGCTTAGAAGGACAGAAAATTGAATTATCCAAGAATTACCCCAGAAAAAATGTGTCTTAGATGATATCACATAGATTAATTTAAAACTTTAGGGGTGAGTATTTCTATACTACACAAACTGAAGATAGAGAAATATATATTAAATCTTCAATTTGTTTTACCAAGAATGCATAATTCTGATTGTTAAGAACTGGTAATGGGCACTCACATACACACTACTGTCATTGACTAATATAAATGCAAAAACTTGAATAAAATATTTGTAAAACATCATTTTAGTAATATAATAATTTTTTATTACGACCATACAGAGTGTGTTTTTCCCACCAAAATGCAAGGGTGTCTCAACTGCACAGAACAAAGTAATATAATCTATAATATCAAGAGACAGAGGGAAGAAAACAAGTATTACCATATAGATGGCAAAAATTGGTTGGTAAGAATTCAGTAGCCATTATTGAATTATTTAGGCATATTATAAGTGAACTATGAATAAAATTATGTATCACCATGATGAAGAAAATCTATCTAATAGCAAAAAATATATCCAATAAAATAATGAAACAAAGATTATTTATAGTCTATATGTTTAGGAAATTCTAATAAATGATATGAGACAAGAAAAATATATGAAAGTGTAATAACTGGGTAGTATAAATCACATTTTCATTATTTGTATGTGATAAAATTCTTGACCTGGATAAAAACGTAGGATCGACTCTCAAAATATTGGGTAAGTCACTAAGCTGCTTAAGATAATCAAATAACATAAAAAGGAATAATAATTATAACCCCAAAATAAAAAAGAAAACATTACTAATAGCAAAAAAAATAGAAGATACTTCAGAATAAACCTTCAAAACGTGCCAGAATTACATGAAGAACTTTATATATAACTTCCTGAGAAAATTTCAAGGCAAATTGTCTTTTAAGACAATACTCAATATTGTGAAAATACCACTGGCCTTCAGTGTGGAATATGCATTTAATGCATTTCAATCTGAATTTCAACTGTACTTGTGGGCAAACTGACAAAAAATGCCAAGAGTTTATGGAAAAATAAACATTAAAGAATTGCTATGTGAATTCTACATATATATGAAGAGAATTACTATTAAAGACATTAAAATGCATTGGGTAGTTACAATAACTAAAATGTCATGATTGCTTGTATTATGATATTTCACTAGATAGAATGATTACATTCAAAACCTAGAAAACACCCAAATATGTACATTAAAAGAAATGGCACATCAGATCATGGAAAACTGGACTGTTCTCTAAAGGATACTATATTATATATATAGTACATATATAATCTATATATGTAGTATACCATTTGCCTGCTGAAAGTAGAAGTACCTAGAATTACAAACAATTTCAGTGGTCTTCCACCCAAGAAATCATGTGGAGATGGGAGCAAGTAAGAAGGAGATAAATGAAAATCCAACATTAATGAAGTATTAAATAATTTTTAAAATTCCAAATCTGATTATAATTAATATAATATTTGCAATATGTTTATAAATAATTCAACAGCTTAGAATAAACTAAAGCACAGAAAGAACATGTGCCTTCCCCTTTTTAATAGGGCCCCTTAAAGTAATGGATGAATCAGGCATTGCCATGGGCTTCACTGATTACTAGTTTTGTATCCTTGGAACTAGTTACTCAACTTTTCTTAGTCTCATTGCTGCTTCTCTAGTTTGGGATCATTGCAAAACTTGTTTTATAGGTTTGTAATAAAGGAGATGTGTGTATATGTGTATATATATATATATATATACACACATATATACATAAGCATTTTGTAGACTGACACATGGAAAATCTCTTCAAATATTAATTCAATCTTAAAAGTAAAAGATTGCTAAGAAAACAGAATGTTCTCTTTTAGAAACCTAATATGGGATTCCAGCAAACATTCTACCAGAGATGCCTTGAAAGCGTCAGAGTTTATAGACATTAGCAGACTTACAGTAATTATCTTGGTTGGTCAATGTTAATAACCTATTTTCTACAGGTTTATGTCCTTTTCTCTAGTTCACTATTGTGTTTAATGCCTGGCTTATCCATTGGCTGGATGAGAGAAAGTCAACTCTCTGTGGAGAGGACCTCTGGATCTATGATTGCGATTGTTCAACAGATGATCAACTGTGACTAAGAAATGGGACATAGGACTTCTGACTAATGTATCAGGAAAGGTCATAAGTGATACATTTAATGATTTCTTTCTTTACATTGAACTTCATACACTCACATCAAAACTGTATCCTGGCTTTTAAAACGCCTTTCAAAAAATGCCTAAAATCAGAACTAACATAAGTGCAAGTCTGCTTTTTATGATGATGCCAAGCTTGTCTTTAGAAATTTTTTTTAAAAAAGCAATGGTTTTTAGAAAACGAAAAAGACAGAAAACAGTTATGGTGCAATCACTGTCTACCAAGGTTTTTAACTGTGGGTATGTTCCTACCTTGGGAGAGCCACAGTCGCATTCTTCTCCTACTTCCAGAAGCTGGTTCCCACACACTGGTTTTGTTAGTATATCTTTAGGAATCGGTGCTTGCAGCAGGCACTTTGGTTTTTCAGATAAAATGTATCTTTCAAAATGTGAGCGGGAGGATGCACTGAAATCCTTTGGGAATTTTGAACTGTAACCAGAAGAAAAATCAGCCATACCATGATATATTGTGATAAATGAATGTGAGAATCTGACTTGTCTAAAAATATTACCTGATTCCATGTAAGTTCCAAGTTTACTATCTATTTTGGCATATGCCGTGTTATATGTGGAGAGCAGCAATGTGATCAATAACACAGGACAGAAAAATGGATTGAGTGATTGGTCATGCGGATAGTTGTCATCTTAATTAGATCCATATCTTTAGAAGACACATTATTTAACGTTAAAATAACACAGTCACCATACTTATGGTTTATCTTGGTATATTTAAAAATCATAAGTAATGAGCCCTAATAGCTAGTAAAATTTGTGCATCAAGAGGCTGGAGGGTGAATTAATGGAATACACAGCCCTTGATAAAAAAAAAAATGCCCATCCAGCAATAGAGATTACATCTGAATTACATTTTTGTTAATCCTCATCTGAGGATATGTTTATTGATTTTTTTTTTTTTTTAGAGAAAGGAAGGAGGAGAAAGAGAGAGAGAGAGAACATCAACGTGAGAGAGAAACATCAATCGGTTGCCTCCCATACTTGCCCCTGGGGGCAACTGACCCTGCAGCAGAGATACGTGCCCTGCCCGAGGATTGAACCTTCCATCGACAAGGCCTCACCTTAGATACTTATTCATCACACAACTCCCAGAGGAACACTTGGTGTCATGTGGAATGTCAGGCATACCAAGGGCATGACCCAGCTCATGTGACATCACTGCTACAAGAGCCACGTTATTCTTTCTCTCAGCCTTGAAAAAATGGAAACATCTATTACTTGTTCTTCTTCAGTTAATCCTTAATTGTTGTCAATGTTCAGAAGTAAAATAATAGTTTGACAAATAAAAAATAATCAGTCATGAAGTTCTTTTCCCTGTCATTGGTTATTGTAAAATGTTGAATAAACACTTGAAATTATTGGTTTCTATGAATCAGCTATTGATCCAGTGCTTAATAAACATTTGCTGAACTAATGATACTTTCTCAGTAACCATGGTTATATTCAGGTAAATACATTCTTCATAGGAAGTCCCAAAAGGTACCATACTATGTACCCAAAGGCCTCCTAAAACTACTGACATTTGTAGCGCTTGGCCACATCACACCAGTGTGTACCTCGTCTGATCTCTCTTGCCATTGACACTGGGGATGATTCGTTTGAAGTTAGCTCAAATCACAGAGGACACCTGGATTTCCTGTCTCTCCCAATCCTGCTCTTACTCAGTAACACCAACTAAAGAGTTAGGTCTTCTGTGAGAGTCAACGTAAGGAAATACTCAGTTCTGTAATCAAAGGAATCTTTGATATAATGTCTACCAGTAGTTTTCTTCCTACTTTTTTTTTTTACTGACTCAGCATATGTTCATTGTACTAACTCTATATAAGGCATCATGCTGGTCTTCACAGATGATATAGAACCACAAAGAGATTTACTGTAAGTTCGCAAACCTCAATGACAGCAACCGAAGACAAGGAACACAGGGAATTTACAGCTGCCAGTCCTGCGCGTGTATGGGCGAAGTCACGTCCACTGTGTAAAAGTTACAGGTCCATCATTACAACCTGAATCTTTGGAACCATTTGTTTTTCTGAATAATGTTTTTGATTTTCCTTGTTGCCCTGCCCTATTTATATTCACTAGGCCCCAGAAAAGCTTATGCTATTCCATAGCACTATAATGACTGTAGATGGTTGCCCCATATCCAAGAACCCATTTTGGTCATCTGACACAGGTCTTCAATAATCTAACAGGTGAATTGCTAATGGTAGAACTACAGCCTCTCTGACAACTGATTGAGGATATATAACTGGACAGTAATCCCTTCCAGAAACCTTTGGGATAATTACATACTCTGCCTACCTACTGTTGGCCCGGGCCAGTGTGTGCTTACCTGAGTAGCTGAGCATGGTCATGGGGCTTCATTTTCCCCACGTTAGAGTGATGCCAATTCTGAAAGTTGCTAAAGGTGACGCCAATGTTGGGTTCCACCTTTATCTTATCACCATCAGACCAGATTTCCATACCTACCAAGACCACTTGAACATCTATGGTGCTATAAATCTGTGGGAAGAGCATTTTTCTTCATAAATTTTTTGATATTTCTCTAGAGTTTTAGGTCATTTGCTGACTACGTATGATGGATATATGTATCTCATTCTGAAAACAGGAATTGTACAAGTTGCCTTTGCTACACTATACATGATTTTACCTTGATGTTTATCCTTGTCTGCTAAATTTCTCAAAACTGCTGCTGATCTTAAACCATGTGACTCTCCCCACTCCTTACTTGGTAAAATCATAGGAAAGCCTCAAACTCTAATGAGGAAACACACGTTCATAGGAAAAATATCTTACCACGTTGAGAAGGTTCATCACATCAAACAAGAAGCTTCTTATCAAAGTTATATTCCTCTGATACATGTTGTACTGTAAAATACAAAATGCAAAGTATAATTAAAATCCCAAACTATAGTGAGAAAGTTGATGGGGTATAGTTCACATTTTAAGCAAAATTACACTTTTTAATGTAAATGTCTACTCATTCCATGTCTACCTTCCATAAAATTCCATGTTTCAACAAATTGTATTTCCAATGTAAGATTTTTTGGTAAGAGAAAAATTAGACATTCATATAAAATTTCAGTTTTTTCATTTCTATATTGAATAAATCAAACTCATGATTTAAATGTTTTAAACCAATTCCATGTTATTAAAATTTGATTATAAAGCAATTTTTGTTAGACACACTGATTCCAGTATATTTGTACATATAAAAATAATGTAAAATATATATAGTTTAGTCTACTTTAAATTTACATAATATAGTGAGAATTAAACAATCCTTTAATAACACATTCAGTTTTGTTTTTCATTACTGTGGTTGATCTCCTGTAGCTATCTGGTATTAAGTTTATTTCTAATATCTAAATATTTTGGCAGCAAGCAGACACCAAAGGGAGCGAGTGAGCGCTGTTGCTGGCAAGGCAGGCGGGAGAGTCAGGCAGTTAGGGGCACAGGCTCTGCGTTTTCAGCCAGAATGGGTCATGGCATGTGTTTGCGGATATGAAATCCTGAAAGTCAACTTGACTTGACAAGGAGCCTGCACATTTCATACTCACAAAGGCATTATCCAGCACCAAGAAGAGATCAACGTATCTTGCAGCCCGAAGAAACTCTTCTTGCTTTAAAAGAGTAAAAGAACATTGTCAATAATTACCTTTATCCTAAAAATTTTAAGAGCTTAAGAGATGTGTTGTTTTTTTTTCCCCTCAGAGGGAAAGTCAATTGATGAATAAGTAAATTGGGTATAGGCTTTCCCTATCCCACTCATTGCTGAGCACAACAGTATCATATCGTCATTGTTGTGACAATGGAAATAAATGACACAGGAAAGCTACACTTACCTCTGGGCTGTTGAGTGACGTAGACCTACGAATGAGGCTGTGTTTTCTGCCAACGTTTCTTACACCACAGGTGCTATTAGCCAGCTCCTCCTTGTTATCTGTGAGGACAGCATGTTCTTCTTGGTCTGTGCTTTTCAGAGGCTTTATCATGTATCTTTGATTCTGATGTGTGAAGTATCCCCTGTAAGGCACAGAGATTCATATTTGAGGATTCTCTGCCACAGAGTCACATGTACTGACCAGGATGGATTGGCACCTCTCCCTCCACCCCAGGCTCACACATACCGTAGTTTTTCATAGGCTTTTGGCTAAGTTATGTTAATTTAAGTGATAATCAGCATCTGTCAATAGTAAAACGGAGCCTGTACTATTTTCCCAGAGAATAGTGAACAAGAATGACTCAGATGAAGCTACCCCAAAGGATTTGGAATTGACATCATGAGCTCAATAGAACTTGTCCATCATTTATGTATACATTTAGCAAATATTTCTTGGCAGGTCTTAGGAAAATAACAGAGAAGTAAAGGAGCATGTAGATCCCAAGAATGCCAGAGAAGGGAAAAAATGCGAGCAGATTATCCAGAGGAAAAGTTTGGAACTGGTAGTTTAAAAGATTCTACTTTATCATGGTAAACTCACTCAGAAATATAAAGTCAAATCCATATGATGGAATATTAAAAGTGTACATAGCCATTCAAAAGTTCATCTGTGAAGGTACCTCATGGCGAGGGAAAAGGCTTTTGATGTCATGTGGTATGGACCATGCTGGAAGAACAATTATCTATTTTATTTTCAATTTCAAGCACATAAAAGGTATATTTGTCTATGTGCATAAAAGATGCAAACATGACAAAATATTAATAACAGTAATCACGCAGAGGAAAAACTTCATGGTGAATACTTTCTTATTTTCTTACTTGCATTTTCCTTGTTTTTCAAATTTTTCCTAATTGATAAGAATTACCTTTTTAGGAGAAATACCACACACACACAATTGTAAAAGTATGTTTCACTATGAAAATTGCAAGGTAGAATCTTTAAGAAAATAAAACAGAACTTTTTAGGGAGTAGGATGGATAAATGTGGAAATGGACCCAGATATCATCATGGTCCAGAGTGTAGCACCTTGTTTAAATATCTCTAGGACTAACATCTACTAGATCAGCAGATTATAAAATGACTGCAAGGATGATACCTTATATTAACTACATAGATTCAGCATTTCATAGATGGAGAGAATTTCACCAAGACAGTATAAAACATGATGTTCCGGAAGACTCAGTCTGTGCAATAAAATGATGCTTGATGTTTAGTATTTTGGGGAGTAGTTCTCACCTCAACCCATTGCAGGTACTAATGCTGGCAATGGAATTCTTCTCATTCAGGATGTGTCCTTTATAGTAGCAGTGTTCCTAAGGTTGGAAAAAGAAAAAAGTGTTAACTACAAGAATAAACGTATCACAGTTGTAGTGGGAGCTGCTCTCTGACTGTGTAGGCGAGGCCTGTGAGTAGTGTCTGCAGCCAGACCACTTCCCAGAATAAAAACAGTGAGATCCTCCGAGGCCACGTGAACTGTTCCTCCACTGACCCCGGAGACTCTCTGTACGGGACAACTGAGCTGTCTTCCCGGCGCTCCTAGGCACTAAACAGGAGTCCAGGGAGGCCAAGCGGAAGTGGGCTCGCGGTGCAGTGGACAGACGCGGCATCCGAGGAGCAGCCAACTCCCCTGTGATCTAGAGAACTCTCAGAGTTGAGGTACAGCTTGTGAGTGTTTGGCTCCCTTTGGCTGAGTCCCTAAGATGCTGTGAAGACCATGCCAATAAAAAGGGGTACATATTTTTCTAGATTCTTGGGTCCTCAAGAGGCTACACTGCCACTCCTGAGCCCCTCATATTAATCGGTCCCACTTCCCATATTAATTGGTATGTTAGTGGAATTTCTTTACTATTATCAAAATCCCAGAGAATTTGTCTAAAGTTAAATATTCAGACATGTTTGTTGATCCCTATAAGCAAAATAGGGGGTCACTTGTGTGGAATAATCTAAGAAAGCTAATGAATAACCTCTTGTTCAAAATAAACTGACTTGCCCCAGGTCCTGAAATTCCATTTGTGTTTTTCTTTCCTTTGGAAGAAACCTTGTTATCATACACATTTTCTTATAGGAGGCTTGGAAAGGGTACCACATTAAGCTATAAGCTACTGTGCTTGAGCATGAATTAGTTTATCAGATAATTTCCCTGGAGGTCAATGTCAGCAACCAACCAGATATTCATGACATGAGAGTTTTCATGTGAGTAGGCAACAAAGGACCCTTTGTGGCAGAAGCCTTATCTGTATTTTTTAAGAGATATACATGTTTGGGGTGTCACCGTGCAGGGGGATAGCTCTGAAAAACTCATTTTGGTAAAACTTCATGAGTAAGCCTTTTTGTATCCTCTTTCTGTTCTTCCTTTGGCCTCGACTCTGTCTGATGTCTAGACCTTGGCATTATCGGTAGGGTAGCGGTTTAACCAGATATAAAGTGATATTAATTAAATAACTGATATTCTATTGCTGACCTCAGGATATATGCATGTATTGTCAGAATATAATAAATAGGTTATGTCTAACCCATTGATAAGGTGGTCTAGGAGAAAAGTAGGCTTTAGGTGCTTCACGAAGTGCAACACGTGGACACCGCCTGGTACTCCTACCTTCTAAAAATGCTGACTATGATTTTCATGTTATCTTATTGAATAGATAAACACCTGGCTTTCAAGTTCTTTAATTTTTTTAAGTTGTCTTTTGACTTATGAATCTTTTAACCTAAGTGGGAGATCCATAGAGAGTCCCAGGAAGCATTCAGAACCTACCATGTCCTGAGTGCTTGTGTTGATTTCTTCTCCCCTGGGTGAGTAGTACGTTTCCGTGTAGTTTGGCCCCAGGAGATGCCTGCAGCAAGCAGAAAGTTGCATGATTCACCCACTGTGGTAATAAAGGCTAATGTTCCTGCTATGGCCTCCAGCACTAAAGGAACAGTACTGTCTACTGCGGGAAGGTGTTGGCCTTCTGAACCATTGATCTTTTCCAATGTTGGAACTCTGCTGCTGAAGCAAATCAAAGCCTTGGCTACACCTGTTAGATCTGAGGGAAGAAACGCCCGCAGCTACCTTTTAACTACAGATTCTCTATGTTCAAAGTGGGTTATTTGGAGACTCGTTGCACAGAGGACACATCTGTCACAAGGTCACAAGTGTGCATAAGGGACCATGGAATTCCAAGAAAATACTCCTCGCTGCTATAGAGCTGGCTGGTGCCAAACCCCTGAATGAGCCTTGGACATACGTTCTTATAAAAGTAATTCAGTAAATTCCAAGAAGCATCAAGGAAGAAAGTCATTTATATGTGCAGCTTTTTGTTTTATACTTTGCATGTAATCTCCTAGGAAACATCAACATTTCTGAGATAATATTAGCCTAAAACTCAATATACTTCATGTATATTTATCTCAAATCACACTAAATAGAGTCTCAAGATTTATTTTTTCACATTCTCTTAATAAAATCCAGTGATTTATCTTTCAGAAAGTACGACTTACTTGGTTTTTTGTAGGCAGAGAATGACTTCTCCATTTAACATAATCTGGTACCGAAGTTCAGGTTCATATCTTTCCTTAAAAATTTAGAGAATATTATGCTAAGTGAAATAAGCCAGTCGATGGAAGACAAATACCATATTCCCTCACCTACAAGAGGTCCCTAATGAACAAAAACAAACGAATGAGCACAGTAGAACCAGAAGCACGGAAACATGGGACAGTCCAGCAGCAACCAGAGGGGAGGGAGGTTGGACAGTGGTGGAAAGGAGGGGAAGGGACTGGTCAAAGAACACGTACGAATGACCCCTGGGCATGGACAACGGGGGGAACTGACTGTGGGAGCGGGGGCTGGACAGGGTGGAGGAGGGCAAAGGGTGGAAAATGGGGGCAACTGTAATAGAATAATAAAATATTTTTTAAAACTGTAATGATATGAAGATATCAATTTATATTTTGGTAATTGCAGATGCATGTAACATAAAAGTAGCTCTCTTATGCCCTTATAATATATGAAATTGACTATAAATTATATATTTAAATGGATTTCCAAAAAGTACAATAGCAGGGTAATGATACTTACAAGTTAAACAAATTCTAATATGTGAGATAGGGACTAATTATTTGCCCTATATACGGTATACAGCCCTGTGTACCCTAATGGATCACTAGTGGGTTAATAATAAGGCATAGGTTTTTATTACATTAAAATCAAACCAAATATACTAAAAAAATCAACCAAAAACCTAAGAATTAAAGTAAAAAACGTAAAATAAAGGAAATACTGGCAACAATGTAATAGTCTAAGAATTAATATCCTCAATATATTTTTAAAATCTTGTTAATTAATGAGATAATGTTGAGTTCTCCATTACAGACAAAATAGTCAACAAAAAGGCAATTCAGTGGGGGAAGACGGTGAAGAGAGTGGAAAGGCATGAGTTTAGGAGCTTGGCCAGGAACATCTTTAAAAATGGCTGCTTTTCCTGGGTGCCTTTTTCCCCTCCCAGAAACCTTGGAGAAATGCCTAAGCAGTTTCATTCTTTCGGACCAAGCGAGGCAGTTAACTCCCTTTCTGCTGCCTCATTGTAAGAGCTCTGAGAATCCCAAGTTCTCTCCTGGATGAAGGGGAGGCATGCATGAGGGCTTCCTCATCAAACCATTAGATGTTGACTCTGACATCAATTCTGTTAATAAAAAGGCTCTTTCTTGTCTCTTCAGATGATTGAAAAATCCCACAGTCATCCACATTACTTACCTCATTACCATGGGTCTCTCTCTGGTTGTTCTGTACCTCTCTTTTGTGTAAAAGGTGCAGTTTTTTAGGATAGACTACTTGATAGAGTCCTGTTTCAGGTGTTCGCCTTATGGCTATTGCTAGAGAGAGATAACAGTGATACAAAACACTGAAAGGATTTTGTTTTGGTTTTGGTTTTGATTGGTTGTTTTGAAAAATGGTTTGGAAGGCTGAATTCCAAAGGAGAAAGTAAACATTCAAAACAAGTTCCTCCATCCACCCAAAACTTGATAACAAAGAACTTTTTTTCGGCTCTCACGACCCCCACCCCTGATTCTGGAAACAATTCTTCGGTAATCTCTCCATGTATGTAAATTCTGGGATATCAGGCTGGAAAAAGCAGGTTTGAGGGTTAGAATAAAGCTTATGGGAGTCAGGAATCCTACCTGTAGCAGTCCAGCTTCTTCCTCCTCTATTGTCCTCTACGAAATTATGAATTTTTCGTCTAATGTTCTCAAAGATCTCTGTTGTTCTTTTTATGTCTTTTGCTCTCCATGGTGCAACCCCCAACTACCCCCTCCAAAAATCAAATACTTCATAGACAGATAACTCTTCATTTGTAGGAAAGACTCTACTAACAGTTATTTTATTCTACTGGAATCAAAATATGTGATCTTAAGTCCTAGCTAAATGACCTTATAAAAGTCAGTTGATTTCTATCAGTTTGCTTACTTAAAGTGGAGATTGGTATAAAAAATTAAATAGCATAGTGTATCTAAAATTATTTAACACCAGTCTAGGAAGTTGGCAAGGAAAACTTTATCCATTTTTTTCTCTACTTGTTTTAGAATTGATATAAGGTCAGTTTTATTTTTAAATGTTCCCATTTTCACAGACATGTGTCTATGCTTAGAGACAGATCCTCGCGCAGGGTGACACTCAGTGTGATGTTGGAGACACCAAGCGATTCTGCACTTGGCCGCGGCAGACACCCTGAACGGGAGCAGAGAATCATAACATCTCTGCTGGTCAAACCCCAAAATTCTGCTGTGATGCTGTCCTAAGAAGAACTCATTACATACAAAAAACAAAAAAACAAAAAAACCTCATAAATTTATTACTAAAAGGTCTTTATCAAAAGAGCATAAAATCTCATTAGTGGAAAGAGTTGTGGGATTGGAAGTAGAGTGAATTTTAATAATATATAGTCCCACCTCTAGTACTATCTGGTCAGTGGTCAATTAATTTTTAATGTTGCTCAATAATGCAAATATGTCTAACTTAACTCTAATTTTACTTAAGGGCCTTCCTTGTCATCCACCCTAGTGCAGCATGTGGATAAATTCTGTCTTTTTATGACAGGAAAAAGACCAATGATTGTCTTTTTATGGGGTAGAAATATTAATGTCATTTAAGATAACATTGAAGATGGTTAGAAAATTCTTGTATTCTGGTCTGAAATTACTTCTCTGCTGTTATATGAATCTATGTGTTTTAGAAAACAAAATGATAGAACTTCCAGGATTATTGAATGAGAGAGAAAATTTCAGAGATATCCTAATTAAATTATTATGCCAGTCACAACATCTTGACAATGAGCATAGTTTATATAAATTGGGTAAATGTACCAAAATGCAAACGGTAGTGACCTCTCGATCATATGAGCATGTCATTTTCTTAAGAGTACCTTTAAAATGCATAAAATAATTTGACTTTTGTATAAAATGTCAATATATGAGTGCTTACCTTCAGTTTGTACAATGAGCCAAAGGACAGAAAGCAGGACCAAAGGCATGTTGGCGACTGCAGGAAGCTGAGATGTCCCACACAGCATGAAGATGTGGCTTCCCCAGCTATTTATATTCCCCTACTTCTCTTTATAGAGTGACAAATGAAATATAAGCCACATACCCTATTTATGAAATTGGAGTAAGTTTCATAATGGTGTTGGGAAATTGCCAAGAAGTTACAGTGTCCACATCGTGAGAACATTCCTCATTCAGAAGTGTTTATGTGTGTGGTCACGGGCTATTTGGGAACCACTCCTGGACAGCTGTTTGTCCTTCTGCTCCCATGATGGTGGAAAAGTACTAGCTGAGACTTTGATGCCTGTGTGCATATTTGCATGCTCATCAAACTGAACCATCATTCTTGTTCTTCAGTAACCTTACAGGAATTGGTCTGCAAATTCAGAAAATATATCAGTAGTCTCTACGTATTTTGAGAAACTGGCACAGAGAACACAAAAGTCATAAAGCAAGTACCAGACAGTAGTACAGGCTAAGATGCTGTAGTCTCTCTGACCCTTAGTCTCCTTTACTATGAAAATGAGATGATAGCAATACCTACCTCAACCTTCTTATAAAATTCACATAGGGTAACACATACACATGCGTGCACATGTAGACATAAAACTGCAAAGAAATGTGCAAATGTAATTCTCTTGACAGTGTTAGCCTCAAACTACGCCGCCTGTGAAGTATGTTTGAAGTGCACTGTGAGTTCAACAGCAGGAAAATAACAATATTTTTCTGATTAAAAAATATTTTTTCATGGTCATAAATGTGAAGTGTATACTGTGGAGGAAAAAAATTGATCATCCAATGACTCAGCATCAACAAATGACTGCTGGTAACTCTTGATAATTTATTTTCATCTCTTTTCTATGCACTAATAAAAGGAGAGCAATAAAAGAAAATTAAATTTTATAGATTTTGGTGCTTATCATATAAAGGGTTTTAGGAACCTGTATTTTCTGCATAGCATTATGACATAATGTTGGATATTAAGACATTATTTTAATGGCTTTATACTATTGTTTTATGTATATATGTTATACATGTCTTTGTATGTGTAAATATCCTGGATAAGTTACTAGAAATGGTATTATTTAGTTTAAAAAGGTAAATCAACTTGAAGTTCTTGGTATACTCATATATTGACCCAGTACTTCTTGGAGATTTAGCACCAAATTAATTTCCATTTCAAGAGTTTTCCCAATCTAAAAATCTTCAGCTGCTGAGTTTGTTTTTGCTGATAATTTGAAAGTTTGCTTGCATCTGGTTGCAAGGTCGACAGTCCCCTCTCTGTGGCCATGTATGGTTTTTGTTGTGGCCGTTGCTCACCTATGGGCAAAACAGTGACATGGATGCGACCGTAGCTGCCCTGGTCTCCCTTTCAAATCATTTCCCTTCCTGTGGCGGTACCTCATCTGCACCATCTGTCCTGGAGATAATGGCCCCCATGGAGTCCAGTTCCTCTGTTAAGAGTCTCTCAGAAAGTGTCAGACACATTCACTCCCGCTATCGCACCGCAGCTAGATGACCGTCAAGGAGTCCCGTCCCGTAGTTCAATAATTCAGGGGCACTGTGGCTGATGGAACTCAAGATATTTCGGCTTGTTCCAGAGAGGGGCACCTTAGCATAGAGCTGCTGTTTGAATTCAGTGAGTCTCCTCTAACATTTGAATTTCAGATATTAGGGAGCATGGGCAGAAAAATGTTTATCATGTATCTAAGACATCTCATGAAGCATCTCCTGATTGCTCTGAATCAGAATCCTACCATCGGAATCTGCTGCCTCTTGCCATCATTTTTGCTGTGTTTCTTGTTCCATTTGCTGCTTTAATCAAGGCATGCTGAGCAATCTGCTTAAAGATGAAAGTCTAAGGCCCACAGATGGGCCTTGTACGTTTCGCTCTGTGCAGCTGTTCACATGGACGGCCTGAAACATGCTACTGCCCAACCATGGAAGTGTCTTGTCCTTTAGAAAAGCATATAATCTGAACATTAGGAAATGCCTTAACCTGTTCGTTAAAAATGCTTGTGGAACACATTTTAGTATACCTGAAGAGTTCGCTCCGAAAGAAAAACTGAGTATTTTATATTATTGACAGAAACAGAAGGGAAAGGTTGCACCGTAACTGTAGCCAACAGCCAAGCCTCGGCTGTGCAGGTTTCGTTAGTCTGAGCTCTTGAGCGCCAGGCCCCAGCAGGCAGGCGCTGCTCTGGCCACACTGTCAATCTCTCGGCTGGAATGGGGAAGGGGTCCGGGGCTGGGAAAGAGACAGGCAGGGCTGAGCTGGGCTTTCCTAAATCAAAACTTCACAGGAATATAGCTCTAGGATAAAATTGCCTTTCATCATTCAAATCAGCACTTTTTTTTGTTCAAATGAAAGTTTTGATTAAAACAGAAAAGAGAGGAGATTAAGTAACAGAAAGGACACTGCATGGAAGTCCAGGCATGCGGGGAGTACAGAGGCCCTTTTCTGAAACATCCGCTCCTTGCCCCTCGGGAGCCCTGGGGTAACGGCCGCCCACACCAGACCAGGCGCCCTCCGGCATTAAACACTCGGTGTCGGTGCGGGGAGTGAGCCAGGCATAGAAGGAAACTTTCCATCTATCCATTGCGACGTAATAAATGTGGCCCCCATTGAAAAATAAAAAATGGATATAAAATTTAGCTTAAAAGATGCATAAAAATTCCAGGATAGGTTTCAAAACAACCATAATTAAAAACTGTGCTGTCAAAAATTCTGCTTTCAGTCTATTATACTCGAATTAATTTTGCTTATTAAATATACAACCATTATTGCAAGATAAATTAAATATTTATTGAGATCATATTATGTTTTATTTATTTACTCACTTAATATTGGTTTATATTAAATTAATATCACTTCTGGGCATGCCAAGCTGATCCCAATACTATCCCCACTTTTGAGATATTCCTGTAATAAGTCTAATAGTGGATACAAACTTGCAAACAGGTATAACTTATACAAATGGTAAACATTATGAATGAGGTTGTGCATTGTATTCAGGTACATTTTAGAAGTATAACACTTGGTGAGTAGAAAGAGTCAGATAATATTAGCTGGGAAAGAAATAGAGGAATGGGTATTGGTGAGAGAAAACTGTAATACATGGCAAAGCAATGAGTGGATCTGTGGGACTGTGATGTGTTCTCCATAACTTGACTATAACATAAAATAACAGGTATATGATATAAGCTTGTGAAATTTGCAGGAGTCAAGTTATGGAGAGACAAACGTTAAAGGCCTTAAAGAAGGAAGTACACATCTGTGAAATATTTGGCTCCTTAAACTGTCTGGCCTGCTAATTGATTTGATGGCAACTGGGGGAGTTGGGGATATCTGGAATCGATTCTAAGGTACAGCTCGAGCAACAATATGACATCTTCCAACTTGGCCAGTTGACAGGAGTTGCACTTCAGTTGTGCCCCTCAAAGGCAGGAGGTGTATCTCCTGGTACACCCTGCAGGCACACAACACCTTGAAGAGAACTGATGTTCTAAAATGTTCATTGAACATTTGTACTGTGAAAAGAATTTGTCAACTGAACTGTCTTCCTGGAATACTGATTCAGTTTATTGGATGGTTGAATATTAGTCGTAAATTAAAACTGTAAAAATAACATTGAAAAGATTATTTACTTGATGCATCTGGAGTGAATGAGGAATGACTTATATATGGACCCTTATGCAAGGATCGACTAAACATAGGACTTAATTTATGATCATGAAACTAAGGAATCATGACCAGCATCCTGACCACAGAGAGTTTTATTCCCATAAAACTTACAACTTAAGATTCTAGAATGTTTCCTAATAAAGGGTATTTTATGATTCATGGCAGATATTTATTATCTAACTAAAAATGAAAATCAAACAACATGAGCAAAAATTACAATAATTCCTTGAAATATAAAAAAAATTATATACATCATATTATTTGGTCATTATAATAGATCTAAACAGTTCAAACATTATGATTCCCATTTCACAGATGACTCAAAGAGATTAAGTGACTTACTTCAAATGTAGGGGTGTCCAACCTTTTGGCATCTCAGGGCCACACTGGAAGAAGAGTTGTCTTGGGCCACACATTAAATATACAAACACTCATGAAAACTGATGAGCAAAAGAAAGGTTTTAGGTAAATTTATGATTTTGTGTTGGGCTGCATTCAGAGCTATCCTGGGCTGCATGCGGCCTGCAGGTAGGCCACTCCTGACAGAGGCTTTGTCATACACGTCTCCTAAGTCACGGAGGTACTAGAAGCAGTGTTTGATATGAGAACTAAAGCATTTCAGATATGTTGTTGCAGGAGAGATCCATGATGATTTCAACTGCCTTCAGTAAGAAGCCTCTTCTTCTAAGAATGTGAGAAGATAGGAATTAGTGGGTTGGGTAAGAGGTTAGAGATGAGAAGAGAGAGTTTAAGATAAGTATTGAAAGGGGACCAAATTAAGGAGAGTTAAGCAGATTATTTAGCTAATAATGATGAAATAACTCTGTTTATAAATCACAGAAATCATTAAATGTACAAGAGTTTCATATGAGAGACTGTATTAGACATCTAAGTTTTCTGAAATGATAGTAAGGCTTGTTACCATTAGAGTTAAAGTTGTCTTGTGGTAAGGTCCCAAGAACTATAATGCTAGTATTCCTTTTGTGGGAGAGTTCTTTAAATCCTAAAAGTTATAAAATGATGGAAGGATTTATCAATATAGAAAAGTAACACGGTGTATATTAAAGGTAATTCTGTTTAAGGTCAGTAACGTATAAATCCCGAGTCTCAGTGGCTATGTTTGTTTGTAATGCAGTCAGGGCATTGCATCCCACAGTTGTTCCGAGATACAGGACACTGGTAGCCCTGCCATTTTTAATATGTAATTTTTAATGTTGTCATGGAAGTCAACATCCAGCTTGAAGATGGATCACGAGAAAGAGTGAGACATTTATGGGACGAGGTTTGGAAATGATGACATCATATCCTTGGAACTCTATTGGCCAGAACTCCGTCACATTGTCCTATTTAACTGTAAGAGAGATTGGGACAATAGTCTATATCCATCTGTATAATCCAAAAGAAAAGGAATGAAGTTGGTGAACAGCTATGTCACACAGCTTTAATCTGTTTGTTAGATATCATAAAGTTGTTTAGTATCAAAGATGAGTAAGAATAGAAGTTGATAGCTGAGCAACATGAAATTCAAAGGAAATAGAAGTGGAAAAGAAATAGTTTTAAAACCATCTTTGGGGGATTGGTTTTTAGGGACACTCACAGCTCTCAGCTCCTGGTCCAGCTTCTTTCAAAATGCCTACTGTCCACAAAATTCTATGCCAGCCCAGTGCTGAGGGAGATCACTCTACACCCCCAAATGCGTATGGATCCATCCAAGCCTACGGCAACTTTGAAGCCAGCTGGGGTGATCTGAACATTGAAAGGGCCACGAACAATAAGGATGAAGATGAGGTCACCATTGTCAACATTTTGACCGACTGCAGCAATGAGCAGGATATTGCCTTTGCCTCCGAGAGAAGGACCAAAAAGGAACTTGCATCAGCACTGGAGTCAGCCTTGCCCAGGCACTTAGAGATAGTTATTTTGAGCCTATTGAAAACACGTGCTCAGTATGATGCTCTGAGCTGAAGGCCTCCATGAAGGGGTTAGGGATTCACTCTCTGAGATTGTCTGCTCAAGGACCAACCAGGAGCTACAGGAAATTAATAGAGTCTATAAGGAATATGAGATTGATTTGGAGAAGGACTTCATTTCTGACACATCTGGTGACTTCCACAAGCTGGTGGTTGCCCTTGCAAAAAAATCGAAGAGCAGAGATGGCTCTGTCATTGAGTATGAACTGACTGACCAAGATGCCCCAGGGTGTCTCTGACACTGAAGTGGAGAGGAGAGGAACTGACGTTCCCAACTGGATCAACATCATGACCAAGTGGGGCATGTGTCAGTTCCAGAAATTATTTGAAAGATATAAGAGCTCTAGCCTTTATGGCATGTTGGAGAGCATCAAGGAAGAAGTCAAGGAAGAGGTGGAAAATGCTTTCCTGCCCCTGGTCCAGTGTATCCAGAACAAGCGCCTGTACTTGGCTGACCGACTGTACAACTGCATGAGGGCAAGAGGACATGGGACAAGATCTTGACCAGAATCAGGATCTCCTGCAGTGAAGTGGACATGTTGAAAATCAGGTCTGAATTCAAGAAAAAGTATGGCAAGTGCCTGTATTGTTACATCCAGGCTGACACTGGAGGTGACGACTGGAAAATGTTGCTAGGCTTGTGTGCTGAGGGTGACTGAGGCCCAAGGTGGCACAAGTGTCCAAGAGCGGTGCTCTCATGCTTCCAGCTCAGAGCTCTAGAATATCAGCTTGTGACTAATAGCTCCCTGTGCCCATCCCTGTGCGGATGGTGTAGCATTGCTCCTGCCCCGACCTCCTTTCAGTTGCCCCAGCATTGCCTGGCTTCCCCATCTAGTCTCTCCTTTCCACCAAAGAAATGCACATTCCAAGGAGTTGGAGGTGAAATCTATGATGTGAAACACTTAGCTTCTTGCGTAGTGTGTCGTAATTGGATGTATAAGCTGAAATTTTGCTTTACAACCAAAAAATAAATAAATAAAACCATCTTTGGCGAGCAAGCAGTTTTCTAACTTTTGTAAAAAATCTGTGCAGTGCATAAGAAATACCTCTAAGATGGGTGAAAGTTAGCAAGGTCATGGCATGGAGAGTGAGATTTCACTTACGAGGGATGGTATAGATGTCAAAGAGATTGAAGGTGAAAGATAAGTTTGCTGGTGAATAAGTGTCCTACATATTCCAGTAAAAGGGTTCAGTAGGCTGTGCCAATTCATTCAACAAATATTTAGAAACATTTGTGCTCTTACTTTCTAGGCTTTGTATAAGGGTTTTGGGATGTGAGATTAAACACTAGAATTGTGAAGAAAATGACACGGAACAGTAAGTGGAACGGTGCCTAAGGAAAAAGAGAATATACAGTTGGCTAAGAGAGGGTGTTTTGGGTGTCAACCAAAGAATACTTCCAGCTACGGTGGACTGGTTATACCAGAGCAGTCCTCTAGTGATGTCTTAATGAGCTAGAGAAAAAACAATGTATATGTAACAACTGTTAGAAGGTATTTAGAATACCTAAGATAACAAGGACTGGAAAGTCCAAAATTTCAGATGGAAAGGAAGTGCACAGAGGTGAGCTTGACATTCCCCACCGTGTTTCCCTGCGGGCACTTAGCAATTCTTGGGTTCCAGCTAAGAGGTTAAGAGCTGAACAGAGTTCTCAGTAGTCTCACAATGACAAAAATTGGCATTCAGGGTCCCCCAAGAAGGAGGGAGGCTGATAAACTCCCCAGGATGAGTTGGGATCTATGAAAGACCGAACTCTATTAGTAAAGGCAACAAAAGCTACTCCAGCCTTCACAGGTTAAAATCCACTTTCCGATCAGCTCAGCACCCGATTATATTACGGCAATGGCCCTGGCGCGTAGCTGCCGGCCGGAGGAAGAGGCCATGTTGGTCCAGCGGCAGTGAAAGTGTCCCCGCAGCTCCACGCAGAGCCACGCACGCATTTCACATACATATTTTGAAAAAAGAAAGGCCCCATGACTCTACTGAAACACATTCCCAAAATGGCAAAACTCAGTTATAATCTCTCACATAGTGGCTTTCTTTGGAAAGGAAGGAATGTAAGGGCTGCAAGGAGAATAACGGAAGCTCCCAGGGCACTGATAATGTTACCTTTTTCCTGATGGATGCAGTAGTTATAAGGGACATATGTCTCGTAAAATTCATTAAGCTGCACCATTATGAATTTTGTATACTTTTCTAAATATGGATATGTATATTATACCTCCATAAAAATTTTATAAAAGCTTTTATATGCATATATACCTATGTATCTATTCACACATATACATATATTTGTTTTTGCTACATCAACAGTTCAAAACATTTGGTTTGTTGAGAGCTTATTTTTTGTTGTTGTAAAACTGTGATTACTGCAGTCTTATTTATGCAATAAAGACAGCATTTTAAATATAAGCTCTTGTGAAATCTCCATTCTTTCAAAAAGAAATTTCTAGGAGCCACTACACTGTTTAAGCTGTTGTTATAAAGGCATTCACTAAAGCAATTTATTATAAGTGTATATCATTTTGAATTTGTGTATTTTATCTAGAATTATTTGTGAAAGAAATGTAATGATTTAACCATCCCGAAGGTTAGGACCTCTGATAAAACAAATATTAATTTCAAGAAAGAAATATGTTAAATCTTGACAACATGTTTCATCAGTTGACTATTCCCATGAACAATTTTGCAATTGCAATATAAGGACATTAAATGTATATTAAATTTTCCTTGGAAAAGTATTTATAACTAATAAAAAGAACCAAAAGCAAGGCAATGAAAGACAGATGAAACAAAAACAGAAAAACTATTAGGACCTTATATTTGATATTTGAACTTTTATAGAATCTACTATTTAATTACCATGGATAGTGACCAATTTTTCCTATTGAATAGCAAATGAAAATAATTAGATAAATTATAATACTTGATTTATAACACATTCTTACCCACTTATATTCCAATTTTAAATAAATTAAGATTAAGATTTGGTTTGTTAATTACTCATTTGCAATAATGTCTAAGTAACTGAGAGGACACTGCCCAAAACAAAAGCCACAGTTTTTGACAGTAACCTACACCTGACTGGTATCCCACTGCTCAATACATCTGCTTTTCTTCCCAAACTAAATTTAGCATTGTCTTGAATACTCTGTTCCTCTTTCCTTTCCTTATTTTTTTTATCAATAATCTTACTGAATCTATACATGGTTCTACTTATTTATCTGTCTAACAAACTCTCAAGGCTCTCTAACTCACTTCTGCTGAGGCCGAGAGGAAGGGGCTGTCCATGTGTATTGCTGCCTAGTGAGCACAGAAGGCCCAGGCCCTTGTCCTTGTCTGATACCTCCCCAGTGCGGGGGTGGGGGTCCTGGGATAGCCTAGCAAGGGTAGCAATCTAGGCTTTCCAGTTAGCCTTTGCTGGGTAGTAGAAGTGTAGCCACAGACATTTCTGTAGTGTCTGGCTGGAGTAGAGCATTTATTAAGTTTTGTTTTGGTCCTTGGTCCTTTGGCTAAAGCGAACAGAACTTTGTTGGGGCTTTCCTTGTCTCTGTCCGTGAATATTTCAAGAAAAGAAAGAAGAAAAAAAGAGAAGGAAGGAAGGAAGGAAGGAAGGAAGGAAGGAAGGAAGGAAGGAAGGAAGGAAGGAAGGAAGGAAGGGAGGAAGGAAGGAAGGGAACACTCAAGGAACTCACTTCCATGCCCCAAGGTCTTGAATCCTGAGGTCTTAAAAGTTCTGTCTTCTCTCCACTTTTCAGAGTCTTATGATGACAGGGTCTGGCAGGGGTAATGCCGGCTTGAGTGTGGTTGGTAGGGCAATAATATGGGTGAAATAATTTACAGTTTAATGTGAACATTTCACTTAAAAGGTCATATTGTGTGCTTGAGTGTGATACTGTTATGTTACAGCTACATGCTTATTATTTTGTAATAAAAGATTTTGTAATAAAAAGGAGCATTATTTGTGCCAGACTCTCTCCTCTCTCTCTATGTAGAATATATAGAGAATACACATATTCTATAAGGGTTTTTAGTTGTAGTTTGTATGAGAAATAGGAAAAATGATACAGCTACTTCATCTTTCTCATTGAACTATTTTTTAAAATATTTTATTTATTTAGAGAGGGGAAGGGAGAGAAAAAGGGAGAGAAACATCCATGTGTGGTTGTCTCTCGCACGTCCCCTATGGGAGACTTGGCCTGCAACCCAGGCACGTGCCCTGACTGGGAATCAAACTGGCAACCCTTTCATTTGCAGGCTGGCGCTCAACCCACTGAGCCACACCAGCCAGGGCTCATTAAACTATTTTTGAAGAAACTTTTCTAATTCATTTAAGCTGCTGGATTTTTTGTTACCATAAAGTCTCCCTCCTACTTTGTTGTTACCTTCCAGTGTCTAAGGGACCTGTCATGTCATCTCTCTCATTCCCGGTGTTGGTGGTTCTGCCTTTCTCATTATACTTGGTGTGTTGTGGTAAAGGTTTATCCATTTAATTTTTCTTTTCAAATAATCAAATTATGGATTTGTTATTTTCATTCCTTATATTTTCTGCATGTACTTCATTTTTTATTTTTATAATTTTATTTACTTTTATCTTTTATTATTTGAAGTCATTGATTTTAAGCGAACATAAGCATTGGAAAGATATACATTTTCACAGCACTATCCAACAAATTTTTTTCTCTTTTTTTTTATTATCCTTAAGTTAAAGATACCTCCTAATTTCATTTTTCATTAATTCATAAGATTTTCAAGTGTGGTAGTTAATAGATAAATATTTTAAACTTTCCAAAATATCTTATTTTAATTCTAATATATTTCTATTGTGTTCTGGAAAAATTTTTGTAACATTTCAGCCCTTTTGAAATATATGAGACACTTCGATCAGCATATTATCTCTTTTAGTGAAATCCCTGTTCTCTTTAAAATTACATATTTTCTGGGGTTATGAATAAAGTACTCTTTATTAATTAGGCTGTACTAGTCACCTTGTTAACAGTGTTGTTCAAGACCACCATAACTGTGCTGTTAACACTTTTCTTGATTATTCTATCAGTTCCTGAGAGAGGTATGTTAAATCACCTACCATAGGCGAATTTATCCCATAATGTTTATTAGTTTCTGTTTCATGTATTTTTAAGCTTTATTACTAGGTGCATAACCTTTAAGATTATTATGTTTTTATGATGGATGTTCCACCATATTTCCAGTTGTATTTCTTCTATAAAATCTACTTTTCTAATATCTATATAGCCATACTGGCTTTCTGATAAAGTATTTGCATGACATTTTTTTTTTACATTCAATTCTGTCTTTATAGTAATATTACATACTTTATGTTTCTTGGGCTATAAATCAAACTTTTTAAAGGCTTTCTGAAAAGTTTTCTCTATTTGACCTCCGCAATTTAATGATTTGTTATTTAATTCTATTTATTCTGCTGTTCATTCTATTTCAGTCTGTATTTCAACTAAATACATTTTTTTAATTATTTATTTGTATTAAATGTATTGGGGTGGCCTTGGTGAATAAAGTGTACAATTCTATAATGCATTATCTACACATTGCATTGTGTGTTTACCACCCGAAGTCAAATCTCCTTTTATCACCATATAGTTGACTCCTTTTATCCTCTCCTACCTCCCCCCACTCCCCTGAACAAACAAGGCAAACAAACTAACAAAGTCTCATGGACACAAACAACGGTATGGTGGTCAACTATTACATTTATATGCCTAGTATGTTTCCTTGGCACCATTTTTATGTTTTCTTCTTCTTGTTTTATATTCGGAATACCTTCCCTTATGCCTTTTAAATAGCTGTTATTTTTTTGGCCCTTCTCTTTTACTATCTCTGCATAGATTATAATCTGTAATGCAATCTATTTTTCTTTGAAAATGTTTGTTCCTTGTTGGATTGCTTTTTGGTCATTTTTACATGACACTACCGCTTTTTCTATTAAGCAACGCAGAGAGAGAAGGGAACCTCAGATAGTATCAGCTGCCAAAGCGTAGGCAGTGGGAAGTTGATCAGTCTCACAAGGGGCAGAAAACCTCAGACACCAGAAAACCAGCCCCTGGCTCACCACCCATAGACAGCTTGGGTCAGAGCTTCACCTTCGGCCCTTGGAGAAGCAGCCTGGGAAGATGGACTCTTTAGATATCACTTCTCTGTGGTCGGTTTCGAGGGCTTGCAGTGAGAAAACAACTGTCGGGGGTAGTAAATCTCATTTCCCCTGGCCTCCTGCTGCAGGAGAGCCCTGGCTTCAGTCTGGAGCCCTCCAGGACCAGTTCCAATTGCTGCAGGTGCGCTGACAATGCCGTGTGTGCCAGACGAAGCTGGCGAGCAGCCAGAGAGGCAAAGTTGATAGTCTGCCCTTTTAGCCTCTCACACAGCTGCCAGGTGATTTCCTTTCCAAGCCAACCACACAGGAAGCCTGCCAACCAAGCCACCCACCCTCTGTCTCCAGGAGTCTTCGCGTTTCCTTAAGTTCTTCTGGAACCCAAGAGAGAGGCAGCTGTACCCTGTCAGCAATTTGCTGGAAATCACTGGATTTATTTTTGTAATGTAAACAAGAGAAACATGGCTTCTTTTCTTATTACATTTCCTTAGAATCAGACCATTGCTCCTCCTTGCTGCCCTCTTTGTGCTTTAAGGAGAAAGCAGAGGGTTGCCCGAACAGCCCCCGTGCAGTTCGCTGTGAGACGCTGTTGCATGAAGCCCCACACGTTGTTGTCGGGAGCGCACTTGGAGGCCACCTGAGTAAGTTAGAGATTCACCATCTGAAGAAAAATTAGAAGACTCGGATCAGTGTAGTCTCTACTGTGACATTACCTCGCGGGGCAACAGAATGAAAGGCGCCTGCGTCAGTGCAAATGGTTATGTCTGGCAAATAAGCATATAAAAAACTCAACATGATTTATTATTAGCGATGGCAGATTAAAACAATAATAAAATACCACTACCCACCTGTTAGAATAGCCAAAATCCAGAACACCAACAGCAGCGAGCGCTGGCCAGTGCCAGGGCCAGGTAGACCCACCCGGGAGCTGCTGTGTCAGACGCGAGGCCGGGAAAGTCAAGAGAAAGTGTAGGGGAGGGGCGCAGGAGAGAACAAGAAAGAGGGTAAATGAAGTAACTCATAAATAAAAGACGTTATGTGGGGGTGGACAACAGACAGGGATAAATGCAGAGACGGTCTCTCTGGCTTTGCCAATTACTAGCTTTTTATACTTAATAAATAAATTGAACTCTATGGGCATCTTTAACTTTTCTCATCTATGAAAAACAGTCAATTTCCAGCTTGTCAATTTCCAAAGAGGGTGTTCTAAGAAATGTACAAAGGTGGTATGGGAGTATAAAGAGTACAAGAGAACAGAAAAGAGATGTCCCTGGTTGACAAAGGGGAAATCTGTGTGAAACATTTCATACAAGACAGGTAAAGCAAATGCTACCGAGAAGTATTAGAAAGGATGATGTCTGTAATAATTGGAAAATGAATGCCTGGGAGACTGGAAAGAATAGAAGGTAAGGGTGAAGGCAGAAAAGGAGTGAATAATTTTAAAACTCAACTCTGGAACAAAGGAGGGAAAAAGAAACTATGGCCTTGAAGTCATAGTCCCATCGGCAGCAAATAATGACTTGTGGAAAACTGATGTGGAAAATAGGGTTTAAATGTTGTTAGAGAGCCCTGCCCAGTGTGGCTTAGTGGGTTGGGTGTTGTTCCATGAAGCAAAAGGTTGCTGGTTCAATTCCCAGCCAGAGCACAGGCCTGGGTTGCAGGTTCGGTCCCAGGTCGGCACACATGTTGAGAGGCAACCAATCGACGTTTCTTACATCCATGTTTCTCTCTCTTTCTCCCTCCCTTCCCTTCTCTCTAAAAATAAAAGAAATCTTTTTTTTTAAAGGCTGTTAAAGAGACTTTGAAGATAAATATTTTGGATTCAGTATCTACAGGACAAGAATTCCAAGAAGGGAGGAAAGAGGCAATGGGATCTTTTGTTACACGAAAGAAAAGGTTGGAAAAGGAGAGCAATCTCTCAGGGAGACACGAAATGTTACCTACAGAAGACCACGGAGGAGCTCCCGCAGAAAGGAGGGGCCCAGTCCTCTTCACACTGACACCGGAGCTCGTGGTCACACACCTGGGGGACCAATGATCCTGTCAGTTTCCACATTAGACAGGCCACTGAGTCGAGGCCCTACCCATCCACCGCAATTCCATTCTGAAAACAGAATGATCCCTGTTCTGCGTCTTTCCACTATCTACATAACATGCAAATCAATGATAGGAACTTCACATATATTAAGTTCTTAGAAGAACTTTTTCTTTCAAATACGCTACTGAGGGGCTAGACAAACGTAATCATTTCACCCTGAAACATTCTTTTACATGATCAAAACTGACCTAAAATTACATAAGATTCAGAAAGCTTGGGGAAACATTTTCAAAACTTACAGCATGTCCTTCGCATTTAGATGAGCAATTGGTTGATTTGTAAGCTCTCTCAACATCCACACATTCTGCTTTAATGCAAACCTGAAAATTATGGGAAAAATATGACGTGACACTAAGATCCAAAGGTGTCAGCTCTGCAAATGTTTGTCTGTTTGGAATTTGGTTTTATATTATTAGCCATTATTTCCAATATGAAACTTACCTTTTTATGAGGGAAATCACAGCATTCTATTGAAAATAGGAGGGTGGGATCTAGATAATTTTTATAATAACATATTTACAAAGTCCTCTTAAAGATTTCCTTACTTCATTCAAAATGTTTGTGCTTCACACATCAGCAGTCAGTGCAGATGGTACAAGCTACCCATTCCAACCAAAGATATTATGAAAAACATGTTAATATCACATCTTCTGTAGCATTAAAAGTGGTCATTTATATAAAAATAAATAGTATTGTTAATCTCTTTATTATTATCAGAGTGACTAGCACCATTGAAAACCTACCAATTTGAGGACAATAAAATTTACCTAAGTTTAGCAACCTAATACTAAGCATGTAATAGGTACTTATTAAATAACACGGAAGGATAAATGCAGGCAGACATAAATGAATGTCATGAGCATTGCTTTGAAGACTGCTCCTATGAAACACAAAGAGGCCTTGAAAACAAAACAAAAAACAAAAACTAAAAAAACATTTGAGTAAGAATCACAATTTCAACTTACCTTCTTATCTCCGCACTTGGTTCCGTTGGCCACCATGCCTACTTCTTGACTCTTGTCTTCAGGATTGAATATTTTACACGTCAAAAAAGTCACTACATGTCCTTTCAGGTACAAATTATTTGACCCACCTTGACAGAACAACTTCCCGCACATGATGTCACTGAGGAAAAGCCAAAATTTGCTGCAGTTGAAATACCAGGATCCAAGTCGCAATTTTATACAAATGTTGGTAGCTACCTGGCTATCAATAGTTAACTAATGGTTTTTCTCCCTCGAGCACAGACTCCTGGTTCTTTATATCAATTTCCCCCTATTCTTCAGTAACAGAACCACTGAATATGGAAAAAGCACATTGTTGCTGTAGCAACAACACAAAAACACCTTTCCCAGATTCCCATGCACCTAATTTTGGCCAATTGCCTAAGTTTTGGCCAATGGGAAGGAAACAGAGTCTTAAGTACAATACAAATTCTTGAAGGTGCCCTTCCTTGTTTTTTGGTGTTTCCTTTTTGCTTATTGGAAAGTGACAGCTGGTGCTAGAGGAGCCAACACAGACCAAGAGAAACACTTGGAAAGGGAGGTCATATGTGTGCTGGAGCAAGAAAACATTAGAAGAATGGGGTTCTAACATAAAGGAGGGTGCCTAGGAAATCAATTTCTATCTTATTTCAGCTAATGTTCCTTATTTATTTTCATGAATTGCAGCAGAATAATTCTCTCCACTATGGTTGGGGCAATATAAAGCTGAACCTTGGCTGATGCTCCACGGCATCATGCGGCGTTACTGAAAGAACTGTCCCCCTGCAAACGCAGGGGGAAACTGCTCAGTGCTCAGTAAAGCCATTCATTTACCACCAAGGAGAGTCAAGTCAATGCCAATAAAATTGCAGTCCATTGCTTTATGTGGAATTCAGAAGATGCTTGTGGAAAGGATTCTGGGGGCAGATACAACCAGATTCTTCTGATGTCTTTAGTGGTTGTCAAAAAATATGATTGAGGAGTAGAGAAAGCTGTCATTCTCTCCAAACCTGAGAGGGTGTTCTCTTGAATCGTTTCGGGGAAGGTTCTAGGGTACAGGGAATTCCAGGCTTACTCTCCCCTCCAGACAGTCACTATGAAGAAGTGACTAGAAAGGCAGCCTGTGGGGAGGGTGAGAAGCTTGTGCCTCTAATTATAGAAGTTCTTCTGGGGCCATACAGATAGCGACAGGGGACAGTGGCGTGCGTGCCTGCGGCAGAAGGGAAAGGGATGGCCCTGCTCTCTTTCCCCCCTTCTGCCCCTCCTACTACATATTGCTCTCCTTTCCCCCCAAATATTCTCTTTTACATATTTTCCCCCTTTGAGTCTCCCCTGATTTTTTTAAAAGGAGAAAGCACAGAATATGGTGGCCCATTCTTTAGGCCCAACTGTCCCAAGAGATGGCTCCATGGCCAAAATGCAGTTTGTTTGGAAAAACTAATATATGCATATAATATCAATCATCAAGAAAAATTAGTGTTTAATAGACAAATTTTGAGAAATGCTGATTTTGTTTAACCTTTTGTTGTGCATTAATTTAAATGTGTAAAATTTGGAATAGGTACAAGGAGTTTATTATAATTTGAATTTTTAATGTCATTTTAATATTGCACAGTCAAAAAATCTTATAGAAAGATCTCAAGTTCATTGAATGTCATATTCTATAATTTTTCTAGAATATCACTATAAAAATTAAAACATTCTTTGGGTGAATTGTCAATGTTTTCTCTTACTGACTTTTTCTTTATATAATTCCATTGCACGTTTAAGTTAAATAAAACTGTATAGGCATTTTATTGGTTATTTCTCTGAGTAGGTAAACATTTGTGCCTCTAGAATCATAATCAAAGACATCAGATAGGAAGCACGGAAAATATCCTGGAAAATCAATGGACACATTTCCAACCAGGCCCATTCATTCACATTGTATGTTCCATCTCAAACATTCATTCTGTTTACTAATGATTGTACGTGGTATCATCCGAAACACCCATCAGGAAGGACTTGAACAGTGGCATCAGTTCTTATTTCTCTTATTGACTCAGTGCCTAGCTTGAAACATGGCACGTACTAGTCATTCAATGACTGTCCAGAATTCAGGTTCTCTTTAAATGGAATAAATCAGAATGCGTGGCTGGATGTGAGCAATACCCCTAGCATGTGGGGCAGGAAGCATCAAACAGTAAGACCACTTACTTTGCTTTACAGGGGATGTACGTGTCATCCACTTTGTGGCAGTACCCGTACTTTAACCCATTTTTGTTCTTGCTGTAACATGACATATCTGCAACCTCAGCTTCTGCGGCCAGGCATGATCAACAGGGACACATTTGAAAAGAAAAGAGAAAGGAAGTTCATTGCTACAGAGGATTGATGGACTATGAAACCAACAGCATAGGGAATATGGTTAATAATATTGTAATAACTATGCATGGTGCCGGCTGGGTACTTGAAATAATGGGGGATCACTGCGTAAATTATGTGACTGTCTAACCACCAGGTTATACACCTGAGACTAATACAACGTAGTGCTGAATATAAACTGTAATTGAAAAATAAAATTCAAAAAATACCATCATGAGAAATACTATTTTAACATACAGTCATGCATTGCTTAACGGCAGGGTTGCATTCTGAGAAAAGCGTAGTTAGGCAATTCCGTCATTGTGGGGACATCACAGAGAGCACTTACACAAACCCAGGTGGTAGAGTCCACCACACACCTAGGCCATGTGGTCTAGCCCGCTGCCCCGGGCTACACGTCTGTACAACATGTTACTGTGGTGAATACTGTAGGCTATTGTAAAACAATGGTAAGTATTTGTGTAGCTAAGCATAAAGAAGGTACATGTCTTATTGGACTGTTCCATTTATCATTATGTAGGGCCTTTCTTTGTTTTAAAGTCTATTTTCTTAGATAGAAGCACAGCGACCCCAGCTTTCTTTTCTTTTCCACTTGCATGAAATAAATTTTTCCATCCCTTTACTTTTAGCCTGTATGTTTCTTTCATTCTGAGGCGGGTCTCTTAGAGGCAGCATATACATAGGTCTTGTTTTCTTATCCATTCAGCTACCCTATACCTTTTGTTTGGAGCATTTAAGCCATTTACATTTAAAGTGATTATTGACAGATACATATATAGTACCATTTTATCTCACACCTGTCAGAATGGCTGTCAGCAGTAAATAAACGAACAACAAGTGCTGGCAAGGATATGGAGAAAGGGGAGTACTTTTGCACTGTTGGTGGGAATGCAGACCAGTGTAGCCACCGTGGAAAGCAGTATGGAGATACCTCAAAACATTAAAAATTGATCTACCTTTCAACCCAGGTATCCCACTTCTGGGAATATATCTGAAGGAACCTAAAACACTAGTTCAAAAGAACATAAGCACCCCATGTTCATTTCAGCATTATTTACAATCACTAAGCTATGAAAGCAGCCCAAGTGTCCATCAACAGATGAGTGGATAAAACAACTATAGGACATTTACACAATAGAATACTATTTGGCTGTAAAAAAGAAGAAAATTTTACCCTTTGTGATAGTATGGATGGACCTAGAGAACATTATGTTAAGTGAAATAAACCAGTCAGAGAAAAACAAATACCATATGCTTTCACTCATATGTGGAATCTAATGAACAAACTGAACTAACAAGGAAAATGGGGGCGGACTCACAGGTGGAGAGCAGATGACAGCTGGTCGTGGGGGAGGGGGGAGGGGGGATTGGGCAAATAGGGGGCTGAGGGATTGTGGGAGGATATAAGGGGACTAAATGGTAATGGAAAAAATACAATAAAGATCAAATTTTAAAAAAGAAAAAAGGTACGGTAATAATGCAATATAAATGACTAAAAATGGCGCGCCTGTATAGGACACTTAGCATGGATGGGGCTGGCAGGACTGGACGGGGCTCGGGCTGCAGCAGTGACTGCGCGGCGAGTGAGCGTGAAGACCCAGGGCGCGGCTGTTCGCCCCTGTAGACTTACAAACTCTGTGTGCTCAGGTGACGCTGCATTGATAAAAATAAATTTTTTCCTTCTTCAATAATGAACTAAACTTAGCTTACTGTGACTTTTTTATTTTATAAACTCTTTATTTTCTAAACTTTTCAACTATTTCATGATAACACAGCTTAAAACACAAACTATTATACAGCTGCACAGAAACTTTTTTCTTTATATCCCTATTCCAGTGCTTTTTCTCTACTAAAATCTTTTTTTTTAAACTTTTTAAATTTGGGTCAGAATCATCAATATTACCATCTCCACATCTTGTCCCACTGGCGGGGGCTCCGGGGCCACTTCGCACACGGAGCTGTCACCCCCCATGAGAACCACGCCTCCTCCTGGGACACCGCCTGCCGGAGGCGCTTCCTGAGACGGTCGTCGCCCCTTTCAGGAGTGCGTCCGTGGCGGGGTGCTCCGTTTCTCTTTCTCATCATGCATTTGCTTGTAAGCAGACGATGCACGACGAGCAGTCCCCTCCATTAATGGAAACCTTCTGGTGGTGGCAGCCGTTTTCCAACTTTTCAAGGAGCCCGTTAAATCTGCGAACACTTCTGCTAAACCCTTCACTGTGAAAGTTCCTGGGGTCTTCTTTTTCTTCTTTTACAGTTTTTTCTTGGGCCTCTTCAGCTATGCATTCCTGCTCCAGTCCCAACGATCCCTCATTAGTCAAGTCCTCAGGAACCACCTCCAGAAGCTCCCCACTGCCACCCCTACCCATCCCAGGCGAGAGTCCTTCGCCATCGCCACCACGGCCTTGATCACGGCGGCCTCCTCGTCCTTGGCAAATCCTTTCAAGTCACGGATGAACCTCCTGAGTGTCTTCAGATGCCACGAATATACTTCTTGGGAACATCACCCCCAGCCCAAGGAAGGTTCTCGATGCCCTCACACATAGTGTAGTCCTTGGCATCTTCCCAGCGTCCCCCTCGGCTGCAGCAACAGCCGGGTCGAAGGTCCTCCGCAGGCAGCCCGCCTTAAGAGCTGCACGGCCTCTTGACCGTCTGACCGAAGAGGTGGTGTCTGGAGGGAGAAACACACTGTGATGCTGGAACGAAGGTCACCACTGAGAGGAGGGTGTCCAGGGGCTTTAGTGACAATGAGCAAGACCTTGAAAGGTGTGCTAGTCTCCGAACAGCACATTTCCACGTCGCCAGCAGTGCAACTCCGGAGGGAGCCGTGGATCAGGAGCTGAGTCATCTGTCCGTGGTTTCTCATTGCTCATTGACCGAACTGTCATTATGCAGCACAGGATGTAATCCCCTTGGTCATTGTCAGAACTGGAGCCTGCGATAATGTGATATCAAGAGCACCGACTGGAGTTACAATCTTTTAAATCTATTGCTGAATAATGGCTATCTTCGTATTTGAAAACACCTGGATGGTTTACTGAATGTTGATAGGAATCTATATAACAATGAAGATTGAGACTGGAGAGCCGCTGCGTTGATGTTGACAGCCAGCAGGTGGTGAAATGCATCCTGCTGCTTCCACTGCGACAACGACATGCTGTGCTTGGTCAGACTGCTGTGTTGCCAGGAACAGCAGTGAGCATCGTATTTTACTTCTCATGTAATCTTCCTCAGATCCCCATCAGATAAGCAAGAGAATGTGGTGCTTAACAGCTCAGGTGTTAAGTGAGAATGAGCAGCTGTGTGACCTTGGACAAGTGCCGTGACCTCGCAGTTTGCTTGGCTGTAAAGTAAGAATACGCACCAACCTCACAGAGTCTTCGTGAGCATTAAATGAGTTAATATACATGAGCCAATGAGAAGAGTGGACAGTCAGTAATAAGGGACTGAGAAATATTGGCCATTGTTATCATCGTTTCCATTTTGTCACCAAGGAAATGGAGACTCACGCTGAAGTCACAGAGGGAGATGAAAAACCAGACTGCCCACCGAGTTCTAACGCTTGCACTACAGTCCCGTGGGAGATGCCCCTCTTAAACTTCAATAAATAGCATGGGTAAAATTTGAATTCAGTCTTTCAAAGCACAAAAGAGGTTAAAATAACAAAATATCTGTAAAGATATTGCACTGGTTTTAAGAAAAATAATTGAACTTACAATGATTTGTAAACTCAAACCATTTTCAATGAATTTGTGTCTCAGTGTTCAAGATGATGAAATACGTTGATTGCCATATTTGTATTATTTGTATCTTAATAACATTTCTTAGTTCCTTATTATATAAAATATCTACACTGAAAAATTGAATAATTTGGCATTAGTAATTTGTAAAAAGTGTATTTTTTTAACAAGTTTACATTCAACACTACTCTGCACCAGTTTCAGATGGACAGCAAAGCGGCTGAAAACCATGCACTCTACACAGGGTCCCGCCTTTGCCCCACGCGCCCGGCTGGCCCATGCCCTTATCTCAGTGTATTGGCTATATTCCCTAGATGGTAATCTGCATCTCGGGGGCTGTTCTGCAACTACCAATCTGCCCTGCTCAGTCCTTTCACCTTTTCACCTAGACCTTCAATTCCCCTCACCTATGACAGCTGCCAGAATGTTCTCTGTATCTATGAGTCTGTTTCTATTTTGTTTGCTAGTTTATTTTGTTCATTATATTCCACACATAGGTGAGATCATATGGTATTTGTCTTTCTCTGGCTGGCTTATTTCACTTAGCACAATACCCTCCAGGTGCATCCATGCTGGAAAGAGTATATTCTTAATCCCAAACTTCAGGGTTACTATGGCTAATATTGCAGAAAGAATCATCCATATACCTGGTATCACACTGCTTCATAAATTACTTTTTCCCAGTTAACTTGTTCTTTTCCCAGGCATTAAATATTCTACAATCTCATAGCTGTAAAAAAAAAATCATTGGATAGATACACTATAATCTATTTGACTCATCCTTATTCTTGGGCTTTGAGAAGTTTCCCGATTATCCACTATTATTTTTAAAAAATGATGGGTGAAATACTTGTATATAAATATTTCTGGGTACAACTTTTAGAAAAAGGATTACTTTTTTCATGTTGTATACAGGTGTTGACAAGAGTAGGTTTACAGTTGTAAGGTTTTTTTTTTCAATCCTCACACAAAAATCTGGGTTTTTTTCATTGATTTTAAAGAGAGAGGGAGGGAGGAGGGGGGAGAGAGAGAGACAGAGACAGAGACAGACACTGATGTGAGAGAAACATTGATTGATCGACTCCCATACAGGGACTCAAACCTGCAACCTAGGTATGTGCCCTGACTGGGAATAGAACCCTCAACCTTTTGGTGTATAAGAAAATGCTCCAAACAACTGAGCGCCTGGCCAGGGCACAGAGTTTATTCTTGTATTATTATTTATTAATTATTGAATTATTTTCCATACAAACAACTGTAAACTTACTGTTGGCCATTTTTCATACGGGTAAACTTACTGTTGGCCCATATGCATTTTTCAAAATTCTCTCTGAAAAGATCGTGCTAATTCATACTCTTACCAGTGTGTGAAACCAGACATCCTCACCAACACTAGGCAATTGTAGCCCAGCTTTGCCTACTTAACCCATGAAGAAGATTAACATGTTTTCACTCATATTCTTTACTCTGCGTTGCACTTGATGTGCTGGTGGCATCAAGCTTTACTTCTCAAATTATACCTCAGCCCACCCTTGCCTGCACACAGGCTTTTACTGAGGAATTTTTCTAGGTGCTTATCTATTTATTTCCCAGGTTTCTTTTATTTTAGGTGTAGTGTGAATCAATAATTACTGTTCTTTTCCTTAATCTTGTCTCATGTATTTTTAGGAATTATAAAATGTTTCTGGCATGTGATAACCCTACTGAAATACTTTTAGGACTATGTATTTTCCCTATTTGAAAAAAAAATTGCTTCAGCCATTTAAGTAGAAATCTGGAAGTGTAACAGGAAAGGTTGTAAAAATTTAATGTAAATACAATATACAAGATTTCCAGAAAGTCCAAAGAATTAATATTTTAACAATTGCCCTTCTAATCAAATTAGTTCAAACAATTTAAATTTTGATCAAAAATTTTTGGAGATTTTTGAGTTATGATTTCACTTTTAGTTTCTTTTTTATGATGTAATTAGAGAATATGGCCTCTAAAATTCTAGTATTAAGGACAATATGAACATTAAAGAGCATTCACTTCTCCTCATTGCTCCTCTGCATTTCCAGCATCTTCTTTTTCTTTTCTCCCCCTTTTCTTACTCTCTCTGCCCCTGTGAGCACCTTTGCACTCCTACACACACGTACACACCACGTACCTACACACATACACACAACACACACCTATACACATGCACACAGCACATGCCTACACACATGCATGTGCACACAGCACAGGCATCAGCACATGCCTACACACCCATGCACCACACAACTTCCACATATGCACACACCACACACCTACATACACACGCAGACTTCCAAGTGTTACATGTCTGAAAAAGGTCTTGGTTAGGGTCACCAGATTAAACAGTGAACCCAGTTACATTTGAATCTCAGATACACAAAAAATATTTTTTATTATGTGTTTGCCTCAAATATTGCACAAGACATACAAATATCAAAAATGATTGTTGATCTGAGATTAAAATCTCCCTGGGCCATTCTTATTTTTACTTGCTAAATCTAGCCAACCCAAATTGACCTTCAGCACTAAGATGCAGTGGCACAGTTTCAAAGAAAGAAGAGTGGGAAAGAAGGCTACTTTGGCCATGATTCAACACTGTCACTTGGAATAAAGTGTTGTTTTCTGTTTTGTTTTGTCTTTGGCACGTGCGTGGGGAGAGGCAGGCATGCCGGCCGCGCCGGGGCGAGCCCTCCTACCTGGCCCCCAGAGCTCGGTGCATTGCCCGTGCAGCGTGGGGCACAGGCCCTGGAGGCAGTAGCCCTTCCCGTTCTGGCAAGGGAAGCCGTTGACTTGGAATCGGTCATCAGGGCAAAGAGCAGATTGGCCATCACACATTTCTGGCAAGTCACACTCGTCTTTTGCTGGTCTGCACACTCTACCGGCCTCTTTAATCTGCAGGAAAAAATGGATAGAAGGTTTTTATTCACCAGACGGACCAATTATCTCCAATTAATGCAAGTGTCATTTTCCTTCTGGCCTTTTATTGCCAAGGCAGTTACGGGCACCACTCTCTTCCAGTTTACAGTTATGCTGTATTAGCTAAGGCCACCTCCTACTGGGTCATTTCTATTGACTTTGTCCAATGCCCTCGTTCTTTAATCAATCAGTATGTCTGGCTTTGGAGTGGAAACACTATGGGAATGCCAAAGAGAAAACTGCAGACAAAAACCAAGCAACATCCGGGAAGTAAAGAAGGAAGTTATTTATCCCTTTGTGGAATGCATTTTTGTCAAGACTTTCGAAGAGATTTCCGTCTGCAACTTCAGAGATTTGCAGGTGAACTGGATCTTCCACATGAGAGAAGAGAAGCTTGGTCAGCATCAGGTCAGCGCGCTGGGAGGCTCTCAGGCAGCGCCTCTCCGAATTCTTAGTTCCTTTTATTGGGTGTTCAGATACTTCCTTTTGACTCACTTCTTTTTATTGAATAATTTATAATGAAGGAGAAATACCCAAATATTCATTTGATATATAAACTCCATTACAACCTACTATTGTGAACCTTGCTCTTATTTCCTGAGAGAAAACAGTAAAAGAATTCTTTCATTCAGATCTGAAGAGGCCCGCGCGGACACGAGACGCACCGCCTCCCCGAGCTGAAGGGAGCGGACAGGCTGTCACGTCCTCCAGACGCTTTCAATGTCTTTATGCTGGGGCCAGAATAAAATCCAAATTTTAACTAGAGCATAGGAGACCCTCCAAGTTCAACCTCTGCTGTAAAGCCAGACAAGCTTTACACACTATGCTCATACCTTTTATTCTTTGTTCTTTCCCTCAGTTTCCTTATTTGGGAAAATTTTCTCTTTCGGTCTGATTCTCTAAAATCCACTTATTACTTTACAGGCTAGTTTGAAGCCTCCCTTTCCGTGAAGGCTCCCTGGCTTCTTCCACGCTCGCGGCTGCCACTCCCTCCTGCGTGTGGCAGGGGAAGTGGCGTGGACTGGCCTGGTCGCAGATTTGGAGGATGCAGCTTTGGATCTTGGCTCTCCCAGCAGCTAAGTGAGTAACCCTTGAAAACAGATTTAATGTCTTCGAAAATCCATATTCCTATCTAATATTTAATTTAAAAGTTCATTGTGAAAATATAAGTGAAAAGATTTCCATGGAGGGTATATACCGTTATAGTATCTACTTGGGCACTCAATCATGCATTATATTTTCATCTGTTTCAGGTGCGTATACCATTGTCCCAAGCAAATAGCAAGTTCTTTGAGGTCAAAGACAGCTTTTATTTTTCCATTTCCCATAACAGCTAACAAGTAGAATTTAATAAACACTTGTTGAACGCGACTTAAGTTCTCAAATTTTCTTCCCTTTGGCCTCCTTTATTTCTTTTCTCGCCCTCTGACATTTTAAAAAAAATCTATCCCGATTCTTACCTGTAACCTATTATACAATCTACACATTTCTCCTAAAAGCAATTACTGAGCATTCGGCATTATTAGATCCTGTGCTAGGGGAGGGTTTCGGAGCCCTGCCCTTAGGGGCTACTCCAACAAAGGACACAGACACACAAACAAATAAATGAGCATTACCAAAAATGGAATATAAAACGCTGAATTTTAACTTGGAAGAAAAGTCAGAAAGTCTCAGAAAAAAATGACAGAATATTCTCATTTTATGTCTCTTTTCTATGAATTTCACCCTGAGGTCACTTCAAAGGTTAAAGACAGGGCAGCCCCAACATTATTCAAAACAAATGTTTTCCACCAAACTCATTATTAGAGGGATTTATAACTAATTCTGAGATTTGCTCCACGAAGGCCACATAGCATCTCAAGAAGCAGGAGGTGAGAGTGAACAGTATTGCCTTTGGAGCCTGTCAACATGGAGTTTGTTTGCCATTTAGTGATCCCATTATTTTGCATATTTTCTGTTCTGAGCCTCTTTCACCTTGAAAGCAAAATGAAATCATAACATCTACCTCAAAAGGGTGTTGGAGAATCTAGTAGCCCATGCTTGTCACGCACTCGGTGAGGACTTGACACACAGTAGGCAGCATTATTTTAGAGACAGAAAAATGTTGCTTTGTCTATTTCATGGATCACAAGCCCTGAGATTTTAACGTGGAAAAAATAAAGGGCATCACAGTTATGAAGACAGAATACCAGACTCTCACCTGGCAGCCTTCACAGCACTCCCCAGAGGCACACAGAAAGCCGGCCTTGATTTTACATGTGTTAGCATCACAGCAAACGTCGGTGCATTCCTAAGAAATTCCAGAGACAATTGCAAGTGCTGAATTACTTTTTGGTCTCATTTTAGCACAAGTCATAATATAATTTATTTATCACTCATACCTCATGTTGGTATAGTCTGAAAATAATTTTCAAGAAAATAAAAAAAAAGATTAATGTTAGAAAAACTAAGATTTTAGAGCCATCAAGTGTGCGATATTTTTCTGAGTTCTACTTACATTTTAGAAAAGTGTGAATGTCTTTCTTAGTTCACCCAGTTTTCCATAATAATACTGAAAATATGAGAGCAAACAGAAAGACAAAGGACAGGCTTAAAAAAATAAAATTTATCTAAAGGACATAGTTAGTTCAACTGATCAGTATTGTACCTATTCAGCAGTAAATTGACTCTCTGGAACATGAAACCAAAAATCAAAAAAAAAATAGATTTTTAATTAAATTTTGACATTGATTTCAACTCTGCATAAAGCAATGTATTTTGTTCTCCTTGCTTTGTGTGTGTGTGTGTGTGTGTGTGTGTGTGTGTGTGTGTGTGTAAGAAATCAGACCCCCTTCTGGTTGTAGGTGTTCAGATTCCCAAGGGAATGATATATTTTTGAATGACAATGTTTAGAGTTAAAACTCTTGCCCTTATTGCAAAAACAAACATCATCTGAGAAAGATTCCTTTTTCTGTTGGATGAATAAATTTGTAATCCTGTTTTGAAGTTCCTGAGAAGCTGGGCCCCTGAGGCCTTGACCTGTTGTTACAACCCTCGGCTGCCCTGTGAACAAGGTGGGAAGGGTAACAAGTCCTGCGTCACAAAGGGACAGACTGCGCCGGGCGAGTCTGGGACTGCGGCACCAGCGCGCCTGAACGCACAACTTGGCTCCTCCGTTTACCAGCGTGGTGACCTGGGGCAAGCGACCTCCACCCTGGGAGCACTGTCGCAGTGCTGTCTCTAAAGTTACTGTGCAAGAAGGAGGACTTCTGACAGGAAGGGCAGGATGAGGTCATACATCTCGGGTGGATGAGTGGTGCTTAAAAAACTGGATACGGGAAAGGGACCCCAAGAAGGCCTTTTAAGCGGTGCAGGGTTCGTTGTTGGAAAGCCTGGCCTGACAAGGATTTACAAACGAATGTATATAAAAACAGCAAGAAAAATGCAATTTTATAGGATACCACACTATACAGTTTTTTAAATTATGGCTCAAAAACATTTTATGTTTAGTTCTATGTATTGAGGTGACATCAATTAATAAAATTATATATATTTTCAGTGTACAAACACTATAGTCTAACAGTTTGTCTTTTTTGAGTTGCAAAACCAACGGGGCTTTTTTAGGAAGGACTCGGTCATACCTCGGAAGTCCCGCAGTCACAGTCCTCTTCCATTTCCACCAGCTGGTTCCCGCAGAGCGGCGTGGATATGACGTCGGTAGGCAGCGGAACGTTGAAGAGGCAATCTGATAATTTATCTTCGAAAAACTTGGCGTAGCTGACACGGCTGCAGGAACTGAAATCCGTGGGTATGTTGATGCTGTGAAGGGAAGGGGAGGAGGAGGGAGGGGAGGGGAGGAAAAAGAGAGTGCAGTCAGGCCCAGCACCGAGGGGACACGGGGGATGATGCCCCAAAAACCTGCCCCGAAAGGTCGAATCAAACCCACTGATCGACTGCTAAATCATGAACTCACTCATGTGCCTGAATTAGACCACCGAGAGGAACCAACACTTCTAAATGAGCCAATATGGTCATGTCTCAAAGTATAGCATCCAGGCGGCTATTTAAAAAAAAGGGCTTCCGACTTACCTAGATAATCTTATTCAGCCTTGGGCTATTTTGATTGTAAAGTCGTAAAGGTAGTACAGTTATACTTATTTACATGTCTAGGAATTCACTTCCCTTCAGAGGAATTTCTATTGACAGAATTTCTTCATTCCACAAATAAAGCTGAGGGTTAAAAATGCACTAATATCTGGAAGAGGTAATATCAAACAATGCAGCTGTTGCACAGCCATATGCTATTTTGTGGAAGGGAGACTACCCCTAGGTTGAGCAAGCTGAGAAGGAAATTGAAAAGAGGAAATGGATGTGGAAAAGGCATTGTGGAATTTTTTAAGATAAAATTCCCTGGCAAGTTTGCCTAAGGCATGGCAGAATTGGGCCACCTTTTTTCACAGATTCCCTCTTCATACTCCTGTGAGAACTTTCTTCTTTAGGTTTTTCTCCTTGAACTTTTTCCTTATCACCACCTAATATGAACTTATTGAAAAATTGATGAATGCTAATGATTTTCTGTAGATGAGGATAAAATGATGAGTCAACCCAAGAGTAAAAAGACAGCATGTTTAAACTATATCTTAGCTAATGAAAAAGTGTCAACATAGAGATGAGGGATGAGGTGGTTTGGTAGATATAGATACACGTTCATGACTATGCTATTTAATCATTTAAAAGCTTGACCGTGTTGTGGAAGATGATATAAAAGAGTAGCACAGCCCAGAAAGAGCCCAAACCAGGGGAAATAGCTTCTTCCCAGAAAGACTTGCCTTAGTGCTTCTTCCATCACACACACTGTTTCTGGGCACTTGCAAAGGTAGGAGTCATGGAACATTCCAAAGTTATGGCCCATTTCATGGGCCATCGTTCCTGCAACACTAAGTGCGTTGTTACTGTGGTCCTACGGGTGAGAACAGAACAACATATCTGGTTCACAAACTGATCACTCGGGGTATAATTAAATATTGTTTGCTGTAGCCAAGTGGAGTACAGGAACTGATTTTAGCTTCAGCCTACTCACCCTAGCCACCATCTGTCCCCACTCCTCTCTCTCCACACATACACCCACAAAACTTCAGTACTGAATGCCCATAACAGAACATATTACCTTCTCTTTGTTCTTGTGAATGGAAAATACTTTAATGAGAAAAATTTTTGTGCTCTTCTACCATGAGAGAGAGTGGCCAAACTTCAACAATGATAGGAAATCAGAAACATTTTTAAAATAATCTACCTCCCTTTCCAGTTCTCTTTTTAGTATCTTCTAGTTCAATTGGAGGGGGTCTGTCAATCAGAGGGCTCTGATATGTTTAGCTGATGGAACTTTTAAAGTGTTTGTTAACCTAGAAGTTTCATACATAGGCATTTTTTTCAACTCTATTACTGCCAAGGCTAGACATTGGTCGATTCCAGACTTGCCCCATCGCATGAAGTCCAGCCCGTGGCCAACTTCATTGTCAGGTCACATCTAGTTTGTCCTGGGGGCTCCGAGCTACCCAGGGGAAGCCCAATAACGGTAGAAAATCCTCGCTGGCCATGATTTCCCAGTGGGGAGGCAATCTGCCAATAACACCCATCCTCAGAAACCTGATTCCCTTGTCTACTTCATTTCTAGAAAGCAAATAAAGAGATTCGTAAGGCACAGCGCAAAACTGGCAAACAAGGAACACCTGTGCCATGTGAGATGCATGCCACCCATTCACAATATTGTTTCATCATGTTGAAATAAATTTGGTAAACTTTGTTTTCTAGTAAGATGGAGCTCTCCAAATGGAGACAAAAACAAACAAAACAAATTAAGAAAAGTGGAAATGTATTTAGGGACTTTTGAGATTGTCTTGATATTCTTTAAAATTTAGGGTAGCTTCATTTAAATAATTATTTTCATAACTTCAATGTTTCACCCCCTGGCATGACCTCTATAAACAAGATAATACTTTATTATTGTGTTGGGCTTCTCACTGGTTGTGCAAGATTGATGCAATGTTTGAATTTCAATCAATGTTAATCCACCACATCATCTAACTGAAGGAGAGAAACCAAACTATCTTCTCAACAGATTGAGAAAACAGAGCTTTTGACAAGCTGAAACATAAAGCCAATTGCTTATCTTCCAACAAACCTGAACAATGCCAACAGAGTGATAAGGAGAGCACATTGTAGACATGAAAGCAAGGCCCACAGTCGTTCCAGAAAAATCTGTTGTCCTGCAAGAAAGAGACTGATATGACAACTCATGATTCTAAGCTTTACTTTATAGACAGTTCATCCACAATTCTAAATGGTTAGCAGAGACACTCACATTGTGAATCATCATTTGTAAATATTTCCTTCAGTTTTTTAAATTTGATAAGGCACATTTTCTTATACAATGGTTGTCATATCACCTAAATCCAAGCACCTGAATATAATCACTTTTAATATTTTATATCCATCATTCATAGCTGCTATATTTTCATTGTCAAATTCATCTCTTGTCAGAAAATCAAAGTTTGTTTTTTTTTTTTTGTCCCAATAAATGTTTTTCTTTATGTACAAGGTCTGTCCAGAAAGTATCCATCTGTGTAATGTGAAAAATAAAGACATTTATTGAAGGAGGTACAAGATACAAGAAACTTTGTACATAGGACAATGATACCTCAGTCCCCTTCAAAGTAGGCTCCTTGGGACCTCACACAATTCTAATCACCGTCAGCTTCCCTGTCATATTTTCTTGAATCTCATCAACAGTCTGAAATCTCTTCCCTTTCAAAAGTGATTTTAGTTTTGGGAAAAGCCAGAAGTCACAGGGCACCAAATCTTTGCTGTATGGGGCCTGAGTCACCTGGGGGATTTGATGTTTTGACAAAAAACTCTGTACAAGATGTGATGCATGAGTGAGCGTTTTGTCATGATGAAACTGCCAGTCACCAGTTGCTCATAGCTGCAGCCTTCTGAATCATCGAAATAGATTCCACAGAGGAATGTTCAAGCTTAATGCTAAATTTGATGCAGATTCATTGCTCTACTCACTTGGTAATTTTGAATGCGAAGTCCATACAATACACATGCTCAGTCAACAGCATCTACCACCCCCACTGATTAGCACAGTGAAGTCATCATTGTTCACACATGCGTATTCCAGTCCACTCTCCTTGGCTGCCAGGTCACATCGATATTGCACAAATCGTTCTTGTTATATTAACAATGGTTGGACCTTTTCTAGACAGAGTATCTATCTATTTATCTATCTATCTCCACACATACAACCATATATATCTTATTTTGATATTAGTTTTGTTACATGTTATTTACTTTTATTTTCCTTCAGCACTGTTTTAGGAATAGTAGTATTTGGAGTTTGGGCCTATTCTGAAAGAATTTGTGTTAATGAACCCTTTATGTTATTGAAATATTTGTCCCATTGAAGAGGGATTTGAACCACTTGCATTTATTTACAGAGATAATATATTTGGTTTCTAATAATCCTAATCTTTTTTTTTTGGTTCTGTATCATTTTGGTTTTGCTTTCCATTTGTAATGATTCCATGTTCCTTCTTTGTTATATATCTGTTCAAGACTCTGGCCCTGATTTGTCTCTAGAAATTTGCAAAATATACATCATTTTAAAAATTCACTTGGTTGATGCATTTACATAAAAAATTGAACCTGTATTTTCCTATTATCAACATCAAGAATGGAGAATACTAATTTTTCCATTCAAATGAGGAAATTAGAGAACTTCCTCCTACTTTACATTCCCTGTGGAGTTTTCAGATATTTATTATTTTGAAATGATATTTTGCATCATACATGATACTTTAAAGATTTATAACATTTTAATATTTTTTTAAAATTATATTGTAAAATTACTTATACTTAACCCTACATTTGTTCGGGTTCAATTCTCACTACTAGCTCATTTATAAAAATAAAATCTTTCCCCATTATGGAGTTATCTAGTGGTTCCTCTTTTTAGTGAACAGAATACAAGATTTTCACCTGGTATAGTTATCTTTGTTAATTTGTCAAGTAAATGGTAAAACTTTCCATTTACAAGTGAATGGACAATTATTTCTTTCCATCATATATTTTTAGTGCTTATATTGTTTATTTTGCTCTGCTCAAGAAATTTACCCTTGAAATTGGTTTTCCATTTTTTTATCTATACAGCTGACGTCCTGTCTACAATTTGTACCCCTCTACCTGACTACTTCAGATACAGGAGCACATGACAATCTGAGCGTGGCGCTGGAGCCAGCCTGTAAGAGCTGGGTCCCCTTACTGCTTCCCAGCATGAGATCTTGAAAAACCGTGAACTTTCCAAAAATAATCTCTTTCTTTTGGTGGGCCCCTGAGTCTGGAACTCACTTTTCCAAACGAAGGAACTATGGTGGCTCTTCTTCAAAGATAACCCCCATGAGCCAGCTTTGCAGTATTTGCATACTGTGCAGTGCCTATGAATCTGGATAGGTCTGTGACTTTCTCTTGACCAACAGAACAAACCAGCAGTGACACTGTGATTTCTGAAAGTGTTTCATAACGAAGCCTTGAAGCTTTCCCTGGGCCTCTTAGAATGCTTCTTTGGGGGAAAGCTAGTCACCTTCTAAGACGTCCAAAACCCTGAGGCTGTCATGTTGAAAGCAGTGCACACTGGTCACATGAAAAGCTGCATATGCAGAAAGGTGACCAACCAGCCCCTTCTCCAGCTGCACAAGGCAAGTCACCAGCCGTATAAGTGAAGCAGACAGCGTAAGTCAGAAGGTTGTGATTAATGCCATAGTAGGTAACGAGCAAAGGATATTAATTCTGACAAGGTCTAGTCTGCTATTTCCCATGACACCCACAATTTTCTTAGGAAGCGAAACTCAGAATTTTAAGTCATCTCTTGCCGCCTCCTTCTGTTTGATATAGCTGCAAGCTACCAGGCCAAACCTTCTTGATTTCGAGGCATATGCTCTGTACTTCTTGTATGGTTTAGAGCACTTAGATTTATTTCCCCTGTTTTTTTATTTAGTCATTTCAGGAGGATGGTAAAGGTGTGCAATCAGAATATAATATTCAATTTCTCTTCTATCCCAGAAGTTTGTCCTGACTAGTGCTTAAAGCTAATCATTATTTTTAAATGTTAAATCTAAATCCCTCTTGCCATTCCCTAAACTGGTCCTTTCTTTTCTGTGCACCCATATCAAAACAGACAAGCTTATGAATCACTCCTAAATCAGTAACTTCTCTTTAAAAATGAAGAGCATATTCAACATAAGGTTCAAATAAATACTTCTTAAACTTTTAACGTTCCATGTGTAAACCACTTCCTCTTACCCTGTACCCTGAGGCACGACTTGCTTTGCCCAGGCTCAGAGAAGCTTTAAGCTAAAAACCCCCTAATGTACAAAAAGGAAAGTCTATACATATGTCATAATGTGCAAACAGGGAACTATGTACATACGTGATCAACTGAGCGATATCATGACGCTTCCTTCTTGGGAGGACGCTCCCTCTCCATTTAGAAAAGTTATCCAAGGTGAAGCTTGCATTTGGGGTTATCTTTATCTTGTCCTTGTCACTCCAGACCTCCATTCCCACTAAGGCCACGTGAGTGTTGAGCTTTTTATAAACCTGTCCACACAGAATAAATGGCAAAGCATCGACTTACAATGGTGATATTATCATTTAATAGTCTCAATGTACTTTAGATTTTCAAACTTATTTATAACACCATCGTAAAATCTTTCTTTCCAAACACACTTGTGAAATGGAAGCTACCATCTCTTTCTTGCAGGTGCAAGCATCCCTATTCTGCAGCAAAAGAAGCCCTTAGATATTTCAGCTTTGTAAATTTCCTTTTTGGGGGGAAAAAGGGCCTATTGAGACAAACTTTTTCTGCCTGCAACCTCAAGAAATATAATTTTATATTAGTAGATCATTACTATTACTTCATGTTAAGTATATTTACTCAAATGCTTTGTAATGTTCTGAGAGTCATAATATTTCAGAATTCAGCAAGGATGACTTGGTGTTGGTTTGGACATTGGAAAAGAAACATGCTAGGTGAAAAAGTCCGACATCTGGATATCACAATGAAGTAAGTGGTCCTTGAATTCTTACCTGTGGACTAAACCAAATATTCTATAATGAACAAAGAATAACCTTTGGAAAAAAGTTAAGCTTATGAGACAATATGCTAACTCTAAAAATAAAAGCTTAAATAGCTACTATGGTTTATAAAACTATAGTGTTAGTCAAAAGGTGCAAATTTCCAGTTTTACTATGAATAAGTTCTGGGGAATCAAATGCACAGCATTGTATATAATACTACTACTATATTATATAATGAAATGTACTTGAAAATTGCTAAGAGAGCAGATCTTAAATGCTTTCCCCACAAGAAAGAAATGGTAATTATTTGATGTGATGGAGGTGTTAGCTAGCCCATGACAGTGATCATTTTGCGGTATATAAGTGTATCGAAGCAACACTTTGAACACTTTAAACTTGCACAAAGTTATATGCCAATTATATCTCAATAAAGCTGAAAATACTTTCACAGTGACAAGCTTTCTCATGAGGCAACATTCTGCTGAGAAACCCAAACAAATTGTTTTTTTAATTAGTTTGGAAAATAATAAAAGCTTTGAGGAATGCAATTATCACCAAAAGAGAAGTAAAAATCTAACAAGATTAAAATCCTCCCCTTTATTATTCCCTTAACTTCCTCATTCCTTTCTCGTTTTCTTTTACTCACCTGACTCAGCTCTGATCCTGGTTAAACTCACTGCACTCTGCCTGCCTACTGTCTGTGCTTCACCAATGCCTGCGACACGGCAGGGGTGGGGGTGGGAGTGGCGGGGTCAGCTATGCTGACCGTTTCACTTCGAAGCCACGGCCACTAACCTCAGGTGGGCTTTTCCACTCCCCAGAAGTCTGCTGCATTTCCAAAGTTCACTCATTCTCTGCACATTTTTTTCATACCCACTCTTCTGTCTTAGAAATCCTGACACTTTCTTGGGTGTCCAACCTGCGGCCCACATGCCACGTGCGGCCCAGAATGGCAATGAATGTGGCCCAACACAAAATTGTAAATTTACTTAAAACATTATGAGATTTGTGTGTGTGTGTGATTACGTGTCACAATGTATTTAATGTATAGCCCAAGACAACACTTCTTCCAGTATGGCACAGGGACGCCCAAAGTTTGGACACCGCTAAATCCTCACTTTAAAAGGATGCCCCTGCTCCCAAATTCACTGAGCATGTATAGAAGCAACCAGCAGAGAACTGCCTGGAGCTCCTACCACCCATCTGCCCACAGGCCTGCACCTGTTCAAACAACCTGGGCCTCCCCCTTCTCAGGATCTGCAGACTCAGGAACCTCTGTGAGCCCAAGGGCAACTTCTTTAATCAAGCACCAGATCTCCTCTCTCTCTCCCGATCAAAGAGATTATCCCAGCAATTCTTCCTTCTTCTGGTGCTGTCAATGCTTAGCCTTCTACGGGCTTGTTCTCGCTGGCAGCAAAGGATGACGCTTGTAGTGGGGGTGGGGGATAGGAAGACAATTTCTCTTTATAACCCCTCCCCCTCTGCTTCTGCTCCATTTTTCTGCTCCCCTGTATAGTGAAACTTCTGGGAAGAATTTTCCATACTTGCTGTCTCTGACAGCACTTCCCTCGTTCCCCCGGACTCACTCTCATTGTGCATTTACTTTCATGATCCACAGAAACTTGTGCCAGTAGGGTGACCAATAACCTCTACTCTGTTCAATCCAGTGGCCGATCCTCAGTGCTCTGAGCATCTAGAATCTTTGATTATTTTTCCTGTGATAGATTTTTGCTTCGAGTAGCTTCCAGAACAACTCTCTCCCAAGACAAGGAGGTTTCTCTCCTACCTCCTTGTCTGCTCCTACTCAGTGCCTGTCTTTTTCCTCCACTCTGATCTCTCCACCAAGAGGTGCTTCAAGGATCTGCCTTGGAGTCTCTTTTCTACGTAACTACACCCACTCCCTTGGTGAGCTTGTACCAGGGTAGGAAAACTTTTCTTGTAAAGGTCCTGATAGAAAATACCTGAAGATTTGAGGCCCCGTAGTCTGGGTCGCAACTACGCGCCACCTCCGGTGTTGTATCGGCACAGCAGCCACGGACAGCGTGGGGACACACGAAGGGAGCTGGGTTTCACTGAAACTTTACTTTGTGAAAAAGCTGCAGGCTGGGTTGGCACACAGGCTACAGCTTTCTCACCTATGTCTTATGCCCTCTGTATGTGCTGAAGATGAAGATTTATATCTCTACCCAGGCCTTGCCCCTGACCTCCAATCTTCTATTTCCAGCACTTCTACCTGGAAATCCTTATACAAAAAGGTTTCTTAATGTTAATGTGCCCAAAATGGAAACCCTAACCCACCCTCTGCGTCACTGTCCTCTACCGTTTTCCCTATTCCCCATTCTTCAAGTCAAAACCTTTGATGTCATTTGACTTCTCTGCCTCTCTCTCTCTCTGTCTCTCTTTCTCTGTCTCTCTCTCTCTCTCATTCCCTTCTCCCACACAGCTCACAAACCTTGTTGACTTTCTTTCGAGATTAGCTAGTCTTAATAGATCCACTATCACTGCTTTTTCTCAGACCACCATCAACTTGTGCCTGAATCATGGCCCAATTCCCCTGTCTTGTCTTGTTCTTGCCCTTGCTTTCCTTCCATTTATTTTGAACACAATGGCCAAGGTAACCTTTTAAGAATACACATCCAAACGGGCCACACCTCAGGGTCTCCAATGTCCTCACTCATAAAGAACAACCACGTCTTTACACAGGTCCACCTGGGCCTTCAGGCCTTGGCCTCGGCTGCCTGTCCAATGCCGTCCCCTCCCGCCCGGGCCCTGGTTTACTACGTGGCGCCACAGTGGCCTTCCCACTGGTGCTCAAACATGACATTCTAGCTTCTGCCCTCGGGTCTATTGCTCTGCCCTGCACCTCCCATTCCTTCCTTCAGGCCTCTGCTCAAATGTCACCTGATTGGAGGGGGCTTCCCTGGCTAACACAGCATCCGAGATGACTATCTCTTTTTCACTGTCTCTCTTGCTTTATTTTTCGTTAAAACAATTATCACTATCCTGCGTACTCTTCATTTGAGTTACTTAATAACACTTGTCTCCTAGAACAGAAATGTAAACTCCTTGAAGAAAATCATACTTGCCAGCTTTGTTCCCCACTTTATTTCTGTAAACTCTGAAAGTCCCTGGTGCAAACTAGATGTTCAATAAATACAGCCAGTTCTTGTGTTTCCTTAAGAGGAGTCACCGTGGTCTTTGTGGTGAGGAGCTGAGATTTGATCCTGGTCATTGAATCCACTTTCGTTTTCTCTCTATCCCTAGATTGGGGCTCCCCAACCCCTAGGCCACGGATGCCAGTCCGTAGCCTGTTAGGAACTAGCTGCATAGCAGGAGTTAGGCAGCCGGTGAGCAGGCGAAGCCTCACCTCTATTTACAGCTGCTCTCCATTGCTCACGGTGCTGCCTGAGCTCCGCCTCCTGTCAGATCAGCTGCGGTGTTAGATTCCCATAGAAGCGCGAACCCTACTGTGAACTGCGCTGCAAGGGGATCCAGGCTGCGCAGTCCTTATGAGAATTTGATGCCTGATGATCTGAGGTGGAGCTGAGGCAGTGGTGATAGCTCTGGGGAGCGGCTGCAAACACAGATTATCATTAGCAGAGAGGTTTGACTGCACAGAGACCATAATAAATCAATTGTTTGCAGACTCATATCAAAACCCTATCAGTGAATGGCAAGTGACAATTAAGCCGCATCTGGTGGCAGGCTATAAAGCCATCCTTGCCCACCCATGGTCTGTGGAAAAATTGTCTCCCACAAAACCAGTCCTTGGTGCCAAAGAAAGGTTGGGAACCACTGCCTTAGATGATCTGCAGGACACCACAAAGTGACCTCCCCATTTTGTCTAAGTGGGTTAACTATATGTTCAACTAACAAGAAACTGAATATTAAGATTTAAATAAAAGGGACATAAAAATCATTTTTTAAAAGATTTTGAAAATTAGATGATAAAATTATGTTTAAAGAACAGAATCAGCAATTGTGTAATCAAAATGGGCTTGAAATCTGAGTTGAAATTTTATCTCTACCTTTTCTAACTTTGTGATTTTAGACAAATTACTTTGTTTCTCAGAGTCTAATTTCTTTGCATCGCTAGATGACTAAATGTGATAATGTATCGATAGATGCTACTGTGCCACAGGTTGTCTTATTTTGTTTGTTCTTCTGTTTTCTTCCTTAGATTGGCTTTCCATGAGATTTGTTTGTCAGCATTTTCTCACTGGGCTTTGGAAAAACATAAACCATGCAAACACATTTTATATTTCCATGAGCTGTGAATAGTGTGACACATAGGTGAGGAATATCTCTGTGAGGGAACATTAGTATTTAATTAATTAGCAAAACTTGTGGTCACCCTTCTAGAGCCAGTCAGCAGTATTAGTCTTAAGAGTGTTGACTTTCTGTCTCTGCTTCACGAGTATTCATAGCAATATTCAATGATACTGCCTAGCAATGTATTAAAATCACATTTAATTAAATATATCATACCATGTTGACATAATTGACCATCTCAAACACCCTCTTTCTTATTTCTTCTGGATCTTGATTGTACCTGTTAAACTAAAAGACAACCAAAACAAAAAAATGGGCATTGATAGAAAGGAACATAATGGGAAGGTGTAAAAAGCATCTTCAGTTTATTTTATTTATCAGTTGTTATAATTCACAATCAGCTATCAAAGTTAGAGGTTAGAAACAAGTGCTTCCTTATTGAATTAAAGCACTTTAGGGGTCTAGATGATGTTTTGTCCCCTAACGAACCAGCTCAGTGTAAAGTGTGAAGGAATTATTATAAATGCAGTTCAGTTAAATAACATGATTTTCTAAACTGTACAGAATCAGTCCAAGGAATAGCTTATTCATTAAAAATTATGAAGAGTAAATGAATTTAGTAAAATAGAAGAAGTCAAACTTGAGGGCCTGAACTAATTAACTTAGTAATATTATAGCCCAGAATTTTTCCTTTGAGATCACACATGTGGTTCTCAGGTTTAGAACATTCAATATATGAAAATGCATTCTTATAAAAGAAGATAAACAATGGAAAGTACCAAAAATAAGATTCCATTCATTAGTCTTTTATATTTACCACTCCCCTATGAGTATAATCTAATTTATCAATAACACAATGAGTTAACAGAAGTCAAGATGACAAAGAAATTTAATTGGAAACTAAGTTTGGAGCCCTTCAGAGAGCAGGAAAGTCAGTGCATGCATGTCACATTGTGCCCATTTCTGAAAGGAAGAGGTCACGCCAGCCTAAGCATAGGTCCAATTTCATAGGTTCAGAACGATTGGTAAAAAAGAATAGCTCATAGTCATGACTTTTTAAAACCAATCCATATAGTTAATATCTCATCTAATAATTTAGATAAAAGGGGTTTAAAAGACACATTTATCGGATGTAATTACCTCACCATGGTCAAGGACCAAATAATATTCTATGTATTTCTTTCGTTCCCAAAACTTCCAGTCATTTAATTTCTGTAATAAATATAAAAAAAATTACTAAGACAAAATCTTTCTCTGCAAGAGTTGTTCTTTTATTAGAAATGTATGATTTTGTAGATTTGTTGTTGTCTGGGAATAAAAGGAGACAGGATTACCATTTTAATTCTAATTAATCAGCCAGAATCATCTATCGACAAGGCTCAGAATGTCAAAGCTAGAAGAGATATCAGTGATAGCCTAGCCTGGCCCCTTTATTTTACCCAAAAAGCTTAAGCGATCACACAACTAATAAATAGGGGTGCTTGAATTAAAACCAAAGTCTTCGGATGTGTTTGAACAGTGGACTTTCTGCGCTATCCTGCTATGAAAGAAACTGACTTCAGTACCTTCCTCGTGCTTGTTGTTGTTCTAGGTGCTGTTTAGTGTCCTTTTTAAGAAAAAAGATTTTATTTATTTTTAAAGAGGCAGAATGGAGAAAGAGAGGGAGAGAAACATTATTATCAGCGTGTGGTTGCCTCTCATACATCTCCTACTGGGGACCTGGCTTCCATGTGCCCTGACTGAGAATCAAACCAGCGACCCTTTGTTTCACAGGCCAGCACTCAATCCACTGAGCCGCACCAGCCAGGGCTGTTCAGTGTCCTTTTATGTCTATTCCAGTGAATACTTCATCCTTTACCAATGACTGATGGGCAACAACCAAAGTCGCCAGAGCACCCAGTCCGTTCTTCTCTTTTTCGAAAGAGCTGGGTCTTTTTCCCACGTGCCAAACTTCCCTATTTTTTCCCTTCCTCTCCACAACACAAAATACAATAAAAACAAAACAATAACAACAAAAAACATGTTTTATAATGGATTGTCCCATTGAAAAATAGTAGACATTATTTGTACTAAATAATAAATCATCAAAGTTTATTTTGTTGCATTTCTACAACAAATAAATTGTCAATTTATTATGTTGCTTGCCTTTTAAGAGGTAAATAAGCTTCCATTAACAGGAACAGGTTACAGAGGATAGACTTTTAGGTATTCTCTAATGAGATATAGGCCCATCTCCCACCCTCTGTGGGAGCAACATATTTATTTGCACTTACTGTGCACCAACAAGGCCCTGGGCACTGCAGACAGAGGAGTGAAGTAGACCTGGTCGGTGTGCTTACGAAGCTCACAGTACACAAATAAACATGGAGACAGCAGGCGGGCATTAGTGCTGTGTGGCGGGTTAAACAGCACGGTATGAGACTGCGTGACAAGATAGTCATTTCAGAATAGATGGTTAAGAAAAGCTCTAAAGAACTGGCTCTGAGGCTGACATATTAATGAAAATGAGAAACCAACAGAAGATAAATTGAAAGATAATTCCAACAAAGAAAAAAATGAGCCCAACACCCCCAAGCTGAATTGATATTGGCATGTGTCAAGTACAGCGGGAGTCTGTGTCTGTCAGATCATATAACAGGGGTGGTCGCTGGTGGATGAGAGTGCGGGATCGGGGAGATTAGAGAGGTAGCCGAGGCGCTGGTCATGCAGGGCTCTGTAACTCAGGGTCAGTTTTATGTGTTTGTTTGCTTTAGATGTTATACTAAATGCAATGAGAAGCATTAGAGGGTTTTAAACAGAAAAGTGACGTGATATGGTTCAGTGCACCAGAACCACTCCAGCCACTGTGGGGGGGTGGATTCCACCGAGGCAGGAGTGAGAGTGGGAAGCCGGGTGGAGGCCGCGGCAGTGCGTATTGTGAGAGGGATGGTGGCGGGCGGAGGCGGGGAAGAGGGAACGAAGTGAAAGGTCTGGACGATGCAGAGGCATCACCTGCTAGATGCCATACGAAGAGGGGTGAGCGAAACAGGAATCAAGGATGATTTCCGGGTTTGGGCCGGAGCACACGATGGATGGGGGTACCAAGAAAGGGGAGAACGAAGGAGAAGCAGGTTTTGTTTGGGGTTTGGAAATCAGTAGTTCTATTTTGACCACGTTAAATGTGTGATAGTAAACATTCCAATGGATGCCTGCAATAGACAATTAACTATAACAGTCTGCCTTTAATGGAGAGTACAAGGCTGGAGGTATATATTTGATAGTAATCATTGCAGAGCTCCTGTTTAAATAAGGCATAGCACAGGGTAAGACTATCTAGAAAGAGTGTGTAGATAAAGCAAAGAATGGGATGGACCCAAGATTGAGTTTTAGGAGGAGCCTCTCATATTTTGTGGTCAATCAGAGGAGGGAGAGCTGAGAAGGCACAGCACTAGCGAGATAGCAGGAAAACAAAAAACAAACTAAAAAGGTGTCATGAAAGCATGGTTATTTGCACAGGTTTAGCAAAGGATTGAGACAGAGATAAGGTCCATATGAGCTAAACCAGGAGGTCAGCACTCATATGGTTAAGAGTGGTTATTCTGGCTGGTAGCATCTAAACACCAGCCAGCTGAACCCAACAGCGATTTTATTTTATTCAGACCAATTCTGCCCAACATTTATGGGTTCTGCAAACATTTATAAGAGATGACACTTCTGGGACTGGATGCTGAATCCCATATATGAAAGCACATTCTAAGTTCGTGTGGGCAGATCCTATATTAATTTTGCTCACTGCTACATCCCCGGCACCTATGGCAGTACTAGAAGAAAGGTTGGTTGAATGAGTTTATTGATGGAGACAGCAGGATATTTTATCTCAAAGTACAACAATCCTTTCCACCCTTGTGTGTTGCAGTATTATGAAAGTTGCCTGCCCTAGAGGGCAAGCTTTATACCTCATTTTAGCCCTAGCACATCGTTGTTCATAATAGTTGATTTGTAAATATGTATTAAAGAAATCAATGTACAACAAGGTTTTAATGTCTCACTAACCTACTAGTTTCAACCATGACTGAAAAATTTCAGTAAAGTGCAGTTGCTAAGACTGGAACCCAGTGCAGACAAGACAGGATACCTGAGAGCATCCCAAATAAAAAATAAAGGTATGCATACGACCAGACTGGTGGCGAGAGGGGTCACCTGCTGCCAAGGTCCGTGTGCCCATAGCAAGTCATCAGTCCCACAGGTGGCGTTAGTGTTCTTTGTATCGGGATTGTGCTTGAAGAGTGCATGTCCCTGTTCATCCCAATTTGTGGGGCTTAAAGGTTCAATGAAGTACCTTTCATCTCCATGACTGAAGTAGCCCCTGAAAGACAGGAGAACCCAGGCTTCCTGAAAGACTGTTCCTGCATCTGAGTGCTAGATTTGAGAGACTCTAAAAAGTTAACACTGCAAAACATTCCAAGCTCATGGCAGCAGAACACAGTGTAACGTTACGGCTGAAGAGCTCCATAGAGATGACCTAAATGTATTTTCTCTAAGAGGAAACAGAACCTGGTGGGGACAAGCGACTATGACAATCTCATAGCTAACCTAGGTCAGAGCACGAGAAGGAAATTTCCGGACTCTCGGTCCAGGGCTCTCCAATTCCCTTGCCTTGCCTGCTCTCAAGGTGTATTGAAAGTGAAAGAGATTTTGGAGACTTATACATAAGGATTAAAACGCTGGAGCTATCACTTATTAGCGGTGATACCCTGGGAAATTACTTAAGCTCACATAGCTTCAGTTTTTCCATCTGTAAAATGAGAATAACAACACCTGCAATAGGATGGTTATAAAAATTGAAGGACATACTATGTAAAGCATGTAATCAATGAATACCAATTTTCATCTCAATTCTCTCTGCTGAAGCGCCAAGCTAAGTTTCATTCAACCACAATTTAATGAGCACCCATCATTCATTAAGCATTGGCTTAAAGGCAGGTGGTAAAAAAGAGTCATGGTTTCTCCCCGCTTAGAGTTTATAGTCGAAAAAAGAACATAGATGTAGATTAAACAATTACATTTGAGCCACAGATATAAAATTATATGACAAATATGCAATATATATCATTAGAGTGGATAATTGTTAAGAAGAAAAAGGAAAAGAACATATAATAGGGTAACTGGGTTAAGTATACATAGAATTGGAAGATCGGAGGGGATGTGGAGAGGTAAATTAGGTGGGTTATTGCAATGGTCTGTATAATGATCATGGTAGTTTGGACTGGGATGTGGCAGCTGAGAGAGAATGTAGTGACTAATCTCAGAAAATATTTAGGACATTTAAGCAATAGAGCTTGATAATGGATTGAAAATGGGTCGTTGAGGGGCAATAAGTCATCAAGAAACTAGGTTTCTGGATTGGGCAAGTGGTTGGGTTGATGATACAATTCACTAAGATAAGGGACACTGGAAAAACACCAGATTTTGGAGGAAATCATTAGCTTGATTGAGGTTTCATTCAGATATGCAGATACGAAAGAGATATGGAGATAGGAAAGAGAAAATTAGATAATCAAGTGTAGGCATCAGAAGTCTGGCTATCTTACTGTTGGAAGAAACGTGGGGAGCCCTTAACACAGGGCAAAATGGATAAGACGGGCACGGGTGGACAAGCTGGAGACGGGAGAGCGAAGAGAGGAGGTGAGGAAGAGCTCCCGCTCCCTAAGGGCCCTGACTTTAAAACTGGGACTCAAAACCTCTATTCCGAAAACAGGCAAACAATCAAACAAAAGCAACTCAGAAAGCAATTCTAGTTCGTAATTTATATGCTGATATCAACAGGAGTCAAGTTTCCTTCCAATTTCAAAATGTTTAGCTCTCAGAATTCGTATTCATCTATGATATAATTAAGGATATGTGATATTCTTTAGTTTTATTAAACACACGCATACACATCATCAAAGACGCATAAAAAATATCAGGAAGTCTTACCTTAGACCCCTACACGTGCTGATGCTGGCTTCAGAAAATGTTGCATTAATGATGTGCCCTTGATAATAACAGTCATCCTCAAGAAAAGAAGAAAGGGGTTTTATAAGGGAGAGTGTGCATGTGTTTTAGACCCATTGCTAAATTTAAATTTAAAGTCTTGAAATTGGATCTATAATGTTTCTAAATCATTTTATGCTGAATAACAGTCAACTTGGGGACAGTAAAAGCATTTTTAAAGTGGCTGAAATCTTTCCTCTTTAGTTTGTGACCTCAAATGCCTACAAAGAGCTAACTAAATGCTGGTGTGGATGTCGGTGTGGCAGAGCGAGGACACGGGGTGAGACAACCTGGAAGGAAACAACTGACAGACGTCTGTTTAAAACCTGAGCTCCCAAAGCGTCAGGCATTCATTCTTTTCTTTGGCTTACTGCTTATTATTTTTTTTTTCTAACAGCTGTGAACTCTCTCCAATGAATGTGTTATCCAGGTTGTGTTACTATTTATTTATCCCAAGAGTTTCACCAGACTAAGTGGATTAGTGCCACATCCCCTGCCTCCGTTTGCAGCAAAACGCCAGCCGTAACCCTTCCTCATGTGTGCGTTCTTCTGTCAAGTGCACCGTCCTGCTTCGGGAGAGAGGAGGTGTTCGCCCATGTCCCCTGTCCCCCTGCAGAGTGTTATAGAAGAGACTGTGGGAAGGCTTCCCGATAGGACACAGACCTCCGAAAAGATGGCTGTGATGAAATACCCCTTCACACTACGGTATGTGGTCATCTTCTCTGAATAAGAGCGAAGAGTAGCAATTATTTAAAGAAAACACAGGATTTTGCAATTCTACCATTGAGAAAGTAACCTCGAGTTTGAGAGGCGTCATGATCTAGAGAGCTGACAGGAGTTAACTGGGAACACCAGAGACATGAGACACTCAGTCTCCTGATGAAAATAAGAAGCTCCTTCTGCCCACTCTCCTGTCCGGGCAACTTGAAGGCTGGACAGGGTTACTATGGATGTCAAGGAATGACTTTGTTTTTGTCAAATTCTCCAAATGTTGGAGATAGCCCCAAATACAAGCTTCACCTTGGATAACTTTTCTAAATGGAGGGGGAGCGTCCTCCCAAGAAAGCGTCATGATCTCGCTCAGTCGATCACGTATGTACGGAGTTCCCTGTGTGCACGTTATGATGTATGTATAGACTTTCCTTTTTGTACGTTAGGAGGATCAATTAAGAAATGACTACTAAATAAAGTACTAATGGTGTAAATGCTGCTTCCCTTTCACCATTTTTTTGGCAATGACACTGCGTTTGGGTGTGTGGGTCATATCCCAATTAACACTCAACCTGGAACACTCCATTTTACCACGATCTGTGGGCTGGTGGTGACCTCCTTTCCGGATGAATTATAGTGTGTTTCCGTGTAGCCTGGTGCAAGGAGGTGCCTGGAGACAAAGAGAAAGAAAGGCCTGGTCACTCGTGCTCATCGCAAAGTTCAAATGGTCAAAGGGAGCGCTTTCACTGGGCGAGCAGTGAGGTCTGAACTCCTGAACTCCGCCACGGGGCCTCTGAGGACGGGTCCATGCATGAAAGGGACGCTTCGAACGGAGAGAGCAGGAGGGACAGGGACCTTCGTGAACAGCGTGGGATTATGCCTGCTTGCTCACCAGACTTTGTATTCTTGCCTGAGGAGAGATTTGCGGAAGAAATGAAACTGAGAAGGGGGAAGTTAGTAAAAATAACAACAACAACAAAAAAAAAACCTGAAAAGAGCAATGCTCCTCACCAGTTTAAGATAACTGCATTTCCACCTAACCCTTTTATTACCAACGATTATTAAAGTTTATTGAAAATTAACTAGCCTTTGGTAGTTGGGGTCCTTCCAGCATTTCCGCTAAGCTCCTTAAAATTCTTTCAATGGCCCTCTAGAAAAAAGGAGCCCGAATATATCTTTGAAAGAGATAGGGCAAAGAGAAAAGGAAGTAACTAATATGTGTTTATTAAATGCTATATCTATACTGACCACTGGGTTAGACCTGCTATATGAGTCACTTAATATAACCTTTTCAACAATCCTACAAGGTAAATATTATTCCATTTATTTCTCAGATGAGATTAAATAGCTCAGGTGGTATGGAATTATATTTAGACCTACCTTAACCCAAGTCTGTATTATTTCCATCACACCACACTATTTTCAAACTCCAATCGGTTGTGATTTTTTGCAAAAGGTGATAGTATGTTTGTCTATCTTGCTATCCTACAGAGAACAACTGAGGGATTCAAAGAGCTCGAAAACACAGATTAGGAAAAACTGCTTTTGAGATCGTGCGGAAAGAGGATGACCCATATCTGGGTGAGAGGTAAGGCAGTGAACCTTGAAAAGGAATGTGGAACTTGGATGAACAGGATGAAGAGTATGAAGGTGTAAGAGCCCAATGTAACGTGTGAGAGGGGCGGCCAGGTCGGGGGACCGCTGGGGAGGAGGGGCTTCGCTGGGGCAATCCGGAGAGCCTGGCTCTGGCTTCACCACTGACTGGTTCTTTGGCCCTAAGCTTTATTTAATTTATGTGTCCTGGTTTCTTTTCCCAATGAAAAATGGTTGCAAATTGTTTTAAAATCGAATCTTTCAGTGCTAGAACAAGAAAAAGAAATAATGGAGAGGAAGCGTTAAAAATCTATAGCTATTTTATAGAATCTGATAAAATGTATGTCTGCTTGCACTGCATTCATCATTTTATTATTAGAAGTATCAAGATACTAGTAACCTGTGTTTTACCCAGTGTGTTTCTACATCTTCAGTAGGAATAAACATGCGTTGACTCTGTTGGGCCAGCTGAGAGCCAAAGCTGATTAGCTGAGGTTTACGTGAGGCGTAAGAGATGACAGACTTCATTAGGGCACTTCCCACATGTGAACTTGCTGGTGGTGAGGATTGTATCAGAAGTAAAAACACTTACTTGGATTTTTTCAAATAAAGCACGGCGACTCTTCCATTAACTGTCATTTTATATTTCAATTCAGTTTCAAATCTTTCCTGCAAAAATGCACAAACATTTGCTGGTAATTAAAAACACACACACAGACATATTCATTTTGCTAGATCCATCTGTTTAATCATTATCAAGCAATGCCTGTTTTTCTTTAACAGTAGTCTGCTTAATGATAAATATCTGCTGCTGTCTCTTTTAACAAATCAAACAACTTTGCCAACTGAATAGATAAGTTATTTCTGAGATCTTCATATCCATCCATCTATCCACCTAGCCATCTACCCATTAATTTATCCATCTGCATTTTACAAATATTATTTGAGTGCTGGTTTTTTTCAAGATATATCTTGGTTCTGGAAATTCAACTCAAAGTAACAAAAAATGGTATCTGCTGCCATAAAGCATATTATCTTATAAAAAGACAGGCAATAAATGTGAGTTACATTGTAGGATGAATAATATAAATATGGAAGCAATGTAGGATGTCTAACATCCTAAGAGAAAGAAAGGCTTTCCTGGGGAAGTGATGTATAAGCTGACGTAGGAATTAGCCAAATGAAGCGGGGCAGGGGGGAGTTGTTTGAGGAGAAGGAATAGTATGCACACAGACCCAAAGACTTCTAAGGCTCTCCCTGGTGATTTTTAGTGTGAAATCTTCCAGGCTCAGTGGAGGTCAGAATATGGGCAAAATAACAGGAATACGTACCCTTCCTTAGGCAGGGGGAAGTCATCAGGAATAAAGAGAAAAATATCACCTCAAATAAACCATGCGAAATAGGAAAACTAGTTTAAGTTTAGATTTATATGAGGTCTGTCCAGAAAGTATCCATTCATGCACTATGAAAAATAAAGACATTTACTGAGCAAGATACAAGAAACATTGTACAGAGGACAATGGCGCCTCACTCTCCTTCAGGGTAGGCACCTTCCCAATCAAAAAACACAGTTAACATGGTCTTGATCTTGCTGTGACTTTGCTGAGCTTTCAGGCATGCAGGCCCAGGCGACTTCCCCTGGGACAACTTGGCCCTCATTTCCAGATCATAACCGTAGACCCACGATTCATCTCTGGTTATGACCGTCCTGAGGAAATCTGGTTCACTGGTTTGAATCAAGTCGTTAGCAACTGCAGCACGATGTCCCTTCTGCTCTGGCAGCAGAAGCTGTGGAACAAATTTTGCCATACATGTATGTTTCATGCCAAGATCCTGCATCAAAATCTCAGACAGGGTAGTTTTTGGAATCTCCAGGTGAACTTCTAGCTCTCGCACTGTCAGTCCCTGATCTTTGTTGACTGCAGCCTGTACATGTTCAGCATCCTCAGGTGTTCTGCTTGGTGCAGGTCTTCCAGAACGAGGGTCACTTTCAACAGATTCTCGACCATCTTTGAAGCATTTGTGCCACACTTTTATTTGCGCTGCACTCACCGCATCATCCCTGAAAGCCTTCTGAATCATCTGAACAGTATTTATCGAAGAATGTTCAAGCTTAACACAAAATTTGGTGCATATTCAAATTTTGAATCTACTTGCCCAGTTATTTTGAATGCAATGGCTACATAGTACACATGCTCATTCAATGGCATCTACCAGCCCACTGACCAGTACAATGACCTCGTCATTATTCATGCATGCTCATTCCGGTCCCCTCTCCTTGGCTTCCAGATGACATTGACGTCATGCAAGCCATTCTCCTTACATTAACAATGCCTGGACTTTTTCTGGACAGACCTCTTATATATAGTAAGAGCTATAGAAGACTATATGGAAGATCTTATTGGGCACTCAGTTTTTACTTTGTTTTATAAAGCTGGTTATTATCCTGGTTACACCCAACATCTAAACATGCACTGGGAAGCGTCAGGTCAGACCGCACGATTGGAAGCCACTCTGCAGCTGTGCCCGAGGCCCAGCTTCTCCTCTCTCGCCCGTCTCCTGGCCAGGACAGTGCCGAGCCCATCAAGGGACATTACTAGTGCGTTAGACCCCTCCAGCCAGAGGTGTCATGAAGAGGTTTGCCATCTCCAAGGTCAGCTATTTTGACCCCTATTTCCTCTTAATTATCAGTTATTGGTGTCCTCACTGGGGTCAAAAGTCTATGACCATAAATGTCCTACACTATGGGCCGAGATGGAGAAAGGCCGCTGCAATTTAGCTCATTTTCATGAATAACAGGAGATCAAAAAAAAAAAAAAAAAATCCCGAGGGTGAAAAACAGAATTCATGGAGAGTTACTGTGATCACTTATTGTTCAGGTTTAAGAAAGGCCAGATAGAATGAAAATATTAGGAGGCTACAGATATGAACTTCTAACCAACGAGACTTACAGGTATCTGTTTCTATTAGCAATGGAGTTTTAGTGGGTCTTCACCTAAAAATATCACTGGGAGGCTGTTTTAGAAGATAATCATTGCCTTTGGAGTGGGAGTGGTAGCCGACACTGGCATAGAGATTATGGACAAAGGGAAACAGCAAAGCAGAGAAACATAGTCTCTATGAAGAGGGTGTCCTGGTGGGGGTGGGGGTTATAACTGTGCTTCTCAAGTATGAGTCTGAGGTGAAGAGCAATGCCTGTTAATAAGAAGTGTGTCCAGTCTGTGTCCTATCTGGGTTCCAAACTAGGGGTTAGGAGAAGAAAAATGCACCTTGATTAGGAGAACGTCCACTAGAAGGAAATGATGTAGAATCCATTGAGTCAGTTTAGCTGGCCAAAGGGATATATATACATGCAGATTTTTTCCAGAAAGTAATGCCATGGGTAAGGTTCAGGGAGTGGCTTAGGAAGGCCGAAGTCCCGGATCGTCCTGAATGTGAGCAGATCTGTAAAGTCAGGACAATACCCAAGGGTACACAGGAAATAGCAAAGGAAACCCCCAGGAAAGATCTTAATTCAAGTCTCGCCATAACATACAGAAAAGCCAAGACTTCTACAAAACCTGGTAGACCTAGCTAAGGCCTGACATTGTTCCTAAAAGGGGGAAGCATTATGCTGCCAGATACTCTATTTTACGGCATGAGCTAAAAGCAAGATGGTTTTGGCAACTAAGGAAGTGTGTGGGCTATTGGATGAACTCTAGGAAGAATAGTAACTACATTTTGAAGGTAAATTCCCAATATCAGGGGCCTTGATTAAGTATTTGTTGAGAACATGTTTATGGAGATATATGGGAAATGCACTCCAGTAATACTCTTTCATTCATTTGTCCATTTCCCTACTTATTCACTTGCTCATGTATTCAAATACTTATTTAGTCTCCCTGTGCCATGCATTTAAAATACAATCATGAATATAATCTGGAATCATGAATAAAATATTCAAGGTTCTATCCTGGTGTTTAGTGGCACCCCTCTAGAAAGTCTGTCAAAGGATTATTTCATTTCAAATCAAATCGTAAGTCCTGGCCAGTCGTGATGAAGTTAGAAAAACAAAGCCACGCCCATGGCACAGTGAGCAGCTGACACGGGTGCCCGGGGCTCTGGTCCGGCACAGGGCACGGCTGTACAATAAGGAGCATGAGAGCCCTCCTCTCCGGGAGGCCTGGAGACGCGATGAACCTACACTGAGAGTTGGGGCCGTCTACGGGACACAAAGATGCCCTTGGTCACGTGCGTTGTGAATTCTGGATGTTTCAGGTAACTGGTCATCACTTTTTCACACAAAGAACAGTGGTCTCAATACAAAAATCACAAAAATAACTTTCAAGGACTTGGCTTATATCACTAAGACAGTGTTTTTATTAGTCATAATCTGTACCTGAGCAAAAAGAGAATATTCTACATCAGGGGAGAGAATGTGTCTGCTGCGTGGCAGACAAGAGTGTCGCTAGGCTTAGGTTCGGCCGACAAGTGTGATATGCAGAACTAGTGACCCCGAGAGGGCAGGGCTGAACTATCAGACGTGTGGCAGCTCGAGGTCTTATATACGTAGGGGGAACAAGGGTTGGAATCAGAGAGAAACTGCTCTGGTGTAGTTCGCATGTTCGCAAGGAGGTAACAGAAGCCGCGTGTTATGATTTCCAGATAAAACACAGGACACCAGTTAAGTCGGAATGTCAGATAAACAGTGAATACGTTTTCAATGTCAGCATGCCCCATACAATATTTGAGAATATTAAGAGTAAAAAAAAAAAAAAGAATTCCTTGTCTATCTGACATTCAAATTTAAGTGGGTATCTTGGGTTTTTGTTGGCTAAATCTATTGGACAAGGACTAAGAGATGAGGGTGAAGGAGAGACAGAGCCATGGCAAAGACACAGAAAACACTTTTTTATTGCCTTCAGCAGTTTCCAACCCAGAAGAGAAAATTGCACATACTCTCATACACACACACACACACCACTATTGTAATCAAATCAACATTAAAAAAACAATTCAAGACCAGATGGTATAACGCTGGTCATGACTGAAGCAGGACTTCAGAGAAGGGACGACAAAGAAATGAAAGGCGAACTGGGCTTCCCAGAGAGGCAGCCCTGTGAGCAGGAGAGCTCCACGAGAAAGGGCACGCACGCAGCTGGGCGGCATACGGTAAGGAAGGGCCTTCCGAATACCCGGGGTGACTAAAAAGGGGGTTACGTTGAGAAGCAGAAAGATAACAAAGCAGCTTAATAAGCCATAGCATTAAGCACAAAGAGCCTTGGCGTGTGATGGGGTACATAGGATGAGAGCATCATAGCATCTTCTTGAACAGGGAGTAAGCATCCTGCTTTAACACAGAAAATAAACAGGACTATTATTAGCTCAATTTTCACAAAGAATTTGAAGTCCATGTGTGCCTAAATTTACATAGGGAGCATTAACAAAGCTAAGACGCGAATACAAACAAGCCCTCTGAGTTCAGATCCCTTACACTGTCACATAAGCTTCATACAGCCAGTTACCAGAATAGTTGACTAGATAAATAGGTATTTTCAATAAATATCGAGTACATCATATCAACCGCATCCATCTACTTAATCATGTAACAAACCAATTGATCATCTAGTACGTGCCAATAACTACATCATGGTTTTTCATCAAAACAAACTCTTCACAAGCTTAAATTTACTTTTGCAGTTGTGAAGAACTTACTATATAGCTGTGATGAAAAACACTGGACACGTATTCAAGTTGTTCTCCAAATGATGAGTGAAGAAAGGTGCCTGGTACTGTCCGGTGGGGAAATGGGGGTTCCCGGTGAGTTGCAACTTACAATAGATGCAGGTTGTTATTTATGTATCATTTATTTGGATTTCCCTGGCTCCTTGCAGAAGAGTTCCAGGTGTAGGTAGTCAGAAAATTCTTACTGAGTGAATCATTGTTTTAGCTTTCCTCTTTTGACTGAGAATGTGTCATTTCATTAAGTAGTAAGATCTATACAAACTTGAATATCTGCTTGTCTTTGTAGAAAAGACAGGTGAATGTCATGTTTAATTGCAGTAATGAATTTTATATGCATATATGCATGTATTCACCCATAATATTTTATTTCCACTTCAGTTTTAATTTTGATGGTTGTGTTTGTATGTGTGTATAGATTTACAGATGATAAATTATATCAAATTTCTTTGGGAATATACAGAATAAATTACATATTACCATAAGAATGTTAAATTTTACTCTCTGTTTAACTGTCACAACATTAATCTGCAAAATAAGGCAGAATGTTGCATTTTTGTGAAGATTAATAAACATATCACAGGTCAAAAAACAAATGCAAATGTGTATATATGTGTGTATGTATTTATATATTAAATATAGTTATTCGTGTTTTTCTTTGGCTTTGCTAAATCAAAAGCTGTACCTGTTGATCCAGCTCCTTGGCCTCTCTTTTATGGAGCGGATGAAGTCTTCTAGGATAAACCACTTCATACTTCTTTCCTCCAGGGAAATCTTTTAGAGCAGTAACTTAAAAAGAAAAAAAAAAAAGTAAGAGAAGCTTTAGCTGATTCAGAACCATTGCCTGCTGGTTGGAAAAGGCTACCCTTGTGCATTTCTGATGCGGATGCCACATGTGGGGCTCTGATTCCATCAGAGTTATTAAGGCACGAATACCAAAAGAGATCCCCCAAATCAGAGACCCACCCTTCCTTCTAAATCTTTACTTTCACCTATACCTTCAAATGTTTCCCCACTGAACATATTTATTTTTTTAAGATTTTCTTTATTTTTAGAGAGAGGGGATGGGAGGGAGGAAGAGAGGAAAAGTTCAATGTGTGATAGAAACATAGATAGGTTGCCCCTTGCATGTCCCCATCTGGGGACCTGGCTGGCAACCCAGGCACATGCCCCGGAGCCGAACCCAGGACCTTTCAGTTTGCGGGCCACTGCTCAATCCACTGAGCCACACCAGCCAGGGCAACCCCACTGAAAATGCTTCTTTTGAATTGTCCCACCTCTCTTTGCTGTGTTGGATCTCCTGCAGAGGAACAGAGCAGGCAGCGTAGACAGAAGCCGGCAGAGAAAGCAGAAGCCAAATGAGTCTTCTACGAAAAGTCAGTGGCAGAGTAGTTGAGTCGAAGCACTCTCCAAACTACATGGTGTTAGAAAAATGAAAGAGCTACCCAGTAACAGGTGCCATTTCAGGTTCTAATGTATTTCCTTGGGTTTCCCAATAGCAGTGTTTTACACTAATGAAACAAGGGCTCCGATACCAACTCCACAGAATGGGCCTGCTCTTTGCAGCACAGGCAAACCTGCCTGCAACACATAAATCATATTTTTAAAAATTTGAGAAGCAATTAGAACACTATTCCTGGGCTGGAAGGACATTTCTGAGCCTGCTGTTATATTAACAGAGAATTGAAGAGTTATCTCACCCAGCTTCCTGCCTGCAACCTGGGTTCTCATCTCAACAGTGCATCCAGAAGGTATTGTTGATGGAAATTCAGTTTTTCTAAAGCTGACACCAGTCCAGTGCCTGTTCTGTGCAGAGTGGAGCCTGAGGAAATGTCAGCAGACCTGCTCTCTGGCTGCTGCAGAGCCTGCAAGTCCATGCAGAACACAGACGCAGCGGGGCCAGGACCCAACCCAGCGACTGACCGACACTCCGTGTAGACTAGAAGGTTCCCTAAAGAAGGTTAGCTCATTGCAGTACTCAATGAATTTACATTCTATGGTGGAATAAATTTGTTTCTATGGTTGACCTTTCAACAAATAGAATTGAGCACGTTTGTTAGCTTCCTTGAATGATTGTACAATTATCCCAATAGGCTCCAAAGAATAAATATTTCTTTAAAACATTTTCTTTAGAAATTAAGCAGAAATTTTCAAAATTTCTGGTGATGTCAATTTTCTTTTATCATTTTAGGATGGATTTATTTCATTTGATCACTCAGAACTATTTATATCTAACTTTGAAAGATTAAAAAAAGTGATTAAATGGTCTAAAAACTCATTGGATCAAAAATGGGGTGTTAAAATGAGGAAACACCTTTCCATTCAGTGGCCTGAGATCTCAAAAACATTTAAAGCTGTGACATCAACACTAGAACACCTTAACATTGGGTTTAGCTGGGGTTTTTAATTATTTGAAAAGAGAGGGCAGATGAAATGATCTTTGGCCAGTTCAAGTGGTCTATGATTTTATGCAAATGAATACAGAATCCCTTATACTATCTTCAAAGAGGCAACGATCATTTGGATAAAATTCTAATCTCTGGTGATAAAATAAGTCTCATCGCCTAGTCACACTTCCAGAACTTCACAAGTTCCCTCAGTCACTTGCTGTTACAGAGATAATCACTGTCCATCTTTTATTTCCATATAATTAATTTTGGGTAACAAAATAACATTACTTATAAACAGTTTCCATAGCTGAGTTTCAAAAGCCTTAAAAAATTCAGTCAATTATTGTCTTTCCACTGAGTGAAAATTTTTGTAATTATCACAATTATTTCAAAATAATATGTCAAGAGGTAAGAAAATTGCTCCTGCCAAAAATTACCTGAGGGTAGCAACACAGTTGTCTACAGCCTCCTGTAACTCTGTGATACCAGACAAGCACCGTCACGCAAGACACACTTGCTGGCCAGTGGACTGGGTCCAGCCAGTGCAATTAGTCCCATTAATACGGAGCTCACGAAGCCATATATTCATCAATGTTGCAAACAGAGTAGCCCTTTTAAAAATGTTGTATGAAAAAATTGCTTTCAACCATAATATATATTCTAATAGGAAATGTTATCTAAGCTGCCCTCAGGTCATAAAATAATACCTACCCAACTGATTCTTTTTATAAAAGCATAAAGCAGTACAACTTGCACATTCCCATTCAGAAACAATAAGAAACGGCCAATCTGACCAACACAGGTTTTCTTGGATAGACACGCTGATCTCCATGCGGCTAGTTAGTATCTAAATTCTAATGTTTCATGGAATCTGAAATTACCAACTGACTCTCAAATATGGAGTTGAAATACATAAATTAGTGACAAAATTTATTTTCAACTCTCTGGGGGCAGAGCATTTCAAAGTGGTAAGCAAAATAAATCAATAAATAAAATAAACCAGAATATTTTTTTAAAGTCTTTGGCAACTTCTCACCTTCTTCAGTTTGAAATGAACAATTTCTAGCTCTTCCCAAACTCTCGCAATGTAGTACATTCTCTAAAGAAAACAGACCTTCCTTTAAGGGCCCTACTTTCTCTGAAACCAAGAAGTCCCCTGAACTAGCAGGGTTTGAGATGTAACAAATTACACAGCAGTTAGGGAGACACAGCAGACCCTGATGTTGTTCGGCTCATCCATCCTTACAGCCGATGGAGGTGTTCAGCCTCCTCCCAGCTGAATTGCACAGGCTGATTATTCTGAAGCCTGATGAAACAAACACAACTAACTGCCATCCAGGGAATGTACAAATTCTAGCTCTAACACAGTATGTTTCCACTAATGTGTTGTTAATACCCTCTTCCTCTCTCCCACAGAACTCACATACTGGACTAGTTTGGACTAGCACAACTGGATGAAAATAAAAAGAAATCTGTTATTTTGGTTTGGATTAGATAATTATTTTTATTTTTTCTTCGTTTTTAAGAAGTTAAAAGTTGTAAACAAGATTAATACTTATGCACCCCAATGTTCATAGCAGCACAATTTACAATAGCCAAGTGCTGGAAGGAACCCAAGTGCCCATCAATAAGTGAGTGAATCAAAAAACTATGGTACGTTTATACAATGGAACACCACACAGCAGAAAGAAAGAGCCACTACTCTTCACAACAGCATGGATGAAACTGGAGAGCATTATGCTAAGTGAAATAAGCCAGAGGGTGAAAGACAAATACCATTTGATCTCACCTATAAGTGGAACTTAATCAACATAACAAACAAACAAGAAAAATATAACCAGCAACACTGAAAGAAAAAATAAACCAACAGTAATGAGAGGGAAGGGAAGAGGGGGGAAATGGAGAAAAGAATGGGAAGGGTCAAGTCAAGGAACACGTATAAAGGACCCACGGACAAAGCCAAAGGGGGAAGGATTAAGGGTGGGAGGTGGGGGGTGGGTGGGGCAGGGGAAAATGGTGGTGGGAAAATGGAGACAAATGTACTTGAATAATTAAAAAAAAAAAAGGAAAAAATATATACATAACGCAGATTGGCCTGGATTGCTTTGATCAGGTAATAACACAATGCTTTAGAAAATGAAATTGGTCAAGTACTTATTTCTAATTAGTCATACTTATTATCACCGGAAATGAACGAACTAAATATGAAAACGGGAACTAAAAAGGAACAGGATGAGCCAAATGGTCTCAATAATAATAGCCAATGCTTTCCAAAGCCTTCCACACAGCAATCAAGAGTCAAATCGACTGACTCTTACCACTCTAAAAATGACAAGGTGAATTTTAATGAATTTCACTTTTTGACTCAAGAGTCATATTCATTATTTAAATTGTGCTGAATGAAGTCTTCCATTTGATTTCCATATTCTCAGATCATCTACGTAAATATTGACTAAGGACATCTCTTTGCCTCTCATTTACATTGAGTGTTTATATCAGTAACCACCCCCCCCCCCCAAAAAATACAACATATTAAAACCTGCCCAACTAGTTAGTAAATTTTGTTAAACAAATATATTTGGAGAAGACAAAAAGCAAGCAGCTCACTATATATGTTACAGAACCTAGAAATTGCTAAACACCTACCCGGAACTGAAGACAGGAAGCAAGTGGCCACCAGAAGAAGCCCTTGCAACATCCTGGGTGATCCCAGGAGTGTGGTGTCTGTCCTTCTCACTCACAGATGAGCGCTGCTTGGTCTTTTGTTGCCACCTGCCAAGTGAGACAGAATGAAACTCCCAGGCTCATTCTTGTGTCCGCTTCAGGAAGTGTTTGCTGAAGGTGTTGCACAACCTTGAAGCTGTGGTCCTGAAACAATGGCACAAGCAGGCGGAAGTTCTCGCTGCCTCCTGGCTCAAAGGTTTCTCTACCATAAGCTATGGTTTTTCTCTTCTTCTCCCCACTCAGAAGTAGTGCATTTCCAACATGTTGCAATAGCCCAATAAGCCATCATGAGAGGACAGCTTCGATATCTTGCTAAATGTGTGTATTTATTAGGATCTGGGTGCTGGTAAGGCATTCCTGCTTTGAACCCATGTTTCAGATTGTATAATTCTTCTACATTGTACTTGCTGAGATATTGGGAAAGCCCCTTCCCTTTAATACATACCTGATATCATTTGAAGTGCATGGTATATAGTGTCACTAATTCTTACAAAAATTTTTTTTTGACATAGGTCTCAACTCTCCAAATTACCTGTGAGGAAGCTGCAGCCCCGGGGTGTGAAGAAAGCCTTCCCCGGCCTCCGGCGATGTGTAAAGGTTGCCTGGTGGCTGGGCTCACCGGCAGGGCGTGCCCAGATCCCGGCCTCATCCTGCAAGGAGCACAGTTCGCAGGGGAAACGTTGTCAGAAAGAGGACAGCCGTCAAGGATGCCGACAGGGGAGAGACTGACCGCGAAAGGATCCCACATCATCAAACAGGAGACAGATAAATAAGGGTTATGGTATCAGGGAGGATCTAGTCTTCTGGTTGGTGCTGCCTTTTGTTGGTGATTTGGGAGGCATTGTTTGAAGCTAAGGCTCTGCAGCACAGTACGAAACTCTCTCCTCATCCTCTTCCGGGTACATGCCTCAAAAAGGAAACTCCTGGAATGACAGTCAGATAAATAGGGTGGGGAGATAGTCAATGTGTAAAAAATCATTTTTACTAGTAGATGGGCCCTCCCTACCAGGAGTAGACGGACCTAAAACACAAGAGAGGACGGGAAAGAAGGGCACAATTATGGGTAGTTTCCTAAGATGCATAGTTTGGATCTGATTGCAGTAATATAGCTGTCCTGTGTTTTCTGTATATTTATTTCATTCAAGGCCTCCCAAGTGTCTTCAGAAATGATTACTTAGGACCACTGGATTAGACGAGTGGGAGGCCATGTCTGAAACGCTGCCAGAGGCGGGTCGTTATCGGAGCACCAAGATGACTTCGCTGTGACTCTGTTTCGCACCCAGCTCTACTGCCAGGCGCCCTAATCCCTGAGGGAGGAAGAGGGTGGCACACATGAAAGATGGTTTCTTTCCTCAAAAGATCGTCACCAAAAAAAAATCTCTTTTCAGCACAGAATTCTCACTATTCTTCCTGCTTTCCACTTTGATTCTTTCACAAAGTGTCCTGGTGTCAGAGAGGAAGTGGCAGCAGCGGGGGCGGCTGGAGGTGGGAGGGAAGGGCGGTCCCCTCACCGCCTCCCTGCCCCTCCCAGGCCAGGGGGAGGCCAGGCCTTCTGCAGTGGGAACGAGGGGACGGCACCTGCTGCGGGGTTCACATGTGCCAGTTTCTTTATGCTACCATGTGACAGTCTTCACCCCGACTCTAAGTAGGGTTATTGAAACCAAAGGCAATAGATCTTTTCTGGTCATATGTGACTGGTCTTGGGACCATTGGGTATAGGATCTTTAGCGTTTGTTTTTATTTAGTTAAATATTCATACACTGCCCTGTGCTTACAATTGCTCCCAGAACGGACAGAGAGGAGTCTCTCCTTCGAGCCAAAGAGCAGCTGGAGAGTCATTGGCAGCTGAGGCACTGCCTCCTTCGCTTTCCCTGAACCCAGGGACACACTGCAGAGAGGTGGCACCGACTAAGTGCTTCCGGTGCTGCTAAAAGGGATGTGTCGTGGGGTTTGAGTAACTCAGGTTCTCACATGGCTGAACGCAGTCCTTCTCTCTGCTCCATAAATACTGAAATCTTGTATACACATTGAAAACTTACCTGATCACCTCTCTACCACCACTCTGGGTAATGGAACAAACAAAAGTGCGAGTGTAGAGTTTGAAAGTAACCTCCACGGGAAGAAGACTTGTGGTTGTCAAATTCAAAATTTTAAAGCATTTTTCATATATAAATATATAATTCAACCACTGAGAATCTTTCTAAAAATTATCTAAAATATAAAATGAGTTCCATGCATCAATATGTTAAGCACACTGTATAAAAGATAGAACTAAAATGAAATATACAAAAATAAGAGAATGGGTATTTAATCTACTATATACCTACTTGATGAAATATTAAGCCAACATTTAAAATTACCTATACAATCAATTGTAATATTATGGGAAAGCTTTACATCATAATATTAGGACAAAAATAAAGCAATGAAGCTATATACAAAATTATCAAAATTAAATAAAAACATCAAAAAGCTATTCATAGTAAAACACAAAAACAGAAAAACAATTCCAATATATTTAGGGAGGACTTTTTTTGGTTTGTGCTGGAAAGATGTGTTTTTATCCCTTTCCTTTCTCTTTTTAAAACCTAATTTTTAAGTAGTGACTAGCATTACTTGTATAATTTTAAAACTATGAAAAATAAACACAAAGATATATATAAATCTTTCCCAAAATTATTAACTGGCCTTCCTTTCCTTACACTTTATGATATGTATTAGCTATCCTTGTACCCTCAAGCCCTCAACATAGAGCTTAGAAAACAGCAGCTACTAAATATGTGTTTGCACACTGAATTAACAATTGAGAGAGGGTCACTCTAAAAAACAAGCAGAGCCACTGAACCACAAGGCATGAGCAGCTGAGTCTTAGAAGAAAAGAAGGAAAAAGAGCTGTTAGTCTTTTAAAGCCAAAACAAAATGACTTAGGGTTTCCTATTCTAACTTATCACGTTCCCACCTGTGGTAAGTAGATAGTGTAACGCAAAGAAGGAAGGCTATTTGCTTTTCAGCTTGGTAAGTACATTTTTACACAGGAAAGCTGAGAGATTTTATCACCTTTCAGGCACTGTATTTACATAAGCAAAATTACATATTTTACTTTCTTGCTTAGTTGTTAATTTTATATTCATCTGATAACCCCTTTGCCCCTGAATTACTAGCTATGTGCTTAAGAGGTGCTACATTCCATTAGGTTCTTTGTAACATGAAGTGGTCTTTCTCCTCATTGCACATTTACATAAAACGCAGAGATTTATTGGGTCCAATCAAGCTGGTGCACCCCTGGCATGACCTAGTGTACTTAACGAGCCAACAAGGGCTGGTAGAGCACTCTGTCCTCCAGGGAGAGTGAGGCTGGACTTTGTCTAGTCTCATAGTTGCAATTCCGACTTTTTCTGTGCTCCATCGCTGACCTATGCACTCTCCCCCATTCTCTGCCTGGTATAAGAACTAAAATTACCACCCAATGTCATGTGTGCCTTTACATCTGTAGGAAACCAAGAGGGCCCGCATTCACTTCACGAAAAGTTTCCCTCCTTACTGTGCTCCCACGGATAAGGTCCCCTAGTCACACAACTGTCCTTATCACGGTTTCCTGCTTATCTCCGAGCAGTGAGCTTCAGTTTCTTGCCAACTCGCAGAGTTACTCAAACAAGCCACACACACACTCCCACGGGCAGCAGGGACGTCTCGCTCCATTGCCTCCCACAGCCCCTGGTCCTTCAGTCTGTCCCCAGGTGCAGCCCTTGTGTGTCTGGGCATGGCGTGAGCATTCTCCAGCCCTGGGCTGGGGGAACATGTGACATAAACTATTGTCAATGGCTTCTGTCCAGTGACAGGAGTGTGTTCACCATACCCATAACCTTAGAGTTAGAAGCTGCCCCTCACCAATGGAATAAATAGAAGACAAATGAGACACCCCAGCGCACACACCTCCATGACATGTCCCCTGGTGGGATTCTGTTTATATCCACTTGGATTTAATATGTTTGATCTCACAGTTCAACCCCCGCAGGGATAGCTCATTCCTCCTATTTATAATCGGGACTAGAAAGAGGTCCCTTACGTTTACTCCCATGGTCTGCCAACATGTGAAAATCCAGGCTGACCGAAAATCTTCACCATCTCAGTTAAACTCAACTCCCCCTGCATTACAATGACCTTCCCAGTTGTCCACGCCCTGCACTCACCAGTCTGTCCCCTGGGGGCTCTGCGCTTGCCTTCTTGCTTGCTCTAATCTATTGGCTACACTAATCTACGCCACAGTCCTTGACTGTGTCAGGCATGTGCTTACCTCCGCCCTTGCTTTGACTGTTTCTTCTGCCTGAAACGCTCTTCCCTCAAGTATCTACCTGAAAGTTGAACTGTTTCAAGTTTTGGTCTAAGACCAACATCTCAGTGCAATGTAACCCGGTCAGAAATTTCTATTTTTCTCTTCTCTAACATAACCTATAACTTTCTGTTTTGTTTTTCTTTATTGTACACGTCACATGCTAACATTCCACATTATACAGGGGTGAGCAAAAGTAGGTTTACAGTTGTGGGTATGCAAAACAGTTTATTCTTGTATTATTATTTATTTTATTATTTGTCTTATTATTATTGTTATTATTTTGTATTCTTACTTAGGATTTATCTTTTAAGTAATGATGGCTGGTAAGTTAACTTACTTTTCCCTACCCCTGTATATTTATTTATTTATTTTTAGAGTCCGTCTCTTACCAGTTGAATGTAAGTTCCATGAGAGCAAGTAATTTGTCCAATAATGTATCCCCAGCATCTAGAACTTTGTGTGTTTCAGAGTGAGTGCCCAATAAATATTTGGTAATTTTTGTCAAATGAATGAATTTAAAGACTTAGAAAAATTTTTGTAGCAAAAATTATTCTATTTATTAACATAAAAGTCTGATGTATAAATATATATTTATATACTTTAAATAAGTTTCTAGTGATCCACTTTAGCCCACATAGCATACAATTGGCAGGAACATTGTTATATTCCATGCACCCTTCCCCTCCAGAATCGTTCAACAGCTCCTACCGGTTTACGTAGTTGAGAGAATGTCATGCCTTTTCAAGACGCTATGAGAGAGGGAGAGGTGAATTCTGATGGGCTTGTTATAGCAATTGCTCTGTCACTGGACGGAAACTGGTACATAATGCAGAATTATTTTTAGTGTCTGACCTTTCCAAGACGGTAATGGAGCCCCACATAGGGCACCAGGTTCTTAGCTCACATCGACTTGGCTGGCCTTTTTTTGCACTGGCTCCTTTGTGCCCAGGCAGCTAGATCTGAAGGAAGCGGCGGCTACATTCTGCCTCAAACCTGCTCTCTCAGTCACACTCAAGCCCTTGTCTAGAGACCAGTCCTCCAGCCTATATTCCCTTGCCACATGTTGCTTAATTTCTGTCTTTAGTCCTCATACTCTGAAGTGTCCCCCGAATTGCCTCACACAGTTGTGGAGTCAGGCGAGTCTGAACTCCGTAGGGCGGACAGTAGGCTGGAAACCTAGAAGAGCTGATGCCGTAGCTCAAGTCGGAGGCCCTCTGCTGGCAGAATACCCTTTCTCAGGGGAGGCTGATTGTCCTTCTATTAAGGCCCTTGACTAATTGAATGAAGCCCATACTGTTATTAACCCCAGCAAAGATGCTGCTGAATGTATCAGGTGTCTGAGCTGCAGAACAACTAGTCTCCTGGGAAGAATCCTTAGTAGGTCTTTGAGCCAAACCCTCTTAGTTTCCTAATAAGAAAGCTGAGGTAAGCAAGGCCAAGCTACTTTTTTAAAAATTCCCACTATCAGTTAATGCTAAAGCAGGAAATATACTCAGTACTTCTGTCTCTCAATCCCGTGCTTTGGTCGTTGTTGTGAAACTCTGACCCAGTTATAGCATTTCTCATGTGTTAATTTAGGCCGAAATAGCTGAACAGTTGAACAGGGCCAGGGCATGAGATTTGTCAGTGTAGACTGAGAGACATGGGGACCCCCCGACAGCGTGATAAATAGAGGATTTGAGGGCCTTGTGTTTGGAGGTAAGGCTAATGTAAAAAAAAGGGAAAACACCTGACGCTCTACAATTTAGAAGTTCATCTTACAAAACACATTTCTCCAGAGCCATCTGTTCTCACCATTGCTGGATGGGAAAGAGGAATGGAGCACGCTGCATTTGCACACAGAGGACGTGGTTGTTACCAGATTACAAAGTGAGTCATGATTAATTTATACTTCTCTGTATCACTTCTCCCTAAAGCAAGATCTCAGAGTGAGAGGTGTACGGCTCCCCGCCTTCTCCTTGCGCCCTGCGTGCACATGAATCATGCCTGTGTGCTCCTTGCTGTTGCTCTAGCTTTGTCTCAGCCTGCTAACGTTTGCTTCAAGTAAATGTCAGGCGGCATTCTGTGCAAACATGATCATGTGGATCAGAATTAGGTAGTCAAGAGACATCAGGTAGATAATTTGAGCTCAGGTTTCCAAGAAACCTTAGTTTTATTCCGTTCCAGACTAATAATCTGCAGTCACCCTGGGTTATGTCTAGTCCACTCTTGTAATGGAGATTTTTTTCTGGTCCAGGCAGGAGATATGAAGGCTTTGAGCAAAAGCTTTTAGTCAGCCCTGACTTGTGTGGCTCAGTGGGTTGGGCACCATCCTGCAAAGCAAAAGGTCGCTGATTCAATTCCTGGTCAGGGCACATACCTGGGTCGTGGGCCAGGTCATGACCCCTCCTTCTTCTTCTCCCTCCCTTCCCCTCTCTCTAAAAATAAATAGACTCTTTTCTTTTTTTTAAAAAAAAAAAGCTTTTATTCAGTTGCATGTTATCCTGGCAAAATTGGAAACATAGCAATGCACATAGAAGCATACATTTAGCCCATAATAAGATATTTCAGCACTTAAAATACAAAGTAGAAATTGATTTTCCAAGGTATTCTTCAATATGCTCTTAGGAACATAATTATTTTTCAAGTATTAAGAGTTGTTTCTACCAAAAAAGGTGGTTATTGAATGCATTGAATGCCCAGTTAAGCTATGGTAGATTGGCTTTGTTTCTAAGACTTATCACAAACTTTAATACATTATGATGCTTGGTGACATGCCAATATAGAATATAGAATTGCCAGAAGATATTTGATCACAGAAATATTTGTGGTGGAAGAATGCTGGTCATTTATTGCTGCACAGCATACCACGTCACACTCTTTAATACTTATAAAACAATCATATATGACTGCTCTTATCTCACACATTTCTGCAATTTGCCTGGATTAGCCAATTCTTGCTGGGGGTCTCACATGCAATTGCTGCCTCAATCAGCAATTGAGCTGACCTTCCCTATCAATAACTATATTATATGTAGATACACTGAGTTCTCCAATGAAAAGACATAGAGTGGCTCAATGGAATTAATAAAAACAAAAACAAAAAACCAGACCCAGCTATCTACTGTCTCCAAAAACCTCACTTCAGCTTAATGATACTGATAGACTAGAAAAAAATAATGAGAAATTATTTTCTATGAAAATGGAAAAGAGAGCAGAGATAGATGTGTTTATATCAGAGAGGGCAGACTTGAAGTCAAAAAGTATAACAAGAGACAAAGATGTCATTATATAATGATAAAGGGATCAATTGATCAAGAGGCTACAACAATCGTGAATATGTATGCACCCAAACAGGGCACCTATATATAAAGCAAGTACCAGCAGGTCTGAAGGGAGAAATAGCATTACAATAGTAGTAGGAGACGACAATGCCCTGTCCTCAACAATGAATAAATCACTAAGACCAAAAATAAGGAAATATTGGAATTGAAATGTACTTTAGACGAAATGAGCCAAACAAACATATGTAGTACATCCCATCTGGCAGCAGCAATATAGGCATTCCTCTCAAGCACACCGAGGACATTCTCCAGGATAGATCACATAATAGGCCATAAAACAATTCTTAATAAATTTAAGACTATAGAAATCATATCATGCATTTTTCCAACCACAATGGTATGAAACTAGAAATCAGTAACAGGAGAAAACCTTGAAAATTCAAAAGTATATAAGAATTGGACAACATGCTCCTAAACAAACAATGAGCAACAGAAGTAGTAAAAAGAGAAATAAAAAAATCTTGAAATAAGTGAAAATTAACACACAACAAACCCAAACTTGTGGGATGCAGCAAAAGCAGCTCTAAGAGGGAAGTTTATAGGGGTAAATACCCACATTAAGAAGAAGAAAAGATACGGAAACCATTCATCTATTGATAGATTAATGAATCAAGAAGATGTGATATATGCAAGTATCCCACAATGTTATATAAAAAATAGACATTTATTGAAGAAGATACAAGAAACATTGTACATAGGACAATGATGCTTCCATCCCGTTCAAAGTAAGCACCTTGAGACCTTACACAGTTCTCCCAATTGCCATCAGCTGCCCTGTTGTAATTTCCTGAATCTCATTGATGGTCTGAAATCTCTTCCCTTTCAAAGGTGATTTGAGTTTTGGGAAAAGCCAGAAGTCACAGGGCACCAAATCTGGGGTGTAGGGGGGCTGAGTCACCTGGGTGATTTGATGTTTTGCAAAAAAACTGCATGAGATCTGATGCATGAGCAGGCACATTGTTGTGATGAAGCTGCCAATCACCAGTTGCCTATAGCTGCAGCCTTCTGAGTCATCAAAATAGATTCTGTGAAGGTATATTCAAGGTTAATGCAAAATCTGATGCACATTTGTTGCTATACTCACTCAGCCATTTGGAATGTGAGGGCCACACAGTACACATGCTCACTCAACAGCATCTATCAGCCCCACTGACTAGTACAGTAAAGTCGTCATTGTTCACATATGTGTATTCCAGTCCACTCTCCTTGGCAGCCAGTTTACATTGATATTGTGCAAACTGTTCTCTTTATATTAACAATGACAGGACTTTTTCCAAATAGACCACATATATGATTAATATTCAGCCATAAAAAGAAGGAAATCCTGCCATTTGAGACCTTGAGGACAATAAGCTAAGTGAAATTAGTCATTCAGAGAAAGACACATACTATATGATCTCAGCATATGTGACATCTATAAAATGAGATAGAACTCATAGCAACAGAAAATAGAATGGTTCTTGCCAGGGGGTGGGGTGGGAAAGTGGGGAGATGTTGGTCAAACAGTACAAACTTCCAATTGTAAGATGAGTAAACTTTGAGGATCTACTACACAGTATGGTGACTATAGTTAACAATGCTGCATTATATACTTGAAAATTGCTGAGTATAGATCTCAAATGTTCTTTCCACAGAAGACAAAAATTGTAATTATGTGAGATGATGGATGGGTTAACTAACCTTATTGTGTTAATCATTTCACAATATGTATGTGTATCAAATCATCACATTGTACACCTTAAACTTACATGATGTACATGATGTAAAAAATAAAGTCAAAAAACAAAATAAATTTTAAAAGAATATTAATGAAAGCTAAAAACTATGAAATAATAGCTTTCAGCTGCTGAGAAGAAAATAACTGTAAATCTATAACTACATAACAAAAATATGATCTTTCAAGAAGGAAAAAAATAAAGGTACAGTCAGAAAAAAATAAATAATTACCTAACAACATAGAGGTAAAAGGATATATTTCAATAAGAAAATTACCAAAGAAAGGTCTAAGATACAAGAAGAAACGCTAAATATAAAAAATTGCAAACATGCAAATCCAAATAATTACTGACCATTATTCTTGAAAATTATATCTCATACGCGGAGTAACAGAACAATCCAAAGTTAGAAACCAGACAATAATGGCATCTGGGCCAGGATGGGATATATGCAATTCAACTCTTCTACGGTCCTCGTATCACTGAGGATGGCTGTGTGCCACTTTGAAAGCCAGTACTCAAGAGGCAGGTGCTGATGTAAAGGAAAGTGGTTTATTTTGAAATGCCGGCCACCTGGAAGATAGGGACTCACATCTCAAAAGGTTTTCATAAGGAGGGAGAGGGAAATAGGACAAAGAGATGGAGGGGCCTATAAGTTCTCTATGTGCAGATGAGCATGGTCCATTCTGATAAGGCAAGTAACAGTCTGGTGTGCGTCTTGCTGGTTTACTCACCCTGGCTTCACGTCACCCTGGCTCCGCGTCACCCTGGCTCCGCGTCACCCTGGCTCCGCGGTTGAAGGTCAGCAAACCTCCTGGAGCTGGGATGCCTGAAGGTTGGGGTCTGTATCTTTTGAAGTTAGTTCCTAGATTTTTATACAAACATACTGTTTATCTGCAAGCTTCCTACTAGTCAGAGTCAGCACTCACAGAAACAATAAATAAGGTCAGAAGAGTGGTGAGTGGGTTACAATTTCCCACCGTTATGGTTTGTAACTGTTACAGGGAGATGAATGAGTATATTTATTAATTTTAAAATTTTATGTAAATATACTTATTAAAATGTAAAGATATCTCCTACAAGAATATAATTAGGATGAATATATATCAAATTAGTGGAGAAAAATAGTTAAATTAGGAAACAAACACAACTAATCAAAAGTAAATCAAGAAGGGAGGAAAACAAACAAAAAAACAATAAAGAGTAAGCACATGAGTTAAAGTAAAAATATGTACAAATATATTGGTCATCACAAAAATGTAAAATAATAGATTTTCATATATGTCATAAATAATAAAAATATATTTTTAAAAACCCCACTATATGATATTTATAAAAGTCAAACTTATAGCATGTTAATAAAACATAAAAATAGAAAATAGTGGAAGTAGATGGAGAAAAGATAATAAACACTCAAAACCAAACGATGACATAATAGCAGACAAATAGTCTTTGGGGCAAAATATGTTTCTGGAGATAAACAAATCCCTTATACATTGATAAAGGTTCAATCTACCAGGTTATATAAAAATTTTTAATTTCCATGTATCTAATACCATAGAGAGCCCAAATTGACAAAACAAGGAGAAACTGAGAAATTCATAGTCATATTAGAAGATTTAACACAACTTAGTAATTGATGTAAGCATGCAAAAATTGATGTGTACAAAAGTTATTTGAACAAAAAAATTAGAGAAATATTTAAAGTACATATATGACATTCATAGGCAAAACAAATGGTTACAAATTGATTTCAAATACATACAAAACATAGACAAAAACTATTAGGTAATAAAGAATTTAAAATTTTCAAAAATGTTGTTTTGTGCAGGTTATGTTTTGAGACCACAACACAATTTAGAAATCAAAAGAAAATTTAAAAAAATTGAACAACTCTTATGAATGGGAATTTAAGAATGGAATTGTGAATATTAGAACATCAAACAAACACAAACTTTAAGGAAAAGTTAGAGAATTCCTAGAACTGAATAAAAACGCAAATGTTACCTAGCACCCACGGACTAAAGTCCATATTCTCTAGAAGGCTCAATGAATAAGCTTGGGAACAGAACTACATTCCACCTGGATCACTAAAGTTGGCCGAGAGAAGAGAATGGCAAAGAGCCAAGGAATGTTGTGTGCTTCCTCTCATGGGACCCCCTCAACCTCCAGCGCAACTAACTGGCAGAGAATAGACGTGCAATGGCTTTATCAGTCACACACATCTCAGTGGAGAATAAAGCATTTAAATTTCTTTTCTTGAAGATAAACTTCAAAGAGGGAAAAAAAGACCGTGAGAACACCGAGTACCTGCAATGGGAGGGGATGACCGAAAGAGAGTATTGTTAATGAAAGCAAAAGATTGTATTACAGAAAGGAGGGGCTGCACAGACCAAAGACGAAAGTATCAAGTTTACAGTGGTATAGCAGGATTCCCTTCCTTTGAAAGTCTCGGTCAACGATTTTTAACTCTTCTGTGGTTCAGAAACCCTTAGAAGATTTGAAGCTTTGACTCCAAGCACATGAAAAAACAAAACAATAAAAAACAAACACCAACAACAAAACCCCCCACAAAATTCTGCACAGACTTCATGTGGGAGATACTGAGCCTGGGACGTCTGTTTGGAGGTCTGATTTCAAGACCAGCGTCCTGACGCCTCCCCTGGCCCGTCCTCGGGCCCCCGGACCTCGCAGGTCCGCGGCTGCAGCGCTGACGGGAGGCGTCCGCCCCGCTGCAGTCGCCGCCCCCGCCACTGCCCAGCCAGGACGGGGTCAGGCCGGGCCTCCCACAGCGGCTTCCTTCGGCAGGAAGGCCCACTTCCTGACCGAGCCAGGGCGCGGGTTCGGGAACGTTTCTCCCGTTCCCTAGAACACCGTCTGCCTCCAGCGAGCGCACTCTCTGGCCATGTTCAAGGCCTGGGAAGCGCGCCGGGGCCGGGAGGAAGCCAGGCAAGCGCAGCAGACGGCGGCCTGAAGAGCTGGGCTCCGGCCTGGGGCGCCGGGCCGCGTGGCCTCGGGCGGTCCACTTGACCTCCCTTCACCTCAGTGTTCTCCTCTGTAAAATAACACGGCCAGATGAGACGGCTTTTAATTTTACTTTCTGCACTGTGGATGCTTCCAGGAGGAGGCGATGCCAGGCGAGCCGCCTGGGTTTGGAGGGTCTGGTAGGATAAATAAACAGAGAAAGTCAAGTTAACATTTTCGGTGAAACTTTTATTATAAAGTCTCCAAAGTGTGTTAAGAACTAGCTTTAAAATCTTCTATAAAGAAACAGACATTGGAAGATAACTTTACTTAGAGACTTGGGCATATTATTTGGCAGTAGGAATACTTTCAGTTTATAATAAATCGTAAAATGTCTATTGAAAATAGATGAGTCACCATGATATTTTCTACATTTATTATCTTTGTAGGGACTTAGTCTCGACTAAGACACATCAACTTATAAACATTTCTGTTTTGTAAGAATATTTCCACTGTGCCACACTGGAAAATTCTGGGTTCCTGCTTACTCTTACTTTCCTTACTATGACTCTTAATGATTCTACAAGACCATAGACACATAGAGTTGTGAATATGAAAATGATTAAAAATAAACTTGTGATGGTGGTACTATTTCTTTGTAACTTTTATACATATATAAAATTTATATATACATATACATACTTATAAATATAAACTTATAAGTTATATTAATACATTGATATATTTTACATAAACAAATTGTATATTAATAAAATTATATAGTTTATATTATATTAACAAATGTTATATTAATAAAAATTTATATTTTTATATTATATAAACAAGTTTATATTAGTATATTCATGTGTATATATACTTATATAAAAATAAATGATAAATCAATATATTCACCTGAGTATATTCACTTAAAATATTCCACCTTGCTGAATAGATACAAAGATTAAGCAAAAATCTTCCTGGCTTACAATCTGTCACAGAATTTAAACATTTCCTAAACTGTTCCTTACTATCCAATATTGCTTTAAATGATATTTCAATATAATAATTGCTTCCATTTATATAGCTATTTATAATTTTACAAAGTGTTGTTACTAACAAGCCTTCATTTAATTTGACTTAACCTCATGGGATAAATATTTGATAGTAAATCCTGAGCTTTGTTGTGCCTATAAAAGCTAAAAGAGACAATAAAAGTCAAGAAGGATTTGTGCTTCCTTTCCTCATTTATTCCCTGGTAGATGTTCCAGACATCATGTATGAGTCTAGAAAATCAAATACCAACCTATCAATTTTAAAACTGCTTAAGATTTAAATTGTGTCTTCATATTCTAGGGTTTCTTATAATTTGGTTCTTTTTTTCACTTTATTTTTATGGTTGACACTATTAGAGATATCCCCATTCCCCCCTCCCCGCCCACCCCCACCCAAGCCCTGCCCCTTCCCTCTGGCGGTCAACACGGCTCTCCGAGTCCATGGGTCACCTTTCCTCATCCAGCCCACGCCCCCCACAACTGTCAGTCTGCTCCATGTGTCCATGACTCTGTTTCAATATTGTTCATCAGTCTTATAACTTATTTCTAATTTTACATACTACTGGTATAAGCAGTAGCCTACACCAGCACATTCATTTTCAGCAGATGACAGTATTAAAAAATAATTCCTATCACCACGGTGAATGGAGACTGTCCATTTACTTGCCAAGTGTTCTCTGAGAGCGTACAGAACAAATTGGCAATAAAAATAAAAAAATGGGCTGCCTCGAGCTGCCCGCACCTGTAGGCGTGGCACTAGAGTCAGGCCAGTGACACTAACGAGAAGTCAGTGCGAAGCCACGTGTGAGGACCAGGTAAAGAACAGTGACCTGCAGCTGAGACGGTCTATTCCGAAATAAAATGGAAAGTGCTGGAACTTTGTAAAAATGTTTAAAAAGTAACTGACACTTCGTAAGAAAATTTATAAAGTTGGAAGTTAGTTTCCCTAAAATTTATGTTTCCATAATTCTTGGCTCAAACTCTGCTCCCCGGCACTCCTAGCACCAATTGCATTTTAAAACAAAATGATGCCATGAAACTCTGTTGGTCCGAATCAAAGTTTCTATTTTTTTAACTAATTGTTGTTATTACTAGTAATAATGATGTAGTGAAACTGCTCAAGTCTCGTAAGTGAGCCAATCTCATGATATTTCTGGAAGAACTCCCAGAATAAACAACTAAACTAAATATTTAGGGTTTGCCAATCACAAAGAAAAAAGATGGAATATAAGAAACACATGGTGATAATACAAGGTATAACTGTATGCATTTCTTGTATTAAGTTCCTTTTTTCTTGAAGATGCCACAGTTATGCTTGGGGCTAGAGGAAAAAAGTGTGAGTAAGCAAAGACTGCTTTTTGTAATCTATCAGCAATCGCCCCACCAGCCATTCCATTTTGGGAGTTGCTTTTTCCAATAAAATCTCAAAATCTGCATGTGAATTTAGTAAATGTTTATTGATTACTTATGTATGGGCAATGTTCTAGGGACTACAGATAAAAACAGAAATTAATGGGTGATAATCCCTGTTATCACTTCACGTTACAACCTAGGACGTAAAGGGTGACAAATTTTAAAATACACTCAAGAAAGAATATAATAGTTATTGTAAAAGGGATTCATGTCAAGTTAGATATTTGATTTAGTTAGTTCTTGGATGACAGTTGCATGTCAGATTACTGTAAATCTATTTCTTTCAATAAATACAGTACCATCAAATAGGATGATTCCCAGTAACCCATTTCATACTAATACTATTTATAAAATACTAATATTGTTAAAAAATAAATGCAAATAAAGAAAACATACTCAAGTATATTTAATTTTTTTTACTGCATGGACTAGGCTGATTACATGCCTTTCACATTAGAATTTGTGAGAATGGATGATAGTCTCAAGGGAGAATTATAAAAAAGAGAAGATAGCTGTGAAATAAATTTAGAGGAAAAACTGCCTAGAAAACAAGATAGAAAAAGGAGTTAATGAAAGAGTGTGAGCTGTAAGACGAGAATTAGAAGTCGTTGCTGCAGAGGCCAAAGAAGGTGTTAGTGACAAAAACAGGGATGGTGCATTATAGGAAGTCACGAAAATGAGGTGTGAAGATAGAAGAAAGGAGAAATAACGAGAGGCTAAATATTGAAAGGTGGATGAGGAAATGCTACTCCCTTGAGAGATTTGGGATCCAGAAAAGAGGGCGATGTCATGAAAATACAGGCGGCACCAGGGTGAAGGCGAGTCCATGCTGGGATGGCGAGCCCTGAGTACGTCTGCAGGCAACAAGGTGATGGATGAGGAAAGAGGTGGACAGAGACGGTGTAAAGACTAAGCTGGTTTCGTAGGAGTGGGAGAGGGTGGGATTCACTCGTAATCTTCAGGAGAGACTTTTGGCAGCACAAAGAGAACTAAGGGAGATGTAAAAAAGTGAAAAGGACTCCCCATGAAAAGACCCAATCATTCTTATCAACAGAGCGAAGGCCCCCAATCACAGATGCTACATTGGAGGAGTAGATATTTGAGGAACGTGGAAAAGGGATGAAATAGCCATTTTAGATAATGCAACAGGGAGACCATAAAATTTAAATAAAATAATTATGGGTCAGAAATGAAGTACAGACTGACAATACTTCAATAGGATCAGCATACTAGCAATACTTCCCACAGTGATGTTTGGCACTGTAACACAAACTAAGCAATGTGAATTTGTCTAGGTTGAACTTTGATAAGGTTGAAGAGCAAAAGTGTACAGCATTCTTTTCTATAAGTTAAACTAACTTTATCCTGCTAAAAACTGTAGGACAATTAATATCATTGCTGGGTCACACACTGATGTTGACAAACATCACATAAGTATTAAGTGGATGAGCCAGAAATTCCATGGGCCTTCCTCCATAAGCAGCCAAGCCCAGTGCAGGCAGCCACAAATCATGGGTTGCTTGTAGCTTCGAATGGGCTGCTGAGGGCCAGACGTGGACAGCATCTGGCATTGGCTTACACCAGCTTCAGACAACACCAGAACCATATCCAAAGGGAGAGCCCAGAAGGCAGGCACTTTTTCATTTTTTCCATTTTTCTCTTTCTAGTCCTTATTCTTATTTTTTCTCTTTTCTTAAATAAATTTAGTGTGATCATTTTGCAAAGTGTGCATATATCAAATTATTTTGTACACTTGAAACTAATATACTATGTAGCAATTGAACCTCAATTAAAGAAAAAAAAAACAAGCTGTCTTACAGGAAAAAATTGCCCAACTCTTTGAGAAAAAAGGATTTGGAAAGCTTCGAGTATTTCCTTTTCCAACACTATCCAATCAACAGCCTTATGTCTACAACATGAAGATCTAATATTACAGTTCTGTCTACTAGACAGTAAGTATTTACTGGCAGCGATGATATATACTCTCAAGTGGACCCAGGTGAAGCCATTTCCGATTTATTTAGTGGCTTAACAAAGAATGAAGGGGGGAAAAACAATTGATCCTTCCAACCATTTTCCCATATTCAAAACTGATCTGTTCCATCCTGATTTGTTTAAAATGTTTTATATTTTCTTTTAAATCATCAAAACCACAGAACAGAGACTGTCTCTAAAAAAGCAGAAGAGATAAAAAGTACAGGCAGCAACCAAGTGGTTTTACACTGAGAATGTGTGGTTGGGTAAAAATAATGATGCTTGACATTGTCTTGATCAACCATGCTTTACCAAGTTCATGGGATACTTCAAAGAGGTTGTTTTATCTGTCAAGGTCCTTACTGAGACACCTTCCCTGACCATACCCAGCCTACAAGGATTTCTTCCGCTAATGAATACCTATAGTACCTCCTGCCTCTAACACTCATGTGGCTCTTAGTGAAATTTGTTTTTTAACATGAATAATCTTTCCAAGTATGTGTCTCATTTCAGCTCCACAACATACTGTTTAGTTATATAACTTCTCTTTGCCTGAATTTCCATCTGGATGTAATAATGGTACCTGTTGTGAAAATGCAATGAGTTAATATACATCAAGCTCTTAGAATGGTGCCTGGCATCAGCCACAGTAGTAGTAGTAGTAGTAGTAGTAGTAGTAGTAGTAGTAGTAATAGTAGTAGAGTAGACTGAACACTCTTCAAGAGCTTCAGTTACACCATAATGCTTATACAAGTGTGGACAACCGGTGCATATATGTTGATTTATACTGGACATGAATCATTGCACCTATGTCTTAGCTTCAGGGGACCTCAGAAGGATCAATGCATTTGTGTCATTAAACTTATCAGAATGATCACTTCATAAGTTATATAGATGTCTAATCACCATGTTGTACTTCTGAAACTAATTTAATATTGTAGGTCCACTGTAATTGAAAAATTTAAAATAAATTTAAACCTGATTTTTATTGCAAAAGAAGAACTCCTTTAAGAGAGAAGCTTTAGCCTCATGGTGAACAGTTGTTTCTCATTGAAGTCCAGTTACAGTCAACATACATGACAACGTTTAAAAGAGTGGATAAAACAAGTCATATGTCTTGACTTCTGGCTAGAATACCCAAACCCATGCAAAAGGGTACTGAACAGGTGCCTTAACAAATTACAGGTGAATACGGATAAATAAGAAGAGTTATCTCCTCCACCTGTGTTAAATAGCTATTGTTCTGTTCACTGCCACCAGCTTAGGATCAAAAACAAAATTAACCTTCTACCAGTATAAATATGTATGTAGAAAATCACATCACACAAAATAAAACCTTCCTCTTATTAAAACTTATACTTAACGTATAAATTCCAGTTTTCTCTGCCTGTGACTGGCCCCTGTCCCCCTTTAGTTTTTCAGAGTATAATTAATGATACTAAGGAAAAAATAAAGGAAAAGTCAAAATAGGAAGAATATACTGTTAACATATATTTCATGAGATATAATGATACATTAGAAGAAAACCATAAGTGTATCTTATTACAGTATTTATATCTTAAACAGAATCAATCAGAAGATTTCAAAGATATTTTGTAAATTTAACTGTGAGACTTAGCAGTGGGCTCAAAGCCTGCAAAGCCATTAGTAGTAAGAGAACCGAGCATGAGAGAGGGCTTGTGCTGTGAATCTGTGTGCGTGTGCGTGCGTGTGCGTGTGTGTGCGTGTGTGTGCGCGTGTGTGTGTGTATTGAAGAGGTGGGATGAGGAGGAGCAAGCATTAGCTAAGAAGTCAAGCTACCAGTATTTTATTCCAGAAATTACAACTGACTCACGGGGTGATTTGGACAATTCACCCCGAGTCTCTGGTATCATTTTTCCTTTGTAAAATGGGGATTGTAATGCAGGGTGGGGCAAAGTAGGTTTAGAGTTGTTCACAGGGAAAATAAAACAATAATTAATAAATAATTTATCTGTGTTTCACATAGTTATAACAGTAAACCCACCTTTGCTCCAACCTGTATATTATTTGCCCGTCCCACAAATAATAAAGACAGAATTTATAGTGCTGTGGAAAGAGAAGGATAGCCTACACATTAAGCAAATTTTAAGATATTATCCAAATAAGAACAAAATGCTTTATGTAAGATTTCTATTGCTTATCACCTTGCTACCTTTGAGACCAATGTGATATTGGGTTGGCCAAAAAGTTCATTTAGTTTTTTCCGGATGATGGCTCTAGCAGTGTTTAGTTGTCTTTAACTTCATATGAAACAATTTCGTTAGATTGTAATGTGACAGCTGTCATGTTAGTGTGAATTTTTAAAGAAATCAAAATTGATGAATTTTTGTAAATACACAACATTTTTGGTGTATTATGCTTTAGTATTTCACGAAAAGTAAAAACACAACTGAAACACACAAAAAAGATTTGTGCAGTATATGAAGAAGGTGCTGTGATTGATCAAACGTGTCCAAAGTGGTTTGCAAAGTTTCTTGGTACTATTGACATTTTGGCCAAATAATTCTTTGCTGTGGGGCTGACTTAGGCAGTGGAGGATGTTTAGCAGCAGCCCTGGCCTCTGCCCGCTAGAAGCCAATGTGAAGGGGATAAGCTGACATACTCAAAATATCCACATTAATAAAGTTATTGGTGAAAATGAAAACTGTCTTTTATTTTAAGGAAAAAACTAAATAGACTTTTTGGCCAACCAAATAATTGGCCCTGGTGTTTTGATTCTAAGCACAAAGGATTGATTCTTGGATAAAAAATAAATAAATCATTTTTCAGGCACTTTGATGACCATTTTTCTGGACTCCAATTTGTCCTATATTGTTAGTACCCTAATTCAACAAAATGTCTTAGTTGATCACCCTAATACTTTAAAATTTAATTTACCATAGGCCATATTCACAAGTCAATCCTATAGACTCAATATCTACATTTTATTGCAAAGTGTATCAAAAACTGAGCACTAAGTAAATAAATAAATGAATACATGACTCAGAAATGGCTATTTGGAGAGTCTCTCACCTTCTGAGAAAAATCATGTGCTCTATTTTTCCAATAATTCAAACAAAATGTTGAGCATTTCATTTCGGTAGTAATATGTAAGTAAAGGGAAAAAAGCTGTTTCTCCGCTATTCAATAATTCCAACACCACATGTGTGGAGGTTTTCTCAACAACGACCGATTCTCTGACATTTACTAGGTGCCCTGCGGTTCGGATTGGTTCTGACCCCTCAAGTTAGCTTCAGAGCCCACAGGCTTAGGGCCCAGTCCAACAAGGCTGCTCCCATTTCAGACGACAATGACACGTTCAGGCGTCTTCTATTTTTGACCAATCAGCTGTTAACTGGAGCGGCTTAAACCGCTACTCAGGTTTAATGATTTGCTGGACTGGCTTGGAGAACTCAGGAAAATGCTTTGATTACTATTACCAGTTTATCTGGAAGGAGACAACTCAGGGCAACCAAAGGGAAGAGGCGCACAGGGCGAGGCGTGGGAGAGGAGCCCGGAGCGGTTTCACCCTCCCAGCACCTTGAGGTCTTCGCGACCTGGACGCGCCTCCAAGCCCTCCACTTAGGGTTTTTATGAGAGCTTCATTTCATGGGCACGCTGGATCAAACCACTGGCCATCAGTGGTTTTTTCCCAGCTTTCTTGAGGTATAATTGACAAAATGGTGAAGTATTTAAAGTGTGCAACGTGATGATTGGATATATGTATATGCTGTGAAAGGATTCCCCTCACAAACTGATATGCACATCTATCTGTCACCTCACATGTTTACCCTCTGGGCCTGGGGCGGGGGGTTGCTGGGAACATTTAAGTTCTACTCTTTTGAAATTTCAGTTATACAATACAATATTAGCAACTATAGTTACCACATTATACATTAGATCCTCAGACGTTATTCATCTGATAACTGAGATTGTGTTATACCAACCTCTCCCGCTTTCCTCACCCCTAGGCCTTGGCAGGCACTTTTCTACTCTCTGCTCCTGTGAGTTGGAGTTTGGTTGTTATTTAGACTCCACATATAAATGATACTGAGGGTGACTGATCTTTCTCTGTCAGGCTTATTTCACTTGGCGTAACGCCCTCCAGGTTTATTCATGTTGCCCCAAATGACAAGCTTCCCTTCTTGTTAAAGTGTGAATAATATTCCAATCCACATTTCCTTTTCCCATTTACCATGTTTTGCTGTGTATAACGCACACCTACGTTTTTGGCCCAAACTTTCAGGAAAAAAAAAAATCTCTTGTTTTAGTTTCTTACTTCAGTTATTTATTTATATGAAGATATTTGGTTTCTGTATTATAAAGAAATAAATTTGGCATTTATTTTTTAACATACTGTGGTATAAGAAATTCTATGTAACAAGAAATTACAAAACACAAGAACAGATACAAGGTATTTCAGGTACTACCTGTGTACAATGCACATCCTTATTTTTCCCTCAAAAATTTAGGCAAAAAAGTGAGCATTATACATAGTAAAGTATGGTATATTTTGAAAGTCACTTCGATTGTATCCATACCTTGGCTATTGTAGATAATGCTGCAGTGAACATGAAAGTACAAATACCTCTTTAAGATAAAGATTTTGGTTCCTTTGGTATAATCAGAAGCAGAATTGCTGGATTATATAGTGTTCTGCGTTTAATCTCTTGAGGAACGTCTATACTGTCTTCTATAGGCTATACCAACTTATATTGCCACCAACAGTGCATCAATACAAGAGTTCTCTTTTCTCCACAGCCTTGCCAAAACTGATTTCTTTTCTCTCTCTCTCTCTCTCTTTCTTTCTTTCTATTTTTCTTTTTTCTATTGATATCCATTCAAACAGATATGTGGTGATATCTCATTGTAATTTTGATTTGCATTTCCCTGATGACTAGTGACATCGAGCACCTTTTCATGTACCCGTTAGCCGTTTGTCTATCTTCTTGTGAATAATGTCTATTCAGGCTGTTTGCCCATTCCTGTCCATTTGTGATTCACTCAGCCCCCCCACACCCCCGCCCCCCCTCGCCTCCCGCTCCCCCCGCCGCCCCGCGGCCTTCCCCTCCCACAGGCCAGGAAGTGGGGCAGAAACTCTCAGCCTCCAACCAGGAGGCTGGCTTTGCAGTCAACCAGTCCCCATCCCCACCCTGACGGCTTTTCCAAAAGTCACTTCATTAACATAAACTCAGGTGACATTGAAAGGACTTGTATGAACAAGAAAAGATGCTCCTTTCACCTTTACAGCTCCAAAGCTAGTTCATGGATTGGGGACAAAAAACATTATAACCAAAGATGTTCTTTTTTCTCTCATAACTTAGGACATTGCACGGGTTTTAGGAATTCTGGCCAGGAGCTCAAGACAAAGATCAAACTACATACTTATTATATCACAACATCGAAGTAAGACAGAGAGAAAACCTAAGCTCTTCTCAAATGGGTGTTAACATCAGTGGAAAAGAACGTCTTATTGTCAATACCTAAGTGTTGCTCTCCATGCAGGGCTGAGCACCACTGGCCTCCCCTGGCTTCTCCCAAAGGTGACCCTCGGGCGAGTATTCACTCCGGCCTCCCCAGGCACTTCCTGTTCTCAGCATTCAGTTTATTTCAGATGCTATCATTCCTTAAGGTTTCAATATAAAAAATACGTTTCTTAGGATCTGTTAGCGCTTCTTGTAACAACCTGCCTCCATCCTTCCTCATTTCCCCCTCCTCCCTCCTGCAGGTGTGCAAGGCCTCATGCACACCGACAGACACCAGAAACACCTACCGATACTTCCATCCTGAAATGAGGCCAGGCCTTTCCGAGAGGGGGAGTAAGGCTCAAACAACAAACGTTCTAGAGATGAAAAATATAATCTGCAATGAAGCGTATAGGAGGCAGGACACATTAGATTGGATATTAAAGGGAATTAAAACATAAGCTTGAAAACTTCCCCTGAATTCAAAAGAAAACTATATGCACAGGAAAAAATAAATAAAGGGAACAAAGAACTTACCTGTGCGATGCAATACGAATATAACAAGAAATTACCATAAATGGAGCATAAAATAGGCAGAGTTATTTACTACAGATGTATTTATAGTAGTTATAAAAGGAGGCATAAATATCCATTCTTAAAAGGTTAGTTAAAATGTAAAATAGCAAGATAATGGGATATTACAAAAATATGTAAATGCCATTATAGAAGACATGTAGTATATAACATGGTATGACATTTTACATTGTATTGTTAAATTTAAAAGATTATAAAATAGTACTGTGTGATCCATCCAAATTTTATAAAAATATGTTATAGAGTCTAAAAATAACTAGAAATACAACATTTTTAATAGTGGTTCATTGGAGATGGATGGAAATATGAGAAACTTTCCTTTCATTTTTTTCCTTTCTTTTTTTTTTACTTTTTTTGTTTCCAAAGTATCTACTATAAATTTGTATTTTGCTTTTGTTTCTTTAATTAGAACAATGAGGGTCTTTCTTTTTTTTCTTTCTTTTTTTGGGGGGTGGGGGGATTTTGAGTGAAGCAAAAATAAATGTGAAGTGACTTTCTCAATACTCTGAGTGGGGAAGCCAGGTCCTCGCACTTCTGTCTGGTCCTCGCAGGATGTTTAGGAGCTACAGGTAGTTGGAAGCTATGACCTCAGGAATTGTCAGGACATTGAGAAATCTATGTCATGGCTTCAACGGCTGCAACTGACTCGAAAGGCAGACTGTGCGAGGGTGATCGGCTGTAATACAGGAGGTTACTGAGTAACGCTGGAAATATATAGCTCTTCACTTTCCAGTTGGGTGTAGACTATTGCAGGGCAGACATCTATCTGCTACGGGAAAAGAGCCCACGATTGTGGTAAGTGTAAAGAAATGCAGAATAAATGGCCGTAACTATAGGCTCTGCTTATTCCCTCAGGCCCCTGATCCCAGTCACATTCAGCTGCGGACTTCCAAATCCTGAAATACTTAGCAACAGATTTACCCCGTGATTACTCAAACCCATCATCTGACAGTCCACTAATTTGCCAAACATATGTTCCTTTGGATTTTTGGCTCCTGGGTAAACTGACTCGACTGCACTATAACTTCTTCACAATTCTGGAAACATGAAGCTCTTGGACAAACACTGATATTCTTCTTTCCACAGTTCGATCCAAAAATAGGGCCGTTCAATGAAGACAACTTTATTTATTTTTTTAACATTTAAACCGCAGATTTAATAGGTAAGGTATTTTTATTGTACTTTTCCCATTACCATTTATCTCCCTTTATACTCCCTCCCCCGCTGTCACCACACTGTTGTCCACGTCCACGCGTCCTTTTCCTGTTTGCTTATCTCTCTGCCCCGACTCTCCCCATAGCCGCCAACCTGCTCTCTGTCTATGAGCCTGTCTCCATTTTGCTTGTGACTTCAGTTTGTTCATTAGATTCCACATATGAGTGAAATCAAATGGTATCTTTAGCTAGAATTACAATTTAACACCTTTGAATTGTGTTTGAACAATTAAAATTAGGAATTATTAAAATTAACTGATGAAGAAACTCAGATGTTACTCAAAGATATTGTGGAAATGGAAAAACCTTAACTGGGACGCTGTGCCCGCAGGGGAGCCTGGATCTGTCTCTCGTCTCAACAGTGTTTGGACAGAGCAGAAGCAAGGACGGCTCTTCTCCCAGCCTTCAGCCACCTTCCAAGCTCCTTTCCAGTCGCCACCTTCAGAACCACCGCCGCCAAGCTTAGCCTCCTATACCTGCAGACGCCGTTTTCTTGAACTTAATTCCTTGTTGCTGAGCAACCGTGAGCTCCCAAATTTGTCAGAATAATACCACTGAGGTGGCGGCCGCCATCAACCGCCTGGTCACCCTCCGTCTGCGGGCCTCGTACGCTTACCTCCTCTTGGGCTCCTATTTCCCGCACCAAGATCTTGGCTCTGGAGGGTGTGGGCCCCTTCCTCCGGGAGTCGGTCCAGGAGAAGTGGGAGGGCACCCAGTGGCTCTTAAAAATGCAAAACCAGCTCTGCGCCCCGCCCTCTTCCCAGACAAGCAGTCCCCATCCCATGATGAGTGGGTGACACTCAGGACACCATGGAAGCCACCCTGGTCCTGGAGAAGAACCTGACCCAGGCCCTTGGGGACCTGCAGGCCTGGGGTTCTGCCCACACACCCCCTCAGCTCTGTGACTTCCTAGGGAACCACGTCCAGGATGAGCAGATGAAGCTCATCAAGAAGATGGGCGACACCTGACTCACCTCCACAGGCTGGGCCCCCAGGCGGGGCTGGGCGGGTGTCTCTTGGAAAGGCTCCCCCGAAGCACGCCTGGGAGCCTTTGGAGCCCAGAGGCCTTCGAGCTGCCCCTCTGCGCCCCTGGTGTCTAGCTGTTGCCTGAACCTCTCCCTGCATCCACGAGGCAGCCTTTCAACCCTCCGGGGGCCTCGGCCGTGCCCTGAACATATAGAAACAATAAAGCTTTTTGGAGAAAAAAAAATATGGACTGAAATAAATACTAACCTGTTTTCTCCACATACTAAAAAAAAAAAAAAAAAAAAAAAAGCTTTTATAAATAATCAGACGTATAATTGTACGCACACTGTATCAACTTCGCTCGGCGCACCAATCCATTAGGCACTTTGCGCGGGTGCGGGAGGCTCTGGGCGCGGGCTGCGGGAGGGCGCGGCAGGGAGGCCCCCGCACCACCACCACCGCACTTTGGGCCTGTCTGCCCGGCTCAGATGACGCGGCGTGAGCGCAGGAACAAAGGTGTCGGACCGGCAGGCGGCGCCTGTTACAGGCCGGAACCATCAGAGAGGCTCAGGGCAGGCTTTTCGGTTTGGGTCCAATGTAAATGGAATGGCGGATGATAAAATAGAACATATATATGGCCCCGTTTCAGGCCGCAAGTTTCGTGCTGTGTCCTGACATGGCAGAAGGTGTGAGCAAGCTCCCTGGGTGTCCTATAAAGGCACTAACTCTGCTCCTGCAGGCTCCCCCGACAGGATCGACAGTATTTTGCTGTGTATAATGTGCGATTTTTTGCCCAAATTTTTGAGGGAAAAATAAGGTTGCACGTTATCCATGGGTATAAGGATTACATACCATAGGTAAAATAGTCCCGTGTAAAATGCACACAAAACGTGGGTGTGCACAATACACGGTAAAGTCTGGTACTCACCGGAGCAGAATGCCCTTGGGCCGCTCAGAGTCTTGCTGTAGCCTCTTGTAGTTTTAATTTCTACGCCAGACCCCAAAGATACTATCCTGGGATGCTGTGGGTAGGTAATCTTTTTGCTTGTTGACTCACATAAATTAGTATATGAATGTCATCTCAGAATTCACTTAATGATACACCCATCATGCCTGCTTTTTACCAGGCTGGCTCTTATTTTTACATTTTCAAATGATAGGTTCTGTGTTTATATATTTAAATATATGTGAAAACTATACTTAATATACAGCAGGGTCCCAAATGAAGAATACTAAATGTATCTAAACCAAAAGGGACTTTGGAAAGATTACTTTTAAGTCAGATAGTTCTACACTAATTGATTCTTTAGTAACAGAAAAGTTTTCTTAATAACAGTGAAGTTTTAAAAACTAGGAAAATGCAGTAAACAGAAAAAAATAAATAAAGATGTTTAAATTTTTAAAAGAAATCATGAATGGAAGACTAGGAGACTTACTATATACAGATTGTCGGGGGACAAGATTTTTTTTTAAATAATGATGTCCCATTATCCCAATTACCCTGAAAACCATACTACAAATATCTTATAGCCTTTAAAATCTCTAGCAGGAAGCAATGAGAGCAGCCGAACCACTCCGGAGAGGCAGTTCATTACAAACAAAAAACAAACAAACCAACCAACCCCAAAATCACCTGCCAATTGTTAGAGGCTTCTCAGGCTTGGAAACCACTCCTTCTTTATGGAGCATATTTTACGGAAAAAAATATTGATGCTATTGTGGCAAGTTTGAAAGATGAACCCCTTCTCTTTTGTACCACTAGAATAAGCCAATGGAAGTACAGCGAGGGCCCGTCTAAGTTGGTGGGACCCCTACATTAGGTCAGCACTCTGCCTAAAGCCAGAACCGCAAGCGATGAGGTCCCGGCCCCAGTGGGGTGCAGAAGGGCACGCGGGTCCAGATCGGGCGGGGCCCAAGCCGCGCTGAGCGGCCAGCGCCACGCCTGCGCCTCGCAAGGGCCGGAAGCCTGTCTGCAGAGGTGACGAGACCCATTAGCGCTGCCGCGCCTGCAAGCCAGCTTTCCTCCAGGAACCCGCATAAGCCTGACAGGCATCGTAATCACCTGGGAGGCTTTTCAGAAATACGGACTCTTGGCTGATGTTCATTGAGAGGTCGGCGGTGGGGCCAGGCACGTATATTTTATAAACTTCTCCAGGTGATGCGGTGGCCAGCCAGGTGTGACGGCATACTGCCTGGAGCTATTGCACCCCAGATTTGTCCTTTGGACGTAAATATTTATGGTTTCCTCTCTCCTCATGTCTGGCAGACCTCCATAAGCACACATTTTCCTGGCAGACTCCATTTTCAACTCCACTTGTCAAACCTTGGACCGATCCAGAAATGTAATTACTACTTTCTCTCTCATACTAACCACATGAGGCCAGACAGGACTCTGCTTTTATTTTTCCCTGGGTCTCACGGAGGAACATGAACAGCTGCTAAATGAATAACACAGAGAGTCAGGCCATGGAACAAAACTAAGGTGAAGAACAGTGTGAAGAAGAGATAAAATGCCAGAGAGAAAAACAAGAACAAAAAAAGGCATATCCACCTGAGGGGAGAGGCATAGTGTCCAATACTCAGACCGGCATCATTAGGAGTTTTGCAGAGAATTTTATATATATGTTTATTTGTATATATTTATATGCATATGTACACACACAAACATATATATATGAAACAAACAAATAAAAGCTGCACCAAGCAGTGTGCAGAGAGTACGACGAGGGTGCAGGGAAGCCTCTGATACCACAGCAGCTTCGCAGCATCCAGGGAGCTCTGCCCCGCCGGCTGCTGTCCCCGCGCTGCGTCTGCCCGCCCTGCGTCTGCCCGCCCCTCTTGCCATTGGTCGCATTATTCAGCCACTGTTTGTCAATAAGGGTGAGGCAGGCAGGTCTGTTTCTTTGTTGTCCAATCGCAGATTTATGAATATATCAGTTTTTATTGAAGGACTAGAATGAATAAAAACAATAACCACATAGGAAAGGATAAACACTGGACTTTTATGTTAGTCTAATGACATGACAGCCAAAAAACATAATTTTTCCCTGCGCACGCTCCTATGTGTTCACCTGGTGCCTCAGTTTGCTCCACCGTTAGACTGAACGAGGGCGCTAGTGTCAGCTAACGGCACAGCCGGGTGAACTACGGCTCTCTAAGCACCAAGACCCATGCAGCCTCCCCATGCCCACCCCTGGCCCTCCTGGCTGTGCTTGTCTGTGAAGCTGACAGCCTCTGCGAGGTCCTGCTGTGCGACTCTCCGTCCGCTGGTGTTTGCCACGTCACCCACAGCACACGACCCTTCTCAGAAGCATGCTTCTCCCAGTGCGAATCCGATTTGGAAATTCTTGAATGGAAAAGCGCAGAGAAAGCGGTGATCTGGACCCCCGCCTTTTTTTGTAAAATGGCCCAAAATAGGCAGTGGCATCCCAAATCCAAACCCTTTCCAAATCTGACCCCTGTGATTTATAGATTCACTACATTTTTACTATTCAGTTCACTGGGGTACAGGTGTCAAGTGTACAACTCAGTAAAACATCACCTGCGTGTGGCATCATGAGCCCATCACCCAAGCAAAGTCTTTCCCTCCCAATTCCCGCTCCTTTGCCCACCTCAGCCGAACCCACAGCCCCTTTCCTCTTGGCTCTCACCACTCTGTTGACTGTGTCTGTGTGTTTTTACATAGAATGTCTTCTTGGCTGACCCCTTCGCCATCCTCATCCAGTCCCCTCCCCTGCTCGCCCCTGCCCCCCACAGCTGTAGTTCTGTTCCTTGTCTCCATGCCATTGTCTCCATTTCCTTTGTCAGTTTATTTTATTCATTAGATTCCAAATGAAAGTGAGATCATATGTTATTTGTCTTTCTCTGATGAGCTTATTTCACTTATGCTGAATAATCAGGAGAATAAACAAGTATATCAGAGATTATTCAGCAGATAGCTGTTTACTCAATCACACACACACACACACACACACACACACACACACATCCCACCCTGAAGGATACACATCAGTCTAACAGACTGCAGGGGAAAAAAAAACACCCTACAATTTTTTTCTGGCCCATCATCTACAGCGACGCTCTTGAGCAGAGGCAGGGAATTCCCTGCTGTCATGCCAGGGGCTGCGCTGCGCACTGTACCACCAGGCACCAAGGCCACCACCCCTCTCCCTTCATGACCACCATGACATCAAATGTTGCCATATGCCCTCTGAAGGGCAAAACTGTCCTGATGGAAATCAGTAGATTTTCTGATAGGGCTCTAGGTGCCGGGCCCTATCTTACTGTGAATACTGATTTTAGTTATTTCCTTCACACCTTGGTTTTCCAAATTTTCCTCCTCAGGCTTGAAGATAACACGAAACAAACTTAATACTGAACAATAAGTCTCATGTTGGGTATTCTCTTAGCTCCAAAACGTCCCCATGAAAACTATTGAAATGATCCCTTGGGAGGACCGGAGTGAATTCTCAGCCAAAGGCCGTCCTCCTTCTTGGTCTGTCTTGGGAAGGGATGGGAGGGAGTTTCAGTCCTCCAGTTACATGATGTTCCTGTGGAGGAGAAGGTAATCCTTGAGTATAACCATATCGGGCTGACAAAACCATTGGGAACACCAGAATGAGGTGGACAGAGAACTTTCTGGAAGATATGTTTTAGTACCCAACCCTATTAGAACTCAGGCCGCTGAGGTACAGTGCCTAGCTGAGCCTCGCCTACCTGAGCTGCCTGCTCCGGGCAGCTCACGAAACAAAAAGAAGTGAATTCTCACTGAGGAGCATTACCTCTGTTATCTCAGTCCCTCAGGAGTCAAGTAGTTTAAGACCCATTTTTTTCATTGACCGCATATTGTATTGTGTGTTTATCACCCCGGGCCAAGTCTCCCCCCATCACCATTTATCCCCCTTTACCTTCTCCTACCTCCCCACCCCCTTCCCTCTGGCGCACCTTACTGTGGTCTCTGTCCCCGAGTCTGTTTTGCTTTTTTTGTTTATTCCCTTCAGGCTTTCACCTGGCCTCCACCCCGTGACAGCTGTCAGCCTGTTACTTTCAATGTTGTAGAACCTTTGCCTCAGAAAATCTCCAATGTGGCCGCGTCACATGGTGAGTAAGTGTTGCAGCCAGGAAGTAGTATCATGTGATTTCTGATAAAGGTCTTGATAATATAGAAAAACTCAATCATTATACATCTCTCCCACAAAGTTCCAATTCAAAGAGAGGAAACAAAGTCTGAGTAAACATGAGAGAGTGGTAGCTGACCAAACAGTAAGGTGAGGAAGCCTGAGAACAAAGACTCAGGCCAGGGGACATCACTTCCTGGCTGTTACCCAGCATCCCTTTCCCTCTCCTTCCGCCACAAGACTTGGGAGAGTGCACCCTGTCACCCTGCTCCAGCGTGGGACCTGCGAAGGGTCACCTCCTCCCCAGCTATAGGAACGCCCCCTGGTTGGCTTAAAGCCAATAAGCAAATCCTATCTCCTGCTCTGCATGGTTTATTGAGGAATAGTCACAGTATCCTATTCAGGACAAAAAGAAAAGGTAAATCCCACGGTTTGCCTGGGAACTTCCATGTATGCTCCCAGAAGAGCATACTGGGATATCTCTCTTTATCTTTACACGATGAAGTACAGTGTTTGGGGTCTGCAACCACAGCAGCCACGTGGCCACCGTGAGGGATAATACCGAGCCACCTTGGGCTGGGGTGAGCAGAGCAGGGGAAGGACCCACGGGGACGGAGGGGACAGCAGCACCGGAGAAGGCGGGATAAAGAGAGACGGGGAAAGATTCTCAATAACAGGGTTTGAGAGCACAGACGAAGTCTCTCCTGAAGTCAGACACGCACTTGCCCTCTTAGTCAGAAACCGACACACTCCCCCCAACGAATGGAACAGGAGGGCTAGACTGTCTGTCACTGTTGTCAGGGGGCCAAGCTGTCACAGAGGGCACGTGCCAACGCTGGGTGAGGGGAAGCTCTTGATGTCTCTAATTCCTCAACAGTTACTTTTAAGGGATAGCCCCTGCAAGACAATTTGAGGGCATTTATTCAAAGCTATAAAGTAGGAGAGAGTGTCTTCAAATTCCTGGCCTTCAGATTAAATGCTGCTCAGAATCTCAGTGTCTGGTTCACTCTGACCTCTTTCTAAACGTGTTTACGTGACAGCATTCACGGTACCTCTATGAGGTAAAACGGGCAGGGGAGAGAAGAGAGAACGATAAACTTGAAGGCAACTAACCAGAGGTCAATTCCTGTATTTTTTTAGTTCTCATGTAGTTACTTAATCTAATTGTCCCCTTAATTACCTATGAAATGTGTAAAATTGACAGAGTAATACCTGTTTCATCTATTCATAAAGATTTCAGTAAATATATGAAGATCTTTTGAAATTTGGGAGTAAAAGGCAAATGGGCAGGTATGAAAGGAGTTTCAAAATGATAATAAGGAACAACTTGGTTTGCAACCTTAAATAAACAAAAGTAACTTTCAAATATTGGATTTCTCTGGGAATTACTAGATACAGAAAGTTTCATATGGAAAATGGTGTATGATTAAAAACATCCTACACAATCCATTCACAGGTAAGATCATCTCTGGAGTAATTATTAGTGAATCCTCTATTCTCTCACCTGTGTGAGAAATGGTGCTAGCCATCAGCATCTCAAAGAGAGGCAAAAGATCATCACTGGAAGTACATATGAGTTTTGTTGGGGTTTTTTTTTTTTTTTTTTTGTACTCTCTTTACAACTTCTCTGTAGACCTGTGATTATTCTAAAAATAAAAGTTTTTAAACAAACTTTCAGCTCTGGCTGGCGTGGTTCAGTGGATTGAGTGCCAGCCTGTGAACCAAAGGGCCTCTGGTTCCATTCTCAGTGTAGGGCACGTGCCTGGGTTGCAGGCCAGGTCCCCAGTAGGAGGCACTTGAGAGGCAACCACATATTGATGTTTCTCTCTGTCTCTCCATCCCTTCCCCTCTCTAGAAATAAATAAATAAATAAAATTTTTAAAAAAACCCTTTCATCTAGTTCTATTGTGTTCTGAATGATTAAAACAAATATTTCTACTAGAAAAAGAATACTAAATTTGGAGAATGATGATAAATATAAATTGAGAAGTGCTACAGGTTAAAAATATATATATTCTTATCAGGGACTCATGGCACAGCTACAGAAACAGGTAGAAGTTAAGGTGATTTGAGCTGAGTAGGAGGTAACACAAAATGCAATGGGAGCACTTTTGAAGGATATTGTTCATTCAGCAATATTTTTCCACTAAAAAAATAAAAAGATTTAAAAGGTCATGCTGAGAACCCAGATGGGTGGTTAAGGAGGGGAACCGGCTTTGCTTCATTAGCACCAGCTGTGAAACGCACGCCTGGTGACAACTAGGCAGCAATTCAGGCCATTACCAGCAACTGCGCGGCCAACAAGCTGGTTGTGCTTATTAGGGTCTGTGTGCCAGCCAACTTCTGCAGGAGGCGGCGCTCCACTGTCCTTCCCTGTATATTCCTGCCACCTAGTGGTCAAAGCTTTCTGTGCAACACCAAGACAAGACAGATTGAAGCACTCCCAACTGTTCGCCCCTCTTCTGCCTGTATGAGCATAGTAAGTGCTCAGTAAGAGTATGGGAAATAAAGCTTATTGAACAACCCTTCCACACTTATCATGTATCTGGGTTCTATGGAGGATGCATAAACATCATTCCTTAAAAAGCTTGCAACCTTGAAAACAGTACAGTATAATACGAGTGGGATGAGAATGACTCTGCTTCTGCTCTTTGGTTACTTTTGATATCAAAGCAGACAGAAACATTGACCATTTGGAGGGCATCATCATTGTGGCAGGCTTTGTGCTTTCAACAGGTTATATTTAAAACCCTCACATTACGCTTTTAAGAAAGACATTATTATTGTTATACAATTAAGTAGGAAAAAACTGCACCTCAGTGAAGCTATAGGCCTTGCTCAGGCTCACACAACTAGTGAGCAAGATAGGCAGGATGTGAGCTCAGACAGCCAGCTCCAAATGCGGTACGTTTTGAACAACACTGCACTGATAAAATGAGAATACTTTTTAAAAACAATACAGACTTGGCAATTCCATCAAAGGATTCACAATTGAAAGTTGTCTTCTTTAATTATTCTTTTATTTTTTTAACAGCAAGGGGTTGTTTATTGACCACTATAGCTATTTTCTAAAACTTCCAAATGACTCTCACACTTGAAACACCTAAACTGGGTCTTAAATAGATGTGATGGACGATCCAAATTAATCATAAAAACTGTGCAGTATGTCAATAATAGCATATCAGCGTAAGCTCTGTTACATCAGCTTATGTCAAATTTTGTGGCCTGGAAGGTAGGCTTATCCCAGTTAAGAACCAACCAGAAAGTCAGCTCTTACTCATTATGTGAATAAGTGAATAATATTAAATTTTTTATTGTTTATGCTATTACAGTTGTCTCAATTTCCCCTCCCCCTTTGCCCCCTCCACCTAGCCTGCCCCTCATTCCCATAGTTGTCTTCTTTAATTATTCTAAAAATAGTCTTCCATTGACTTAGATAATGTCTTGGAATATTATTCTGGAATTGACTTTAGAGACAATTTAGAAGGAAAACCTACCTTATTTGCAAATGATAGGAGGAGTGATTTGGAAAAACCTACTAAAGCTTATAAAAATAAAACTACTGTTTTTAAAAACTCATGCCAGGAACTTTACTGGAATTGCAGAATTTGTTTAAGCAAGAATAGTAGTAAAAAAACAAAAACAAAAACAAAAAACCTGTCAAATTCAACTTTTTCAAAACTCTGAAAATCAACTAAAAGCTTGTGACAATCCAAAGAGAATTTAGTCACGAAAAGTGGCCAAATCTCAGGAAGAACAATGACCTCTGAGACATTTTGACTTGCCTGAATGCCATGCCCCGTCCTTAGTTTCATGGTGGCTTTGACATCCCACAGCCTTTAGTTTTACGGCAGCAGCGGAAACTGACCACCTCACAGCTGCTGGCGAGTCACAATGGATGTGGAGTTCCCCGAAGTCCCACAACCCAGACAACTGTTTCTATTTGGCCTGGCTATTTAGAGTTTCAAAGACATGTCACCCCCCCCCCAAAAATAGCATACCAAAATATGCATAATGGGAGCCCCCAAAGAAAAGGAGAAATATAATTGGACACAAAATTTAGCTGACAGAATAATGATCAAAAATATCCCCAGCTCAATGAAAAATCAGTTCACTAATGTGAACATTTAAAACAAAAACAAAAACCCTCAATAAACACCAACTGGGAAAAACTTAAGAATTCCAAGCCTAGAAACATTGTGGTCAGACTATCAAAGGTCAAGACAAAGAGTGAACACTGAACGTAGGAAGTCACTTTTGACTCATCATATGTAAGAAAATCACAGTAAGATTAACAGAACACTTCTTATCAGACCATTAAGGCTGAAAATGGTGGAAGGATCTATTGAAAGTGCTAAAAAAATAGACTGTCACCAAAAATTCTATACCTAACAAAACTATCCTCCAAAAATTGGTGAAATTAAACATTTGCAGATAGTAAAAATTTAGGATCCCTTGCTATGAGACCTATCCTAAAAGAAATGTTAAAAGATCGCATCAGGTGAAATTAAAGGACAGTAGGCACAAGAAACAAAGAACAGTAGAATGAAATACACACGTGTACATATGCAAAAGAGTGTAAATATGTTTTTGTTTCTAACACTTTTCCTATATGATTTAAAATAAACATATAAAAAATTATAAATTATGTTAATTGTAATCATTTAGGATAAAAACTCTGAACACAGTGGGTATAAAAGCAACTTTCCTTAACAAAATTAAGGTCATATGTGGAAAGCCCAAACTATACTCAACAGTGAAAAATTAAAAACATTTTTTCTAAGATCAAGAGTAAGATAATGATTCCCACTCTCATTATTTTTATTCAAAATAGTATCGGAAGCCTTAGCCACAGCAATCAGACAAGGGGAAAAAAAGCATTCACATTTTTTTAAGAAGTAAAACTATCACTATTTGCATATGACATATACTACACATAGAAAAACCTAAAGACACACCAAAAAACAAACAAAAAAACCCCATTAGACCTAATAAATGAATTCAATAAAGTCACAGGATATAAATTTAATATACAGGTAACAGTTGCATTTGTATATATAATAGTAAACTATCAGGAAATATTTTTAAAAATGAATTGCATCAAAAAGAAGGTGAAGGGATTAAGCAACAACAACAACAACAAAAAACCAAACATATATTTAACACATTGACACAGACAACAGCTGATGATACTTAGAGGAAAGAGGGTGGGTCATAGGTGAAAGGGGGCAAAGTGGGGGGAATGGCAACGGAAGGAGACTTAGCTCGAGGCGGCTGGTGCCCGATGCAGAGTGTAGTGATGGTTTGTTGAGCTGTACACTTGAAACTTGTATGGCTTTGCAAACCACTGTCATACCAATAATTCAATTTTAAAAAAGGATAAAAGATCTAGGAATAAATTTGACTAACGAGCTGAAAGACCTGCACTCTGAAAACTTTAAGACATTGGAAAAAAAGTTGAGGATGATAAAAAAATAAAAGGAAAGATAGTACATGCTCATGGATTGAAAGAATGTTGTTAAATTTTTAATACTACCCAAAATAATCTACAGATTTAATGCAGTTCCCACCAAAATATACATTGCATTTTTCACAGTACTAGAACAAAAAATCCTAAAATTTATATAGAGAGACACACACACACACACACACACACACACAAACTCCAACATACCCAGAATAACCTTGAGAAAGAAGAACAGGGCCAGAGGCGCCATGTCGTTGATTTGAAAGCATCCTACAAAGCCATAGCAACCAAAACAAAAACAGACACAGAGCTCAATGGGGCACAATAGTGAGCCCAGGAGTAAACCCATCCCTATGTAGTCAATTAATCTCTGACCAAAAAAGGCAACAATATACAATGGATAAAAGACAGTCTCTTCAATAAATGGTTCTGAGAAATCTGGACAGCTATATTCTAAAGAACGAAATGGGACCACTATCTTACACTATATACAAAAATAAATTCAAAATGGATTAATAGTTGAATATAAGACCTGAAACCATAAAACTTCTGGAAGAAAACAGAGGCAGTAAGCTTTTTGATATCAGATTTAGCAATTTTTGTTGAACAAGTCTCCTTAGGCAAAGCCAACAAAAGCAAAAATAAGCAAATCATATTAGAGCAAAAAAGCAATCCCCTGAATAAGAGATTATTTGCGAATTGTATGTGCAATATGCCATTAATATCTAAAATATATGTATAAAGAACTCACACAACCCAACATCACAAAAATAAAGAACCTATTTTTTAAAAATATGCTGAGATCTTGAATAGACATTTTTCCAAACAGACTAGCAGATGGCATGTGGAAAGCTGCTCAGAATCACTAATCGTCAGGGAAACATCATCAAAACCACAATGAAATATCACCTTATACCTGTTAAAAAGGCTACTATAGAAAGACCAAAACCAACAAGTGTCGGTGAGAACGTGGAGAAAAGGGTCACTGTCAGAGGGTACATAAATAGTGCAGCCAGTATGGAAAACAGTGTGAAGGCTCCTGAAAAAACATGAAAGTAAAACTACCATATGATCCATCAATTCCATTTCCGGGTATTTATCTAAAGACAACAAAAACACTATTTCAAAGAGACACATGCGTCCCTGTGTTCACTGTAGCATTGTTTACAGTAGCAGAGATGTGGAAGCAAATTAAGTGAATAGGTGAAATGATGTTGAGATAGATACATATTATAATGGAATATTACTCAGCCATAAAAAAGAATGAAGTCTTGCTATCTGTGACAACATGGGTGACTTAGACAGTATTATAATATGTGAAATTAATCAGAGAAAGACAAATACTACATGATTTCATTTATATGTAGAATCTAAAAAACAAAACAAAAAAACAGACTCACAGACACAGAAAACAAAATGGTGGTTACCCGAGGTGGGAAGGTTTGGGTGGCAGGGAACTAGGTTGGGAAGGGGATTAAGAGATACACACTTTCAGATATGAAATAAACTTGCCATGAGGATGTAAGGTGTAGCGAGAGAATATAGTCGATAATATTATAATAACTTTGTATGTTGACAGATGGTAACTAAACCTATCATAGAAAGCACTTCAGAATGTCAATAGATGTTGAATCACTATGACTTACACCTGAAACCTACTGGATATTGTACATCGATTATACATTCATAAAAATAAGAGGCATGTAAACTTTGTTCTAAAGTATAAATGAATGTGTGAATCGATAGAGCCATACTCTATTCCTAGATGGAAACACTGAGTTCTGTAATGAGACTTGTTTCAAACTATCTCACTAAATCGACTCAAATCAAAATCTGAAGTCTACTAAATAATTTCAAACTGTATTATGTGATCCTAAGATTTGGGGTGGGGGGGACAAAAATGAAATGGGAACATTGCATTGAAATGTTTTTCAGAAAGAAAACACACGAGCGAGATCTCCCCCTTCTCACGGGCTCCGTCGCTGTGCCCGCGGCCCGGCCGCGGCGCCTCCTCTGCTGGAGAAAGGCGGCTGCCTCCTTAGAGACGCGTCCCGGGGAAGCGTTTGCACCCCAGCCAGCGCGGCCCCGCAGCGGTCAGGCGGCTTCTGCGGCGCCAGTCAAACCCCTGGTTCCTCGGGCCGCCGCTGGAAGGTGCTATTGCATGGACGGGTAGTAGGAGAGGCTGCAGCTGCTCCTGGTTTCCAACAGCGGCAGCGGCAGCAGGTCCGGCGGGCACTCGTGTCCCTCATCAGTCGCGCGCCCCCCGGACCCCCGCGGCGGCAGCAGAGCGCTGGGGGGCCGAGTGAGGCGAGCTTCCGGCCTGCACGCTTTGTGCCTGTTTCTCGGCCCCTCCAGAGATGGTGTCAGTTCCCACGATCAACAGCTCCTTCTCCCTATAGAAACCCGTCATTCATTTGCTTGTTATAGTGTTTTGTTGGACGTATGTTAGACTCTCGTGTTTACAACGAATACAAAAGTTGGCTCTGAAAATGATTGCAACCAACCACCTCTCCGCCAGGGAAGCGGGCGAGATTTAGGCCTCATTCCCTGGCCTTGTTAGTGCCGACAGCGGCGCAGGATTCCTGGCGCAGGAGCGCGGGCCCTCGGGCCGCCGGGGGCTCGCAGGGGCCGTCCGTGGGCCGGTGCAGCCACGGGAAGGGGATCTGGGGCAGGAGAAATCCAGGGATGCGAGGTGAACCCGTTGCTTCTGATAGTGGAGGGCGACTTAAAGGCAGGCGGTAGCAACTTTAAAGTCCACGATTCTCAGTTCGATGCACAGATTGGAAAGCGGAGCACTAATAACTGTGACACAGTTACAATTTATCATCTCTCCGAGCTGGCGCTCCAAGGCCGGGGCGGCTGAAGAAATGAGCTTTGCAAGTTTCAGTGAGACAATCGATCACCCCCGGACTCTATAGTGTTCTCTTGTTATGCCTTTCAAATTCTTTTCTAAAACATTTGTTGTATTTATGTTTTAATTTATTTTGACATTTTAAATGGAATATTTTTCATTTACATCATAACTTGTTATTGTTATTACAGAGAACAGCCACTAATTTTCATGTGTAAGTACTATAGTTATTCATTTAGATTAAATCTCTTGGTTCTAAACAGTTGTCAAAGTAATTTATTCATTTTCCTGGCAGGTACATTATGTAACACATAGTAATAATTTTCAGTCCTTTTGTCCCATATTTATATGTTCTTCCCCCCTGGAAAACCTATTGCCTATGTATTTGAACATATTTTTTTAAATTTTAAGTATACTAAAATATTCTTCATTTGTGAATACTTTCAAATACCTTTCCAGTATTTTTTGAGATTACCCCCCCCCCCCTTTGTTTTTTAATTTGGCCTATTAGTCTGCTAAAAGAAGCTCACTGCTTTTCTGTCGCTGTTCGTCCCTCGTCTAGGCAGCGGTGTTCTGTTAGTGGCGAGCCTCCCTCTCAGCAGGGCCCGAGCCCGGGGAACTCGGGGGGACTTCAGGGACCGACCCGAGTCCACGCCGCCAGGCCTCCAGTCCTTCCTAGCGCTGACCTGGCAGGAAGCAGAGGAGGAGGATGGCGCTTTCCTGTTTTCACTTCAACCTGGTCCAGGGCCAGAAATCACATGAGCCAGTTTGAGGGGGGAGGGAGGGGAGCAATGTAAGAAGAGAAAAAACACCACCTTTGCTGCAGAGTGGCACACTTCTGTCACTGCGTCCCCGGCCCTCCCGCGGCGAGCTACGCGGGGCCTGTGAGCACAGCCAACGTCGTGTTCCCGCTAGGCCGCCGGGGCCTCGCTCCCTGAGGACAGCCCTGGACCCTTTACTGCAGTCGGGTTCCCCTGTCACCTTTGAAAGGCTCGATTTCCAACGCCGCGCATTCCGCTTCGGAGCAGCTGGCAGCTGAGGACTGGTGCGCTCCGCTGAGGGCAGGGCTGACCCAGCAGGCACTGTCGCTAGGCCTGCCGACCTGCCGGCCTGCCGACCGGCCGCTGAGCAAGTTTCCGGAGAGCTACAGGCTCTCCGGTGTGAAAATACTACACCGATTCTTAACATCACCAATGTCCATATTAAAAATGAATTACCTGCTTAGAGTACAGGTTAAAATTTAATACATTTCTAAGTGTAAATCATGTACTCATACCATAAATGTTGTAATGTTTCCAACATTTTACATGGTAAAAATAATGTGTATATGGGAGTAGATGAATTGTTTCTTCATATCACTTTAAGAGAAGAAATGAATGGCTTTACTGCCAGATATTGTTTGTGTCTTCACAAACATCCTTCCGTTGACGAAGGAGTGAGGCCCAGGTCCAGCCGCAGAGCTGCCAGCCGCAGAGCTGCCGGCTGCAGCCGCGGGTCCTGCTGCAGACCACGGAGCCTCGCAAGCCCGCTGCAGTGCGCTCGGCCCTGCCCCCAGCTTTCACGGGCGCCTCGGAACCGCTGCTGCTCTCCGCTAGCCAGAGGCAGACGCGCTTCCTGGCCCAGCTCAGCTCACCTTATCCTTTTTCTGACTCCTGCAAAATGCGCTTGTCTCCCTTTCCTCTGACCAGCAATAAAATTCAGACTACTTTGTCACATAAATTTCAGCTCTCATATATTTTTGGCACTGTCCAATTATATCATGATATAGTACATCATACTTTTCAAAAGTTTCGTCAATTAGATTGTGTCTCAGCCAGCTTCTTTATCCCGAGAGAATTCAACATCAAACTAAGTGCCTGACACTCGACAGTCTGTGCGATTAAATCGGATTCTTTGTAAATTCATAAAATCTCAAAGCCTGAGGACAGAAAGGAACCTTGGACGTTCATCTTCTCTACTTCACTGCCTCTGTGCACACGTTGATTGAAGTGAGGAAAAAAGAAAAAAAAGCTTATTACAGAAGAGTTAAAAGTGTAGATACCTATAAGGAAATTAACAGCATCATATTTTTAACAGTTTTTTAATTGAAGCCACATAAACAATAGTGACAGCTATTACAATGCTTTGAAAACTGTGCTCCCTGGAGCTCTGTGTTTCTGTAAAGTGTGACAGGGACTCTGGGGGCATGAACAGGAAGGAGGGCCGTGAGGCGGTAAAAGTCTGCCTCCCCAACACGGCTAAGCCAGGATGCTTCCACAGTTGTGTGTTCCATATACCTTAAGGTTGTATGGAATACGTCTTCCATAAACGGAGGCTCAGCTGATTAAACCAAGTGATAGCTTTAAAAACCACTCATTTGGTTAAATGCTTTTCTTTCAGGAAAGAAGAAATTATAGGTCAGCTAGGACAAATCACTGCCTGACCTCGCCGCGCTTGACGGCATTAGACCTGTTTGTAGAGACCTGGCTGTCTGCTCAGTGCCTCCACATACCCTCAAGTACCATCTCCAAAGGAGCCTTGTAAGGACAGAAAAACCTGTCCTCACAATTTCTCGAATGATTAGATTATCAAGAAAAATATTTATTGTCCTATCCTCTCCCATTCAGAAGAGAGGCTAATGTTATTTTTAAACATACTGAACACTGCCTGGAATTTTTATGCATGTAGATAGTTTGTTTAAAAATATCTATCTAAAAGGCCATATGTGCTTTGGTCACATATCATTCCCTTTAAACTGGCATGTTCATGACAAAGAAATTATTCCCTTGAACGTGCCAGTTGATCGCTACCGGGAGGAAGCCACTAGAGGGCACCAGAAGCCTTGCTCTCGCAGGCTGCATCCGCTTGGAGTAGCGATGCTTTCCCTCTCATTGTCAATTCAGAGGAAGTGGGTGGGGAAGCCCAAGGTCTGGGAAAATGACCATAATAATAGTACCTTGTGTTTATATAGCACCTTTCTTCAATTAACTCAGCATGTTTGGATGTGATTATTCAGCTGGGAGCTTCCAGTGGTGGGAAATGAGGCACAAGGCAAACACGTGGCGTAGGTGGGACAGAGGGTGAGAATAATTCTTATTCATTTCAAATGCCCATTCATTATTTTTACTCTAAAAAGCTGATGTGTGACCTTTCCTGGCCATTTCCTTAGAAACAATAAGAGAAGTCAGAGTCCCAAACTCAAATACATTTAATGGAAAGACTCCTAAGTTTTACTGGGAAAAAAAAAATTCACACTCCTCAGAGCCAAGGAGGAAACAAAACAGAATGATTTTCACACTATGTAAGTGTAGTGGTAAGGCGACAAGCTGAATATTACAATTTCTAAAGTATGTCATGAAACAACAAAGCCTAAATAACCCCTCACTACATTTTACTTTTATTCTCCAAGCAACTATCAAACTTGTAAATCATTCTTTTTTTTTTGTCCATTCTTTGCCAAAATAGGACCAAAACTGTAAAGAGAAAAAATTGAACTTGTATTTAAAAAGCTAAACTCTTGTCTCACATAAGAAACTACTATTCCAGAGTTGAACATGTTAATTAAATGCTCCAGCAGATTAAGTGAAGAAACATCATGACAGAGCATTTAACTGCCAGACAGTGAGGCCTGCAGCTTAGTCATCGGCTGAGAAGATCGCTGTGGCGAAAGTTTCCAATGCGAGGATTGCAGTGACTGATGGGTAGCACATGACAAGGACATCTCCTTCCTGCAGAGTCATGTAGGGCCGCACCTGCTAACAGAAGGCCCCACGTTTTCTCCAAGTTCTAAACATGTGACTGCAGCCTCTGAATTGAGATGTCTCATGTTTGACAATGGGTTCTCCCTTCAGAGGTTTAAACCCAACAGATTCACCCTGCAGGGCCGTTTGTTTTCACCAAATATGTATTTTTTTTTCTTAAATTTCAGGTGATGCTTGAATATGACTTTCTCTATGGTTCAAATGATCTCAACACATGTCTGTGATATGAGGGGTTTCTCCAGTGTTAAGGGACTAATAAGATTGTAATTAATTTATTTTCATTTTATGAGAATAAACAATTCAGAGACTCTACATGTCCTGAAATGCAGAATGAAAAGGAATCAAACCATTCTTTTTTCCCTCGTACTTATTGCTCTCTTCCACATCATACTAAATTTGAGAGATACCAATGATTTACTAGGTTTTATAGGGAAAAAGTACTTAATTTTACTTTATTTATTTGGCTATTTATCTCCAATGCCTACTTTCTCAAGCCTGGTGCAGACTGACCTCTATACACAGCCTGCAACAATTGTGCCTCATGCTCACCCTCAGAATACCACAAGGACACACGGGAGCTCACTCCGGGAGCCAGGGATTTTTACGGGTGTTCGACTATCTCTCAGCTCAGATACTTAGACTCCAAAGGCACAAAAAGTAAAATTATACTACCTTGGACTCATCTATATCATCACCTAACTGCTATTTGGACTCAACGATTCCTCAAATTTTAAAGCTAGAAAACCAAGCCACAACAAAGAAAGGTAATTTGCACAAACACAGCCAGCGCTATCACTCCAAATGTCCAGTCTAGGTCTTCCACAGGAGGCCTCGTTCTGTTTTGATTAATATTTATATTCCACACGGATTTTTAACTTCCAGATAATAACTAGGAGGGAAAGGCCAAATTTTCTTAAGAAAGACTATGAATAAATTTTGTTTTATTTCGTAAACATTTTTAAGGCTTTACTGTGTGTAGTGTTCTGCCTGACACAGAGATAAAGAGGCAAGGTTGGGTCTTCAAGAATTCAAAACTAGCTCATATATTTTCTAACCAATTTAGGGAAAATAAAGAAAAAATGAAGATAACCAGGAAAAATCCACACGCGCTCTTAAATTTAAAAAAAAGTCATGCCTGTTGGAAGTTCCTTTTTATGATAGTTTTCTTCCAGTTCTTTTATGTAAATATTTAAAAGTAAATTTCATCTGAAAGTGATTAAGTAAAAGATTTTATTCAAAATTTGAGAGCTTTAGTCATTACTTTTTATATTTTTAAACATAATTTTATGAGAATAACTTCAATATTGTCAGATTTCAAATTACTTAGTTATCCTATTCACCAAAATTATAATTTCTTATATCACACATTATCATGTATCTATTAAAACATGCAGCACATTTTTACTGAAATTGATATTTTCTATTTCAATTAATCTGCAACTTCCCTCAAAGTATGGATTTTATCTTATTCATCGTTATATTCCATATCACATGTAAAACTGATATATTCCCAGTAAATGAATGGTGAGAGACTGGGTCAATATTTGAATGTGTAAATGTTACTATAGGGTCACTCAAGGACAGAGAAAAGAGATACAATGGAAAATAAAAAGAGAATAGAAATTCAAGGATCAACTACACTTAGGTCATCGCGAAAAGAGAAGAAGTTGGAGAAAAATATGATAAACAATGAGCTGGGAAAAAGGCCATTGGTATTTTGTGTCATGCAAAACAGAAAAGTTTTAGAAATTTGGGTTGGCAATAGTGTTAAAGGTTAAAAATGATAGAAAATGTGGTAGTTATTAGAACTATCCATAAATATTCCAGCTCTCTCTTCTCTGTGGTACATTCAAAATGGTGTTTCCTTGACTTGTTTTGGCTAATGAAATGTGATTGGAAGGGGTATGGATTATTTCCCATTGAAAGCTGAAAGAGCCAATAGAATTTCCCTACATGTCTGCGGCTCCTCCGCTGTAGGGTCTGAAGGTTCAAGTAATGGCTGTTTCTTTAGCTTAAGACAAAACACGAGGGCATGGCGTAAACTGCAGCCCCACAAAGGACATGCGGCATGAATGAGAACTAATCTTAACCGTTCAGAGCCACGGACTGTAGGGTTGTTTGTTGCTGCAGCATAAGCTCGTCTTTCCTGACCGATACAGAATAAGAGGGAGTAAGAATTTTGTTTTAGATAATACTGATTAAATTAACAGAGCTTTTAGTTTTCTATTTCTAGGCAGGAAGTAGATGAAGAATAAGTTAGTGATAAGAAAATATGGACAGAGTGATGAAATCTATTTAATATATTTAATATAAAAAGAATAGAATCACCTCCACTCTTCACTATCAAATTTTTTTTAAAGTAATAAGGAATATAGTAATGGGAAAAATATGTATGGACACTAGAAACAAGGGACTAGTACCTGCCACATGCCAACACTTTGAATAGTATTAAGGAAGGATATCTGAGATACCCCTGCAGGCGAGGCAGGACGGAGGGAATTACTGAGTGATTGGATGTTTAGACCATGAAGGAAAAGTCTGTGCCTGGAGAACCTGGAGCTCACCCCCCAGCAACACTACAATGACATTGCCACACGTAGAAAGTAAGACCCTGGAAGTGAAGAAGTCTCTGGAGGCAATGAGTTAAAACCTGTTCTCTATCCTACTGACTTTCTGGGGAAGAAGAGACTCTTCTTTGGAAGTCACACCCCTGAGCCGCTAAGAGCAAACTAAATAAAATGGGGGTAATATTCCACTTGCTATTAATGGAGTTAGAGAGGAGGTCACTGGCTCAGTTATACTTCAGCTGCTATAACAGCATGTACCAGAAACTTTTTAGTACAGAGGCAAACCTACCTACGTGGGATACAGCCCTCTGTCTTCACCAAAGTTCTTGGATATATGATCTGGCAAAGTTAAACTTTAATAAATCTAAGTTTTTCCATATCCTGTACAGTATCAGTGTCTTAAATTGAGGCCTCAATGATGTTCTAAAGCACCAATTTCAACCCTCTAAGATAAAAATATATATGTGATTTCTTTCTGTAAAGTTAGTAAATGGAAACCACTACAAAAAGAAGAAACAGTAAGTAAACATATCTTATGGAATATTGCTACTAAAGAAGAAGAAAACTTTAGAACACTTGAATTTAACTGTCAAATCAATCTGAGAGATGTTGCACCTATGAAATTAGAAAAAGAGGAGGAAACTCACAATAAAAAGAAGTTACAGACATGATTGCTAATTAGAAAAAGTACAATGGACGCAATGAACTGCTTACAAGAAAAAAATTTAAATTAGAAGACATTTTAATAAATTACTTAGAAAAATCAGAGTGAGACAATAAAGACATAAAAGTTAAGAGAAAATGATCAGAAATATAGTTAACAGAATAGGGCTGTCAAATACAGTCATAATAGAACTTTCAAAAGGAGTGAATGAGGGAAAGACATAATAAAGAAAAGAGAAGGAAATTCCTCTAAGATAAAAAAAATGTTGATATTTATATGCAAAGGTCTCCTCATGAAAAACCAGGTAATTTTAATGAAAAATACTCCTATCCAACAACATTTTGTTACTACATATTATATTATATATTATATATAGTAACATATACTATATATTATATGTTACTATATATTAGATATAGGGAAACACTAAAAATCATTTCTAGAAAAAAACATTCTACAGTAAGTATACAATTAGAAAATAATATGAACACTTACATAGGAAAAATGGGAAATAATATTGTTAGTTTCTGAAAGAAGAAATATAAATAGCCAATCAACACGTGGAGAAATGAAGATTTAAACAATGACAATTTCTTATCACATTGGAGTAAGCTAACATAGTGTAATCTTCTTACTCAGGCTTCTGGCCAAAATGGAGGCACAGATGGATACGCTTCACTTACTCACAGAGCCAAAAAGAAGGATAACAACCCATTTAAAAACAAAAAACAACCAGAACTGCCAGAAAACCAAATTGTATGGAAGTCCAACAATGAATGAGTTAAAGAAACATTCACCCAGACCTGGTAGGAGGGGCGGAGATGGGCATCCAGGGCAGAGAGGATGCACAGCAAGGTGGTGGCTGGCAGACCAGGCAGTCCCACGTTTGAGTGCAAATAAACTGGGAGGAACAGCTGGGGAGTGAGAGACCAGAAACCCAGGATCCCAGTGTGGAAAAGAAAGCCTCAAAACCTCTGGCTATAAAATCCTGTGGGAGTTACAGCAGTGGGAGAAACTCCCAGCCTCACAGGAGAGTTCATTGGAAAGACCCACAGGGTCCAATAATGTACATAAACCCAGCCACCCAGGAATCAACACCAGAAAGGCCCTATTTGCCTGTGCGTAGTGGGGGAAGTGGCTGAAAGCCTGTAGAGAGCCAAGCAAACATCATTGTTCCCTCTCTGATCCCTCCCCGACATACAGCATCACAATGGCAGTGACCTGGGTTGCCCCACTTGACAAATACCTAAGGCTCCGCCCTTTACAATGTAACAGGTGTGCCAGGACAAAGGAATATAGCCCAAATGAAAGAATGGATCAAAACTACAGGAACAGAGCTAAGTGACGATGAGATAGTTAACCTATCAATGCAGAGTTCAAAACACTGGTAATCAGGACGCTCACAGAAATGATTGAGTACGGACACAAAATAGAGGAAGAAATGAAGGCTATACAAAGTGAAATAAAAGAATATATACACAGGGAACCAAAGTGAAGGGAAGGAAACCAGGATTCAAATCAACGATTTGGAACAAAAGGAAAAAATTAACATTCAACTGGAACAGAATGAAGAAACAAGAATTCAAAAATGTAAGGAGAAGCTTAGGAACCTCTGGGACAACCTTAAATGTTCCAACATTAGAATCATAGGGGCGCCAGAAGGAGAAGAGGAAGAGCAAGAAATTAAAAACTTATTTGAAAAAATAATTAAGGAAAACTTCCCCAATCTGGCAAATGAACTAGAAATGCAAGTCCAGGAAGCTCAGAGAGTCCCAAACAAGTTGGATCTAAGGAGAAACACACCAAGACACATCATAATTAAATTACCCAAGATTAACAATAAGGAGAGAATCTTAAAAGCAGCAAGAGGAAAGGAGAGAGTTACCTACAAAAGGGTTCCTCTAAGACTGTCAGCTGAATTCCTCAAAAGACACCTTACAGGCAAGAAGGGGCTGGAAAGAAGTATTCAAAGTCATGAAAGGTAAAGATCTACAATCTAGATTACCCTATCCAGCAAAGCTATCATTTAGAATGGTAGGGCAGGTGAAGTGCTTCTCAGACAAGGTAAAATCAAAGGAGTTCATCATTACTGAGCCTTTATTATATGAAATGTTAAAGTAACTTATCTAAGGAAAAAGAAGATCAAAGGTACGAATAGGAAAATAACAACAAACTCACAACTATGAACAACTGAACAACAACAAAAAAAAACCTAAGCAAACAACTAGAACAGGAACAGAATCACAGAAATGGAGATCACATGGAGGGTTATCAGTGGGGAAAGGGTGGAGGGAAACTAAGGGAAAAGGTACAGGGAATAAGAAGCATAAATGGTAGGTACAAAATAGACAGGAGAAGGCTAAGAATTGTATAGGAAATGGAGAGGCCAAAGAACTATATGTATGACCCATGGACGTGAACTAAGGGGTGGGGAACGCTGGTGGGAGGGGAGGTGCAGGGTGGAGGGGAATAAAAGAGAGAAAAAAATTGGACAACTGTAATAGCATAATCAATAAACTATACTAAAAGATAGTGTAATCAAAAGTATTGTTATTAAAAGTACTTTGAAATGTGCATTTTAAAATATTTTTGGCAGTATAAATCAAGATAAACTTTTTGTATGACAATTAAAGGAGGTAGTTAATGCTTTTTGTAAACTCTGACAAAATTTCTATTTCCTAGAATTTATCCAAAGAAAAAAAAATTATTTATATGCATAAATATCTAGCCATAGTAATATTCAGCTATATATATAAAACAAGAGCATATCATCAGAAATAAATAAAATATCTAAATTTCGGCCTTTGGGTAAAGATTGCATTATGATAAATAACACACTGTATGTGTGTTTTTTATATATATATATATGCTTAAATGAATAAAAATTGCTTATACAATTATAAGAAAAGTTTAAAATTTATGAATAATATATTTAAGTTATAGTTATACCTGCCTAGGAAAAACATACCAGCCTTTGTTCTTTGGATAAACTCCCGTAGCCAAACAGCCCTCCTCGTCCGGGCGCCAGGCACGGCCTCCTTGTCCCGGGGGAGCAGGCTGGAGCTCCCCACCAGCCCCCAGAAACACCGACACAAGCCCGCCACGCCCTCTTAAGGAAGCCAGGATCTGCAGACCCTGCCTCCCGCAGCCTCTGCTTGTCCCTTGTGTTCGGAGTGCAGCCCCATGTGACAAAGTCTTAAGTGCGGTCTTTCTCCTCTTTACTCCTGAGCAAATGTGACTAATCAACTGTTATCAGGCTGGTCTGTACAGTGTCAGTGTCATGTGCTTGGCCATCCCCATAACTACGGGGTGGGGGTTCCTCCAACAAGGTGAAGAGGGGGCAAATAAAACAGGAGGATAAAAGGTTTGTATGAAACTGAGGACTGATGGAGCAGTACCCTAGAGCAGGGACAAGCTGCTGAACTCTAACAGAGAGCCAGATGAGTTCATCTTGCTAAGAGCTCTTCATCCTGTTAAACAGGAGAAAGGGACCACAGAATGGGCCACGGTCCAGCTGTGCCCTTGCAGGAGAACTAAGTCTTGTCAGGAAGGTAACACACAGTATCATCTGCTGACATCAAGAGGCAGTGGTAAGCGTTGGAGCTTAAGTTGATCCATTAGGAGATTTTTGTTCACAAATAGAAAAATTGCCAACTACTAGTAATTTCCAGGCAATTAATTTTCTCACATGATAAGGAGCCTGGAAGCCGGCAATTCCAGGATGGGTTCAGGGGCTCAAAAAGTATCAGGATACAGGCTTCTCACCTTTGAAACTCTCTCCACCTTCTCTTGAAAGTGGTAGTATGGCTAATGAGTCAGTTTCACACGGCATCTCCACAGAAGCAAGGGAAGAGATAGAAAAGAAACACACTTACACATTTCCTCCTGAATATATGTGTGTGTGTGTATAATCTTTTCCAGAAGCCACCAGCAAATATCTCCTCAATCACATCGGCCAAAACCAGTCCACAGCTATCCCTAAACCGTAAATGGGTAAAGAAAATGAAATCAGCATTACTGGCTTAGACCAATCATGATTTCCACTCCAGGGTCGAGCATTTTGCTTCCTGAATAAAAGAGCAATTTCATTAGCAAATAACAAAGGGGAAATAATCCAGGGAAGCCAACCTACAGAGTTTGTTCAAGGGAATAGGAACAAGTTTGGGAATAGCTGCCGTGGATGGTGCCGTATGGAATCTACAAATGGGAATCTACGAAAACACGAATGGAAGGGAGGCAAGGCAACGCTGAAGGAGGGGAGGGAAATCACGAATTTGTGGAGGACATGGTGTTCTGGCTTTGAGTTTTTCTCGGGTGACATGTAACAATCTAGGGCTCAGAAGTAAAGGTGTGGAGCACCGACGGAAACAAGGATGCCAATTGGTGCATGAGAAAGGCGTCCCAAGGCTGATCACGCGATCCAGAGCTTCAGCAGGGAATGGACGTGGCCATGAGTTGCGAGAATTAAGAGGGAAGAAAAAATGTAACTTCTGACATTTGAAGGTCAGGACAAAAAAATGGAATGAACAGATAGGATAAAGGAAATGAGAGACTTTAGTAGGGAAAATAGAAAGCAAAGTCACTGGCATTTGGAATGATTTTAGCTCTAAGTGCAGACAGGGCAGAGGGAGCCTGAGAACATTTGGCTGTAAATGCAGTGGATGTAAAAAGGTTGAGAATGTCAGAAGGACATCTTTTGATGCAGTGGAGAGAATGGCAGGAAGAATTCTTCTTTTGCCTCCATCGTCCCGTATTCCCAGGCAGGCTGTACTTTCTCTCAGGTCAGGGAGCACATACTCCGTTGCTTTCTCACCCTGCCTGAGGAAGGGGAGTGAGTAGGGGGCTCTGCGCCCTGCCAGGGACGTGCCCGGGATGCTCGGGTTTCACGGGGCATCGGCTTTCAGGATTACCTCTGACTTGCACAATAACATTTTAAGTGGTTTTGTAAGATCAGAAAATAATTTCATGTTTTTAAGGAGTTGGAGGTATTGTATCTGGATACAATCCTTTCCCTTGTAGCTTCAAATTACACTCTCATCTTATCTCCCACTGATGCATTTCCCCCAGATTCAGTCAGTGGCTCGCCCCAGAGCGTGGAAGTGCTAGTAAACAGAGTCAAGTCATGCCCCTGGGCGCCGGCTGCAGAGCTGGTAGCAGAATGGGGTGCACTGCGCTCAGCTTAAAACCAGGAGGCTATGAGTTGTGCATGTACGTCCCCCGGCTAATCCCTGCATGGACACAGGCAGCAGCGTGGGGAGGCCAGAGGGATGGGGGGCAAGGCTGCGTGGAGGTGGGGTCTTAAAGGAGGGAAATGGGGACATCTGTGATACTGTCAACAATAAAAATACAGAAACCCATATTTTCCAAAATAAACAAACAAAAAACAGGAGGCTAGAAAATAATGGCAAACAATAGGCAAGAGGCTGAATAAATTGTGATATTGGTACAAGCAAGTATTCTATAGCCATAATACAACATTTAAAAATGTGTATTAACATAAAAAAGCACAACATAATTTTAAAAATCCTTTTATGCATGTGAAATCTCTGAAATGTTTGTTTACAATAAGAATGTGGGTGATTTTCAAAACCATTTTTAGTATTTTATCATTTTTCCAAAGTAAGTATGTATTATCTAAGTAATAACTATTGTATAACGAATCTACATGGAGGAGGGAAAGAATGAGAATTGCTGATGTCAATCTACTCAGAGCACCAGGCTTTCTCTGGTCAAGTGGGAAACACCCCCACCCACGTACCCCACAACTGGGGTCTCCCCTCCTCTCGCCCTCCCCCTTTCCTCTCCCTTCCCTCTTCCTGCCAGGTACTGGCCAGATTAGCTTCTGAGTCACCGTAATGCATATAGTTTTATTTCCCGTTTGGGACTCAGGCCGGGAGATCTGAGCACAGCCTGATTCACCCACTGATTAGAATAAATATCAACCCAGGCTTTCCCTGGGCCCGCAGACAATTTCCCTTCACTCCTTCAGAAAATGTGTGCTTCATCATCCTGCTGATGCCCAGGGAACTGCCTAATTCAAAACACTCGGCACTTGGTCAGGGACACTGGGAGCTCTCAGAAGGCTGCCCGTGCTCACCCTGGGCTGGCCCGGGCCGAGCCCATCCCAGCTGGGAGGGTCCCTTGTTGGGGACGCTGTGCCGGCTCCGCGCCCGATGACTGGCTTCCCCAGAAGTGTCTGTACCACGCTCATCAGCATTGCCCACTGTCACCGCACCACTGGCCTGTGTCAGTGTGTGACTCACCATCAAACAAACAAGCCAGCGCCGATCGCGACTACACCCAGGATGTTTCTGTGGGCTGCTACTCTTCCCATTTGGGCTGATGCTTTCTTCACTTTCTCAGGTTTCTCCACAGGCCTGTCTGCCTTTGAAATGTCAGTGATTTTCAAGTATCATGTCTTTGCACCTTCTAAACCATCTGCCTTCAGGACCACATTTTGTCCTAACTACCACCACCAAGGAGAGGAATGCTAAACACAGGTCTCTCCCCAGAGGCGCCCATGTCCTTCCTCGATCTTCTCAGATGCCCGCGACATGCTCTGAGGGCCCACCCGGGATTCTGCACACTTTGTTTCTGCAGCCTCACTTCTGCGACCTCCTTCAGAGGCATTTCTGGGGCCGCTGGAGCCATTCTGCTGGGACACGGGAGGAAGTTTGTCCCATGAGGCAGGCCGTCGTTAGAGGCACGTGGCGACAGTGTGGAAGCCCAGCAACTCCCGAGAGTAAACTGTGGGGCGATGCGTTCTCCAGCCTTTCCCTCGGCATTGGGGAAGGCTCGGACGCCCCCTGCGACTGCAGCCTTAATCGCCTTCTCCTTCCCAATTCTGCTTCTGCTACTCCGGGAAGCACGTCTTTCATAAGTCACCTGTGCGTGAGCTTTTATCTCGGAGTCTCCTGGGGCCCTGACCCAAGACCCTGCCTCGCTCCAAGTTCATTAATGCACTGCCTGTTAAACACGGTCACGCGGATGGCCCACCCGTACCTTAAACTCAGGAAGAGTTTATCCTTTGCCTCCTAATCCCGTTTCCCCTTCCTTATTCCCTCCTTTAAAATGCTCGCAGCCATCCCAGACGCAAACACAGCGGTCACCCCAGGCATTGCCTCCTCTTCCGCCACCCGTGCACTTCCAGTTCCCACCCGTCCCAACGCAATCGCATTTCTTGAATGTCTTCCTGTCTCCATGGCCGCTACCATTACGTGTTTCAAGCCTCCGGTTTTCTTTTCTAATTTCCTGGCCCTCCCCCCCCCCCGCCCCGCCTTCCCCAGGCTCGGCCCCCAGGCCGCCATGTAACCGCCCTTTCACCCCCAGTCCTCTTCATCCCTGGCCTTCTGCCACGTCCGGGAACTTGCTGCTCTACGTCAGCTCCGCACTGTGTTACCCCTTCTTTCTCACAGCTGGGTACTGCGGGAAACATACCACTCAACCTGAGACATAAGAGCCACCACGAATTTGTAATTTCTAACCCCAAACTTCATGCATTTTAGCATGTGAGGTGTCTGTCCCCTACCCCATAACCAGTCCAGTCCCACACCGGTTGCCTAGGTTCTTCTTTCTCTTTCAGTAGATTTATTTTCTCAGTTTTACAGATCCCATTTTTATCATTTTTTTTTCCCTCTCAAGAAAAGGTCTATCTTCACACACACACACAAGCGCTGGGATGTGTACACAACACATAGCAAACAGATGAACCAATCCTTCTCTTAACTCTGCATTGCACTATAGCTCCTGTTCTATTGCTCTTCACTCTGAATCATCCAGTAATTTAAAAAAGCAAAGCACTGTCTCCACTAGAAAGCTTCCATCACCCTGTGATTATGCTTGTGAAGCTTTAGCATCCTTTGCATTTAAGTCTTTGATCCACTGAAATTTATGCTGGTGTAAAGCTATAGAGATAGTCAATCACTTTTTCAGTGTGAATCAGTAATTATGTCACTACTTATTAAGTCCACCTCTTCCATATTTATTCAAAACTTCGCTTAATTCCTCTTCTGTAAAATGGGGATAATAGCACCTACCTTACGTATTTAAGACTTAAATGACAGTATACGTAAAGTGCTTAAAAGCAATATATCTAGCAACTATTATGCACACATGACTTTTAGTTTGTTTCTGAACTGTAGTCTTCCACATTAATATGTCACTTTGTGGACAATATTCCTTCCATTATGCTCTTTTAAGAGTTTTCCCGGCTATTCTTGTATGATTATTTTCTGATTAAAATTATTTTTCAGTCTTTCCGTGCCAAAAAAACAAACCAAGGAAAACATGGGGCCTTTCTAACAGACAAATTCTTTAGAAAGATTTGATGTTTTTATGTTTTTGAGTTATCTTATCAAGATAACATTTAACATAGTTAAATTTTATTAATTCTGCCCTGACTGGTGTAGCTCAGTTGGCTGGGCCTCATCCAGCAGACCTAAAGGTCTCTGGTTCAATTCCCAGTCAGGGCGCACGCCTGGGCTGTGGGCCAGGGGCCCATTTGGGGTGCACAGGAGGGGCAACGGATCAATGCTCCTCTCACACATTGCTGTTTTACTCCCTCTCTTTCTCCCCTCTCTAAGAATGAAGAAATAAATGAAGTGTATCAAAAAATAAACTTTATTAATTCTTTTAAACATTTAAATTTCATTCATTCTAATCATCCGTGTAAACATCATTCTATTTCTGGACTCATTTTCTTTTCCATTGATCTATGTCCCTACTCCTATACCAAGAACATATTTTAATTGTGGTTGCTTTGTATCTTTTTTTTTTTTTTTTTTTTTTGATAATTCAAAGGGAAATTCCCCTCTATTTACCTTCATTTAAAAAAGTAATGTGGCTGGTTTTAAGCTTTTCCCCTTAGAAGCAATTGCTAAACTTAGCTTATCGGAGTCTGTGTGCAACCCTTCTGGCCTGCCCTCAGTATTTTATTACACTCCCCGGTCTGGTGCTCTCGCAACCTTCAGGGTTCTTATCTTTAAAAATAGAATACCACCACCTATGATTTTCTTGTATTCTTTAATAAAATTTATTAATTCTTCAATAGTCTTTTACAGTCCTTTTAAATATATATATCTCTATATATTTCATGGTCTTTTTTAAAAATTGTATTTGGGAAATAAAAGTTTCTCCCATTATATTTTTAGATTCTACTTTTGACTTCTGGGACGGAAGAAGCAGTTAATTTTATGTCTCTCCAGTAAACAGCCACCTTACTAAACTCTTCAGTTAGTTGTAGTAATTTTTAGTTGTTATCAAGAGTTCCTGAAAAGAACATGTAGTCTTCAAGTGCTGGATTCAGTTTTCCATTTATTTGATTTACGCATATGAAATTGCCAGTTTTAAGTCAAGAATGTTTAAATAGTCACCACTTCATATGGGTATGTTCATGTCTAAACCTACATCTGTATCTGTATCTATGTCTATCAATCTATCAATTTGTCTATATCAATTTTTCATTGTATGGTTCAAATTTTATAAATCCTTACGAAGTTTTTTTTCTGGATCAGTTATCTAGGACATACTCTAAATTTTGTCACCACAATGAGGTATTTATATTTTTATTCTTATAATTCTTGCCTTACACAGTTTGAAGCACACAAGTTTCTATCTTCTTGGTAAGCTGTTCTTTCTATGGTAATGCAGTGACCATTTTATCTCTATGTTTCTGCCTTAAAATATTTTTCCTGATAGCACTACAGTAGCTTCACTAGCTCCCATTTAGTGATTTGTCTGTTGTAACTTTTAGCTTTCTACTTTCAAACTTTCAGTTCACTTTTATTTTAGATACATTTCTGTAACTGGAATGCTCCTTTTCTTTTTTAATTATGATAAATTTTTAGCCAATAAGATTTGTCTTATTACTGAAACATTTAAATTTATGTTTACCATCTTATTTTGTTCTTATTTACTATGTTTTTTCTACAGTTTATTTCTTTTATTGTTTCTCTCATTCACTAAATATGACACTTATACATTCATTATATTTTTGTTGTTAGTTACCCCCAACTGGTAGCACATGGATTTTCTAAACAATGTTAATTGCCACCATTCTCCGAAAATAGTCAAGAGTGTAGAACACTTTAATTTCAATTATCCACCTTTAATCTTACAACATATTGTTGGCCAAAATGTTAGGTGCACCTGTATATGACCTCTATTAAATTACCCTTTATTATTATTATTTTATTTTTTGTCTTTTAACTTTTATACTAAAATCAAAAGTAATTTACATACCAGCATTACAATAATACAGTATTCTCTTCATTTTCAGTATATTTACCTTTAGCAGTGAGTTTAATACTTTCATTTGCTTTCATGTTTCTCTTCAATGTCTTTTCATCTCATCTTGAACTCCCTTTAGCATTTCTTATAAGGCAGGTCTAGTGATTATTAACACTTTCATATTTTATTGTCTTGAAATTTATTTCTTCTTCACTTTTTGATGGAAAGTTTTGCAAGGTACGGTATTCTTGTTTGGAAATTTCTTTTCTAGCAGCACTTTGAAGACATTATTTCTCTCTCCTGGACTGCAAGGTTTCTGCTGAGCAATCTGCTGATAGCCATGCTTGCTCCCTTATATGTGATGAATTACTTTTCTCTTGCTGCTTTCAAAAAAATGTTTTGTATTTGATTATAATGGGTCTTCATGTAGAAACTGATTCATCTTTGAAATCTTTAGGCTTTGTGACTCTGGAGGCCTGTTTTCCACCCCAGATTTGTGATGGTTTTGGCCAATACATATATTGTTTACACAATGGGATCATGGGTCCCTAAGTCCTGTACAGCCTCTACAAGCTCGCTCTTCTTCTCCTTCTTCTTCCTCCCTCATCCTCCTCCTCCCCCTCTTTCCCCCCCCTCCTCCTCCTCCTCTCTTCTTTTCTGACTGGATACTTTACAGTTACTTCTCTTATATTCATTTCTTCTTTCTTCTTTTTAATCAAGTTTGTTATTTAAATTCTATTGATTTTTCAGTTAGTTTTTGTAATCTTCACCTCCAAAGTTTCTGGGTTTTTTAATTTATGGTTTCTATTCCTTTGTTGATACTCTCATTTTGTTCATGTATTGTTTTATTTTTAATTTTATTTTCCACTTGCAGTTTGCATTCAATATTATAGCTTCAGGTGTAGAGCATAGTGGTTAGACAATCATATTTACAAAGCGTTCCTCTGATATTTCAAGCGTCCACCTGGCACCATATGTAGCTATTAGGGTATGATAGTCTATAATCCCTTTGCTGTACCTCACCTTCCTGGGACTAGTTTGTGACTACCAATTTGTAGTTCTTAATCTGTTCACCTCTTTCACCCAGCCCCCCAATCCCCCATTCCTCTGGCAACCATTATTTTATTCTCTGTATCTGTGAGCCTGCTTCTATTTTGTTTGTTTGATTATTCTGCTCATTAGATTCCACATGAGAGTGAAGTAATATGGTATTTGTCTTTCTCAGTCTGACATATTTCACTTAGCATAATACCCTCTAGGTCCAGCCATGCTGTCACAAATGTAAAATTTCATCCTTTTTATGGCTGGGAAACATCCCATTGTATATATGTGCCACTACCTTTTTAAGTCCACACATCTATTCATGGGCACTTGGGTTGCTTCTATAGCTTGGCTATTGTAAATAACTCTGCGAAGGACATAGGAGCTCATATATTCTTTCAAATTAATGTATTGGATTTCTTCGTGTATATACTCAGAAGTGGAATGACTGGGTTAAAAGGCAGTTCCATTTTTAGTTTTTTGAGGAACCTCCATACTGTTTTCCACAGTGGCTGCGCCAATCTGCACTCATACCAACAGTGCGCCAGGGTTCCCTTTTCTCCACATGTTTGCCAACATCTGTTGTTTGTTGATTCATTATTGATGATAGCCATTCTGACATGTGTTAGGCGATATTTCATTGTGGTTTTAATTTGCATTTCTCTGATGATTAGTGACATTAAGCATCTTTTTAAATGTCTGTTACCCTCTGTATGTCCTCTTTGGAGAAGTGTCTGTTCAGGTTCTTTTTCTCATTTTTTTCATTAGATTGTTTAGGGGTTTTTTGGTGTTGAGTTGTATGAGTTATTTATAAGTTTTGGATATTAACCTCTTATGAGATGTATTATTCGTGAATATGTTTTCCCATTCAGTAGGTTGTCTTCATTTTGTTGATGGTTTTCTTTGCTGTGCAAAAATCTTTTAGTTTGATGTAGTCCTATTTGTTTATTTTTTCTTTTGTTTCCCTTGCCTGGGGAAATACATCAGAAAAAAATATTGCTACCAGAAAAGTCTAAGGTTTTACTGCCTATGTTTTTTCCTAGGATTTTTATGGTTTCAAGTCTTACACTGAAGTCTATTATTCATTTTGAGTTAATTCTTGTACATGGTATAAAAAGGTGGTCTATTTTGGGTTTTTGCATGTACCTGTCCAATTTTCCCAATACCGTTTATTGAATAGACTCTGTTTTCCCATTGTATGTTCTTGCCTCCTTTGTCATGTTAATTGACCATACAGGTTTTCTCCCTGGGCTCTTTATTCTCTTCTATTGAGCTATATATGTCTGTTTTCATTCCAGTATTTTTCTGTTTTGATTACTTATAGCCTTGTTGTATAATTTGATATCAGGAGGTAATGATATCTCCAACTTTGTTCTTTTTTCTCAAGATTGCTGTGGCTACTCAGGGTCTTTTGTAGTTCCATATAAACTTTTGGATTATTTGTTTTAATTATATGAAAAAAATACCTTTAGTATTTTAATAGAAATTGCATGAATCTATAGATTGCTTTGAGTAATATGGACTTTTTTATGATGTTAACTCTTCCTATTCATGAGCATGGTATATGCTTCTGTTTATCTGTATCTTCAATCTATTTCTTTAATGACTTGTAATTTTCCTGAGTATAGGTCTTTGAACTCCTTGGTTAAATTTATTCTTAGGCATTTTTTGATGTAATTGTAAATGGGATTTATGGGATTTTTTTCCTTAGTTTCCCTTCCTGTTGATAGTTCATTATTGGTGTATAAACATAGAACCAATTTCTGAATATATGTTTTGTATCCTGCTACTTTACTGAATTCATTGATCAGTTCTAGTAGGTTTTTTGGTGGAATTTTTAGGGTTCTCTATATATAGTTTTATGTCATCTGCAAATAGTGACAGTTTTATTTCTTCCTTTCAGATTTGGATGCCTTTTATTCCTTCTTCTTTTCTCATTGCTGTGGCTAGAACTTGCAGTACTGTGTTGAATAAAAGAAGTAGAAACCGACATCCTTTTTTTGTTCCTGATCTTGAGGGAAATGCTTTTCGTTTTTGCCCATTTAGTATAATGTCAATTGTGGATCTGTCATATATGGTTTTTATTATGTTAAAATATGTTCCCTCTATTCCCACTTTGCTGAGAGTTTTTATCATAAATAATTGCTGGATTTAGTCAAATGCTTTTTCTGCATGTACTTTTTTTTCTTGATTTAATTTAGCTGTTTATGTTCTCTTGTATCAGCAAGCTTTAAAATGATTATTTTGAATTATCTTTCAGGCATACCTCACTTTTGCTTTAGGGCTGGTTGCTAGAGATTTGTTTGGTTCCTTTTGCTGGGTCATACTTCCCTGATTCCCGTGCCCCTTAAAGCCCTGTGTTTCTGTCAGCACACTGAAGAAGCAGTCAGTCGCCCGCCTTAGTCTTTATGGACTGACTTTGATGTGGAAAGAGCTTCACTAATCATCCTGAGTGGAGTTTCTGGGAGCCCAACAAACCTTTTCTATAAATATGCATATGCTCCTCATCCTCTCTTCGGGGGAAATAGACTTTTCCCGTTGTATGGTCTTGCCTCCTTGTACGAATACATCTCCATAAGTCGCCCACTCCCTTTCTCTAGGTCAGCGCACTGAGCGTCCTGAGCATGAGGTGCGCACTGCACGTCTCTCACTTCAGGGTCGTGTACCTTCTTACAGTCCTGCTGCCCAGAGCCAACTACCCTTTCCATTGTTCTCACTTGCCCCAGGCTTTCAACTTCGCTGAGCTGCCCAACACTCCCCTCTGGGTGAAGTGAGACAGACAGAATCAGGTCTCTTGGGCAATGCCTCAAAAGTCACCCCAATGCTGGGTGCATGCTCCACGCTCTCTCCCAGGGGAAGCACCTCCGGCTAAGGTGATCTCCCTCAGAGCTAACCCGTGTGAGCTTGGGGCGGCCGTCCAAGGATAAAGTGAAACTGCTCTTTTTGCCCATTGCAATAAGCTCGTCATTGGATTTGTGTTTATGTGGGCTGCTGCATCCTCTGAGCTGGATTCTGAATTCTTGTAAAGGTATTTCAGCCCCCCCCCCCCCGCCATGGATGTTAAATTAATGTTTCTTTAAAAGAAGAAGGCCTAGGACTTCCTGTCTGCAATCTTACCGATCACCCCAAGTGCCACTTTCATATTGAGGATTTGTTTGTGATTTCTTTTACTCTGTTTTCAAGTATTTGTAAAATCAACTTTTTTGTTCTGAGTCCTTTTTTATGTGTTTAATAGTTTAACACATTCTTATATAATAGTTCTGCTATATGTCACTTTTGGAGACCTTATCTATCTGTTGCTCACGGTACGTCACTTTCTTGTGCTGTTTGTCATTTTTAGACCATGTGCTCATTCTTCTAAGAGACTCATCGGCTGAGGGCCCAAGGAGCTTAGGCTAAGGGTATGTCTTGGGGAGTGGGCTTCCATTTTATTCTGCCACGTTTACCACCCAAAACCTCTTTCTGTCTTAGCTTCTTGGTATAAGGAGTCTCATAACTGGTAAAAATCAGTCCCCAAATGCGAATAAAGACAAATCCATGCTTATGAATTCATAGGGGAAATTTTATTTTTTCATCCCAAGTGTAGATTAAGTCAGTAATGATGCCATAATATTGATGGGTGCACTTTTCCTAGCTCACGGTTTATCTGGGACTTCTTGCATTTTGAGAATCAATATTATATGTATGTCTCAGTTACAATTTTTTAGGTTTATGTGGATTCCAAGATTCATCTCCTGATCTGTGTAGGCATACGTTCAATCCCCTTAAGGGGGGTGAAATTTCAGCTTATACATTAATTCCCCTAATTTCTTTCCTTTCTTCAGTCCTTCTTCTTCCTTCCTTCCTTCCTTCCTTCCTTCCTTCCTTTCATGCTTTCTTCCTCCCACCCTCATTGTTCTCTGTCCATCTTCTCCTTTCTTGACTTAAGTACTACATTTCACGTGGTATATGTACTTTGAAAATACAAAAGGGTTTACTATTAACTATAAGTCACTCCCTAGCCTTTTCCCTCCTCAGAGACGACCCTTCCTGCCCTGCCAGCTCTTTATGCAGCCTTTCACCGAGGTTCTGTGCACACAGGTGTGGGTTACTTCTCATCCATGTGTCACCCCATGATACATAGTCTCATGTACACTTTTTTTCTTATAAAAATTTATTTTTGGAGGTCATTTCCTCTCTAGGCATAAAAAGCTGTCAATATTCTTTCTGTTGGGGTTATAGTAGTCCATCCCGTATGCGTAATGTCTGCTGTCAGTTTTTGATCATTTGCTTTTACACTATACTGCAATGAGAACCTTGTATTTAATCACATGTACACATATAAAAGTAAGAGGGGGGACCCAAAAAACCCTGCAATTTATTTATAAGCAATTGTGTATTTATTCTTACATATTTAAACTTCAATCACCTTTAAAGTACTCTCCATTTGATACAATACACCTATTGAGATTTTTTTTCTACTGCCTTATACAGTTTTTGAGCTCATCGATTTTGATGCCTTTTAGTGCTTCTGCTGGTTTTTGTGTCACTTCTTCCACATTGACAAAACATTTTATTTTAAGGACCTTTTTAATCTGGGGAAAAGTAAAACAGTTCCTTGGGGCGAGATCAGGTGAATGGGGGGCAGGGCACGGGTCATGCAGGTTTGGTTGAAAACTACTGAACACTCAGTGCGGTGTGGGCAGGTGCACCTGTAAACCACCCCTCATGAAACGGGCAAACGCATTGAAAGAGTTCAAAAAACAATTCACTGCAGCCCAACACAGCCTCTCACAACAACGCCAGCTGGTGCGCTGATACAGATGGGTTCCTAGAACACTCCCCTAGAGGGAAAGCCTCTACTACAAGGGGCCCACCCTCCAGAAGACAATTCCAGGTATTTTAGGTCCCCCCTTGTATGTTAATGAATAATTCTTAGAAGTGTAATAATGATTCAAAGTATACATGTACTCTGCATAAAAACGTACAAATATATCTATCTATATATGTATATATAGATAGATATATAGATAGATATCTCGGAAATGCAAAAAGTGTCTTTTCTCCATATTCTCACAGAGTGTATTAATAGCTATTGATTCTTACCAATAGGTAACAATATGTCTCACTGGGATTTTAATTTTCTTTTATCTTATTAACAAGATTGAGCTCTTACAAATAAGTTTAAAAGTTCTTCTACTTCTTTTTTTGTAACTTTTCTGTAAACTTCATGTTTGTGTACTTCGGCCATATTTGTAGCGGTTGTGGGACTTTAGTTAAATGAAAAGAGCTAAGCTTTCATCATGTGTGCAAGTGAAATAATGACTTTTTTTTACTCAGATCCATTCTCCACAGTGATAGATTAATAGTAAATCTGTTTGTGTTACAGACCTATTTATATCCTTTTATTGACTTCTTATCAACAAAATTAAACTCAAACATCATAAAATGGTCATATATAGCCCTCTGTCATTTGACCCCTACTTATCTCTTAATTCCAGCTTTAGTCATTAATTATTTCACGCTTATCACTCTTGCAAAACCAAATTGCTTCGCACATCACAGTGTTTTCCCAATGTCCTGTTCTAGCCCTAAGAAACCTCTCTGAGTCCTGGTGCAGTTGGCGAGCCTCCACTCTCGACCCTCCCACACTCAGGGGCTTTTCTGAGTTTGCATCTGCTCCTCTTCCATGACCCTGTAAACTGTAACCTTTTCCAGGGAGGAGATTAAGTTATAACCTCCTCTGGCCTCTTCAGTCAGAGCTTGGTGCCACTCTTCTGCACACTCACATCACCTACTGTGACAATTGAAATTATCAAATTATGTGACAGCCTCCCCACTGGGCTGAGAACTTACTGCCTAGGACCCTATTCTATTAATATTTTGATTATTTGAGTGCCCCATGTGTCTGCACACAATAGGTTCTCAATAGTATTTATTAAATAAATGAATGTACCCATCAAAAAAAAAAAAAGAAAAAGAAAACAAAAACTGAGAATAACCTTCCCAGGGGAGAGAGAATCAGAAAGGGTGGTGGGCCAGAGTGAATGCAATGGTATTCTCTTCCACCTAACCTCTCCTTGTCTTTCACCAGCACTCTGGTGGTGCACTGCTGGGCGCGTTTACTTGATTTGAGGGTGGTTATACCACCGAGCAGTGCAGACTGTGACTGAAAAGGGAGTCATGGAGTACACACATAAAATAAGCATCTGTAATAAAAAAGTGCATGGAAATTAATTGTTCTAGAGTGTGACAAAATAGTATCAGAGCTTGGGCGGAGTCACGTCCCTCCAGAGAGGAGGCATATTTATGAACTAGTTTAATAAGTGTTGATTAGCAATCACCATCTTCACAGTGATGCAATTGCTATTTTGAGAACTACATTTTAAAAGTTTTTTCCAGTGTTTAGATGACTCATCTGTTTCACAAAAGTCTGAACAAGTGGGTAAGTGTGCCATGAAGTCCCTTCTCAGATGATTAAAGCCCCCGTTTTCCCAGCTGTTTGCCAGTAGTTTGCTGTCCCCCTTCACGAAAGCTCTCTTGAGAGGTCAGCCCGCTCAACAGTGAAGGTCTGTCTGGGCCCTTTGCTTGGGCTGAGAATTCCAGAAAACTGGTAGAATTCAGGGGATCAGTGTGTCTCCTTTTCAGTACATTGTTATCATCATAGTTACAGCAAGGGAAGAAGATATTTAATTCGAAATGCTGGGCCTGAGTCTCCTCTTTTGAAGTTATCTGATCCCACTGAGCCCCCTGCTGAAACCAGATCAGAAAAACGAGAAAGGAGGGATCCTCCGACTCACGCCGGTGGCTAGCTTTCTACATCGTGAGACAAAACACATTCTAAACCTTGGCCTGAGAAACCAACCCTTTTAGGTAGGACGCTTGATTACAAGAGACAGAAACACAATATAAATAGACTTAAAGAAAAACAAAGTGGAAAAAAAAATAGAGAGAGATTTTGCTTGGTTTTTCCTGTTTTGCTTTACGACTACTGGGGGCTTCCCAAATGAGACAGAGTTCAACAACCCAACTCAGAAAACACAAACTAAGACAATTCCAGTTGTCAGGCAATGCAAACCAGGTATCCAAGGTTGTCAGCTCTTCCTTTCTTCCTCTTTCATCTCTGCTTCTCTTGACCTATTAGTTTTACTCTTTCTTATTGTAAGCCAGCGTCTTCACACAGCGGGGAATATTGATGCTAAGAGCAAGGGGGTCGTGACCTTACAGCCCCAGGCCAGAGAAAAAAACAGTTATTTCTCCACAGCTCCAGGCAACACTATTCCTGCCAGAGAATCCAATTAGTTAGGCCCAGTGTGAGCCACACGCCCGCCACTTGGGTAAGTCGCTGCGGCCAGGGAGGGGAGCAACTTCACGGGGGCGGGGTTCACTCCTTTGCTGAACCACTGACCTTCCACCAAAGCTGCTGTAGGGGTCTGGAGGTGCTCTCCCAGCCCCGGAGTGGGGCATGGGGAAGGGGACATTGCTAATCACACAGAAAGGAGGGGATTAGGCATAAAAAAAAAATCAACTTCAGTAACCACCAGCATAACATCGATTTTTAGGGGACATTACATTCTTGGTTCCAACAGTTCTCCTGACAAATGAACTTCGTGAACTCCCAAGTTAGGGACCGCCTGTATCTGAAAAATTACTCAAGGGAAAAAAAGACAATGGTTATGGGAGAAAGTGCATCATGTCATTTGTTATCTGTTTTCCCCTTGAAGAACAGGCGTGGCTTTCCTTTGGGTTTTTGGTCTTTCCAATGAGGTTGCTTCCTTAGTTGACAGGCCAAAGACACTGCCCTTAGGTCAAAGCCTGATGTCAGTCTGATTGTCAGCATTAATGAAAGAATTTATAGCAATCTCTTCTAGTCTCTGAGGATTCTAGAAGAGATTGCTATCAATTCTGAAGAGATTCTCAAGAAGAAAACGATTTACTTTTAAGAGAGTATAAAACTCATAGGCTATCTTGTTCAGATCATGGTTAAATACCCATAGTATCAAAGTTTAAATTAACACCATACAAGTATTGTGTGCGTGTGTGTGTGTGTGTGGTCTCTATTTCACCATATTCTAAAACACCTGCCTTAAGGTTTACATTAGAATAATCCCTGTGATGAGGGTTTAGTAGTAATTATTCTTATACTATGTAAACATATTTCTTGATAGACAATTACTATGTGGAAATGATATGGTATATAGTGTATCTATTTTTCTATAAATAAATGTGAAAATAGTGTGACTGAGTTCACCTCCACAGCCACATGGTGCTTACTCGGCCGCAAAGCCCTGCCCCGGGCGCCCCTGAGGCCCTCATCAGTGCTGAAGAAAGACATAGAAAGACATATAGGAAAACAATGTAGGAAAAGTTACACAGAGATTTTTTGGCAGAGAACTCTGGAAATATTTTTTAAAGTCATCATGGAATTATTTTACAAATGTTAAAAATTAAGGAGTCAGACATAGAAATTTTATCAAAATGCAAAATTCAACAATCACAACTGAAATATAGTTTATAACAGCTACCTTATTCTCAGCTACCTCCTAAGGAGAAGCTCACAGAAAAATAATTTTTTTATTTGTAAAATAAAAATCAATCTTTCCTTTCTTTCTTTCTTTCTCTCTCTCTCTCTCTTTCTTTCTTCCTTCCCCCTCACTGTGGAAGAATGTAAGATTTCATAACACAGACACTCAGCTTGCTTTTGATTGAGTCACCGATGCAAATGTTTCACTATGTTGAAAAAGAGAGTTGGACAAGAAAATAGTGTTCCTGTCACTAGCTTTCTTCATGCTCTCACGGAGCCTCTGAGGTGCCAGACAGCACGGCCGTCACAAGGTGTCAGGTTCTGTGCTGTACCCGCAGCCACTGGCTGGCAGCGCCGTTGGCCTAGCGTGTTTCGCGCTGGGAACCCTCCGTGCACCAGACCGGTGTGAAACAGGTCAGACTTCTTCACGGAACCGCCCACTTTTACTGGAACTGATCTCAGACTCAGAGCCTAGAGGAAACAGGCTACAAACCTTGACCTGTCTGTCTTCGACTTTATAAAATGCTTCTGTGGGTCATTAATTTTTTTTTAATTTTCTTAGCTGATGGTGAGAAACCCACGTAGATTTACATCTGCTCTGTTGCAAAGCTAAATTTAGCCTCAGTTTGACAGTTTATTTTGGCCCAAAAGTATTTCCTTTGGTCAGATACCTTTAACTGGCCAGCCCATCCCACTGGCATGGATGGAATATTAAATGGAATCAAAGATTCACAAGCTCATATGACTATCATTTCAATTCAAATTTGGCTTCTGGGAACTAAAAATGGACTTAGTTCATAAACCAAGTTAATGGTAACTCTTGTGACTTAATTTGAAATAACTGTCTAATATATATCTCCTCAACTTTTAGCCAGACCTCTTGAAATTCACAATTTCAGAAATTATGCTGGAAAAAGTTGTAGCAAGTATCCAAAGGAAAGAGTGTCAAAGTTTGGTAGTTGTGTTTTCTAAGTGCAGAGAGGCAGTAATTGAGTGGAATGACTATGTATTAAACAACTCAATGTTAACTTCTTACGTTTTGATATATTTTTTATAACTAGATGAAATTGAACAGTGAGTAGAGTAAAGAGAAAAAGACCTCTAGTTAGAGATCAAAAACTTCTAGTTCTAGCCATGGGACAAAGTCATAAGTCAATTAGAACAAGTCACTTCATCTCTCTGAAATTCAATTCTCTATGTATTACTTAATAATAGCTGCTGCAACAAATAACTGCAAAAACCTCATTTTGTATAAATAAATCAATAATAAATATATGCTCTGATCACAAGGTCTAAGGAGAATTTTCTTATCAGGTAGCTCATAAAGCCCGTGGAAGAGCACTTTGCCAAGAAGTGGTTTAGGAGCCACTGTAGTACCTTCTCTACCGTGGCTCTGGTATTTTGGAATCCCTCACTGTCTGGTTCTTCAGGCAGAAAAAGGGAGAGCAAGAAAACCTTGTGGAAAGATGTAGGAGCCAGATCTGTAGGTGGTTCACATCATTTCTATCCACATTCCACAGCCAAGAACTTCATCACATCTACAGAGAGGATAATCTACATTAATTCTGAAAATCAGTGAATAAAGTGAATTCCCTTGATGTGAGGTGAGCTAAAATTATAGACATTATCTTTGCCACAACATGTACATTACCGGTGCCACAAAATGTAAAATGGGGTTAAATGAGCTCTACATTCCACTCCAAGGGTCTGTAGTTAAGTGAATAAATTAAAGAGAAAATACACGGTAAGATTCAAGGAAGGCAGAAATAAGTCTAAGTTGCAAAGAGCAGAATAAAATACTAGTCTGTCAAATCTTGGGGAGCAAGAAACATGTGTGATACCCCTTATAATTTCACACACACAACTTATGGGCACTTATTAAAGTTGCCTATCAGTAATACTGAAAGCTGATAGGCTTAAAGGTAGGATGAAACTGGTGAAGAAGGCACAACGAAGAAAGTGCACTATTGAAGACAAACTTTTTTCCTTACTTCATGATCATTAGCCAATCAGTCAGTATAGAACAGAGCAGTGGTTCATGGGAGAAAACCCTTCCACCCCCATCACGTGAACACCTTCACCACTCGAAGGACCTGGATGGCATCCCCGGTCACGGCAAGGCAGTTGTGTGTGTCACAACAGTGAGACATTTTCTAGGGAGAATAACAGGTCTTCGAAGTGCCTACTTTTAAAATTTTATTTTAGACTTTTATATTTGGTTTATTTGTTGTTGGTGGTGTATTTTTTTTTTTATGAAAAACATACAGTTGTGGATCAAAGAGTCTTGTTTTTATAGGGAGTATTCCAGAATCCATTAAATATCCACGAAGATAATTTTTCAAACACACAATGATTTCAACAAAATAAAACAAAGCTGTTGGACATGTGCCCTACATTGTCAGGGACAAAGGCGTGTCTTTCAATTAGAAAACCCTTTGCTATAACCTAACCTCATGACTTGAAGTCTTGAAGTTGCCTGCTGATTTCTATCAGTTCTGATGCCAATCTGAGCTTGGTCTCTAAACTCTAAGGGGCCAGTGACAACACTGTCTTTTTTTTTTTTTTTAAACTAAAGTATACCTGACCTATAATATTATATTGGTTTCAAGTGCACAACAGAGTGACTCAACATTTACATGCCTTATGATATGTTAGAAACACAACCTTACTTCCATACCAACAGAGAAAGAGAGAAACTTCTGGAAGACTTAATAATAGCCAATATTCATTAAGTACCTGCTTTGTGCCAGTCACTTTTCTAATATGTTTTTATGTATCAACACAATTAGTCTTACCTTTGAGTGGAAGTTGCTATTACTGACCTCATTTTACAGATGGAGAAACCAAGGGACAGCAAGGGGACACATTTTTCTCAAGGTAACACACATGGAAAAGAAGGGGAGCCAGGATTCAAGCTCTCGGACTTGGAGTTCAAAGTCAAGTTCTCAAATGTATCACTTGCTGCCTGTGGTGTCATGAAATATAACAGTCATCGCCAACAACAACAAAACCTGGGAACTGAGAGGGAATGTTTTTTAAAGAAGATGATGCACCCACCCTGGAAATTAGGGAGCATAGACGTACATTCCAGTAGTCCTTGCTCTAAGAGGGGTCCAACCTGCTGCCCAGGAGGAATGCAGCCCAACACAAAATAGTGAATTTACTTAAAACATTATGAGATCTTTTTGTGATTACATGTCGCAATGTATTTAATGTGTGGCCCAAAACAACTCTTCTTCCGGTGTGGCCCAGCGATGCCAAAATGTTGGACACCCCTGCAGAAGCTGTCTACCAGTATGTCTGACATGCAAGCCATCATTCCCATCTTTATAACAAGAAAAAAGTGGAACCAACTCAAAATCCATAGCAATTCTTGGACTTATCAGAGAACTAAGGTTGTAGGAAAAACTGCCACCCCAGCATCTGGGCAGATGGGTGGCTCTGGAGTCACAGCTGAGATCCGCTGACCTGAAGGGCAGACACCACGGGAACCTTAAACTGACAGAAACACTTAAATAGCAACTTTGATAGATTGTGGGGACTGAGCATGACTGGCTTATGGGAGGAAAACTCGCAGGGCCACAGCCGTCCCGGGGCGCCACACTTCCCGGGTTTCACCTCCAGGAAGCCCACCAGGCTCTCATGGTGAAATGTTCAGGAAGAGTCCCTCCCGGCTCTGGCAGGAAAGGGGAAGAGTCCCAACTGTGGGATGTACCTAAAGTATTGCCCCTCACAAAGGCCTACTCTTCAGGGAAAATAAAACTTTACCAGCGCCTTATCTCACCTAAGATGTGGGCCCCTCTGGCTTTCAAGGTTCACCTAAGGGGATGAGGGGACCTAAGAACTACTCATGAAGACATGCACTTGGCAGCCCCCCGGGTCCCAGGGAGACCGTCCTCAGGAAGTCCGGCCTCCTCGCGGCCCAGCGCTGCCACAGCCCCTGCAAACACTGCTTCAGCGCCGCTTGCGCCTGCTTAGAAAGATCACCGTCTGCCGTCCCTCCAAGGAGCTGCGACAGAAACGTGACCTCTGCCCCCTGCCGGTTGCAAGGACGACTGGGTCGCCCGCGCAGGTCAGCGAATGCACAGTGCGGCGCAGGTGCGCAGAAAGAAAGACGGCGTCTTCGTCGAGTGGGCGCCGCGAGAGACAGCAAACAGCACACGTGCAAGTGGGCATTTTCCCGTCCAGGTAGTGGTCACCAGGCTGAAACTGGACAGAGTAGGAAAAAATGCTTGCATACAAGGCCCAATTGTGAGAGGTTAGAAAGGAAAAAACAAATATAAAGGAGGCCTTATTAAGAAAATGCAGGACTAAATATAGACTGTTGTGCAACCACAGTTTAACTAGATTTCTAGCTAATGTGTGTGCCTTTGGAACTGCTCAGGATGTCTCTGGAAAGTTTCATTTTCGTCCTGGGTTGTCATTGATCCGTGGCTGCGTAAATCTATTTTTGCAATTAGATTTATAGTTTTATGAATAAAAATCCTAAACGTTTCCTACTAGAAGAAAGAGATTTAATACTAGGATGACAGAATGGCCCTCCTCCCGACCCGCGTTGCCAGCACTCAGACGCGGCTCCCGCGGAGCGAAGGCGGGTTGCGGCCGCGCGTCCCGCCGCGCACAGCGCTCTCGGAGCAGCAGACTTGGGAGAGTCCAAAATCAACAGGGAGATGAGACAAACACACTGAATGCGTTTGAAAACTCCGGCACCTACAGCCACCATAAACATTCAGCGCAACCCACTCCCAACCAGACTGACACCGACTTTGTGCTAAAAGCTAATGCAGGTCACTTCCTATTCTTGAATGCACCCCGTCAGGTTTTCCACAAAAGTGACACCGCATGCTGTGAGGCAGGGGCAAGCAGTCTGAAGGGACAAAGCAAGTATCAGAGCGAGACCGAGATATGGCAAAGATGTCGGAATTATCACACTAGGCTTTTAACTATGATTACTATGCTAAGGACTCTAATGGAAAAAATGGGCAGAATGTGAAAACAAATGAGTAATGTAAGCAGAGGGATGGAAACTCTAAGAAAGAATCTAGATGAAATGCCAGGAAACAAAAACACTGAAACAAAAGTGCAGGATGCCTTTGATGAGAGGACGGGAGGTGGCTGAGGAAAGAATCAGCTTAAGGGCAGATCAATAAAAACGTCCCAAACCACCAAGAAGATGAGGAGACAATGTAGATAATAGCAGAAAAGTTTTCCAAATCATCTATCTAGCAAAGGATTTGTATCTAGTAAGGAGGGTCACCCTTGGTTAGAAAAATCTGTGTGTGATTTTTCAGGTCCAACCACAAGCACTTACGGAGGCTTCTAGCAGGCCGGCCTGCTCACGGCGAAAAGCTGCTGTCCTCAGAGGCCACGTGCCGCACAGCCCGTGCATTGCAGTTTCTGGAGCTGTGGCCAAGGACTCAGGCCTTTCTGGCTGGTCAAGATGGTGCTCTTTGCATTCCAAGCCCAATGCCTTTATGCTTAACCCGTTTTATCTGAGGCCTTGGGAGGGCCTTCCCAGACGTCTCTGCTGAGCCCTCCCTGTGGAAGACACTTTCCCTGCTCCAGCTCCGCACCCAGCACTTCCGCTCTCCCAGTCTTTCCTCCTCTCTCTCTCCCCAAGCACAAGGCCCCTAACGCTGCCAGAGACTTTTGTTGGAACTTTTTCAACAGTGAGACGCTTATCCACGCTGATTCACCTGACCCTCAACTGGTGAGTTGTTTCATGGTGAAAAAATGGAAAAGAGGAGTCAGTGTCTTCTCTAATTTTAGCCTCTAGCTACATAGTATCTTCATAAAGATTAAAGGCTTAACTCTTTCATTTCTGGCTTGTTGCTGTAAATGGCTATTGTAACACCTGGTAGCTTTGCTCTTTCTCCCAGCTCAGCTATGCTCCTGACATCCAAAGTACACTTAAAAATTTTACAACGCAATAATAAAGAGACAGCCCAATTGAAAGATGGGCAAAGAAAAGAAACAGATATTTCTTCAAAGAAGATATATAAATTGACAAAAAAAAACCTCTTGAAAATGTGGTCAGCTTCACCGAATGTCAGGGAGACCCACAACAAATGAGATAATACTTTGCACCCACTAAAAAGCTATAATCAAAAAGAGAGATAATGTGTTGGCAGCAATGTAGAAAAACTGAAACCCTCATACATTGTTGGTGTGAATTTACTAAGGTGCAACTGCTTTGGAAAACAGTCTAGCAATTCCCGACATGGTTAAAATAGAGTCACCACATGATCCAGCAATTCTACTCCTAGCTGTACATGCAAGAGAAATCACATGAAATTAAAGATAAAAGAAAACTTGTGCCCATATAAACACTTGAATACGAACAATCATAGCAGCATTATTCATAATAGTTAAAAGTATAAACAACGCAATGTTTGTCAACTGATTAATAAAATGTGTGGTATATGCATCTGATGAAGTATTATTTATTAATGAAAAGTAATTAAGTACCATTGATCACTATAACAGATAAACCTTGATCACATAATATAAGAGGAAGAGACAAAGAACAACATATTGTGATTTCATGTATATGAAATGTCAAGAACAGGGCAACTTCTATGCACAGAAAGCAGATTCGTGGTTGCCTGTACCTCGGGGAAGAGATGGGAGGCCTGAAGAATAATGTCTAAGGCGTACGGGGTCTCATTTGGGGGTCATGAAAATAGTCTAAAGCTGACTGTGATGATGGAAGCGTAAGTCTCTAAATAGGTCAAAAGTCACTGAATATTATACTTTAAAAGTGTGACTTGTAAGTTATGTGCATTATATCTCAAAAAAGTTATAAAATAAGATATACCGAAAGAGTTAAACACATATATACAATTTCTAAATGGACAAATAAGAAATTATTTGGAAATGTCTTGACCATCTCTCTATATACACAGTTTAAAGTTTATGTAATATATATTTTGTCTCTTTTATACACAGGTATATTTCTAATTCTTAAGATAGTATTTGATCCATAGTGGTGTTCAGTAAATTCTTTTTTAATTAATCAAAAGTTGTTACATAAGTATAATTAGAATAGCAGGAGAAAAGTGTGAAAGTAGAAGAAATATGTGAAGGAATAATGGTCCAGAACTTTCCAAAGTTAATGACAGACATAGATCCACATATCACAGAGAGCGTCAAAGAGGATAAATACAAATAACAAAACAAAACCAAACAATGAACAAATAAATCCACACCTAGACTATCATATTCAAATTGCAGAAAATTAAAGACAGTGGAATGAAAACAACAGAGTTATGGCACACTGCCTCCCAACAACCGTGCAAGCAGGCAGGGAACCGGCTGAAATACATAAAGCATTAAAGGAAAAAGCCAACCAGATAAAATTACCGTCCTTTAAAAGTGAAAGGATAAAAAGACTTTCTCAGACAAAGGAAAACTGAGGAAATTCTTCACAAGTAGATACAGCTCTTAATAAATATTAAAATAAGTAATTCAAGGGAAAAAACAAATAATATATATCATTTTATGGGTTTAATTGTGTTCACAAAGGCATATGGTTTGAGGTCTTAAGCCCCAAGACCACAGAAAGTGACCTTATTAGAAACAGGTCTTTCTAGAGGCAATCAAGCTAAAGTGAGGTCATTATCATGTAAACCAATATTATTTATGTCTTCATACAAAGGAGAAATTTGGACACAGAGACAGATACACGCAAAGGGAAGACAAAATAGAGACGGAGGAAAGGCCATCGACCAGCTGAGGATCATCTGAGGCTCCTAGAAGCTGGGAGAGGGGAAGGAAGAGGATCACGTGCCAAGGGCATCCGTCACTGACCGGGCTGACTTAACGATGAGATTGTAGCCTCGGGGCTGACGCGGAGACGACTCAGATGTGGAGGACGTGGGGAGCCGCCGTCGCCAATATTCTGATTTTGGGCTTTCATCACCCAGTACCGGGAGACAAGTGCCTGTTGTTTCATTCTCCCAATCTGTGGGAAATTCATGGGACTCGGTTATGGCAGCCTAGGAAGTTACTATAGATTCCAGTAAGTGGGCTGCTGCTGTAACAAATAACTAAAAATGTAAAAGGGGCTTGGGAGTTTGGGAATGGATAAAGGCTGGAAGGGATTTGAGGAGTGTAGTAGAAAAGGCCTCAGTTTCCGAGCCGAGAATATTGTAGAAACGGGAGTGGTACGCATACTTCTGGTGAGATCTTGGGCAGAAGTGAGGATCATGCTATTGGTAACCGGGGGAAAGGTCATCCTTATCACAAAGTGGCAGGGAACGTGTCTGAATTGTGTTCTGTTGGGTGCGAGTACAACCTGTCAGCAATGAACTTGGATATTTATTTAGCTGAGGCTCCTTCTAACCCAGCGTTGAAGGCATGGTCTGATTTCTCCTTATTGTGAAATGCAAGAGGAAAGTTGAAAACTGAAAAGGGAATTGTTAATCAGAATGTGAAGAAATGGACATTGTCAGCCAATCCATATTGCAAAAAATTAGGAAAGTGTGCTCTGAAGTGAGCATGAAGGGAGCAGCTGGACAACAAGTTGCTAAAGAAATGAGGCGTGTGACTGGCGCACCCAACTGACCCTCTCAGCAGAATCGCTTCCAGCACGGGCCGAGGGAGATGGAGGTGAGATGAGATGAAGGAAGGCCTGCAGACTTCTGGGGTTCTACAAGCTGGAAACAGACGAACGGAGTTATCTGACTGTGGCCATGTGTTGTTCTTCAAGAAAAAGGAAGAACGGTCTCCGGGGAAATTCAGAGGCTGGTGGGTCTGTCATTAACATCTGAGGCCAAAGGCACAGGAGGCTGGGCCACTGACTCCTCGGTGCCAAAACACGCGGCCACAGCATGCGTTCCCAAGGGCGGGTCACTTCCCAGGGCAGAGGCAGCAGGGCCACCACCCAAGGCCGCCGTCCCCGCGGGCCCAGAAGACAAAGCATGGAACCGAAGAGGATTCTCTCAAGCCTTAAAATCTAATGAGACTTGCCCTGCTGGTTTTCAGACTCGCTTGGGAACCATGGCCCTTTTTTCTTCCTATTTCTCTGGTTTGGAAGGGGAATGTCTATTCTCTGCCTGCCTCACCATTGTAATTTGGCGGCAGAGAACTTGTTTTCTTTCACAGGTTCACAGATGGAAAAGAATTGGCCCTGGAATGAATCATAGCCCAGGCCTCATTCATACTGATTTGAGTGATTCGATGATGATATTTTAGATTTAGAAATGATAAAGATTTGGGGGACATTGGGGAAAGGTGAACAGATTTTGCATGTGAGGAGGACGTAAATTGGGGCGGTACAGGAGATAGAGTTGAAGTGAGTCCTCACAAAAAGATGTGTTGAAGTCCTGACCCCAGCACCCAAGAACGTGACCTTATTTGGAAATAGAGTCTGTGCAGACGTAATCAAGGTCAAATGGAAGCATTAGGTAAGTCCTAATGCAATATGGATGGTGTCCTTATAAAGAGGGGAAATTGGAACACAGAGACAGACACATGGAGGGAATAGCATGTGAAGGCACAAAGAGAAATGCCACTTACAAGCCAGGGGCTGTCTGAGACCCTCGGAGGCCAGGGGAAGGGCACGGGACGGGTCCTCCCCCGTGGTCCTCAACAGGAGCCACCCCTGCAGACAACTTGATTTCAAATTTCTGGCATCTAGAACTGTTGTTTAAGCCACCCATCTTGTGGTATTTATTTTGTTACAGAAGTCTCAGGAAACTAATACAGATAAAACAAACAAACAAACTCAGACCTACCTCAAGAGATGAATAGCATCGGGGAACAAATAAATAAAAATATAATCTTTTTCTTTTTTCTTACTTTTAAATGACTTCAACCTAACTGTTCAAAGTGCTATTTGTATTACACAGGGATAGTATATGGAGACATAAAAGAAATGACAACAATGTCATGAGGGATAGAAGGGAGGGATGGGGGACGCTCTGTTATCAGGGGTCTTTGCCCCGGTGTAGTGTTATTGAATGAGGCACTTAGATTAGTTAACATTGCCCGTTGCAAACTCTAGGCCAAACACTGAAAGAATTTTAAAATATGATTGATAGATACACTAAGTGAGGAAACAAAATAGAATCATATAAAATGCTCTATTAAAACCAGAGAAGATAGAAAAAAAAAGTAGAAACAAAAATAAAGAATAAACAAGTGCAGCAAAAAAAAAGAGTTACAACATCATAGAAATTAATCTCACTACATCAATAAGCATTTTAAATGTGAATGGTCTAAGTATAGCTATTGAAAGACAAAAAAATGTCAAGGGAAATTAAAAAGCACTACAACTGTCTATTGTCTGTAAGAAACTTACTTTAAATATAAAGATTAAAATAGGTTCAAAGTAAAGGGACAGAGAGAAATACATCATGCTAACTCTCACAGAAAATCTAGAATAGTTATATTAATTCACAGCAGACACAGCAAACTTCAGAACAAGGAATGTTATCAGGAATAAAAGGAGGCATTACATATGATAGGGGCTTAACTCTCCAGAAAGATATAAGAACCCTCAACATGTGTGCACCTGACAACAGCGTCAAACTACACAAAGCAAAACCTGATAGAAAATAGGTGAATCTACTATGACTCGGTAGAGATTAGCACCTACCAAGCCCCCCCTGAACTGACACTGATACTGGTTTGCCAAGTGTTTTTTATTTTTATGAACTCTCTCCATCCACAAAGACATGGATTTCGTATATTAGGGATGTATAATATGATATATTGGACATGTAACACGTATACTCATTGTTTCTAAGCATTTCCCTCAACAAGCCATCACTTAGTTTACTAACATAGTGACTTCTGGCTCTTTCTTGCATGTTACTTCCCAAAAGGTGTCCTCCACAGCGTGTTGTCACCGTCAAGATGTCATCATACAGATGACCCCAGCTGCACGTTTAATCCCGGGGAGCCCATCCTGGACCTTTAGAATGAAGCAAAGAAGTGGATTTCTGCTGTCTAAACCCCACTCTCCTTGGAGACATCTGTAATCTTGTCTCAGAGAAAAAGTATCCTTCTCTTGGTCCAGGCTTTCCTTTTCAGCATTGTTCATTTTTAGGCCTCTTTAGATCAGCAAGCACTTCCCACTCCTTTACTTCGTTATTGATTTTCACCTACAATCACCTTCCATGCCCCCGAGCGCACCTGGAAAGCGCAGCAGAGGCCTGACCCACGGGGTGGCAGCGAGTTGGGTCCCCACGCCTTAGCCTTGTCCATGTCAGTGAAACGGGGTCGGGTAGGACGCGAACAGACTCGGGGGCCGTCCCACCCGCCACGCAGGGGGCGGGGCAGCAGCGGCAGGTCAGCTCCGGTGCGGAGAGGCCGTAACTGACCGTTCTCTCAGGAACTGCTCAGGGATTTTTAGGGATTTTCTGACTGACGACCTATTAAGCATTGACCCTTTTTGTAAAACTCTTAAATGAATCCATGTCCTGGCACTGCAGGCTCAGGTAGTGATAAAAAAAAAAAATGCAAGTAGAGAAAAAAATAGACGTAGAGTACATTAACAAAATAGAAATGGAGTATAGAAGCCTCTATGCCCTTCCTTATCTTCATCACACTATCCCAGCCACCTGTCCAGTGGGGAAGCCCCTTTACTCCCATGCACACTAAATTTGCACACACATTTATTCAATCATGGTAGCCATCTCTTCAGATCATTGCTGCTCCCAGTTTAGTAAGCAAGTGTTTCAACTGCTTATTCCACTATTCACTGACTTCACTGCTTTGTGGAGGTAAGCCGCCTTGTAGATAATGTTCTTTAGTCCACATTTCTGTGTACCTGCAATAGAGCTGGTTCTTTGATTAGGTGATACATTAGCAAAAAGTCCAAATTGAAATCGTATTTTCTGTTCAAGCGTCTATAGTGCAAGGAGGCTTTGCTTCAGCTAATGGAAATGCAGATACAAACTCAGAAGGAACGCCTGTCCCAGCGACGACCCACTGGGGTCCCCGCACAGCGTCAGGAACGTACCTGCCAGCTCTGGGTGGGCCCAGGTCACCGTGGTATGAGGCCCATGGCTATGTTTAGTCTCTATGTTTCTGTTGACAAATACGGTAATTTTTAGTCCCCTTTCAAGCTTCTGAGCGAGATACTTGGATGCATCTTTTTCCTGCCCATCGGTAATTTACTTGAATGTCTCTTATGGCTGCTGTGACCTGTACCCAAAAGTCCACCCTCAAGTGCACATGGGGCATTCACTTATTGGTTCAAGTCGCCATAGAAATCGGAGGGGGCTTTTTGAGGGACATCAACATGTCCCGCTTTAATCCCCGCTTCAAATCCGTAAGGTTTTCCCAAGCGGAGCACCCGGCTCCGCTTCCCTTCATTTTACAGGCCTGTAAGGCTCCCTTTCCCAAATCACGGTACCAGCACTACGTCCCAGTCCCCGAGTCCTCGCTGCGGCCGCTGGGTGGCAGTAGCCGACTTGCCAGAAGCGGCAGTCAGCACAGGTGCCAGCAGCAGTGACTTCCACAACCGTCACCACCTGATTCAGTCCCTTCGTTCACGCTAACCCCAGCTTTCCCCGAGGCCGTGCGGGGCTGTGAAGTAAGGAATCGGGGGGCACTGATATCACCGTATGTCCCAGATCCATAATTAAGGTCAGAGTGGCTCTCCAGGGCATCTATCGTCTGCAGCTGCACATGAACCACAGGAGGGAGCTCAGGTAGTCCTAAAGGCTTCGCTCCAGCCTCCTAATTGGGGTGGGGGGAGGGGACCCTTGCAACTCTCCCTTTTTCTAATGATTTGGTTGAGGGAACAGTCGCCATTCAGACATCACACCCAGTACAACGATACGTTCTGGTGAGAGTGAGGTACAGTTACCATGCACGATTTGTATTTGCAGGCCCTCATTTTGAACGACGCTTTCGCCTGCAAGCCTCTACATCACCATCCTCTAGCTCTAAAGTCATCACAGTGCTTTTTCCCACTTCAGTAGCAAGTGCAGGCACCAATGTCCAGAGTCCTAATAAGGCCTCTTCGCCGCTCATAGGCCACTTGACCCAGCGGGTCCCTGACTGTGGGTTTTCCCTAAGAGACCTGGGCTCTCCCATAACTCAGAAGCCATAACCCTCTGTTTCACTTTGCACCTTTTGCATTGGCATAGGCTTTAACGAGATTTTAGACTCTTTTTTTGTGTAATAATCAGATTTTTAATCCATCAAGAGTAGGCTAAATTGAGTCCCACTGTCTCCGTCCCTTTACAATCTGAGAAGTTGGTGCTGAAGCTGCTATAATCTTCTACAGTGACTGGTTAACATTTAGTGACTACTCCATTTATCTCCTCCTTTTTCATGCCATTTTTAATCAACACTTCTGCCTGCTTTAATTGTTCCAAGGTTTTTCTTCTATCCCTTGTATTCTTATTGTTCCATTGTTTCTGAACAATTCTAATGTTTTCCCTATCGTTAAACCTCACTCAGGGGTGCTGAGCAAGGAGACCTAGGGCAGCTTCCCTGGCATCATCTTGCCCCCGCCCCCGGCCTGCAGGCCCTGAAGGGGTTTTGGAGTCCTACCTTCCTTTATCTCCTCGCTCATCATGCCCTGGGTCAGACTCCTAGTGTTGGGCTCTATCCTTCAACCTGCCTAGTGCGCCCAGCAATTCAGGAGCCTCGGGGTGTCCCACGTAATCCCACCAGAGGAGACAGGCAGGTCCCCTTTTCCGGACCTGGGCCGCACGCTCTCGCCCTTGGGCAGCTCCACAGAGCCGCGGTCTGCCCCCGGTACCGGCCTGTGTGAAAGCCACAGGCCCAGGTAAGATCCTGAATTGCACTGCTCCTGCCGTCACCTATAATCCCCCCAAATCAATTTCCATTTCAAAAGCAATTCTGAAGAGAGCTGCAGAAGGGTTCTAAAAGGTAGCTTAGCTCTTGACTGGACCAAATTCCAGTCAACTCAAATATCTTTCCAAATTCCTCCCAGCGACTCCATCCTCCTCCTCCCTCCAGGCCGGCCCCGTGCGGGGGCCGAGCAGCGCCCGTCTGAGGCCAGTCCCCTCGGCCGCAGCAGCCGGGAGCAGCCAGGTGCCTGTGCTTGAGCCCCGTCGCCCGTCCCCTCGGTTGGCGTCCCTTCTTTTGGTTGTGTGGCTACCTTCCCCCAGCCCCCCGGACCTACAGATGCTTTTCTGCCTTCAGGGAAGGAGTATTGTGACCTCAGCTGAGGAGGGGACCCGGAGAAACCACTGGGAAACGATTTTTCATGACCCCACCCCTTACCTCATCTTTCCTTTAACAATACGCAACCTTTACTTTTCACAGTACTGAGTCTGGGAGGGTCACTTCACAGGTCCCACCGGAGTCCCTGCTACGCCACTGAGCCGACTGTACAGGGCTCCCCGTGTGGGCCTTGGAAAAGGACTCACTGCCAGACCCTGCGGAGTGTGCGCCCTTGAGGTCCTGTTTCAGGGAACAGATGCAGGGCCACAGGAGGACAACACGCGCCGGCATCAAGCGCCCAGGGACCACACAAGGCCCAGCCTCCTCAGGGCCCTGTCTCTGCACCCCGGGGGTGGCCGAGCCTCTCGCCCCAGCCAGAAGGCATCTGCCAGGAATCTTAGGGAGAGAACCCGTCAAAGCTCTCAGTGCCTCTTGAAGTGACCAGCCCGGATATCAAACCGGTTAGGCCAGTTGCAAACCACCTGCGACGAGGTTGACCCCGGAGGCCAGCGGGGCGTTCAGACCTGAGGCCGCGCATCCTAAGCCCCACTGCCGTGGTCTCGTGGTCTCTGATGAATACACCAGACACCCGGGGTCCTCAGGGACAAAGGTCCAGCACTTTCTGTCCGGCCATACATCAGCTGTCTCTCCCCGTATCACCTCACCAGAGGACTGGAAGCATTTATTGCCTATATCATTATTTAATCACTGACACATTGTTAAATATGAAGTAAAAATTTTTAAGTTTTATGTGCATATGGTTTTATGTCTCCATCTATACCATAAGCTTTTTGATGAGCTAGTCCATGTATTAATCACTATATTAATATGTATTGTATAAAAGCATGTAAATTATACAATTCATAAATGAAAAGTACTGATACAGCAGTGACTTAGAAGCAGGTCACTACTAATCCAGGATCCCACAAGAGAAAGGTGCCCGAGCCGGTTCCTGTCTGGGGAAATTAGTATCAGAGTTGTATTTGGGTTTCCCATCACTTAAACATTGTCCCAGCTGAGAAACCCAAACTGTTATCCAATATAATACTCTAGGTCCTATGCAGCACAGCAGAACCAAAAAAGAATGTTAAGGTAATTAGAGAGATGGAAACAAAATTTTTGTTAGGAGCAGACAATTTGGTTTTCTACATAGAAAACCCAGGAGAATCACAGATGAAAAGCTTCTGGAAAACTGGCCATATTCTGTGTGTGTGTGTGTGTGTGTGTGTGTGTACAGATATTTACTTCACTGTACGAATATTAATTTATGTCTTACTCACTTTTTGGAATGTATGTAATATTTTACATGTTTGAGAACAAAATTTAAAAATTTATAAGAACTGACAAATTTTTAGAAATAAGATAGTTCAAAAAACCAGTAAACTAAAATTAGTAATAATCCTTTCAGCTTTGGTTTGGAGGAGGCCAAGGTGCAAATTTCTTCGGTTGTCCCGAATGCGGGTTCCTCTGACCCCAGCTGCCTAAGCTCGACCCCAGCCAGATCAAAGTCGTGTACCCGAGGTGCGCCTGTGGGGAAGTCAGTGCCATCTGTCCTGGTCCCCAAAGTCAGACACTGGGTCAGTCTGGAGGAAAAAAAGCTGGTGATGACCTCACCAAAGCCTCCAGTGATTGGAAGGGTCCGAGGGTTACACCGAAACCAACCATGCAGAGCAGACAGGCCCAGATTCAGGCAGTTTTTTCTGCCTCTGCCCTGATTGTCAAAGTCCTCAGAGAACCACCAACAGACAGAAAGAAGAAAACACCAACAACAAAACCCAAAACACAACAGACAAAAAAAACCCAAAAAAACAAAACAAAACCACTAAGCACAGGGGAAATGTCGCTTTTGACTATGTTGTCAGCTGTGCCCAACAGATGTGCCACTGACCTTTGGCAAGAGAGCTCTCTGGACCCTGAGAAGGGACCCTGGGGACAGCCCAGTCTGCGGGCTTAGTGTCGACGGCCGCCGCCTCACGACATCACAGACCACGTCAGCAGGGCTGCGGCGGGGTGCCCGGCTAGGTAAGAGCTACGGAGGAAAATAGATCGTTTGACAACCAAAAATTTTTTTAAAAATCAATAATGATCCTATGTAGCAACAATAATAAACCAGAAGATGTAATTAAAAGAGATAAAGTGAATCTTAATTGATAAGAAAGTACGCCAGGGCCTGGGAGGGGTGTCCGAAGGGCTGGAACAGGTGGCTTCTTCAGGGTCCAGGCAGGAGGTCAAGAATATATGACATCTGAAGGTGATAGATCCAAAGGAGATACTGATTGATCTAATAGTTAGAAGTCATATCTACCCATGTTTTAACTATGAACATGGAGAATTATCTGAGCCCTTTTTTTTTGACTTAAGCTTCTTATTTTTCTCTACCAGGGTTGGACTTCGTTTCTGAAATATTCCGGTCCATTCTAGGAAAATCTCTTCTTCTTACAGTACCCAGTGTCATTGTCTAAAATGGACCTCATTTTATCAAAAATGACATTCTTCTCTATACAAATAAGATAAAAAAAATAGATTGTTTTAATATTTCACCTCTTCCAGCCTCCTACCCACCTCACTAACAAATGCCTGCCATGGAGAATTGTTCTCTCCAGCTCTGTATTTTTCTCTTTTCAAGTCTTGGCCTAATTGCCTAACAGGAGTTCATTTAAAGCATGCTACTTCAATTTCAGTATGTGGTGGCAAAAATATAAAGTCATATGAAAATGCCCTGTGTGGTAACAAAAATGATGTGATTGTCTCCCCTGGGGTTTTCTCTGGATACTAACGCACATCTTCTATTGCTAATTATACTTATTTGTACATGCAGCATGATCTAGTCTTATTAGGGATCTTACTCTTTCAGAACAGAGATTCCATTAAATCCACTCTTGGTGCTTTTATCATACCTACCCAAGTATTCGGACCATTCTAAGCACTGAATGCATGTGTGCTAACTTTATTTTTTAGTGCTAGAATTCAATTATTCATTTATTTTTTTTAAAACTCTATAATATGAATATGAAGTAAGCATAATGGAGACACTTGAGGGTTCTGGTTATTTTTCCTATCCCCATTTTCCAAATAGTTAAATAATTAGTAAACACAGTATGTTATGTTACTCACATTTTGAGGAGGAACAGCAAGACTTATTTTCCTTTGGGCTTAATGCTTCTCCAGGCATCTCCATAAAGGGAAAAATAAACAGTGTTCTGGCTGAATGGAGGCACAACAATTCAGATCAGGCTTCAACAAGGACACATTCAATAATGATGACACCACGATGCATTTATGGGACACTGAAGTCACTGAAGTTCCTTCACTGTTAACCGTCATGACAACCCTTTGAGTCAGGTAGCTAGGGGAAGTGTTACCCTCATTTCATGGAGAAGGAAGCCATGTTGAGTAAGGCTACGTTCTTTGTTCATGTCAGCTTCCACAAGTAGGGAAGTCAAGCTTGAACCCAGGACTGGGAGTTCTCTGGGAGCCCTTTCCACTGTAGGGCATTGATAGACACAGACTTAGGACTGCGTAAGAAAGAGGGATTAATCAACAGATAAGTATTTTGCTTCAAAAAGCAAGGCAGCTGATTTGTTTTAAATAATGAACTATTAATCAAATACCAAATTATAAAAGAAAAAAATGGAAGTGTAGCAGTATAGTTTTTTTCAATAAAATTGTTATTTTAGGTTTTTTTCACTCTCATAGTTTTTAAAGCTATCATTTGTTGAGTGTAAGTCACCATGCCAAGCATTCTATAATTTCCTTTATCCTCAAGATGATCTTGTGATAAGGGTAAATATTATTACCTCTCTATTATAGACAAGAAATCTGAGGCTCAAAAACTTCAAAACTTATCTGAAGACACATGAGCAATACTTGTCAGAGCCAAGATTTGAATCAGGATTAGCCTGGACTAGGAAGTTGGGCTCCCAACCATTCTGCTGTTTGGGCCTCTCATGTGTAAGGGGAAAAAACTGGAAGGAATCTTAGAAATTATCTGACATGTAATTTTAATTTCTATGTCAGTCAGAATTCAATTACAGACGCAGAATCATTAGGATATATATGGATTTGTTACAGGGACTTGATCTCAGGTTGTTGTGGGTCTCCATAAGGCTTTTTATCTTTGTGTCGGATTCTGGAATCTAAAGTTCACAGGACAGGTAGCTGGGAAGGGAAGGGGGTGTAGGACAAGGGAGAGTGAGATCACGCAGGAACCCGACCAGTAAACGCTGAAGGATGGTGTGGAACTCGCATCAGTTCTTGTTGCCTTTGAACTTGGTATTGAGGAGATGCGGAGGAAGCCATGAGGTCACAGAGCTAACCACATACACACCTGACCCCGCACTTGGAGAGGGAGAAAGAGGATCTCTGGCACGATGGAGCGCTTCAGGCCAGCGCCGCCTCACGCCAGCAAAGTGAGTTGGCAGATGAGTGACAACGTGTGTGATCTACGGAGTGGCTGCTGCTTTTCTTCTGTCCTCCAAGTCTCTCATAAGAGTCTCTCTTCAGGCCAGTGCTAACTGGAAACATACAGGAAGGAAATGATGGGAAATGGGATTCAGCCTAGCCATGTGGACGCATCACAAAGCCACCGCGGTTCTCTTGTTTGACAGATGTGAAAAGGAAGTCTTGGAGGGGTTGTGTGATATGTCTAAGATCTCCAAGAGCGTTGAGGGTAAAGTCAACCTGGTAACTTCCCGTGCATTTTCCCTTTCCCTATGGGCAGACTGGCATATAGGTTGAAGTTAACTAGCCTCTACACACAGGTTGGTAGTGTTTACGTGAAACACTGGCTTGTGAAGGATGCTGAGGCTAAGAATCCTGTTATTGACTAGTGACGTTTGCTGTGAGTCTTGTTATTGATTAGTGATGTCTGAGTCCTAAGATCCTGTTATTGATTAGTGATATCTGCTGTGGGTACAAGAGGGGAGCCATCACAAATGTAACACAAATGACCTACCCTATCTTTTACTATTATTCTGCTTTTCTTAAGAAAAGAAAATCGTTAAAGATATAAACAAATCAATGAGAGAATCATATACGTTTCTCAAAAGGATTTAAAATTGAGAGCAAAGAACCCCTTAAATTCAAAAAATAAATATCAAGAAGATAATCACATGTTCTCACAAAACACCCCTGTTGGAGACAGAGCACAGGGGTAAATGAACATCCATAATGTTCACTGGGAACATGGGCTGAATGAGCTTTGGTGATGTTGTAGTGTCTCATAAAGAGCCTGCTTAGAAATCAATATAAATCTGCACGTGTGAGCATTCTTCTTGTCATGCAAATTATGAACGTAAAGCACTTAATATTCTTGAATCCATGACTCCGATTAAGTGAATTAATCATGTTTTAATCAGTGCTGATTAGAAAGCTGGGTTTTCTATTGCAGCAGACTAGAGCAATGAGGAATTGAGGACATGTTCTCTTCCTTGGGCACAAGTATATTCCCATCCAAGTACCAACGAGGCCCGGCCCTGCTTAGTTTCTGAGATCAGATGAGATTGGATGCATTCAGGGTGGAAAGGCTGTAGACTGGACACAGGTATATTCCGATAAGCTTTACATAGAGCTTTCTATTTAGAGTTACGCAAACATTTGTCTTTTTATACATATTCATTATCTCATCTTGAAGCAGGTATAATTCCTATTTTCACAGATGAAGAAATTCAAATTCACTGATGTGAAATCGCTTATGTCACATTGCTGGTTAAGTGACAATATAATAATCCTAATCCGTATTTGTTGACTGAAAATTATATATATTCCCAATGAATATATCAAATGCATGTGTTCATGTCAGTAGGAGGGAGATAGTCTCATTCCAGACCACGCTCAGGAAGCATGCACAGGAATTCTGCTTTCTATTCAGGGCTTCCATTCACTGAGCATTCATGAGGCAGTACTGTCCCCTTCCTTAATAGGGGACACATACATGGAAAGGTGGAAACAAGAGTATAGTAGGGAAGGCCGGAAAATTTTTAAGTTTCTGGCAAAATGCTGTCCTCAAGTATGTGCATCTGTAGATTTTTCTTAGGTGTGCTAGAATAGGTGTACATTAAAGCAGATTGTGAAAATAAGGACTTTCTGTGCTGACTGTGTGGTGTTTTGACAACAGTGGGTGTTTATGAGAGGTAGGGTATTGGGATTTGTTCTTTATGATAAGGTAAAGCTAACAAAATAAAATCACAGGGACTCGCAAAGGACGCGAATGTTTTTGGCTAGACCCCAGCACTCTGAAACTCATTTCATTTTGGCGACCTCGCTCTAAAATAGGCCTCATCGTTCCCATCTTATAAATGAAGAAGCTGAAGTTCCGAAAGCTGGAAGAAAATGCTAAAGGCTCAAAAACTACCGAGAATTTAATTAACCTTATCTTAGTCTTAGGGCATTTTTCTTTATTATTTAACATTTTTTTTCCTGTGTAATCTTTTGAGATCACAAAAGAAGTCTAAATTTTTATGCAAAAAAATAAATCTTTAAAGACAGGTGATGGGCCTAACCTGAACGGTAGGGGTTTGCTCTACAAGGACCACACAAGCAATGGACAGTGATCAGGGGTTTGGGGGGGACTTGCCTGTACAATAGACCGTTTCTCCAGGGTCATCCCATTTCCTTCTTCAGTGGCAACATGCATATTAACAGTAGCTTCCATAAACTCTTTTGGCTACTTCACAACAGCCAAAAGACGTATACATTCTTCTCTGAAATCGCACATGTGAGAAGCAGGAGGTGTAGGTAGGGTGGGTAAGCAAATTTTCTAGAGTCCTACAGCAAGTAAGAGGTGGGGCCTGGATACGAACGCAGTGAGTCTGGCACCACCAGGGCACTCTGGGTCGTTCTGTCCTATAGCCTACCAGTAACAAATGTGTAGGGGGAAAAAAGGGGAGGGGAGGGAGTGGAGAAGGGGGGAGAGGGAAAAGGGGAGGGGGAAGGGAAGGAAGAGGTCAGCGAAGAGGAGAAATAAGAAGAAAGTCTTCACCAAGAACTCAATGGTATTTCTTTCCACTCTGGGCTATTTTCAGCAGCTGACAATAAGAAGCGATTAGCCAAAAAACAAAACAAACAAAACAAAAAACAAAACATCAGAAAGTGTCTAGAAAAAGCATGTCGAGAATTGAATGTACAGATTTTTTAATAGACTTTATTATTTATAGTAGTTTTAGGTTCCTAGCAAAATCAAGCAGAAGATAAGGAGAGCTCCCGTTGAACACCCTGCACCGGCACAGCACACGGGATCTCCGTCCCTGTGAGCGTCCCGCACCAGTGGGATGATGCACCTGTGTCATTCCAGTCAACAAAGCTGCACTGACACGGAATTATCACCTCAAGTTCAGAGTTAATATTAGGGCTCTAACAAATGCATGATGACATGTATTTATCGCTATAGATACTATCGCTATAGTATCTATAATATAAGCACACCCACGTTCAAGGTCAAGTTTAAGAAACCAAAGACAGCTCAAATAAAAAAAAAAACAGAAAAAACCAGAAACACAGTTCATTTAACCTATCCATCTAATGTCATAGAGGAAGGGGTTAAAGGGGTGGAGGCACTGAGCAAAAGAGAAAAAACAAGAGAAAGGACTTGCGCCTTGTGATGGCCGGGGAAGGGGTGGGTGGAGGTGGCAGAGAGCATGGGGGGATAAATGGGAATGAAAAACACAATAAAAATGATAAATAAATAAGTAAATACCATAGGTTTGGTGATAAATTTCCTCAAATGTCTAACCCTTTTATGCGTTACTTCTCTCAGTAAAATAATTACTCTTGCTATTGTCGATCCAGGTTTGGTTAATCAACATTATAAGGTCATCGCTCTTTGGTTATGTCTGCCCTTATCCAGCTTGCAGCACAAATGTACAAAACTGTTTGAAAGTCTGAATACTTTATTTACAGATGATTGTAATAACCTATTAGGACCTCCTAAGCCAAGAGCTTCTTAGAGAAAACATAGTGAGTTTGATGGAAACCACTAAAGAAGGAAGCAAATGAGAATATCTTGGAAATGCATGAACTTCTTGTATAAAGATCCTTCTATTGTTCTAGTGGGGTAAGAGGATAAAATTAATACTAATTAAATAAAATCTGAGATACAGATAATATATCAAATACAGTTTTGATAACAATTACATTGCTTTCATTTCTATATTTCTGCATCTATGGTTTAAGTGTGATTTTTTTTTCCCAGTGATTGTGTGAAACAGCAAGTGAATGCAAAAACATTAAAGTAAACATTGAAAACATTCAGAAAATGTTTTCTTCAAGTATAAAACTTTGATTTATGAAATCTCCTTAAAGAAATCCCATCCAATAATACATATTAAGTTCAGGTGTTAAGTTCAGGAGAAAAGAAGAGGAAAATCTTAATAGTTTGGAGACAGCATCACCTTCTGTTGGACACTCAATCAGCAAAAATGAGTAGAAAATGATCTTGCTCACCTGCCAGTTTCAGTTAAAAATAAGCATCTATTTATTACAGTCACTATGCAGTAGGGTGACAGAGTCAGGCTTGTAGATTAAGATACTGGGAAATGATCATCCTTGTGTTCTAATGTAAAACCTACAAAATTTTACTATTATATATTCAATCACAAAATTGTAGTAATAATTATTAATTTGTTGATAAAATGTTAAATTCTCATATGACGAAGTTTTTTCTATGAAAGTAGTATTTGTTTGGGGCTGAATATTGATTTTTAGCCATGGCCCATTCAGCCAGAAGACATATTTGGAGCTCTTGTCATGTGTTGGGCTTTCTGGACACAGCGGATAAAACTAAGGCAACGCACCTGCCCTTAGGATGCTTACATTTCAATGAGAAATAGAGAAGAAACAAAGTTACGCTATCTATCTAAAATACTATGACAAAAAATAAAATGGGGTCAGGAGCGGGCAGGAAGAAAGCTATTTTTGGTGGGGTAGCTGAAGGAGTCCACATGAATAACAAGGAAAGAGAGTCCTTGTCTGAGGAAACAGCCAGTGCAAAGGGTCTAAGGGGAAGACATGACTGATGTGCTTGAAAAGAGAGACTATAATACAAAGGGCAAAGTGATGGGAGACAAAGTGGGAGAGAAAAATGTAAAGACTTTGAAACTTTACAAGTGTCATGAGAAACCTTTGGAGGGATTTAGAAATAAAGTGAAATATTTCACTTACGTTTTAGAAAGCATGACCCTGACTGCCATATGGTGGATAGACATTACGGAGGTAGGGTTTGGTAGATAGAAGACCAAGGAGACTATTACCGTTCTCCAACAACAACAACAAAATTGTGCTGCTTTGTTCCAGAGAAGCAGCAATGGACGTGTTATTCAGAATATATTTTGAGCATCACCAAGACATTGAACTTAAAAAACCTGATTCATAGCAGGTAATAAAAACTTCATTTTATCTTTCACCATTCTTTAAAATGGATGAAAACTTGGATAGCATGATTTTCCTACAATCTATCTCGCAATTTAATTTGGTGATCTCCTTCACTTTAAAGCCTTAGCATGCCCAATGTCTTTAACATTCTGTAAGATGAAAGTAGAATAGAAGAGGCATGTTGATGGATTTAATATGATAGGAAAGATATGGAGTACAAAATCAGACACTCCTCCTAAGTATTTTTAACTCTTAAAAAAACAGGTGAGAATAATGTCAAAAACGGGAAAGCCTGCGAGAAAAGCAGGTGGGTAGGTGAGTAGAAATCAAGAGTTCAGGACTTCCACTTTCACTGAGGATGTAGATGCTGCAAAGAATGTTTCAGTCACACCTGACAGTGAATAAATCTAAACACCACCACTTCCTGAGCCCACTGCAAGCTGAAGTCCCACAGCAGCCAAGGAACCTGTGTTCCAAAAAGAAGCCCGCGCAGGAAGACTGTTTCGTCTTTGACAGAGCAAGAGAGAAGGAAGTGGTCACCGCACAGGTGGCGACAAAGAAATCACTTAAAGTTTCAGTGAACTGTTAAGGTCTAAGTGTGGGTCACTATGTAAGTTTGGAATAATAGCTGGTGGCCAACTACATAAGAAGAGTTCATATGCATTCCAAAGTCCCTTCACACAAATCTTCACCATGTGCTGATGAAAAAGAAAGGGACATTTTGGACTAAGTTGTGTGCCCACAAAAGATACGTTGAAACCTCAACCCCCAGAACCACAGAATATAATGCTACTGGGCAATGGGGTCATTTCATAAAGATGAGGAGCTACTGGAGTAGGGCAGGTTCTTGCTCCAAGATGCCTGATTTCCTTAGAAGAGGAGAGAGATGCACAAAGAGAATGTCTTATAACAGAGAGGCAGAAACCGGAGCCATGCAGCCAGAAGCACAGGAATGCCAGGGCCCAGCACGCCCGGAAGCCGGTAAGGAAGAGGCAAGGAAGGGGCAAGGAAGGCATCTCAGAAGGAGCATGGCTGCGCTGACACCTTGACTGAGACTTTAGTCTCCATAATTGTGAGAGAAACTTTCTTCATCGTAAGCCACCTAGCTCACAGTACTTGCTTCAGCAGCTCTGGGAAACTGATCCAGGGGGAAAGGCCAGAGACCACAGTCAGGCTCCCCGGTGATGCTCGGGCAGGGACGGGGTGGTGGCGGCTGCTGGGGAGAGGGGAGGGGAAGTCCTGCCTGCCTCTCCAGGCCTTTTTCTCCTGCAACGAGCCCAGGGATTTGGGAGGTGATAAGGGAAAAAGATAAGACCATCAGTTGCTAGTAGCACAGGTGTGACTGAGGAAGGGAATCACCTCAAAGTGTGAGACCTGCCAGAGACAACGTCACAGGGCCACACCCAGGAGGACGAGAGGGAGGGAGACTTCAGAGGGGGAGCTTGTGTCCAGCACGATGATGAGTTTCCACAGCTTGGGGTCCTCTGCAGTCCCAGAGTTTGTTTTTATCTCTGTCTGGCAGATGTCGGGTTCAGTCTCATGGAATATATATGGCAGATTCTTAATGGCTAAAAATATGCTTATTGGGCTATAATTTTAAAATGGCATGAATAAAAGTTTGGTTTAGCTCTGATGAGCTTTTGAGGTAATGATCTCAGCTTGGTGTGAAGAAATGGACATAGGATCAATATATAGAGGATTTTTTTTAAAGCATATCTTATTCATCTTGGTACACCAAACACATAGTCAGCATTCAACATATCTATCTATCTATCTATCTATCTATCTATCTATCTATCTATCTATCTACCTATCTATCTATCTTACCCAAAGACATTTTTTTCACTGCTTTGAGAGAGAGGAAGAGAGAGAAAGAAACACTGATGTGAGAAACATTGATCCATTGCCTCTCACACACCCAGGCCAGGGATCAAACCTGCAACCTGGGCGTGTGCTCTGACCAGGAACCAAGCCTGCAACCCTTTGGTTATGAGAGGACGCTTCAACCAACCGAGCCACACAGGCCAGGCCTAGAGGGCTTTTTAACCTCATTTATGTTACGATCTGTCCCTTGGCCTTATGTTGTTTTACAATCTAATTTGTATGTTATTTCATAAGATATGAGTTTGGAGCCAGTGATAAAGCATTCTAATGACCCAGAATCCTGAAGTCCACAAACTAGGATCTCAAAGTCCATTGGCAGACATTCTGCCCATTCAGTGGGGGAAATTAAGGAGAATAGATGCAAAAAGGAGAAGACTTTGACTTGTTTAATCATTTAGTAATAGAGTAACATCACGCCTCTTTGGTACTTTGGCTGTCTAAGGAACCCGCTGAGCACTCTCCCGGGCAGCTGTAGCAGCCAGGGCACAGACCTGCCCCCAACCCCTTAATCAGCCAAGTCTTGATGCAAGGCTGTTAACACCAGGGTCCCGAAAGTGTGACAAGATTCCACCACGAGTTCTGTTTCCTGGGCCACTTGTTTAATTTGTGTGGATAACTCCTGGGACACAGCTATCTGAACTTCCTTTAAATCCAGGGCATCCATGACCTCTTAAATTGTTTTAGCGTTAGTCATCATTGCAGTAAACAGAACTCAGTTTTTCAGAAGCCCCCCTGAGAAATAACTGGTGGATGCAGGACGCATTTCAGCCTCCTGAGGACCTGCCAAGCCATTGCGCTGTAACACCATCCATTGCCTGATAAACGCACTCCAAAATCCCCAACTGGTGGAGGAGATCTTTGGCCTCCACTAACATTTTCCATTGACAGTCTGCCCGGGCCATTATGAGACCCAATGTAGGCTGAACAGCTTCCTAAACTGTAAAAGTCCAGATTAGCAAAGTGGACGTGGACCGGGGGCCAAATCCTCCTCTGTGGGAGCTCCCCACATTTTGCGCTAACGGCACAAGATCTTTTAGTAAGAGCACCATTAGTACTACAGCAGCCAATTGGTTAAATTCAGCCCCTGCTGGGTAGAGCTCACTCCTTCCCAGATACATTCTGTATGGCCAGGTAGCTCCCTTTTCACTTGTTTCCTGGGTTAACTCATTACAGAGAGATTGGGCCCAAGGGTTAGAGAGCGGCTGTTTCCTCCTCTAAGTGAGAACCTTCCCCTCCTTCTTTGCCCTTTTCTTTTGTCGTTCCTGTTTTTAGTACTCTGTGGGTGGTCACTGGCAGAGCAGAGGGGATACTGTCTCAGCCACTGACGTGGTGACCTTGTGCTGCCTCTCCATCTAGAGAGCGCCAGTCCGCACCATCTCCCCCAGGACTTGAGCCTTCCGCCTCCTCTCTGAAGGGCCTCTGGGTAAGGTGCCGCCCCAAGCAAGGCCCATCAACTGTCTTATGGTTTGGCGCATGAGTTCAGCAGAACAGATACCTCTGGAGTTCTGGAATGGATAGTGATATAAATTACTTTGCTTTTGCCTACTTAAAGTAACACTTTAGCTAGCTCAGACGAGGGGTTGGTGTCTCAATGCTCCTCTGAGGAGAAGCTGTAATAATGAAATCAGAGCAGCATAACCGAGAGTCACAGAGGCATGCTTGCTGCTGGCAAAGGCTGCTTACTGTGCCTTATTAGCTTGTTTATGTACCATACAAGTCCCCAGGTATGAGGATGTCCCCGCATCTCAGAGTTCCCCAAATGTTGGACTTGGCTATGGGGAGTTTCTGCCTCTGCTGTCAGCCATGGGGTCACAAACAGCCCGTCCTTGCTCTAGAGACATGCAGTTCTACCCTTTTCTTTCCCATGCCCTCAGGTCTTACAACACCCAGCACCTGCCCGGAGGGGAGCCCCGGCACAGGACCGACCACTTTCCCCGGAGGGTTTGGCAGTTCTCGCATTAGACGGCAGTTCTAATGGTATGGATTCACTCAAATACTGGAGCCACTGCTTGGCCAGGCTAAAAGGGCACAGGGGGAGACCTTGAAAAATACAGAGCACCATACAGCACAGAGCAATGCCCTGCTGAACTTACACGTAAGCTTTCCAAACCTGGGGTCTCAACCCCCTGAGGATGTTCAGGATCAATTTGCCGATTGATTTACCGACTGGACCATCACCATATGAATTCCTTGATGCTCACCCCAAATCACCTGCTCCTCATCCCCACTCATAGTGAGTTCACATATTTGGGGGCTGATTAAAGATAAATGATCACAATATGAGTAACAAACAATGAGCTTTATTTGGGTGGCATTTTGACAGATTTGCAACGGGGAGGTGGGGGCAGTACTTCATAGCACGAGACCTTCCAGAGACATAGCACAGGACCACCAACCAGAAGTGGAAAATGTCAAGGGAACTCCTGAGAGCGGGGGAAACTGGTGAGGGAGCTTATATGTCTGGATGATGTCACTCAACATCACAATGGGGAGATTCTGGGTCCAAGAATTTCAAAGGGCAGCCGTGGCTTGGGGTCTCATTATCCCAGGGTTTGTCTTATCTATGGCTAGCAGATTTGGGGGGCTATTTTGTGGTGTATGGAAAGCAAGCAGGCTCCTCTCTATCAAAATGTGCTGATTGGGACTATAATTATGAGCAACTGCATATGCAAAAATATGAGATTGGCCCCAAAGGTCTTTTGAGTTAAAGGTGCCAGCTTGCTGTGAAGACAATGTGGAACCAATATACAGAGGACATCTTTGAATAATTTATATAACACTCCCACCAGAAGCAAACCTCCAGGCTGTTGGAAGAAAAAAGCAAACTTCTTTGACTCAGGGCACAGATAAATAATTGTTTTTATGGGATGGATAGAAGCAAAACCTGTCTACTTCTTGGGGAAGAATTGGAATCCTTCCCAAGTGTAAGGCACATTTGTTTCTTTGGAGAAAGATACTTGGGGGAAGAGGTAAGATAAATCTCTACCTCTGGAGGAAGGTCAGGAAATCATCTCTGGTGTAGAACCCTATACCAGCACTAAGCAGAGGTCTGCTAGCAATAAATGTCTTCCTCCAAAAATCAACTACAAGTAAAGGTAGAGGTTTCCTGTCCTAGAGAAGATGGCCGAGAACTAAGAAAGCCTGAAATCTGAGATGTAAGCACAGCAAGACGGAGGTTAAGTCTGAAACTGGATCAACACAACAGGGGACTCACACACTCTCACCATAAACCTAGTACTGAGTAACCGTGAGATGTGTCTACTACTGGGAGAAGGGAGGAACGTGGGACGATCCCCCTAGTTCAGACATTCAGGGATGGTTGGGTGCAAACTGAAAGGGAAGAAAAGTACTGATAAAAACCTCTGGTATTTCATCCCTCACCGGCAAAACAACAGAAGACCAGTGTTAGGGAATTTTGAACCTGGTAACACCTAGAGGTAACGATAATATTGCTGAACCCAACCACTAGGGGCGTCCTACCAGTCACTGCCTACCAGCAAATCTCCAAAGACGGAGTTCAGTGGAAAAGAAAGGAATACTTTATTTAATGGCAAGTTTCTGCCTAAAATACCTGGGTAACAAAAGAGGAAAGAAAAAGTCAGAATATGAGATCAAAAATAGTCTCATTACAACTATTACATAGGTTCAAGAACTGACAATAACACAAGAACAAAAATCTGTTCACAGTGCTATTATCAACCAGGTCTTTGGAAATAATGACTAGTTTCTGCCTCAAAGCCCATTCCCTCTAAGACACTCAAAGAAAAATCACCCTGTCACCCTCTGCCAGTTCAGTTCAAGTTTGCTCCAGGAACCTCTTGTCCCACCCAAAAGTATCATGAACGCACATGGCTGAGCCAGTTTCTAGTCGCTGTACAGCCTCAGGCATCTTTCAGAGCCTGTGCCCCCAGGCCTCTGCGCACAGGCCGATAGGAGCCACTGCTGGCAGGACTGCTGGTAACCGTGGACATGACACCACTGGGGGAGCGGAAGAACCAACTGCCATTTTTCTGTCCTGTGCTCCTTTTCAAAAGTCCTCTTCCAGAACCCTTTGGGTGCCGAAAGCCAGTGGGAATGGGGGCTAGTGTCCGCCATGTTTGCCTTTGCTCCTCTTCCCACCGCAGGTTTAGAGCCGGGGCCAAGTCTGCAGTCACACGTGCGCAGCTCGAACCCCTCCCCCACTTCCTGGGCGGGGTAGGGGGGTGTCCCGCCATTACAACAGCAACGACAGAACTCAAAAAGATAGCTCAACTGCACGGGGACAGCAGGACAGATGAAGAGGCATGCCCACCTCTAGGTTTGGATACAACTCACCTCATCTGTATCTGTTATGTTCAGGATTCAACAAAAAATTATGAAACACAAAATAGAGCGAGTTAAAAACAACTCATTGTCAAGAACTAAAGCAATCATATTAATTAGACTCAGGAATTAACCAGGTGCTGGGATTATCAACCAGAGAATTTAAAAACAGCTATGATTCGGACACTAGGGACTTAGTGAAAAAGATGGAAAACATGGATAAGCAATAAGAATTTCAGCAGAGAAATGATATAAAGTCAAATGAAAATGCTGTAAATAAACATACAGACAACATCAGAGGTGAATTGTTTATGAGCTCATCAGTAGATTTACCACAGGGGGTAAAAGAATCTGTAACCTAGAAAATAAGTCAATATTCCTTATTTTTAAATTTTTCAAACTGAAACACAAAGAGAAAAAAACATGAAAACAAACAGACCACACAAGAGCTTTTGGATAATATTTAATGAACTAATATGCTTGTAATTGAAATAGTAGAAAGACAATCAAAATAAGTAGAAGAAATGTTTCAAGAGACAATGACAAAGAATTTTCCAAAAATAATGCAACACATCAAATCATAAATCCAAGAGCTTAAAGAAACCAAAGCAGAATAAATATCAAACAAATAGTAAAACTGCTAAAAATCAAAGATAAAGACAAAATCTGCAAAGCAGTCAAAGGGAAAAAAACTATATATGGAGAAACAAAGATAAGAATAACAGCAGATATTAGGCAATTCAAAAGAAAATGAGGTGACATTTTTACAGTACTGAAAAAACTGACAATCCAGAATTCTATAAAATATAAATAAATTATCCTTCAAAAATGAAGGTGAAATAACAAAACCTTTTCAGATAAGCAAAAACATGGATCATTCTTTGCTAGAATATCTGAGCTCTACAAAACATTACAGGGAATTCTTCAGGCAGAAGTACGATACCAGATAGAAATGTGGAAGAATGTTGAAACCGTAGAAGTGAACTAAATATGGAATGTATTTTTTATTTTTTTATCTCTTCCCTCACCATCTACCCCCCCATCCCCTCTTCCACCTCCACCCCCACAATCACCACACTGTTGTCTGCATAATTATTAAAATCAATAATTGTCCTGTTTCACTGTGATTATGCCAATTTTGAATTTTACTAGATAGTCAAATGAGGAATCAAAAAGTTAGATGGATAAAAAGTCTGGAGTTCAGCGCATAGATCAAGACTGGTAGCATTTGAATATTGTGAGATAATGGAAAACTTGTATCTCCGTCCCCGATTCTAGCACAGGGATCCTAAAACCCTTGTGAGGGCCAAGTAATAAGACCACTAGGAGCATCTATTGTTTTAATATTTGGAACCTGACCCCAGTTTCTAACAGAATTTGTCCATCGTTTGGAATTTCCTGGGAGCAATGTCTTCTCTTCTAGTGAAGTGACTCTGGGTGGCCTCCTAGGTATGGGCTGGTCACCAGAGAGAACAGGCCATGACTAAAACCTTGGAATTTCAGCCCCTCTCACCATTGACCAGAGAGGAGGGAAGGCTAGAAATGGAGTTAATTACTCGTCACGCCTATGCGATGAGGCCTCAATAAAAGTTCCAAAAGTGTGGGATTCAGGGAGCTTCTGGGTTGGCGAGCACATGGAGGTGCCGGAGAGCGGGGCCCGGACGGGGTGCGGTAGCTCCATGCCCTTCCTCGCGCAGACTGCCCAAGGCGTCTCTTCCAACAGGATGTATCCTTCACCATATTCTTTTGTAATAAGCTGCTAAACAGTAAGGAAACTGTTTTTTCTGAGTTCTGTGAACTATTCTAACAAATTAAGCCAACCCGAGGAGAGGAGTGCGGGAATCTGCAATTTGCAGCCAGTTAGCACAGGTAACAGCCTGGATTTGTGATTGGAATTTGAAGTGGCAGGGTCTTGGGGGACTGAACTTCTCATCTGTGGAATCTGGTGCTATCTTCAGAAAGACAATGTCAGGATTAAATTTTAGGGTATCCAGTGCATGGTACAGAATTGCTTGGTGTGGGGAGAATCACACAACTGGTGTCAGAAGGGTTGTGAGTGTGGGGATAGTGGGAGAATAAAGAACACGGGAAGTGAACTGGGTTTTTCCTCCACAAATATCATTAGTGTGTAGAAGACATTAAGCCACAGACTAGATCGGATCATTTAGAAAGCGTAAAATTTGAGAAAATAAGAGTCCAAGCACTGGGTATTAGAAAAGTTTAACATTAGAACATAAGGAAGAGGAAAAAACAATTGAAAGAGGCAGATGATGGGAAAGGAAGAAATACTGGCAGTGTTTTGTTTCAGATGCCAAATGAAAAAAAAAAATTCAGGATATTGGGGTTGGTGTCCTTTCCCAAAGGTTGCTGAACTTGTTCTGCCATCTTGGGGCCTATGGAGGCCTGCTGGGAACAGGACTTCAAAAACAAAACAAAACAAAAAATAGGTCCAAAGGCTGTGGTCCGAGGCCATGTTTGCCAGCTCTATATAGGGAGTCTGAAACCAGAGGGAGCTCACAGCTCTTCTTAAAATTGAAGGTGTTCATGCTCAGGATGAAACTGAATTCTATCCAGACAAGAGAAGTGCTCATGTGTACAAAGCAAAGAACACCACAGTGACTCCTAGTGGTAAATGGAACAAAAACAGAGTCACCTGGGGAAAGGTAGCTTGAGCTCATGGAAACAGTGGACGGTGCATGCGAACTACCAGGGCAACCTTCCTTCTGAGGCGGTTGAACACAGATTCCATGCAGTGCTGTACCCCTCAAGGATTTAAACTTACTGAAAAGTAAATAAATAAAAGAATTTGTGAAAAAAAATAAAGGTTGCCAAAAGATAATGAATAAAAACAAAGCCTTAACCATTAAATTTAACAGGTAACCTGGAGGTGGCTGATAATATTTACAAAAACAGTTTAATTTGAATGTTATGGTAGAAATAGCAGATTGGAGTATAGCCAGAGAAAAGGAGGGAAGGAAATTAAGATCATAAGTATAAATATACTTTAATTCTTGTTTCTAAAATGAAATAAAATACAAATAAATGCAAAGGAAGCACATATGTACATAATTTAAATATAAATAACTCCTACCAACTTAAATTCAACAATACATAGAAAGCAATTAGAATGATCAATTGCAGGAATTCAAAGAAAAATATTAATAGACATTTAGTTATTATAACCCATTATAACAAAGAGACAAAATATAAGGAGCAAACAAAGAGACAAAGAATACAATTAAGTTTATACATGCTCCAAACAAAGGAGTATAAAATATTATTTAAGATCAGGAATCTGAAACTTAGTAACCATTTTCAAATATAGTACTAGAAAATTCTTTTTTAACTCTCCAAACTATGATTTTCTGTCTGCATAACTGAGATTATAATACCTCATTTGTAGAGCGGTGGAGATTCAATTGGCTCAGATATGTGAAACAGTACAGTGTTCATAGTAAATATTGAATAATAAATTTTAAATTACAATTTAATGAGTGAATTTCCAATCCTGATGTTTTTAAAGAGTTTTTGTTTACCATAATAAGAAAATGTTTTTTGAGCTTATTGATAAAGTTGAATTTATTAAACTGTACAAATTGATGATTTGACATGCTTACATTTTGTGAAATGATTACTACAGTTACACAGTCATCACCTCACATAGAAATCTTTTGTATGAATATGTGTGTGTGTGGTGAGAACACTTAAGGCCTACAATTCCAGAAAATTTCAAGTACATTCTGTATGTACATAGAGAAGTGTTTTAAGAACACTTGTAAAAAAAGATGTTTCTAGCAATGCTACTTGCTTGTTACATTGAGAAAAGTGTTATATCAGTTAATGGATGCAACTGTCCATCTGTAATGCATGTAGAGAAGTCTTAAGAAAGATGTTTTTAAAAATGCATTATTACCTATAGTAGCACATTAGGTTCCCAGAGCGCATCCATCCTATAACTGAAGGCTTATACCCTTTGACCAGCGTCTCCCCATCTTCCTCATCCCCCAGGCCTTGGTAACCACCACTCTACTCTCTGTTTATATGTTTGAAATTTTTTTCTTTCTTTTTTTTATTTTACATATAAGCAAGATCATATAATATTTGTCTTTCTCTCTCTGAATAATTTCAATTGCCTTGTGACCCAACACATGCTCTCTCCTGGAAAATGTCCTGTGCAAGTTAAGAAGAATGTCTACCCTGCTGCTTTAAATAGTGCATAAAATATTCTGCATATGTTTGTTAGGTACATATGGTGTCAAGTATAGTTCAAGTCTGTTTTCTTATTGATTTTCTGTCTGGATGATCTACCCATTGTTGAAAGCGAGGTAATGAAATCCTGTTATTGTATATCATCTATTTCTCTCTGCAGACCTGTTAGAATTTGCTTTATATGGTTAGGTGTTCCAATGTTGGGTACATACAATTTACATTTTTATATTTTCTTCCCTGGCCCTTTTATTGTTATGTAATGACCTCTTATGTCTTTTGTTACAGATTTTCCATTAAAGTTTATTTTGTTTAACATAACTACCTCTGCTTTCTTGTGGCTTCTATAGAATATCTTTCTCCATCCCTTCAAATATAGGCTACATGTATTCTCAAAGCTGAAGTGAATCTCTTATAGGCATCATATAGTTGGGTATTTTTTTTTCCATTATTTTAGCCACTCTATGCTTTTTTATTGGGGAATTTAATCCATTTGAATTTAAAGTAATTATAGGTAAGGACTTAGTAATGCTTTCTTATTGACTGTTTTCTGGCTGTCTTACAGTTTGTTTGTTTTTTTACTTTCTTCTGCTCCTGCTGTTTTCCTTTTGAATTGATGATTTTTTGTAGTAGATTGATTTTTTCCAACCTTTTCTGTATCTACTATGTTTTTGCTTTCTGGTCACCATAAAGTTTATATAAAACATGCTATCATTATAACGGTCTATTTTAAGTTGATGACAACTTCAAACACATACAAAAACTCTACCCTTTTACTTTCCCTTTAATGTTATTGATGTCACAACTTATTTTTACATTGTGCATTCATTAACAAATTATTGTAGCTATAGCTATTTTTAAAACTTTCATCCTTTAATCTTTATACCAAAGTTATTAACACACCACCATATTACAGTATTGGAATATTCTTTATTTGACTCTATACTTACTTTGACCAATTTGTTTTATATTTTTATATGTTTTCATATTACTAAGTAATCCTTTCATTTTAGTTTGAAGAACTTTCAGCATTTCTTGTAAGGCAGACCAAATGATGATGGACTACCTCAGCTTTTGTTTGTCTAGAGAGGCTTGTATCTTTTCTTCATTTCTGAAGGGCAAATTTGCCAGGTAAAGTATTCTTGGTTGGCAGCTCTTCTTTTCTTTTAGGACTTGTATCATCTTACTCTCTCCTGGCCTGCAATGTTTCTGTTGAGGAATGTGTTGACAGCTTTGTGAGTGTTCCCTTGCATGTAAGGGTTTTTGTTGGGTTTTTTTTTTTTTCCGCTACTTTAAAAATTCTGTCTTTGATTTTAGATAGTTTTATTTTAATGTGTCTTAGAGAAGATATTTTTGGGTTGAAATATTTGGGGACTTTGTGAGCTTCATGAATTTAGATGTCTAAATCTCTCCCAAGCTTTGGGATGTTCTCAGCAATTATTTCTTTTAAATAAGTTTTCTGTCTCTTCCTTTCTTCTTCTTTTCGGACTCCAATTGTTGCATATGTTGTTTGTTTTGATGGAATCCCATAATTTATGTAGTCTTACTTTATTCTTCTTCATTCTTTTTTCTTTGTCTCTTCTGACTGGATACTTTCAAATGATCTATCCTTCATGTCACATAGTCTTGCTTTTCCTTGATCAAATCTGCTGTTGATGCTTTGTATAGCATTTTCACTTTATTCACTGTATTCCTCAGCTCCTTAGTTCTTGTTTGGTTCTTCGTCATAATTTATACCTCACTGTTAAACTTGTTTTGTTCATGTGTTGTTTTCCTGAAGCCCTCTCAGAGCCCTGGCTGATATTCTCCCAGCTGCTCCCTGATCCCTCCCTTCCAGTTATGTAGAACACCTCAGTTCTGGTGGGGCAAGAACCAAGTGGGCCTCTTTGGTGGTGTCATGTACTATGAGGAATCCAGCTCATCTCTCGCATGTTCTCACTTCACCCTGTGGGAGAAGTTGTAGGCCATGAGCATCTCTCTTAGCACCATCTCTGCTGTCTCACGGAGGGGTGATGCTGGCAAATTGAAGCTAGAGGTCTTGCTGTTCACCCCAAATTCTCTGAAGGAATATACAAGGAAACAATATTTCATTGACAATTCAAATTTTAAAATATTAAATATTCAAGAATATATTATATATATGTATGTATATATCAGATGGGAAAAATGCAATAAACATATCAGTCCTGACCCAATCTATACATAAATTTTCAAATATTAGAAAAATCTATCTGGAATAGTTTTAATTTTTTTCTCTCAAGAAATTCTATACTTCTTTGGGAAAAATAGAGTAGAAGTTAGCCTAAAATTTGTTAGAGAACAACAGTCAGTAGGAAGAGATTTAATATCTTTTCAGAGAGTAAAATATACTACAAACCTATGATGATAAAACTGTATATCTATCAACATAGTAGTATGCAGATCAACTTATGTATGAACTTAAATACTAAAAACACAGTATCATCTTCCAAAGGCATGCTTAAATGGTGAATTTTAAATTAATGGAACTAGAGAAATTAGTCAATCATTTGAAGATAAATTAAGTGAAAATCTTATTTTTCCATGAGCCCTAATACACACCAGATGATATGAGGACAAACATATAAATAATAAAACCATTAGTTTTTATGATACTGTTGTAAATCTTTCTTTAATCTTGGCTTTGGAAATTACTTTTCTTTGAGTTTTTTAAGTTCCAAAGATGGATCTAGGAGAAACTTTTTCCTACAACTGAGTGGGATTTTATACTGGAAACAGATTCACATGATATAAAATAATTAAAGTAAGTTTTAATATCCCCTTCTAGACTCATCCTGTGGGTAATAAAGTTAAGGGGAATAATAACTAAAAATAATTTTGAAAAGTAGAGATTTTCATGACTCCAGGGGGAGTTGGTATACACTAACAAATTGTGGGGTAGACATTATTCTGGCTGCCTGTGGGTCTCCAATGAAATCAGGTCTTATCTTCCTAGGGAATAAACTGTACTTCCATTTGCACATCTTTGGCTTTGGTGACATGCCAGTCTTGACTCGATTCATAGGGCCAACAGGGATGTTCTCAAATCTTCTTAAGAATTATTGAAGGGACTCAAGGACTCCTCTCTCTCTGTTTTTTCTCTCCCCTAAATATATTACTAAAATAGAGTATTAAATATCTTTTCATTTAAAAAATAACATTTAATTCTAAAGTTAGGATTTTGCTTTATTATTAACTCAATCTGTAAACTTTGTATTCCTTCCATGTTGATAAATTTCAGGTAATTTAGGAAACAGGGATCACAGAAAGAAACTCTTACTATAAAAAAAAGAAAGTATATCACAATTTCCATTTCCCCCAAATTTTATATTTTACTACATAAAAATCAGGTCAAACACAAATACAAATTAAAAGATAAACAACTGACAGTAGGTAATCATAACACTTAAAGTATGAGTTGATATGAACGCATTTTAAAAATCTTACTAATTAAGAAACAAACATCTCAATGCAAATTTTAGAAAAATGTCTGAGCAAATAAATCAGAAATGAAGACATACATATATTATCAGCTGTTACGAATAAAAATGTTCATATGAATATACATATGAATAAAAATGTTCATTCTTGCTAGAAAGCTAAATGATGAAAATTAAAATAATGCAACTAATTATAAAAAGAGATTTTAAATAAAATAACAACTCCGTGTAAATGAAAACTTTTCACAATGATAAAATTGTAAACAGGCACACTACTTACAAGGACAATTTTGGCATTGCATAATGGTGGAAGCATCTCTATTGCTCCCTATACACCAAACACCCTTTTAAGCTAGCATGTACCTTGTTATCTCATGTAGTTTTCAGAACAGTTCTGAGGTAAATACTAATACAGCTGATATGTAAATGTGAAAAATGACATGGAGATGTTGTGACAAGAGAGCAGCAGAAACGGAATTCTGCGGGAGGCGGCCAAGCTCCATAGTCCCTCTTCGTAGTTACCATCTTACTTCCCTGACGGAAGACTTTAAAATAGACATACCCCTGACACACATGCTCAGAGCATCAATAGGTCTTAAAGAGATAATCGCGAGTGTCCGTAAAGATTTATTCACCACGGTGTCCTAGTAACATTGCTTGCAATAGCAGAAAATTGAAAACGTCTCGGAAAAAAATTATCTGAATAAATTAAGTCCGATAAATACAAATAACAGTTATAAAAATAACTTTATAGAATATAAAATTATGTAAAATGTAGAATATGTATTAGTAAAAACACATTAAAAAACAATATACACTATAACATTGTTTAAAAAATCTATATGACTAAATACCAAAGTAATGACAGTTATTGCCTCTGATTAACAACAATTTATTTACTTTTTGGCTGTATCTACAACATTTTATAGCATCATAGTAAAAAAGCATATAAACCTTTTATGACAGAAGAATGTATGTGTGAACATAATCTTCTCTATGTAGTGACTGTTTCTAAGAAAATATTGTAAAGAAACTTAAACGATATTTTTAAATTTGACTATATAAAATTTTAAAATATCTGAATACTAAATCACTGTTGAGAAAATTATAGGCAAATAAAAAAATGTGAAAAGTCATTCTCATCACATATTATCCAAAATGTTTAATATCTTTAATATATAAAAAGTTACTGTGAATAACTAAAAAAAGAATAAAGACTGAAGTAGAGCAAGTGATCTAGCATGAGAATCATTCAAAACAAGAGAGACATACGAATTACCAAAAACACATTTAAGTATATTCAGATTGAAATAGCGATCACAATAATTCACACCAGTTACATTTTGTGTACTTGTCCCTTGTAGCTCTAAGAGCTGATAAATCTCTACAGCATGTGGTGTGACTATGTGTGTTCATGCGGCCGCAAGAGGGAAGTGCAGTGGCGGTGTATCCCGGAAGCCCCGCCCCCTGGAGGCATCGCCCCGCCTACGTCTCCCTCCGTCCCCAGTGTTAGCGCTTGTCCAGGTCCCCTCCCCTCCAGCTGCACTGATACCCCTGCTTCCTAACTGGTCCCTATGATTCTGCCCTTACTCTTTTATTTTTTTATAGGGTTTTTTTCTCTCTCTTGTTTTGCTTCTGCTTTTTGATCACCAAATTCTCTTTACTCAAAGCCAGTGATTTTTTTTTTTTTGGAAAGAATGAACTTTTATTTTTAAATTTTAGAATAATATTAGATTTACAGGAAAGTCATCAAAGTAGTACTGAGCTCCCAGATGTCCCAAACCCAGTTCCCGCTCTTGTTAACACTTTGCATTAGTATAGGATACTTATCACAGCTCATAAGCCAATGTTGATAAACACCATTAACTAAAGTCTGCAATTTATTCAGATATTTTTAGTTTTAACAGGCTGTTCTTTATTTATTTAAAAATACTGTACACTTAATTGGCATGTCTTCTCATGCTCACCTTGGCTGTGACAGTTTCTCACACTTTCCTTGTTTTTAATGACTTTGACAGTTTTGAGGAGGATTAGTCAGGTATTTTGTAGAATGCTCCGCTATTGAGCTTTTTCCCCCAGTTACAGTTTACATTCACTATTATTCTGCATGCGTTTCAGACGTACAGCGCGTACCTTACAGAGCGGTACCTTCACTGCTGCCAGTCCCCGCCTGGCCCCACCCCTCGTCCCGCAGCCCCGCTGACCATAGCCTCTGTGCCGTGACCCACAGCTCTGTGGCTCTTCCGCAGCCACCAGTTTGTCCTGCTCAGTCCCTTCACCTTTTCTCCCAGCCCCTGAACCCCCTCCCCTCGGACAGCTGTCGGCCTGTTCTCTGTATCTAGGAGTCTGTTTCTATTTTGTTTGTTTACATTGTACATTAGATTCAACATGTAAGTAAGATCATATGGTATTTGCCTTTCACTGTCTGACTTATTTCACTTAGCATAATACCCTCTAGGTCCATCTATGCTGTCACAAATGGCAAGGTTGCATTCTTTTTATGGCCGTGTAGTATTCCATTGTGTAAATGTAGCACAGCTTTTGTATCCACTCATCTATTGATGGGCATTTTGGTTGCTTCCTTACGTTGGTTATTGTAAAAAAAGCTGCAATGAACGTAGAGGTGCATATATTCTTTCAAAGTAGTGTTTTGGGGTTCTTCAGATATATCCCCAGAAGTGGAATTGCTAGGTCAAAGGACAGGCAGTTCCATGTTTAATGTTTTCATGAACCTCCACACAGTAAAAGCCAGAATAATTTTTAAGAGTCAAAATCAGAATATGTCGCTTTCCTTCTCAGAACTATCCAGGAATCTCATACTGCACATCAAATAAAATTCAAGCTATCATAGCATCCTGCCTTGTTTCCTTTGTGACCCTTCTCCATAACTGGGGAAAAAAACAGGTGGGGGAGGTGATTTATTCATTTGTTTACTGTCTTTCTTTAATGTAAGTATCTGTAGTCTAGGCTGTTTGTGTTATTAACAGCTATATGCCCATCACCCAGAAAAAACACCTGAAACAGCAGGGGATCCATAAAGACTCATAAAATGTATGACTAAATTGTTAAGTGGATAACAAGTGGGGGGAAGTACTGTTAGGTCATTAAAATAAAATTTAAAAGGAGAAATCAGAACACATCCCAATTTTACTTAACTGGAAATTTATATCTGATGTATTTAAAGATCATTCTAATGTACCATGATTCTCAAAGTAGAATCAAGCTATATAGATTTTGATTTAGCCTTAAGAATCAAAGGTCTAAATTGAACTCATTTAATTTAATCTGTTACTTCTCTTTTTCATGAGTTAAGCATAGGGAAAGGTCAATACACCTTATGTGAGTCACAGAAATTATTCACAGTGTAATAGAACATTCAACATTGTTCATTAGCTCCTCTATAGATAATATGCTCAGAACTTTTAAGAAATAATTAAATATATATTTTAGATTAACTGCCTCACAGGCTGTTCTTCAATTTGTAGAAAATAAAATTTCTATTAAACAAATTAGATATTTGTACACTCAGGTTCCTAGCAACATTATTAACAATAGCCAGAAAGAGGAAGCAACACAAGTGTCAACCAACATATGAATAGATAACAAATTGTGGGGTACATACACAATGGCCTCTTATTCAGTCTGAAAAAGGAAAGGAATTCTCATACATGCCAGCAATACAGGACATAATGCCAAGCGAGATGAGCCAGACACGAAAAGACAATCCTGTATGCTTCCACTAAACGTGGGGCACCTCGAGTAGCCACATTCGTAGAGACACAAAGTAGAAGGTGGTTGCCAGGGGCTGGAGAAAAATGGGGAAGTATTGTCTAATGTGTATACAACTTGAATTTTGAAAGGTGAAAACAATTCTGGAGATTGGTTTTATAACAATGTGAATGTTTTAAACACCACTGTACTGTACCTTTAAAAATGGTTAACATAGTAAATTTTGCTATGTGTATTTTACCACAATTAAAGAAAAATTAATAACATTGGACTGTACTTTCAATTTAGCTAAATAAATTTTTTCTTAAATAGATGATGAAAAGTATGCAAAGAGTTGAAAATTAAAGCTAAATCTTTGGAGAGATCCTTGAACAATTCTGAAAATACAAATCTTTCCAAGATGGTTTACATTGTGATCGACAACGAGGGATTGCTCAAGGCCCCAGTCAGGAAGTTTGCCGGAACCTTCGACACTCAGAGGGCGAGCTCAGTTCACAAAGCCGGAGAGGGAAAAAGGCTCCTAGGAGCATGTGTTACCTGGACCTGCACAAAGTCACTCCCCCATTTTATATTTTGCATATATCAAAGACTACCCTGATGACACATTTTCATGACCCAACTTAGATCTTCCAAATGAACTTATTAAATGTGAGCTCTTCTTTGAATCAATAGGAAACTTATAAAAGATTTAAACTTAAAAATATGTCAAGGGGTTTCTTTTGTTACACATATCACCTCACTTATTTTGATTGGCTTTTGCTATTGTCCATGTTGGATTTTTTTGTGTCGACAGTCTTTGGTAAAGTAGGGAGTGGTAGGGCAAATTAAGCATTTTTATAGTTTGCATTTAATTAATTAATTAATCTGTGGATGGAACCAGTTTTAAAGTATCAACAATTTAGTGTTAGGAAATAATATCACACAGAGGGAAAGGATTTATATACACAAATGAAATTGTAACTCATTATTAAGTCAAACTTATGAAAAATGGCATCATTTGCCATGTGTTCTTATTCAAAAACAGTTTTAATGGTTTTTTTTAATTCAAATCAAATGTGGATTTGGTCATTTAAGATGTCAATAGGGTCTGGAATACTTTCCCACAATGGCCATGTTTGGGGAAGGGAAGCCCCACGTCCCAGGTCTGGCTCCCGGCTGCCGCCCTTTCAGATCACTGACCGGTGTGCATGTTTGGTCAAGGAGTGTTCTGGGTATGTGTTTACCCAGGGCTTTACTTTGATTCAGAAGCTATTTGTCCTTCTTTGTAAAGACTTTTGCATTCCTTCTAGCAAAATACTGAAGTCAATTTAAAAATAATCCTGTCCAGCAGTTTTAGATTAAGGCCATCACAGCAACATCGTGGAGAATTACTGTAAATGAGTGTAAAGTGATTGCTCCAAGTTGTACCAGTAAGTTACCATGGACATAACTTGAAGTATTATAGTTCAATGAAAAAAATAAGTTGCTCCTGGAGACAAAAGCAACCATATCTACTTCCACAACGGACACGTAAATTTAAAGAAATCATTTAGGTGATTTACAACTACATTTCCAAATAATCAAGGCTCAAGTGGTTGGATTATTCTATCTTCCTTCCCCAGTTCCCAAGCATGTATGGATCCAGCCAGAATAGTTTTTGAAGTTCATGCATTTCCTGAGTTGTGGCATTTCACAAGTGAGAATGCACAATGAGAGGCTTCCTGTCCCGGTGGCATAGGATGTCTCACAGCGCTTAATCACATCCATGAAGGTCTCTCTTAAAACGCATTGCTTACAAATGACGTCTATTGCTGACTGATGTTTCTTTCAGGTGGTAACTTTGCAGATGAAAAATGACTAATGCACAATACCCAAAATAAATTATATGTCCTCCATCCCCATTTCCCACAAAGTCCTTCCCACACGCACACTTGTTTTAAGTGAATAGAAATAAGGCCAAAACAATCTCGACTGCCAAATTCCATTGCATATATTTATGTAGTAGTCATTTTCATCCTAGAAAGACATCCCAAGCTCCTTCCCCTGCCCCGCACGAATACCCCACCCTTTGAATCACAGAACGCATTCGTCTTGGACCACTTTCCCACAGAACTCAGAGCGCTTTTAAGTAGTTCTTTCATTCCCAATGTGTCCTTGCTAGAGATTACTACCGAGATTATTGAAAAACAACACAACGCCAAAAGATATTTCCATATACTTTTGTGTATTTTGAGCCACAAGATTGAACTACTTGTATAATGTAGAGCTGAAAAGGACCTAGGATGTCAACTATTACAATCGTTCACCTTCCCTGTGTCAAGAGACCAGGAAAGAGGCAAAGACAGGCCAGGACCTTCTCACACCATGTGCTAGTTTTAGGTAAGTCTTAATCTAATGCCATTTCCACTCTGCCAGTTTGCTAGAATCAGGATCAGAGGAGGTTCTCTAAATCTTGAGTTCAATATTGTTGGCAGGGAAAACTAAGTACTGACTAAAATTGAGATTTTTTTTTTAAAGGAATCAGATAAGGCAAACAGAAAAAAAAAATTAACAAACTTGAATGTTATTTCCTCTCATGTATGACGTTCGTATTTCCTTTCCCTGAGATACCAATACAAAATACAGGATTAAAAAGGTTGAAAGAACAAAGGGAAAAGCAGAACTCTTGGTGACTCAAACAAACGAACAAACAGATCATTCAAAGACTGCATCAATTTTCATGTCATCGATTAAAGCTGGTAACCCACGGGTTTCTCAGACACTTTACAGTACTAAACACATTTTTTGCATGTAAATGGAATTAAGTAAAAATGAAAGGTAAAATAACATTAAAGTAAGGTCTCTAGTGCACTTATTTCAAGAAAAAATCTTGAAATTTCAAGAGGCATCTTGTCAATTGGAACAAGATTCATTTCTGTGAATCTTTGGCAATACATTTTACTCCTTGCTTTATTGGCTAGGCAGCTGTGAGCCAAAGTTTTGACCTCTCTGTAGCAAAGCTAGAGCACTTATGACATATTTTTTATACTAATCTTAACCCTACCCTCAATTTATTTTTCTCTTTTGACCTTCTCTTATTTGTAAATTACTTCAAAACCTTTTTGGAACAAGCTATAGTATAAATCAAGTATAAGCCATACATTTTCCCCATTTTTTGAATGAAGATAAAATGTTTCTAGACATACAATGGAAAGAAACATCCAGAATACAATGTGTTTTATATAATGTCTATTACATATTTTATAGAGTGTCCTTCATGAAGCTTCACCAAGAAATAGCTTTCTCAGTTATTCCCTGTATGTGGAGAATGCCATTAGGATTTGATGTAAGCCTCTTGATGATATGCAGAAATAAACAGGGCCACCCTCAGGGGGCGGACCTTGGCAAATCAACTTATGCTTCCTTCACCAAGCACAAAGTTAATTTCCAGGTGAATCTCCACCTCATTAAAGTAAACACCAAGCACTGCCTTTGGGGCTAGGGAGGTGGCAGAACTTCGAGAGGTTGGGAGGGAGTTGCGTGCGTGTGCCGGCACGCGCGCGCAGTCTTCTTCTCATTGGTGAAATCAAATCCTTCTAATTAAGAACTGGACTCTGCAGAGCCAGCGACAAAGTCTCCGTCATTGTAGGTGTCATGGGTATTTCAGACTACTCTGGTCAACAGTATTTAAATGAAGGCCACTTAGTTTGTTGGTTTTTAAAATTGTAGCCAAGCATATATAACAGAAAACTTACCATCTTAACTATTTTTTTGTACACAGGCCAGTGGCATTAAGTAAAGTCACTGTACATTGCTGTGCGTCCATCACCACCATCCATCTCCGAATGCTCTTAGTCTTGTGACACTAAAACTCTATCCTCATTTTCTACAACGGCACCCTCCATTTTTCCCTCCCTACAGCCCTGGCATCTGCTATTCCACTTTCTGTCTTTAGAAATTTGGCTGCTCTAGATTCCACACATGGGAGAATCACACGGTGTTTGTCTGTTTGTGACTGGTTTATTTTTCCTGAGGACCATGTCTTCAGGGTTCATCATGCTGTAGCATGTGTCAGAATTTTATTCATCTTTAAGTTTAAATAATACTGCATTGTAATATATACACCACAATTTCTTTATCTGTTCCTCTTTCCATTGAAACTTGAATGCTTTCACCTTTTGGCTACTGTGAATAATGTTGCTATGCACATAGGTGTGCAAATATCTCTTCAACTCTTTGCTTTTAATTCTTTGGAGAATGCATACATCAAAAAGTAGAACTGCTGGATCATATGCAATTCTATTTTAATTATTTTTGAGGAACTGCCATAATATTTTTCAGAGCAGCTGCACCATATTGCATTCCCATAAACAGTATACATGTTCCAATTACTTCACATCCTTGCCAAACCTTGTTATTTTCTGTTTTTGTGAAGTAGCTCTCTTAATATATATGAAGTGATATCTTATTGTAATTCCATTCATTTTTGAAGCAAAATTTCCAGAAAACTTCTCCGTATTTCAACCATAACATTTAAAATGACAAATGAATAGGTGAAAGATAAGTAGATTTACCAGTTGTTTATGAGACAACAATCCTCCCTGGATAGGCTGACTTGAACCCAAATAGTAACATGAAAACAAAAATCTATTCTTTCCTAAATTTCAAATATCTTGCCTAGGGCCTTAAACCAGTAAGACAGACAATGGCAGGCAAACCTCAGTGTGTTGTGCTTCGCTTTATTGTGCCTCACAGATGTTGCTTTATCTTTGAACAAACTAGAGTCTGAGGCAGCCCTGCCTGGAGCAAGTATCACACCATTTTTCCAACAGCATTTGCTCACTTTGTTTCTCTGTCACATTCTGGTAATTCTCACAATATTTCAAATGTTCTCACTATTATTCTATTTGTTATGCTGATCTGTGATCAGTGATTTTTAATGTCACTATTATAATCTTTTGGAGGGAGGCCATGAATCATGCCCGTATGAGATGGTGAATTTAAGGGATAAATGTTACATGTTTTCTGGCTGCTCCACTTACCAGCTGCTTCCACACCTATCTTCTTCTTCCTGAGCCTCCCTATTTCTGAAGACAGCAATATCGAAATTAAGTTAATTAATAATCCTACAATGGTCTCTAAATGTCCAAGTAAAGCAAAGAGTTTCATGTATCTCACTTTAGATCAAAAGCTAGAAATGATTGAACTTAGTGAGGAAGGCATGTCAAAAGCCAAAATGGGTCAAAAGTGTGGCCTTTTATGCCAAACAATTAGTGAAGTTGTGAATGCAAAGGAAACGTTCTTGAATAAAATTAAAAGTGTTACTCCAGTGAACACATAAATAATAATTAAGCAAAACAGCCCTATTGCTGATATGGAGAAAACTTTAATGGTCTGTATAGAAGATCAATCCAGCCACAACATGCCCTTAAGCCAAAGCCTAATCCAGAGCAAGACCTGAACTGTCTTCACTTCCAGGAAGGCTGAAAGAGGCAAGGAACCAATAGAAGAACAGTTTGAAGCTAGCAGAGGTTGGTTTATGAGGTTTAAGTCTCCATAACCTAAAAGTGTACGGTGAAGCAGCAAGTGCTAATGTAGAAGCTCTGGAAAGTTATCCAGAAGATCTAGCTAACATAATTAATGAAGGTGGTAACACTAAACAGTAGATTTTTCAGTGTAAATGAAATAGCCTTATATTGGAAGATGCCATATAAGACTCTCATAGCTAGGGAGGAGAAATCTTAATTCCTGGCTTCAAAGCTTCAAAGGACAGGCTGACTCTCTTGTGAGGGACTAATGCAGCTGGTGACTTTAAGTTGAACCCAGTGCTCACTCACCATTCCAAAAGCCCTAGGGATCTTAAATATTATACTAGGTCTATTCTGCCTCTACTTTATAAATGGAACAACAAGCCTGAGTGATAGCACATGTATTCACAACATGGTCTACAGACTATTTAAGCCCACTATTGAGATTTCCTGCTCAGGAAAAAAAATATATTCCTTTCAAAATACTACTGCTCACTGACAGTGTACCTGGTCACATAAGAGTTTTGATGAAGATGTACAATATTAATGTTGCTTTCATGCCTGCTGACACAACATTCATTCTGTAGCCTATAGATCAAAGAGTAATTTTGGCTTTCAAGTCCTATTATTTAAGAAATATATTTTTGTAAAGCTATAGCTGCCATAGATTATGATTCCTCTGATGGATCTGGGCGAAGTAAGTTGAAAACCTTCTGGAGGATTGACCCTTGTAGATGCCACTAAGTGCAGTAGTGATCCGCGGGGAAAGGTCAAAATATCAGCATTAACAGGAGTTTGGAAGAAGTGGATTTCAACCCTCATGGGTTATTTTGAGGGGGTTCAACATATCAGTGGAGGAAGTAACAACAAATGTGTTAGAAGTAGTAAGAAAACTAGAAGTGGAACCTGAAGATATAACTGAACTGATAAATCTCAAGATAAAACAAACAAATGAGGAGTGGCTTCTTAAAGATGAGCAAAGATAGTGATTTTCTGAGATGGGATCTACTCCTGGTGAACATGCCGTGTAATTGTTGAAATGGCAACAATGGATTTAGAATATTCCATTAACTCAGTTGATAAAATAGGGGCAGGGTTTGAGAGATTTGCTCAATTTTGAAAGAAGTTCTACCATGAGTAAAACTATCAAACAGCATCACATGCTACAGAGAAATCATATGTGAAATGAAGAGTGAATTGATGAGTCAAACCTCATTGCTGCATTACGGTAGGAAATGACCAGTCATCCTAACCTTCACCAACCACCACCACGATCAGTCAGCAGCCATCAACATCAAAGCAAGAGCCCCCATCAGCAGAAAGTTTATGGGTCCCTGAAGGCTCAAGTGATGGCTAGCATTATCATTTTTTTTAACCAAGTAAAGTATTTTTAATCAAGGCATGTACAAGTTTTAGACCTAATGCTATTGCACACTTAATAAACTACATTATAGTGTACACACAACTTTTCTATGCACCAAGAAACCAAAAATTTGTGTCACTCACTTTATTGTGATATTTGCTTTATTGCGGCGGTCTGGAACCAAACCCACAAAATCTCCAAGGTACGCCTGTGTGTCATGGTGTAAACAGCCAGGCCTGGCTGGTTGTGATTAGTCATGACTGCTAAATTTCTTCTGGAACAACAAAGGTGGCAGTAAATAAGATTGTAAATGGGCCTGTCTATTTAAAGACAAGGCAGAGATTCCAATTTATCCTTTTTGCTCTTTTTCCCCCTAAATATTTTGCATTTGATAAAACCCAAAACACATTTAGCCCTGAGCAACAACCAACACCCCCCCCTTTAAAACACATGTGTGTCTCAAGAGAATGAATGCATATGTTTCTGATTCGTTTACAATTAATTCATCAAAATGTTGTTTTGATGTCCAAGAAGCTTTATGGAGGCTCTCTTATGAGTCTTTTTTCTTAGAAACAGGAAATCATGCCTTGCCAAGAGACAAACTCAAAACACACCAAAGGGTTTTGAGCTGGGTTTAAAACACTGGGACTTCAACATTGAAGCAACTGCCAAACTTGGACAAGAACATCTCTTCATCTCTACATGCAAGCCAAACCCAGATTTCATATCAGATTAATCTCTGGCTCTTGGAATGCCCAGCATGACTTGAGCCTTTTTGTACAAGCACTGTAAGGTTCCAGGTGAGCAGCAAAGCAGTATGAAAATGAGAAAGAAGACCAAGAGATTTTGTTAAAAGTTTCCACAAGCAAGACACAGTGAGCTTAGAAAAATGCCTGTAGGTAGCACATCCACTGATAAACCCCTGATCAGTCTCCTTTCCTCCAGTCAAACAGGATGGCGTAACACCACTGATACCCAACACCCAGGTTCTTTACCCACATTCCCACCTCACACACCAAACCTCCCTTTCACAGAGATCGATGCCTTCATCCTCTAGTGCTCCGAGCATTAACACTTCAACCATCTCTGTTCCTCTTCCACCTGGATTCATACAGGTTTATAGCTCAAACAAGCCTGCCTTGAATGCCCTAATCTAGCCAAATAGGTCAGCTTCCTTCAAATCTCACCTTATGCATTTAGATCTTCAAGTTTTTGCCCACCCCATCACAAGTTTTTCTGCCTCTTTGCATCTCACCATCCTTCCTGCTTGAATATTGCTTCCTGGCTAAGGCCATACATGTCAACCTCAGTGAGAGAGAGAGAAATTCATGACAATTATAGTTCTTGTTTCTATAACTGGTCACACAGTCATGGCTGGTAGTTAAAACTGTCTTCCTTCACTACCCATTCTGTACTCCCTTTGCCTTCAGCAAACACCTCAACTGTTCGTGGTTCCTTACCTGGTGGGGTGACCCCAGCCCTCATTCCTGAAGGGTCTGGGCCATTTCTAGTACCCTGGGGATTAAGTTGTAGTTTTCCATTGATTTTAATAAGAGGGCATGGGATACTAAAAGATGCCTTTAGGAATCTTCCATTCCAGACATACTCTTTCCTACCTCTATTATAGAGTAATAGTCCAACATTTTCTCTAAAATTTAGGATCAGTTACCCCGGCCAGAACCATAATTCCCTGTGTTGCATGTAGATTTAGAGGCATGACAAGCCCAAAGTGGCCTGGTGACAGTGTTAACTTTCAGTTCAGTGGAGTCATTGTTGCATCTCTTGGTGAAAGCATTCCTCTCCCTGGAACTAAGATCTTTAGGCCAGCAGAGTGTACACAGAAACAGAAAGCAAAAGCTTTGCTGATCTAGTGGACCACTAGAGGTAACAGTGAGCAATGCCTCTGTATTTCTACCTTTGATTCCTGGACCCTTGGATGCTGGCTATGGGAGCGATAGTACCATATGTTAGATGCTGACTTAGAATAAATATTGGGCCTTCTGGAGAACTTTGCCTCAGCTGTGCAAATTATTGTCCCCTAGCTGGCATTGTAACTGCCTTTAAAAGGCCATCCCATCATTCTGTCAAGAAAGCTGCATTAGACTAGTAGGGAAACAAGGTAAGACCAGTGCATTTCACCAGCATGAGCCCATTGCTGTCCTTCTTTTGCTGTGAAATAAGGTCCTTGACCAGAAGCCATGCTGAGGGGGGCAGATGTTATGACAGTGGATAAGGCACTCTGTAAGTCCTCGGAGGGCAATTTTGCCAGAAGCATTTTGTGCAAGAAAGAGAAATCCATATTAAGAGTGTCCATTGCAATAAGAACAAAACTCTGTCCCTTCTAGGCTGGAAGTGGCCCAATGTAATTAACCTGACAGCAGGTAGCTGGCTAAACACCCTGGAGAATAGTGCCCTACTGGAAACTCTGTGTTGATTTCTGCACTGAGCCACGGCCATAGCCAGATCAGCCTTGGTGAGTGGAAGTCAATGTTTGGGAGCCATGCATAAACCTCTATTCCTGGCACCATGGCTCAAAGGTTCATGAGACCACAAGGGTGCTTGAAGAAGGGGCTGACTGGAATGCAGAGAACGGCTACTCTTGATTATTAAATTCTCCTCTGTTGAGGTCACCCTTTGGTGGAACACAAATATCTTTATGTATTTTGCCAATTCAGAGAGGTCTATCCCCATTCCTCTTTCCCGCATTTCTTTCTCATCAATTGTCCAATCACGTTCCTTCTCAGTTCTCAACCCTCCAGCCAAACCACTGGCTCCAGCTCAGGAATCAGTATACAACTGCACATCTGGTCATCTTTTCTTCTGAGCAAAAGTGCACAATTGGATGTACTTCCCAAAGTTCTACCCACTGGGAAGATTTCTCTTTCCCACTGTCTTTCAGGGATGTTCCAGGAGTGTTTATGGGGCAAAAGCTGTCCACTTTTGGGTGGTGCCTTCATATCACGTAGAAACATCTGTAAACCTGGCCCAAGTCCTCCCTTTCCTCTGCCAACTGGTGTAGGACACTCCCCATGAAGCCGCGGGTGCACGCCAGGAGACAAGAGGCAGTGTAGCAAGACTGGGGACCATGGGCATTTGGGCTGCTTCGTGTAAGTTCCTTGTGCCTTCAAGGTCTTCTTGGCCTGATTACATATATGCCATGCCTGTATGATGACTGAGTGCTGCTCTACATGTTCAGCTTCATGCTTGGGGGTCAGAGAGCACATAATTCATGATGAGCAGCAGCTCAGGTTGCATGATAACTTGGTGGCCCATGGCTAAGTGTTCAATCTACAGAGACTCAGTAGGAGGCCAAGAGCTGTTTTGCAAAAGGAGAATAATTATCTGCAGATGATCGTAGGGCCTTTCATCAGAATCTTAAAGGCCTACACTGCAGTTCACCTATAGGGGCCTGCTAAAGGCTGAAAACCACATCCCTGTTTGTCACCGACACTTCAGCACCATTGGATCTGTGGGATTATATGGCCCATGAGGTAGAGCTACTTGTATAGCAGCCTGGGCCAGTTGCTCAGCCTTCTCCTGTTCTGGGAGATTCACTTGAAACTCGTAGCTTTTCTGGTCACTAGATACACAGGTCCCAAATGAGGAATATGTTGCCCCCCAAACCCAAAGAGGACCACTAGGCATTGTGCCTCCTTCTTGGTTGTGGGAGGGGCCAGATGCTTATTCCTTACCTTGAAAGAGTTATCTCAGTATGCCTTCCTATTGGACCCCAAGAAATTCCACTAATGTAAAAGGCCCCTGAATTTTAGTCCAATTTGTTTTCTACCCTCTGACAAGTAAGTATCTTACCAACAAGTCTTACATAGTTTCTACTTGTCACTCACTAGGTCCAATCAACATAATGGCATGGACCAGCGTGGTATCTTGTAGAAAGAGAAGGTGATTAAGATCCCTCAGAAATAAGTCTTGATATAGGGCTAGAGAGTAAACATGTTTTTGAGTTAGGCCAGTGAAGGTGTTTTCCTGGCCTTGTTATTGGAAAGTAGACTGCTTTTTGGTGAGCCGTGGCTTCGTGCTAGAAGCAAAGAGCGGCTAGGCCTTTTCGTTCTCTTCAGGCTTCAACAGATGAGATCAGGCCCACCCGCACTGAGGAGGGTGATTTTTACTAAATCTGCTGATTCAGATGTTAATCTCTTCCAGAAACACCCTCAGAGACTTGCCTAGAAACAATGTGTCCAGCTATCTGGGCATCCCTTGGCCTAGTAGAGTGGACTCATAAAATTAACCATCACAGGGGCAAACAGAATTTCAAGGAAAAGAAACATTTCAACCAAGACTGGGATAGTAGAACAAAAACTTCTAAAGTAAAAGGAAAAAAATTAAAGGAAGCAATGATGCAGTGTGGGGACATTAATGGCAAACTGAGATTTTCAAAAGCACACAGCAGGGAGAGAAAAAGGATGTGGGAGGTATTTTTCTGTCTACCTTAATTTGGAGAAGGAGCGAGGCCCACCTGGGCTAGAAAGGGCAGGAGGGATGTAAGGCTACGCTTTCGGGATCCTTAAATGCTAGAAAGAGCTACGAAGGTTATGAACTCTGCCCTTGAAAAGCCACCAAAACCATCCCACTTATATCAGATGAAAGCAATCAAATTCTGGTTTTGCTCTCAACCTTCAATATGCTCCCAGTTATAAGAACAAAATTCCCCTAATTGGTGTTCCCAGTGCTGGCCAACAAGATAAAGGAGAAGTGGAATCCGAGCAGCTTAATTTTGAAGCCACTAAGTGTCCAACACAATTAAGTGAATATCCAATCTCTTGATAACAAAAACAATAGGAAACAGCATAATTCACTAGGGCCAAGAAAGTCGTGTTAGGTTTGCTCAGTTCCATGAAACAACATGTTCCATTTGGGGTGGGTGGAGGGCAAGATATCTGAGAAAAATCTCTGGTAACAACTGCTTGAAAGAGTCACACATAATCAGTTTTCATTTCTCAGTTGTTAGTAGAACTATAAATTGATAGTTCTATAAGATGGGTATTTAGTACTTAGATGCAACATAAAGAGAATCTGATCAGTCTTAGGATTCCAAATTTATAATGTATAATTGAATAATGAATATTTTTAAGTTTCAAAATCTTATACAGTTAATATATAAGTTAAGAGATCTTTAGAGAAAAATTAATTTATTAAATTATAAAATATCCTTAAGAATTTGGGAGAGTTTGTCAGATAATTAAAGTATGTAAAAATATGTTAAAATGAAAAGTACAGTTTAAAATATTTTTTAAACTTCGACAAAGTTTATAGGTGGTACCAAATATTAATCAAGTGCTTCTTAAAAGGTGATTGATAAAATTATAATTAGCAAAATATCAGGTAATGTCAGCTAGGTGGTGGAATGGGAAGCCCCAAACCCACCTTCCTCCTTGGGGGTACCGACTGAACGACAACACATAAACCAATTCTCTTTGTGAGAAATCCAAAATTTGGTTAAGAGGCACTTGCACCCTAAGTGAGTGTAAAACCAAGTACATCAAAACTGGTAGGAAAATGCTGGACGTTTTCACATCACAGTTCTCACCGCACAGTGCAGCGGGGCCGGAGGAAACTACACGCTTCTGGCTCCTCCACAACGAGGTTTAAAAAAACACCGTGCCATTCGGCTCCTGTTCCTACATTTGGAAAGGCTTCATGAGAGACTGGCTTCAGTCTTGTCTGAATCTCGGTGCTGAAAGGAAAGGGTTCCCGGGGAGGCGCCACTGAAAGTAAAGGTGACACTCTAGGCCTTCCACCCCCATCCCCACCCCCTACCCTGCTTAACTCAGAGTAAGCAAAAGAAAACCGGTAACTCCCAGCCTCCACCTGGGTGGGAAACAACTGGAGCATGTGTCCAGCATTCTGGCTCTTCAAGGGGGCGGCCGAGAGACCAGTTTCTTTCCCACATATTTGGGCCACTGAGGGGACCTGGCATCCTTTGAAAGCCAGGGACTGCTGAGAACAAAAGAAAGCGGGGAGGCTTGCAGCCCCTCCAGAGAAAATGCAGTACTGGGCATAGACGTAAGAGGGAGCAAGAGATTACAAGTTTCTGAAAGAAGGAGTCAGCAATTTCCTCAAACTGGGAATGGACACACAGAAGTCCAGAGAAGACACATCCATAGGAAAGGTTCGAGAGGCTCCTATTAGCTCTAGCCAAGCCTATTGGTGAAGCCAGTCTATACACACTGTGAGAGGTGGCAGTTTTTTTCAAGTATGCAGATTCCAATACAAACTTATAAGACACATGAAGAAACAAGAAAACATGATTCGTTCATAGGAACAAAATAAATCTCCAAAAATCAACTCTAAAAAAAAAAATGAGGTGGTCACGAGCTACTTAACAACAGGGATACATTCTAAGAAATGTGTCCCTACGCAGTTTCGCTATTGCACAGACATCACAGAGCTTACACGTACAGGGCCTACTACACAAACAGAACATATAGTGTACACCATTGGTACCAGGCTATAAGTCTTCACATGCACAGCATGTTACCACACAAAACAACACTAAGTTGAATCAAACACAAGAGAAAATGATGCAATCAAGGAACACAGTAAACATGAGGTGTGAAATGCTACTGTTTTACAGCAAAAATTTTTTTCTAACTAGAAAAAATAAACTCTAAAATAATGATAAAAGGTGTAGTACAGTAAATACATAAACTAGTAACTGTTGTTTAGTATCATTATCAAGTATTTTGTGCTGTACATAATTTTATGTGTTATACTTTCATACAACCAGCAGTGCAGTAGATTTATTTACACCAGCATCATCACTAACATTTGAGTAATGCATTGCACAATGATGTTACAATGACTACGATGATACCAGGTGGTAAAATTGTCCAGGTCCATTATAATCTTAGGGGACTACCATCTTATATGTGGTCTATTATAGACCAAAACAGTCTTATGTTGCACGTGACTGTTTATGAGTTATCTTAAAAATAATTCAAAATAACTTTTATAAAGATGTTCAACAAGCACAGAAAAAAAAAAGCATTAACAAAGTGAGAATAACTAGTTCTCAAATAAATAGAAAATATTTAAAATAACCAAATGGAAATTTGGAGCTGGAGAATATAATAACTGAATTGAAAAATCCACGGGAGGGGCTCAATGTCAGGCTTGATCAAGAAGAAAAAAGAATCAATGGGCTTGAATCCAGATCATTGAAAATTAGAGAAGCAAATACACACACACACACACACACACACACATGAATGAATGAATTAAAAGGGGTGGTGAAGGAAGCCTAAAGGACTTATGGGACACCCTTAAATAGAGCAATATGTGCATTATGTGTTTCCAAGGAAGAGAGAGAGAAAGAGAAAGGAAAAAAAGAGTCAGAAAGCATATTTAAAGAAATAGTGCCCCCAAAAGTCCCAAAGCTGGGGAGGAAACGTACATCCATTTACAAGAAACACAATAGATTTCAACAAGGATAAATCATGTCCACAACCACATAATTATAATTAAACTGTAAAAAGTCAAGGACAAAAAGAGAATTTTGAAAGTAACAAGAGGAAAGCAACTAGTCACATACAAGAGAGCCTCCATTATCAGTGAAATTCTCAGCAGAAACCTTGTAGGCCAGAATAAAGTAGGATGATATATTTCAATGTTATTTTTTAAGAATAGAAAGAACAATTCTTAAATTTATATTTAAGGTTCTACAAAGGACCTTGAATAGTCGAAAAAATATTGAGGAAGAACAACAAATCTGGAGGTATCAGAGTTCCTGACATATTAAAAACTGCAATAATAAAAACAGTATGATACTAGCATAAAGACAATCATACTGATAAAACAAAATAGAGAGCCCAGAAATAAACATAGACATAGGTGGTCAGATCGTCTTCTACAAGGGTACCAAGTCTATGTAAATAAAAACAAACATTCTCTTCAACCAATGGTCCTGGGGAAACTGGATATCCACATGCAAAAGAATAATATGGATCCCTTAATTTACATCACACACAAAAATCAATTCAGAATGAATTAAGAACTTCAACACAAGAACAGAAACCACAAAACTCCTATAGGAAGACAAAGGAGGGAAGTTTTATAACATTGGCCTTGGAAATGCTTTCTTAGATATGACCCCAAAACAGGCAACAAAAGCAAAAATAGATAAGTGAGGATGCATCAAGCAAAAATCTTCTGCCAAGAAAACAATCAACACAGTGCAAAGATAATCTACAGAATGGAAAAAATACTTGCAAATCATATATCTGATAAGGGTTTAATATCTAAAATATAAGAAACTTGTACAATTGAATAGTAAAAAAATAAATAACCTTACTTAAACATGTGCAAAGAACTTGACTAGACATTTCTTCGAAGAAGACATACAAATGGTGAATAGGTATATGAAAATATTCTCAGCATCACTAATTATCAGAGAAATACAATTAAGAACAAATAAGATCACTTCAGAAAAAGAGAAAGAAAGAGAGAGAGAGAAAGAAATGGAGGATGGAGGATGGGAAGTAAGGAAAGAGAGAAAGAAAACAGGTGTTAGCAAGGATGTGGGGTAATTGGAATCCTTGTGTATAGTTGTTGGGGGGGGGGTATAAATGGTAGAACCACTATGCAAAACATCATTGAGTTTCCTTAAAAATAAAAAATAAAACTACTATAAGGTCCACTGATCTCACTTCTGGGAATTTATCTGAAAGTAACAAAAATAGGCTCTTGAAGATATATTTGTACTCTTGTGTTCATGGCAGCATTGTTCACAATTGCCAAAGGGTAAAAACAACCTAATTTCCATCAATAGATGAATGGATAAACAAAATGTAGTATATACATACTTGGAATATTAATCAGTGTTGAAAAACAAGGAAACCTTGCCATATGTTACAATAAGATGGACATTATTCTAAGTAATCCAGTCATAGGATGACAAATATTCCATGATTCCACTTATATGAAGTACCTAAAGTACCCAAACTTATAGAAGTAGAAAGTAGGATGGTAGTTGCCAGGGGCTGGGGAGAGGGGTAAATGGGACTTGTTGTTCAATGAGTACTGAGTTTCTGTCATGCAAGATAAAAAATGTCTCAGAGATCTGCTATATAACAATATGCATATGATTAACAGTATTCTAGTGTACACATAACCATATTCGAGAGGGTAGAGTTCATGTTATGTGTTTTTCAACCATAATAAAAATATTTCCATAAAAGATAAATAAATAGCAAAATAAAATTTATAAGATAAATTTAAATACTTAAGATTAGTTGTGGGGATTTTTAACATTAATAATTCACGTTCCAGTTGAAAAAGAAGCACACCAATCCAGCAATCATGCAACTTTGTATTTACTCAAAGGAGTTGAAAAAGTGTGTCCACACAAAAATTGCACATCTATATTTATAAAAGTTTTATTTATATTTTCTAACTTAGAAGCCACCAATATGTCCTTCTGTGGGTAAATGGATAAACAAACTGTAGTGCATCCAGACAATGGAATATTATTTAGCATTAAAAAGAAATGAGCTATCAGGTAATGGGAAAAAAAACATGGAGGAAACTTAAATGCATATTACTAAAAGTGAAAGAAGCCAATCTGAGACAGCCTCATACTATATGATTCCAACTATATGACATTCTGAAAAAGGCAAAACTATCGAGACACTAAAAAGATCAGTGGTTTCTTGGGGAGGAAAGTAAGGAATGACAAGGCAGAGCACAAAGGCTATTTATAGCAGTGACAATACTCTGTATGATATTAGAATGATAAATATGTCATTATACACTTGTCCAAACCCACAGAATGTACAACACCAAGGGCAAACTTTATGGTAAACTCTGAACATTGTGTGATTATGATGTGTCGTTGGTTCATCCTTGGTAACAACTGTACCACTCTGATGAGTGAGGTTGGTAATGGGGGAGGCCATGCATTCGCGGGGGTAGGGTATCTTGGGAAATCCTGTACAGGGCCATTGAAATGTTATGGTCCCTGAGGCTCAATCCTAGACTTCCTCATTTCATACTCTCTCCTTACGCGTTTTAAAGCAATGACCTCAGTTGCCCCTTTGCCCACATCTCACAAATTTTATCTCTAATTTATTTTTTCTTCTGAGTTTTGGGTTTATATATTCAATTGTCTACTTGATACTTCTGTTTAGAGATCTCAAGAACACTTGATATTCAACATAGTAGCTGTCACTTATTGAAAACTTACCACGTGACAATATAGTGGGTTCCATGAAAGATGAACTAGAGGGTGGTACAGGAGAACACCACAGAGGTACTAGACTTCTAATTTAGTCCAAGAGATTAGAGAAAGACCCCTAGGCAGAATGACCCTTCATCCAAGGCCTGAAGATGAGCAGAGTTAACCAAGGAAAGCTGTGGGAACAGAGAGAAGTTGTCATCACCGTATCTATAGATTCACCGTTAAGAACTCATGGTCAATTTGCTCAATTGTTTCATATAGACAAACCTCCCCTCTCTGTCTCGGTGCTAATTCAATTCCTTCCTTCCTTTCACCATCCACCTTTAGAAAAACATTTTCTATTTCTACTTTTTTCACTCTTTTGACCAACCTCCTAAGTTTTGAAAGTGTCCTTTTTAAGGTCTTCAAGTCCAACAGCCCCATTGTAATTGATGTCTAAACGCTCGACCGTGCTGACCTTCATGCCTCAGAAGGTCCGCTCCCCAGCTTGTCACTCAGAACATCGTTCCGCGCTCTCTCGTGGTGTCCCTCTCAGGCTCTTACGCTGGCTCCTCCTCCTTCATCTGCCCTTAAGCATGGGGTTTCATTAGGCTGGTTTCTAGAATGTTGTTTCTCACTTTACACATTCTGTGGAGGAATATCATCTTTGTTCGTGATTTTTTTTATATATATGCAATTGGCTTTCAAATAAATAGCTGAAAATGCTGTTTTTCCAAATCCCAGACCTTTCAGCTCCCACTGGTTTTCTTCATTCTCACTCATGTTCTACAATAAAGCTTAAACTCAAAATGCCTCAAACTCAACTCAGTGTATCCCTGGAAACATTCAATATAACAAAAGCTTAACTTCTTAGTTTAACAATGAAACATTAATAAAAATATCAGTTCTAAAATTTTTTTCTTACCCTAGTGGGCCAGGGTTGGGCAGATCATTAGGGAGACTATGATCTAGATAAAACATTCGAATCTAACTCTCCAACTTCTTTCAGAGTTATCCTCTTGCTCCCATCACTGTTTGCTTAAAACGTTAATGTCTACCCACTATAATCAAGATAAATGAATACTCCTTACTCTAGCATTAAAACCGTCCCAGCTCTCGAAATCAGCTTCTTAGCTTTATCCCTCTCCCATTTTCCTCCTTTTGTATTTTTTTTTACTCACCCTTTCCCTAAATGCACTGAGAATTCTCGCCCAGCTGTGATTCTGTACTCTGTTCTCTCTGCTTAAAAATGTTTTTCTTGCCTCCCCAACGGGGCCAGTATATTAAAGTGTTCACTCACTTGGGCTCTGGGGCCAGACCTCAGAAATTCCAATCCAGGCTTACCGACCGCTAACTAGTGACCTTGGGCGAGCTTCTAACCTCTCATTGCCTTGTCTAAAAAATGGGGATAGAAACAGTCCTTTAAGTAACAGAATTCATTAGAACAGTGTTTTGAATAGAGTCACTAGGCCATTAGAATATTGCAGAATTAGAATATGGACATTCTAGCTATTTCCATCTCTAAGGCCCATTTAAAGGTGGTTTTTTTTCTGTGAAGGCTTTTCTCACTGTTCTGATGTAGCTGAGTCAGCGTCTCTCCTTCCCTCTCATCTTCTGTGGAACTTGTTTTTACTTATGTTCTCTCAGGCTACAGCCACTTAATTGTTATTTCTTTACTCATCTGTAAGTTTCCTGAAGGCAAGATTCATGTCTTGCTTTTATTTTTGTTTTTGGCTTCATCACAGTGGACAGTGCAGAATGTTTATTACCTGCTCGTCATCACCAACTGAAACCGTCATCCTGAGAGACGTAATGGGCCCATCCCTTCCCCAATTCCATGTCTCTGCCTGTGGTAATGTGCACCACCTGGAATGTGATTGTAACTCAACTCAAGGACGTGCTAGAATTCTCCTGAGAGTATTGTTATTTAAAGACAACCTTGAAGTCACTTCAACCTATTGAAAGATGTTAATGCTTCACATGATGTGGAAGGAAGGAAGGAAGGAAGGAAGGAAGGAAGGAAGGAAGGAAGGAAGGAAGGAAGGAAGGGAGGAAGGAAGGGAGGGAAGGAGGGAGGGATGGGAAAAGGAGAAGAAGAGAGGAGAGGAAAGGAGAGAGGAGGGGAAGGGAAGGGAAGGGAGGGGAAGGGAAGGGAAGAAAAGAGAAATGAGAAAGGCAGGCACGCAGCTAGATAAAAAGGAAGAGAAAGAGAGAGCACACTATTTGCCTGAGAAAACACTGAGATTTAGAAAAGTGATTTGCCCAGTTTATGAAAAGCTAAATAAAGAATAGTCAAGATTCAAACCAAGATCTAAGTCTTATGCTGGTTTTCTTTTTATCACACCACTCTTCCTCAGAAGTAAATGACCTCTGTTGATGAGTCTTAGAGCCTGTTTTTTTTTTTTTCAGTAAGTTCTTGCCTAAAAGGGCAAAAAAAATATGTTTTTCATATTTTAGTCTATTTATATACACATCTCAAATCCTCACAACAGTGTTATAATTGAATGCTATCTCCATTTAAAAATGAAGAAGCTGTGGCTTGCGGAAATCAAGTTACTGATCTAAAGTCGCACAACTATAAAGTTCAGGGCAGGGTTTGGGGTCTTGTGACTCTGGTCCCCAGCCCTCTGCACTCCTGCTGCCTCCGATCCTTCCTACGTGGTTGTTCGGCTTGGTTGGCCCTGTTACCTGCTAGCCTTCGTCGGCTGGGGTAGCTGTAACGAAATACCAGAGGCTGGGTGGCTTAAACCACAGACATTTATTTCTCACAGTCCTGGAGCCGAGGAAGTGCAAGACCGAGATGCTGACAGGCTCAGTTCTCAGTGAGAGCCCGTTTCCTGGCTCGTGGACGCTGCCCTGCTGCTGCGCGCTCCCTGGCGTGGCCTTCCTTCCCTCAGGGCGTGTGACTGGGGAGAGGGAGCTCTGCTCTTTCTTCTTCCTCTTACAGGGACACTAATCCCATCATGAAGATCCCACTCTCATGGCCTCATCTAAACCTAATTATATCTCAAAGGTCCTACCTTCACATACCATCACATTGGCGTTTAGGGCTTCAACACATACCTTTGTGTGGGACAGAAACATTGCTTTTCTCTCTGCCACCTCCCAGCTTGTCCCCCAAGTTTGGGCGTGGTGGCGGGGCTCGTCCTTAGCCCTAAATTCCCCCATAAACACTGGACAGAGACCACAATTTTGACTACACCAACTGTAATAATAATGATTTTATACACCTTTTAAAGTTTATATGAGCTTTTACATTTTATCAGTGTACATATTCAATAGATTCTTAGACTGTTAGGGCTGGAACTGAAAGCTTAAAGAGCAGGTATATCAATACCTTCCTTTTTACCGATGAGGACACTGAGGCTTGGGGAGATACAGTAACTTGGGAAAGCCTAGTTTACTCATTCCACAGCATGTATTACAAAATAAAATCCGTTCCTTTCTGTTATTCTGTTACTTGGGAGGCCCATAAATAGGCAGTGAAGGTAAAGCTTTTTCCCTCATTTTTGCTGAGATTAACTCCATGAGAGCAGGGACTTTTGCCACTGTTTTACCCTCACAGTTTAGATCAAATATGTGTTTGTATTTTTTTAAATTTACCTTCAATTTAAATAAGTTTTTTGGAGAGAAGAAACAGTATAAGAAGTATATACATGTATTTGAGACCAATAACAAACATTCATTCATATGACTGAATGCAACTTTTTCCCATGTCCAAAAACTTCTGTCTAAACCTTCTTCACACTCAGAGATTGAAGCCTCTTGAGTGTTCCCACCTTTTCATGGGCATGATAGTGATATCATAATTACTCCTGGTCAACAATGTCGTTTTATGATATAAAAAGAATTCTGCAATTTCCCCCTGCATTCTCTACTTAGTTAAGTTTATTTTTATATCTCCCAAAATTCACTTAGAAACATGTGACAGAAAGATGGCTGATATTTTGAATCTCATATCATCTTCGTGGAGCCTTTGTTTGTTTGCATTTTTTTTTTTGCATATCCCATTGGTCTAATTTAAGAGATTTGACAGTTTCTATATGATGCTTCTGTATCTATAATAATGTGCTCTAAGATACTGCCACATGGGACTAAGTTTTCATTAAATATTTCTTAAGCGGGTAAACAAAGGCAAAAAGAACTGGACTACAATTTCTAATTCTACTTGTGTCCCCACTGGGTCAAGATGCAGTATGTCAGTGACCATAAGCTCACATAACTATAGTGGGTCTTATGAAATTGCCTTTTGCTTTGTGCTTTATAAGCCATAATGCCTCAGATGAGATTATCACAAAGATCGTGTTCATATCAATAAAGAAACCTCATGGGTCAGCTTCCTGCTAATGTTCTAATGACTCGTAATGCCAATCAGTGCTACCATGGAAAAATCGCAGCCCCTGTCCCAACAAGGACACTTACTCTGCCACCTTGAACACCATACCGAAGCAGCGACATGTCTCAGATTCTTGTGAGCTGCAGCGGCCTCCCCTCCAGATAAAATGTGGAACCAATAAATGATTCGGGACAGAGCGAATAGGTAAAGGGAAAGTCGGGGAGGCAAGTTTCAGCAATGAAATGTGTTTATTAAACTTCCATGTTTATTTTATTGAAAGTTGTCATTGCCCATAATTGAATAGTTTTAAGGTTTCTGGTGTTTGTATCACTTCCAAATCATAAGACTGACTAAAAGGCCACACATTTCCGTGTGGTCTAAATAAAGACTAGAAGAACAGTGGGAGGCAGAGTGAGACATGTGCGAGGGCAGAAAACCAGGAAAATGTGAGGGTGGACCCATGTGGCACACCAGTGCCATGCCGTCTCTCAAAAAGCCTGGCTTAAGTCAAGTCGTTTCGAGAAAGCATTCCTTAGAGATATTTGTCTTCAGTTATTAATTGCCCCACATGGGCACTGTCAGGCCATCGGTCACATCCAAAACTTTCATTTCAGATGAGTTGACAGGGGAAAAGTTTTCAGCGTAACCCACTTTTGAAACGGAAGGTGGTTTCTTAGGTCTTAAACACAAGCACAAGTTTGCCTGAGGCGATATCAGACAAAGGCTTTCAAAAGACTCAAACGTGCTGCAAAACATAGACTTTACAAGCAGAGATTGTGATTTCCTTTAAATACATGTTATTGAAGCTCTGTTTCACCTTCGGAAAATCTTAGGATTTAAGGTGAAAGGGCATACTTCTTCCCTTAATATCATTGTGAGGCAAAAAAAAACAAAATAAAAAAAAATCATCTACTGAGCAGCTCTGCCAAAGGATGGAAGTAAACAATACCTAACATTTAAAAATAAAAACATATTCAATATTGTGAGTTCAGAAGAGGAAAGCTAATAGAAAGGGACTCAGAAGGCTGCAGCCAGGCTCTGACAGAGAGAAGGCAAATATACCAGCCTCTGTCATTTTGACATCAACTGACTAATTTGCTCCAGCTTTTCTTGAGGTTTCTTTGAGTGTATTTATAACCACAAAAGCATTTATTTTGGTCCCAAGATAAAAGGCTTTTACGCAATGGTGCATATTTCTAAGGTAACAATGTTTCCATTGTCACAACTGCCATCAGAGGGGGTGGGGGGAAGCTACCTACCCCATTTATTTTGTTGGGCACCAGCTTCAGCAAAGTACTGGTTGGGAACTTAACCTAATTTCTATTGCACAGTTGCTAGTTGAAAGAGGGAAAAAATGCTTTTCAAATGATTTCATCTTTTCTGATATCATAAAGAAGGAAAATATCTTAGACACCAATGTCCTAGGACATTCTATCCTCTAACCTGGTACCCAGAACTCATGCATGCTGAATTAGACACGAGGGAAGAGGCGGATGTCCAAAAGATAAGTGATTCCAGATGTTTTCTCTGCTTTTCATTAATGCCGTGCTCCAGCTGTTTCATCTTTATGCTGGTAAAGTCTCAATCAGCACAAAGGATGGAATAGCAGAAGGTGAAGGTGTTCTGGAACTCTCGAAGGCCAAAATAATATTTTCTACAATATTGAAGATAACACCCAAAAACTGGGGCCAGAAATTCCTACATACTGAAAGTTTTGAGAGGGAAGCCGTTGCTGAGCTTCATCCTCTTATTGGAAAACAAGTCAACAGTCTCATGACTCGACCGGCTAATGGGCAAATCCTCAATTGTCCTCAATTAAGACCGTCCCCAAGAAAATACCATAAGAGCGATAGAATGCAAATACGTGGGCTTTTAAAGCCTTCCTCTCTCACACACACAAATGAAGTAGACTGTAAGAATGAACAAAGTTTAACGATGGCAAAATAAATTAAAAGTAGAACCAGCTTCGCTTTGCTGGAAGCTACATGCAGCTCAATGATGACAAGTAAGATGTTCATTCTTACTCTAAGAAATGTTTTCCTAGGACAGCTGGAGGGCATGGCTCCACGGTCAGAACATCTGGTTTGAGGCACCTAGACTCTCTGGAGCCACAGGCTAGAATCCTGGTGCAATTTACTTAACTCTTTATCTTTAGCAGAACTAAACAGGATTCCCAATGGTCCTCAGGGAGTTTGGGGGAAGATGTACCGGCTGGGGGCTCTGCTTGGAGATAAAAGATTTCAAATGATTAAACTTGACACCTTAGCCCCAAGTTACTTTCTTTATATTGTTTACTGCCACTGGAATACCATATTTGTTGTGTATGTCGAGTCTTTCCTTTAAGGATTTCAAAGTATTTACTGGCATGATCTGAGGGCAGAAATAGCAACGTTCATGCTTTAAGGATGAGAAAAATGAGACAGCAGAATCCCACAGTAAGGAAAAAAAAACAGGCAGTAATGAAATCTGGTCCCTTATGTTGGAATGCACAGTCATTTTCTAGGACAGAGTTTTCTGGGGCGGGGGGCGGTGATGAAGTTCCGATCGATGTGCCTCTTAGACCATAAAGAAAGAATTCATTATAAGGATACTGATCAGCATGAAACAAAATACACTGAACAGCTTCTTTGAGCTTTACTAGTTTAATCCGAAGCTGAGATTAAGCAATGCCCACCTGCCAGGCCCACGCCAGGATAAAATCACATCTGAGGATGCGCCCTGTGCGGAGCACAGGGTGGTACTACAACGTCCCTCTCAGTCCGAAGCACAAGGACAGCGTTATAAAGTAAGCCTCTAAGAACTTTCTATCGCCACCACAAGAAGTATGGAAGAGAATACTTTTTGAAGAGCCTTAATGTCTGAGCCAAATAACTCGGACACAGCAAGCCAGCGGAGCTTCCTTCACTTGTGCTGTTCTCTTTAATGCAGCACATCTCCCCTCGCGTACCCATTCCGTGACACACTCAGTACCCAGAAAGCGCTTGTTAGGTGTAGGCACTGGGGTACCAGATGCAACGAGTCAGGGCCTCACAAGTGGTTTAAGAGACCAGTAGAGAGAGACCAACTCTACTGGACAAATTGTTACAATGCAGAAGGACGAAGGACGGAACAAACCATTTCAACAACTATTCAAAGACAGCCAGTATGTGCTATCATTCCTTTCTTTTCCCAGAGTATTCTGCCCATATCAACTGTTCAGGAAGTTTTCTGCAGTCACGTATTAATAATGATGACTGCTAGCATATAAGCTCCCCTACTTACTACACAATGATCCTCACCCCTCACACAAGGCTGCTGAATGGATGGAGTTATTTTACATAAAGCATTTAGCACAGTTAAAGCACTCACTAATGTTATTATTATAATTATCACAATATCATAATTAGATCATCACTATACTATCATCATTAAGTGCAGGAAAATGATGTGTCCCAATGATCCTAAAAATAGGGCAAGGCCCCCCAGGGTGAGAATGAGCTCAAGGTCCAGTCCATATACACAGTACAACTGCAGTCAGGGAAGCCAGAAGCGTTTAACTCACTCCGTCTCCGCCCCAGGCCCAAGGCACAGGGGTCTGCACCACAGCCGGGTAAAAGCCAAGTTCAATAAGCACTGCCCATCAAGGCATTTCAGAGTATCTCTCAATGAATACTTCCCTAGTAACCCGTTGGCTGTTTCTTGAAATTCTTGTAGGAGAAACTCAGGTTGACTATCCTTGGAGAAATCATATATTCCTCTAAAGCAGTGGTTTTCAACCAGAAGGACATTTTGCCCCCACCCCCCGGGGAGGATCTGCAGCATCTGGAAACATTTTTGATGGGCACAACAAGGGAAGAGGAGGTGAGGTGAGTGGAAGTGCTACTGGCGTCCAGTAGGTCAAGGCCAGAGATGCCCCCAAGCATCCTCCTGTGCCCGGAGGAACCGACAACAGAAGTGCCTGATCCAGAGTATCAGTGACGCGGAAGGGGAGCAATCTTGCTCTAAAGAAGCCCATGCTTATTTAGACCTACCTATTTCCATTCATGACTTTTTTCACCCAGTTGCAAACTATTATGTAAATGATTGAGCTATTTCTTCCTTAAACAAGGGAAAGGATAATGAGTAGCAGGGTGGTCACTCTATACAGAAGCAGAAAAATGAAATCTAAGAGCTGTGAATTTTTTTCCTGTTTCACATTTCACCTGAGGGTCAGCTCCATGCCTTTCCCTGAAACAAACATTTTTTGAGCGGAGTGAAGTGCATACCTGTGTGATGCTTCCTGAATTCCCTCTGTGGGGTTGATTTCCATTGCAAATCCGGATTGCATTGTGTCCCGCCCCTGAGGAAGGTCCAGCTAGACTTTTGAAGATTCAAGTGTTTAGCAAATAATTTAATGCAATATTGTGTGCACCAATAATATGTCAGACAAGGTTCTAGATGCTTGAAATAGACATATTGGTGAACAAAGCAAAGAAACCAATTATGGCAGGTCTCGTATTTAATCAAGGTTTGAGTAGAGTTCAAGAAATTCTTAAACTGGAATACCTCTACATAGAGCATGATATTTTTCCAACCAATTTATCTCTCTTGATTCAAAAAGAGAAATTGGTTTCAAGAGAGCTTTTACCTACATGAGAAATTAATCTATTTCCAAGGCAACGGAGCAAAATATATTGCAGTAACAAGCCAGTCTTTTGCAGATTGTTGGTTGAGAAATTAAGGTTTGTAGTATGTAAAAAAACCCATGTGAGGAAAACATCCAAGCCCAGGGAGATTTCTCTGGTCCAGGTTAAAAAAAAAAAAAATGGAGATGGACACCTCCATCCTGTGCCCTGTTGTGTTGTAGGGGGAGAACTTTCACAAGACAACTGATTTCTCTGGAGATAGCCAGAAATGATTGTGTCAATAATGAAAGTCAGGCACCTGGTGCACAGGCTTACTTACCTTGCATCCTCTCTGCTTGCTTCAGGGACAGCACTGAAACGCTATCCCAATAGTCCCAGTCTTAGAAGACCAACGACAGCTTGAATTTGTCCTGGGGAATAAGCAGACAGGGAACTGTTACCTGCTTGACAGGTCTGCTGAAGATCTGTCCCCATAAAGGTAGCAATCTCTGGCGGGTTTTGCTGGGTCCTCCTTTCCTCATAAGTTTCTCATAGGTTTTTGCTCATTCAGATACTCCTTTGAATAACAGAGTTACTTTCATGTCTCTTTATGCTCTGCATCACTTTCACAAAGAGGCTGTGTTAGAAACAGCTTTCCTAGGGAGCACCTAGAATAGTATCTGGTATCCAAAAATTTACATAAGTCAATCAATCAATTCATATGTATCTGAATGGAGTGAGGGAATGGCAGCTCAGGAAATCCTGAGAATTCCAGGAAAACAAAAAATATGTGTATTAGTGAGTTTTCTTGACAGTTACTTTAGGCAGAAATTGAGGGAAAGTGTATCTCAACTCACACCTCAATTTTCACACCCCATTAAACCTTAATTAAAATTAAGACCCTTTCCTTTCATTTGCTTCCAAAAGCCAACACCTTCATATATTTGCAAATACATATTTATTTGTTGAAGTCACAAGGTGCACGGAATTCCATGGGGAGGGGCAGAACGGGTTCCTCCCGGAGCCCGGGGATAAGACCCTCCCCAGCGAGGCCCAGGCCCCTCCGCTTCTGTTTGCTGGCTGCCCGCAAAGATGCTTCCAGATCAGTAGCCCTGGGGACCCCGATCCCACCAGTGATGACAAGACTGTAAATTCTTTTTGGTCCTAAAACTTGGTGCGGGGACACAGTTGAGCAAAGAATGGCACCCATTTACACTAACATTAATCCAGGATGATTTCTATCTTACAGTTCACCTCTGCTGTTCATTATAATATTATACTCACTTTGCAACCAAAATGAAGAGAATGATGAGGCTGGTTCAAAGGCCACTCGTAAATCATTTTTTAAGGGAGATGAGGTGATGTCTTGAGCCTTCTGTCTCACCATGAACCTCATGACACAACCATGAATGCTAAGGTCTGTAGCCGGGAGCTCTGAATGTCCCTGTCACTATAATGAAATAAATAGCTTCAAGAGACCATCACTCAAGCCACACAAGTTACCAGTTCCTGTTCTACTTGCAGACCTTCCTATCAATGCAGAACATTCATCGGGTCTTCAAGTTTGAATTTCATGACAACTTCCTGCAAAGAATCAGAGTATACTGTTGTAGCTTAAGATCCTGACAAAGGGAGTCCACACAGTGAAAACGAACCAAAAGCAAGGTTTAAAATATGGCTCTAAGAGGTAAAGTTCTAATCTTTACCTTTCTCCAGGAAAGTTGTTTAAGATTTAGCTTCTACCAAATGTGCCCATGGTGGTCAAAGGTCTTCGGCGAACAAAATATTCTCAAGGGAAAAGCCGGATCACAGAGTTAGATCTTGAAAAGAGGAGGATCAGCGGGAGGTCAGGGAGAGTTGAAGAAATAATTTAAAAGACTGGGTGAGGGTAGGAGATGAACTTTTTTTTCATTTTTGTGGTTTAGGAAGTGGTTTTTGGATGGGAACACACCATAGAAGCAATCATGAAATCTGTTCGGTGGTGCACCAACCAACATTTTTCTAATGAGATGGACAACTTTGAGAAATGGTGTGCACGAGCGGGGTTAAGGGCCACAGTATAAAATGAGCTTCTAGAAAATGTTTAAAGCTCACTGACCTAGAGGAATTTTTACTGTGCACATTATGAGGTGGGAGAAGATTTTTAAAGTTTTCTTGACTCTTCTTTGGAGCACTGAACATTATCACTCTTTCTGAATTAGTTCAGCCCCTCTTCCCCACAAAAGCATCCTCCAGGCAGAGGGTCAGGGGCACCGTTCTGGACTAAGCTGTTGTTGTAGGTGAAGAGTGTCACCTTGTGGCCTCAGCAAGCATCTTAAACTTCCTGAGCCTCAGTTTCTTCATCTATAAAATTGGAAATACTACTGCCTACTTCATAAAGTGTCCAAGTTAATAACTAAAGGCAAATGAAAGCACTTAATACAGTTACTGCTGTAGGGTAAGAGGTAAATAAATGTTTCCTTTCCTTCCAGCTTTCCTTAAGGGAAAGGGCACCTTTCCCCATTCCCTGTTCCCCTACAAAGACACAGGGACTACGCTCACAGAGTGTTTGGAGTTGGGACGCTCTGATATTGTCAGGTGATCTTCTGCTGTCCCGCTAGTGAAGGATTGTGCCCTCCCTGTCTTCCTCTCCAGCGCAGCCTGCTAATGGAAAAGCCAGAAAACATCTCAGAGCACTAAGTGAGAATCAGCTCTGTGTAAAAGCCATTTTTTCCAGTTTTATGAGTGAGGGGAGCTATAAATCACTCAACCCATTTGCATTTTTACTGTTTTTAAAAAGGAGTATGATGGGGCAATGGGAAGACTACCTGGCCAATGAGGAATATTACCCTAGGACAGAAGAAAATGTTTACAAAACGGTCCCCTTGTTGGCCAGTGGCAGGATATTTGTGCCAGGAGAGAAGGGGAACGGGGTAAGAAGAGGTTACGTCAAACTGTCCCATGGAGTGAACCTTAAAATTGGAATACCTGTTCTTAGAATCAATATCTCATCATTAGCATTACTTTTTTTTTTTTTAATGGAGAAGAAAGTTTACTTAAGGTGGCTTAACTGTTTTGCAATGCCTGCTCCATAAAACCAAACAGAACTTTCCCGGCGTTACTGGCGGACCTCTTGGCTTCTGCCAGCTCAATGCTATTTACTCTATCCCTGAGCAATTTCAGATAAGCTAGGCCGGCAGCTGGGGAGACCCCAGCTGTAACTCAGCCTGCTGTCCTTGCTTCATCTAAGAGAAAGCCCCTGGGGCTGAATCCAAGCATCCAAATGGAGAGAAAATATTTTCCACTACCAAGGACAGATAATCTGAACTATGTTAAACCCAGTCTCTGTGGAATTCTTACTTGAACATTTCTTGCTTAGAGGTAAACCGAGGTCGCTCAAAGAATGTCATAGGAAATTTATTGACAAGAGTCTTCCATTTTCAGTAATTATTTTCCTCTGAGAAATAAATGCATACAGTCAGTACAGATAACAAAAGAGACCTCTCAGAGCAGGCTTGGCCTGGGCGGTGGCAGTGCTGGCGCGGGACCGAAACTGGAGCTCCAGTCAGGAAGGTTTCCCAAACTTTAGCATTTATACCTCTTTCTGGGGAACGTGGGATATCATCAGACAAGTAAGAACAGCATTATATAAAGAGTTTAGGTCAAGAGAAGGAACCATTTTTGGAAGAGCAGATAGAGTCCAACATCATACCTCCTTATATTTCCAGACTCACCTACACACTGAGGAAAACAGGACAATCACAGCCATGTCACCATTTCTGTATGAAGGTTAATTGTCACCTCGTCAAGATCCCTCCTTGCTTTGCACCAAGTTCCTCCAGTAAACATTGTATAATGGCCATGTTCACGGTCTTCTTTGGCTACTGAATAATTCTTGCTCGCCAAATTCAATTCTTTCTATCGACCTACCAATTATCTACCTATCTATCTATCTATCTATCTATCTATCTATCATCTATCTATCTACCTATTTTTAAGTGGGCAGGAAAAATAGGGGTTTTAAAAAATGTTTATTGTGGCCACTGATACCGATGTCTCCATTCCCCCATTTTTCTTGCTCTGGCCCCTCACTGGCTGTCACCGCATTGTCGTCTGAGTCTATGAATTTGCATATATGTTCTTTGTCTGTCTGTCTGTCTATCTATCTATCTTTATAAGTCTGAATCTTTCTTACTTTTTTGATCTCTTGAACTCCTCTTTATGCTTTTCTTTGACCTTGGCTCTTATTCATATCATATGTCTTGTTATTATACCATCTGGCCACTTCCACCAATTTCTCCAATTGTAAAATGTCACAAAGTGTTACGTTTATGGTTTTTCTTCTGCCTCCCTAACTGTTCTATCTATTTTCTTTGAGAGTTACAGTCTTATTTTCAATATATCTTTTTTCTTCATTCTTCATATCCAAAGGTAACTCTAATGAAAATTAGATTTTTAATATTTTTCCCAATGTTGTTCCCTCTGTCTGGAATGTCTGTCCCCTTCTTGCTCCACGAATTTGGAGGCTAAAATTCAAACTCACTCCTCAAGACTCAGTTCAAGGATTGTGACATTTAAAAGATATAAACAGGAAAATTTGACTTTTTTTTTGCCATGTGAGGGGAAAATAAAGATATTTTTAGATATGTAAAACTCAAAAGCATATTATCTATGTACATTTCTGAGAATGAAATTCTTGAAGAAATATACCAAATAGGCAAAATTGAATCTGAGCAATACTTCAAGAAGGTAGAAGACATACTATAGCAACAACAGTGGTAAATTATAAACAGGTACAACAGAGTACACCTAAACAATTTCTGATGTCTGTGTAATTAACTGCTATTATTAGACAAAGAACTATTCAAATGCAAATAAGAAAAATAAAACACAGATATTAATAATAAGATAAAGAAGAATAGCAACGTGAAGCTAAAATTTCATATTATGTCAAAAAAATAAATACTTCCTTAAGAGTTGGTGACAAGCAAAGCAGGGAAGTTAAAACAGCCTAAAATCTTACTGTGTTCAAAAAGTAAAGGCTACTGATACTATAATTCTTCATTTTAATAGGTAATTCAAAAGGGTCTGTTAGAAATTCAAGCATAGCTATTATTAGAATATACAAGAGATGTATAGTTCACAAACCACTTGAGGAACAAAGAAGAAACAGGAGGCAAGTGAGGTGAGGGGCACTGCGAGAGGACAGTACATTTAAAAAGCACAATATATGAAAGTACAATAAAACAATATGCTCTGAAAAGGACCAAACAGATCAGAAGTTATAATGAATATGAATGAGTTCAACGTATGGGTTAAAAATCAAGATTACATTAGGTTAAAAATAGCTCATTGTTATTTCCAAAGGTAATAAATAAAACAAAAAGACACAGAAAGGTTAAGTATAAAATTTGGAAAATGAATATCAGTAAAATAAAATAAAAAGAAATAAAACTGATAATGTTAATACTGGCTTACTACTGAGCTCAAAGAATACTTCAGGCAGACCACATATAAAAAATTGCAAGTGGCCTACAAGCTTGAAAACATTTTCAACCTCTCATGTGCTAAGAAATTTAAAAGAAAGTGATAAAGAGATGCTGTTTTCCATCTATCAGGTTGGCAGAGATGTTTGAGAACATTCAGTGTTTACCATAGGGGAATGGGTACACTCAAACATTATTTTGGTTACTATAAACTGAAACAGAATTTGCAATTTGGCAGTTGCTTCAACATTTTTTATACATATACTTTGATCCAGCTGTTTTACTTCTAGGAATTCATCCTCCAAACAAAATTTGTACACATAATAAAGATATACTTGCAAGGATGTTCTTTGCTGCATTTTTATAAGAGCAAAAACCTAGAAGGAATCCACAGATTCATTAACAGGGGGCAAAATAGATACATTTTTGTATATCCCTAAAATAAGATTTAGGAAACACTTCAGAAGAATGTATTATACCTATGGGCACTGACACAGAAAAATGTCTAAGGTATATAAACCACTAGATTCTATAACAATACATTTCTTCTGCAATTCTATTTGCAACTTTAAGGAGAAAATACGGATTTCATCTACTCTACCACTGTGAATATTTTCATCAGCTAGGGACACATATACAGTCATAATTAATTTGTTGTCCCAATCACCAAACGTCAAATGTCCTATGAGCAGAAAATTCAGTCATCTTCCTGCAAGACTCCTCACCTTCCTAACTTTAAATGCCGTGGCTCACCTGGGCGGTCTTCCTCAAGCCCCTCGCCCCCAGCAGGCAAAGTGAGAGCCCTGGAAAGGCCCATCGGTTCCCCAGTACTGTCACTTTTGTCCCTGCCACAGGGAGTTGCTCTTAGACAATGACCCCCACAGACCGATGATCGCTTATCCTCTGCTGTGTTTGTGCCCTTCCTGGTTCAGGCATCGCCAAGGTTGCGGTGGCGGTTTCTTGTCTTCCAAGGTTGTCAGTCCCTTAGCGCCTGCGCACACGCTCAGCGCTCACTGCCTGGCCACAACACTCTGCAGAGCTGCCCTGGCTCTGCTGTGGCGCTCTGGTCGCCAGTCCAGAGGATCCCCCGACTCCACGTGCGCGCGCGCGCGCGCGCACACACACGCCACCTCCTTCTCAGTGAGCGCACCTCTGTGATTCTTGGTGTCCTTTGATTCCAATAGACGTGAGTGGGACAATGTGAAGTCATCGGGTAGGTTATACCAATGCTGGACCACAAAAAGAAAGGGGTCAGAGGTCTGGCCTTTCCTCCCAGATATTAATTAATTCAATAGTACCTCCCCAGCACCTTTCATACCCTTCCACCAGAGCAATGGGTCGCTTACATTTTCATAACTAATGTAGTCCCCCTAAATGATATTTCCTTTAATAATAATAATAATAAATTTCTCCAAAGTGTCACATTGTTCTTAATCTCAGACACAGAAGAGTTTAACACACATACATATGTACACACACACACACACCACACACATATACCTTTATCATAAACATAAGTCTATTTCTTGACTCTGTTTAGTTTTGCTGGTTAATTTCTTACTGTGAGCATTTCATCTTGTTTTCATTATCATAGCTTTGTAATTTGGTGACATACAATAGGGTACGTTCACTCATATTTTCACGTTGCTTTCAAATATGCTTGCTTTTTTGTCCTTTTTTGTCTTTTTGTAGAACTTTAAAAAACTGCTTGTTTTGCTTAATAAAATATCTTATTAAGGATTTTAACTTGATGACTCATTAAATTTCTAAAATAGTTTTGCAATAATTGGCATCTTTACAATGTTGAATCATTCCATCCAGAAACATGGCATGCCTCTCTGCCTTTATTATATCCTTCAGCATAGTTCTACTGTTCTCTTCATTTAAATCCTGTACACCTCCATAAAATAGTTATGGTTTTGTTACTATTATGAATGGGACTGTTTACTTCATTCTATTTTCTAGTCGATTGTAAATACTGATTAGGAAAGCTGTTGGTCACTGTATGCTGATACTATAACCAGCCATTTTACTATTCTCTTTTATCCTGGCAGATTTTTGACTTTTTTGAATTTTCTCTGCAGGTAAATTGTCTGTCGATGGTGAAAAATTGTCCTGTTGCCATTGTCTATAGTTTTTATTAATTCTTTTCATCTTATTGGTTATAAGCTCCAATACACCACTAAGTAATATTGACTCTAGTGAATATCGTTGTCTTATTTCTGGCTGGTTCAGTTAGAAATGTGTTCAACCATGAATAACTCAACTGCAGTTTCTCTGCCCTCAAGAAGTTAGGAGCTCACGGTTGTTAGGAGGTACAGCCGCTGTAGAAAGTGCCAGCAGTAAGCCATGCTCATCCTATCTTTTTCTGCCTCTTCCTTAGGATGTTGGATTTTCCTTAGGTTTGCTATGTGTGGGTTGCAAGACAGCCTCTTCCCACAATCAAAGCAAAAGTATGAGGAGCGACTGGGGACAGCCTGATGCCTCTTTATGTCAAGAAAGCAAGAGTCTGTCTCAGAATGCACAGGAGACTTCCACGTACAACTGAGTGGACAGAACTTGATCCTATGACCACCTACAACAACAAGAGAGGATGAGCAAACAAGCTTTTAACTGGGGACCTCTAGGTCCCCAGAGAGGATGCTGTTATTTTCTTAGCAAGAAAAAAAGGAAGAATGGATAATAGATAGACAATCAACAAGTGTCTGCCACACTGACTTTCTAGGGGTGTGTTCAATGTTTCAGAATTATTAGGATATGTTCTGTAATTTGCTGACAGAGAGATTTATCAGCCTGAAAAAGCTGTTTCCTATTCTTAGCTCGATGAGGCTTTTTAAAATCAGGAAAAAATGTTAAATGTTATCAAAACTCTTGGGGCATCTCTTGAGAAGATAATATAATGTGTATTTTTTTTGCAATTAATATGTTAATTTAGAGTACCAGATTCCCGTTGTTGAATCATTCTTGCAGTCCTGAGATAAACAATGCTTGGAATGTGGTTCCTCTCTTATTTTGTTACTGTATTTAATTTTAAAATACCGTACTCATATTTTTTGCATTAATGCTCACGAGTGAAACTGATCTAAAGTTTTCTTCAAGTTCTCCCTGTCCAGTTACTTTCACGAGGATTCTGTAACCATGTAGAATGAGTTAGAGAACTTCTCATCTTTTTCTGTTTGAACAATTCAGATAGAATCACCTGTGTCTTCAAGATTCGGTAAAGTTCATTTCTATAATGTCTTCCTGTTGCTTTATTTAGGCAACAAATCCATGATTATGATTTCTGTTTTCCCTTTTGTATCAGTATCTTTAGGTTTTCTGTCCTTTTTGAAACAGTGGTTATTTTTCTAGCTTATTAAGTGGATGCCTTATCTTCAATTTTTTCTCTAATATATACATTTTGTGAAAAACTTGATTCTCACTTTGGAAGTTTTGATGTTTTGCTCATGTTTGCATTTCTTTCCACATAAATTGTTATTTCAACATCAATTTCTCCTTCAGCAAGAGTTCTTTTTTAAGTATATAAGAATTTTAAATATAAAAATTTTTTAGAAAAGTATTCATATGAATAACAGGGAGCATTTCTTTGTGTTTTTTTGTTGTTTTTGTTGTTATTGTTATTATTCCCAATGGTGGACGTTTGTTGATTTGTGCTACCTAGCAAGCACTCAGCCACCATCTAACTTTGAAGGAAGCCTCTGGTTGGATAAGTCTCAGTAGCAGCTCTAGAGTTGAGGGCAGCAGCGAGACTGAAGTGATAGCAAGTGTCAAATGACATCAGTGCACAAGGTGACCCCTGAACTAAACTTTGGCCATGCTTTCCAGTGTCTGGCCTGGCCTTCTTGTGCCCTGCCTGGTTCTCCTGTGTCCAGTCAACTCTGTAGGCTCCCCAATACCCTTCCAATAAATTTCTTTGCTGCTTTAAAGTGCCATAGTAAGCTCTAATGCTTACAACCTAGAAGTACTTTTATCGGTTATTTATGATTTTCTACTTTAGAGCTAAAAAATGTTCTCCATAAATATTCTGGTTGTGGAAATTTATGTAGTATTTTTCCCTTCGGGCCCAGAACACACATTATTAATAGTCCATTTTTGCTAATTCCCAGTTATTAGATACCACATTTTGGGTATCGAAGCTGTTTCTTACATAATTCAAGCTTTTTCTTTTGTCTATCTGGTTCGCTGGCTTCTGAGATTAATGGCTTGAAGTCTTACATTGTTGTTATAAATCTGGCCAGGTCACGGCCGTTTCGTTGGTGGACTCCCGAGTGTGAGAATCTGTAGGCGTGTCTCCTGGGCCAATTTCTCCAGAGAAGAATCTTCTGACCTTTTGCCAAAGGAGATGTAAGGCTGGCTGCCAACGTGCTAGCTGAGGCTCACCAAAGGAGGGCCAAGAACACCCCCACAGATACACATTTTCTCCTGAAATACACTCATCTCAACAGCTTTGTAGACAATGCTTAGCCCTGTCTAAGACACACTATTCCCACTTCTGCACAGATATAACCTGGCGCCCTCTCAAATGCTGGGGAAGGTGCGCATGCGTTTGCTGGAGGCAGCGGGATGGTCTGCAGGGGCCTAATTAATCATTACAAAGATTACAACCCCCTGATTTCATATATGTCCCTTGCTCCTTCCTGCCTGGTAATCTATTGCTTTTCCAGCCTTCTGGGATTCAAATGACCTTGCTTCTCTTTTGCATTTCTTTTACAAGCCCTTAGGTATTAGCTTCCCCCAACATGCTAAACAGGACCCACTCACCCTGCTTTCCTTAGTTCTAAATCTCCTGACATCTCAGGTCCCTTGTCTTCCCCTCAGCTCTCCTTTTCTTTATGGAGATTTCATGTTTCTTTGATTTCTTTCCCTCTCTTTTCTTATTTTGTAGTTATAGAAGTAGTGTTATTTTTCCTTTCCATTTTTTTACTCTGTTCTTATTTATATAGCTTTTTTCCTTAAGGTCCGGCAAGTCTGGGAATGTGTTGAGAAAGAGCAGGGCCTGGGTATAAAATACATATAGGCACTTGCTCCCAAGTTCAGACCTTGCATTTACATGGCCTTGGAAGCGGATGGATGCTCTCTAGTATTGTTTCACCCTAGTCCCCTCTTGCTCTACCCTAGTCCTGACTCTCCTGGAAGCATTTCCTTGTCTGCACTGTACTCAAGGGACAGAACTCAAACAGCAAGTCATAGATAGCACCATCGGCCTCCAGAGTCAGTGGATACAATTCTCAGATCCCGAGTGGCTGCAAATGAATGGAGGAAGTCCCGGAAAGAAAGGAGTCACAAGAGGGGGGCTACAAAATGTGTGAATTCACTTTTCTCAAGTTCATTGCTGATCTCTGAACAATCTGGCAACGAGGATCCCAGGAGCCCAGTACAAGCTCGCTCAACATCCCTTAGAGGCTGATAAAGAATCCCAATCCTTTATCATAGTCTACAATGTAGGATCGGATCTAATCTACAAGTTTTAGATAAAGTATGTTTAGATTTGCAAAGGAGCCTTAAAATATGACATATAATAAAGAAAAAAAAGTTAATAGTAACAGTTTAAAAAAGTTAGTAGTAATTCATCTTGTGAACGTCCCAGGATGAATTAACAAAGAAGGACTTTAAGATAACAATAATATGTTAATCTATAAAAAATAGATTTATTGGAAAAAAGTTGGGGACTATTAGGAGAGTTATAGAAAGAATTTCATGTATTGAAATTCTATACTTCTTATATTGAAACTGTACATAAGAATGAGTGAAAATCCTAAATCTAAAAAGTACAATAACTGAAATAAAATATCTGTTGGATGACAGTAACAGCAAATTGGACACAATAGGAGAGAAGACCAGTGAACTGAAGTCAATAGAAAAATCAGGGAACATGTATAAAGGACCCACGGACAAAGCCAAAGTGGGGAAGGACTGAGGGAGGGAGGTGGGGTGGGTGGGGCAGGGGAAAGTGGTGACGGGAAAATGGAGGCAAATGCATTGGAACAACACAAAAAAATAAAAAATAAATAAATGTGAGCACTTTGCTATATACTCACATTTATGTAATTATAAAAAAAGAAAAAAAATTAACAAATTAAAGCATAGTAAAAAAAATTAAGGGTATGTCGATGACAATTGGAACAGAATTAAACTAGCTAATACATGCATAACTATAATCTCAGGAGTGGAGAAAGGTAATGGGGAAGGAAAAATACTTGAATTTATGTTGGCCTAATTGTTCCCCCAAATGAGCAAAAACAGCATCCTACAGACACAGGAAGATCAAGCAGGACATACACATTTACCAAACAACAAACAAACAAACGGAACAGGCACAACATAGTCGAGCTGCTAAAATTCAAAAACTAGGAGAAAATCTTAATAGAAGTCCAGGAACGGAGGCATACTACATATAAGAAACAATGATAGCACTTAAGTTGACTTCTCAGAAAGTATAGGGGCCATAAAACAATGGAACAATATTTTTTAAAGTGATAAATGAGAGAACTGTCAATCTAGAATTCTATATCCATGTAAAAAAAAATCTCAAGAATGAAATCAAAATAAATTCATTTTCAGATAAACAAAGGCTTAGAGAATTTGCCTTTTACAACTCTACCTGAAAAATGCCGAAGGAAGATTTTCAGATGAAGGAGAAATCTTATCAGGTGGAAATTTAAATCTGCAGGTAGAAACAAAGAGCAGTAGAAAAGTTAAATATGTGAAAAAAAATAAAGGCTAGTTTTTTCTTTTCTTATATTTTTTAAAAACCAATCAACTTCAAAGCACAAAACAATAATAATATGCTATAGGGTTTATCACAGATAGCAGTCAGGTAAATGACAAGAGTGGCACAGAAGATGAGAGGGAACATTGCTCTAAAACTCTTACATTAGACGTGAAGTGACGTTATATTAATTCAAGGTAGACAGCAATATGTTCAGAGACACACTATGATCTCTAGAGGAATCACTCAAACGTCTCTGTGGAGGTGCTGGGGAAACCAGCAACACACCCCAGAGCCCCAGGTGTCTGGCGGCAATATTCTGGGCGTCTTCCCAAGCCACCAGCCCTGGCCCTCCTACTAAAGTGGGTAGGCCATGCCCTGAGCCTTTCTCCCCTGTTAGAGAGACTGCAGACAAATGTGCGTATGTAAACAGGTGGAGGTACGGGAAGCATGCAAGGAGCTGCGTGCTATTTCAGTCATTCGGTGAATGATGCCTGGCTCATGATCCGATGGCCCTCACTGATCTGCAAAACTGTGGCGCACGGGGGTGGGCGTGAAATCTCTATAGACAACTGGGAGGATCAAAGAAGTGTACCTGACGACCACTTTCCGGAACACCAGTTTCCTACCTGTAAAATGAGACACTTCAGTCTTCTCAGAATAAGTTTGCTTCGTGGCACCGGCTTGCTCCTCTTGGCAATTCACCAGCTGTCATTGATCACACACGTGGGAGCAGCAGCATGTGGTGACCATTCGGCATGTGTGCCTTGTGCATTGATACACAGGAGTAAGGTGTTACAATAAACTTCCAAAGCCAATGGGTTTCCAAATAGTAAAAGACCAGGGAAGCAAACAAACAGTTTTTAGTGCAGAAATTCTAATGTATCCAAAGAGAGGTTACAGTGGAAGCTGTGGTCTAAGAAAAAATGTTCTTTGTTGTAGACCGGCGTGACATGAAAAGTAGTTCCGGGTGCCTTCAGCAAGCCTTGGGGAGCTAGACAGATGGGCGATCTATCAGAGATCCGTGAATTAAGAGATGCTAGGGAGGGGTGTTAACCATTTCAGATTCTGCATGGGTCCCGATCATGCTTGTGCCGCGTGAATCTCAGGGTGAGTCACTGAGACACATAAAAACTCGGATCAAGGAGGGGAGACCCATGAACATTTATCGATTTTAAATCACATCCATGGTGACTGAAGCCAGAGACAGAAAGTGAAATCCTCTCTTTTCCCCTCTGCTTCCCACCTTACAAAGCCTTGCCTGGCCCCTGCTCCCCAGACAAAGCACTCCCGCTGCCCATTAGGGATCGGAGTACATACTGGGGACCCAATCGTTGGGAGCTGTCATCTACATCACCGTCCCTAAGAAATCACCGAGCTTCAAAACTGCATCCCCAGCCGACGGGTTTTGATCTGGGCCTCGTCAGGAACGCTAATCCTCCTGTTAACAAGAAGGCTCACTTAAATTTACATGTCATCTTCCTTGAAAAAATCTCTAAAGTTGCATTTTGTATGTGATACTAGAGTCAGCACTGTACCTTGGCAAGAACACTGGAATGAAAGGCGAAGTCTGAAAATGCGCTCCCCACACCACCTCGCCCTGTGACAGGCTGTGCGATTCCCTCCACTTTCCTGAACACCAGTTTCCTACCTGTAAAATGAGAAACTGCCATTTAAGCCGTGACTCTTAAATCCTTTTATGTCACATACGCCTTTGAGAGTTTTATAGGAGTGATAGATAAACCTTCTCAACGCACTATTGCCCAAAGCTGGGAAAGTATTTCTTTTTCCTCTTACATTTTATATTTTCCATTTTGGTACCTTCCAAAACCAAACTAACAATAAAAGAGATGTTGCATAATGTGCTCCACTGGCTCATAAGGATCCTTGGTGTCTGATTGTTCTTAGAAATTTCATCCAGGGGCCAGGCTTCCTGATGGTGTCCCTTCCACTCCCTCCTACAAGGTCCCCTCTACCCTCCCTGGTGGGGGAGATGCTAAACCACACAGGAGGCAAGAACTTTGGAGGAAGGAACGAGGTTAAAGGACCAAATGACTATGCAAAAGGGGACGCAGGACACAAGTATGGAGATCTCTGATGACAGAGGCATCTCCACATGGGTGACCCCAGACATCCGAGAGGATTTTCTTCTAAACAGGCAATAGACTGACCAATTTGTCCCCAATCTAGTCTAGCCTAGAGTCTGTTTGTGTTAGACTATATCATTTGAACATGAACTTAGTCTTTAAGAGTGTGTGTGTGTGTGTGTGTGTGTGTGTGCGCGCGCGCACGCGCATGACCTGAATCTGCCCTTGTGCCCGCCCTTCTGTCTCCAAGGAGATCCCTAGGATTTTGCTGTGAGGAAAATGGAGAATCAAAGAGAGCGACACACAAGACAAACCCACCAGTCAACCAACCAGTTGCCTTTTACGATTTTTCCACCTCCGCCCACCTGGCACATATTTACAACGTTTTGCACTTAATTCCACAGGTTCACAAACCCCTAATGTCCATCCATGGCTCCCAGGATATGTATTTTTAAGTTAGATAATAACTAAGTTTCTTCCTTTTTGAATATCTGGAATCTATACCTATCTTTGCATATACTCTTTGAAGTAGGGAGAGTATGTTTTTCACTGGAGAAAATAAACACAGAAACAAAATAGCTCTGTTCCATCCCACGGAGCAGTGGGGGCCATTTCTAGTGGCAGGGCTCTCTCAGGCTTATTAGACGGTGGCATCCGCTTCACTGCTTGAAATAACTCTGACACTTCTGGAAGAAGAGAAAATAAATGGGGATTCATACTGGACAGAATTCACCCAACTAGAATTCCACCAGAGTAACGAGTTGATTATTCAAAAAAAGTCCCAGGTGACTGTCAAGGTTTTTTCCAAGTGGATCAACAACTCCAAGCATCAGAGCGGTCACTAGAGGGCCCAGCCTTCTCCCTACACGACCCTGCGCATTTAATCAGTGCCCATGTGTTCCAAGGTCAATATTCTCCTCAGGCATTGACTATATTTCATCTGAAGGATTTCAAATGCAACAAAAGTTGATCCACTGCAAGATGAAAGAGCTGCTTAACAGCTGTGATAAAGGAAATTAAAACAATTGGACACTCTTTCTATTGGGAATTAAACTATTTTCACTAGGACCCACACATACCAGTGCACTGGAAGAGCTGGCAACAAACAAATTGAAATGAATGATGACAAAGCAAATTCATTCTCACATTTGGAACTTATAAAACAGGCAAAATAGTTTCAGAAAGAAGCAAATTTTCACTTTTAAAAGTCTTAACTTCTCTCTTGAAAGAAATTTATCATTCTAAAAAATGCCTATAAAACTCAGATTTTTTTACATAGAAACACAATAATTATTTACGTAAATTACATCAATCCAGTTTATTGGAAATTTTTTTTAATGAAATGTAGTCTAAAGTCAAAATAACTGTTGTGGAATAACTAATCAGTCACTATAGCTCATTAGATTTTATATGTATATAAATATACATATACATATACATGATACATATATACATATATCAGGCAGGGGCCTAGCTCACCAAAATGATAATGGAGGACAATTTAATAAAGGGGCTATTTACAACATATATTGGGGTTCTTTAGAGAAACAGAACAAACAAGATGAGGGCACACAGAAATAAATAGATTTATAATGAATTGTCATGTGATTATGGAGGCTGAAAATTCTAAAGATCTGTAGTCAGCAAGCTGGAGACCCAAGAGAGCCAAGGTGTAATTCCTGTCTTAGTCCAAAGTCTTGAGAATCAGGAGGGCCAATGGTATAAATTCCAGTCTGAGATCAGGAGGAATCCAAGAAGAGCTGATATTTCAGTACCAGTCTATAGGCCATTGAAGGCTGATGTCTCAGCTCAAGTAGTCAGGCAGGAGTAGCTCCCTACTACTCAGCCTTTCTGTTCTAGTCAGACCTTCAACTGATTGCATGAGGCCCACCTATGTCAGGAAGAGCAATCTGTTTCACTCAGTCTATTGATTCAAATGTTCATCTCATCCAGAAACATTCTCACCGACACGCCCAGAATGTCTGACCAAACATCTGGGCACTCCAGAGACCAGTCCAGTTGACACATTAAATCTCACCATCCCACAGGTGTTGATTGAGTTTTAAAACCAAGTGCCTGGAGTGAGAAAAAGTAAGTGTCCCCATCTTGAGTGTGCAATAGCCAAGAGAAATTGCAACCTCTACACGTGGAGGAGGGAGTCATTAGCACATCCTGGAGAGTACAGAGGCGGCTCAGGACTGAAGCCTTTGGCAGGAAGGAAGCAATGAAATAAGTGCCCTAGAGATCAGCTTCCCAATTGTAGAACAGGATGGAAAAGAGTGGATATAAAACATGGATAGAATTTTTAAAAGATCCAGTAAAGCATTATCTTGAAAATCAAGGGAAGCAATGAAAGTTATAAAATCATGGCTCAAAGATAAAGCCATGCCCACATACTTAATACACTTGGTAGCTTGTATGGTCTGTGAATTGTATAAACATAGTTGCTATAATAAAACAAAATACAGATACAGATGCCCTACCCTCACCTATCAAATAAGAACTTCTGAGGCCTAAGGTCAACCATGAATGTATGTTTAAGTTTCTACAGGTGATTCTTTTCCACATTCCCGATTTAGGATACTACCTAGAAGCATCTTTTATCTTGTTATCTAGTTTCCAAAATAAGTTGTAGGAATTATTTTTTTCAAAGACAAAGTGTTTATATGATGCTAAAAACACCTGACCTTTCTTTTCACTGAGGTGGCTACAGTGATTACCAATGTGCTATCCTGTAAGTACCCATAGATCTAGTTACTATCAGCCTAAAACACATGATGGTAGACATAGCACATCTGCACACTTTCTCCATTATAACAACAATCCCAGAACAATAGGGAAGAACTGTCCTAGATTAGAAAACCAGGGTCAGAAATCAATGGTCATATTCAGTGAAAATTTCTCAATCCCTTCATTTATATTAGAGTTTTGTAGCCTGAAATAACACCTCTTTTGAATTTCTTCCTTGATTTTGTTTTCTTTATTAAATCCTTATGAAAGTCTGTAATTTCATCCCGGACCTTCTAAGAAGGGAGACATGCTGAGGACATGCTCTGAATACACGTGACGGGGAGAGTCATGCTGGGTGAGTAGAAAAGCCCGTTTTAATGTGCAGACACAGGAGGGGCAGTTTATTGCTACTATTCTGTATGATAGGCACCATTTGGATTATTTTTAAGATGATAAATTTGTGAGTCAGAGAGATCAAGTAATTTGCCTGAGGTCACATAGTTACTGAGTGGCCAGCGCCATGGCTTTTACTTCTGCGGAGACTGTAGTCTCTTGGCCAGCTCAGACCTCTGGCTGTTAAGTCGGAAGGCTAGATAGAGAGAAGCCTCTACCAGCCACCGAAAGGGGCTTTAGGCTCTGGGAGCCAGTTTTTGACATTTCCACAACAATTACATTTGTTTTACAATACCTATAAGGGGTGATAGGCAGGAAAGGTCTGTGTTCGGGGCACAATTAATTTCAAATAGAGTTAATGTATTAGTGACACTGGGGAGCAGAGTCATGGGACAGGAAAACCCATTCCCTGGGATTGTGCCTTAGATTATCCCTCCAGCTGGAAAGGTCAAGGTGATTCCAGCCGCCCCCAGGAACGGCAGATCCTTGCAACATGGCAGGGGCAGCAGAAGACAGCAAAATAATGAGGGATGAATGAGCAAAAAATGCATTTCAGAGCAAGTCTGTGCATATTAACAATACCAGCAGCTCCTATACATGCATGCTCATTGGTCGTTTTTATCCTTATCAGGCAGTAAGTGACCACTTTGAAGGACACCTTGATCATCGCCTCCTGGCAACCATGCACTTATATTACAAATGGAGGCCTGTAATATTTATCTTGAAAAATAGTAAATGGTACAAGAAAGATAAGGAACCCAAAGAGATAAATTTGATCTGAGTCTTGGTGCTCCCACTTATTTGCTGTGTGACCTTTAAAAAAAATTCACTTGATCTTTCTGAGCTTTTTTTCATTTGGAAGATGGTTATAGTCACAAAAATAACACATACACTATGTATTATGTGCCAGGAGCTCTTTTAGGTGCTGCTCATGGACTCATTCATGTGATGTTCACGATAATCTTGTAAGGCTGATGCGTTACTATCCTTATAAGTGGCAGAGCCGGGGTAAAACTGAGCAGCCTCCTCCGAGACCCGGGTCATAACTGCTCTCCAGCGCTGGCTGTCTACATGCCTGTACAATTTCGTTAGTGTCATTATTAGGTAAGATAATATGTTTTAAATGCCTAAAAATAATCAAAAAAGATAAGTTCCTTTTTGTAGAAGAATCTGGTCATCTTCCCTGCTGTACCCCATTTCACCCCATCTTGAAAAAAGGAGCAGTGTTGCTGTGGGTTGATTTCAAGGTTAATTATTGACCTTCATTTTCTAAAAGCAGGACCCTAGTGTGAGTGGAGGGGTGGGGGGAGGTGTAAAACTAAGCCTATTTTAGAGGGAAATCACACTTTTCCTTGCTGGTTGGCATAGTCTAGGGTAGCCTTTTCTTTCATAGAAGAAGTTGAATGAAGAAAATAAGTTTGTCTGCATGGCACTATTATATACATATCTCATGACACATAGACCTATGGCTCATGACACATCAAATGTGCAGAAGTTACAGCAAAACCATGTATATATGTGCCCTGCATACACTACATATATATACTATAGTGTGTATGCATGTATATATATACCAGTATAATCTAATATACCTACACACATAAATGTTGCTTCATATAGTAGATAGATACCACAAATACACATATCAAAATGTTAACAGTAATTGTTTCTCAAATTCAGGTAACAAATAATTTTAGTTTCTTTTTAATGTTTGACTGTATTTTCCAAGTTTTCTAAAGTAAATGTGTATCACTTTTAAATAAATAAGTAATAAATAAAAAATTGGAATTTTTAAAGAAAAAATTGTTCTGATACGACGCTACTCGAACTATAGCCTTCTCTGTATGATGGTCAGTTTTTATTTTATTTCTTCTTTCAACTCCCCAGTGTGCTCTCAAGACCAAGCCCAAGTCTTCCAAGACACAGTTCAAATACTGAGCCATTCTCAAATCATTCAGGGGTGCCCACGTACCCTGGAAAACGGTCCTACCAAAGATACTAATGCATTCATGCTTGTTCAGGTCTCCTGCCGTTCTTAACTGATTTTAAGACTCCAAATAAATTGTTCATTGTGATACTGTCATTGACATGAAATAAGCTATAGCAGCAGCATCTACACTGTCAAATCCAAACTGAGTAGTTTACGCTCCTGTGTGTGCGGAGCTAGGAGCAGGAAGTCCTCCTTGTGGGTAAAGGGAGCAGTTGCATTAGGGATGGAGGAGGATGTGCAAAGGCAGCCTTGGCAGGAAAACTAGACGCTTGCTTATTAGATTTAAATATACACACTCGCACAGGCACATTGTCATATGTGACTGATCAAGAAAACGGAAGCAATTATCCCTTCTAAGAGAGTTGCATAAAAATAATGAAAAAAAATTGAACTGGAATCCTGATCTGCAACCGTAGACAACAAAGATTTAGATGTGTGTATGTATAAAATGTGAATTTTCCTATACGCAGGGCAATATAGACTATGAGAGTGTGGCTGGGCACTTGTCCCTAGGAAGTCACAAAGAGTGAAAAGCAGCTCTGTTTCTGCTGGAAGAGAAAAAAAAAAAAAGGCAGGGCTATTAGCCAGGGAAATAGGCCAGACTGTGGATATTAAACCCAAAAACAGCACAAACACATGTCACCCTGAAAATAGTACTGGCTGGACAAATGGTGGACTGGAAGAGCCCGCTGAGGAAGAAATCACTGAGAACATTTTAATTCTCTTCAACCACTTGACTTCTGCCATGATTATAAAAACCACAACAAAGGGGTCAGAGCCTGTGCGAAGAAGGGAGCCCTGGGTGAAAGGGGCGCTATGGAACGTGCAGCGGCCTTAGTCATTGTTCTCCCATCGGTGCGGGGACGTACCCCGGCCCCCTAACTCCCTAGTTCCAGATTTTCATAAGAGAAAGACCCCTTGGATCGTTCAGTTGTGAATCTACACAGAAGCCCCCGTCCATCTCCTGTGGGCAAGGCAGCGGTGCTCACTGGTGCAGTGACACAGAACCCGACACTGTCTCTCGGTTGGATTTAGGAGGCCCTGCGTCCCGGTCCAAGGAGCCTGAGAACAGCCCTCTGTGCCCATCTTACTCGGCCTGGCACTGCTGTTCTCTCCTCGGCACACTCCGCTGGGCCCCCCCCCCCCGCACAAGACCTTGAGGGGGCGTGGCTTCCGCCGGAGAAGAAACAGACCAGGTGGGCCGCAAGCCCCATGGAGGGTATCCTGGGCCAGACGGCTCCCGATGAGTGTTTATAACTAATCTCTAAAGGAAGGAGGAAGGAGAGGCACGTTTTATATCGGCTTTTTATTAGGGTCTGAAGTGCTTATCAAGAAGACATGAAGCTTTTAATTCAAAGTGAATGCAAACTCATCTCTAAAGCAATGGAGGAGGACAGTAATGAAATGCAGAATTCCTGGATCACTCTAAGCTTTTAGCCTGCTCTTTTTATTTAGACATTCCTAAAGCAACTTTCCACCACATCAAGTTTTCACCTGGGGAGAGAGCAGAGCACACAGGGAAATACTCCTATTTAGGGGGAAAGTCATTTTAAGTAATCACATAGCATTACAAAGGTAAGTGATGCATTCATCAGCAAGTGATAAGCACACCCCAGGGAACAAAGTAGAACTGGCCATTTACTTGGGATTATTCTGAGCAGCGAGCAGCTGCTGTGCTTGGGTGCCCCAGAGTGTGGGCTGCCATTTGAAGGCATGTCATATCCATTATGGAATCAGGCAGGGAGGTGCAACTTCTCCAATTCATCTTCTAGTAGTCATGCTGGTGAGTTGCAATTTAACCTTCTGTGACATTTTATTACATTTACAGGCATGATGCTCTCACAAGGGATGCTGGATTAGACAGTTTAGGTTTAAATGCATAAAAAGCCATTTTTGCATTTCTCTTTTCTTTTTTTATTGCTGTTCTGTTACAGTTGTCCCAATTTCCCCTCGTTGCTCTCCCCTGCCATGCCCACCCCGGCTCCCGCAGTCGGTCCCCGCCCTGTCGTCCATGTCTATGGGTTATTGAGACCGCCTCTTACTTGACTAGCGATGCAACACACACACCGAAGGGAGTTGGCGCTCTCGACGCTACTTCCACTTGCCAATTGTTTTTCAATGGCATGCTGGCTGTCTTGCGCTGAGCTTTTGGAATTCATCGTATATTAAGCAGCTTTCAGAATATCAATCTTCCCAGCCAGCTTTGGGAAATACACGTCTTCAAACACTTGCCTTACTCTCACCCACACACACCTCCATCGGGGCAGTCATCGTCTGCAGGGTTCATTCTCGGTGACAGACCTCTCTCTCTTTGTAGTCTTTCTCTTTCCCAACCGTGACTTCCCTGAAGAGGGGAACCATGACAAAAGCGTGAGACTGTGCGACTCCTAATTGCTCTCGTTGCTTAAGGGTCGATTTGACCTTCTGAATCATGGCCTGTGTCCTGAAGCCTGATCCCATCAACTGATCCAAACTCATTAACTCAGAGGAAAGTGCCTGCTCTGATGTCTTTTAGCGACAGTGCCCTGGAATCCCACCATTCCATAGCTTTCAAAACTATCCAAATGCCAACGAATTGCCTAGGTGTAACTCCAACCTTGAACTCAGCTGAAAGCTCCAGAGGTACAATCTATAACTTCACTTGGAAGTCTTGGAAGCTCAAATTCAATGTGACTAAAGCTGAGCTGTAACCACGCCCTCAATCCTGCCTCCTTCAATGTAACCGAGTCAGTAATTGGCCTCCCCATAAACCCAGCCCGTGTGCAAGCTGGAGGCCTGAGACTCGCATTTGACCACTCCCTCTCCCTCTCTTCTCACCTCCAGTTAAGAACCAAGTCACGTGGCTCCTGACTTCAAATACATCTCAAAACTATACATGGCTCTCCGCCACCTCTGTCACCGAAGGAGGCCACCTCAGTCACAAAGCATTCTAACTAGTCTCCTTACCTATGTGGTTTGCTCCTCAACAGGTTTCCACACAGCAAGTGCAAGCAAAGTGATCTTTGTAAACACAGTCTGTTCAGGTATTCCCTTGATTGAACTTACTCTCATGGGTTCCCACCGTGCAGTGTCTGGGAACTATTTCTCTTCACCTCGTACCATCCTCTCTCACAGCCACTACATTCTGGCATTTTGGCCTTGTCTCAGCCTCTCAAGTGGACCAGCTGTTTCCCCACCTCAGGGACCTCGCACGTGAAGACTACCGTTGACTGAAACACTAAGGGTGACTCAACAGCCAGGCCACTCCTACTTGCTCTTTACATTCCAGTTCAAATGTCCTTTCTTAAAGTGCCTTCCTCTAATGTAACAATAGAAACTAACATTCATCACAGTCTTTACCTTTATAACAATTTATGTGAAGCTTTTTTGATTGACTTCTCTTCCAAACTATGTTCTGGAAAGTCAGGATCCATGTCTATTTTGCTATTCACCTTACCCCAGGGCTGGCATATTGTGAGTGCTCAAACACTATCTTCTACAAAAGGTTAACTCATTAAAGAATTACGAAGTTAAATAGACTGCAAGGAACCAGCGCATAGACGACCTGTATGGCTCTTGCAGAGGGAAAAAGAAAAAGCCCTTCTCGCCAGCCTTCCAAGCGCTGCAGGCCGAGGGCGCAGCAGGATTCTTGATGGCTTCTGCAAACGCCGCTCCGCAGCGCCAGGCCTCCCTTCCCTTGGCCCCGCGCTCAAATAATATGAACATTTTCTTATTAAAAAGGAAAAGAGCATCTAAGGTATTTTATTCTGAATATTTGTTCAGTGAAGAGAAGTTTACACAGCTTGTGGAGAATTATTCAGCAGGAAATTAAACCTCCGTAATTCTGAATTTTCACTTTGCTTTCAATTGGCAGAACTTCCTGGCAAACCACTCTGCCCTCTAGAACATTCGTAATACCACATCCGCCACCAAAATGTGCTTTCTGAGCCAAATCACAAAATAGGTTATACAGGACAACTCTCTGGAGGTCTGAGATACGGGGTGGTAGACAGGTTATGAACACGCCAACAGGGCATTCAGAAATGGCCAACAACGAATGCCTAAGTTTTGCATAGTAATTTGAAGCTTACAAAAGACTCACACAAGATGAAGGATTAACAGAGAACGGGCCCTTATTTTATCTGCGTGAATGTAGCATCTGATCTGAGCTTCCCAGCAATTTCATGAGGCTGGTCTGGTAAGACAGCTGGGCAGCTTGAAGAGGCTGAAGTGACTGGCCTACGGAGTCACAAGCAGTCCCACGAATGCAGAGCTCAAAATTAAAGCTTTTGACAATTTTTTTTTTAATTTCATGATGCTTCTCTTCACCAGGAATCTGACTACTTGGCTCTTTCATTTAGAGAAGAATCAATTTCACCCGGAAACAAATGGCTGCTGTAGAGAGAGGGTTTGTATGACAACCAAACAAACAACTTGATTCTTATAAACTAAGGAGGACCAAATTGATTTTTATTTTTCTACTTTGGTTAATTGAGCACAAAAAAAGCAGTTTAAAAAAACTCTCAACTAGACTAAAAGATTTTAGAAGGCTTTTATACAGGGAATAATGGGACAATTGTTCACCATTTTTTATTATTACAGGTAAGATATCATAATTTGTCACCATTATTTTTATTCACTTAGAAACAAAAAAAAAATCCTGTGCCAATTAAATCAGGACAAATCAATGATAAGATGAATCCCAATTTCAAATTAAAAAAAAATTCTAAATGTGCATTTAGAATCTATGAAATATACAAGAAAATTTAGATCAGCATGATAAGGAAATTATTGTCCCTCAGGTATCTCTTTAGAAGTTATTTTTTTCTTTCTGCTCCTTCTGCTAAAATCCTAATTAAGCTTTAATCGTCTTTTGCCTGGTCTATTGTTATGTAAAACCTATTGCTTCTGCCATGTCATTCCTCCTCCCTCCAGTCCCTTCGGCGTTGCTGTCGGAGTATCCTCTAAAATACAGCTCTGGCAATGGCTTCCGCAGATGAAAGACTCTCACTGATTTCCTACCTACGGGATTAAATCCAAGCCCCTTAAGTGAGCATCCAAGGCACTTTACAGTCGGTCCAACTACTACCGTGGTACCTTTCTCTCCTCGGAGCTCACGTGTACTTTGCCCACAAACTGAGCTGCTCTCCATTCTCTAAGCGCACCACGCACTCAGAGGTGAGCCTTCTCCATTCGATCACACAGAGAGGAAGCATTCTCCATGCTCACCGCACGTAGAGAGCTGAACAGCCTCTCCTCGCACCACATATACAGAGGTGAGCGTTCTGTTTCTCTCTCAGGAAAGACATCATTCTCCTTCTTTGTTAGTGAACTCTTGTACATACCTCCAGACTCAGATTATGTGGAATATCCTTTATAAATCATTCTCCATCCACTTCCAGAGAGCTAAGAGAGCTAGACAAGAGAATTGATCATCATTTATCCTAAATTACTTCTTTTACAGATGAGGAAAACAGGTCCAAGTAGTAATGTGCTTTGCCCAACATCATACAACAGGGTAATAACAATGTTAGCCTAGGAGTTGATGGTTTTTCACTCCCAGTTCACTTTTCCTGGCCTTCCATGGACAGAGATGAAAGAACAGAGTGCAAGTATAACCTAACACCATGCCCGGTCAGCAGATCCCCGTGGTTCACCTCCAGCAGGTCTCTTTGGAACTTCCTAGACCACCAGGAGGCAAATGGATACTCTGAGAAGTCAGGTACAAGTACATTCCCACCTCTGTGCTCTTGCTTGGGCTACTTTCCCCCTCAGAAAAATGATGCCTCCCTCACAAAACATTAAGCAAATTAAATGAAATTTGTGTATTTCACATGCCTAGCACACTGCCTAGCATTATTAAGGCTCAATAAATTTTTGCTCTTTTATCCATTTCCTACTAGGTGAGACCCAAGTAACGTTACCTGTAGGTTCAATCCATTGTTAAACCACCAGCGTAGCTAAGAACGTTTTATCTAATTCATCTGAAAAAACACACAGCTTTGCTATAAATTCTCCAGCGAGGGCAATGCCACCCTGTTTATATAACACACACGTGTTCACTTTAAGAATGGAGTGGGTGGCACTGCCACCAAATGTCACAGCTTTTAGTTATGGACCCCCCGGCTGAAAATGGATCAACTGGGCAAACAGAAGGAAGCAAACAAATCTACAACTATAAATACCAACACACCCCCAGAAATGGGGAGAGAGATCAAAGGCCGATCATGGCTCCCCAGGAGAGAGAGCAAGAAGATTCACATCGGGGCAGCGAGATCAAGGCACCCAGGAGACCTTTGCAGGACTTCCAACCATATCTGGAAAGAAATCAAAGGCTGACTCCTTGGCTATTGCATTTCAAAATAAATAAAGACTTCTCTACTTCCTTCGCAAAAGCCCAGCCAAGCTAAATTTATGCTCTAGAATATTACCCTGGGAGCTATCCCTGGAAGAGATCATTTTAACCCTAATACTCCTCTTTGTTTTGAATCCAAGTCTTCTGCTTTTGCCCACATAGCCATTAGCAGACAAATTAGAAAAGCATCCAATCAAAAAAATTTATTGAGCAAAATGATGCAAAGTGTTATATTAGGGAAAGTGCCAGTCCCCAGAAATTATTGAAACATCCCTCTTCAAGTATTCTGAACTTCCTCTATTATTAGTTCCTCCTTTAGGCTTAAGCACTGCCCTTTTTTCTTCTTTGAAGGCCCTCCTTGGTGTCAGAAATCCTCGGCGTGACGATAAAACCTCGGACTGACAACCTGGTTCCCGGGAGGAAGAAGTGCTGGGACCTGAGAGCGTGAGGCTGGGAAGACGTCACGGGCACACTGAAACTGAAGAGGAAAGACAGGAAGAAGGAGAACCAAGAGGCGAGACTTTGTACTGCGGTGCAGGTATACTGCGGTGTGATAGAGAGCCAAACTAAAATCAGATTTTGTCTACATTCTAACTTCTGTCAATTCCTAGTGGCTTCCCGGAGCTCCATGCTAAGGGCTGTACCCCATTTCTAAACAAGAGAGGGGGGTTGGGGTTTTGGTGCACACCACGCATCCCTTCTAACCTTGCTGTCGGGGAAGGGCTCGGCATCTGGAGCCAGCGCACCTAGCTTTGAATTCGAGCTGGGCCACTTGCAAACTCTATGCTCCTGCGCACTTCACTGCATCTCTATGACATCCGGTTTCTTTATACATGAAACAAAAAACAACAACTATGACACTTGGTATGGATACAGTCGCCAAATGTTTAGCCTCTGGGTAAATTAGGTAGACGCATTTATTGTCAGGTACTAAGCGGCTTACAAAAGCACAGAGAAGCTGGACGAATCGGCTCCAGGCCGGCGTCCTGGATCACGTCCTAGTCCTTGGTATCGCAATGGCTCTGCCGCCGTGACAAGGGAGCTGTCACCACCAGTGAAAGGAGGTGCCACGTGACAAAGCCACCCACTGGAACTCCCCCAGGCCTATGCCACAGCACTGTTCTGCACAACGAGCATCCACTCGCCACTCTTTCCCCTGCTTCATTCGAGTCTGAGGGAAAACCTCGCAGGAGTACCTGTGGTGGCTAGAACCAGAATCCCATGCAGCTCTCTAGCTACAGGGGGTGTCAGATGCAGAGATTTTGGACTCACAACAGGTCCAGTTCGGGAGCACACGGTGGCCATGCTGTCTGGGGCACCAGCCACGCGCCCCTTCAGCGATGGCGCCACAGGACTCCAGCTGCGGAGAATTTTAGCGGCCAGCTGACAACCCGCGGCTGAATCTTTCTCTGGGAATTCCCATCAGATGAAGAGAGCTGCCCCTCTCAAGTTCAGGCCCACGCCCAGGGCGCACTACATCTCCTTACTAACTCACCTGAGGGCCTGAGGAAGCGGCCCCTTGCCTCAAGGCGGGGTATCTCCGCAAAGGACCTCTTGGGACTGACTGAGCCCTCGTGCCTGCCCCACCATTCAGTTCCTTTCCCTGCCCGATCCCGAGCCCTTTCTTCCCACAGCTATTGATCCCACGGTCGCTCCCCAGTCTCAACTTCCACGTGCAAGTCCTCGTTCACTCAGAATCGACTTCGTGAGGAGCCTGACCTAAGACAGGCACGTCAGAAGTAGGTGGAATATAGGTGGAGTCAGCCAATCCTCAGTGTTCACCACAACTTTGAGTGTGGAGCAATATCATTCACAGGAGAAAAATCCCTAGGATCCCCAGGGGGAGCCAGTATACCTTTGCCTAATAATAATATAATACGGAACATTAACTGAGCACGATCTATGTTTAAATGCTCCTCTAAATTATTCATATGAACTAACTTACTGAATCTTTATTATAAGCCCATGAGGTACGTATTATCATTATCCATTTTACAAATGAGGTAAATAAGGTACAGAGAAGTTAATTTCAATGTTAGGCTGTAAGCGGAAGAGTTAGGATTTTAACCTATGCAGTTTAATTCTAGAGTGTAGTCTTGCCCACTTTTCTGTCTCTATATTAAATTTGCAGCCAATCCATCACACACACGTAAAAGTCTCTGCTTTGACATTTCAAAAATGTGATAGGATTAGGAAAAGGGGACCAAGGGAATTTTATTATGGCCTGTGGTAGACTAAATAACAGCGCCTTTAAAATGCCTGTGTCTGAACCCCTGGACCTGTCATTGTTACGCGATCCAGCCCGGGACTTGGCAGGTGGGGGTCAGTTAAGGGTGCTGAGGTGGGGAAAGGATCCTGGAGCACCTGGGTGGGCCTTGAACATAATCTTAAAAAATGTCCTTAAAAGAGAGAGGGAGAGGGCCACACCGCCACGGAAAAGGCAAAGGCGGCCATGGGGGCAGAGGCTGGAACGATGCAGCCACAGGGCAGGGGGCTGCGGCCGCCACCGGAGGCTGCGCGGGAAGGATCCTCCCCGGAAGCCTGAGGGCGGGGATCGAGCCCTGCTGCCGCCTTGATTTTAGCCCCATGGGTCTCATTTCAGACTATTCTTGGTCTCCCAAAATGTAAGAGGATAAGTATATTTGTTTTAAGATGGCAAATGTACGGTAATTTGTTTCAATATTAACAAGAAACCAATAGAGGGCCATGGAAAACTATAGTATTGCCATAATATTGTCTGTGTTATGTGGATTATATGGAGAACTTGGTATTAAGCATCTACTGGAGAACTGGGAGTTAGATCTGCCAATTGATTGTGGGTTACTAGGAAGAATCTAACGAACTCTGGGCTTGGACTCCCTACCATCATCTCCTTCATCCACATGGGACCATCACTAGGTGGGAAATGAGATTCAGAGATACGATAAGTGCACACTTTGTTATCAGGATGAATAGGTGAAATTTCTCTTCTCCAGATTTAATTTCTGCGAGTTATAAGTTGCACAGAGTTCAGGCCAACCAGTAAACAATACATAACAAGATTCATACTTAAATTTCAGAGTGGTGTTTTCTGTGTTCCACCTGACAGGTGGCCTTTTACATCATCAAAGCAGGAACTGGAATTGAGGCCCGGAAGATACAGACCGGACCAGCTCCCACGTGGTAACCAGTTATTGAGCGGTGCGAGCTAGGGAAAGAAGACCCATCTAGGCCATCAGCACCTTTCTTTCAAAACAGAAGACGTCTTCAAAAATAGGAGAGGGTCGCTCACTCCATCTCTCCATTCTTAACCACTGAGCCTGCCTCCTCAAGCGCTTTCTGGGAACAAAATGGATACACGGAAAAAATATATAATAAAATAAATAGCTCGACTTACCTTCGCTGCCTAGTTATAAGCAGGTGTAGCAACAGCCATGGTGCGAGTCAGCAGGCCAGTTTCAGAGCGGTCTCAAATCCCCACCTCAAGGGCAGCTGCGAATTGAGAGGAACTACGGGCGAGGGGTTAGTTCGGCGCTTCTTGAACTGCCTGTGGTGAAAGAACAGTTTTGTTCACAATTTCCAATCCATCTCTGCCTAATGCTCTTGTAAAATACAATCAAAATGAACTACTAGGAAAGGGAAATGGAAAGAAAAGACATACCAAATGCAAGCTCAAGTGATTTTACTTATTAGATACAACAAACAAAATTACTCTTTCAAAATGCTATTAAAGGTTCTGAAAGCTTACTCGTAATTTCTGTACTTACTCTGTCACCAGTTGGTAACAAGCTATACAAGCTGTTTCAGGATGGGCACCGGTCCACAGAACACACTTGGAAAAACCCTGGTTTGTACATCCAGTCCTTAAGTTGAAAATTTAAGTAAAGTTACCACTAGACTCGATATGCAAGGCAAAGTATACTTCTGGAGTCTGACACACAGTATTATTTTTTTTATAATTGAAGCATTTCCATACACCCTAGATAGAGATGTTTGCTACTGCTAGAATTTTAAAATTACTTTGGCCTCATTCTTAAATTCGGAACATCTTAATGCCCTGGAATAGGAGAATTGTGGAAGGTTGGAAGAATGATGATTGGAACAACTCAAAATTATAATCCAGTAAAGCAGTTTTGTGAAAAGCAAGTGGAACTGAATCTCTTGAAGATCTCCACAACAATAAAATTTAATTCCCCAGTTGTTTCACTAAATACAGTACGAAGAAAACCTGACGGAAAGTCACCTGCACACTTGCTTGAAAGGCATATAGCGGAGGTCCCATCCCAGCACCACGGATTCTGCATCTTGGTTAGTGAACCTTAGGAATTGACATTTTAAATTAAACCCATTTCTTTTTAGACACACAAATGATGAAGGACTAGCACATTTGTTTAAAAAGGCGTCCTCGTAGCACAAAGTTATTCTCTTACCTCTAATAAAATGCAATTATACAAATTCTCTTTTCATTTTTACATTCTTTTAGAGCTTCACAACCACATCGAATTAGCGTTAGTGTACACTTAGATCTGATGGTTTTACATCTCATCTTCTTTCAATTAAAGGAGTTTGAAATTATTTTGAGGATAAACATCTTTTTGTTTTTGCGACTGTTAATACGGAAATTGTTTGGCAGGGGAAACGGGCGACGCACAGCGGGGGAGAGGTGTGACGCCCGGCTTTAAGGAAAATGACTCTTGTCCTCGAGCAGCTAGAGATCATTGGGGATTCATTTAGCTCTGACTTAGAGCAAATGAATCTTTAAACTGAGTTATCAGCGCAGAGCACTTACAGAGTGACTGGTTAGAAAATGTGCTTTACTGGGAGCACTGAGTTATAGTCTGATCTACCCCTCCCCCACCCGCCCCAAGATCCTGTGATTCAAAGGGAAGCTTTATGTTGACATCAGAAACTCAGAGTTCCCTTGACCCTGTTGGGAAGTACTGAGGTGTTTGTGTTTTCATTTTTTACCCTTGCATCAAAACAAAAATGACTACTACATAAGAATTGTATCTTTAAGATCAACATGGCATGATTTTCAGGGAAGAAGCAGGACCAAGAAAGAGAATAAATTAAAGCACCCATATTTTGGATGACTGTTGTGGACCGAATATTTTATATACAGTATTGTGTTTAATCCTCACAACTCTGCAAAGAGGTCACTGGGATCCCTGCTTGACAAAGGAGGAAACGGAAGATCAGTGCCGGTAAGGAACAAACCTGAAATCCCACAGAAAGTAAAGGACAGGGCCAGAACCGAACCAGCTCCACCCTTGGGGTCCCTCACACAACGAGGTCTCCTGACCAAGGTGGGTTTTACAAATATGCCTGGACTCAGCTCTGCTTGTTCGTAAGTGTTTGAGAGGATATTGTTTACTCCCTGCGCTCTATCTAGAATTACACTGCCTAGATATGAAAGAACTTAGATGTAATCACAAGGGTGGAGGTTCCAGGGAAATCAGCATAGTGGGTTTGTGCAAAAGATCAGCCAACCCTCTGTGTCAGGCACCAGAGAGCCCAATCAACACATCTGACATTCAACTACTTAGCCTGTTTCTACAGTGATAATTCCCTATGATCCCCACTAATTGAAGGAACCCTGGTAGAAAGAAGTCTTTCTAAGTCAATCGGGTTGAATTTCCCAATCACATCCTCTCTCTAAGTCATGAGAGCAGATAAATCCTCAGATATGTCAGAGGCACTGTCTCAAAGCAGAGCACTGGAGTTGGGCAAGCAGGGTAACCTAGTACCTCTCGTCTTTCATTGAACAAATTCAATCAAAGCTTCAGGAGAGGAAGTGAGTAAATTCTTTGGATAACAAGTATACTGATAAGGCAGTTCTCGGATGCAGAAACCCTCAACTGCGCTTAGAACTTGACTCTGTCTCAGAGTTTTGTATTGGCTGCTATACAAAGACATGCCTCTTGTCTCTTGGGGACACACAAGAGAAGTGGAATGAACCAGCACAGTCTGATTCCCTTTAGACAAGACGTGGCAAGAAATACCTTCCTTAGGCCACAAGTAGTTCCAAACATTTTACTAGCAAATATCACTTTTTTTCATTTCCCCCATAAAACAAAAAGTCTATCAAATTCCATTTAATAAACCAGTTTTCAATTCTCTGCAATGAAGGTATGACAGCCAATCAGAGCTCCTGAGCAGAATTAAAGAAATATACTTTTGTTGATCTAGTTTTGACCAGAATAAAGATCTGTTGCTATAATTAGCCTTCATGCCTGGAAATAAACATTTTTCTATTGGTTTCCTTGGGAAAAGGGTATGACTATCCACCCTCAGCACCATCTACTACCTACCTCAAAGATGCAGGGGAAACAAAATCAGAAAATGAATCCTTGTTTCCTACCATCTGTCCCTCTTTTCCTTGGCCAATAGGAAGCCCAGAAAAAGGCTAATTTGTGTTCAAATGCTATAGTTTTCTTCAATTAGGAGGTTTTCAATAGTTGTTACTGTTTTTCAATGAGTTCTTGAGGCTTTTTTCTTTAGGAAGGTAATACACAATGCAATATGGTGTCCTGGCTTAGATCCTATGATAAACTAAGAGTATTAGTTGGTAAAATGATGAAATCCAAATAGAGTTCATAGTATAGTGAATGGTGATGTACAAGTGCTAATATTTTCATTTTAACAAATGTACCAGATCTGTATAATATGTTAACATTAAGAGAAACTGAGTAAGTTTATTTGGGAACTCTTTTTGCAACTTTTCTGTAAATCTAAAATTATTCCAATATAAAAAGTTTTTTTAAAAATACATAGTTATTTGATGTAGTCCCATTTGTTTATTTTTTTCTTTTGTTTCCCTTTCCTGGGGAGATATAGCTGATAAAATATTGTTACGAGCAATATCTGAGATTTTGCTGCATATGTCTTCTTCTGTGATTTTTATGGTTTTAGGTCTAATATTTAAGTCTTTGATTCATTTTGAATTTACCCTTGTGGGTCATGTAAGAAAGTGGTCTAGTTTCATTTTCCTGCACTTATCTGTCCAACCTTCCCAACACCATTTATTGAATAAACTTTCTCTAGCCCATTGTATGTGCTTGCTTCCTCTGTTGAGTATTAATTGACTATGAAGGCATGGGTTTATTTCTGGGCTCTCTATTTTGTTCCATTGATCTATGTGTCTGTTTTTATGACAGTATGATGCTGTTTTGATTACTATAGCCTTGTAGTATAGTTTGATATTAGGTAGTGTGATTCCTCCAACTTTGTTCTTTTTTCTCAGGATTGCTGTTGTTAGCCTTTTGTGGGTCCATATAAATTTTTGGAATATTCTAGTTCTGTGAAATACATCATTAGGATCTTGGTAGGAATTGTATCAAATCTGTAGATTGCTTTGGGTAATGTGGACACTTTAATGATGTTAATTGTTCTTATCTGTGAACATATTATGTGCTCCAACTTATTTGTAAATTCTTCAATTTCTTTCTTCAGTGTCTTATAATTTCCCAAGTATAGGTATTTTACATCCTTGGTTAGGTTTATTCTTAGGTATTTTATTCTTTTTGTAGCAATTGTGAATGGGATTGTTTTCTTAATTTCCCTTTCTGTTAGTTTTTGCACAGCAAAGGAAGTCAACAACAAAATAAAAAGACAACCTACAGAGTGGGAGAACACATTCACCAATACATCTGGCAAAAGGTTATTATCCAAAATTTATAAAGAACTTACAAAACTCAATACCAAAAAACAAACAATCCAATTAAAAAGTGGGCCAATGACCTGAATAGACACTTATCCAAAGAGGACATACAGATGGCCAACACACATATGAAAAGATTCTCAACATTATTAATCATCAGAGAAATGCAAATTAAAACCATAATGAGATATCATCTCACACCTGTCAGAATGGCTGTCATCAATAAATCAACAAACAACAAGTGCTGGTGAAGATGTGGAGAAAGGAGAATTCTTTTGCACTATTGGTGAGAATGCAGACTGGTGCAGTCACTGTGGAAAGCAGTATGGAGTTACATCAAAAAATTAAAAAATGGAACTGCCTTTTAACCCAGCTATCCTACTTCTGGGAATATATCTGAAGGAGCCCAAAACACTAACTCAAAGAACATAAGAACCCCTATGTTCATTGTAGCATTATTTACAATCACCATGATATGGAAGCAGCCCAAGCGTCCATCAGTAAATGAGTGGATAAAACAACTATGGCACATTTACACAATGAAATACTACTCAGCCGTAAAAAAGTAGAAAATTTTACCCTTTGCAACAGTATGGATGGACCTGAAGAACATTATTCTAAGTGAAATAAGCCAGTCAGAGAAAGACAAATACCATATGATCTCACTCATATGTGGAATCTAGCAAACAAACTGAACTAACAAGCAAAACAGAGGCAGATCCATGGATGGAGAGCAGATGACAGCTGTGAGGGGCAGTTAGGAGGTGGAGGGATTGGGCAAAAAGGACAAAGGGCTCACGGACGTGGACAACAGTGTGGTGATTGCTGGGGGAAGGGGTATAAGGGGACTAAAGGATAATGGAAAAATATATAGTATAGATAAATTTAAAGAAAATATATAGTTATTCTAGAAAATTTAGAAAATATAGACAAGTAGAAATATGAAGAGGTAATAATTCAAAGATGACTTGCCATAGTTTTGTCATTTCTGTTCTTTTTCTATGAAAAAGTATCTTTAATTCACTCTACACATATCCTCAAATATGTTTTCTACTTAATAGTTAATGGTGGGCATATTTGCATGTCAAAGATTAATTTATAACATTTATCCTTTCAATATTCAGAGTGACTGAACATATTCTACAAAATGTTTATATCATATTGCATTATTCAGATTTATCTTAAATAATTAGAACATTAAACAATTGTAGAATTTTTGTTATTTATTTTGTATTTTAATATAAATTTTTTCTTATTTAAAAATGTATTGTTAAAATACTTCAGGGACCAGCTCTTTGTTTATAATTATTATCTTAATAAATATTCCCATAAAATTATTAGTTGGGTTAACATGTAGGTTCATTTTGAAAAGAAAAAATATATCCTTTCTCAGGGCAAGTATTATTTTAATATAATTGTAAAGTACTTTTTACTTCAACAGGCAAAAATTTGTATATCATGTTTATAACTTAAATTTCTTGAAAACATAGCAAGGTTAGACATATTTTAGTATGTTTTCTGTCCATTTGCATTTCTTCTTCAGAATTTTCTGGTTTAACCTATTCACATTGAAACACTGAAGTACCTATCCCATGGATTATTGATTTGTAAGGGTTAAATGATATATAGATATTATGTTATATACATATATGAATATCTATAAAGCATATATATCTATATAACATGTGTTAGACTCTATACATCATCATGTTAGCTCTTTGTCTAACACATATGTGACAAATATTTCCAACAGGATCTTATTTGCATTTTTATTTCTTTATGGTTTTTTTGACATGTATAAGTTGTTTTTGTCTAAGCAAATTCATTTTCTCCTTTATGCTTTCTGCCTTTATCATTCTTTTAAAAAATCCTATACCATATCAAAAATATATTCACACTGTGTAGGCATGCTTTTTTTCTGGTTGTATTTTGTGAGAATTTTTTTCCATGTATGTCTTGAATTCTCCCATCTGGACCTCATCCATATGTATAAGGGATAGGGGCATCCCAAAGGGTAATCCCAAAGAGATAATCCAGCATTGATTTGCAGTATGACCATTTGAAAATATTAAGTTTTTTCTGTTTCTTAATTTTTTATTGTATTTCCACTGACATATCTGTTGAAGTAAATATTGTTGGTTGGTAGGTTTTAGTACCTTCTAGCACTACTTTCTGTATTTCATTCTTTGTCCAAATCCAAGTCCCTACTTCATACTTTTTAAGATTTTAGGTGAGGATAAGAAGCATTTAATCAAATTTCAGCAAAATCTAATGGAATTTTTATGAAAATTGAATTAAATGACGGTATCAATAAGAACAGTCTGGACATCTTTACAACTTGACTCTTCCTCTCTAAGATGATAAGAGGAATCTCTAATCCATTGTTTTTTAAACCTTTACTGATGTCCTCAGTAAATTACATATTTTTCTTCATGTAATTCCTAACCAACTTTGAAATATATTCTTAATAGTGTGAATTGGAGTGTTGTCCATTTTGTTCTAACTACTTCTACTCTTGTCCTCATGTAGTCTTCTCTCAATACAGCAGCAAGAATAATCTTTTGTAAAGAACAAATCAAATATGGGAGCAACCATGCTCAAACCAGGCTACACATTAGAACCACTAGGAACGCTTGAAAACACCAGCGTTCAGGTCTTACCCTGAACCAGGTAAATCAGAATGTCTGAGTGTGGGTAACGGCGCCATTACTTTGAAAAGCTCCGCACATTCTAGCATGTACAGCGAACCCCTGTCCCCACGTAAAAATCAAAGTCTTCGACCCAGAGTGCCTCTTAAACTTTAATGTGTGGAAGAATTGTCTGGGGACCTTGTTAAAGTGTATACTGTGACTCAACAGGTCAGGGGGAGCCCTGAGATTTTGCATTTCCGGGGAGTTCTCAGTGGAGGCTGATGGCGCTGCTCTGGACATCACCCCACACCGCCCTGCCGTGGCACAAGGCCCTGCGGCCTGCGTCCCGGCGCTTCGTCCCCCTTCCCCCGCGGCTCTCCTCCGCACTCACGGTACTCCACAGCCCTCACCATCCCGCTAGCGAGCCAGCCACGGGCACACCTCCCTCCAGCTTTAGCATTTGCGCTGCTCCCTCCCCTCCCCCCTCCGCATTCCCTTTCTCGGGCTGCTGCTGGCCACCGAGCACCAGGGAGGAGGTCCATGGAGCCCAGGATATTCCCCCTCTCGCCCTCAGTAATCTGAACACCAGCTATTCTAGGTGCTTACGAGGCCTCTAACACAGGGCCCGGCACAAATAACGCCCTGTTTTATTGCAAAATCATAGGCATGTAATTACGTCACATAGGAATATCACACTCAACCACACCCTATGGCATTTTAGGTGAAATGTTACACCCACATTATTACCTACCAACCACACTCAAGCAGGCCTTGCCTGTCCGGCAGAAGTAACGCCTGCTTGAGTGTGGCTGGTAGGGTACGTGAATGTCTCGCACGAGATGGACGGCCATTTGAAAATTTCACCTAAAATGCCATGTGGTGTGGCTGAGTGTGATATTGTTATGTTACAGAATTACATGTTTATGATTTTGTAATAGAAGATTTTTATGTAATAAAAAAGAAGCGTTATTTGTGCTGGATCCTGTGTGTGTGTGTGTGTGTGTGTGTGTGTGTGTGTGTGTGTAAAATATATATGTAAGTGAATTCCATCTACCTTTCTCATCTATCTTACCTCTGCCAAAATATAGTACCTATATTATAATGATTTGGTAAAATAAACAGATCAAGTGGCATGAACACTGTGTCTTCCTTAATGTTTTAAAAAAGTGACAAAATTTCCCAGATCCAACCCCCTCTGGACCATTTCCAATGTCTTCTATAAATTAAAGCTCCTGTCCCCGTCTGCGTGTGCGGTGATTGCATCTCCCCGTCAGGTCGACAAGAGGCAGGTGGGTGGGCAGAGCTGCCGAGCCCATGCTCGGCGTCTGGCCAGCGCATGCGCGGGCACCTCTGCTTTCCGTAAGTTTATATATCACTTAGATTTTGAAAAATTGGAGCTGGAATTCCTCACATCCCTGTTCTTTTATGGATTCTACTCTTTGTGACAACTTTCTTCTTTAAGACTGCCTGTAACATTTGCTTTTGTCTAATATTTTATGCCTATAAATTTGGAATGACAAAAAGAAAATATTGAGATTTACTGAGATTTCCGTACTCTGCTAAGGCGCTGTCCTGTTTAGTAGCGTCTGCTTCATGTGCCGTGCTAAAATGCATATCCCAGAGGCCTATTGTGGGCTTTTTATTTGTGGTTTTCAGCAAATGTTCTGCTTTAAGTTTATTTTAAATTTGGTACTGCTGCCAGTCATATTCCCATTTTATATGTTCAGTTGTGCTCAGTATCATATTTTAATTGTCTAGCAAATTTTAAATGAACACCATACACAGGAATAAGCTCAAAATGGATTAAAAACTCAAATCTGAGACTCAAAACCATAAAAATTCTAGAAGAAAACAGGTAGTAAAATCTCAGACTTTATTTCTCATAGCACTATTTTGTTCTGCTATATCTCCTCAAGCAAGGGAAACAAACAAACATAAACAAATGACACTACAACAAACTACAAATTTTTTGCACAGCAAAGGAAACCATCAACAAAATGAAAAGACAATTCAATGAATGGGAGAACATATTTGCCAATGATACATCTGATAAGGGGGTTAATATCTAAAATGTATAAAGGCCTATTGTGTTTTCAACAATGATGGTAGGAAAACAAAGAATTAATAGGGTCCAATAGATTTGCTTTACAGTTAAAAAGTACATTTTAGGTAAACTGACCAATGATCTCACCTGTGAATTTTAACCATAAGCATAAATGTCTGTCTTGAACATAGAGAAGGCAATTGATCGTTACTTCAGTCTAAGAGGGAAAGCAAAAGTCAACACTGGGTCAACCTAACGCTCACTGCTGCTCCTTTCTCTTACTTGACTGAGAGGTCTGCTTCTCGTAAGCCACATGTCTGGGTTGTGAGCAGCTAAGCTACAGAGACAGGTTTCGTGTACGTTTAACCGTAGCGATTCTCTCTCAAAGCCCGTGGCATAAAAGAATGTAGACATCCTCTCTTCCTCTCCCAAGATTCACACTGCCCGGCCCTTTCCCCTGGGCCAAACTGCCAGGCACTTTCTTACTCCATCAAAAGATCTGTAAACATTGAGTCATCTGTATGGCTAACTTTCCTTACATGTTGTTTTATTTTTTTTAACCAGGAAAAAGTAAAACCACAATTTAAACCAGTAGCGGCAGCCCAGAATTAATGAAAAACTAAAGAAAAAAAAAATGAGGCTATGAGAAAATCTGCAGAGACAAACGACCCCACACAGAGTAGAGAAGAAGAGGAAAGGCTGTTAATAGGAATTACAAACAGGGGAAAGGACCATTTTACAAAGAATCTTATGAAACATCTTAAAATTAATTTCAATTGCCTCTAATTTTAGATGAATAGCCAATATAAGATCCATGGCATTTTGGTCAGAAAATTGCGTGGGAATGATGTCCAATGAATCTGGACCTGTTCCCTCCTTGATTTAGGAAATGATTAATGATAGGGACACCCTCCCCCCACCCACACACATACATTTGATCACAAAACTGCCATCACAATAGAACATCTTGTGCTAAATTAATAAAAGCATTTATTCTGGTCCACTGGGTTTTTGGAAAATAGGTATGCATGATAGATGTTGCAGGGACCTGTGGCTCAAGATAAAAATAGACAGCAGGAAAGCAAGCGTTTCCACCTACCACCAAGGAAGAGACCAGGGTCTGATCTGCAACCCACTCTCCCAGCACCTCACAGAGATGGGGAACTACTCAACCCCTTCCCGATCCACAAGACCTGCTCAGAATTAATACATTTGGTGGCATCTCATGACATTGTTTTAGAACAGCAAATATTTTTTAGTTTCAAATGATAATTTCCTAAGAGTCAACCTAGTAAATTGGGGCAGAAGAGGCGAAAGTTGGGTCAGTATGTCTCTTGAGGTCATCTCTTCCCATGACCTTCACCCCCAGGGTGCACCAAAGCTGTTTGGGCCGAGTCAGCACCCAGCAAGGGAAAAAACAGGAGACAGAACTCAACCAGCTGATAGGGAGTTAATTAGAGCCAGTTCAAAAAAAAAAAAATATATATATATATATATATATATATATATATATATATATATATATATATATATATATAAAAAAACAGGAAAAGAGTTTTGTGTGATCATGGCTATGGGGGAATTGAGAACTTGACTCACCCGGTTGAATCCTAAGTCTGCAGTGAGCATCTCTGTTTTTTGCCTCCCAGTGGGTGCTCACCCCGCGGCACAGAGCCTGTCTGCCCCATGTTGTTACAACAGCCTAGAGAAAGCCTTACACTTGCCCGAATCTTTCAGCTATTAGTCCTAGCTACTCATTAGATGCAATCATTTCTAATCAATGAGGTCTTACTTATTCTAAATGGATATTTGCCATGCAGATAAATCTGCATTTTGATAAACAATAATTCTTCCATTCAAAATAGGAATTTCTAATGGTTAAATTCCAAGGATTTGTGAAGATTTGGGGGAAAAATTAGCCTTCTGAAAGGAGATCAGCATTCCCCATGATTTCACCTATATGTGGAATTTAAAAAACAAACAAACAGGCCCTGGCTGGTGTGGCTCAGTGGATTGAGTGCCGGCCTGTGAACCAAGGAGTTGCTGGTTCGATTCCCACTCAGGGCACACGTCTGGGTTGCAGGCCAGGTCCCCAGTAGGGGATGTGTGAGAGGCAACCACACATGGATGTTTCTGTCCCTCTCTTTCTCCCTCCCTTGCCCTCTCTTTAAAAAAATAAATAAATAAAATATTTAAAAATAAATAAAAAATTCTTTAAAAAAACAAACACATACACAAACTCATAGATACAGAGAACATTTTTATGGTTGTCAGATGAGAAGGGGGTAGGGGGATGGGTTACAAAGGGGAAGGCACGAAGGAGAGCAAGTTGGTCGTTACAGGACAGTCACGGGGAGATAAAGTGCAGCGCAGGGAATACAGTCACTAATACTCTATATGGTGCCTTGGACACCAGATTTCTGGGGGTGATCACTTCGTAAGACATATGGAAGTCTTATCAATATGTTGTACACCTGAAACTAATATAATTTTGTATGTCAATGGTAATTGGAACATAAAAAGTTATTTTAAAAAGAGATTGGCAAACTTTTCTATAAAGGGCCAAATAACAAATAGTTTAGGCTATATAGTCTATTGCGGTCTCTATTGCAACTACTATGCTCCTCATTGCCAGTGGGGTGGGGGGCCTGAAACAGTGTGTAAATAAATGAGCGTGGCTGTGTCCCAGTAAACTTTATTTGTGGACACTGGATTTAAATGTCCCATAATATGTATGTGTCACAAAAGATTCTTCTGCTTCTTCAAACCATTTAAAAAAGTGAAAATCATTCTTCCCTCACGTGTCTGTACATAAGCATGTGGCAGGCAGGATTTGCCCAGTGGGCCGTAACATGCTGATCCGCGCTCTTGTGCTCAAAGTCTATCCCATTTACCACTGCAGAGCCGCTTAGCCAAGCTCAGCTCCTTCATGGAACTTTCAGCACAAGCTGAAAAAGGGCAGGGAGAAGAACAGAGAAAGCAAGGAAGAAGCAACAGAGAAAAGAGGAAAGAGAGAGGAGGAAAGAGATAAAGGGAAGAAAGGAAGAAAGAGAAGAAAAGAAAGGAGAGAGAGCGAAAAAGAAAAGAAAGAAAAGAGAAAAGGAGGGAGGGAGGGAAGGAAGAAGGAAGGGCAGAGGAGAGAACATGGAGAAAAAGGAAGGGAGGGGAAGAAAAGGGAAGGGAAGGAAAGAAAGAAAAAAAAACTCCAGAGAACAAGAAATTTGTTCACAATTCTCCTCAGCCAAGAAACAAGTCATGATCTTGGCCATGGAAACTTGTTCTAGTTTCGATAACTAGTTGCACTTCTTTAATAATCTGGTAGGTGAATCTGATCTACTCCTCTTTCCCAGCCTTTGCATCTAAAACTTGCACTGTGTTTGCTATTCCAATTCAAACGCTCACTGTCCATGGAGGGCTGCTGGCCTCCTGCAAGGTGAAGTGACCTGACATGACGTCACATAACATAACAATTGGGTTCAGGGGTCAGTTCTGCTGACTCCCCACTGGATTGCCTCGAGTGAGGTAATTAATCTCTAGATGGTTACTTTTCTCATCTTTAAAACTGGACAGTGATGCTCAAAACAATTCACCTAGCCATAGGGGGGTGAACCTGCTGAATCTCATCCCTGTTAACCCTCTTATTTATGAAATTGTAGCAAAATTTAAATTAGAGAATTATATAAAAATATCTAAAAGAGTGCCGTTACTTAATACATTTGGACCATCATTATTGTACTGCCAAAAGTACAGATAAAAGTCTGATATTCTACAACAAAGGGTACAATAGAAGGAAAGTTCTCGTAACCAGAAAGTTAGAGTATTGAATATTTTCAGATTGACTGTTGCCAAGCTAGCTGATAAGCAGGTGAGGCTGCTACTTTTTAAAACAGTACTAATGTTATCAATGGTGTTTCCAAGGATGGAAAAGTAAATTACACGGAGCCATATTGGTAGGTCATTTCCTGAGACATGCAGAGGAGGGAGGAAATATCAATGCCTGCCAATTGCTTTGGATATTTATCAAAATTGGCAACAAATTCTTATTTGGAAAGAAAGAAGAAATAACATCAAGTTAAATTAGTGGTTTTAAAGAGAATAAGAGCAAAGACAATGTTGTTTATTTTTCTGAAAGCTTAATAACTAATCTGGCTCTCGATTTGTATTTGAAAAAAAGTACTAGCTAAACACAAGGTAGTTCAGATCCGTGAGTCAGAGGAAGTGCTGTACTACCGGGGAATGATAGCATGTGATTTTCGGCTCTGCTGGGCACTGACGGCATTTGATAGGGACACGTGTGTACGCTTTGCCACACAGAGAAGAAAGTTTTTGAGTGCTCCCACCGTAACTTTGATCAGTTTTGAGATTTTAGTTCTTCTAGTCTGTTTTTCCTTTATTCTTACAGCAAATGTCACTTCTCAGGGGGGCTGCATGAAGAGGATAAAGAAAAGAACTTTATGGAAAAGTCACTTTACTTAGTTCCCAATATCTGTAGCCTCTTCCCAGAGCTACCGCCAAGCTTGAGAAGCCCGTCCATGGAGGCATCAAGATCTTTGACAACTAGCGACGCATCTTGGATACAAGCACCTCAGTTTAAAGAATAGTAATGGTTAAGCATACAATTTGGGAAGAAAAGTAACTTTTTTACTAAAAGTTCTAAAACCAAATAAAACATCTAGTAAAAAAAATACTATACAGTGACTCTAATTGTTTAGGATACATAATATATTCCTTAAGGAATAAAAACATAGGTACTCAGCACTATAATTTAATATCAAAAACAATAAAAAATGTGCCCTGGCCAGGTGGCTCAGTTGATTGGAACGTTGTTCCATACACCAAAAGGTTGTAGGTTTGATCCCTGGTTGGAGGGCATACCCAAGTGGTGAATTCAATCCCCGGTCAGGACACGTACTAGAGGTAAGCAATGGATGTTTCTCACATCAGTGCTTTGCTCTTGAAAAATCCATAAACACCTTGGGTGAGGATTAAAAAAAGAAACAAAACCATGAGCAGTTAAACCTATATGACCACAACTTCCATTCTTACCTATGGCATGTAAAGAGCTGGGAAGTTGTCACTCCTTTTCTTACAAAAAATTAAAAGGTGAAAAACTGATAACCAATGTATTTTCTTTGATGCATAAGACAAGTTTCGTGCCAAAGTGCCTCCATTAAATCTGAAGAGACGGGTGACTGCAGACAAGTCTGCCTCATGTCTGCTTACCCTGAGCAGAAGCCTTTGGAAGCATCAACTCACAGGAACATTTAAATAACAACTTTGATGACTTCCTGGAAGCTGAATGTAGGCTAGCGTGCAACATAGAAGCTCTTGGAAGCCAGTCTTAGGGGGTTGCCACACTTTCCTGGGCTTTATTTTCAGGAAACACACAAGGTTCTCATTGTGAACATCCAAAAAACGACAGCTCTGCCATGGGTCAGGAAAGAATTATATTGTGAAATACACCCAGGACCTACTCCTCTCCAGAATAGAAGACTTTACCAGAGTCTTATCCCAGGGCGACCAGGGCAAATCAGCTGGGCTGGGGGCGGGGGCCAGCAGGCTCTAGGATACAGTCGTCCCTAACTGCTCGGAAATAGAATGCGATCTCGTGCGTACAGGCACGGGGCGGGTGGCGAGGGCCGACTGCAGTTGGACGCGGAGAGCTCACCTGCATGCCTTTGCCTCCCCCGCTGAGGGTCCCCTACTGGGGACGCCCTGCATTCGCGCGCTGCTTTTGTCACAGCTGATGAACCAACCTCGTTACCTTATGATCAGGTAAAGCGCACCGCTTACAGGAGGGCTCACTCTCTGTGCTGTGTAGCTCTGGGAGCTCTGACAAATGCGTGATGTCGCATACTCACGATGACATGATCACGCAGAACAGGGTCACAGCCCCGAAGTCCCCGGTGCCCGCCTGCTCTTCCCTCCCTCTTTCCTCTGGAGCCTCCGGAAACCAGTGGCGGCTTTACTGCTTCTGAAGGCCGCTTGGTCCTACATGAATGTGCCTAGTCTTGCTCTCTTTTGATTAGTGTTAGCATGGTATGGCTGTCTCCTTCTCTTTAGTTTTCAAATAACTATGTCTTTAAAATAGGTTTGCTGTACACAATACATACTTGGGTATTTTTTTATTCTTTATGACAATCTCAGTCCTTTAATTTATGCATTTTAATCTCTGATATTTAAAGAGATTTTTGATATAGTTGGACAATATCTATCTTATTTGTGACTGTTTTCTGTTCCTTGTCTTTTTAAAAAAAAATTTTATTTGCTTATTTTTAGAGAGGGGGGAGGGAGGGAGAAAGAGAGGGAGAGAAACATCAATTGGTTGCCTCTTGTATGCATCTTGATAGAGGGCTGAATGCACAACCCAGGCATGTGCCCTGACAGGGAATCAAATGAGGGCCTTTTGCTTTGTGGGATGATGCCCAACCAACTGAGCCAGCCTGGTTCTCGTTGTTTTGTTTTTTTTGTTTTTTGTTTTTTTTTATCTTTCTCTCTCTTTTGCCTTCTCTGATTTTAGTCGTGCATTACAAAATGGTTCCATTATGTCTCCTCTCTTAGCAAAGTGTGTATACCCCACCCCCACATACATATATATTTTTTTAATTTTTGAGTAGTTACCCTTCAGTTTGCAACATATATTTATAACTGATTCAGGTCCACTTTCAAACAACATTGTACTCATGATAGGCTGTACGAACACCTTATAATGGCATTTCCACTGCCTCCTTTCCACCTCTTATAACACTGCTATTGTTCATATCACTTACCCACAAGCTATAATAACACTATACATTGTTGCTATTATTATTTTGAGCAAACTATTGTCTGTTGTATCAATTAAGAATGAGTAAAATAAAAATATTTTATTTGACCTTCATTTATTTCTTCTTTGAAGCTCTTATTTCATGTAGGTCTGGGATTCTAGACTGTATCATTTTCCTTTTCTCTGAAGAAAACTTTTAAAAATTCCTACAAGACAAGTCTACTTGTGTGTAATTTTCTCAAATTTTGTGTGTCTGAGGAAATATTTGTTTCTCCATCTTTTCTGAAGGATAATTTCACAGAACAGTTTCTAGGTGGGTGGGTTTTTTTCTGCCAACACTAGAACATTTTCCTTCTTTCTCTCTCTGGCATCTTTCAACATTTTCTCTGTGTCATTGATTTTCTGTACATTGAATATGATCTGCCTAGGTGCAGTGTGCCTACCATGTGCATGAATCTTTTTTTTTTTAATTAGAGAAAGGGTAGGCTTTTAACAAAGGCTGATGGAATAATTGGACCATCATTTGCAAAATCTTTTTAAAAATATATTGACAAAGATCTTACACTTTTCACAAAAATTAACTCAAATGGGTCACAGACCTAAGTCTAAAATTCAAAACTATAAGCCTTCTAGAAATAAGCATAGAAGAAAATATAAGAGGCCCTGAGTTTTGTGATATTTTTAGGTGCAATAAAAGAAAACAGGATTCAAAAATGAAAAAATTAATAACTTAGACTTTATTAAAATTAGAATTATCTGCTCTATGAAATACGTTAACAGAATGAAAATACAAACCACCAATTGGGAAAAAATATTTTCAAAACACATATGTGATAAAGTACTTGTAGCTAAAATATGCAAGAAAAAAATCAACCATGAGAAAATTAAAAACTCAATTAAAAGATGAACAAAAGATATGAACAGTCACTTCACCAAAAAAAAATATACAGATGTGTATTAAAGATGGTGAATATCAGTTTTTCATTAGGAAATACAAATTAAAACAACCCACCTATTAGAATGGCTAAACTTGTAAAATAATAAAAATACCAATTTCTGGCAAAATGTGGAGCAACAGGAACTCTCATTCACTGCTGGTGGGCATGCAAAATGGTACGGCCAATTTGGAAGTCAGTTTGGTAGTTTTTTTACAAAGCAAAACATAGCCTTACCATATAATCCAGGAATTGCACTCAAAGATATTTACCCAACTGATTAAAAAAAAAATAAAACTCATGTCCACACAGAAACCTCCACATGAATACTTACAGCAGCCTTATTCATAATTGCCCTAAAGTAATAGCAACTAATGTGCTGTCCAGTAGGTGCATGGCTAGATAAACTGCAGTAAACCTGCAAAGTCTGTCCAGAAGGGACCCAGCCATGTAACATGAAAAATAGAGACATTTATTGAAGAAGATACAAAAGACAAGAAACATTGTACATAGGACAATGACTTCTCAGTCCCCTTCAAAGTAGGCACCTTGGGACCTCAGACAGTTCTCCCAATTGCCATCAGCTGCCCTGTAGTATCTTCCTGAATCTCCCTGATGATCTGAAATCTCTTCCCTTTCAAAGGTGTTTTTAGTTTTGGGAAAAGCCAGATGTCACGGGGTGCCAAATCTGCACTTTAGGGGAGCTGAGTCACCTGGGTGATTTGATGTATCACCAAAAAACTCTGCACGAGACGTGATGCATGAGTGGGTGTGTTGTTGTGATGAGGCTGCCAAACACCAGCTGCCCATAGCTGTGGCCGTCTGAGTCATCGAAATAGTTTCCACAGAGGAATGTTCAAGCTTAACACAAAATCTGATGCAGATTTGTTGCTCTATTTGCTTGGTCATTTTGAACACAATGGCCACATAGTACACACACTCACTCAACAGTGTCTACCACCCCCACTGACTAGTACAGTGAAGTCATCGTTGTTCATGCATGTGCATTCCAGTCCACTCTCCTTGGCTGCCAGGTTACACTGATGTCGCTCAAACCATTCTCATTATATTATTAACAATGGCTGGACTTTTTCTGGATAGACCTCATCATATACAATGGAATACTATTCAGTAATAAAAAAAATGAACTATGTGTTTTAGAATGCAAGTTTTATTATTATTCAGGTATGGCAAGGCCAGCAGGTTAGGAGACAATTGCCACTGAAGAGATAACTTCTTGTGTGGATCTCAAGAGGAGGGTCACAGCCCACAGTGAGATGGGGGGCGGGGATGGGCAAGGAGGGTCCGTGGTTCATGGGGAAGCGCCAGGGTCGGTCAGGAGGCAGAGAGAGCGAGGGGAAGAGGTGGACCAGAGCTGTTATTGTGGTTTCCAAAGGAAGGATGAACAAGGCAGGGAAAGCAGGCTAAGTCGGGTTAGGATTGGCTAGTTTGAATAATTTTGGCTCACTCCAAGGTGCCAGGCTCTCCTTAGTTGCCTGGATCCTGGCCCGAAGGATTAGGGCAAGGAGGGAGAGGCCAGGAGCATGAGTGGTCACAAGCAGGCAGTTAGCCGTATGGGCTCTATATTGGCACATTTGCATAGGAAATGTGTGTTCATAGGTGAACTTCTGGCAACCTCAGGTCTGTTAGGAATCACCTGACCCCGGAAGGGCCATCTCTGAAGGTCAGCAAGGCCTCACAGTGTCAAAGCATCAAATACAGAAACTAAGAAATGTGGCTGTTACATTAGGAAGCCCTGAAAAATCATGGAGGATTCTTAAATTCATATGCTACATGTAAGAAATCAGCCTCAAAATGCTGTAGGATTCAATTGATATGATATTCCAGAAAAGACAAACTACAGAGATGGCTAATAGAACTGTGGTTGCCAGAAGTTCATGAAGAGGTGAAACACAGGGTTTTTTCAAGGTAGTGAGAATATTTTGTCTCATAACCACAATTATGGCTAAACAACACTGCATTTTGTCAAAATCCATTGAACTTTACAGCACAAAGAGTAAACCTTAATGTGTGTACAGTTGTTTCAATTATTTTGGTTGTAGGAGAATCCTAGGATGGAATGCAGACTGTGACAAGAGACTCTAACTATATAACAAATGTATGAAATAAGTTCATTGGCGAGAGCAAGGAGGAAGTGTTAAAATACCTAACTATAAGACTAAAGTGAATGAAGTGTCCCTAAGCACTGCACTTTACTTAATGAAATTATGTCCCATGGAAATACATGTGTGGCTAACAATTATGAAACCATGTATTAGTCTGCTCGGGCTGCTGTAACAAAATACCAGAGATTGGGTGGGTTACACAAGAGCACGTTATTTTTTCGTACTTCTGGAGACTAGGACAAATATCAAGATGTCCTCGGGGTTGGTTCCTAGTGAGGTCTCTCTGTCCGTCACCTCCTTGTGTCCTCACACAGCTTCTTCTCTGCACGGGCATAGAGAGAAAGAGGGAGAGACCGTCCTCTTGGATCAGGATCCACCCTTATGGCTTCAATTAACCTTAATTATCTCCTTTAAGTCCTTATCTTTAAATACAGTCATGTTAGGGGTTAGGTCTTCCACATACAAATTTTAAGGGGACAAAAACATTCAGTCCGTACCACATACAGGCTGGAATGGAAGTCAGCTCCCTCAAATTTGGAGCGGCAGTTTACAGAAAAGAAAGAGAAGTAGGGTGAAGTGATCTATGTGATAGCGGACTAGAGCTCATTAGTATGAGCTCATCTCTAACTTACTGGAGCCGCAGATGGTTACATATGAAAATATACATGTACATATCCAGTGCACTATACAGAAATATGTTTTCTTGCTCTGTCAGCCATGAGGACCTAGAAACAATGACACCAAGGCACAAAGAAGCATTGAGCACACCTAGCACCCAGACCTTGCTTTCTAATGCCATCCTCCCAGAAAAGAAACCAAAGATCCTCAGAGAAATATCTAATCCTTGGACCGAGACATGAAATATACAAGATGAGCCTACAGTGACAGCAAGTAAGAAAATACTCTGTGTCAAAGGAACACAGAGGCCACCTGAAATAGCCCAAGATGGAACAGCATGAGCAATAAAATATAGTATTAGATTAAAACCCAAAGTACAAAATAAATAATCATGAACACTTCCTTATTTCAATAAAATACTGAATAAACACTAACTAGGAAGAAAAGAGAAGTCTCTCATTTAGAAGAAATCCAAATAATTCATGCAGATACCACACCCTCCAGTAGGGAGCATGAGTCTCCGGACCTGACGTGGAGACCCTGAACCCTGACCTCCATCACAGGAGCACGGAACGGGAAGGGGCGAGAGAGCAACTTCACCGTGGAGAACCCTGGGAAACACTACCCGCGTCAGGAGGTCAAGGTGAAGGTTCACAGCGAGGAGTGATGTGGGCAGCATGGACCCTTGAGAAGATACCATGTGAATGGCATTTTACCTCTATGGCCTTTCTCCCCAGAGCCCAGAACCCCAACCTACTCATGAGAAAGATATCAAATTCCCGTTGAAGGACATTCTGCTGAATCCCTGAGCAGTGCACCTCAGGACTTTCAAGGTTGTTGAAAACACGCTCTGAGAAACTGTCCCAGCCAAGAGGAGCCTGAGGCAGCATGACAACTAAATGCAATGTGGTTTCCCAGCTGGAATCTTGGTACAAAAAAAAAAAAAAAAAAAAAGACATTAGGTTAAAAACTAAGGGTCCTAGCTTGGTGGTTCCATTGGGTGTAGCATCGTCCTATACACCAAGATGTTGTGAGTTTGATACCTGATCTAGGCACATACCCCAGTTGCGGGTTCAATCCTCAGTTGGGGCACATACCGGAGGCAACTGATTGATGTTTCTCACATTAATGTTTCTGTTTTTCTCTGTCTCCCCTCCTCTCTCCCTAAAATGAATAAACATATCAAAACAATAAGGAAATATTATAAAAAGGAAGAACAGTAGTTGATAATAATGTATCAGTACTGGTTCCCTAATTGTGACAGATATACCATACTAGAAAAAGATGTAAATAATAGGGAAAACTATATGTGGGATATATGGGAACTCTGTATTATCTGTAAAGATAAATTTTTGCTCTAAAAATAAAGTTTATCTAAAATCTTAAAAGATGCTCTAAGGAAACTGAAAGAAAACCATAGAAAATAATAAAATAAAAACTCTCAAAGTGATCAGAAAAAGCAATGTGAGCATGTTGTTGGTGAGGGAAAAGCTGACTCGCTATTTTTCTAAAGGCTTCATAGAGTTCTAGAACCTGCTGAATTCTTAAAACTCCAGTCTTGTCCATCGGCCTAAGTTCAGAAATGTGTTTTGTTTGTTGGTGTACTGAGCGGGGCCCAGAATAGGAAGAGGCTGTGCGGCCCATCCGTGGCTGTCCAGCCGGAGGCTCTGTCACTCAGGCCCCAGGACATCGCAGCGGTGGCGCTGCCTGGCCAGCCCGAGGCAGGTGGGCACGCTGCAGGGAGCCTCTGGCAGGCTCCTCTAGGGGATGATGGCACAGGTCTGCAGGATCTGGGAGCAAAACTCTTGTTTTTTTTTCAGATGCAGACCCTGGCTCACTACTGGGCCCTTGTAGAGACTGAGAGATTAATCTAGGCCATTAAGTTACCATGTGACTTGAGCTGTCCATCATTTTCCAAGTTATCAGATCTACAAAACCAAAGAGATGGGTTTGCAGAGTACCATTCCATAATCAGATGAAAGTGATCTGTTTAAGGAGGTCCTGACAATGTAAGGAGACTTAGCCAGAAGTGCCTGATTCATGGAAAGTGACTGATGGGTTAGCTGGACCACCGGGCATTTTGAAGAAAAAAGATTAAAAAATTGTCCATAGGAGACCTTGGAAAGAGGTATGTGGAAAGAACATCCCAAATGAGCAGACTGTAGAGGTATTTGTGTCCCATATAAATGCTCACCAGCCCTGGCTGGTGTGGCTCAGTGGATTGAGTGCCAGCCTATGAACCAAAGGGTCGCTAGTTCAATTCCCAGTCAGGACACATGCCTGGGTTGCAGGCCATGTCCCCAGCTGGGAGCGTGTGAGAGGCAACCGATTGATGTACCTCTCACACATCAATGTTTCTCTCCCTCTTTGTCCCTCCCTTCCTCCCTCTCTAAAAATAAATAAATAAAATCTTTTAAAAATAAATAAATAAATGTTCACCAAAAAATGTCCTTGGCAGAAGAGGACCTTATTAATCAGCTGGCTAAAGCTCTCCTTTTACAGACATCAATCAGCCCCTTTGGTGACCCACCATGTTCCTTGCCCAGTGGCTAAGGAAGTGGTTGTGGCGGCATCATTTGACCGTGCTTGTGCTTAGCGACATGGGTTTCCACTCACTGTGGCGTGTCGACCCATTTTATGTGTCAACTTGACAGGATCATGAGGTGTCCAGACACTGGGCTAAACATTATTTCCGGGTTGGTTTGTGAGGATGTTTCTGAATGAAATCAGCATCTGAATTGGTGAACCAGTGTAGGTGGGCATCATCGACTCTTTGAGGCGTAGCCAGAACAGAGAGGTGGAGGAAGGAGGAATTCAGACCTTGCTGCCCAATGGCAGGGGCGGGGACCTCAAGCTTCTCCTGTCCTCTCTGCTCCTGGCAGTTGATTTTAATTGTCTATGTTTATGAACACAGACTATTGTTTTTTTGGACCCCCACGTTGCAGATGGCAGGCAGTGGGACTCCCAGTCCCCAAAACTGCACAACCAATTCCTTATAATAAACATCTTCCTATATAGATACCCTATTGGTTCTGTTTCCCTGGAGAACTCTGACTAATACCCTCGCCACAGCGGATCTGGTGACAGTGCCCAACTTGCCAGCAGCAGAGACCAACAATATCCTTCATTACTGCATTCCCAGAAAGGATTAGCCAACTCCCTGGTAGCCAGCTCCCAGGGTGCTTATGTTGGACCGCTTCCATCACAGGAGAGCAGCACTTTGTTCTCACCAGAAAGTAGACACTTATTCTGGAGATGGATTTGCCTTCCTGCCTGCCACACTTCTGCCAAAACCACCATCCATGAACTTATAAAACTCCTTATTCAATCATAATATTCTAGATAGCACAGCTTCTGACCAAAGAAATAATTTTATAGTCAGTGAAGTGAGGCAAAGGGCCCATAGACATAGAATTCACTAGATGGACAATGTTTCCGTCACCCTGAAAATCTGACAGGATGGTAGAATGGCCTTTGGGAGACTTGTTCAGGATACCAGCTGGGTGGCAACACCTTATAAGGCTGAATAATGTCACTAGGATATAATTTATGCTCTAAATCAGTGGCCAACATATGGTACTATTTCTCCTGTTGCCAATAGTCATGGATGTGGAAATCAAGAAGTAGAAAGAGTATGGCTTCTTAAACTATTATCTCTAAAGATCTATCTATTCTTGACCAAAATAATAGTTGCTTCCAATCTTTATGACTGAGTTTCTCGGGGAGAGAGGTCTTCATTACCAAAGAAGGAGGGCTTCTGCCAGGACTCTTGGCAACAGTACTATTAAACAGGAAGTTGAAGCTACCACCTAGCCACTTTGGGCTCATCTTTCCAGTCAATAAATAGGTGAAGAGGAGGCTACTATTTTGGCTGGAATTATTAATTTTAACTCAAGAGGAAATTGAGTTGCTAAAATATAGCAAAAATATTGATGCATATGCTATAAAGTAGTAGATCCCCTGGGATGACTTGATCAGTACTCTTATATGTTATGAATAAAATCAATGGGAACTACAGCAGTCTAGCAAAAGCAAGACCGCTCGCCCAGACACTTACACAATAAAAGCTAGGGTCACCCTACCAGAAAGGAACTATAACCAACTGAGCTGATTGCTGATGGAAAAATGACTAGTGGAAAAAAAAGTTATGAATACCAGCTATAACTGCATGATCCATTGCAGAAATGAGGTCTGTAACAACTATGGTATTTCCTTTTTGTTTTGATGTTAGTATAAATGTGTATGTATTAACCAAGTTTTTTTCCTCTCTCCCATTTTCCTATCACCTAACATAAGATATATAAATATTAGTTAATTTATATATCAGGATGAAAACTTTAGGATATCAAAGGAGGAATAAAACTCAGAAAAGAAACAAGCATCAGAGGTGGATAAAAGATTTTGTATCCTCTTTTGAGAACAGGGTTAGCGTGTTTTCAGTTGTATATGAGAGAGCTCCATCAGGTGTTAGGTGTAAGCATGATTTTGCCACTGTCTTTTTTTAAAGATTTTATTTATTTATTTTTAGAGAGAGGAAGGGAGGGAGAAAGAGGGAGGGAAACATTGATATGTGAGAGAAACATTGATCAGTTGCCTCTCGTACGCCCCCAACCAGGGACCTGGCCCAGTGAGCCACACCAGTCAGGGCGCTACTGTCTTTATTTCAAAGTTCAATGTGGTCAATAGAAGCATGTATAGGTACCAATTTGACAAATGGGACACTGGTGGCTTTGCACCAGGTCGATTTAGCTAAACTAGAACATTTTCCAGAAATCTCTCCTTATGTGGCTCTGGGTAATGATTGGCCAATATTTGTACAAGGTTTGGAAAGTGGAAGTGGAGCCACAGTTATTTTGTTACTCTCTGAAGGTCAGTGAGAGGCCAGGTGCTGCTGCAGCTCATATACATTGTCTCTCACACACACACACACACACACACACACACACACACACACACACACATTGTCACTGATCACCTTATTGGCACCAGCAGCACTGGAACCCACAACACTCTTGATTCTGCCAGATCTTCTCCTTATGTTGCTCTGAGTCTTGCAACAAGAACATGCACAGCCCATGGCAACTGGTGCCAGCTTCTCCACCAGGTCACCCGTGGGGAAGATCTCCAGGTAATGAGAGACAACTCATAGGTTTCAGATTGTTCTAAGGGGTTCATCCTTTCTGGTTCCAATTTTGCTTGCTCCTATAACATGTCCAACTGTTTTTCCCACTTCCCAGTCTGGTTGACCCATAACAACTTCAAGATCAACCGAGAGTCAGAGACACCAGCATTGCGTAGATTCCTCCACCAGCTCCCACCATTGCATAAGGTCTAACTCCTGCCCTAAATTTCCTACACTTTATCACTCAGAGTTCTGCCTCTCTGAATGAGTCTTAACTTACACATCATGTCTTACTCTTTAATCTGGAAGGAGGATGATAATAATCAAATACCAAAAAAAGAAAAAATCATGTATAGAATGAGCATGAATTTAACAATTATAAAATTATGTTTGTCTTCCATTTTTATAGCCTAGAAATAAAAATTTTAATCACTTTCTTAATACAACTTTTGTTAAAACCACGTGGCATGCTGGGAGCTTTTAGCCAAAAGGAGAGAGTAAGCTGGCACTAGTTTTAGGTGAAACCAGGACAAATTTACTAGGGAGGGAGGACTGTCCCCATGCAGCAAACAAGCATCAGTCCCCACCAACCAAACATGAATCTTATCTGGAATAGGAATGAGTTGGGCTCATGGAAGGGACTGGTCCAAGGTTAGGCAACAAAGGATGCTGATCACCTGACGACATTGGTAACACCAGAAGAAGCTTTAATTATAGATTAAGGGGGCCCATCCGGCCTAGGAATGGAAAAACATCAACCCCCTTTATGCCTATTAGTAGCAGGTCTTCAATAATGGTTATTTATTATTTTATTCAAGAGCCTAGTGCTATGTGAACAATGTAGCAGATAGTTAGTCCAATTGTTAAATGAAAAAATAAATGAATAATCTCCACCAGCCAGGCTGGGTATGGGCAGGAACTGGCAATGTTAAAGGTTGTCAGCAAAAATACACGCTATAGAGTAGGGTGCTCTGTGTCGATATGTTTTTAAAATAATATAAATGGCCCTGGCTGGTGTGGCTCAGTGGATTGAACGCCTGAGCCAAAGAGTCACTGGTTCAATTCCCAGTCAGGGCACATGCCTGGGTTGAGGGCCAGGTCCCCAGTAGGGGATGCTCAAGAGGCAACCACGTATTGATGTTTCTCTCTCCCCCTCCCTTCCCCTCTCTAAAAATAAATAAATGGAATCTTCTAAAAGTATTCAGAAAAGCTGATATTAAAAAAATAAAGTAATATAAATGATATCCTCTCTCCCCATACATATTTTCCATAATATATATTTACATATAAAGATATAGTTATACAACTTTTATACATAAAACTTTTATATTTATGAGACTAATAAACATCAATAAGGTCTCTTTTAGCTCTAGATAGCTCTCTGTATAAATATATATATGTATATACATATACAGATAGATAGTATGACTATCTATTTATATATAGAAATATATACAGATCTCAGATCAGATATGTGTAGAGCTAGAAGAGAACTTAGTGATATTTAGTGATTTAACCCTTCTCTAAGATAGATAAAAGGAAGTTTTACTTCCCACAGGAAAGTTTTACCAGTAAAATGCAGTCTAAGCAAACATTAGAAAATATGAAGATATAAAGGTAATAGGATAATAAACATGAGAAAAATTTGATCTTCAGGTAGGACTCGTTTGTTTGTTTGTTTGTTTTCTTGTCGTGAGCACTAAAAGTCAACTCTGGTTGCCTCAGCTCCTCTTTTGCCCGACCAGCCCTGCTTAGTTTCTAAATCCACCTCAAATCAGAAAAAAATAAAAAATAAAAAAAAATACACCAGTAATAGCCACTGAAATAGGTCTCACTCCCATATAATGTTATCTAGTGTGTCTGGCGAGTCCTGTTCATGTTTGTGCATTCTTTCCTTGCCAGGCTCACTGTACAGACACAAGCAGCCATCCCCTGACCCTGTCCCCACGATGCTGGTCCAGTTGTGGGTACTTTGCTTCCCTGACTCCAGCTTACCCAGTCTTGACATCCTTGAAATCCTCCCTGAAAGGCTGGTCTTGCTCCCCGTACCTTCCAACTTGCTGATGATCCAACTCCAGATGGCCCACGTCTCCTGTCCTCGGACCCTAGCCCCAACCTGCTGGATTGACCTTCTCAAGTATGGATGCCTGCTGATACTACACTCCTCGCCCGTCCACTTAACGCTCAATTGCCCGATCGCCTGCGTGGTGCCGGCTGCATGGTTTGGTCGGTCACTGCTCTGGGTGGTCTGACCATTCACTCCCCAGCCTGCCTCCCCTGTGAACGTGATGTGGGGAATGACACCTTCTAGATGCATTTCAGGAAGTTACAAAAAACAGGTGCCAGGATGGACAAACGTAGCTCTGACTCACCAAAGTCATCCATGGGTCCTTTGGTGAAACAGACTCCATCCCTCAAAGTGATTCTTCATTCAGTTATTGCTGCCCTGCTCTCTATAACTGGGAGACACCTGAGTTTATCTTTTACTCCCAAATTTATACTGTACCAAGGTTCCAAAGACATCTACCAATGTACGCATCTTGGTGTAGTATTCTCCACGAGAAACTATTCTCAAATATCCTAATGGCCTCCTGTGAATTCTGTTGTACGACTAATGCAATTAGCTTTCTCATTACTGTGCCTCAGAAGGACATGGACTAACTTCATCTAATGTGCCCCAAAGGAGAAAAAGAAATAAACAGGAAGAAAGGAGGGGAGAGGAAGCATACCAGTTCACAATCTGGTAACAGAAAAAAACTGCCCAAAACCAGTCCTGAAATTATTTGGTGATCTGTTCCTACTAAGTCAACATCTGTCTGTTTTAGACGACTACTGATTAAATTAGAAAAGATCTCTCTTGCCACAAAGTGCTAAAAATGACAACTGGTCCTCCAGGGCTAAGTATAATTGGAAATAGTGTCTTCCAACTACCCCAAAAGTAGAATATTAAAATTTATATTTAAAAAGTTCTACTTCTAAAACATATTTATAGCAAAGTCAGGGAAAAGTGAAATAATAATTTTCTACATTATACCAAAACATGGAAGAAGAAAATTGGTAGCTCAAGGAAGAAAGTAACAACATGTCCTTTCCTGTCAGTAAATTACAAATAAGTAATTCAAAGTAGGAGTGTCTTGGTACACTATGTGATAAAGACTTCCAGTGTTGTAATAAATGTATCTACTAGGAAATCATTGCAAGACTTGCTAACTGCTTGATTGGGCTCCTATGCATTTAACATATGATCTCAATAGTCAAGATATTAAATATAGTTAATTATTTACACATCTATGTTACCAACCAGAAACTAACATCTACAAAGGTACAAGACATGAAATAATCATTCCTATATTGTCAGTACTTGGCATAGTGTCTATTAAATAACAAGTACCAGTGAATGTTATTTGATTGAATGAAGTATTTAATTCATATAACAGATGAAATGTCTCATAAAATGTAACCCCAGAAGGTTTTGAACTTGCTCAGAATCGCTGGTTCTGTTTTCTCCTTGAGGTGCTAACATTTCCTATCATCTTCTTTCCAAGGTATGTGTAGGCTAAAATTCCAAGGGGATTAAAAAATGAGGGCCAAGAGTATAGGAATTGTGAACCATACAAGAGTATAACCCACATTTACAAATATAAAAAAGTCCTACTAGATACAGTACAAATAGGATCAAACTGAAATCAAGAGTCCAATCACATATGTGTTCTGCTGCAGAGCTAAGGAGATCTTGATCTTTACCTGCTCACACTTTAGGACCACTTGCATCGTGTGCAGCACCACATTACAAAGCCAACCTGACTTGTCTTCTTGTGTCTCTTTTAGTTTTCTACCCATTTCTCTCTTTTATTTTAATTTGAAAATATTAGAGAGTCTAAACTGTGTCAAAACCCTCTCAGGTTCTCTTCTTCTCAGACTAAAGCATAGTCCTTTAAAAAAATAAAAAAGAATATAACAGGATATATCTTTTAATAAAAATCCCTTATTATGAATAGAAATGATATGTATCAAGAGTAGTTTTATCAGAATAAGTTTTAAGATGGTTTTGCGAAAAAAAGTGAGATGTGAAGACAAAGCAAACAAATTTCTATTTATAGTCAAAAGTTTTTATAAGCTTGTAAGAAGTAATGTTGAAAGATTCAGACACTTTAACAAATGCTTGCCATAGTGACTAATGACTTCTAAAGTCTCAACTTACAAGTAAAAGGTACATATAGAAATTAAAATGAGTAAAACATATTTTAAAAAATTAGAATTCATTCCCTTGGAATCCTGGTAGAAAGAGAATATGGATATTATTAAGACTTTGTGAGTAAAAAGTACCAAAGGAAGTGACTTCTGCTCCCAGTTACGACAGAGTAATAGGAACCAGATTTATACACCTGCCTTAAAAGCAGACAAGATATAGGAAACAGAAGTTTTCAGACACTGAACAACAGGTGAAACCATAAAAACTATTCCCTAAGAGTCAAACTGCTAGGCCAAACTAAGAGAATCCTATGTTACCCCATTCTATGCCTGGGGAAGGTTTGCAGTATAAAATATAGAGCCAAGCTGGTGTACTCTTCTGGCTGAGGAGTTTCATTAATAGCAACAGTGGGTTGAGTCTCCAGTTGGCAGGCTGTGCGGGCCACAGAGCCCATCCTAGAGCCCCACCTGGACCAGGAAGCAAATCCCTGGCTCCGCCCGATGCTGAGCTTATCCTCCGGGGCTACCACACCAGAAAGCCTCTCCAGAGACACCAGGCAGCTGCGGAGCACATCCTAGAGCCTATCATGTCAAGGAAGCTACTCAGCAGCCCCATGCAACTGCTAAGAAAGGCTGGAAGACAAAACAAATCTCCTTAAGTTTACAGATGCTAAGGATACAAGGATTACAAAGAATTAAGTAAGCATGATGCCATCAAACGAAATTAATAAAGTTCCAATAACAGACCCTAAAGAAATGGAGCTCTGTAAACTGTCTGACAAAGAATTCAGAGTAATCCTTTTGAAGAAATTCAGTAAAGTAGGTTAAAAGCAGATGGACAACTAACAATATGATGCATTAACAATACGAGGAGTTAAACAAAGAAACAGACGCAATGAAAAAAAACAATATTTTAGAGGTGAAGAATACAATGACATAATTAAAGAAATTAACAGAAAGCTTCAACAGCGGACTCAACCAAACAGAAGAAAGATTTAAAGAATTCAAAGACAAATTATTTGAAATCATTTAGTCAGAGCAGAACAAAAAAAAAGGAATTCAAAAAGTAAAGAAAACCTACATAAATTATGGATAACATTAGGAGAAATAATTTATGCATTATTGTTGTTCCAGAAGGAAAAGAAAGAGGGAAAGAGGGGAGAAGCTTACTTAAGTATATAATAGCTGAGAACTCTTCAGAACTAGAGAAAGCTCTGAATCTCCAATTTCATGACGCACAGATACTAAAAAAATTTTAACTCTAAAAGATCTTTTCTAAGTTACATCACAATCAAATGATCTAAAATCAAAACAAGGAGAGAATTTTGAAAGCACAAAAGAAAAAACTTCTCACCTACAAGAAACCCCCATAAACTATTAGTGGACTTCCCAGCATAAACCTTGAAGTCCAGGAAATAGCGAAATGATATATTCAAAGTGCTAGGGAAAAAAACTACCAAGAAAAAGACTTTTCCCAGCAAAGACATCCTTCACAAATTAAGGAGGAAGTCTCAGACAAAGGTTAGCTTTTCATCACCTCTAGACGTGCCTTGCAAGCAATGCTAAAAAGGGCTCTTTAGGCTGAAATGAAAGTATGCCAATTAGTAACATAAAAACATCTTGGTAAGGCAAATATATATTCAAATTTAGAATATTTTAGAGGTGTGTTAGTCACTTAACTCTTGTATAAAGATTCAGAAGTATTAAAAATAACTAGCTAAAATGGTTTTTTAATGTATATACAATATAGAAAGATATAAATTGTTACATTAAAAACATAAAATGTTGGGGAGGAGTAAAAGGCTAGAGATTTTGGTATATGATCAAAGTTAAGTAGTTATCAGCTTAAAACAAACTATAATAACTAGAACATGTTTTATGTAGGTCTCAATGGTCATCACAAAGCAAAAATCTATAGCAGACACAGAAAATAAAGAAATCCATGTGTAACAGAGAAATCACCAATTCACTAAGAAAAATAGTGAAAGAGGAAGAAAGGGATGAAGAAACTACAAAACAGCAAGAAAGCAATCAATGAGATAACATCAGTAACTCCTTAGCTGTTAATCATCACTTTAAATGTGAATGGATCACGTTTCAAATTAAAAGGCCCTCCTAGACACAGACAGCACTTTGGTGATTACCAGAGGGAAAGGGAAGTGGGGGGGAGCAGGAGATGGTATGGGGCAAAAATGGTGATGGGAGAGAGAGAGATAACGAGCGCTTTTGAGGATATGAAGAAAAGGGAGCATCTGTACACTCTTTTGGGGAAAGTAAATTGATGTGGTCACTAGGAAGTTTCCCAAAATCTTAAAAATAGAACTACCATATGATCCAGCAATCCTGCTTCTGTGTGTATATCCCAAGGAAGTGAGATCCCTGCCTCAAGGAGATATCTGCATCCTCATGTTCTTTCCAACATCATTCACAATGCCCAAGACATGGAGACAACCCAAGGGTCCATCAACAAATGAATGAATAAAGATAATATGCGATGAATATATACATTGGAAGCCTACTAAGCCATGAGAAAGCAGAAAACCCTACCATTTGGGACAACAAGGATAAATCTAGAGGATATTATGCTAAGTGAAATAAGTCAAATGGAGAAATACAAATACTGTATGCTCCCACTTACATGTAGAATTAAAAAAACCCTCAACTCATAGAAAGAGAGAGTAGATTGGTAGTTACCAGGGTTTGGTAGGGTGGGTAGGGAAGATGTTGATCAAAGCGTATAAACTTCCAGTTTGAATAAATTCTAGGGACCTAATGTACAACATGGAATATAGTCAAAAATATTGTTTTGTATACTCAAAACTTATTAAGAGAGTAGATCTTAAATGTTCTCACAACACACCAAAAACTATGTGAGGTGATGAATGAATGTTTTAACTAATCTAATTGTCATAATCATTTCACAATGTATACATGTATCAAATCATCACCTTGTACACCTTCAGTTTTCACAGTGTTACATATCAATTGTATCTTAATAAAGCTGGGGGTAGGGAGAATAACCAAAAGTGAAATTCATAAAATAAAATTAAAATTTTAACAGAGTTTACTGAAAAACCTAAACCCATATTCTATCCAGGAGACTGGGCGCGCATGAGCACATGCAGGTATTTGGAACCCCTACTAAAGGGTTCGTCACGGCCATCACTCAATTCTTTATTCCTTTAGAAAGGTAGACAGAAGGTGAGGGGAGACAGCAGCCCAGGTCCTTTAAAAAGAAAGTTTAAAACCCACAAATGTTAAGTCTTAAAACCTTTCACAAACAAAACCTTCCTTTTGGGTCAAGGAATATTTTAGAATCAGCCTCAGAGCAAGAGAAATTTAAGAATTTGTTGTGTTCCTAATACACTGGGCAGTTTCCATAGCCAGTGGAAGCTCTTGCTTCTCCCTGCTACATCGGTTCAATGCATCTGACTAGATTTCTGCTTTATGGCCCTGGGGCTTAAGTTCCCTGCTGGACCTGGAGCTCTGTCTGCACCTCCCGCTGGGCTGCAGATCGCTGAGACTCCCCGCCTAGCTGTCGTCTTACCAGTGCCGTTCTCCAGAGGCCTGGCACCTGTTTCCCAAACGTTTAGCTTTACCCTGATGCTGCTTCAAGCATTGTAAAAAGCAGGAAATCAATGCTGCCAATTCCAGTCTTACTAATACCATAAATGTCCTATTTGTCATAGGTCCCATGTTACATTATGTCACCATAGATGTCTACCCAGCCAGAATGAATGCACACATTTTCCATGATTCTTTGCTGATGTTAGCTTGGACAAAGATGGGTATCCTTTGGAGCCCAGTTCTATAGTCTTAAAAATGTCTCTGCTCCTTCTCTATCTAATCACTCTTCTTTCCCTCCCACTGGCCAATATCAAACTTCTGGAATAGTTTGAGCTTAAGATAATTTACCTATGGAATGCTCTATTAATCTCTCCTTTTTCTGATCCCATATAGTCACAAAACGCCTTCATAGTTTTACAAGTATGATTGTGATGGGGAAAATGTTTCTTGGCTATAAAGTAGTCATTTGCTTCCTGGATGAAAAAAAGAAAAGAAAGAAAGAAAGAAAGAAAGAAAGAAAGAAAGGAAGAAAGGAAGAAAGAAAGGAAGGAAGGAAGGAAGGAAGGAAGGAAGGAAGGAAGGAAGGAAGGAAGAAAGAAAGGAAGAAAGAAAGAAAGGAAGAAAGGAAGAAAGGAAGGAAGAAAGAAAGAAAGAAAGGAAGGAAGGAAGGAAGGAAGGAAGGAAGGAAGGAAGGAAGGAAGGAAAGAGAAAGAAAGAAAGAAAGAAAGAAAGAAAGAAAGAGAAAGAAAGGAAGAAAGGAAGAAAGGAAGAAAGAAAAAGAAAGAAAGGAAGAAAGGAAGAAAGGAAGGAACGAAAGAGAAAAAAAATCTGTCACAGGGTGGTCTGGATAAGATAATATGTTGAACAAAAAGGTTCCAGAGTTTAGAAATTATAAAACCAAGTCTTGTAGGTCAGAGACCCTTTCTAAAGATCTAACCTACATTATACGACCTTTGTTACCACTCAGTTTGGCTCCGTATCCTAACCCTGAGAGAACCATTTTCCTAAGGGGGAAACGTACACTCATTCCAAAGATAAAGACATGTTGGTGTGCTGACTGCATTCCTCTGTGCTCCCTGTAAGACATTCCAAATTACTCCCTGGAGGCAGAGGACCTTTGAGAGAGCTGAGAACAGACCGCACTGTGAATTTGTGTTGTGTTCTTCGCCCCTTGGATGGTAACTTTATATACTGCACTACCGAAGGTGCTCTAGTATTCTAGGGACTTCTGTTCATCAATCAATGTTAGATATCCTCCCAAAATAATATCTGCTCAAAGAAAGCCTGTCTCATTGATCGTCAATAGGAAGAAAAATATCTACCTAGAAAAGTTGATATTTTGACATTTGTGGCGGTCGTTGCCTTGATAAACATTATGTGACTATAGAGAAATAGGGAAAACCTCAGGATTGTCATAATCCTCCCAAGACTGCATGTTGTTTGGCAAGTTTTGACTTGGCCAGGCCACACAGACATGGGCCATCGACTGACCAAAAGACAAGCCAGATTTGCCTCTCAATATGCTGTTTTCAGGGTGGACAGAGGCTGTAAGGGCCAGCGCCAAACTGTTGCTCTCATCCCCAGCCTATGTCACTTGTAGCAACGGCCCATGAGACGGCCCGTCACGGAGTTCCAACCCTGGCTTTTACTAAACCAAGCGCCGCGGAGATGGGCGCTGTCCCAGGGCCCACACATGTAAAGCGTTTGATCCCAGGGCGCAGGCTCGCGCGGCAATAACTCACACAATAAGAATGTTCTCTGGCACAATGTTAAGGAAAAACAACTTCCCGGCATCAGATAATGACTGAACTGCCTTTTTTTTTTTCTTTTTTTTCCTCTTTTTTTTTTATCCCAAGAACTCTGGCTACTTAAGAAATCTCGGAAACAGAGTGACATTGCTTGTGTCCAGAGCGATCACAGTGGGAAGGAAAGTGTTCTCTTGCCACGTTTTTTCATAGGACTGTAACATAGTCTCTGGCCGAAATCGAGACTCATGTTGCACATTGTGCTTCTTTCATCTGAAAAAATGGGGGCGATAAGCACCCCCTCGAGTTGTTCTGAGCATCAAGTGAAGTAAAACATAGGAGCACATACATGTCCCTGCCCCTGTGTCTAGCATCTGATGGAAGCTTCCTCTCCTTTCAAAACACAAGCGGGAGAGATGCCACTATTTCCAGCGCAGGCAGCACATTGGCCCAGGTCCCTCCCCGCGCGGCCCCTTCCCTCTGCCTTGGGTGCGGCCCTCCCGCCAGAGTGTCCAGCCTCTCCCTGGTTCCCGGAACCCCGCAGGTCCGCTCAGTGCATCAGCGCTGCAGGCTCGGGGTTATTTAACTAGACTTGGGTCTCAGCCTCTACGGCAAGCCGTTCATCCCTGTTCTACTTGAGGACCGTGGTCCTTTCCTGTCCAGACCAGTTCTGCCCTAAGGTTCCGCTACCAGTGACAGGCTGTCTCGGATGGACTTGCGCAAGTGTCCAGCCTTCTGCTTTACCCCTAAGAGGAGCTGCTGAAGGAACCACTGAGCAGTAGCTTCACACCGTCTTACCCCACAGAACAGACTCTGAACGCGGTGGAGGAAGAAGGATTAGAGGGCGGGACTGCGTGGGAACCACCGCTGGGGCAGGAGTCGGGCTCAGGGGCTCCAAGCTGAGCGCTCCCAGGGCCGGCCTCCCCATAAAACGGTGGAGGAAGGGGCCGTGGTCGCTTTGCCGAAAATGAATTGTAGAGCTGACATAAACTTTTCTAAACTACCAATTTTAAAAAAGTAAATTCAGATCAACCATGCTAGAGAAAATCAAAATGATCTTTCTATCTTTCTGTAGAAAAAATATATTATAAAAATATTTTCCAACAGTCAATGGGATACACAGATACAGCTACAGAAGTATATAAGGGATCGACTACAGTAGTTTCAAAGAAACAGGTCTCCAGAGCCTGTGGGAACTGACAAATTCTAAGCCAAAGCCATTTTAGAGGTCATATAATCTTTCTTAAAAAGTACCAAAAGAGGAGAGGAGATGGATAAAAACAGACAGACGGGGAAAGATGAAAACAGAGAGAGACAGAAAAGCTGAGAAAGGAAACATAATTGGAATAAATTTAAATTTAGGAACCTAAGTCCTAGTTTCCCTACAAGCTTTGTGACCTAATGTGAGTCTTTTGACCTCTTTGAGCTTCAGCTTCAACAATTCCCAAATCAGATAATCATCGTACATACAACTTGCCATCCAAATGTGGCCAGTATCACTCTTTGGTATAACCCATGTGAAACATTAAACAAAACAATATTTTCCCCATTTTGTTAGCTCATATGAACTGTACACAAGGTCACCCATGTCTAAAAGGATGTCCTGGACATAGGCTTGTAGCTGTTGTGTTGCTCCTGCCCAACAAAACTCTGAGCTCCATTAGTGAAGACGAGCGGAGAATTGATGTTAGGTCAGGAGGTAGCAGGTTCTGCCTCATATACAAACTGAGGGACCTAAAAGATAAATCCTTTTGTTGTTTTACGGGAGTAAAAAAAAAAATGACACTAATGCTTCTCACTCCGTGAAACTTTATGCAACAAATATATATGAGGAAGTATGTAGGAAACATAATATAGTGGAAAAAACCAAATTTGTCCAGGAACATGGATATCTGAAACATCTATCAATTACTGTGGTCTTGGATGAGCCACCTAACTTCTGAGCTGTGGTTTTCTTATCTGTAAGATGTAAGACCATCCACTAAATCAATTTTACGAAGTTGTCACTACATGAAGTCATGTACAGGAAAGTGACTTACACAGTGTTGAGTTTGATAGACATGTGAAAGAATGACCCAGACCATCAGTATAGGGAGATACTGCTCTTACTTAGAATTGCCACAAAGAGCAGAGGGCTGTGGAGTTGAGCTTAAAATGACTGCGGCGAGGAAAGCCCTGTCACGCAGCATTGAAGAGCGGGTTTAGGAGCTCTGAAACTGGAGCTTCGTTTCCAATTCTGATAGTTACTGGCTGTGCAATCTTGAGCAAGGCACATACTCTGTCTCCTTTGCCATCTCTTCTTTTTTAACATTACAGACTATCTCATAGTGTTGTTTAAATTAAGTGAAGTAAGAGGGTTAAAACTCTTTGCACAAAGAATGTCCTACTAGAGGTGCTCAGAGAATGCGAGCGGCTGTGGTGATGATGGTGAGGAGGAGGAGGAGGGTGACCGTAACGATGGTGACGCTATGGGGCACATACGTGTAAATTCATGTAGGAGAGGAAAGGAAAACATATTCCATCCTGTCTCTCGAGGGCAAAATATTAATATTTAGCACCATGGACAGAACTAGGAATGATTTGATGTCGCTCAATCAAAAATCTTGGTAATTCTAATCCATATAAGAAAGGATATATCAGGTAACTTGTTTAAATATTTATTTGCCATTATTAGCATCTTCATTCTTAGTTAAAAAATAGCATGCATATCTTTGCTGCTGCTCTAGGATTTATTCATACATGATTTTACACACATATACACATATATATCTATATATATATATATATATATATCTTCCACAAATAATTTTAGAGCAACCTCCATGAAATAAACCAGGCACTGTGCTCAAGATACATGAATCAACAAGACAGACACTCTTTCTGCTCTCACAGAGCTTGTAGTATAACTAGAAAGACACAAAATTAAACAACTAACCCCAATAAAATGCAATAAGCATCAGAACAGAAGTAGATGGTGCTGTGGGGACACATAGTGGGGATTTTATTTTATAGAGGGACAAAAAAGGCTCTCTCTGAAGTAATAAAGTTCATACATATTCTTGAAGTTAGGGAGGAAGACAGAGGAACATTTTCTGGCGGATAAAATAGCACATGTGAAGGTGTTTGAAGAGGGGAGCATGGCTTGTTGGAATAAGGAAGGGAGTGTGGAGAGGTAGGAAAAGAGGAAGAACATGGACCTTCTCAGGAAATGTTAGGAAGTTTTCATTTTTTCCCCTAAACATGTTTATGTGGAATCTAATGTACAAAATAAACTAACAAAATAGAAACAGACTAATAAATAGAGGACAGACTGACAGCTGTCAGAGGGGAAGGGGATTACAGAGCTGGGCGAAAAAAGTGAAGGGATTAAGAAACAAAAAGGCTCTAGACACAGACAATAGTATGGTCATTACTAGAGGGAAAGAGGGGTAGGGGCCAGTAGAAGAAGGTAAGTGGGGGATAAATGGCGATGGAAGGAGACCTGGCTTGGGGTGGTGAACACACTGTACAATGGACAGATGAGGTAGAATTGCACACCTGAAACCCATATAATTTTAGTAACCAATGTCACCCCAATCAATCAATCAATCAAACAATGCCACTGAAACACAGTTAAGAAGAGGAATGATGTCATCAGATCTGCAATTCTGATGGCTGGGATTGATGCCTCTTCCACTCTTGAAGCATGAAAAAGTCTACAGTTCACAGCTTCCAACCTGTGACACTTCCCTAATCACGGCCCTTCAGTAGCTCCCCGCCGTGGGCTGAGTAAAATCTACCTCCTTGCTTTATATTCAAGGCATTTTACTATCTGGCCTCAAATACCTTTCCAGACTTACCTTCCTCTACTCTTTTTCATGCATTCTACAATCCAACCAATCATTTCCAAAACTCAGCCCAGATTTTCCTATTTCGCCTTTGGTTTCATTATTCACTGAGCCTAAGAGATCTTCCACTTTCTTTTCACCTGCCTATGTCCTCCAGGGTCCCCTCGAAATGTTTTCTTTTCTCTTGAGTCCTTCTTGATTCCCCGAGGTAACATTGCTCTCTCTCCACAGAACTTTTTCTTCTTTAGCCTTTTTATCGTTTCCTACTAAATATTTGAATTATTAATATTTATGTCATAGTTTAATTTCAAGTATAGGCAATTGATAGCAAAAGATAAACTTTATCAATTTGCTGTTCCTAGACTGTGATAGAAGCACAGTTACATAGTGAATGAATGGATAAATGATAGTGTTACCACAAGAAGGAGATATCTCTGTTTCAAAGCTACACATGGCATTTGAACTTACGGCTTCCCTTTCTCAAAACCTTGTCGTTGAGTTTCTGTATTATGAAATGTCACAGAGTGCTTAAATATATGTCTATTTTTAGAATATTTATGAGTAAATAAGATAATAAGCCTCATAGTTTGGATTATTTTGAGAAGCAGTTGAAAGACTGAAGCACTTTTAAAAGGACTAAGTTTTATATACTATGAAAATTTGGTATACATATAAACAGCATTGTAACAACATTTCTTGCACTGAGTTTTAGCTCTCTGGTGAGGACATCTATAAATAGATTCATCCAATAGGTCTGTTCCAGATAAATCACATGTACATCTTTCTGTATTTATTAATTGTTTCACTTAAAAATGAGCCTTAGTATAATGAGAAGAAATGGGACTTTGAGCCAGTAGAATTGATTTGAATAATGAACCTATAAATTATAATTCCTGCTTATGTGATTTTGGGCAAGTTACTAAACTCTCTGGGCTTCACTTTTCCCATAATGAGGATGATAACCCCACTACCTCATAGCATATTAAGAACAAAGTGAGATGGCCAGGCTGGATAGCTCAGTTGGTTAGAACGTCGTCTTAATACACCAAGTGACCAAGGCTGCAGGTTCAATCCCTGGTCAGGGCACATAGAAAAAGCAACCAATGAATGTATAAATAAGTGGAACCACAGCGCTCTCTCTCTCAAATTAATAAATAAAAAATTTTAAAACAGAGCGACATAAGTAAAACTGTTTTTCTACATAGCATTCTTTGCAAATGTTAAGTTTATTATTTACATTACCCATTAAATGTCATAATATAAATAAACTGTATTATAAATCCTACACCAAAGGTGGAAAATACTTCCCCCTAATGTATCTGTTGTATAAAACAAGGCCTTCATACCCTGGCCCTGCTTATTGAAAAGCTCCGCGGGCATGCCTGGAATGGCTGTTAAGGTTGAGATGGGAAAAACACAAAATGTATAGGAGGCTGAAATGCTTTTTGACAAGAAAGATAGAAAATTTAGCTTCTCCAGGGACAACAAATAAATCTCCTCATAGTAGATGTCACTGTAACCATAAAATTTCCACCATCATTATTTTCTAGTTAAAGCTCTATTACATATTCCAACTTGTGTTTAGCACTCTGATGTTACATCAGGTAGCCAACATAAGTAAATAAGCTGTGATAGACTTGTTCCATAGGTATTTACTGAAAGCCAACTTGGGTTCCCCTCAAGTTTGCTGTATGTCTAAGAAACAATGATAAGGTATAGTTCTTACTGTTATGAATCTTGTAAATATAAAACTCTATAATAAAATTGGCCAAATGTCAAAATAAAGATCTGCGTTAAGTGTAATAAGAATATGAAGGGAAACCTTCAAAATATAATAAAGCATCTGCTATGTCTTAAAGAATAAATAGGAATGTTTTAACCAAATGGGCAAAGGGGTAGGAAAAGGAAATCCCAGGCCAAACAAATAGCCTGTGGAATCAAATCTCAATATATGTGAGGAAATGAAACTTTTTTCCTTGCTTGTTCTTTCTCTAAGAGCAGTGGGAAGTGGGAAGTTACTAGATGGTGACTGTGTGTGGATAGAAATAGTCCTCTTTCATCTCTTCTATCCAATGTCCATCTTTTAAATCTTCCCACCATCCTTAAGAGGGAGACTGACTCAGTATAATAGAATAGATGCTGACATATCTGCTTTGCTTTAAAAAAAAAACAAATTCTAAACCATTTATTGATTAACTATATTATACCTAAACTTTACACATGCAACAGAATAGCAAATGGGACATTTTCCCATTATGTTTCTTTGGGCTGAGACCACGAATCTGAAAGCAAAGGAAGATGAGTACCCAAAATTCTAAAGAGAGAACCCAGACCCTCTAACAGGTGGTCCAAGAAACAAACAGGCTTAGCCAGTGTTGGGACAGCTGGAGGTCACAAATGACCAGGGATGCCTGACCACTGGGGAGGAGGTGCCAGAGGGGAAACATTTTTTTACCAAGAACATTTCAAGATGTTATATTGTTCCCTCTCCTGCTCCCCATACAAATAAATTAGGTTTCAGAAGTCTTGGTATATGTCTTCTAAAGTTTGGGGGTGAGTTGGAATTGAAATCTGACTTAAACCCAGCTCCTTCCTCCCCTAGAAAAAGTTTTAAAAGGAAGAAGCTATTCATAGAAACTTGGCGTGCCAGAGAAAAGATGAGGTCACATTAAGAACATCTTGTACTTTAAGAATTTCTAGAGATTCAAGGGCAAGAAGAGATGTAGACACTGAGGAGAACAGCCAGACATGAGTCAAGCTGAAGGGAGCTCTGTCCAAAAGGCAGACTCAGAGGGATAAGGCACCTCCAAGGAAGCTGTTTGCAGTAGACAGCCATGGGCTGAGGGAGTTCAGAAGCACCACAGCAGCCAGCCACAGAGACTCGGCAGTATGTCACACGGGGGGTCCCCAGAAACAGAACCCTCCCGGAAACATTGAAAAGGGCGTGTCCAACAGAAAAATGGCCAGTATTTTCATTTGTCAGAGAGACAATGATACAAAGTAAAACTCTGCTAGCAAGAAAGAACATTTCTGTTCTTCACTGTCTTCCCGCCCGCAGGCTTCACCCTGTGAGAACAGAAGCTCTGTGGTGAGTGAAGGGAGGAGGGGGAGGGAAAGTGTCACATCAGCCAACATTGAGCGAGTTCACCAGAGCTTCCTCCTGGCCATGGTTGTCCTAACCTGGGACAACCCAAGCCGGGCACGTGAAAAGGCTCAGAAGTAAATGAGAAATGAAAGTTTGAAATTAAAATGGATGTTTTAGTACCTAAAAAAAAAAAAAAAGTGAGACTACATATTAACACAAAAACATCAGAAAACCTGTGGTTATCTGCTTGAGATTTTATCCAGGGGAAACGGAGTCAACAGGATAGTTCTGAAGGAACATTGGAAAGAAAAAACAGTTAAGTGGCTTCCTGGTCATGCCCTACTGGCCCCATAATATTCAATAAATCAACTGCATATAAGGCATTTCATGTCATTGTCATGAAATCCTATGAGTTATGCATTGTCATTCTGATTTTATAGATGATTAAGTCTTGCATGTTTAAGGTAAATTATGGAGAATTGCCACCTGTAGGATTAAATTAAAACACAGATTTGCCTAACTCCAAATCTGGCACTTAACATCTAAGCTGTTTTGCCTTCGCATTATAAACTTGAATTCACAATACCATTGAACAGACATGTCTGTGAAGTTCCTTAATATTTTACTTAAAACCAGCATTTCAAGAAAACAGCATAGTAGAGGTGTAGGAAGAAAGAACTAGGAATGGCTAAGAAGCAATCCAAACCAATGTTATAATTGAGCTGATAGTACCTTCCCAAACTTCTGTTTATTCTTTGAGATAGAATCAAGTGTATTGCTTTAAAAAATATTTATTGAGTTCCTGCAATATGCCAGGGCACTGTGTTTGTCCATAAAAACACAGACGTAAACATGGTTTCACTCCCATTGGATTCCGGTAATAGTCCGCATTACAAGCTGCCATGGCTGCCCAGCCTGCGATGTTTTCTATGTAAACACGCACAGACAATGAAGAAGGAGACCAGGCGCTGAGGGGTGGTCAGAGAAAGCTTCCTGGGGGACGCACCTGGAAGCTGTGACTGAGACGAGCGAGGAAGGCAAAGCAAGGTGGATGGAGAAGCATCTCCCGGCGACGCGAGGAGCCGGGAAGGGCCTGGACCTGGACGTGGGAGAGGGTGCAGCAAGGTCAAGGCACTGAAGGAGGCGAGCCTGCGGAGTCACGGTTGGGGTGGGGGCAGGGGGCGCGGGCAGAGGGCCAGAGGGGTGCGCCGGCAAGAACCGAGAGGCCTATGGGCCACGTGGAAAGGCTTTGGCCTTTATTTAAAAGACGTGTGAAAAAAAAGGAGGCTGCAGCAAAAAATTCATGAGTTTACACAAATTCCTGAAATCATATAAACAATTCAACTTCTGAAAAACCTCTCCCTCTGAACTTGGTCCAAACCACAGCGCTGATTCAAAAATGGGGAAAATGAGAGGAATGAAATGAAGCAACGCTCCGAAGCACCGGCTTCGTGAAAGGGGCGCCCGCGGCCGGCCGTGCGCAGGGGGCGGCGGCCCAGGCCCCGCAAGGCCCGCAAGGCCCGCAGGGCCCGCAAGGCCCGCGCGGCACCCGCCACCGCCGACCGCGCTGGAGAAACCTGGCCGCGGGGACTCCTCACATCATGGGGCGCGGAATTAAAGTGCCACGTCCATTCTCAACCACAGAAATAATTTACCTGATTGTGTTCACTATAATAGAGACTTATTGGCTCTTCTTATTGAATATTATGCCCTGCGACACAGCTTTGCGTGTGTTTTGGGTGTGCGTGTTTTGCTTGTTGTGCGTAGAAACGAAAAACTGTTGAGTAGAAACACAGGCCCAGGATTCTCTGCAGTCAGCCTAAAGCTCTAACAGCTGGTCCCGTGTGGGTCCGAACCGGCTTCCCTTCGCCTCCTCTGGGGCCGGGGCGGGGGCGGGGAGTGGGGGGCGGGGGGCAGGGCACAACAGGAAAAGAAATGGGCGGTGGCAACTTGCACTTAGTAATAAATAACGATTAAAAACTGTTACGCATCAAGCTACCACTTGGTAAGAGGCCCAATGCTCGGAGTTTTGCGTGCATTACCTCATTTAATCTCAGAATCTTATGACGTAGATGATATCTTCATTTGATCGCCGAGGAGCTAAGGCTCAGGAAGGTTTCCCCGGAGCTCGCCCTGACTCCGCAGGCGTTGCACACTCCCGGTCACTCCGGTGGGGCTGGAAACAATGCTCAGCCCTTCCACGGTTTTACTCGGGGTCGTTCTTGGGTCGGTGGTACAGGAATAAAATAAACGTGCTCTTCTTCAAGACATGGACTGTGTTAACTTCAGAGAAGATGTGTAAAATTTAAGAAAAATATGAAAAACTACAGCCTTACTCTTTATCCATACCCTTAATTTTGATAAGGGAGAATATAAAAATTTTCTTTCACTCCACAAATCTATTTTTCATTAAAAGCAGACATTCCTTCAAGTAATATTAAACATTGGGCAGGCAACCAAAATATATTGCCAAATTCCTTTCTTAATTTGGGCATGTGAAGCTATTTCTAATGTTCTCTGACAGCAAGTTTTCCAGGCTGACAATTGCTCAGCAATATTGCATTATAATATGTTCTCCAGCCTTGAGAGCTTTTGCAATAGCAGAATTTGACATTTCTGAGCTATTATCATGTGAAAGATTTCATCTTAAGGTGAGATTCATGCAAAAAACTCATAAAGTCTAGCATATAGTGAACACTCACAGCATTTGCATTTCTGGTGATAATTATCAAATATTTAGGTTTGGCTCAGGCCTTGTCTCAGTGTACATAATGGTCTCAGAACACAGGACTTTTCGTAAGATACGTGTCAATTGCTAGGAAGAGGCAGGTAGATGTAAATAAACTGAAATCAATTGCTTTGTGAATTATAATCAACACTGATGGGGCTGTTTTATTAATCTCTAAAATGTTTAAATAAATTGAAAGAATAATATTCTTCAAGTAACCGGGAAATCCTCAAACCTTGGATTTAGCCAAGGGAAAGGGGAAAATAAAAGAGAAGATTTGAGGATCAAAAGGGAAAACTGAGCACGCAGAATGAAAAGCCATCTTTCTTTCTGGCCGCTTCAAAATTTTTCTAGAGCAAGCAAATGAAAATAAAGAGAAATCTAAACAATTACAGAAAGTGAGAGGAAGATAAACCAAATGAAAGAGGAGAGATAGTGAATTGGCCAATCTCAAATTAATCCTAAGTGAGGGTTAAACATCCATGGGAAAAATAAATGGGTTAAACCACCAGCATGGTGACTTTGCTACCCTAAATTTAGAATGATAAGTCTGTAGGGTAGGTGTTTGAGGGAAACATTGGTATTTCCAAGGTCTTAAAGAAGCATCAGAGAAACAAGAGCTTTAAGGAAGTAAAATTACTGTTCCAGGAATTACTTCTGGTTTACCCTAGGCGTGGATGGGCTGCTTAGTAAATATAATAAAAGCTTGGCATGGCTACCTTGAAACAAGAGCAACCCTGGCACTTAATGAGGGTGCCGTTACAAGCACATTAATGAAAGGCTTTGTCCTGAATGAAGGTAAAGGTTTTTACCTAGATATTGTTAATTATAGCTCCCTCTTTACTCCACAATCTTAGCTGAACCTATATTCCCGTAAAGGCAAGGTTTACCTGCCAAGAGCAAATCACAGAATCTCTGACAGGACTGTCTCAACAAGGAATTAGATCGGCTTAGACTCCCTTTGTCAGGATGAGTCAAGTATAAGAAAACATATTTCATTTTTCAACAAAGAAACACTCTGAAATATTAGAACTAGTATTTCCTTTATTAAATAGTGACTTTAAAAAAAAGGGAGCATGTAGAACATCTTTAATTTTTATTTTTAATGAAATTCAAGAAAGCATTAAAATTCTAACCAGAGATCAAGAAATATATTTTTGGAAACAATAAAAGTTAAGAACACAACCTTGCGAGTGTAATTGGGACAGTGAAAAGCTAAGTAATTATTACAGAAATTGTATTTATAAGTTGAAAGACAAACTGGAGAAATCCTTTTAGAAATAATAGCAAAAGGATAATGACGAAAATTAGGAGCCACTCAAAAACAATGGAGTCCTCACCCCTCCTCAGCTTGCGCTCAGCAGCAGCAGCATTGGCTCACTGTGAGTGCCAATGGTTCAGTTCCTGCAAGTAGAGACTTCAGAAGCCATCGCTCCCATCTTTTCAATAAGGACATGTGGGACAAAAGGAGAATCAACGTCTTTTCTTGAACCCATTAGAGATTCGAAGTCACAGGGAGAACCACCACCTCAAAACCTTGAGAGAAAAGTATGGGCAGGGGGCTGCCTCTGAGGTCTGCCGACTTGCAGCAGAAGTTGTGGGAGCCATAACCTGGTAGGAGCCCTTCAGTGGTATTTCTGATGAATTGCTGGAGTCTGAATGTGGGCCAGAGGGACAGTGATAAACAACCTGGGAACGCATTATTAAAGGACCCCCCTACTCCCTGCTTTCATGAGCGGTACCACCAGAAACACCACAAGGAAAAAAAAAAAAAAAACTCCTTGGTTCTAACAGGGGGAAGGAAAGAGTAATCATTGAAATAGGACTGCTCTTTTCCATAACACTCCTACTCTTCAGGTGAAAAGACTTTTCCAGAGCCTCACCCCAAATAGAGGATTGGCAGGCACGCCTCCTGCTCTAGCCCCTCTAGCCTTCCTGTCTCAGGCAGAAGAAAGATCCATTGTTAACATGCATCAGGGCTTCGAGGACATAGATTGGAAGTGGTGCGTCCAGGAAAGGGAAGAAATAATAGCCGATGATTTTCAAAAATTAATAACATACATCAAACCACAGATCCAGGAGGTTCGGAGAACATTAAGCAGGACAAATACTAAAAATATCTTAAACTTAGGTATAGTATATTTAAACTTCAGAAAACCAAAGGCAAAAACAAAATCTTTAAAGAAGCTGGGGGTGGGTGGGAGGGAGAAACAACTTGCCTGCAGAGGGACAGGGAAAAGAATTCCTGTGGGCTTTTCATCAGAGACCAGGCAAGCAAGGAGAAAGTAAAGGGAAATATTCTTAAAAGTAATACAAACCTAAACGACCCTATTCAGCAAAATTCCTTATTTAAAAGTGAAAAAACATAAAGTCTTTTTTCAGAAAAGCAAAATCTGAGCTAATTCATTGTTGGAGCATCTGCCCTGAAGAAATGTTACCACAAGTTTTGGGGGCAGAATAAAAATGGTATAGATCAGACATTGGGTCCACAGAAAGAGAAGAAGAGCAAGAGAAAATAAATGGGAGTAACACATTTTTTATTTTTCTTATTCTTTCTAGATCTAAAAGATAACTGTTATAATAATGAGGTTTTCAGTGACATCCGCATCATGGCGGAGTAAAATGTCCCTATTCTTGCCCCCGTTTTCACAACGAATTAGGCCTCCGCCTGTGAGGAGACGTGCCTCTGGGGGGTGAGGGATCCAGCGCCAACCACCGAGGGACCTGGGAGGACCCCTGCCCGCCTGCGATTCAGGTCAGGCAGCGGAACCAGCGGCAGGTAATACGCTGCAGAGCCAGCAGCCACCCGTGGACCTGCCCCAGCCTTTCCAGGCCACGGTCAGGGCAGACCTGGAGAGTGCTGAACCGAGCAGACTCAGCAACCGGGGAAACCTGCGGAGGCCCAGCCTTCCCGCGGGGCTATTCCGCCACACCATTGGAACCACCACCACCCCCACCACAACGGAAAAATGAGAGTGGAACGCATTGAAGGGGATAAGGCAGTCTTTGCAAACACCACGCCCCCACCAAGGATACACAGCCTGGGGCCAAACTAGCTGGGGTTGTCTTGCCCACAGGGGAAAAGGAGGTGTTGAGTGAATGCCCAAACCCCAGCTGTGTGCAAACTGACTTCGCTTCAGCAGCACTCAGAAAACGGATGTGGGACTTCCATGACTGGGGATAAGGTGGAGATAAGAAAGAGAAAGATAAGAAGATCAAAGAGCATTAAAAGTAGGTGGCTTCTACTGACTGTATTCAGGACACGGGTGGGGAGCCTAGCCACGGGCCTCTGGGAGGACCTCCCCCAAGGATCCCCCAGTCCGACCTACGAGCACTCCCAACGCCCCTCGTCTAAACCCACACCGCCCTCTGCTAGGCGGCGGACCTCGGCACACTCCTGGGCGCAACAGTGAAAGCAAGCAGCAGTAAACAGACTGCTCTCAGAAAAACAGAGCGGGGTCTTCAAGGAAGAGAGAAATCACAAATTTGAGCTATAGCCCACTTTCTGGAGAAAAAAAAAAAAGAGGGATTTCTAGTGGCCAACTGGATGAGTTGCAGAACTACAGAAGACATAAAAGCTTAAAAATCCTGCCACAAGGGGGAGCAAGAAGTGTGGAGCAGATGTTTCACTGCAAGGTCAAAAAATACCACCAGATATAACAGAAGCAACAAAGAGTAAACTCTACCGGAAGGCAACTACTAAAGGTATGAGGAGTCTTCTTCTACTTCAAAGGCAAAAGCAGCAATGCAAATCTAGAAGGAACATGAAAAATCAAGGAAACATGCCATCACCAAAAGATAACAGTAATTCAATAACTGAAATCAAAGAACAAATTTTGGTCATCTAAGTGATAAATAATTCAAAATAGTTGTTTAGGGGAAACTCAAGTTACTAGAAAAAACAAAAAGACAACTAAACCAAATCAGGAAAATAATACATAAACAAAAGGATAAATTTAACAAAGAAATAGAAATCATTAAAAAAAACATGGAACTGAAGAATTCAATAAATGAAATGAAGAAAATGCAATAGAGAGCATCTGCAGCAGAGTAGAACAAAGGGAAGATGAAATAACTAATCTATATGATAGAAATTTTGATATGATCCAATCAGAGGAGAACAACAACAACAACAACCACAAAGAATTAAAAAGAGGGAAGAAAACCTACCTGATCCACGGGACTACATCAAATATACAAACTTTAGTATAACTGGGGTTCCAGAGGAGAGGAGAGGGAGAAGAGCACCAAATGTTTATTTAAAGAAATAACTGAGAATTCCCAGACCTGGGGGAGATACTTGGATATTCAAGTTCACAAAGCTACAAGAGCAGCCTATTATTTCAGTGAAAGAGGCCTCCAAGACACTTTATAATGAAACTATATAAAATCAAAGACAGAGAATCCTAAAAGCAGCCAGAGAGAAAAAACTGTAAGCTGCACATGAACTCCCATTAGACCAAAAGCAGATTTTGCAGTGGAAATCCTACAAGCCAAGAGAGAGTGGAATGGTATATTAAAAGTGTTGAAAGAACAAATTTTGCCAGCCAAGAATACTCCATCTGGCAAAGGCGTCCTTCAACTGTGAAGGAGGAATAAAGGCTTTCCCATAAAACACAAAAGCTGAAGGAGTTCATTACCACTAGACCTTTCCTGCAAGAAACGCTGAAAGGAGTTCTTCAGGCTGAAATGAAAAGATGTTATTTAGTGACATGAAAACATATAAAAGTGTACAAGTATGGCACACCAGTTAAGGTAAAAATAGAATTAGATTTATAAAACTCCAATTTTGTAAAAAAGATGGTGTATTCACCACTTAACTAGAGTGTAAAAGTCAAAGGGAAAAAGTATTAAGAATAAATACAGCTACTATAATTTGTTAACAAATACACATATAAAAATAAGGAAATTATGATAACAAAAATATAAAAGGAGGGACTAAAAAGGTAGAGCTTTTGTTTATGATGAAGTTAAGTTGCTATCAGCTTAAAACAGACTGTTTTACCGATAAGATACTTTTTGCACACCCCATGGCAAACAACAAAGTAAAAACCTAGAGTAGACCTGTTGCCAGTGAAAGAGGGAGCCTTGCAGTGTTGCAAGGCAAGCACTCCAGGAGGCCCACAAGGGAGGATGAGGTCTGGGGATAAGATTTATTTATGGCACCAGATTCAAAGTCAAAGGCCCAGTAACAGGACCAGTGTCCAGACATTTTGCACCATGCCAAAGTGTAGCTGATATCAAAGCCTAGTCCAGTCCAACTTTTATCACTATCCAGCTAGCTTAGCTTGTTTTCTGGGCTGCATCTCGACTGGGGCCTGTGTTCAGAATTCACATGGTCATCAGGGCCTCAGATGACTGCTAGTCCCACATGGCTGCTATGGAGAGAACATGTGGACAAACTGGGTGAGCAAGAAGGCGTGAACAAACATGCACACGAAAGGAGGGTTGAGCTCTTTGTTAGCTGAGATTTTTATCTCGGGCTTGGGAGGACCAGGTACTTTTTTAAATTAACCAATCTATTTCCTACACTTTCACAGGCTTCTGATGTGTCCACCCTCTAACCCACTCATTTCTTAGATCTTCCTGGGTTGTGTCTCTTATCCAATCCCATCCTTCCCCAGACTGGACTGACAGGCCCCTGGGGTCGCCATCTTGGCTGCACATGTGCTCACCTCCCCTTTACTGTTCCATCGCTTCCCCCAGCGATCTGCAGGGAGTGGACCGGTGGCCCCCTGCGGAGTGGGTGAAGCTGTATCTTCCTAGGGAAGCAAACAGGTCCATGTTTCCTGGTTTATTATGCTTTTTTGAGGTCTGATTTTCTCTGCTTCCTTCATTTATTAATATCTAATTCCCTAAGCTAACAGAGTCACAAAATTTGAAGAAAGGAAAACCAGAGCATACCACCAGGGAAAATCACCAGTTTACAAATGTAGGCACAAACAGAGGGAAAATAAACAATGGAATTAAAAAACAGCCAGAAAGCATTTAAGATGATGGCATTAGTAAGTCCTTACATATCAATAATGATTCCAAATGGTAATAAATTGAATCCGTCAGTCAAAAGTCACAGAGTAGCTAGATGGATAAAACAAGAGCCAAATATATACTGTCTACAGAAGATTCACTTTAGATAAAAGGATACACATAGGCTGAACACAAACAAATTTAAAAAGCTATTTCATACTATTGGAAACCAAAAGAAAGTGGTAGCTATACTTATATCAGACAAAAATATATTTTGAGCCAAAAATAGTAACAGAAGACCAAGAAAAGGTTATTCTATAATGATATAGGGGTCAATTGATCAAGAGGAAATGACAATCATAAACATATACATACCCAACATTGAAGCACTTAAATATATGAAGTAAATATTAACACATCTGCAGGGAGAAATAGATGATAATACAGTAATAGTAGGGGACTTCATTACCCCACTTTTAGTCATGGATAGATCATCCAGACAGAAAATCAACAAGGAAATGTTGGATTTAAACCATGTGCTAAATCATATGACCTAACAGACATTTACGGAACATTCCATTTAACAGCAGCAAAATACACATTCTTTTCAAGTACACATGCAACATTTTCCAGAACAAGTCCTATTACAAGTCACAATACAAGTCTTAAAATTTAAGAAGACTAAAATCATACCAAGTATCTTTTCTGATCATAATGGCATAAAACTAGAAATCAACCACAGGGGAAACCTGGAAAATTTACAAGCTTATGGAAACTAATTAATATACTCCTAAAGAACTAATGGATCAAATACAAAATCAAAGGAGACATAACAAAATATCATGAAGTAAATGAAAATGTAAACACAACACATAAAAACCTATCGGATGGCGCAAAAGCAGTTTTGAGAGATGATAGCATTAAAGATATATATTAAGAAACTATAAAGAACTCAAATGAATGACTTAACTTTATATCTCAAAGAACTAGAAAAAGAAGAACAAACTAAGCTCAAAATTAGCATAAGGAACAAAAAACACCAAAGATCAGATCAGAAACAAATGAAACGGAGACCAGAAAAACAATTGAGAAGATCAATAAAATTAAGAGCTGGTTTTTCAAAAAGATAAATGAAGCTAACAAAATTTTAGCTAGACTGAGAAAAAATGGAAAGTTCAAATAAAATCAGAAATGAAAAAGGAGACATTAAAAGTAATACCATAGAAATACAAAGGCTTGTAAGAGACTATTAGGAACAATTTCATTGAAACAAATTGGATAAATTAGGAGAAATGGACAAATTATTAGAAACATACAATTTACCAAGACTGAATCAGCAAAATATTAGAAAATTGAACAGATCAATAATGATTAAAGAGATTAATCAGTAATTAAAAATTCCTCAACACAGAAAAGCCTGGGACCTGATGGCTTTACTGGTGAATTCTACCAAATACTTAAACATGAATTAAAGCTATTTTTGCACACTTTTCAAAAAAAATTGAAGAAAAGGGAAACTTCCAAACTCATTTTATGAGGTAAAAATTACCCTCATACCAAAGCCAGATAAGGACACTACAAGAAAAGAAACCTAGAGACCCCTGATGAATATAGATGCAAAAACTCTCAAAAATATCAGCAAACTCAACTCAGCAACATATTTAAAGGATCATACATCATGATCAAGTGGGATTTATCAATGTGATGCAAGTATGGTTCAACAAACACAAATCAATAAGTGTGGTACACCATACATTAACAGAATAAAAGGTATAAATTATATGACCATGTCAATAGATTCAGAAAAGCATTTGAAAAAGTACAACATCCTTTCATGATAAAACCTTCAACAAACTGAATACCAAGGGACTCAGCGTAATAAAGGTCATATACAACAAGCCCACAGTGAACATCATATTCAATGTTGAAAGAGTAAAACTTTTTCTCTAAGATCTGGAACAAGATAAGGGCGCCCACTCTCACCATTCCTATTCAACATAGTACCAGAAGTCCTAGCCAGAGAAATTAGGTAAGGAAAAGCAATAAAAAGCATCCAAATAGGAAAGAAAGCAGTAAAATTTTCATTATTTGCAGATGATTTGACATATATATAGAAAATCCTAAAGACTCCACCAAAAAAACTGCTGGTGTTAAACAAATTCAGGATATAAAAATCAACATATGGAACAAAGAAGAAGGAACCATGTTACCTGATTTCAAGGCTTACTCTAAGGGTAGGTAATGAAGATAGTATGATAATAGAAAAGGATAGATATTTAAATCAAAGAAATAGGTTAGAGAGTGAAGTAATAGAGCCATGTATATGTGTCCATGTTAATTATGGCAAAAAGCCAACTCAATGTGGGAAGAAAAGTGTTTTTAACACATGGTTCTTAAAGGACTGAATATGTAAATAAAAATGTGTATGAGAAAAAGTTTGACCCTTTCTTTACTCCGCATGTAGTAATTAGTTTGAAATGGATCATAGAGTTAGATGTAAATTCTAAAATCACAAAAACTTCAAGGAGAAGACATAGATGAGAATCTTTGCTGCATTGGAGGTAAACAAGGATTTTTAAGTACAATACCAATGTCAACATTATAAAAGAAAAAAATGATTAAATGGACTCATCAAAGCTTAAAAATATCTGCATTTTCAAAGACATTGTTAAGAAAATAAAAAGCCAGAGATTGTTATAAAAATTTGGCAATGCATATACCTGACAAAGAACTTTACCCAGAAGATATAAATAACTCTTTACAATTCAATAAAAAGAAACAAAAATCACAATTTTTTAAAAAGTGGTCAAAGGTTTGAACACATACTTCACAAAAGGAAGTATATAAATCACCCATAACAACATAAAAATCATTAGATATTGGGAAATTCACATTGAAACCATGCTGTGATATAAGACACCCATTAGATTGGCTAAAACATTGCTGATTTTGCTGATTTAGTCATTTAAATAACTCAAATGGTTATACTAAGCATTGGTCAGAATATGAAGCAACTAAAACCCTTGTTCTTTAGGAACGGTGCAGAAGTTTCTTATGACGTTAAACATATACTTTCCATATAATTCAGTATGTCTATTCCTAGGTGAGTACCAGATGACAATAAAAACATATGCCCACACAAAGACATACTTCACATGGATATCCATAGCAGCTATATTTAAAATAGCCCAAAACTCAAACAACATAATGTCCTTAGATAGATGAATAAATTTATAAAAACTTAATATATCTATAGAGTGGAATCTTACTAAGCCATGAAATGTAACCAAGCCAGAAACAAAAGTAGTATTGTATGATTCTGTTTATATTAATCTCTTTGAGCAAGAAATCAGGTCGATATTGATGGAAAACAAAACAAATATTCAGAAGACAGTTGCGTTTTTATACACCAATAATGAACTATTAGAAAGGGAAACTATGAAGACAATTGCATCTACAATAGCATCGAAAAATAAAATAAAATACATAGGAATAAATTTAACCAAGGATGTGAAAGACTTGTACCTGGAAGATAAGACACTGAAGAAAGAAATTGAAGAAGATGCAAATAAGTGAAAGGATATACCATGTTCATGGATAGAAGAGTTAACATCATTAAAATCTCCATACCACCCAAAGCAACCTATAGATTCAATGCAATTCCTTTTAAAATATCAATGACATATTTCACAGATCCAGAACAAATATTCCAAAAGTTTGTATGGAACCAATAAAAACCCCAAATAGCCTCACCAATCTTGAGAAAGAAGAACAAAATTGAAGGTATGACAATACCTGATATCAAAAAAAAAAAAAAAATACTACAAGTCCACTGTAGTCAAAACAGCCTGGTACTAGCATAAGGACAGGCATAAATATATCTTCAAGAAAATATTGACTTAGAAATTTAGCATCAATTTAAAAGAAAACAAATGTCTTTTTGCCAGAAAATTATTCTTTGTCTATGTAATGAAGTCAAACACTGACCTTTTGAACAATAAAGTCTAGTCAAGGTAGGTTTGGATAAGGGTTTAGGGACTTGTATGTGGAGTACATAAAAGTGCGCACTTGAGGCTTACTTTGTTAACTCCAAGAATATATCTGCCAAAAAAGGACTCTTCATGTTTAATTGGGCTCAAATTCATAACCAGAAGCCAGCAGCCATTGTTTTCAGAGACTCTTACCCATGATGCATTTGAGGGGAAAAACTGCACTGAGCTGCCTGCCTCCTGCACTCTGTTTCTGTCATCTGAGCCAACCCTTATAAAGGAGGCCCTAGGTTTGTAAATCAACCAATGGGATGAAGACCTGCCCGGACCAATCAGGGCTGTGCAGTTATATCCTCATTTGCATTTTTACTGCCAGATAGAGCCGCTCCATTCTGACCAATTGGGACAGTGCTATTTGGATAAATCAAACTGTGAGGATTTGGAGTCCTCATTTGCACAGAAATGGGTCAATGAGAGATGGGGTGGGGTGGGGGCAGCAAGCACTCTTCTCTATATAAGCCAGCTTGATCTCTGACTCCAAGGACCATGCTTACAGTTTCCACCTAAGACTGTTTCCCCAGCTGGAGCTGCAACACGAAGGTCGAACTGTAACCCCCAAGCCTCCTCACTCAAGCTGTCTCAACCCAGCTGCCTCGCAGCTGTGCTGTTCTATGGCCGTGCTCTTCCGTAATTGAGCTATCTCATAGCTGCAATGTTCCACAGCCAAGCTGTTTCACAATTAAGCTGTTTTCACTGAATAAAGTCTCTTGCCTCACTGCAACCCAAGGTGGGGACTCCTGTTGGTGTTAAATTGGTGACAACAACCTTTAGTTGACAACTTGCATATCTCAAAGTAAATTCTGCTTAACTAAAACACTTGCTAATGATGAACTGGCTTCCTTCCAAGTAACCTCATTGGATTCTGGGTTCCAACAAAACCAGGGTTATATCTGTGATTTCTCTCTTGCTCTTTCCTGCACCTGCACAGACCTGCACACACACACACACTCTGCCCAGCGCATCTACACACAAATACGATGGTGGCGCGAGCCGTGCGAATGCTCCCTGACCTTTCTGCGGCTTTCTCATTTAATTCTGTACAGTTCACCTTAACTTTTTGTTATTTACAAAGCATTATCTTTATTCCTATGGCTGTATTGCACCTTTTTATTTTGGTCAAATGTCCCTTGAAATGAAAATCTTTGTGAAGCCTGCTAATGTTGAAAAGAATTGGATATTTTCAAAGACAAAAGCTTAGGTGTGTTGATGGTATCCATATGAATTTAAACTTGGAATTTCATGAACACCTATTCATAAATGTTTTTGGAAATGGCCCTCGAAACAAGAAAAAATTTGTATTTAAATATAATCACATTTAAATATAAAGCTTGGATTACATGATCTCTAAGCAACAATCTAGCTTCAATAAGGTAGCACTCTAGATAGTTAGCTCTGAACCAATGAGTTATTTTATTCTGGAAGATGAGAGTATGGAACAGAAGAAAATATTTACTGATGCAAGCCGGTCTTTTTTGCAAGCCAGAGCAGGGGAAAGACCAAAGACTGTCCGTGTTAGATGCTGTGCCAACTCATTGTATATAAAACATTCAATTTCTCACTGGTATAAAAGGGAGAGATTTTATAATAATAGGAAATGACATTGCAGTTATATTCCTTACTTTTTTATTAGAAAGTTAAAAATAACCTTTCCAATATTTCACAATTTTGCTGATTTAGTCATTTAAATAACTCAAGACTCATTGTTTTGAAATGAGTAACAGAAAATAAGTGTCAAAGATCATTCTCGAACAAGGACATAACTGTTTTTCTTTTAGGAAAGGTGGAGAGTTACGCAATTTTAAAATATCACATAATTTCCAAATGACTACATCTATAGTATTTTATCCCATTAATATTAAGCATTGACATCAAAATAAATCAAAAGATGCTTTTGAGGGTTGAAAATCTCTTCTAATGATATCGCATATTATAAATAAAGGTAATTATACTTGAAAAACTGCTATGAACTTCCTGAAGATTAATGAAAAATCAACAGCCACTTTTCTTCCTGCTTGTGTGCTGGGCAAAAGTAAATTCACAGGAGAGTCTGAGATCCCTTTATTTTTATTTTTTTAAGTTAAATTTATTGGGGTGACATGGTCAATAGGATCATATAGGCTTCAGGTGCACACTTCTGACATATGACCTGTATACTGCATTGTGTACTCTTTAACTACCAGCTAGTTATCTTCCAGGACGGACGCTTGAACCCCTCCTACCCTGCCCCACACTCCAGCCTTTGATGTGTTCCCAGGCATAAAGGTTTAGAAGTTCTCAGGCTGCTTCATGTCACCCCTCCCCCAAGCATCTGACTTGTTGGTGCCTTTCTTTCCCAGCAATCACATTCACTGTGTGTTTAGCCCTCCCCGAGCAGCGGTTTCCTTAGCAACAGGCTTGCTCTTTGAGAGACTCAAACGGTGACAGCAGTTACGGCCGCGTTCTCACAGGCCTTCTTGCTGCATTGCTCCTCTGTCCCTTGTGAATGCGCAAAGGTCAAAAAGTAAAGTCCGCGGTGTTTCATTCTTTTCAAACAAAGGGCAGGAAGCTATAACAGGTTGGGGGGAAAACACACTTTAACTGGAATATCTCGTGCAAAAGTCATAATCTGAGGTATATATGAAAAGGAACTATTTTCTCCAAACCTAACCTGAGGGCAGAAAGGTGGAAGCAGAGATTACAAGGGATAGACTCTGGAGGGCTGGCTACGTGGGAAAATAAAGAATGCAAAGTCAGGATGAGTTTGTGGGAAAACAATGTAATCTGTTGTGTCCTTTTGCTCGGCCTCAGCATCTCAGAATTAGAAGGGATATTAGGCACTAATTCAAGGCCTGGTATAAGGATGGGCTCTGCAATTTAGGGCTCTGGGGCTTAGGCACCGAAACACTTTATTTAAAATTCACTTTTTAAGTTTTACACTTATGATGTGTGTCCTTTTCTATCTAGATATACTTCAAGAAAATGTTATTTAAAAATAAATAGTAAAATAAAATTCACATTTTAGATATGAATTTTAGACATTTTTAAACTATGAAAAAGAAACACTCGATGAGCCCTTTATTGGATTTTAATAACATTAAAAGCCTGGAGACCATACTGTGCTGATAGATTAATACAATATTTCTTTGTGTAGAATTTGTAATTTATTCATTTAGTCATTGAATATTTATTAAGGGCTTATTATATGCCAGGCACCACTGGACAAAACAGATATTTTTAAAAATTGTCTTTCCTCAATAGCATATTAAAGTTACGTTTTTGCACATGTTCCATGGATTTTAAAAATTGCAATTCTGCACTTGTCCTTTAAAAATTGACAGTCTAGTTGTTCTGGTGGAACAGTTTGGAACATATGTAAATTCATCCGTTACTAGCCCACCTGTTCCTCGGAACCAGTGGCTAGGCTTCTTTCCGCGTGGTCAGTTCCTGTCCACTATGGCTGACGTAGTCACATGCGCAATAACAAACTACCCCAATCATTTCCGTGATGCCATTCTCCCCCCACACATTGATAATTCCTGCATCTTCACTGTCAACCGACGGTTGGTGGTGCCAATTCAACGCCAACAGGAATCCCCAATTGGGGTGTGGTGACTGAGGAAAATTTTTTCAGTCTAAACAGCTCGCTTGTGATACAGCAGGGCTATGGAAGAGCAGAGATGCGGAACAGCACAGCTGCAAGGCGGCCCCCGGGTGAGGACCTTCTCCAGCGAGAGGGCTCAGCGCTGCCCACTGAGACAGGACAGCTCTGCTCCGCTCTGTCCCCGGAGACGTCTTTGGCGTTTGAGCTCCAGCGGGGGAAACAGCCTTCAGTGGAAAGGGAAAGTGTACTCCCAGAGCATGATGGGAGCTGACTTATAGAGACGGAAGTCCCCGCTCTGGTCCCTGATTGGTCTGACCTCATGCAAAGGAGGACTCCAAATCCTTACAGTTTGATTAGTCCAAAAAGCACTGTCCTGATTGGTCAGAAGGGAGTCATTCTGATTGGTTGGTGAAGGTGCTGACGAAGATATAGCTGCTCTGCTCCCATTAGATGGGGAAAGTCTCAATCCTGTTGATTAAAATAAAATTCCAGGAACTCATTTATACAATGTGGCTCAGATGGCAGAAACACAGTGCAGGTAGGCAGTTTAGTTCAGGCTCCTCCACAAACCAAGGCTTGCATGAGAGGCCATTTTTTAAAACTGGCTGCTAGGCTTTTTAATTTTTTTCCAGTTAGCCAACAGGAGCCATTCTTGGTAGATGTTTTCTTCCTCAGAGTCAATACTACTTGATCCTTGAGTTCTAGATCCATGCACCGTAATCTTTACTAGACAGCTCCACTTGGATGTCCCGTAGCACCTGGGTTTAACCTGCCCAAAACTGAACCCAGCACCTTCTCTGTTGAATCTGTTCTTCTTGGAGTCACCATGTCAATAAACTGCACCATTGCTCACTCATTGTCACCACACTGGAACCCAAAGACATCCTGAATTCTTCCCTCTGCTTCATCACCAATGTGTCACCAAGTCCTATTGATTCTCCTTCTTTAAGCGCTCTGGAAGTTGTCTACTTCCCTTCATTTGGCCATGCTGCAAGCCCAGTAAGGGCCTCCTAACTGGTCATCCTGCATCCCTTCTTGCCTTCCCGCCTTAACTCATCCTTCAGCTGAATCTAATTGAGGCTTACATAAGCAAATCTGATTGTGTCTTCCTCTGTGGTTATAACCCTTCATCAGGTCCCTACTTTCCTCCATGTTACCAGACAGGAACTGGGCCTGGTGCAGGTCTGTCTCAGGCAGGCCTGTAGTGAGTGGGTGCTTGACTTCGTGCAGAAAAGATATCACACTACAAATTCGGGTGATTCTGAAAATAAATTTACTACAGCTGGAGATGATGAAACAAAGGAAGAATAAAGTAGAAGAAACAGGGGAGAGCCTAGGCGGTGCTCTTCTTTGGCTCCCTAGAAAAACTGTAGGAAAGGAGTGAGCCACCGATGGGGCTGCTGTTAGCTCACTGGTAAGTCTGAGATCAAGGGGCGGCCTGGGGACAGGATCTGGGATAAGCCCGGGATGAGCTGCCGCTGCCCACTTCTCCCCCAGCCACAAGACTCTTGGGGCCTTAGAGTGTAGGAGGAAGTAAAAAGCTCATGCCCAGGAAGAGGTATGGGAGTAATCTAGAGCGAGCCCACGCTGGGTCTTTGTCTTGAGGGGTTTTTTATCTTCCTTCTGCAGGTGAGACTCAGAGGAGGTTTTAGCAGAATGTTTGTCAGCTTTCAAGGTGTATTTTTAATATAAAGTAAGCATTCATGGAGGGTGAGAGGGGGCTTGGGGATTATTTTTGGTCTGCTCTACTGTTTTACTTCTATCTCGAGTCTGTCTGGCTCTAATTGGATTTTTGTTCTTTGTTTCCCTGATTTTATCCGTTCTTGGCTTTGGCTGTCACAAATGGCATTAGTTGAGTCTCTGTTCTTTATTTCTCAGACCAGGGTGATTTAAGCTGTATATTATCTGGTTAGAGAGGAGAGATATAAACCATTTGCTCTCAGGTATCCTTGGTTAGGAAAGATAAGGCCTTGTGATTCACTAGCTGGCTATAAGTTGTTCAAATTATTTGGCTGTGTTTAAATTTCTTGTCTCAGTTTCCCCTTTCCACCTACCCAGGAATTTTTCTAGCGTTTTACTCATCCTGCCTCATCGGTACATACTTTAATTTGATTTATAGGATTTATGGCCATTATCTTCTCTCATCAAGCCATACTCACTCCTTTCAAGTTTAAGCCATACTTACTTCTTGAAGTTCTCTTAATACCCCCCACGGTTCTTTGGGAGGCTTTGCATAAACCATTTCTTTGTCCTGGAACATATATATGCTACCCATCATTACTGTGTCCTTCAGGCTTCCAGGCGAGCTTCTGAGACATGTTCTCTGACCTACCAAACATGTGCTTCTCATGTGAGTTAAATAATAACTACTAATTACTCACATCACATTGATAAAGTACTATTTCTCCCACCAGACCAGAAATTACTTGGAAGCAGAGAGCATGTATATCTTGTTCACTCTTGAACTTCTAACATCTAACTTACATATTTTAGCATAAAATTTGTTGATTGATTTGGTGATTAACTGAATTAATGCATTTTAGATGTTTAAAGTTTTATTTGACTTGAATGATAATGAGCTCATGGATTACTCCCATATGAGCTTCTTAGCATTATTTTTTAAATAAAAGACAGGCTGAAACAAACTTCCACTCATTTATATATTTGTAAAACTCGTCTCACTCTAAGCTTCCATACCAAGATTTAAGGTGAAACTGGTATCTTAAAGAACTCAGTTACTGTTATTATTTGCGTCTCCCAAATTTATTCCATTTGAGGGAAGTTTGCAGGTCAGTCTTAGAAACTAAGAGTGACCTGAACCAAGTCTTTCTCAAGGAGGCAGAATGAACAGTATTTTCTTGGGCTGTAAAAGGGAAAGGCTTAAATATTTAAATGTCAGATAATATATTCATTTTTTGGATAAATGGTCTCATATGCCACACGGTTTTTATATCCTGAGGGGAAAAAATTCATTTCTGGTCAATCTGCATAAAATGTAATTAGATAAGTAAACATTTTTAATTAAATTCAAGAAAACACCTATCCCCTGAGTGTCATGATTGATGTGTAGTATCTTCAGCTAGTTTTTCAAAAGATATTGAAACCATTTAATAACATAGTTTCCACTGACCTTCAGTAAATGTCAAGGACATAAAAATACAGTATAATGCAAACCTCAGGGAACTTGGATAAAGAAATAGGATTCAAACATGTGATAGCATAACAAGAATAGAGTAATAGGTCGAGCTAACACTTTGGAGAGGGAAGGTTGGCTAGCTTTCTCCCCCGTATAACGTAAAACATTCTAGATATACAGAAAAAAGTAAACATTAAGAGGAAGAAAAAGGGAGGAAGTAAGAAAGAAAAAGATAAATATATGCTCTCAGTATTTATTTTTAGATGTGATTATGTAAAATAACAAGTTATTTATATTTTTATTCAGGACATCAAAAATGTGACTTAAGAATGAAAAACTCAGCAACATCTTGAAAGAGTATTTGCAACCTATGTTATGGACAAAAGATTAATATCAGAACATCAATGTACAAAGAACCTAGCACATCGATGAGGAAACTTCGAAAAAACAGAAATGGAAACTAGGACTATGGTTTCATAGCCCGAATTCTCCTTGTCTGAATCCCTCTGCTAAGGCTTTTGCTTTTATATCAACCCTGAAACAAGGTAACCATCCACGGCTTTAAGTTCTACCATAGTCCAATGGGGAAAATAAAAACCACTTTGGGAGTTTCGAACTGAGAGCACCTGACACTGGGAATGGCTTGCGTAGGCATGGAGAACTGAAAGGCCCAAGGAGCGATGGCGAAGCAACCCAGGCGTTTCACTTCGGCCGGAAGTTACGGCCACTCGTGGGACCCGAGGGACTCGGCGCGGGGCGGTGTTAGCAGGGCTGTAAGCCGGGCTGCGGGGGGGAAGCGGGCGCCACAGAGGAGCGCCTGGCAGCAGCCCCGAGCCCCGTGGCGGAGAGGGCCGTTCTTCCCCTCCGCTGCCCTCGCTTCAGGGCCTCGGGGGGTTTATGATCTCGCTTCTCCAGAACGATGTCTCTTCCTAGAGCTCTCCTGTCTTCTGACTGAGGCTGGCTAACTGCTCGTCAGCCTTCAGGGGGCTGTTCGGAGTCTTTCTAGGACACCTTCCTGAATTCCGTAGCCTAAATAACCTCTCTGTATGAAGTCATGTCAACCCCCTATCACCCAATTTTATTCTAATTGTTACAGAGCTATCTGCCTTCCTGGACCAACTCTAAGCTCCGTAAGGACACAGACTTAGGGACTTTTATTTGTCTTGTTCCATGTTGTATGTTTACTGCATAAAACAACCTAACACACAGCATAGGGATTAATAAATAATGGATGATTGAATGATTTTCCAGTCATAGAGATTAAATACATCCTCAATTTTCTTTTGAAAACCCACCGCTCCCCTCAGTCTCTATGGATCAGGCAGATCTGACTTTGCCTCCTACTCTCCTCCACTAAGGAAGTGGGTGCATTTTTCAGGTGTGGCCAATCCGTCCATCCCCCTGACACTACGCAGCAATGGTCAAATGGCCACATTGGTCCCATAGTCTCAAGGTCACATTTTTTTCTGAGTTACTATTTAGGGGTTATTCTTCTTCTGCTAAGATGGCTGAGCTGAACGATGGAAGCCTGGAGCCGTTGCTAATCACTTTGCCACCAAGAGGAGAGAATCGGCCCCAAACGTGAAATAGAGCTTTGATCTGGAGTGAGAAAGGTGAACGACTGAGCTCTAGATACCCTTTGAGATTCTGAATGCCTTCATGCCTGACGGCAAATAGACGCCTGAACTTCTAGCTGCGCGATCCCACAGGTTCTTCTCTGGCTTAAGCCTGTTTGAGTTCCGTCACTTGGAACTGAAGAGTCTTCACTGATGTGTTAATCAAACACCACTAGTATCTCTGAGCCTCTCCTCATGTATCCTGATCTTAGGCCCCCACCTCTACTTAGACCTAAGATCAGTTTCATCTTCTCGATGACTTAGGTACTATGGCCAGGGAACTTATTTCTTCAATATTCATTGGCTTCTACGGGTACTGTAATCGGCCCTGGTGATGCACGGGGACCAAGGTATATACAGACTCCAGATGGTACTGACTAGGCGGAGGTTGTCCAACTTGCAGGGTAAAAGCAGCGCCTGGAGAGCTAGTTAAAAATGCTATTTTTGTCTTCCCCATCTCAAGAGACTCCAGTGCAGTACTTCCAACGTTGGGGTTTGAGGATATGATTTATTTTTTATCCTCACCTGAGGACTTTTTTCCCCACTGCTTTCAGAGAGAGAAAAGAAGAGAAGAATGGAGAGAGAGAAATATCAATAGGTTGCCTCCCATACAGGTGCAAAGTGGGGATCATAGGAGCCTGGGCCAGGGATTGAACCTACAACTCAGGCGTGTGCCCTGACCAGCAACCATATGCACAACCTTTTGATTATGGGATGATGCTCCAACCAACTGAGCCACACAAGCCAGGGCAAGAATCTGAATTATTAAAAAATAAAAATCACAAACGATCTCGATCCGGGCTGTTCTCAGACTATACTTCATAAAACACCAGAAGGAAAAAACCAAAGTAGTGATTACAGAAGACACTAGTGTCATTAGGAGGCTACTGTGGGGAGGGAGCTTAAGCTGGTCCGGAGAATGACAAACCCCTCCCTGAGACCTGAAGAAAGCCTAGAGAAAGAGCGTGGCAGGAAGAGAGCGGAGTGAAGGGGACAGAGGGTCTGTGCGTGTGAAGCCGCCCAGCACGAATGGCAAGGGCACAGCTGGGTTGCTGAGAGATGGCAGAACAGCTGGGGGTGGGCAGAGGGGCGAGTGGCCAGTCATCAGGCAGCCCCAGTGGGCAGGAGCCGCACCCTGGAGGCCACTGTAAGCTGCACGCGCAGGTTGGGACTTTCCCCAAAGAGTAAGGAAAGCCAGTGAAGGGCATTAGGCCGAGAATGATATGTGTTTAATAAATTGTTCTGAAATAATATCGGGAACTTTCATTTTGGTTTCCTCATTCTATCCCAGTGCCCTTAGGTTGCTGGAAGCTGTTTCCTGCCTGGCCTTTTCACATTTCATTACGCTTCCAGTTCATTCCTTCATTTACTGAGCCAATACGCTCTGCGTACCTCCTCCCAACCAGCCGCTGTTCCACACAGGAGGGAAAGGCAGCAAAAAAGCAGAAGCGGCCCTTCAGTCCCGCACAGAGCTCATACTCCCCTGGAAGGGTGGGCTGGATACAGGCGAAGAAACAAGGAAACAAAACCACTAATCAAGAGCTGATTTCGTAAATAGGATAAGCGCTGTAAAGAAAATAAAACAATTTAACAGTACAGATGAAGTAATGGAGGAGTTTTGGCGGGGAGTCCCCTACTTAATTATGAGGATCAAGGAAGGCCTCTCTGAGGAACTTACATTTTAGCTAAAATCACAAAAACGAAAAGTCTGGACCAACAGCCTGTGAGCAGAGAGCAGAGCAGTGCGCACACTTAAGGAACACCAGGGAAGGGGGCCGTGGCTACGGCAGGAACGTGCCCCAGATGCTAGAGGCTTCGTTAGAAGGACAGTAAAAAAAATGCATCTGAAAAATACCCAGACTACGATAATGGGATATGGCAGCATGAAAAGAAACTCTAAAAAATATTTTAAAATCTAAAAAGGAGAGGAAATTACAGCAAACTAGTAGGTTCTGCAGTAAATTTACATGGTAGCAATAATTGAGCCCCACTGTTGATACAAATGAAAATGTCAATGTCAATCCCGGGAGGACTGTGCGTGCAGAAACAGACCTGGGGGGAGGGCTGGTGCGCGCCAGGGATTCGCTGAAAAGATGCCTCTATGGAAAAGCCTCCAGGGGAAGGAGGAAAGCTGGGCGCGGAGGACGTGGTTTCGGGCCAAGGCCCCACTGAGTAGAGTTTACGTCTGATCGAGGAAAAGAAGCTGGGCTTTCACGCACCCCACCTATGGCCACCTGGGGGGCATTAACTTCTAGGCACTTCTGGACTCTCTGGGGGGCAGGGAGGCTAAGCAGCTCCAGTGGCCAGAGTCCAGGGGAGGGCAGAACAGTGGAACAGAAAGCACACAGAGGCCTCCGGGGAGTAGCATTGGATGGGGAGGGGTGGGAAAGGGAGAAGAAGTAAATGTGACCTTATTTTGTCATCGTAACAACATAGCCTTTGTTAAGCACCTAATGGCCGCCCGACTTTCAGGGCCAGCTCCTGGATGTGACGGCTGAGCCCTGAACGTCCCGCACTCCCCTTTCCCCTAACCCTTACATTGCGTGTCTCAACGAGCGTGCTTAGCGACTGCATTTGGAACTGTGCTTAGAACATGTCATATGTTCTTGAAAGGATCATCAACATTTTCAGAAACAGTCTAAATTCATTCAGATTTGAGTTTTCTAAATATTACATGAAAGTGAGCTTAGTTAAAAAAAAATAAGTTTGACTTTTAATAGACTACCACTGGCTTCACTGAGTCAGCCTTGATAAATTCTTAGGACAATCAAAAATTATAGCTTATACCTGCCTGGTGTGGCTCAGTGGATTGAGCACCAGCCTGAGAACCAAAGTGTCACTGGTTCGATTCCCAGTCAGGGCACATGCCTGGGTTGCAGGCCAGGTCCCCAGTTGGGGGTGTACTAGAGGCAACCACACATTGACATTTCTCGGGAGAAATTCAGAGAATTTCCCTCTCCCTCTCTCTCAAAATAAATAAATAAAATCTTTCTTAAAAATTATAACTTAAAAAACTTGTTTTGGGCAATGACAGTATGACAGGTAGAAAAGCACTGCATTGGAAGGGGTCCCCCTCAAAGGAAACTGCACGCACGTAGCACACTTATTATAGAAATAAAAGTGTCCTTCCCTCACAGCCAGGCCTTAATGGTATCCCTTTAACTGAAGATGGAGACAGAATGTAGGTGATCGATTCCACAGTCTGGAACATTCTAAAGAACTAAGGCAGTCACCAATCATCCTGGCTTTATTTTATCAATGTTTTGATAATACCTACTTTTAAAAAATGTGGGGAGAGGAGAGAGGCCATGAGGACTTTCTCCATTCATACCTGACCTTTGTAATTGCAGCCTCGGTAGAGGTGGGGAAGCGGCATCCCTTACCTCAGGCGCCCCCGCACGCTGCGTGGAGCCTGTAAAGGACACGGGGGGTCTCTGGGCTCAGGAAATCACTGACTTTGGCAATGAGGAAATGGAGCAATAGCAAAGGTACAGGGCAAATTAAATCACCAACTTGGACGACAGCCCCCACGCCCAACTGGCCAGGCTTCTGGATTGCCCCAACCTACTCTGCAGTTTCAGGAATAATTGATTATGGCTTCAAGGTAAAGTCTGTCTAAAGCCAAGTTAAATAGGTTCCAGTACCAGCCTGGACCTATTCAAGGTTAAAAAGCTGGACTCATAAAAAGGTACTTTCACAGCCCAAAAACCTCCATTTAATTCCAAACACAATATTCATTCAGCTTACCCTCAGTAAATATTCTATTTTTAATAATAATAATTAGTAATTCTTTAGTGAGAGCAAAAAAGATATACATTGTCATTAATAAATTAAATATATAGTCAAATAAATATTAATGTTTTATTTCATTTTAATCTCCTAACTCTCTATTTTTGAACATATTTTTGAAAAAAAATTAACTATCAATACAACCAGACATGTGCATTACTTATGAATTGTGCTGAACAGCGAGCCACTGTTCTGGACCACCTCAGCCATCCTGAGAGCAAAGCCTGCTCATCCGCTCTGCCCAGGAGCTACTCCTGCCCCAGGAGCTACTCCTGCCCCAGGTAACATGACCCCAGGGGTGAGCTTCCCTGACACGTGTCGGGACCCCTCCACAGTGGAAACCAAACCTCAAAAGGGCCTCCAGCCTCAGTGATCCTCCCACCAGCAGGACGAGTCATGTCCCAGGATGACAACCTACTCCCCTGGCCCCGGCCCTGCTGAGGTTATGTCAGAACTTTTCTCTCTCCCCAAACTTTCCAGAGCCGAACCCTCAACAATGTACATTTATTCTCAGACGATGGCCTCTTTTATTAAACTGTCTCCTATTCCCCCAACCAAAAGCACAAACCTGCCTGCACACATCCCTCTCTTCCTCCCCTTTTCTGTCACCATATAGAGAGAAATATCCCATCTGACTGAAGGCAATTCCTTCCACCTGAGACCTGGAGAGCAGCACCTCTCTCTTCCTCAGAGACTCAGCTTCCTCGTTTACCCCTCTCTTCATCCTGGGTCTTCAGTTCCTCCATCTCTGTGGGCCTATTACCATTGGATGAGAACACACTTTACTATCTCTCGCTAAAAAACAGCAAAACCAAAACTCTCTCAACCCTCACATTTCCTACCCGGGGCAGCTCAATTTCTTTGACCCCTCCCCAGCGAGACCCAACGGTGGTCTCCACTGCCCTGCGTCCATTCTGCGCCCCTCCCATCGGCCCTCCCGCTCCCTCACTCTCCCTTCTGGTGTCCAATGACCTTATGTTTCCAGACGCAACAGACACTTCTCTGTTGTCCTATTGGCTCCTTCAGCAGTACATAGCCCAGTGTGCTAGGCCTGCGTCTTGCAACATTCTCCTGTTTTCTGCTTCTGCAGTGGCTGTCTGTTGAATTTCTTTCACGAAGATCCACTCTCCTGCCTGGTAACAATGTCCTGATTTTGTACCTCTCTTCTTCTCTTGGTCCTACCATTTCAGACAAGATGGCTCCCTACTCCAGCCCTGGACAATCAGACAATAATAGCACATAGTGTTTACTATGTGCACGGTATTGTTCTAAACACTAGAAATATTAACGCACCTAATAATAGTTGTATGAGGTAGGTATTATTTTAGATACATTTTAGTGATAACAAAATTGAGCCACAGAATAGCTGACTAGTCCAAGTTCATACAGTTAATTTAAAAAAAACTTCTTTAAAACCCCATGCCCTTACCGTTTCTCACATTCCCTGACTATAATCACGGATTCAGGGATGGAGGGTGGGAAGGAGAAACCCTCTCAGCGCTGGGATTTGTAAGTCAGAAGAACATACGGTGACTATGCAGCAAGAGCCTGCCTAAGAATAAAGTGGGGAAAAGGAAAACGGAGTCAAAAAGTAATAAATGGCATCATTTGTGCACTTAGATCTAGCCATTCCTGAAGCTGGAAATCTTAGATTGTTTTTCAACTGCATGGTTCAATAAATTTCTTTTCTGGCCTAAGTTAACGGAGGATTTTCTTTTAGCTATCACTTGCCTCCAAAATGTGTTTTTCAATGCAGCACATTCCCCGTTTTTCTCCCTACTTCTCAGGCCCTTCTTTCCAGGCTCCGTTGCTGATTCCTCCTCCTCCAGCAGACTACTAATGCTTACGTTGCGTCACTGTGAGTGTGAAAGCCTCTCCCCTTTTCTCTCTCTGCCCTCTTCCTAGGTAAGCTAATCTAGCCCCTAATTCCAAAGGTGAACTTTATGTTAGTGACTCCTACATTCACATGTCAGATTAAGTTCTTTCTGGAATTCTAGACTCATGCGCCAAATGTCTACCTAACGCCTCCAGCTGGATGTTTAATTACTCTTACGAAGAAGCCTACCTTTTCCCAATCTCCCCCTCTCCTGCCTTCACTCTCTCAGGAAATGACACTGCCATCTGCCCAAAGTCTAAGTCACCTCTAGGTCCCCCATTTCTTTCACCCTCTTAGTACATTATGTCCCCTGGGTTCTATTTCTAGACATATTTTTGCGCAAATAGCAAACCCATTCATTTTTTCCATCCTCATTACCACTATCCTTGTTCACTCCTGCCCTTTTCTAATCCATTCAGCTAGCCCATAGAAGCCAGAGTGATTTTTTTTTAATGTCATTTCCTTGCTTAAACATTTTTAATGGGTTCCCTCGGCTCTTGGAAAAACTGCGAAAGCCTGTTTCTCCGTTCTGTAAGGCCCTGCCTGCTCTAGACCCTCCCGCCTGTTTCATCACACAGCGCTCTCCCCAACTCTCAATGCAGAGCCACTCTGGCTTATCTTTCCGTCACACACGCATCAAGTCTTTTCTACCTCTTGACCTTTCCACTTGCAGTTCCCTTTGCCAGCTCTTCATGCGGTGGCATTACGCTCAGCCTTCCAATATTGACTCAAATGTCATCATCTAGAAGCTGTGACAGACTTTATCATTCTTGCCCACACCCCCTCAGCCCTCCCACGCAGTCCTGACTTCCACCTGCTGGCACTTGCATTTCTTCAGCCGAGGAATTTTCTCTGGCCCCAGGGGCAGCAGGCAGGAAATGCCAGGGAATGCCCTCCTAAATGCCCTCCGCCCCCAGCCACCCTCAGTGAATAACCGGCAGCTGCTGCTTTATAAATACCCCAGCTCCCTCTCCCCTCGGGGGACACAACTCAGAGGTCCGCATTCAGCAGCAGGTCCAGGAGTTCCCCAGGGGAATTCCGCAGCAACTGCCCAAGTGATAACATGGAGATAAAGCACCCTTGACTGGCTCTTCCCCAACCTTGCCTCACTTAACCACTGTCTTTCCCTGATTCCTCAGATTACCTCCCAAATAAACTGCTTGCATTGAAATTCTTATCTCAGAATCAGTTGCTGGAGTTGCTCCCACCACCAGAGAGGCCTTCCAGCGCCGCTCTCTGCAGAAGCTGCCCTCAGTTACTCAAAATCCGTTCCCTGCCTTGTTTTCTGTACAAAAATCATTCATCATCACAACCTAAAACTCTTGTTTATTGTCAACTTGTTTTCTATTGGTTTTTCTGGGTATTTGTTCCATCTTCTCAACTATTGTGTTCCCCGTACCTCGTCTAGTGCGTGGCAAGTAAGAGTAACCCTGTAAATACTTGTTAAATGAATAAACAAATGAGAGACCCAGGATTACTACTTCTTCACTATCGTGCCAGGTTGTGCAGTGTTGTGCCATGTTTTTATTAAAAGATAGGGTGGATTGCCTCAGTTAGGATTTTTAGGCCACTTCTAGCCATGCAAGGGAATCAGAACACTGAAATATTATGAAATGTTCTATTATTATTGAGGGAATAAACGACAGAGAGGGACTGCAAACCAGGTTTTGTAAATCCAAGCCTAGTGGGATTCCTACTGCACTCCACTGTTACTGACTTTGCAGGGTATAGGTCCAAGTTTCCTTTTCGGGTATTGGGATGGATAGGCATCAAAACTTTCACAGCTCCTTGCTTGCCTGACTTTTCTTGTGTCAAAGTTATGCAATTGTCAAATGGTTGCCCAAGGTCAAGGGTGCAGCTGTGGCCAAAAAACAAAGCATCATTACGTAAGACTAACTGGCCTGACTGACAACTGAACTCTTGGTCATGGCCTTGTTAACATATCCTCCAAACAGGCTGCAACCAGAACCTGTATTTCCTATCTTTTTATTTTCTTCTTTCAGTTTGCTTAAACACCCTTTTGTAGTTAACTTCCTTTCAAAGTCAAATTCATATAATCACTGTCTCCAGGACTCACAATCCACCACAACATATTTTTCTCGTCTCTGCTGAAATGGTTCTCCCCCAAATCATCCAATTATCTCCAAATTAAAGTATCTTTCCATAATAAATTGCCTGGCTACCTCGTCTTCCTAAAATTTTTCTTTTTCTATTACACTGCCAAGGTGAGCACATAGTAGGTGCTCAATAAGTGCCTATAGTCTCGTTATAATAATGCTAAGATTGTGTCCTTGTTCAGAACTTTTGAAGTTCCAGGTGTGCCTAAGGAATTGATACCAATTGCCTGGCTGCACCGCTGGGAGCAGGCAGAGGGCAGGGACCCAGGAGGAGATAGGAGCCGCCCGGGGCAGCGCGCAGGGCTGTGGTATCCACGTAGCCAAGCTAGAGCCTTGGGAGCTTTTTGCCCGCAAGGCGGAGACTCCCACTCTTAGAGGCAGGTGCCCCACCTCCAGGCAAGACGGCGGCAGAAAGAAGCATTGCACTGAGCATGCTCAAGGCTAGCCAGCTAATTGGATGGGGAAAAGCCCTCCTACCACCTTCTGGTACTCGATTGTGGGTGGGACCAGGGAAGGCAGACACCTGGGGAGAGAGCTCAGCATGGCAAGGTGAAAAGGAAAGGCTGTGCTCTTTTACCCACCTGGCGATCGTGCTGGCTGGTGCGTTCGTGGGACCTTCTGATCCTGGGAGCCACACTCAGGTTCCAGGAAGGAGCTTGAGGCCTGACAGTGGTGGCTGGGTGAAAAGGTGAGCCACCTGGGTGACCACTCGGCGGCCACCTGTGGTTCCCAGAGGTGGTACGTTAAATGGGAGAAGGAGCTCTGGATGCCGCCTTTGGTTTTGGTCTGGCTGAGGACGGCTGGGTTTTCCTCTGGGTTTCCCAGAGGGAATGGGCTTTGAGAAAACAGTCTGCTCTTCTCCCAGATCATGCCGCACTTGAATAAAAACCTCTTTCCTTCTTCACCAGCCTCTGTCTCTAGAATTTGCGTATTGGTAGCCGTGGCAGTGGCAGTCGAACCCCACTTTGGTTCGGTAACAGAGTCATCTGTAGACAGTTTGACTATACCGTTTGCTCTGTGAACAGGCATTAGAGGAGACGGAGATCAAATGGCTGACGAGTTAATGGAAAGCCTGAAATACTAGGCAATCAAATATGGTCTTGACTATACAAACAAAAATAGCCACTAATGGTCCTCCATGTGTATAAGATTCCACTGAATGCAACAGAAGGTTAAAAATATATATAAACCTATGTATCACACCCTACACATGCACACAAACTCACAAACATCTACCTAGTTAGAAAATATCATATAGTCTTTTTAACTTCTTAAAAGTTTTTTGATCAAACTCTATCAATATGAAAAGGAATGTGGAACAGAGAATGTAAATTATATGGGTGGAGGAAATGAATATTTACATTTTTTTAAGGAGATGATTTATATTTGATATATAATTTTATCAATTTGCTTTTAATCATTAACATACTATGTGATAAATATCCAAAGCTATTTCTAAATCACTCATTGTTTTGCAACTCTGGATAAAATGGTTATCTCAGTTGGTTAAGATCTTTTTGCTTAGTTAACGTCTCAAGAGGATTAAGCATACCAATTCCAAAAATTATCATCATTGAAATGCCTGTTCTGCCCAAAGCAATCTATAGATTCAGCACAATTCCTATCAAGATACCAATGGCATATTTCACAGAACTAGGAAAAATGTTCCAAAAATTTATATGGAACCACAAAAGACTCCAAATAGCCACAGTGATCTTGAGAATGAAGAACGAAATTGGAGGAATCATACTACCTTATATCAAACTCTATTGCAAACTCATAATAATCAAAACAGCATGGTACTGGCATAAAAACAGACATATAGAACAATGAAACAGAATAGAGAGTCCAGAAATAAACCCACACCTTTTTGGTCAGTATTTGACAATGGAGTCAAGAATATACAATGGGGTAAAGACCATCTCTTCAATAATGGTATTGGGAAAATTGGACAGATGCATGCAAAAATAAATAAATAGACCACTGTTTATACCATGCACAAGAATAAATTCAAAATGAAATAAAGATTTAAATATAAGACTTAAAGTCCTAGAAGAAAACATGGGCAGTAAAATATCAGACATTTCTTATAGCAATATTTTTTTCTGATATATCTCCTTGGGCAAGAGAAACAAAATTTTTTTATAAAATGGGGCTACATCAAACTAAAAAGTTTTTGCACGGTAAAGGAAACCATCAACAAAATGAAAAGACAGCCTACTGAATCGGAGAAGGTATTTGCTAATGATACATCTGATAAGAGGCTAATATCCAAAATTTACAAAGAACCTATAAAACTCTAAAAAACCCCAACAATCCAATCGAAAGTGGGTAGAGGATCTGAATAAATACTTTTCCAAAGAGGACATGCAGACAGGCAATATACATTTTAAAAGATACTTAATGACACTAATCATCAGAGGGATGCAAATTAAAACCACAATGAGATATCACCTCACACTTTCAGAATGGCTACCATCAATAAATCAACAAACAAGTGTTGGGGCGAATGTGGAGAAAAGGGAACACTCATGCACTATTGGTGGGAATGAATATCAGTTCAGCCACTGGAAAACAGTATGGAATTACCTCAAAAACTTAAAAAGGGATACTGCCTTATGATCCAACGATTCCACTTCTGGGAATATATCAAAGAAACCCAACACACTAATTTTAAGAATGTGTGTACCCCTCTGTTCACTGCAGCATTATTTCCAATTGCGATGATGTGGAAGCAGCTCAAGTGTCCATCAGTAGATGAGTGGATAAAAAAGCTGGGGTACATCTACACAATGGAATACTCTTGGGCCATAAAAAAAAAAGAAAATCTTACTGTTTGTGACAGCATGGATGGACATGGAGAACATTACACTAAGTCAGAGAAAGACAAGTACCATATGATTTCACTCATATGTGGAATCTAATGAACAAATAGAACTAACAAGCAAAATAGTGACAGACTTACTGATAGAGAGCAGGCTACTGGATTGGGAGGACAGGATTGAGGGAAAAAAAAGAGAAAACTCATGGATGTGGACAACAGTGCGGTGATTGCTAGGGGGTAGAGAGGTAGGGGAGGTAAAGGAGGGTATAGAGAAGATAAATGGTGATGGACAGAGATTTGACTTGGGGTGATGAATACACACTACAGTGTACGTATGATGTCTTTTAGAAGTGTGCGCCTGAAACCTGCCTAATTTTGTTAACCAGTGTCAACCCAATAAATTCAATAAAAATGAAAAAAAAATTGCAATGTCAGACAGATTTCGTTTCTGTCCTGAATCTGCCACAGCCTACATCTATAACATTGGACGAGCCTTCTAATTTCACAAAGGCTCACTATATATATGAAAAGAAGTGTCTGTAGGCATTGGGATCCTGGGTCATTTTTTTTACAGCTTTATTGATATATATTTCACATAACGTAATATTCACCCACTTAAAGTGCACAGTTGAGTGGTGTTTACTATGTTAACAGAGTTATGCAACCATAACCACAATCTATTTTTAGAACATTTTTGCCGGTCCAAAAAGAAACCTCATACACATTAGCAGTTCTGCCCTGTTCCTGCTCCCCAGCGCTGCTCTGGTCCTGGGAAGCCATGAATCTACTGTTTGTTTCCATGTGTTTGCCTAGACTAGACATTTCACACTCCTGGGGTCATGCAATAAGGGATCTTTTGTGACTAGCTTCTTTTCACTCAGCAAATGCTTTCAAGGTTTACCCACATTGTGACATGTATCAACATTTTATTCTTTTTATAATTGCTGAAAAAACCTTCACCGTATGACCCCACCAATATTGTTTATCCATTCTTCAGTGCAGAGATATTTAGGTATCTCTACTTTGGGGCTATGGATAAACCTGCTGTGAACACTCATGTACAAATTTGGAGGGACGTATACTTTCACTCCTCCTGAATATAGATTTAAGAGTGGAATGGCTCGATTACATAAAAACTCTATGTTTAGCATTTTAATGAACTGTCAAACTGCTTTCCAAAGTGGCTTCACCATTTTCCATTCCCACTAGAAATATATGAAGGTTCTGTAACCGAATGTAGGTCCAGCTGCCTGCCACTACAAAATCCAGTACTCGAGAGGCAGGTGCTGCTGTCAAGGACAGTGGTTTATTTCCAGGTGCAACCTGGAAAATGGGGGGCTCACGTCTCACATCCCATCTCCACCTCTCAGTGGGCGCAGAGGTTTTCGTAAGGAGGGAGAGGGGAATGGAGCAAAAAGATAAAGGGTGGGGGTTGCCAAGTTCTCTACGTGAAGACTAGCAGAGTCCATTCCAGTAAAGCAAGTGACGGCCTGGTGTGTGTCATCCTGGCTTCACGTCATCCTGGCTCCACGGTTGAAGGTCAGCAAATCTCCTGGAGCTGGGATGCCTGAAGGTCTGAGTCTGCATCTTTTGAAGTTACTTCCTAGGATTCTTAGACAAAGATTCTATTTATCTACAAGCTATTTATTAGTCAGAGTTCACGCTTACAGAAACAAAGTCAAAAGAATGGTGGGGTGGGTTACAATTTCCACCATTACAGTTTTCCCCTCCAGTTCCAATTTCTCCACATTCTTGCCAGCACATTATTTTCCATCATTATGATTTCAGCAGTCATCATGGGTGTGATTTGATTTGCAATTCCCTAATGACTAAGGGTATGCAATTTTTGCCAGTTTGGACAACTTCTTTGGAGAAGTGTTTATTGAAACCCTTTGACCATTTTTAAATATGGTGATGTGTATTTTTATCGTTGAGTTATAAGAGTTTTTCTTATATATTCTGGATACAAATTTCTTATTAGATATGATTCAAAAATATTTTCTCTCATGTTGTGCATTATCTCTTCACTCTTTTATGGCATCTGAAACACAAAAGTTGTACTTTTGAAAAAGTTGTATTTATAATTTTTTGTCATTTATGCTTTTGGTGTCATATTAATAAAACTATTGTCTAACTGAAGGTCACAAAAATTTATACCTGTTTTCTACTAGTTGTTTTATAGATTTAGCTCTTACATTTTGGTCTATGATACATTTTGAATAATATTTGTGTTTATGGTGTGAGGTAGGGAACCAAATTCATACTTATTCCTTTGGATATCCAAATGTCCAAGCACCATTCATTGAAAAAAGTAGTCCCCCATTCAATTTCTAGGCAGCCTTGTCAAAAATCAATTGACTATGAATGGTAGAGTTTATTTCTGGACTCCCACTACTATTCCAGCAACGAATACGCCGATCCTTATGTGAATACCACACTTTTGATTACTATAATATTCTAGTAGACTTTGAAGTTGCAAAGCCTGAGTTCTATAACTTTGTTCTCTTTTTACAAGATTACTTCGACTATTCTGGGTCCCTAGCATTTCCATATGAAATTTTGGATCAACTTATCAATGTCTGCAGAACAGCAACAACAACAAAAACCCAGAGATTTTGATAGGGCTTTGTTGAATCTGTAACTCAGTTTGGGGAATGTTGACATCTTAACAATGTTAAGTCTTCAAATTAATGAACGTGGATGTCTATTTATTTAGATCTCCCTCAATTATTTCCAACAATGTTTGTATTAATAGTTTTCAGTGTACAAGTCTTACAATTCTTTTACTAAATGTATTGCTAAATACTTTCCCTTTTTTGAAGCTATTGTAAATAAAATTGTTTTTAAATTTTATTTTTAAATTGTTCCTTGTCACGGTACAGAAACACAATTGAAAAAATAAACACAATTGGTTTTTGTGTATCGATCCTGTATCCTGATACATTGCTGATCTTGTTAATTAGTTCAAATATTTTTAGTTAATTTTTATGAGTTCCTGTATATGAAATTATATACAAAATCAGTTGCAAATAGAAATCATTGTACTTTTTCTTTTCCAAATTGGATTATTTCTTTTCTTGCCTAATTGCCCTGGCTAGAACTTCCAGTACAAAGTCTAACAAAGTGCCAACAGTATCTTTCTCTATTCTTGATCTTTTGTAGATGCCCCTTATCAGGTGAAAAAAGCTTTTCCTGCTCTTCCTAGTTTGTTGACTGTTTTTTCACTAAAGATCTTCAGATTTTATCAAAAGCTTTTTATGTATCTGTTAAGATAATGCATTTTTGTCCTTTATTCTGTTAATATAGTTTATTACATTGATTGATTTTCAAATGTTAAACCACTGCTGCATTTCTAGGACAAATACCTCTTGTCATGGTATACAGCGCTTTTTATATGCTCCTGGATTTCGTTTGCTAGTATTTTGTTACAGATTTTTTTTTTCTGTAACATTCATAATGAATATTGGTATGTAGCTTTATCATGATGTCTTTGTCTGGTTTTGGTGAAAGGCAGAATGAGTTGAAATGTATTCTTATTACTTTTTAAAAGTGTTTATAAAGCATTGGTATTAATTATTTTTTAAGTGTTTGATACAATTCACAAGTGAAGTATCTGGGCCCAGTCTTTTCTAAGTTGGGGATGTCTTTAATTGCCAATTCAACTTTGCTTCTTCTGAAAGTAGCAATATTTTTTTATGTAATATTAATATTTTTATTTATTCTGGAGTCAATTTTAGTAGTTTGTCATCTTACAAATTTACTTATTTTATCTAAATTATTAATTTGTAGGCATACATTTATTTACAGTATTCTCTAACCTTTTTTATTTTTGAAGGGTCATTAGTGTTATCCTCTCTTTTATTCCTGATACGTAATTTCAGACTTTTCCCTTTTTTCTTGTTCAGTCTATTTAAAGCGTTGTCAGTTTTGTTGACCTTTACACAGAACCATTTTGATTTCATTGACTTTTTTCTATTATTTTTCTAGTCTCTGTTTTATTTATTTCTACTCTGTTATTTCTTTCTTTCTGCTTCATTTAATTGTTTTGTTTTGTTTTCTTAAGATGAATGGTTCAGTTATTGCTTTGAGATCTTTCTGTTTTGTTAATGTGTTTGTTAGCAACTATAAATTTCCCTGTAAACACTCACTGCTTTAGTTGCACTCCATGTTTTGGTTTGTTGTGTTTTTGTTTTTATTTGTTTCCAAATATTTTCTAATGTTTATAGTAATGTTTTCTTTTAACCATTAGTTATTTAAAAGAGTGTTATTGAATTTCCACATTTTTTAAATTTCCCAAATGTTTTCTGTTATGATTTCTTACTTAATTCTGTTTGGGTTAGAAACCATATTTTGCAAAATCTCAAGCCTTTTCATTACAGTAGTCCCCCGTGTCCATTTGGAAATATGTTCCAGATGCCCCACTGGATGCCTGAAACTACAGACAGCACCTTACAGCTTCTCTTTGGCATATCCGCATTGCCAGCATCGCTATTTTTGTACTTTGCAACTATTGTTAAGTAAAATAAAGTTGACTTGAACACAGGCACTGCGATACCACCATTTTCAATCTTGCCACCCAGACAGCTACTCAATGACTACCAGGCAGGTAACAACTCAGATACGCCGCACAAAGGAATGATTCAAATCGCGGGCACGAGCGGGACAGTGTGAGGTTTTATCTCATTACTAAGAACATCACACAATTTAAAACTTATGCATTGTTTCTGGAATTTTCCATTTACTGTTTTCAGATCATCATTGACCATGAGTAACAAATCGTAGAAAGCAAACCACGGATAAGGGGATGGGGGTGCTGTATAATGAGGCTTGTTTGACAGACTAGAACAGGGTCTACCTGTAGAATGGTGCATGTACACTTGAGAAGACTGTTTATTCTACCACTGCAGGTGACATGTTCTATAAAGCTCTATTGTCTAGTTGTTTAAATCTTTGACTTCCTTCTGCCTAGTTGTTCTGCATATTACTGAAAGTAGATTATTAAGTCTCTAAATATTATTGTTAAGTTTTTATGTCTCCCTTTAGTACTATCATACTTTGCTTCCTGTGTTTGGAGGCTTTGTTTAGGTGCACATGTTTTAATCATTATATCTTCCCGAAGGACTGTCATTTTTATCAAAAAATGTCTACTTTGTCTCTAATAACACTTTTTTATTCTAAAGCCTAGTTTGAGTGGTATTAGTATAGCCACTGCAGTATTTTGGAGTATTGTTTGCATAGACTTCCTATTTATGTCTTTCAATCTAAAGTGTGTTGTTTGTCGATAGCATGTTTTTTTTTCTTAAATCCATTCTGTAAGTCTCTACCTTTCCATTGGTATATGTAATTTATTTATATTTACTATGATTGCTGATAAAGTAAAACTTATGTAAGGCATGTTGCTTTCTGTTTTATGTATGTCATGTATTTTTGTTTATTCTTCATTTCTGTATTATTTTGTGTTAAATAGATACTTTCTAGTGTTCCACTTCAATTCTCTTGTAATTCTTTTACTCCACACTTTCAAAAAATATTTACTTAGTGGTGGCCCTGGGAATTACTATTTACATCTTGACTTATAATAATACCAACAAACTTTCAATAGTATACAGCTAGTTTGCTCTTGTCTAGTTCCTTCTCCTCCTTTGTGTTATTATTGTCATACAAAGTACACCTTCATACATGTATGGACTTATAACATGTTTTTATAATCATTGATTTATGTAGTTGTCTTTTAAACAGATGGAAGAAGAAATAATTGCCAACAAAAATATATTTATGTTATCTTTTATAATAGGAGTCATTTGCCTTTATTGGTGTTCTTTATTTCTTCATATGGATTTGAGTTACTGTCTAGTGTACTTTCAATTTAACTTGATCTACTTTCTTTAGTATCTCTTGCAGAGGAGTCCTGTAAGCAACAAAGTCTTTATTTTTGTTTGTCTGGAAATATATTATTATTATTATTTTTTTTTTTTTCAGTTTTAAGAGCTTATCCAGATTCAGGTTTCTTGGTTGACAGTCTTTTTCTTTTAATGCTTTTAATTTTTTATCTCTCTCTCTTCCAGTCTTCTTGGTTCCTGATAAGAAGTCAGCTGCTAATCTCATTAAGAATGCCTAATACAAGATATGTCGTTTTTTGCTGCTTTCAGTACTTTCTCTTTGTTTTTGTTTTCATCAGTTTGACTATGATATGTCTATGTGTAGATTTCTTTGAGTTTATTGTACTTCCTGATTATTATTTTATTTTTTATCAGGTCTAATAAATGCTTGGTTATTTTTTCATCAGATCTTTTTTCTGCCATTTCTCTTTCTCTAATCCTTTCAGGATTCCCATTATGTGTATGTTTAAAGTTTTGGATAAATTTCAGAGACTCTGTTAATTGTTTCTTTTTTTCTGGGTCCTCAGACTGGATAATTGGTATTGACCTTTCTTAAGGTCATGGCTTCTTTCTTCTGCCAGCTTAACTCTGGTATTACTTTTATAGTACATTTTTTTCTGTTACTATATTTTTCAACTCCAGGGTTTCTAGTGGTTCTTTTTCATAATGTCTAATTCTTTAATGACATTTTCTATTTAAAGAGACATAATTGTCATATTTTCCTTTAATTCTTAAGACATAGTTTCCTTTAGTTCTTTGAGCATATTAAAATAGCTGGTTTTAAAGTCTTTGTCTAGTAAGTTCAAAATTTGGTTTCCTCAGGGAATTACTAGACATAAACTTAATTTTTATTGAAATTTAGACTTTTAAAATAATATATTGCAACAACTGTGGTATCAATTTTCTCAACCCACCCACCACTTTTCTTGTTGTTACTGCTTGTTTTCTTCTTGCTGGCTTTCTATCAACTTTTCTAGATTCTGTACTCCCAAAAGTGTGAGACCTCTGAATTCCCTGATAGTTTTATTTTAATTCTTATTTTACTTTTAAATCTCACTTCATAAGAGTTCTACCTGGTACAGTATAATTTAGTGGTCAGCAACTAGTTGGTCAGAAGATTTTCTTAAATGCCTTGCCTTTAAAATATCTACCTTTTCCCAAAAGGATCTCCAAGAAAAGGCCAGCCTTAAAACTTCAGGCAGTTTACAAAACAATCTTAGCTTTTACCTTCTTTTGCTTGGGGCCTCCAAGTCAGCCACAGGTGAGGGAACAGTGTCTTCTCCTTTCCCAGGTCTTACCTGCATTTGCACATGGGCAGCCTTTTAGATCCCCAGGAAAATGTCTGAGCCTTTTGGAATTTACTATGATTGCCCCATTCTCCAGGATTTCCCTTTTAAATTCCTCAGCCAGTTTCTTGCTTTCCCAACTGCAGTCACAGCCTTAGACAACTGACATGGTGCCCGCAGTTGACTATTGCTTTAGTACTGTCTTGGGGTAGGCTTCTGCGCGCACATGAGCGCGCGCGCACACACACACATCCTGAGCTGAGTACTGGTACACACACACACACACACACACACACACATCCTGAGCTGAGTACTGGTACACACACACACACACACACACACACACACACACACACATCCTGAGCTGAGTACTGGTACACACACACACACACACACACACACACACGTCCTGAGCTGAGTACTGGTCAAATAAAACAACCACTACATTCTGAGAGAAGTTTTCCACCGTGTTTTGTGTTTGGACAAAATATTGACTCTACCCTGATGATAGTGCTTTTAACAAATCTCAAAACACAGTTAGATCTTTCCATTGTCTGCATGCTTCCAACCTCTGGCTACCACAGTACTGAACTGGGGAGGGAGAGGAAAAGGAAACAGCTCCAAGTGGAAATGTCACAGACCCCAGTGTCTGACTGAGCTTCAATATTTTTCTTTGACAGAAAATATTCAGTTCTATGGCTTTGATTATTGCCAGACTACTGCATTTGATTTTAATTTACTGATTTTAGTTGTTTTACCCACATTTGTGTATTTTTAGAGGGAAAGTGAGCTCACCCTAATCCTAGCCCTAGCCTGAACCCTAACCCTACCCCCAACACTACCCTAGAAGTTCACTCTTTTGTTTTCTTTCAAATGTTAGAAATTTCTATATGTTACATTGGTTGACCACCTAAAACAGACACTTTCTCTGGGCTGTTGCTTTCACCTGAAGTGCAGGCCTCAGACCTGCCGTACATTGTAAAGGGCCACTGTAGAACTGGGCATAGGAATGTCTAGAGAATTTGCCAAAAATGTATGTAATTATGTATCTATATATGTAGGTAGATAAATAGATAGGTATGTTTGCTTCCCTTTGTTCTAAAAATGATTTAAAAGAATGGTAGCCTATTTTACCATGAGGGCTTCAAGTGAAAAAATTATCTGGAGTAAACTGTGAACTGATAACAAACTGGGACCAAAATAGCAAATAATTTCTCAAAGACAGACAACTTAAGAAGATATTCATAAAGTAACTTTATTTTTTTTTTTCCCTCTTTTGTCCCCTATCCCTTTAATGGTATCAAGTAACGCTAGGGATTTTTTCTCTGCCGCTGGATGAAAATTCAGTTAGCTCCTCTAGATACTTAATGGTAATAAAACGGCTTATTATCACTTTAAGTCACAAACATTCTCTTAGTTCAGTAATTAAAATTATCCAACCTAATTACCTACATTGGTCAAAAGTAAGGCTGGCCCCACGCACTCCCCAAGCTAAACCTTACTGATGATAGGACATCTGCCTTTAGGAACGGGACTGCAGATAATTTTTCTCTTTCTCTCTCAATTTTACCCCTCACTTGTCAGCTGAGTCCCCTTCTCTGAGGTTGAATGAAGGGAGGAGAAAAGAAGTAAAAGGAACAAAACAAGACTTGTTACTTGACTAGCACCACCATAAACTGCCTTCAGTCAGCAGATAGTTAAATCTGAGGCCTTTTCCTGTGAGGCTTCCACGTTCATTTGGGTTTTTTGTGACACCCTTGTTCCAATGCTAACTCTTAATCACCAGCCCTTCTTAGAAGGATTTGCTGAAGGGCCTAGTTTTGAAAGAAAGTCCCTAAAAGGCCACTTGCTTTCCTGTCGCTGCATCATCCTAAGTGCCCAAATTTGCATAACCTCCTGAGCCAGCGACTGTGCATAACCATCTTGTACTTCTACCTTTCAGTACCAGTTAGCTATCTGGGCATGATTTCTTGACCCTGAAATTGGATCATAAGCTTTTACACTTAGAAATTATGTAATATGTTCTTTATAACTTTGGATCATCTTTACTATCCAGTATCTGAGTAAATATAAAATGCTATGTACTGTAATAATAAATAATGGCACCTAATGTTTACTGTGCCTTTACTAGGTATTGCCCAAGCATAGATTTACTTGCTTCCCAGGTATTGATAATTTTATACACATTATCATATGTACTTACCTTATGGCGTAGGTAAAGCAAACCATGGAGTAGGTACTGTCTTCATGTTCTATATAAAGATGAGTTCCAGTGAGATCGGATAACTTATTTAAGGACATATAGCGAGTAGGTGGGAGCACCGTGATGTTGGCTCGGAGAGTCCAGCTCCAAAATCCGCACACGTACACCCTTTGATATCTGGTCTCCATAATGCCCTAGACACTCAGACACTAATTTCTCATGTAGTGTTGAACAAATCATCTCACTTCTTTCCTCTTCAATTCTTTATCTACAAAAGGAGGAGGACCGATTAGAATCACCAAGGCCCACGCCCCTGCTCTGTCATTCTGTGGTTCCACGCGGTGCCCTGCAGTAGCATCCTCTCCGCTAGGCTCTGTCCATTCAAACTGCCACCACTAACTGGCTTGAACAATGATAATAATCATCTCCTCTCTCCACAACCATCACTTCACCGTGCCTTACAGCACTCCCAGGCTATAACTGAGTATCCAGGAGCAGAGCTTCACACACATGTGCAAAATAACCAAAAAAGGAACTAACAAACAAGAAACCTGCATTCTGACTCTTAAAAGTTCAACATTTTAGTGTTTCCTTGACCTTAAGAGGCTTGAATTTGGCACATGAACTTATCTGGCCTAACAGCAGAACCAGAATAAATAAAAAGGACAAAAAGCGTGGGACACCGTTATCAGCTAACTCTTAAAGAGAAAATTCCCCCCATCACTTTCTGCAGGACAAATTTTCTTAACAGTTAGTTATACTCGGTTTTTCCCCCACCCCCTGGCTCCCGACCATCCTGCTTTCTCCTCTTTGGTTTTCCAAGTTTCTCCTTTCTTAATAAGTAAACTAGTCTTTATTATCCTTTAAAACATGCATCCTATTGTGCTAATCTGAACTTGACATGAAAACCTTTGTTTGTGAGCTGTCGGAAAAGGACAAGTTGGAGGCCTTCCTAATAAAAGCTCAGCACATGCAACTTTGATTTGTGTGTGACGTATCCATTATCCAGGTACAGGTGTGACATAAAAATTCCTTAAGGGTGGCAATGCAGGTTTATTTCTCTAGAAAACACAATTTAATCTCATCAAATTTTTATCACATGACAATAGGTTATAAATCAACATAGAGAAGCAGGTGAGCAGCTTGGATGTGATGCCACCTTCAAAGTCAGCATTTAGCCTAGACATGACATGCAGCATGTCATCAGCTCTACAGCTCAGTGCATTAGCAGGGCCGTTAATGGCATTTATGCATTCGGTCAGTATCTTGCACCTATCGCCACAGCGTTTGGCATGCATATCCACAACAAGCTGATATGCAACAAGGCCAATAAACACAGCTGGTGGAGGTTTGGGAATAACAAGTAAAATGCTACATGTCCATGTGGGACAAAGAGCTTTACTTGGCCCCAGGAATCCAGGCCATATCTTGACCAGCTACATCTGTGTATTATTATTAGCATTGAAGGTCAGGAGCCTTCACAATCTCTGGTGAGAAAATAATACTGGTTTTGCATGATAGGATAAGCAACACAAGTTTGAGTTTGTAGTCAACTCTTAGTGATTCATTACTGCCAGAGGATGCTGTGCTTATCCAAAAATCAGTTCAATTTGGCTTTGAATTATGTCCTTTAGAAAATAGATTTATCCAATGTCTCCATGGTTACAACAGTGAGACAAGGACCATCCTGAGTCTAGGTCTTCTGACTTCCCATTTTGATAATCTTGTATTTTTATCAGATTATTTTCCACTTGTAAGCTAATTCCAACATTTGACATGATGAGAAGCAAAACAGATACAGTTTCAAAGAGAGGAAGAAGAAGATATAAGCCGAGGGGTCTCAGAAAAGTTAGATCTTGAAGACAGTACTAAAGGAAAACAAGATTGGCTAGAATGTTCCATGCAGAAGAAAAAAGGCATGTCTGCTAGTGGCTTTAATTATTCATTTAGCTATTATTATTGTCTAAAATCAGTCACTCATATGATTGCAGGATTTGGAAAATCTGTTTATTTCTTTAAATTCTGTAAGTCAATGAGCCTTTCATATGCCATTCTTATTTATTCTCTCTACAACAACTTAAAGTGGGATTCTGTCACAAATGTGCATACAAATCAACTTTTACAACAGTGTCTCTTGCAAGAAACTTCTTTGAAAAAGCACATATTACTGAGTTGATGGGGCTAGTAGTCTAAAGCACTTTCTGGAAGACTTTGAGGTAAGCAGAAAACTTACCACCATGGTTCCCTTCTGGAGAGCTTTATACTCATGAGAATAAGAAAAGCTAGGATAATTAAGTCACATTTAATAGTAATAAATTCATTAGCAACTCTTCATAGTGAGAAGAAAAAAATTCTGATATTCATATCCTATTCATTTTAATTTTCCCACCTCCTCCCACTGGATGAGCCTCTTTGTCAATTATCTACTGGTTTTTCCATCTCTAACAATTCTTGCAGTGGAAAAGGAATTTATAAAAGAAAAAGAAAAGAGAAAAACTGACCACTCCTCCTAACTTGGCAACTTATTAACACCAACAAATTTGACACCTCGTATTATTATTATTATTATTATTATTATTATTATTACATAAGTATTAAAATCAGCTTTGGAATTTATTAGGTCAGTAGTTCAAAAGCATTATTAGGGACACGGTTTCTTCCCATCTCTGGCATTGCATCCTCAAGCTGCTCTCTTTCCATTTTATACTGTTTTTCATCATCCCGAGACGGCTGCTGCGGTTCCGTGCATCCCAGAGTCGCAAAAATATTGGGGGATAGAAGGGAAGAGAAACAATTCCTCCAGTGTGAATATTTACTGACGAGAAAAAGCTTGCCAGAAGTTATTCAACAGAGCCCGCCCCGCCCTTCATGTCTCATTAGCCAAAAGGACATTAATCTCAATGCTTAAATCTTTCATTGTCAAGGACAATAGAATTACCTAGAGTTGATTAAAACTAATCAGGATCCATCACCTCCTTGATGAGATAGAGCCAAGCTTGCAATCCTGCCTACAGTGAGAATAAGAACAACCAATAGCGTCCACTCATTGGATGGAGGCAGGATAAAAATTCAACACTTGGCAAGACAAGATGAAAATCCAAGAGGTTAGGAATCACAGCAAATGAATAAAAGTTGAAGTGTAGGGTAGGAGCTAAGGTGGCAATGCATGAAATAATTAAAATGAGCAGCTGCAGCAGATTTTTGTGCTTTTTCTTTAAGAAACACATGTATAGCATAACCTGAGAGTAGACACGATTGGCTACTTTTGGGTGTGGAAACGTGACTATGTTTAATTAAAATAAGCAACCTGTACCGCCCTGCTCCATCACAGTTCCCTCCCCATCAAGGAAAGGCTCAAACCAGATTTGCCAGGTGCCACCGTTTTGGAGAACATTAAGCTACTTAAGAGCCAATCTTTCATTGTTAGGAGATGGCCTCCCTCACATTGAAAATAGTGCCAAACAGTACTTTTAAAATAAAATCAGTGTTCCCTGGAGTAATCACCAACAGCCACAGTGGCCCCTAGCCCTGAATCAAACACTTGAGTTGGAGTGAAAAACAAGAAGAGCAAGAAAGAAAATAAGAACAGAAGAACATTAGGACAATCAGAAAGTCACTGTGAACATACTGACAGTCGGTTTGTTTGTAAGCATAGGGACTGTGGGCATCCCGTGTAGGTTGTAAGAAATGAATTGTTAAATGAACAGAGCTTGCTCGATTGGCTGTTTGCGACAGTTGAGAGAACCTGAGCTTTAACATCAGACACAGGCTTCATTCCTGGCTTTACTGATGATCACTCACTTCGGACAGAGGACCTGACCTTTGTGATGGTCAGCATGCCCATGAAGCAGGCGGACAGTAACACAGTGTTCTTGGGTGGCTGGAAACAGCGTGGAGACACTGCCCAGCACAGTGCTGAGCATAATAGCCAATAGTGCTGGCAGTGACAGGAGTGGAAATGGCGTTGGGGACAACAGTGGGCGGTGGCAGTGTCTGTGCTGCGAGAGGGGGGCAGTGGGAGGGTCACATGGCTGTGTTAGCGATCATACAGGAAGTTCGTTTATCTACCATTGACTATATAGAAATATCATATTATTGACTGAAAAATGGTCTCCATATATCAATGAGAATTGTCTTTCTGATAAAATATCCCCCCGAGAAATGCTGCGAAGTAGTAAATAGAGACTGGAATACCTGTGCAGTCACTTAGATAATTGCGTGAAAGAGGCAACAGACCACCCCCTCATCTGGTTTCGGACAGGAACTATGGAACAAGGGCACTGAGTGGGCCACTGACATTTTCATTCCAGCTTAGGAAGCAGTAAGAGTTGTGACATGAGAGATGAATTAGAGATATATTTTTAAAAAGAGGTAAATCTAACTAATAGGCAATACAGTAGGAAAACAGAGGAGACAATGAAACTAAGAAATACTTGTTCTGCTTTCGCAAGCAAATTTTTCTCAAAGCAATAACCTCTCCTAGACTCATTATTACTTTCTCTGTCACTTAGTAAATCTGCCTCCGAGCTCTGCCCTCTTCGCTTTGGTAATTCATTAACAAACAGATATATTAGACAGGAGGTTTATGAAAGCAGAGCGGCCTCTGGCGAGATGTGTAACAAATCACTGTCACCTAAAGAGTGGGTGGAATAGCATGAAGGGACAACACTATAGAAGTACAATTCATAAAATAATGAGATAGCGTTCTGCAAAAAATATTACACTTCATTTTATAAAATTATTATGCCAACCTCCACAAATTTATAGTCTACCATTCGCAGTTTAAATTCTTCATTACAGTCGAGCTGACTACTACCAAATCCCAGGACTGCCATCTTCTTCAATTAATAAAATCCTTCTTTGGGCAAATCCTTCTGAGTCTCGTCCTCCTGCTGGAGCCTTTCTTGGCCACCTCAGTCCACGCTGACCTCTCTCGGTTCATTCTGTTCTTGGTGTCTGCTCTAGTGGTTAGACTTTTACCACATCTGTGTCTTTGTCCTATTGTAATTACATTCCATCGAAGTACGTGCCATGCTCTCAAGTCAACACCTGGGAAGTTGGATCTGTGTCTGAGTGTCCCCGGTGTCCATCACGGTGTGTCTTTCAAAATGGTGTCGTGGAAATGACCTGAACCAAGGAATGAATCTTGCCTTCAACTGTGTACAAGTCAAAAGCCAGAATGAATGAAATGGAAATACATGTTGTAAGGGTCTTAAACTGCACATGAAATGGTAGATTGTGATGTTAAAGATTACTATTGTCAGGCCTAGAACATCCCAAAAAGTAAAACAAGAAGAATCTCTAAAAGATATACAGTGAAGATAAAATGAAATTGTATAAAATACTAAAGTCATCCAAAGAAGGGAGGAAAGGAGACTGTTCATAGCAGCTTTATTCACGGTGGCCAAAAACTAGAAACCACCTAGATGTCTTCTGAGTACATTCATGCAATGGAACACTATTGAGCAATAAGACGGAACAAAGTGTTGATGTACACAACATGATGAATCTCAAAGGTATTTGCTAAGTGAAAGAAGAAGGGATGAGCTGGAAGGCTGCACACTGCATGGTTCCATTTACAGGCCATCTGGGAAAGCCCAAACTAGGGGCGTGGAGACAAGATCAATGACTGCCAGGGCCTGGGATGGGGGGAGAAGTCAACTCTAAAAGAGCAGAGTTGAGACTGTTCTGTAACCTGATCAACTTTGTACACAGAATACCTGTCGTCATTTTAAGGAATTCATATTTCATGGAATCATTTTGGAAAATGCTGGTGCAATAAAGATACAATTGGCTGTGGGAGCCCAAGATACTCAAGTTAGAATCTCTAGTTTTTGCATAAATGTGACCTTGCGTGACTTATTAAACATCTCTGAGTTTGACTTTCCTCATCTGTTAAATAAGAGTTTTTGTCAGGATTAACTGAACAGTGAATGTAAAATACTTTTAAAATATATATTGATTCCTTTGCTTTCCCTGCTCGTTCTGAAAGGTCACTCTTAATGCCAGCAAACCCTGGCGTTATCAGCAGCCCTCTCCTTCCAGAAAGCGAACTTGCTGTTTCCATGTGCTGTGCAAAGCCAGGCAGTAACACGTGCCACAATATGTCTAAGTCCTTATTACCTGTATTTTGGTTGGAGATCTGAGGGTCTCCCCTGTGAATAAGTTATGCCTTCCCTTCCGGCATTTATATTTCAGGGAAGCCATCAATGGATTTAGCTGTGAAGGACTTCTGAAGCAAGAGGCAGGGAAAATAAGCAGGAACTGAAAAATCTTGGATATTAAAAATAACCCCTCAGAAGGCAGGGTGACCTCCGCTTGCTTATGCTCTGAAGCCCACGCTGCACAAGCTGCCACCAGGAGCTTTATTATACAACTGCCAAGGGAGACGCTTGTCCCCACTTAGCTCATAATGATTTGGGAATTTGAAAATGAGAAAGAAATGCTAAGGGCAATGTTCTGCATCCATCTCGTCTTCTGTCACATACAGAGAGAAGCAGTTAAGAGGCTCCTGCAGTGGCCGAGGACAGAGGCAGTGAGGACAGAACGAGAAAAGAGGAGCTGGGCCAACCCAGGACACAACCGAGAGGGAAGCTCGGGGAAGCTCTCGGTGCCGACCCTGCCTCGACGCTCCGACCCGCCTGCCCTCACCTTGGGTCTCCTCATGAACGTGAGCGCTCGTATTTCCGGTGTGACTAGAAGGATAAGGGTGCCCTGAACAGAAAGGGAGAAATTGGGAGAAAGTGCCAAATGGTGGAAGAAATGAAGAGGTTTCGCTCAGGAAGAGTTAGCTGAAGGTGTCGGTGGGACATCCACAGGGAGACCCCAAGGAACAGAGAGAGAGCGATGTGCCGCTCTGCTGAAGGCCTAGGCGGGACAGACACCTTAGGAAGAAACTCTCTCAGAAATACTAACTGGGGTCGTGGAACTGGTAGAAACCATGAAAACAGGGAGAACAAAGAGACAGTCAGGGACAGGAAAAGAGCTTGCAAAGGACAAAGAGCAGAGGTCAGGGTGGAAGCTAAGAGAGGGAACATTCCAAAAAGGTGGCATTCATCAACAGCATCAAATGCTGTCGCGTGGCTAGGAAGTGAGGCTCAACCGGGAGGGAGTGCTCCCTTCTCTGGGTGCTGCACACGAAGCCCAGGACCACCCTGGCTGGCCGCCCGCGGGTTGAAATATCATTCCAACACCAAAGGCTGCGGGTCTGACCCTGTCAGGCTGCACAGGGAGGCGACCGATCCATGTTTTCCTCTCACATGGATTTCTCTCTCTCTCTCTCTCTCTGTCTCTCCCTTTCTCTCTCTAAAAATCAATACACATCCTAGGGTGAGGTTTGAAAAAACACCTAGGACCTGAAGGAGGGACTCAGACATGGCTCTTGTGGTTCTCCTTCAGGGCGCCTTTCACTGCACAGTAACCAGAGGGCTCGGCTCCCCCAGGCCCGGCCAGGGTCTCACACGGAAAAGCAAGTTTCATACAACTGCTGAGGTTAAGTTAGAGAGGCAAATCAGGCCAAGCAGAAAAAAGGACCAGAAATCTGAGCTTCTTCCTCTTTCTAAGAGAACCTCATACTGTATTTTACCCTGAGAGTTTGTTATCCCCTCCCAGGTAGATGTGAAAGAAAGCATCAAGGATTAGTTACCGATTTGATTCAACAGATGTTACTGATTATCTGCCAAATGCAAGGATCTGTGCTACGACGAACCTAAAGCAGAAGTTAAACTTTAGCCGGCCTCAGAATCACTGGAAAAGTTCAGAAAACAAAAATGGCTGGGCCCCGCCTCCAGAGATTCGGTTTCTGCAGGTCTGGGATGGGACCCGTGGAGGAGCATCCCTAACCTACCCCCACGGCTGCTGCTGGAGGTCCACCCCTCACCCCCCACCCCCAACCCCCGTGCTCGGAGAGTGAGGGGCTGCGTGGCTCATCCTCAGAGACGAACGAAGGAATTGGGGCTTTTTAATTCAGAAAGAAAAGAAAAATGCTGAATTCTGCAATACATCATGATCATGAGCTGAATCATTTTAGCATTTTTCCAATGAAAATCATAACCTGCCTTTTCCATCAGGGACCACATGCTTCCCCCTTAAGGAGCAAGTCTGGAGCAAACCCCACTCATACCACCTTTAGGTAAAAATGCATTCGTATCAACTATGGATTAAAAAATCAGTAAGTGCACCTGAATCTCCTTATTGAATAACTTCCTGGATCTCCAGAAAGAAAGAAAAAAAAAAAAAGAGAGAGAACTCTTTTCTAAAAAGCAAACTACTTTGCTTGTTAATTCTTTCTCTCCCATTTCAGTATAATCAGGCCTCATTTGTTGAGTCTATGCCTGGGTACTTGTATCTGGACTTTTTTCTCATTCACCTTGGATAGTGAACTTCTCAAGAGCAAGGATCATATTTCTTTAACTTTACATACCCAATACCAGGCACAGGACTTAGACCACTTTTTAACTGAGAGGGAAGGGGAGGGAGGGAGGGAGGAATCTGGATTAAGTTCCCTGTTCTCCAGGTAACACAGCTGATGAGGCAGCTGGTCCTTGGCACTGTTTGCTCTCTGACCCTTAGGCCTTGCTGCTGGCTTTCCTTCCCTGGACTTGTCTGTTTCACTTGACACACCCCATACTCCTCCGTCCAGGTGAGCCCTCTGCTGGCTGTGGTCTCTCTCACAGCCCGCCCCCTGCGGGGGGCCATCAGTTAGCAAGCCTAGCCAATACCAGCTCCCTGTTGCTCCACGCATCCATCGCCCAGGCCCCAGGCCCGGCCGCCTGGAAGTTCTCCCCGTCCTTGGGGCACATTCCCAGGCAGTCTCCAAGGCCTCTTCATCCTCCCGTCACGTGACTTCTCACAGGCCCCTCTTTTCCCAGGCTCCTTATGCTATATTTATGCCTAGACTGTTAAAACAACCTTGTAACTGGGCCCCCTATTCCACTATTTTCCTCCTACAAACAGTCCTACACAGCGTTGCCGGGTTAACCATCTTTAAACACCACTTTCATGATCATCGTAGCAGTTGTTCTTTAGTAAGCACTTAACATGGGTACAGTGTAGTATAGGCATTTTATATGTATTATGTCACCTTATTCTTACCCTATGAGATGGGTATTATTACCCCCATTTGAGAGATGAGGTAACTAAGGCTTACTCATCTACACAGACTTGCTTAAAGCACTGAGTTTAAGTCCCTCAGCAATTTAACCTACATTCTTAACCTCTTCTCTCACTCTTCTTTTCTTCAAAACCTCTGTGCCGGTCAGACTGGTCCACTGATGCCTCCAGACATGCCTTTTCTCCACCTTTGTCCCAGAGGCAAAGCAGAGCGCCCACCCCGCGCAGGGCCTACGGAGGAGCTCACGCGCCTGACCAGCAAGCCCAAGGCCGCTATGTAAAGCGTATTCTGCCTCCAGGAAAGCTCTGAGCTCGGCTGACCCTTGGAACTTGACCATGGTGGCCATTTGAATCCCTCAGGCTCAGGGAGTAATGTCCTCCTATTCCTTGGTTGCTGAAACTTCCTAGTCCCTTGTTCTTGCTTCAGACCGTCCCTGAGTCTTCAGACTATGACCCAATAAATCCCATGAATATACTTGTACCATCATCTGGGCCAAATGGCTATCGAGGTCATACAAGCATAGACCCAATCAAGTATAGCAATATAATTGATAGATTAAATAGATAGATAGAAAATAGAGACGTGAATATGGTACTTAGAAAGATGGTAGAGAGAGAGATACATGGAGAGATAGAGATGGATAAATGATAGAAAGAAATGTAGAGAGAGAAACTTTTAGTCAGGGCTCTAAGTCAAAGAAACAGGATATTTACACAGGTATTTATATAAGTGCATTAAATATGTGTACTTATGTATGTATAATATATGCGAGTATACATATATGCATATATAGGAGGTTTATCATGAGACAATTAAGGAGACTGAGAAGTCCTAGCTGATGGTATAATTTAGTCTGAGTTTAAAGGTCTGAAGGCTGGGGCAGTCAGTGGTGTAAAATTCCAGCCCAAGGGCTGGAGAAGATGAGATAAAATGTAGCAATTCAACAATGAAACAAAAAAAAGAGGTGAATTAGTCCTTCCTCCACATTTCTTCTATTCAGGTCCTCAATGAATTGAGTGACAGCCCACGCGGGGGAAGGCCATTTGCATTCCTGAATGCACCCATTCAAGTGCTAATCCCATCTAGAAACGCCCTCCTAGATACACTCAGAAATAATATTTAACCTGGGCAATCCACAGCCAGCCCATTTAACACATGATGCTAATCATCCCAGGTGAATATAAAGTATAGAATCTAAATATGCACATGTTTATCACTTGCTTTAAACTGGGTAGCCACATGCATTCTTCTCTCTCTCTCTCTCTCTCTCTCACCCACACACACACACACACCCACACACAAACACACACAGACTATGGAATTTAATCCGCCCAGCCATCTTTCCTCAGCTGCTCCCTTGGCTCCTACCCACCGCCCCCCCCACCCCCCCACCCCCCTCCCGGCAGCATTCCCACCTCCTAGAGGTCTAACCTGATCAAGCTGGTTCCCACACGGCCTCAGCTCCCTGCACACGGCTTTGCTTTTCTCTAGAGGCCTTACCGCTATCACTTGCACCTCCGCCTCACTCTGATATAATAAGCATGTGAATTCGGGAAAATTGTCTGGTTTTCTCTGCTGTAATCTCAGAATCTAAAACAATACTTGGTCACTAAAAGGCCCTCAATATTTGTGGAGAGAATGAACATAGGGAAAAATGACTATAAAGTAGTAAGGAAAAAAAGCCTCAGTTGCAAATGGTCGTATTTTAATTTAATATATAATTTAATTTCATACATAATATCAAGTGTTTAATTATATGGAAATGATGAGGCTCTTAAGAAGAACATTCCTGCCTTTCTCAACTTTTCGATCGGCACGCATTTACCCTGCTTCCAGCTCCACTGTTCACCTGGTGGCGTTTAACCAAAGTGTGTAATGCCTTGCAGTAATGAAAAGCTTCCGTAGGATTGCTGGGCCACTGCAAACCACTTAGCCTATAGGCTGGAACCGATGTCCAGGCCCCAAAGGATGGTGACCAGACATGTGCCTATCCTGTTTCTTATAAGCCAACAGGCGATGTTTTAAGTAGGATTATAAAGGAATGTAGAAAATTGGAAGAGAAAATGGAGACTGAAAAGTAATGATTCAAATTTCCTCAATGGAACGTCTTAAGGATCTGCCTGAGTTTGAGATAAAGCTGAAATTTGCATGTCACCCTTTCTATGCCCATGTAGCAAAATTTTACCATGTCAGGACATGATGATGACAAAATTACTGGTGGTGATGCACCTTATCCCGAGCAGCTGTGCAAACCTTCAGACAGACCCAAGGGAGACACGGGGCTCCGACGTTCCTGATCAGCCAGAGCCCCCTTTCAAGTAGGAGCCAACACCCACCGTCCTCAACATCCTGATCCCAGGGAAGCTGCAGATATACCCGTTTCTGATAGGCTAGCCAAGATACACACTGGCTAAATGGAGAAAAGCTAGAGAAAGTCCAGATGAAAGAGTAACGGGGGGCTGGCAACCAAATGTAACTGCACCCTCTCTTATCGGATGTTTGCGCAGGTGCGGGGCCGGCCAGGTCTGAGGGAGCGCCTGCTCATTGGCCCGCTCAGGCCACAGACAGTTTGGCCACGATGCGCCACAGCATAGTCAAGCCAGGCATGGAGATAACTGTTAACTGTTCTCCAAAATGTGTAACATCTCTTGCTATTTTGGTTTTTTACTTCATGATATTTGGGGATTAAAAAATCTGAGTACATTTGTTTTTTATTTTTCTCTCACCTTTGTTTCTTACAGAATGAATCCTTTGAAAGTTACCTGGCAAAAGAAATATAAAAGCCAAAGAGAGTGGTATGTAGAGAAGCTAAAACAAATTCAAGCAATCATTGACTTGGCATCTACGATATTCAAGACATGTAGTAAATGGACACTTAAAATGATGAAACAAAGAATTGTAGAAATTAGGACTTTTTCTCAATAATATATATAGTTTTGAAATTTAGTCTACTCTTTAGAAAAAAAATAGTGACAATTAAAATTTTTTAAAGACATTTTTTTCTTTAAAATTACCATTCCAATGAATATTAGAGGGAAGGTGTTCCAGGAAAAAAAATTATTCCATACCACATTACTATCTTCTGTCTCCCTTGGGTCTGAAAGGGAAAGAAAAGAGAGATTGGAGATCATAGTATGGTCCATGCCCAGGGTACTGGGGAAGTATAGAAGAGGAAGGACTGAAGGCATTGAGTATTGTTGATAGAAAATTATTATGGGAGTGTATGACTTCAGAGCCACTGCAGAGTGGGTACAGACTAGCATCATCAAACACACAGGTGCGATGCTCCCCTCCATGGACTAAGACAATACCTGTCCAACATGGCAGACAGTACTGTTGAAGATGGAAGAGGATGTGCATCTTCAAGGCCTCCAGCTAATGAAGGAGAATGTCTGACATTCAGACAGTAACAAGTGGCAAAAGAAAAGGAGAAATTGTTGATGGCACATCCGTGCCCTGTGAGATAACAATGGTCTCTACTCGGAAGTTATAAGAAGATGGCATTCTTAGGAGAAGAGCTAGGTTGTAGTTAAAATAGAGAGTAAAGAGGTGCAAACATCAGGTCGTTAAATGCTCTCTTCATGAATATATAATTAAATTTCAATTTAGTTTTTAAACTTTGTGTTTCAATTTTCAGTAAAATAAAGAGTAGGCTTTATTTTTATTTTTTAAATGGAAAAAGTTAAAATGTACATTGATAAAATATTAAAAACATATATGTAATAACGAATAATCTTTATTTTATATGTATAAATTTCAATTTTTCCCTTTCTCAATTTGAAAATCCAATATAGAAGTTACATTTTAATGAAAATGAACTTTAATGGAAAATTGAGACTCCTAGTCAACATGGCAGCATAAGTAAACACAGCTCGCCTCCTCAAACAATCCCATCAAAATTACAACTAAATTACAAAACAACCATCACTCAAAACTGTCAGAAATCAAGTTGAAGTCTGGCAACTGTGGAATTAAAGAAATCACATCCATCCAGACTGGTAGCAGGGGCAGAGATGCAGAACAGGCTGGTCCCACATCCACATGTGGTGGATAAAAATTCAGGAGGGATGTCTGGGGAGCAAGGAGTTCCAGCCAGACACCAGGACCCCCGGCCCAGGGTTCCAGTGTGATGAAGAGAAGTCCCCGTAACTTCTGGCCGCAAAAACCAGCAGGGATTGAGTCAATGGAAGAAAATTCTGGAGTCCCAAGCAGTTCCTCTTAAAGAACACACACACAGACTTCATCAGACTCACTCCTTCTGAGCTCTAGCTCCAGTGTAGCACCTTGAAAGGCACCAGTGGCATGCAGGGAGGGGTGAAATATCTGGCATCAGGGCAAGAGCTGGGGGGCAGCTTTCTCCCAGATAGAAAGGCTGGCAGAGGCCATTGTCCCTTTTCTGAACTTGCTCCCCACAGATCCAAAGAGCCTACAGGTGGGTGCCATTTTGGAGACTCCATCAACCCAGCTAACACTGTTTACCCTGCCCTGGAGATCCCCTGAGGCCCCACCCACTCCCCCATACAGTTGTTCACAGAGGCTTTTCCATATGAGTGGTTGGTCTTTGCTCATGCTTCAGCTTCCTATCCTTTCAAATAAGCAACAGCTGGCCTCAGTGGGCCCCCAACACCTGTACCTCTTGCTAAGAGGCCTCAGGCATAGCACTAGCAGCAGCCAGCCTAGATTCACAGCTTGGCTTTGCCTGAGAACATCCAAGCCCAGCACAAGTAGCAGCCATCTCAGATTGTTTTGTAGCCCAGACAGGGTGGCCCCAGGCAAAACACAGGTGGGGGCTGACCTTGGCCTGGATCATTCAGGAAACCCCAGGGCCTGTGTACCCAGTGATTAGCTACAGACCATGTCAGAGTACCACCACCTTGCTCCTGCACAACTGATCCTCCATGGTGGGTGGGGATTGGTGATCAGTGGTCACAGCCAATCCTTGCAGCTGACTGGCCTGAGTAAATCCCTCCCATTGACCTGCCTACAGCAACCAAGGCTCAACTACAAGAGGGTGTACTCAGCTCTCACAAAAGGCACACCTCAAGTACCCAGCTTGGGTAATAGGGGAGGCTGTGCCACTGGATCCTACAGGACACCTACTGCATTAGGCCACACCACCAAGACATGGAGTCATAGCAGCTCTACCTAATACATGGAAACAAACACAAGGAGGCTGACAAAATGAGGAAACAAAAAAAATAGCTGAAATGAAAGAACTGATCAAAACCCCAGAAAAAGAACTAAACAAAATGGAGATAAGCAATATATCAGATGTGGAGTTCAAAACACTGCTCATAAGGATGCTCAAAGAACTTAGTGAGAACCTCAACAGCACAAAAAACATCCAGTCAGAAACAAAGGATCCATTAATTGAAATAAAGAACAATGTACATGTAAACAACAGTAGAATGAATGAAGCTGAGAATTAAACCAATGATTTGGAACATAAGGAAGCAAAAAACAACCAATCAGAACAAGAAGAATAAAAAAGAATCCCAAATAATGAAGGTAGTGTAAGGAGCCTCTGGGACAACTTCAAGCATTCCAACATTCACATCATAGGGGTGCCAGAAGGAGAAGAGAAAGAGCCAGAAATTGGAAATCTATTTGAAAAAAAAATAATGAAAGAAAACTTACCTAATTTGATGAAGGAAATAGACATGGAAGTCCAGGATGCACAGAGAGTCCCAAACAAAATGGATGCAAAGAGGCCCAATCCAAGACACATCATAATTAAAATGCCAGAGATTACAGATAAAGAGAGAATATTAAAAGCAGCAAGAGAAAAGCAATTAGTTACTTACAGGGGAGTTCCCCTAAGATTGTCAGCTGATTCCTCAAAAGAAACTTTGCAGCCTAGAAGGGATTGGCAATAAATATCCAAAGTCATGAAAAGCAGGGTCCTATAGCCAGGATTGCTCTGGCCAGCAAAGCTATCATTTAGAATTGAAGAGCATATAAAGAGCTTCCCAGACAAGAAAGAAAAAAACAAGGAGTTCATCATCACCAAACCATTATTATATGAAATGTTAAAGGGACACATCTAAAAAAAAGATCAATACTATAAAAAATAAAATGGCAATAAATGCATATCTATCAACAATTGAATCTAAAAAACAAACTAAGAAAACAAGAACAGAGACAGAATCATGGGCACGGAGAGTATTTCGATGGTTGCCAAATGGGAGGAGGGTATGGGGGAATGGATGAAGAGGTGAGGGAACTAAGAAGTACAAATAGATAGGTACAGAATAGCCATGGGGCTATAAAGAACAGTATAGGAAATGGAGCAGCCAAAGGACTTACACGTATGCGTGACCCACGGACGTGAACAGTGGTGGTGGGATGGCCTGAGGGGGTGGGGGGCGCTGGGGGAAGGGGGTCAAAGGGAGAAAAATTGGAACAACTGTAATAGCATAATCAATAAAATATAACTTAAAAGAAAAAATAAATATCTTAAAAAAAAGAAAACTGACATAAAGAAAAGATTTTCTTTGAAAGTGCTTCTTTAGTACATACAGTTCAAAAGTAACTTCATGAATTCTAAACTCAATAAAAAAGGGTCAAAAGATTCGTGAACTATTTCAAAGGAAGCTCATCCGTTTTAGCATGCAGTCAAGTTAACCAAAGTTAAGGAAAGTGCTAGAAATATTTCTGTAAAGAGACTAGAGGTAAAGAAAAGCTGGCTGAAGGTATTGCAATGTTTATAACCCAGATGCTGAGCAAGAGGGCGGCAAGGAGGTGAGTGACGCAGGAGCACAGGGGCAGCAACCGTGGGGAGTGGAAGGCAGAGGGCTGGAGGGGCTGCATGGTGGGTGACGTGGTCACAGAAGTTCAAAGCGAGGTTGGGACTATCTGGACTCGAGATTTCATCTGTGGCAGCCTGAATCCTCCAGGGGACCAGGAGCAGAGCGAATTCCCAGAGTGTGACCTGGCCAATAGACCCCAGATTTTATTTACTTTGGAACCCAAACGGAACCTTGTTGAGATGCTATTTGGTGACTCTGAAGAAGGGTCCTGCAAACGCAGGTAAGGGTGAGAAACCCCTGCACCAATGGGCAGACCCTGCCCCGACAACAGAGGTAGATTTAGGAATCATCACCTCCTGGTACCTGGCTGCAGTGACACAGATCTGACAGCCACATCGAGGCCTTGGAGGCGTCTGAGGGGGCCAGAGGCCCTGGGCTCCAGAGAGGGTGCCACTGACCGCAGGCTACACACAGGAGATTAAAACAAAGGATCAACTTTGAATGCCTCTCAAATATCTATTAAAAAAAAAAGAAAACCTGCTCTGGCTGGTGTGGCTCAGAGGATTGAGCACCAGCCTGCGAACGAAAGGGTTGCAGGTTCATTTCCTAGCCAGGGCACAGGCCTGGGTTGCGGGCCAGGTCCCCAGGAGAGGATGCACAAGAGGCAACCACACATTGATGTTTCTCTCCCTCTCTTTCTCCTTCCCCTTCTGTCTAAAAATAAAATAAATAAAATCTTTTTTTTTAAGGGTAAAAAGTTTATTAAAAGGCATAAATCCACAGGGACAAATGCAATAGAAATACATCATTCTCTCCCCCTCCCCAACCAGGAAAGATTGGGTTTTCCTAAACCTTCTAGCAAGAATGGTTTAAAGGAAAGCCAGGCACAGCTGAGGACCGGAGTCCTGCAGAGAGACTACAGGGAAGCTTAGATACTGGAAAGTGAGACTCACAGCGCCATCCTCCGCCAGCAGAAGATGACGCGACCCTTCTGGGTGGACAGAGCAGCCAGTCATCTGACAACCACCCGCCAGTCAACAAGCCTCACGCAGAAGCTGCTGTTAGGAGCTGCGTTCTCAAATGTTACATACTGCCACGGATCATCGGAGATTTGAGAAAAGCATGAAAAATGATGGATAGAGACCAAAATAAACAAACAAAAGGTCCTAAAGGAAAGAGAAGAAAAAAATTTTTTTATTATCACCAATGTCCTCATAGAGATAAGAAAAGATATTAAATGCATGAAACAGAACATGATACTATTTTTAAAAAAGAACATTCCAAGAACAAGGAAAATTCTTGGAAATTACAAATGTGAGAGCACAACAAATAGAACACTTGCTATAAGAAAGCTAACAATAAAGATGAAGGATTTTAAAGAGAAAAACAGAAGCTAAAAAACTATGAAATTCAGAGAATCAGACTATCCCAAGAAAGAAGAATTAATATGTTCGTAATACAAAAAGTTCACAAAACTACAGAGTATGAGTTTCCAGGTTGAAAGGGCCTATTAAAGTTACAACATAATAAATAACTTTTAAAATATTCACACCTTGGCATATCATAATGAAATTCCAGAACTCCCAGGGTAAAACAAAGAACCAAAACACTTTCCAAGGGAAAGTACAAATCATATTAAGGGAAGGAAATGAGAACAGAAATGACCTTCCCAGTTGCAATGAGGCTATGAATCAATTCTTCAATTGTGAGGGAAAATAATTTTTACCTAGACTTCTATACCTAGCCAAAATATCAAACAAAAACTAAAATATCTGAAGATATTTCCAGATATGTAATGTATTAGATAATTTACCTTCTAAGCTATTGGTCAATGTTGTTTACTAAAACAAAGAAGTAACCCAAGAGACAGAATGACTCAGAATCCAGAAAATTTGATAGCATTAGGGACGAAGAGAAGATTCTAAAACTATCTCAAAAGTCAAAACTTACCATATACAAAGAATCAAAGTACATCACTTTTTAAACAGAAGTACCGCATGCTAAGAAAAAAAAAAAAATGAGAACGCAGCCTTTAAAGCTCTTAGGAAAAATAAATTTCAACCTAGAACTCTTCCGTCAACCAATCACATGCTAGAGTCGGTAAAGACTGGTTTGTGCCCACACTACTTAGGGAGAGATATTAGACGTCTCGCTTCCTCTGTAGCTATGGGTACGCTAGCTCTCTCTACTATAAAGCCATAGGCTAGGAATCACCTCCACCTGCTACAGCATTTGCAAGCAGAATTGCTATATACAGCACAGGCTGTGCACTGCACAAGAGAGGGAGGGAGGTGGCGGGATTTTCATAAAGCATGATGTCACTGGTGCTTGCTGGAGCTGTTCAGTTTTGGAACTGGTCACATTCATAGCAGGAATGAAGAGATAAACTTCCAGCCGTTTAAGTTTGAAGATTACAAACCTGTGAAATGATATTGTGTCATATGTTTGGGGAAGAGCCAGACAGCAATCTGCCACTTAATAAATAAGTTCAATTCGCATAAAAATAATGCTGCACAGCTATGCCTGATTTTTCAACATAAATGTGATCATATTTTCCCTTTTTTACAGTCTATCAATTCTAAATAAATGTGGAAAGAGTATAAGCAAAGGTTTTAGATGCTTCAAAGAATTACTCATTCTGGATACTAAAGCCTCACCGAACCTGTTGTCTATAACTCATCAAAAGAGCACATGCTATGATCTCTTCGGGGGCGGGGGGCGGGGGGGGGAATACAAGTATGAAGTACAATGTGGGAGTTCACTGGATTGAGTTTCAGCGTATACCTCTCCGGGCTTGATGTCTACGTTAGCTAATCTGAAATTTAAAACCACAAAGCAGAGCACGCATCAATTAAAACGCAAATAAAAATATTTCGCCAGAAAATTTCAGAACCTCAAAAGATATTAGAAGCTGAATATCAGGATATTTACAGGGCCTTAAATGAGATAGGAATTTAGAATGTGGCAGTTATTTCAAACAACATTCAAATACCATCACATTAATGGATTTCTCAATTATTTAAATGTGTCTTGTATATTTTACCCTCCCCACCATTTGGTACAGTCTATTTTTACCTGAAGTATCTCCCCTACCATCTAAACCCTACCCAACCTTTAGAATCAAGTACAAACTTCAGTGTCTTCCCCTGAGCTTTCCTTGATATTCTTAATTCTTGACATTCTATAATTTTTGCTCTTACTTGCTGCCCCATAGCCCCTTTAGTTTGTTACTAAGTCATAGCTAATGAAGTAGTGAGTTTTGTTCCTTCATTTAGGTTTTCAGCTTTTGGACTCTGTGCATCCAACAGCACTTACCCAAGCGCTGAAATGCAGTAGGCACTCAATAGATTCTCACCAAGTATTTGTATATATGATATGACAGAAAAGGAATGATCCCTTCTTTGCATCGGGATAAAGAATTTCTTCAATTAGAAGCACAATGTACAATCACAGATCAAAAACCTTGGATATAGTAGCTCTTGCCTAAACAAGAATGTCAAAATACCATGACTCTATTTTTATACACATTCACATCATTTTTAGCCTATAGAATTTTATAAGAATATAAAAAGTGTCTGAAAAATGGCTATAGTCCTACTTACTACAGAAGCATCATTTGGCTCTTCATCATAACGCCCTTCTTGTTTTCTGTTACAGCACACTCTCCTAACTTTCCTCCCACCCCTCCGGTTATTCCTCGTCTATTTAAGCTGACAGCTCTTTGTCCACCGGACCCTGAACCGTGGGCACTCCTCCAGGATCATGGTTAGGCTCGCTTTTACTCCGCCCTCCCTCCCAGGCTGCCTTTCATGCGAGCCTTGGCCTCAACCCCACGGCAGTTCTCAAGTTTCCCTCTGCAGCCAGACACCTTTCCTGAGCTCTAGAATTGTACATCCAACTATCTCCTCGGTCTGAACATCCCACGAGCACCTTCACGTAACTTACCTAAATTGAATTCAGAATGTACTCTCCTTCTCAAAATAGGAGATGCTCAGGGAGTGGCCTCGCCGTTTCCCCTGCACTATAAGCCTGCGACCCTGCGGCTACACTGGGATCCCTCTGTCCATCCGCCTCTTCCAACCAGACTGTTGTCAGACCCCCTCTTCCATATCTGACCGATCGTCACTCAGAGGCAGGTACCCATCCATCTTCTCTTACCTAAACTTGTGACAACTCTGAAGGGACCTCTCAGCTTCCTTATCAGATGGACTAATGTTTCTTGAGCCTACACAATAGTCCATCTTATCGCTCTGCCTAGCTCTCTTCCATTCACTTATCCACAAATGCTGATCCCCAGAGAACTCACCGATAAACTTCCTGCCTCTAATCTATATCTCAGAACCTGACTTGCAAAGTATCTTTAACCTGATCTAGAAGATCCTACGTGCTCTGACCTCTGCCGACCCTCTGTCATGCTTCCCCCAGCTCTTCATATTCCTGTCACTGGTCTTCTTTCAAGTGCCTGGATATGGCCTTTCTTCCAGCATCAGGAACCTCACACACCTTGGACTCCACCTGGAACTTTTGATGCCAGCTCACTTCTGCTTCCCACTCCTTCGTCACCAACACTTCCCCTCTCTGCCTAATTGATTCTTACACTCTATTCAAATCTCAACCCCAGGTTAAAGAAGCCTCCCCTTGCCTCCAAGACTAGCTAGTTCCCCTCTGATCAGCTACAGCCTACTCTACTTTTCTTTCAAGGAATTTAAAGGTATATAATAAAATGTTTTACAATGAATTGTGTAATATTTGTCTCCTTTGTTATAACAGATCCACGTCTCTCTTGTTAGCTACTACATAGTTCTCACATAGAACTTGGCACATCGTAGGCACTCAAAAAACACTAAATCACCAAATGCAATATGTCCAATGATCAGTGATATCACTGGAGCTATAAAGTCCAATAATCTGATGGTGATAAAAAATAAATAAAAGGATATAAAGTAATCACCAAAGTCCCAGTCACATATCTATACAGAAAGGATATGTTTATAGCTTAAGCCAATCCCTTTTTCTCCCAGCCTTTTAACAAAGAATTTCAAACATTACATGAAAAACTGTAACTACTCTGCAAAATCACCAAAGCCTATCGAGAAAGAAATCCATTAAGAGAAACTTTCCTAAAAATGTGTTTGGGACAGAAAAAAAGGACTCAGGGTTCAGCATGCATTAGGAAGGAGATTTACCAAAAATAGAACAAAATCTTAGAGGACCTTCAGAGTTGAGAACAATTGAGAAATCTAGGGGTAGAAATCCCTAAGTGTGTTGGGTGATGGGAAAAGGGATGTGGGCCTATGTAATCCACTTTCTGTTTTCATAAGATGGTGCATGATCAGCTTGAATGTGGCTTTTTCACCTATATTTAGAGTGTAGAAAAGGAAGAAAATAATAAATCAGTTAACTACAGCAAGTCAGATCTTAAAATTCTTGCAATCAGTGAACAGGCCAGTTTTCAGTCTCTCCTGAAGTACAGTTATGCACACTGGGCTTAAAGAGGAAGCTGGTTTCCGTGGCCATAGCTCTCCTCCCAGTCTTCACACAGCTCAGCTCTAGGAAGCAAGGAAGCACACGCCCGGTGCACTCGCTGGGAGTTGCGTCCCTGCAGTTGTGCCTTGTGGCAGCCCTGGTCTTAAAGTGCGCTTGAGTAATTCTGATGAAAGTTATAATTACACCTTTGGGACGCAGGATGAGTTAGCCAATAGTTGTGCGGGGGTAACTGTTTCCTCAGCTGCCCTTCACCTGAGTTTCACGGTGAATAACCTTGAGAAGAGCTGGAGCCTGGAGCCAACTTAAGGTGGAAAACCAAGGGGAAATTCTGAGTCAGCCGGCTCTGTACATGACGGTACATGTGAAGCAAGCATGAAATGATTCATCAGCATTCAGGAAGGAAAAAGACTTCCTGGCAAGATTTGGAATGTAATTGTGAAGACAGTGCCAAAGGATGGATGGAGAGAAATGTATGAAACCAGAAGCCTAACGTCAAGGACAGAAACCAGAGATGGGCTATAGATAATCCCAGAATAAGCTTAGACTCAGACGTAGCAGCCAGGGGTGCGAAAAGTAATGTTGCTAGCGCTGCACTTAGATGTCGGTGGACCTGGGGGCCCAGAAAGCTCGGAGGGGTGGCCTCAGAGCGGCCACTTCCAGCCTTTCCCCATCTCACCGCGCACAGAAACTAATTACTGAAGTGCTGCGGTGCACCAAAAAATATTGCTTTTACCAATCGGACAAAAATATAGGTATAATTTTGATTCATTTACAGCAGATGGTTATTGTTGTGTTGGCTGTGGTCACTTTTCTATTTGACAAGGGAAAAGAGGTCCCCGCCCCTGACTGAATCGTGGGGATTGCCTGTTTTAGAAATTCTTGCGGCTCACATGCTGCCGGAGCGGCCCTCCCAGCCCTGGCTGGGTTGCTGGTGCCCGTCCTACGCTGGAGAGCGCTGCGGGCCGCTGGTGGGAGCAGGTCTCTGTTTGGAGCACCGCACTCATTCATTGAATCAGACGCCTTGGCTCATTCACAACCCAGACCGCCTTCTTCACGGATAGGGAAGTTGAGTACAGGGAGATTCTTTTTAAACCAAATAACCTGAATAATGGCCTCAACCATTCTCTCCCTTGGTGCCAAAGGCCGACTGAACCAAGGGAAGCATATGCGACCGATCACAACAGGGCCCGCACCGCGCCTGCTCTCCTGGGCCCCACACTTCCCTGGGAGCTTCCCTGGGCGTGGTGGAGCCTCACGGCAGAGGGCTTCGCCAAGGCCTCCAGGGAAGGAAACTGGCCCACGGCCATCACACGAGCGCCCCAGCGGCACGCGGTCACCCCCACACAAGCAGCGCTCTTTCAAGGCGTCCGTCATTAACGCGGCGCCCACGTACAACCTTGAAACGGTGAGAAGAGACCGAGCACTGAGCCACTAGCTACTTGGAGATCAAGTCCCCGCTGTGCTGATTTTAATCTTAATGACATAGGAGTGAGCTGTAAAGTGATAAGAATGACAAGCAGAATTGAGAAATCTAGGGTTTGAAGGAAGAGAACACTAGATGGGAAGATTAGAGGAAAGACCAGAGGCCCCTCGCATTCACAGGCCAGGGCCCCGCCAGCGCCCTCGCAGAACGCTCTCCCTGCGTCCCACCTCCCGCGGCCTCGCCCAGCGACCCAACGTGCAGAGCCGGGCCTCGGGCCGCCTGCCCTCAGCGACTGCACCCCGAGGGTGGGACCGCACCCGAAGCGCGAGTCCCTGGCTCCGTGGCGGCTGCTCTGCTACTTATTATCTTATTTTCTATAGCTTTCACCGTGGCGAGAAAAGCTTCCTTTAATTAGCAACAGGAACGAAGAAGCCACGAGGGCAACCGGAGCCCGACAAGTGCGGCTGCGCTGATTGCACCGGGCCGTCATCGAAGCGCGGGGCCGCGCGGTGCGTGGGAGGGAACTTGAAGGCACCTCTCGGCCTGGTCGTTCTGCTGCAGTGAATTCTCGGTGAGGAGGGCTTTTTTTGGTTTTTCTTCCTTCCTCCTTTTCCACCAACGGCGCCTGGGTCAGAACATACAGACAAAGCGCAACCCTATTTAGGTGCAGGCGGCCAACGTGGCCGAGCAGCGGAAGCTGCAAGGCGTTGACCAAGGAAGAGGAGCTACCGCTCGGCAGAGGCACCAGCTAAAAGGCAGCCTCGGCCTTTGCCTAAGTACCAAACATCATGGTCAGAGCCACCTTTCGAGCAAGGAGAGCAGATGAGAGCGCACCGCAGGGACTGGAGGACGGCCAGCCGCCTCTGCCCTGCGCCAACGCATCTCCCGGCCAGCGCCCCTTCCCGCGGTGAACGCGAAGCCACGACGGGAGGGTCAGGGCCCACGCTGCCTTCTCTCCCAACTGACGAGCCCCTCCCGCGGCTGTGCTCCGTCCCGTTGCACCAGCAAGAGCACTCGGGGCAAAAATGGAAGGAGTCCCAACAGAACCTTGAAAAGAGACCTTGGGAGTCCCCACCACAAGCCACCGCTCGCCTAGCTTCCCAGGCCCGTGACACGTCCGGGACGCAGTGCAGCCTCTCGGGGACGCTGGCGCCGTGCTTCGGTTCGGCGCCGTGGCGGGGAAGTGTCCTTCGCCAAGCCCGTGGCCAGCCTCCCCCGCGAAAGCGCCAGGCGGCAGGGCGAGGCGAGGGTGGCGGCGCGGAGCAGGGCCTGCGTGCCTGGGCCCTCAGGAGGAGGCGCTCGCCCCCGTGAGAGGCCGCCAGGGCCTCATCTCGCCGCCGTGGTGCCCCGGCGAAGTCGGCCCGGGCCGGGCAGGGACAGGGCAGGGACAGGGCAGGGACAGGGCAGGGGAGGCTGGGAGGCGCGCGGGCCGCGGAATAGGCGGCTGGGGAGACCGCCGGGGCCCGCGGAGGACACACCGCTGCCTCGGATGCGCCTGTCGGGAAGAGGCGAGGCGATCCGTAAAATTTCAACAGTGAAAACCTGGGGGGACACGTTAAGCTGGAACAAGTTTGTGGAGCTGTAGTGAAAGAAAAGGACAGAGTCGGAGAGATGACACTCTGTGACACTTCAGGACAAGCGCTGAAACACGGGGACATGCGTGAGGACGACTGTAAGAGGAGAAGTTCTTAAGGAGAAGACACAGAAAAGAAACTTTCATTTTTTTATTCTATAAGAACCTAAAATGTGATCGTCAAATGTTTGGCTTGCTGAACCACGGGAAGTAACTATAAATTTGTATAGCATGGAAGTATTTTAATAATAGGAAATATCTGTCAGGTAAGGTGCATTGAGGCACTTGGACAGAACAATGTCATCCGGGTTATTAACACCACTGAATACGTACTCTTTATCCAAGACTGATTGCTTTTATTTTTCTTTTTATTGAATTTATTGGGCTGCACTGGTTAACCACATTACCCAGGTTTCAGGCGCACACTTCCACATCACGGCCTCTGTGCACTGTACTTACTGTGTGTCCGCGCGCCCAAGTCAAGGCTCCTTCCATCACCCTTTATTCCCCTGCAAACCCTCCTCTGCATCCTCCCACCCCTTCCCCTCGGCAATCACCGCGCTGCTCACACTGATTTCTCTCCACGATGTTTCTTTCTTTGACCCTTTCTTCTTGGGCTTTCTTCCAATTCCAAGCATGTTCTGAACTTCCCTATCTTCAAAACAATCTCAAAAAATATTAAAAAGCTTACTCCAGTGCTTTCTTCGATTCCACCACCATTCCACTTTTCACTCTCCCATAAAAGCCAAAAGTCTTTGCATACAAGGTCTTCACTTGCTACCGGCGGTTCCTCCACGAGTCCTCCCTCCTCCCTCCCTTCACGTCCCGATCCCAGTCCTCCTGGCTTCCATATCTTTGCTGCCCTTGCAGTGCATGCTATTTCCATAGGCTCCTTCCACCCCGCTTTCAGGCTTCCTCCCTTCACTCTCTCTGCTACACTTTACACTGTTGGAGGCCCCGTCCCCCTCCGCATGATCGAGCCCCTCCGCATCATCGAGCACTCTTCCCTTTCTCCTTTGCTGTGTCTTCCCTGAGGCCCCTGCAGAGCATCCCTGTTCTCTGTGCACCGGTCCCTGTGCCGTAGCTGAACCGCAACTCCCTTCTAGAGCACAGTAGTACCGAGCACTCCCTCAAACCCTTATGCTTTAGAGATATGTTCTCATTGTTTCTGATCCAGACAAACTATTGAAGAACACGGATCTTGGCCAGTGTCCAGGGAAAACCCTACATTCCCCACTACTGTTGTTTTCTTTAGCTTTCCTAGGATATATGTATAGACCCCAGTAACCCAGAAGAGACTTCCTCTGAGTATTCTGCTCAGCCCTGCTGCTTCTGCACTTTAACTCTGCCTCCCAAAGTGGTGTGGGCTTTGTAGATGGGGTAGCAGGTGGCTGGGGGAGAGGGACTTGACTGGGTTTTGTTTGTTGTCCTCGCTCTCTGTTCTCTGATTCTTAGAAACAAATGATCCCTGAGTTTTGGTCCCCATCACTTATACCAAACGTATGATAGACCCTATACATAAGTTTACAAAACAAAACCCACAAGCAAACAAAAAAACGTTAACAGTAAATGCCTCTGGGGAGGAAAGTCGGGCAGTTCCATGAAAGGGGTGAGAGAAGTTTACTTCTCCCTGGTGTTTTTGTACCTTTTCAAATCTGTGTTGTGTGCATGTATTCTATATTCTAAAGTCATTTTTAAATAGAGAATGCATAAAATACTTTTTTAGACACTGCTGGTCTAAACAAAGAGAGATTCCTGATCTCTAGGAGCTTACAATTTCACTAGGGAGACAGGATATTTATTTTTAAAAAAATAATAAGTAGATATTTTATATTGGTCCCTCCACTAAGTTGATGACTAATATTAACCAAGTTTCTTTTTTTAAAACAGTTTTATTTATTTATTTTTAGAGAGAGGAAAGGAGGGAGAAAAAGGGAGAGAAACATCAATTTGTGGTTGCCTCTCATGTGCCCCCTACTGGGGAATCTGTCCCGAAACCCAGGCATGTGCCCTGACTAGGAATCAAACCAGTGACCTTTTGGTTCACCGGCTGGCACTCAATCCTGAGCCACACCAGCCAGGGCCAACCAAATTTCTTTACTTGTGAAATGAGAAGACTGAATTAGGTAACCACCTATGTCATTTTATTCCTTTATTAATTCGTTCATTTTATCTATTCAAGGAATATTTTAGTGAACACTACATTAGATGGCTTCTGCTATGTTACCACCCACAAAACTTAGTACCTTAAAACACCAATCATTTATTTAGTTGAAAATTCAGCAGAGTGGCAATCTGGGTGGGGCTCTTCTCAAGTCTCTCCTTGCATCATGTTAGTTAATGTCCCATTGACAAAATCAAGTTCAGCTCAGAGGAGTGGAGACAGAGGCTCCAAACTTGATGAGAACTATAAAGTCAGTTGCAAGGGGCTGTGGAAGAGGAAGAAGAAGAATCTGTAGCCATTTTTGCAGTCAACCACAAGCATTGCTTTGGTGCCAAGTCCTTGCCTTCATGGAGCTTACATTGTACCCTCTCTGCCCTAGAGAGTTTCTACTGCCAGCGGCTGGTATGAACATCTGGAGCGAGACGGATCATGGGGCAAAGCCGAGAAAAGAAATGGTTAAGTCTATGGCATGAGTAAGGTTAGGTAAACACAGCCTTCTAGAGAGAGACTATGTGGGCCAGACTTTCCAAAATGTTCCTTCAATTTTTGTTAAGTTTTGTTTTTGTTTTGTTTTGTTTTGTTTGTCAATTTTAGTCAAGTTTTGTTTTGTCTAAAAATCTATTTGTGGACCCAAATGACAGCCTTCCTGGGTTTGGACTCCTTAAGAGTTAAGGGAAGCAATGACTGCTAATTGATTTTCCTTAGTGGAGCTCATGGATTTTTTTTTTTTTTTTTTTTTTTTTAATGACAGCTTGTGGAGAAATAAGATATATGACCACTGGGAATGGCAGGAATCAATCCATTAACAATGGGTTCTAAACACATGCGAGGATCCTAGCCCTGGCCAGACCTTCTGGGGATAAGACGAGCCAAATTACCGTTCCTTCCATCTGGGAAGCTTAGCATAAGGTTAGGGGAAAAAAAACACACCCAAAGCACCCAAAGAAAGATAACAAATAATACCAGGTAGCAAACGAAATAAAGATGTTAAATCCACAGTTCCCTCCAAATATAAAGTTTCTCCAGGTGTTCCAGCTGTTCTTACACTAGCCCCCCCGCCCCGCCACTTCCTGCTGTGTCAAGTGTCCCATAGTAAATTACCCCGCGCGGAGGAAACGTTACTCAGCCTGACATCACCATGTTCCAGCACACCCTCTCACACACCTGCTCCCCCACGCCCCTCACTCGCCTGTCATCGCCCGCAAAACACTCCCTCCTCTAACCTATGCATCAGCCTCTAAGTTCACATCCTAGTTTTTCTTTTTAGATAAGACATTCTTCCCAAATACACAAACCCACAATGAGGAGAGATGTCACTTTTTACAACTATGGGAAATATGCACCAGCGAAAGTTTCTAATTTTCCTCCTTTACGTTAACTCTGAAGAGAAACCAAAGTCCCTGAGGATAACGAGTCAAAAGGCAGAAGCGCCTGGAGAAGGGAGGGTGGCCTAGCGGAGGGAGCGCTTTCTGGGGTCAGAGGGCCTGAGTTCTAAAGATTTTCCAAAGATAACGGTAACACTTTCTCACGGTATGATTTGGGGCACGGTCATTGTGACTTTGAGTTTTCTTATCTTTCCAAAAAAAGTAGTGAATATTGTATTTCCCCCATCTACCTCAGAGAGCTGTTATAATTTGCTAATGTGATCAATATATAAAGGTATTCTATGACATGTAAATGCTTGTAACAATGGGTAAGCAGCTGTATTTAAAACCAAGACTGATCCTCAGAATACTGATTGACTGACGTGCATTGGCATGAACTAATCAAAGAGGACACCTATCAGTCTGAATGAACACCAACCATCAGTACTGCCAGCCCAGTCTCAGTGGGATCTACACATCATACAGAGGGGGGAGCAGCATAGCCAGGAACATAGGCACATGGGCAAAGCCTTTGGTGGAGCCAGTCCCTACTCAAAAATAAGTACGTATCGCTCTGGCTGGTGTGGCTCAGTCGGTTGGGTGTCTTTCCATGAAATGAAAGGTTGCCAGTTCTTGGTCAGGGCACGTGCCTGGGCTGTGGGTTCATCCCTCTCGGAGAGAGTATGAGAGGCAACTGATCAATGTTTGTCTCTCACATCAGTGTTTCTTTCCCTCCCTTTCTCCCTCCCTTACTGTCTCCCTAAAAATAAATAAATAAAAACTTTATAAAAAGCATTTATTAAGGCATACATAAAAAAGCAAGCAGGATCAAAATATAACATTATTAAAATACATTAAAATGTGATTTTAATAGTCACATTTTCACACATTTTTAAGCATCATTCACTGTCTAAAAGTGTAATGACTGTCTAGAAGCCTTTCACGTAATTTCTCCTCTTAAATTAGCTAAATAGCAAGTAGCCATCAACTACCTTCTAAGTGCCTTGTCTTCACAGACCCCAAGTGAGTTTTGTTTCCTTCAGGCTAATGATCAAAATGGTTTCAGAAAAGATACCAACACATCAGAACATATCTTGTTGAATCACAGTAAATCAAATACATGGCACTCTAAACCAGTGGGCTTCAGAGTAACTAAATACACAAGATGTGTTCTCACGTAAAGTAGGAATAGCGTGAATTTAGGCCCCACAAATGCCTGAAAGCCCCACTGCTGGGACCGATGCATGACTAGGCACGTCTGGCAAACTGATGTGCTCCACTGGCCAACGTCTGTCTGAACGAGGGATGAAGAAACCTCCCAGGGGAGCGCTCATTCCAAGGGAAGGGAAGGTCAAATAGATAAGTATGGCCAACGGGGTCAGGGGAGGGGCAGCTGTGAGGTCGGCACGGAGCTTGTCACTAGAACTTGAGTCCCGTAACTGTGGTGAAAGGAGGCGGCTGCAGGAGAGAGAATCTGGAGTTCTCGTCTGTTAAATGTGGGCCCATGCCTACACTCCACACCACGGCCGTTCCACCCACCCCCGGGGCTCCCAGCCCCCCGGACGTCAACCGCTGAGCTGGAGACAGCACGGTGGCATCCAGAGGGTGCGGCTGTACCCAGGAGAAGCCCCACGAGCGCCCAGCAGATGGCAGTGGTTCCTGGCCCAGGCAGCCAGGCCTGTGAGTGTCTCCATACCAGGAAAAATGTGCTCAGTGCCCAGCAGACACCACATGGCAGTGGCGTGCAGGGAAGAGAAACCCAAAGGTGGGAATGCACATTGATTATTGAGAATGTTGGTTTGGTTGGTTATCTCTGGATTCCTGGGGCAAGCTCTGGCCTAAATTTCAGCCTCCAGGCCCCTGCCTGCATTTATGCTGAGCCCAAGAAGGCCAGACCTAGGGAGGCGGACCCCCTGCCCACCCACGCCATGACAAGGTTCTCTTTGCCGGGGATGGGGGCAGGGAGCTAGTGTTACTTTGCTGGAAAATTTGAAGGAAGCTGAATCACAAACTCTTGTGGAACCAGCGTAAGAATGGGTGGGGTCGCCCTGGCCTGGCCATTCACTTGGCCGTGGTGGGAGCACGGCCTCCATAGCCAAGGTTTCAGGTTCGACCCCTGTCAGGGCACATACAGGAATCAACCAATGAAGGCATAAATAAGTGGAACTGCAGATCAACGTTTCTTTTTGTCTCTCTCCTCCTCTTCCTCTCTCTCTAAAATCAATAAATAAAAATTTAAAATTAAAAAGAAAACCAGAGAGAGAGAATATTGGTTTGGCCCCTTAGCTCAGGGCTCAGTCTGGGGACTTTGCCTCTTCTCCATCACCTCCCACTTTTTAGGTGGTTTTAAAGGCCCTCTCTGTGCCAGTGACTTTAATTTTGTATCTTTTCCCCATATCTCCCTGCCGTGCACTGCAGACTCATGTGGCCAGCTGGCTCCTGGGCATCGCCATTTGGATGCCGAATTCAAAATGTCCAAAATTGAGCTCCGAATTTTCGCTCCTTGAAAAAATCTTTACCTTACAGCCTTTTTTAATCTCAGTTGACGGGACCTTCATCTTTTTAATGGATCAGGCCAAAGTTCTTGCAATCATTTTTAACTCATTTCTTTGTCTCATCTTTACATGGAACTCATCAGCAAACACTAAAATCCAGTGACTTCTTACCTTCTCTGTAGCTTCCAGTTTGGCTTGAGGAGCCACCTCTCTTGCCTAGATGACTTCAATACATTAAAGCATGAAACAGAGCACAAATGCTTATCTTCCTAGTGCTGGAAGACAAGGGGGGGGGGAAATGGCCAGCAATTTTGTTTCAGTTAAAAGCCTGGAATTAGAAAGTTCATGAAATGACCTCTTTAAGATTGTCCCTCATGTAGAATTAATGTGACACAGAACCCCCCTGTCAAAAACCCACCACTGGGGCCCTGGCCGGTAGTTCTGTTGAGTGGAGGCCATCCTGCTGCGCCAGGTTTGAGCCCCGATCAGAACACATACAAGAATCAACCAATCAGAACACATACAAGAATCAACCAATCAGAACACATACAAGAATCAAGCAATGAATGCATAAATAAGTGGAAAAACAAATCAATGTTTCTCCCTCTCTCCCTTTCCTTTCTTCTCTCTCTCTAAAATCAATTTTTAAAATTAGAAAAAAACTATCATTGTGTTAGGGTTTCGTGTACTTCTTCCCTCACATGCAGTCTTTCCTAACAACACAAGCCCACAGAGACCTTCTCTAGGCCTGAAACTGCGTAGCGCTTACAGGGCACGTGGTTTGTCTGGCATTTGTTCACATCCTATCTGGGCCTGTTGCTGACCTTTTCACGGGTGTCAGTTCTGCTGCTCCAGCTGGTAGGTAACGGGGCAGTGGCCCAGCGTCAACCAAGAGCGAGATTTGCTGTGTCTGAGCCCTCTGGCCTGTGCAGTGACTAATAGGTGGGGCCACCGTAAGTTATTTGTGTATGAGGTTTTGTTAATTTTTAATTTTTATTTTCATATTTCAAGTATTGAATTATTTTAGAAGAGTTTCAGGTGTACACATATACAGCTTTTGCTGCAGAAGATTTTGAACATGCGAGTGCGGGAACACAGGAACTGGGGAAGCCTGTTGACCAACTCGAGCCCTTAATTCCCTGCGCAGCCTGGGAGTTGGGGCCTAAGCCCAATAAGAGGTCTGCCAGCGGGCGGAGGGGCGTTTCTCTTGAGCAAGTCTTGAGTCTGGGGCGCCAAGCTCTTCTGCCTTGTTGCTGACGTGATAAAGGGAACAGAGGATAGGGACTACCTGAGCCAAGCATGCTGCCTGCTTCTTGGGGTCTCAGCTGAGCAGGGAAGCTCAGGCAGGCTGGGGGCTCCCGAAAGCAGATTTGGATCTCATTTAAAAAAAAAAATATTCCAGACTCTTGTCAATGACAGATGAGCTAAGTTATTTGCTAATAGTTTACACTGGTGATTTCCGTGGTTGGGCTGACTCCCTACTGACTCTCCAAACCCAATCACTTCTACCAGCTTCTCCCCACCCCCATAGTCTGGTCCCTCCCAGACTGGTCACTCAGGGACAGAGCAAAGACACCCTTGCTGGACACAGCATCCCAGAAAGGCGCCAATGGCCGCGGCGGTCGCTGGCTCTGTAAGCGGCCGGCTCAGGGCATCCATTTATCTAGGGCATCCCAGACCGTTAATATGGTGGATTCTGGTTAATCAGGTTTTTCAAAAAAAGAAATAAGTAACAAGGGTTCTTTCTGAACCAGAGATATCAGAAGCCAAGTGAGGGGTCAGACCCAATTTCTAGCAGTGCAATTGCCTCACTGAACTTAGTCTATCCTAAAATAAAAAAAGATAGTAATTCCTAGTCTGACACCTTTGAAGGTTGTCAGATTAATCACCTGAGACCATATATGTAAAAGTGCTTTTAAGAGTATAATGAGCTATAAATTTCAGATATTATAATTCATATAATAATGTTCTAAGGTTGAGGATTAATACAATGATTGGAATAATTTAAATTGTTTTAAGTTTACCTGTTAGCCAAATATATTTGTAACAAAACAGTTGATTAATGAATCAAGTCACTCTGCATCACTGAAAAGGAAAAGGTGGCCTAAGAAATGAGCCCTTGGCCAGGTACTTGTGATTGAAGCGCTCCGCACATCCTGAGTGTTTTAAAATCACAATTTGAAGGCTGGCTTACTATTTATAAAACAACAGGCAGCCCACATAAGTCCTATTGTTTCTTCTCCTCTCCAGGGGTTTAAGCAGGTGATGCTTTCAGCTTTCAGACATTTTTGCACATCACTCGGCCGCTCAGCCCGTCTCAGTTCGTGACACTCCCCCAAGTCACGGAAGCAGAAGGACTGGCCCGGTGCCTTCGTCCCCGGACACTGATGTCCTCTGCGGGAGACACAGCATTTGTTAGATTTCTGTTTCTTGGGGTGGAGACAGCCTATGGCTTTTTCTAACATCACCATTGTCACTTGTCTTACCCTTCGGTTCCGGTGCAGCCTGAACGAGAGGCTAGCACCCTGGTCCCGGCGGCATCTCCAACAAGGTTATTCCATGGGCGCCCAAATTGACAAAGGTCTGAAAACAGCACGTTCTACCCGGTACTGATGTCGATTTCTTTGGTACTGGCATGTAAGCAGCATACAATACAATGCAGAGATCTTACCAGCTGAAACAAGATATAAAATCACAGGTATCCAAGAAACCCATCAGCAACAGTGACAACAGAATGGCAAAGGTGGTCTCACTCAGCTGCCCCCTGAGCTACCTGAGCCGCCTGCGTGGCGGGTTGTCTGGGAGGGTGAGATTCAAGCAGAGTTGAGGACAAGGGACTCTCAGCACGGACCCTGTCCAGGTCCGATTCTAACTTGGGGTCTGAATATTCACGAGGTTTGAACATATCTCCAGGTATTTTCTGACTATAAGGCTAACTCATGTTTACTGCCAAAAAATCAGACAATACAATAATAAATAAATTTCTATTTTAGAAATGGAAAAGATTATTTCTTTGCAATACAAAGGAAAAGATGATCCAGAATCCTATCACCCAGACAAAAATCAGTGTCTTACAACCTTCTTTAAATACATATTTTATAGATCGATAGCTTCTGTGTTGTGTTTTTTTTTTAAGCCTGGGATCTGACTCTGTATGCTGTTACATGTTGTTAAGTGAGATAGGTTGTTCCCGACTTGAAGTTCAGCCCCACTGCCCAGTGCCCACATCCGTCTCTGCAGAGGGGGTGGTAGCCCGTTGCAGAAGACAGGATTATAGGAAAGGTCAAGTCCACCCAGCCCAGGACCCAGTCTCCGAAGAGGCCTGCAGCTCAAGAGCCCCCGTGAGTGCGTCCAGCATTTTGTAAACCGTCTGGGAAACTGATGAGGACTTCTGAATGTCTACCACAAACCTGTAAAACATTGCAAAAGATTTAGATATCAGTATGCATCGGAGTCTGTCTTCTGGCCAATGACCGAGCTCCCTGTGTGAATAACTGCTCCTCGGTGGCCGCTGGCACGAGCGCCTGCTACCGGGCCCTAATTTCCTGCCTGTGAGCATCAGCCTGGGTTGTGTATTTCTAATCCCATAATTGGAACTCAGTGTGGCTCTGGGGCTGCGTGCGGACCAGCTGGATTTCCAAGGCAAACCAACTAGTATATAAACCCAACGACATGAATTTCTATGAGCAAATTTATTCAGGGTCATTATTTGATCTGTTTCTTTGGTTCATATTTTCACAGACCTTGAAGCTCCATGTGGCCAATTTTCTCCACTTTCAATAAGAAATCCTTTTTTTATTTTTAGCAAAGAAACATTAGCTTTAAAAAGCTAATTAAAATCTTCAAGTAACACCCCCTCACTCGCACCTACTCCCCCAAGAAATACATTCCCCCTTCTTGAACAGAGCACATATCCCAATAAGAATGAAGTAACAGGAGATCCTTTTCAGGAAATATGTAAAGATAGGGGCTGTGTTAACAAAAGGAAAAAAAAAGAAAGAAGAAAGAAGAAATTGATTCCCAGTGAATTCAGCAAAAGCAAGCCTGTGATTCAGCAAAAGCGAGCTGTGGACCATTTTGTTCAGCTCACAGACACGCATCTAATTGCAGCTGGGAGAGGACTGCTCCCTAATCACAGCCTGCCCTGCCTGCTGGGAGTGAGGACCATGACTCATAAGCTATTCGTTCTTTCTTTTTAGGAAATTCAGCTCCAAGGGAAGATCCCATGCTGTCGAAAAGAAGCTACCTATGAAGAAAAATGAGAACAATTAAGCCCTAAATCTGTACAAGAAACTTGAACAGCTGAGACTCTAAAACGAAAACGGAGATAATGCTAATGATTACGTTTTATAGCCTCAACCTGCCTTACATCTGGAAGAGTTCCAAAGCCCTCAGCAGGTTGTCACATTGATAGAAGGGGCCCCTGCTGAGCTGCAGCTGCTTCTGGGGAAGAGCCGGCATCTGGAGAACATCTGCATATCAATCCCCAAAACAGGCCGAGTAGGAAGGCCTTTGGAGCCTCTGCAAGGCACCTCTTCCACCTGGAGCCCGGAGCCTGGAGCCTCGGTCCAGGTTCCCACTATCCTGGAAGGCCGAGGTACCATGCTCGCTGTTTAATGCAGATGCAATAAAAGCTGAGCTGTCTGTAAACTTCGGGGAAGGAGCCGGTCTGAACAGTCAAAATCTCTAGTTAGCTGAAGGGTTTTGACATATTTAGGCACCAGTTTTTGTTTAATAATTACAGATGAATTTCTTCTTTTTTTAGTCCTCAGCCAAGGACATGTCCGTTGATTTTGAGAGAGAGAGAAAGAGAGAGAGAGAGAAGGAAATATCCACATGAGAGAAACATCCATTGATCACCTCCCATACACATCCCAGCCAGAAATCAAACCCACAGCCCTTCGGTGTACGGGATGACTCATCAACCAACCGAGCCACACCGGCCAGGGCCAGATGAAAGCTTTATCAAAATGTATCCCTGGATTGTCTTTCTCAATTCAAATTAACCATAAATTCTTAGTGTTAACCTTCAGTTCATCCGGTATTAATTAACATGAAAAGATTAATGATGCATCAACGGGATTTGTAATGGGTGGGGGGCATCTGAAGCATTCTCTCCGAATGTTGCTGTGCGTGTGCATGTGCCTGCACACCACATATACTCACACTCACACACACATACTCATATACAAGGTTAGGGAGAGGAGTGCCCCAAGGGAAGCGCGGAGAGAAATGACGTTGTCACAGGAATGAGCAGACCGCATTACTAGCTCTACCTTCCGTGAACTAGCAGCGTGACCTTGAATTAGTCGCCTCAACTCTCAGTAGGTACTAGGATGAGGGAGAATCGCTAGATGTTCTTCAAGGTCTGATCAGATGTCAATCTTGATGATTCCTTAAGAAATATATTACTCCAAATTCATTCCTTCCCTTTTCTCCTCCTTTTTATTCTTTCTTTTTCTTTTTTTTCTTTCCCTCTCTTGCTTTTCTTCTTTATTTTCTTTTTCTTTCTTTCTTCATCTCAGTCTCTAGTTGTTGCTATTTGGAGTGTTATAAGAAAGAAACCGAGAAAACCTAAAACTGAATGCAGCCCACATGCCCCAAGGTGCAAGAGTGGCGCCTGACGCTGAGGCGTGCCTTTTCGGTTGGAGGCCGTCACCTGCCCTCAGGGACCTTCTGTCTCATCGTAAGGGAACCGTAACACCTTTCAACGATCAGTTTCCTCTGTTTTCTCCACATGTGGGAATTACATGCATTGGGAAGGTAAGAAGAAGAGATCCTCATGGGCCAAAGAGCCTGAGAAGTTTGGGTGAATGCACAGGATGAAATATACAAGATTTGAAATAGAAAGAAAGGTAAAAAGGATATACTAGTAAACATGGCAGGAACACAAAGCCGGGGGGAAAGATGACACTAGGTCTGCAGAGCTCACAGAAAAACCTGGGTCAGGGGACACACCCCTCGATGCCCCTGGGGTACTCAAAGGGGTCAGGGTGCTGCGGTGGGGGCGGTGCCCACTGTGCAGAACCAGCCCGAGAGTCCGGGCCCTGCCGTGGCGGGGGGCGGGGGGGGGGGGGGGGGACGATGCACACTGTGCAGAAGCAGCCCGCGAGGCGGGCCCTGCAGGGGGCGGGGGCGGGGCGGGGGCACAGTTTGTACTAGAGGGAACAAGGCAGCCCAGTCCAAGTCTAAAGACTTCAGTGAATTTTTATAAAATATTTATTGAACAAAATAAATAAGTTTTCAGGCAGGATAAGACCATAGGACCAGAGCTTGTGACCTGCCATAATTCTTTAAATAACTTGCTCTTCTCTTCTTTCAAAAGCAAAAGAATAAAAATTATATTGCCTTCATAAAAAAATAAGACAACTTAAGGTCTTGATGAATAAAACATGATGGGATTAAATCCCTTTCAGGCTATCTGTCTCCTAGAGAATTTTCCATTGTCCTTGTACAATAATGTAAGTTATCACATTGGGAATTTTTTTGCTTGTCTTTAAATAGCTCCTTCACCTATAACCCAGGGAGGACAACCATTTTTATTACTTAAGCATGTCTCCAGCTATGAAGAAGCTATTTTCAGGAAGCCCAAACTGCCACAGCAATATTACTGTCTGTCTGAAATGCATATAAATGTTGGGCAAATGTTGCAATAGAGAAGTTTAGTATGCTGAGACTTCTTCTGATTCAGCAAAAGAAGGAAAAACGAGAAAGAGAGCTGGCACCCTGCAGCTAGGAAGAAGTCTGGGCAGCCGGTGCTAACGGAGGGTAATTACTGAGATCAGGAGCCAAGGGGCTTTGGTTTAGACTTCAGAGGGTCCCCAGGGGGAACCGAGACAGAAACCAAACCACACAGCAAAGGTCAGTACTGACACCCTGTGCTCACAGTTAAGGTGAAATGCTTCTGCCAATTCGGTTTTCTTTTCTGTGAGAAACCCGGTCCAGGAAAGAGGAGGTTTTAGCCATAAGAATTTCAGGGTTTGCCTTCTAGAATGAAGCTATCACTAGAGCGGGAGCTGGCAGCCGAGAGCTGAAGGCTGGAAGAACTGAGTATTTCCAGTGATGTCGGCAGGACCCAGGCCAGGGCCCGCTCCAGGGCCCCCCTACGGCCCGGTGAGCACCCCACTGCGGCTGCTCGCCCAGAGCCACGCTTCCCCACACACGACCCCCACTGGCCAAGCTCAAGGCTGGGCCCACCCCCGAGATGTGCTCGTGACTAATAACAAATACGGATTTGCAGGAGTCCCGGAGTGGACTGGGCCCTTGGATCAGCCTTGAGAAACCCGGCCGCCAACTGCGAGGGGCCGGGAGGCCACCTCCGCACCCCGCACCGGGCCCCCTCACCATGTCGTGGAAAGCTGGGGCTAGCAGCCTCAGGCTGCCAGCCTTTCCCCGGAAGCTGCCCCCCAAAAAAAGAAAAAGAAAAGAAACTAAAATAAGAATACACCATTAATCCACAGTGAAGCTTCCTCCTTTCAGAGAGGCTGGTGTCTCCACGTCTAGCAAGAAAGAGGTGCCCTCATGCATGCGGTGAACCCAGCTCTCAGCGGGCTCACACTGATACTACTTTGAAATTTCATCCCCCACTGTTTGGGGGCCGCAGGGGGTGGAGTGGGAGCTCAGACTTCAGAGTACATGGCCTGGGATAAAATCGCAGTTCTGCCACTTTCTAACTGTAGCAGCTCAACTTTTTTCTGCGTCGGTTTCCCCATCTGCCAAAACACGATGTGGCAATAGGAACATGGCATGGAGCCGTTGTGAGAGCGAACAGAGGTTGGGCCTGTGAAGCACCTAGAACAGAGCCTGCGCTACAGTCACCACTCAGGCACGACGGGCTATTCCTGTGTCCACCACCTTGCAGGGCTTGGCCAGGACCGGTTGTTCTGAAGGGACTGTGGCCCACTCGCAGCCCCGCAGCCCTGTTCTCTGTCACCATTGACGAGAGAGCCAGATGCTGCCCTCGCCAGCACCTCATCCTCTTATGGTCAAGGTATCTGCTCCTTAGACCACTCCTCCAAGCCTCCCTCCCCTTCCATACCTTTCTCCCCCACCCACCCCGGACTCCTCTTCTGTGGGATAATTTTTCTCCCAGTCCGACATCGGCTGTCAGCTACTATGATTTAAACATCTGTATGAATGATGGTACCTGCAAACACTATATCAAGAATTGCAGTCTTAAATGTCAACGAGGGCGAGGCAGAAAGTATGGATGGACAAAATCAGCTGGTCTGACAGTGAATGAGACGGCAAAACCCAGCGGCGAACGGCATCGGCATCGGCATCAGCTCGGACAGGTGGAGCGCATGGCAACCGGACTGAACACCCCTCGGAGGAGGCAGCCCCATCCCACAGTCTGCCACGCGGGAATGCACATTTCTGGAGAAAGTAGGACTCCGGGATTTTTAAACATTGGCAACTATTCGTTTTTTAAAAAAAACAACAATGGAATACAGGCCAAATAAAATAAGTCTCTGGGCCAGAGTCTTTGCTAAGCAGCCAGGTAGAACATGACCCTCCCTCAGTGCCGTCTCCGGGGCAGCATCCTTCTTCCCGACTCCACAGCATCGCTGCCCCGCCGCCTTCCGCCCCGCGGATGCTTGCACGTCCTGCGGACCTCCTCCTAAGCTCACCCCTCCCCCCCCGCCCCCCGCCACTCCCCATTTCCTGCCGCCAGGGTATTATGCCTTGGTATTTTTAATGTCCTATTTACGTATCTATCAGGCTGTCGGCCTGATATAAGCAGGCACCTTGTCTGTTTCATTCTCCACCACCTCCCCCTCATTCCGCAGACCACCTGACATATGCAAGATGCTCAAATGATAATAATTGTGAAAGGAATCAAAAAAATAACTCATCCATCCCTCGTTCGTGCTCTCATTTCAGTCCTGAGTTCCATGTGCACATTTCCTAGGGTGCACCGACTGCCTTCACCTCAACAGACTCAGCAGCTAATGGGCACCACATCTACGGTGGTTTTAAAAATATGTCCATAAATTCTTCCTCTAAGAGTGGGGGAGCTTCACTTCCTTAGTCCTAGTCCAGGTGGGATGCGGTGACTGCATCTCACAACAGAAGGCAGCAGGACTGGCGCTGTGTCGCGTCCAAGGTTAGGCCATAGAGGGACTGCCTGAGTCCCTTCAGGCTTCCGAACAGAGTACCAGGGACTCGGAGGCTTGCCAGCAACTGGCATTACTTCTCACGGTTCTGAAGGCCGGAAGTCCAAGGTCAGGGTGCCAGCGCGGTCAGGCCAGGGCCCTCTTCCGGGTCGCAGATTTCCATAGGTTACTCACGTGGTAGAAAGGGCTGAGGAATCTCTCTGGAGGCTCCTTTATAAGGACACTAATCCCACATAGCCCCAAGGTGTTGAGGGCTGATCCCCTTCCAAAGGACCCACCTCCTAATACTGTCGCCTTAGAGGTTAGGGTTCAACACATGAATCTGGGGGGACACAGACCACGGCAAATACGATGGCCTTCGATTGGCTTGGCTTTACGTCTCTTCCTCCCTCTTTCCTTCCTTTATTCCCTCCTTCTCCCTCTCCCTCTCCTTCCCCCCCACCCCCCGTACCCACGCCGCCACCTCTGGTTTTGCCTCTTTCTTTCCTCATTGGCTTTGGAGCAGCCATACTGGGCGAGTCCTAGGACGATGTCCATGTGTCAAGAAACTGCAACCTCCCACCGACAGCCCTGGGAATGAGCTGGGAGGGACCCTGCCGGCCCAGCCACTTACTGAAGTGACAGCGGCCCTCGCCGACATCCCAAGCTGGGAACCCCCAGCCCAGCCACTGCCCGAGCCTGTGTTAACCTGAGAAGCCGCGTGACAGAATGAACGTTTGTTGTTTTAAGCCACCAAGTTTTGGGATGCTTTGTTACACAGCAAGAGATAAATAATAAAATCTCTCAAAAATGAATTCATTATTATCTTTCCTCCTCCATCCTCTCCCCTCCCCTCCCCACCCACCCCTTGAAATGTGATTCTTCTCTGAAGTCCCCTGGTTCTAAGAGCTCAATCTTTTCAAACCTCCAAGGTTTACAAATGAAGGGTCCTCTTTGGAGCCCTCAGCGATTCCTCGCCGTTCTGATCTTGTTAGTGGCCAAGCCCTGTTTATAGTACCACTGCAGTCTGATTTGCCCATTCCTCCTTCTCTTTCCCTTTGCCATTTTCCTATTTTACACTCTCCCTACTCTCTTCCTGGCCTCCTACGTGATTTGGCGCCATTTTTCTTTTCTCTCTGATGCATCAGCCAGACTTCTCAGTAAAATTTTATTCAAACAGGTCATTTCCTCATCAAAAATGTTAAGTTTTCCATTACTAACGGAAGAAAAGTCCAGCTGTCTTAGAATGAGAGCCTGGCCTGAATTCTTTCCCCTCTAACGTTCTACTGCCATTTTTCATATTTCCCAAGCTCTTGCAGCGAACACTTCTGCAATAGCATTTGTGATGGTTTTGTGATAGTCCCAATTATCCATAGCAGCTTAAAAACCACCCCCAAAACTTATAACTTAAGCAACCACTTTTGTTTATCATGATTCTATGGGTCAGGAATTCAGGAGGTATTTGATTCGCTTCTCTCTGATCTATGCGACATCAACTAGGCCGAAGAACCTACTCCGAAGGTGACACTTTGGCCCACGGGCCAGCCGTCTCAGTGCCCTTTGGCCTTTCTCTGCACATGGCGTCTCACCTCCTGGGATTTTCCACATGACTTCGTATTTTACCACATTATGGTCTCAGAATTACTTAGTGGTTCTCCTCTTTCATGGTGACTACTTTCCAACAGGGAGGTTTTCAAGACTGACAGTTCCAAGAGACCCAGGAGGAGCATGAAGAGCCCTCTGACTCATTCGTGGGACTCGTGCAGGGGTCCCATGTTCAGTGAATGACTTCCAGGGACAGGGCAGATCCCAGAGGAGAGAGCTGCACAAAGGTGTGGCCAGGCGGTGTGTGGTTCTCGGAGGGGGTGGGCCATCTCTCGAGACTAACCGTCCCTGTACTCTTTACCCCTGGGGAGCCCTTAGGGTAATGTGTAGACGCTGGAAAGAAGGTTCCAGAAAGATAGACCATGGACAATTATGGATACACAGAGTAACTTTTCTTTTCCTGAGAACTCGGGAGTAAGAATTGGTGAATGCATGCACACACACAAAAGGTACTTCCACTTATATTTTTATTAGAGGACAGAAAAGAAGCACAATTGGGAATTGTTTTTTTAATAAGAGAAAATTCACATACCAAAAAAATTCACCCTTTGGGTTTTAAAGAGTAAACTGGGGACAGAAATCTGGGAGATGTATTCAAGGTGCATATATAATCCACCCACTCACATGCAACCTCTACAAACTATTGTAAAATTTCATTTTAGATAGTAACTCCCCAAACCCAATCCATTTCTATTTAGGATAGGACCAGATTTTTCCTAGGTATTGCTAATCCAAACCTAATTACTCTTTAATACCCAACTGAGTCTCCTCTCATCCATCCAGTCTTCTAGAACCACCCCCAGCTCTCCACAACTCTTTTCTTTCCTGGAACACATACGGCTCATGTCTTATTCTCACAGTAGGTTATAAACCATGTAGCATTGTTGTCTTGTGCTTTAGTGGAATCAGAAAAAAAGTAGAGCTGGCAAGGAAATATTCTCTAGGCCAATTGTTTTCTTTTCAGATGGGGACCTGAAAGCTCAACATGAAGTTTAGTGACTTGAGCGAGGTCATACCAGCAGCAAAGGGCAGAGCTGATCTCTAAGCTCTTTCTCTAAAGCTGTGTCCCCAACAGAGAGTATGTATGTGTATCAGTCTTGTTTGTCTAGGGAGGATAAAAATCTCTTCAAGAGTTTAAACACACCTTCTCTTTTGTCTCTGGCACGGCACCTGGCAGGAGAAACAGTAAGAGCTCCAATGTGTACTCTGTGATTTGGAAGCCTAGGGGTAGTGTCTCTTTTAGTCCAGCTATAAAGTTAGTTTAAAAGGATGATGCTAGAGTTAAACCATGTTGCCAGCGTTCTCTGAGACAGCTAAGAGGGACAAACTGAAGACCCTTGAGAACTTAATAAACTAGAGCCTAAACAGCAAAATGGTCTGTGAGCAGACCTTCTCCTAAGACGATGGGTCTCTCGCAAGTGGAGGGAGAACAGCAGCCCATCCCTCAAGTCCAACGTGGGGGGACAGTGACAGCCACCAAAACACGGCCGTGCTGAGCGACCTGGGAGCTCAGAGACGAAAGCATGCGTGGGCGGCTCTCAGACGCATCTGGGGGACACCTGCCATAGATGGGGAGCTAATTTTCCATTTCAATGCCATGGGTGTTTGTTGGCTTATAATTAGAGAAACAAAAAGTTTCACTTCATGTTCTAGATGTGGCCTCCTAACCGTGATTCCCCTCATCCCTCTTCTACTATTGGCAATGAGTGCGGTTTTCAAGCCGTTTACCCAGGACCAGGACTGCTGACCAGACTGAGTTCACTGGTCTAGCAGGACCAGTCATTTCATGCCAGAACCAGTTCCAACTGGTCAGTTGCCTATTATTGCAATCTGGTGTCTATGGCCCATCCATCAGTCGCCTACCACGTTAGGTCTTGTGATATGGTGCCTGTGTCCTTTGCTTGCCCTCTGAGGTGACGAGGGCACTGAAGGCATAGAGGAAGCCAGCACAGCATCCTCAGTGGTGCCCGTGCAGATGGAGGAATTCTCAGTGAATCTTTGCGGAGACAATACAGTCAACTGTAGACAGACTTGGGTTCAAGTCCTGGCTCTGCACTCCAGTTCTGTGTGACTTTGAGCTAGTTGTATAACCTCTGTCGGCACCAGTTTTCTCTTCTGAAAAATATAATAATGATCCCTCCCTCAGAAATTTGTTCTTAAGATTAAATGAGATGCAATGCATGAAAAACACAGCAAATAAAGTATAGAACCTGGTGAATAACTGAAGCTCCAATTATTTGGGGCATGCTGTCCGTCCACAGGGAGCCAGCCACCTCCGTCCTCCCCGCCATGAGGTGGATCAGACTCTAAAGAATGTTGAGGGCTGCGAACACTTCTGGCTCTCTCGCACCAAGGCTCAGAGATGGGAGCCATTACGAACCTAACAAACTCACATTAGCATTAATCCCTTCAACTGGACACACTGAGAGGAGACGTGCCTCATGGTCTTCACGTAAATTCACTGCTATCACGTAACGAAGGAAAACCACTCAAAACATGACTCTTACGTGGGCCCCCAGGGCAACTGAAACCTGTCACAGAGCTCTGCTACGTAGGCTCATTCTGCCCATGCAACCAGGGAGGAGAGGTCAAGGAGTGGAGTCAGGGGAGGGACCCGTTGGATGCTCTTATGTTGCCTGCTAGATCCTTCCTGTTCCCGCTCTCAGAGTTCCCAGAATTCTAGCTTTTACCTCCTTCTATTCACGAAGGATTTTTCCCATTTCCCCACTGCCCCGGAAAGGCCCTGAGTGGGTCTGCGCAAACTGGCTTCCTCCAGAGGCTTTTTAGGGTTGAACACGGAGAGGCTCTTCCAGGTAGCGATGTTGCTGCAAGCCCACCCTCAGCTGCAACAGCCAGCCCTGTGGGGTTGGCAGCACCAGGTCCCTGGCTGCCCCAGAAATGCTTTCCTGGGTGGCTAAGAAAGCGAAGTTACCCTGTAATTTTCCAGATGACTTGAGGTTTTGAAAGTAAATGAAGCAGCAAAACTGCTTCAGCTGCTAAATTCTTCCTGGATACATTCGGAAATGACAAAAAGCTGCCATATACAGCAATTTGGGTTTTGCAGACGCTTCCCTTTTGTTTTCCATGTAAAGTCATCAGCTGATCCACGTTCCCTTGGAGATCAAGCTCAGCTCTGCACTGGGTATGCTGGGCATATAAACAGACACGGAGCCCCTCTTACTAGGCCATCGCCAGATGACGATATTTATGTGGCATTTTGTGATGTATGGGGAACTTTCACAGGCATTAAACTCATCTGATCTTCACAACTAGCCTGTTGGGTAGGGCAGGCAATATTATCCACCTTCATAGTCGGCACTGAGGCTCAGTTATAAAGCAGAGCCGAAACCACCTTCAATTTGCTGATATTAAATGCAATGTCCTCTCCAGTGCATCACAGTGGCCCTGAGGCTTGGACTGAAACTCACATGCTGGCAGATGACGTGAAATTACCATTTCATTTATAATTCTTCATCTGCCTATCTGTAACCCCATTCCATCTTCCCCACTGGTCCCAATTTTTGATAATTAGATATTTAATGTTTTGTTCACACTGATTTCTTAAGGAAGATATTAACTGGGTTCCCCTTCCCTCTTAGCTCTAACCTCTAGCAAGCCTAATAACAGACTCTCCACAGTCTTTCCTTTATGCACAGGGAGACACCAGCTCCACTTTGTCGTGGATGTGGAGGATGGCTGCCTGGTCTCGTCAGACATACGCAAGCGTGGATGGCAGGAAACCGGACAGCATCTAAAATGGGGCAGAAAATGTGTCCCTAGCAGAGGGGTCAGACGGCACAATGACATGTCCCCAGTGTTTTCACATGAGCTGCTCCTCTGTTATCAATGAGATGCATGCAACCTTTGGAGCTGAAGCAACTGAGCCAAGGGTGCAACAAGCCTTGAAGAGGGCCCCACCCACTACCTCTCCCTGCCTCCCCAACCCAGGCCCAGCAACTGTGCCCCTGAGGCCCGGCAGAGGCCGTGGGACCTGCAGCCTGCCAGCGGCCTGGGAGCCTTGAGGGAGTCAGACACGTTAACAAGCAAATGAACCGACAGCAACTGAAGGTGCCTCAGAGATGTGTTACCTCTTGAATAAGCTAATAAGCCAGAGGGAAGAATCTTCCCATTTAAGGTTACAGAGGGATCAAGGTGAGACAGAAACATACACAAGTGGTCACAGAAACTTAAACATAATAAATATCGGTCCTGGCCATGGAACGCTTCCTCTTTGTTGAGAACTGCTTTATGTGCCTTATCTCTAGCTCTCTTAATAATCCAGAGAAGGGGATAGAGAGATCACCATATGACAGATGAGGAACCTGAGGCCAGAGAGGTTAAGGAACTTTCCCACAGTGATCCCTCCAATCAGGAGCCGTGCCCCTCCCCCACCCAGGAGCCTGTCCTGTCACACAGGCATATGTCAGAGGTGCGAAGGGGTGTTTGCGGCTGCTGGAAGGATCCAAGGTGTCCTCAGTGGGCAGAGGGGTAGGGGTGCTGGTGCAGTAAGGGAGGTGGCTGGCCCGTAACCACCCTGGGCACGAGTTCCATCACTGATCATGTTTGGGGAGAGTGAAGGGCGAGAGTAGGGATCATTCAGGCTATTTCTTTGGCTAAATTAACCTACCTTTTCTTTCCAAACTACATTTCCAACAGCCCTCGTAGATAAGAGAAATGAATAGATTAAAAGATACATTTACCCCTAGATGTACCCCAGGGGTCTTTGGGGGGAACATTCAATCCCCTTGATAATTTTCAAGCTTCTTTAGAACCATTTTTTTCCTGTGGCCAACGTCATACAATTTCCGAGTAAATGAAGAAGCTGAAATACCATCTGCAATTCACCATCGGGCATCTGCTTAATAATGAGTCTGGGGGAAGAGAAGTCAAACTTTAGAAATTTCCCCAGACAAACCAACTCGATACAGAACTCCTTGTCCCTGGCACTCACGCCACTGGAGCCTGTGGGATCATGGCCACTCTGCCTCCGCCTGACAGCGGCCAGCAGATGGAGGGACCTTCCATTCAGTCTCGACTCTGGGGCTGACTTGTGAGATAGTGCACACGCCACCAACGCTCACCTAAAGTCTGCATCCATACAACGGAGTTCCCTCTCCAGCACTAAACTTTTCCCATTGGGAAGTGGAACTAGAAGCCTGCAGGGATAAAATGCTTCTTTATCCACCCAGCCATTACCTTCTTACTAGTCTTCGTCAGAGAGGCGAGGCCAAGGTCTCCCAGCTGGACCTTGAGTTGGCAGGGCCTCGTGGACGGGTCCTAGACAGTGTTGTCAGGAACAAGGGCTGCTCTGAAGTGGATGTTGGCGATACCTCAGGTGGAGAAGGACAACAGGTAAGAAGGAGAGGAAGACACCCCCAGCCCAGGGAATTACCAGTACCGAGGTGAGAAGGACCAGCCAGAGCAACCCGATTAGAAAATATCAATGCGTGAGACAAAGAAGAGAGTAACTATGGGGACTTTTGCAGTGCTGAATGTTCTCCTGTTTCTTTCTTTCTTTTACCGGTAGCCCGTGGTTTTAAAACACCAAAAGGAACGCTGAATGTGAGTTTTAGGAGATTCGCCAAGGGCAAAGCAAGGACTGCACAGCAGCAGTTTCCCAAAGGCACCTGTGCTGGTTCCCTAGGGCTGCCATGACAAACTGCCACAAACGGGGCAGGGTGGGGGGAGCTTTCAGGGAGTAAGGAGTTGGGGGAGGCTCAAGATAACAGAAATGTATCCTCCCACGGTTCTGAGGCCGGAAGTGGGAAATCAAGACAAAGCAGCATTGGCTCCTTCTGGGGGCCCAGGGGAAGAATATGCTCCATGAAGGCTCCCAGCCTCTGGTGGTTGCCAGCAATATCTGGCTCTCCTTGGCTCGTGGCAGCATCCTTCCGATCTCTGCCTCCATCCTCACACGGCCTTCCTCCCAGGGTATCTCTGCGTGCCCGCTCCTCTTTTCATGGGGACACCAGTCGTCATCGTCTATCTGACCTCATAACGTACAACCTCGTCTTAACCTAATTACGTCTTCAAAGACCCTATGTCCAAATAATGTCACATTCCGAGATTCCAGGTGGACATGAATTTTGGAAGGACACTATACAACCCACCCACTACAGCCACTAAACTGTGAACCCCTTCTCCTTGTGGAATTTCCCAGGGCAGGAGCCATGTGAAGGACCACAGGGAAAACCAGCACAGGCCTGTAGGTTCATAATTTATAATGTTTCTCATTCACTTCGTGTCTTCTCCCACCATGAGATTCTTAACTGCAGGGGCAATTCCCTACCAGTTTCTCTATCCCAGTGCTTAAGGCATCATGCAGCGGGTATTCGATAAGCAGTTGTTGAGTGAGTGAATTTTCACAGGAACCGAACCTCTAAGCCCTGCACGGAGTCTTCTGTGTGAACCTGAGATCAATGAGTTCCTACTACTTTGACGGCTGGAATTACTCAGATCAGCAGAGCCGTTTCCTTTCTTCTTCTTTTTTTCTTTTTTCTTCACGGAGGAAACAAGGAGCATGAATCAATCCATGGGAACACCCCTCTTGATGGCAGAGACCAAAACTTCACGTGACTCACTTGTGGCAATAGAAGGAGGGTCCTGCGATTTTCGAGTTCCTCGTCACCATTTCCCCCTCACTTCCCGGATATCTATTTTGGGCTTCCCACTCCATTCCAGGAATTCCCCTGGAGCCTGCTAAATTGTCTGAACCCACACTGTGCTTGCTTCTAAAGCTCCCTTCCTTTTCTTGAAGGATGTTTGGGTGGGAGGTAGGAGAAGGAACCGCAGACGTATCCCTGGAAGGGAAACATATCCCTTATTCCTGTGGGGTGAGTGTTACAAAGGCAGAGTTAGATTCAGGAAATACAATAACTGAATTCATGCCTGGTTCTTATGCTGCCTCAAAACATACAGCTGGGGCTCAAAAAAGTTACCAGGCAGGAAAACAAAGTTCCCACTGGCACAATCCATGATCAGACCGTGTTCCCCAGTTCCATCGGGCACCCATAGGCACAAATTGAGCCCATCAGAACCATGTGCAAGACCAAAAAAATCAAGGGGGAAAAAAAAAGGCAAGTTAATTGATTGATTCATTCCAGGTGCAAGTGCTTGGGAATCAGCTCCGCTCTCACTCCCTAGACGTGATCTTTCCTAATAAAGGAAGGAACTGGGCTCCAAACCAACTAAGTCAGCAAAACTGGTCTTCAGTTAGTCCTCCCTCATCTTCCCAACTCTCATTCCGCCCTGGGTCAACCCTCCTTCCCCGGCTTCCTTCCACACCAATCAAAAGCCACGCTCAAACTCCACGGTCAGCCTAAGCAGAAATGACCAGTAGCAGTTTAAAATAGTGGCTCTCAGTCTTTGTGATCACCAGAATCATCAAGGGTATGTGATTCTTTTTTTCTACTGATTATAGAAAGAGGGGAAGGGAGGAGAGGGGGAGAAGGAGAGGGAGAAAGAGAGGGAGAGAGGCGGAGAGAGAGAGGCAACCATTTTTTGTTCTACCTCTTGATGCATTCACTAGTTGGATCACAACCTTGGTGTATCGGAACAAGGCTCTAACCATCTGAGCTACCCACCCAGCAAAGGTACCTGATTCTTCATGCAGATTCCCAGGCACTGTCCTCAGATATGCTGAGGCAGCAAGTCTGTGGGGGCACCGTCTCTAGGTGATTCATGAACTCCAACAAATGCTCCAGACTGGGGGAAATAAAGCTTCCTCATTATTCCTAATGCCATGACCCCACCTCGGCAAGCCCCATCTATGAATATTTCATACACTAGCAAGTGAGGGAAACTTTACAAAGAATAGCCCCTGGTGAAATATGACTAAAAATTTCCATTTTGATAGAGTCTTGACCCAGAATTTTCTGAGACAGCTTCATTTTCAGACAGATGAGGGTCATTTAAAAGAAAACGTTGGAGTATAGAAGCTCCCATGAACCAACCCGTCCTCAGGAAAAACACCTTATGAATGTCAAAATTCCTAAAAGCTCAAATCGCCTACTGTGTACCAAACACTGGATTTGAATTTCCTCACATGGTATTCCATTTATCCTCGCAAGAGCACTGCGGTGCCAGTCTTATGAAGCAGATGTCATCTGCCCACATTTTAGTAAAGAAACTGAGGGTCGGGGGTCGGGGGTGGGTAACTGACTTGCACAAGACTGTGGAGTTGGGAAGCGGCAGCATCCAGTTCTAGTCCAAGTCCACTGGCTTGAAGACCCCAATGTGTGGTATTAGGTCCCATAGCTGTCTTTAATCTGGGGCCCAGCACAACTTGGAGGCAACGACTGAGGTACCAAGTCAATGAAGTGAACTGGGGTTGAAATTAGACTGTTAGATGACTGATAGCCTAATTCCCAGAGGTCAGTTTATTTCCCAAAATGCAGCTCCTCAGCACTGCTGCCTTTACTTCCTTCCTCAGGACGGGGGCGTATGATCACCCCCACCCTCCCTCACGCATCCCCCCCCCACAGACATGCACCCCAAGCTCCAGGTAGCTAAGCAAAGACTACAGGGTTCTAACAAATGTGGCTGATCCTTTACAACAAGCCCATAAACACTCCTTGATCCTTCTCTCAGGGAATATTCCATAGAATCTTTCAAGGATGGACTTTAGATAGTTCCTACCTACTACAGCTGCCCTTGAAGTCTTGTTAGGGTCCACCTGTATGAAAGAAAACAGCCAGGGAAGAACACAAAAATGTGATTTTTTTCTCTGAACCCCACACCTTCCAGAAATAGCCCTGATCTCAAGTAATAAAAGTAAAGATAACATTTCCAAGGCCTGGGATGGGGAAATAAGCAAAAAATAGAATGTTTAATCAATGCAAACATTCTTGGAATCTGAAACATCTGGGAGAGCTGGAGTGGCTGCGTTTGGAGCCGGAAAAAGGGGGGAGGGGTTAGAGACTTGACATTCTTATCCAGTGTTTATCCAAAGCTGGAGCTCAATAACCTGCTCCTGACTGCCCCGCTGAGCCCACGTGGTGGCTCTTAATTTTCGTTACTAAATACAAGGATATCTCTCACTTGGAGAAAATCCAAGATGCAATCATCTCACTTCACCAGGTTATATAAATTAGGGACTGATTACTTGTCTATGTTTAGAACTGCCTAAGCATATATAATCCACAACTGCCCTAATGGGTTTAGTAAGGTTCTTTTTTATGTGGTTTTTTTTTTTTTTAATTTGTGCGTTACATCTTAGGAAACTTACTGCTGTGCAAAACGGGGCCTTCTGCACACTGGAGATTTAGTTCTGAGATAGAGACGTCCCAGAGAGCAAATGACAGTCTTGTAGAAATATCAGGGCTATAGAAAGAGAAATCTACAAACTGACACGCTAGCCAGCGCCTCCCTCCCGGTTTCACGCCATTATCCCCACAACACTCTTGATGGTATAGAAAAATGTATGGTGAGGGACATAAGCCAACTTATGCGAACTGGGGATAATTCATGTCATGGCTCACATTTCTTAGCCTGTCGTTCCACACGGATCTGGCCCAGGCCATCAAGGTCGAAAGTAGCTCCAACCCCAGCCCCAAGAGAGCCACGTCGGAGCCCAGGCCCGCTACTACAGCAGGCCGCGCGGCCGTCCTGTCCTCTGCCACAGTGCTGCGCCCTAACACGCAGTGAGTAGGAAGGAGGGATCATTCAAAAAACAGGTGTTTAGTGAATGAACAGAACATCGCTGTTACCACTGTCCTCCCTCTCCTCCACCTCACCCGTACACGGCTTCACTGCCTCTCCTCTCCGTCCTGAGAGGTAGGTGTTATCACCGCCGTTCTACGAAGGCAGTCCAGAGGTGCAAGGAACTTGTCCAAGGCCACACACGAGTAAGGCACAGATGGAAGATTTAAACCCTGGTTTACCAGTCACACTTCTACCATTATACCATGCTGTGTTTCCTTTGATACAGATTCTTTCTCCTTGGCCTTTGCCCCCGTGACCCAAAGCCCTTTGGTTGGGTTCTTTCATCTCCAAGCCCATAACTCTTGTCATGAGAGAGGTCATCTTTGAGGTAAAGAAAGAGCAGCAGTAACATGGGAGTTGCCTTGTTTTCCTCATGCCTGTATTGCTCTATCCCTAGCATAGTACCCCAGACAGAGTAAGTAAGATGGGAATTCAATAAATGAATCCTAGCACAGCTAGTGAGGTGAACACCATAAATATCATCAACTCGTAGACGTGAACAAAGGTGCAGAGAGGTCAGGGCAATTGCTCGCCCCACACTTTGTGTCTGGCTTGCTGAGAGATTGTTCTACGTCTTTATCCTGAAGGTCCTCTCAGCCTCGGCTTGGAAGAAGCCCAGCCCCTCTGTTGCAGCTGTTCACTCAGCTAGTCTGTTGCAGCCTCAGATTCTCAGCAGACAGCAGATGCACTTGGCTGTGGGAAGACCCTCCATTCGCATCATGGGGTTGCTCCTATATTCTCTTTACTGTACTTACATAAAATAACAGAGAGAGAGAGACTTGGAAATAAGGGACTTAGGGGACTAGGGGACTTCATCATAGGCATCCTCTATATGACAGAGGTATGCTGTGCCCACAGAACAAGCTGGGAAGCATAGCTGTGTAAAGTGCATCTTATTTCCTCATTGTTTCTATTTTTAAATGTGTTATTATGATAGAAGTTTGACGTGACGCTACATAGACAATGTTTGGTGTGGAAGGGGCTGGAATTCGGCTGACTGGATGGCAGGTCGAACGTGTTTCACAGCAGAAGAGCTGCAGTGACATATGACAGCATCAGAGACTGGGGGACTCTGACTCCTGTTCAGCACGAACCGTTCTTTTGTAGAATTCCTAGCAACTCCCAGCTCTTTCCTGCCTCCGGACATCTGCGGGTCACCTGCTTTCCCAGATCCTAGCATTTGTTCCCATGGTGGGAGACTCCCGGACTCTATTCTCTAAATTCCCAGAATTTTGTTTCCTTCTTTCCTTTGTCGAGATATTTATAATGTTGGAGAGAACCTCAGCGGGGACCCTGGATGCACATCATGCTTATGCAACGAGAGCGATTCACTACTCTAGCACTGCAGTGGGTCTGACATTCACTCGGAACAAAGGCCACCCACGGGGCTGTTCCTACTTTATTTATTCATTTGTTTATTTATTATTAATTTTTAAATCTTAACCCAAGGGCATTTTTTTCATTGCTTTTAGAGAGAAATGAATGGAGAGAGAGAAAGAGCGATGTGAGAAAGCAGCATCAATTGGTTAACTCCCATATATGCCAGGACTAGGGATCAAACCTACAACCTAGGTATGTGCCCTGCAGGGGAATCAAACAGTAACCTTTTGGTCTATGGGACGACAGTCCAACCAACTGAGCCCCACTGGCCACACCTATTTATTTATTTGTATTAAGATTTTCGCTGTGATTAAATGTGTCACTTTATGCTTAAAGGCAACAAAATATCTAGATTATTTTTCTCATTGAAGTGTTTTAAGTCACTTCTGAAGTCTGATGTATACAGTTCCTAAGAAATTAACTCACATTCAAGTGTACAAATAAGTAGACCTCAATGTATTTCTAAATCTCCAGAGCAAATAATCATTTTATTTAGTCCTATTAAAGGCTAAAATATTATTTAAGATAATAATATGACCATCAGATCGTTCAGGGCTCATTTGCCATAAACAGGAGGTAAACAGCTAAGAGTAAAATGGACCAACGAGGATGTCACTCCTCCCCCAATTTTGAGTAGCTTTTTTGACTTAACTTCTTGAGAACTATGCTAAGCAGTTTATATTCATTATCTCATTGAAATATTCCAGCAATTTCCCCTGGCCTGGTGGCTTAGTTGTTTGGAGCATTGTCCTGTACAATAAAAGGTTGAGGGTTTGATCCCAGTCAGGACATATACCTAGCTTGGGGGTTCAGTCCTCAGCCTGGACACATATGGGAGGCAACTGATCAATGTTTCTCACATCAATGTCTCTGTTCCTCTCTTTTTTCTCTTTCTTCCTCTCTTTCACTAAAAGAAAGAAAACAGAAAGAAAGAAAGAAAGAAAGAAAGAGAAAAAACATATCCTTCAGTGAGGACTTTTAAAAAAAGGAAGAAATATCTCAGCAATTCTATAAGGTCAGTATTAACATTTTGATGATGGGGTGACCCTCCATCATATTGTAAAAGGCAAGAATATTCTGCTATAAATATGGGCTGCATTTTGGATTGTGCAGGAAGGATTAATCTCTCAGATATTGTGTTGAGGAAAAGAAGCCAGACCAAAAAAGGATACACTATGCTCTATGTATATATGAAATTCAAGGACAAGCAAAACTTATCTATGGCAAAAGTTTTAAAAAATGGCTCCTTCTTGAGGACGGTACCAACGGAGAGGAAGAATGAGGGGACTTCCCAGGGTGCTGCACATGTCCTGCATTTTGCGCTGGATAGAGAACCAACATAGGTGGCAATTCATTAACTGCATGCTTAAGATTAATGCCTTCAATAGACTGAATGTTTGTATCCCCACAAAATTCCTATAGTAAAACTCTAATCCCCCATGGGATGGCAGGAGGAGATGGGCCTTTGGGAGGTGATTAGGTCATGAGGGTGGAGTCTCCTTATGAGCTTACTGCCCACAAAAGCAAGGACTTGAGACCTTGCTCCCTCTCTGTCTCTCTCTGACCCTCACACGTGGAGCCACAATGAGGAGAGGAACCAGGAAGGGGGCTCTCACCGGAAACTAATCAGTCAGCATTTTGGTCTTGGATTTTCCAGCCTCCAGAACTGTGGAAGTAAGTCTCAGTTGTTTGAGCCACTCTGCCTAGGGTATTTCTGTTACAACATCCCACACTGATTTGGGGCTCTTGGCATACCTCACTGTAAGTATATGGGAACTCGATTTTTAAGAAAAAGAAAAGAAAGATAAATCCAGGCCTAGGGTTCAAGAGTAAGGAGGGGCCTGAGATACAGATTCGGAAGTTGTTGACCTAGAACTTGATGAGACTTCTCAGGGAAAGCAGAACCAACTCTGCAGGACTCAACTCCATCCATTGTTCCCTGGTGCTGTACAATTCACAGCGTTCACGGCCAAGTGCACCTGCCTTTGAGAAAACACGTAGAATGAGGAGAACATCCTGTGAGTGGATGAGGGGGATGAAAACCAGGAGAACATCACTGAATGAGGTTCCTTTACGTCAGGAGCCCCGTGTATCGCCTGCCAAACGCGCTCCCTGATACCTAGAGGGGCTGAGTTAGCGGCTGCCTGGGCACAGGAGAGAAAGAAGACAAACCACTGTAGCTCTCACAGTGGAGAGCACGAATGTGGTAACATTTTTATCAGATACCAGCGAAGAGAAAGCAGTTTTAAAGATGAGAAGGCAAAACAGAGAGATGAGTCCAGGTCCTTGTCTAGAGAGGACAAGGTAGGAGGGGACAAGGGGCCAAAGCAAGGCCCTGGGTGGCCTGCTAGGTGGCCGGGCCCTAAGGAAGAGCAACAGGCCTTGGAAAGAGAGAGCAGGCACGTGTTAAAGATGAAACCCCACTCTCTGCACACATTTGTCCTGATGACCAACACAACTTGACAAAAAGGAAAAATAAAGACTGCACTGGAAGCAAGGCAGCCACATTGCTGTTTCTGAGTCCTCCACTACCTAAAGCCACTTAGGCTTTAGAGGAGGGCTCCGCTGCGCTGGCTCTGAGCACACGGAGGGAACCGTGGTCTGCTTCTCAGAATCCGTGGCCAGGAACGGGTATGAAGGACCTGTGGACAATGAGGGCAGGGGTGGGGAAGGGCTGAGAGTGGAAGGTGGGGGTACGTAGGGCCAGGGAGAACAATGGGGGGGAAATGGGGACACCTGTAATTGAACAATTTAAAAAATTAATAATTAAAAAAAGGGGGGTGGGGAATCTGTGACGAAGTAAGGCCCCCAAGCAGAAGTCTGGTGTGTTTCTTTCTGTTTTTGAAACGGGTCGCCTTCCCATGCCCATCTCATCTTCCCCCAGGCAGAGGAGCTGCTAACTGCACCGAGTGACGTCAGGGCAGGCCTGTCACGGAGCCGCCTGGGACGGGCATGGTCACGCGTCTCTCAGGACCGGACTTGGCGTTCGTCCCCCGCCACCTTTCATCTGGAGCATCTCGCAGCGCTTTACAGATAGTAGATAGGCTTCCTGAGGCTCCGGGTGGAGCGCTTCCCAGAAGGCACTGACGTCAGAGGCTGGGTAAGAAGAAACGCTCATGGGCTAATTACTTTGTATTTGGACGCAGCACCTCCTTTATCGCGCGATGGATCGCACAGCAATTTCCCCAGGTAAGTAAGGGAGCGACCCGCTTTGTTCCTGGGAAGTCTGCAGCCCGTCCCGGGCAGGAGGATCTTGTCACGAACTATTTCTTCCTGTGCTCAGGTTGACACGGGGACCCTTGAGCGCTGGAGCCGGAAGGAAAAAGGTGACTAAAGCAGAGCCATCCAGGGACGGCCTGCCGTGGACTCGCAGACCGCTAGGGGTGGATGCAGCTCGGACAGCACTTAGGCTCCTGCGGTCCCTTGGGCGGCCTCGGACCACCTGGCACCACGGAACGCCGCCAACGTGCCGGTCCCACTGAGATGCGCCCAAGTATGGACTGCACGCTGGCCTTGGACGAGTTGATTCAAAAAAGGAGACAAAATATCTCATTGATAATTTTTACATTGATTGCCTGCTGAAGTGATAATAACTTAGATATATAGAGTTAAATAGATTATTATAATTTTACTTGCTTCTTTTGACTCTTTAATGTGGCTGCTATAAAACTTTAAATCCCCTATGACCCTCACATTGTATTTCTAAGAGACACTGCTCCTACAGATCACTTCCCTCACCTTAAACAGAACCACGGCCTCCCACCTGCACCAAGGACCGTCTGATTCGCGGCAGGTGACACTGTGCCCAGAGCTGGGACTGGACCCCAGAGCACCTAAGTGGTTTCCGGGGACAGGATGTGGGGAAAGTAGGGAGAGGTTGGGGAAAGGGTTCAGACTTCAGTCCTAAGACTGAATAACTTCTAAGGATCATATTTGTAACATGGTGCTTCTAATTGATAACACTTGTATTTTGTATTTATAACAGAAACATTGTTTTTCTGATTCAAACATTGTTTATGTAATTGAAATTTACTGAGAGATTAGAACTTAAAGTTTCTCACCAAAAATAAAATAATAATTAGATAATATGTGAGGCTATGGATATGCTAACGCCATGACAGAACCTGTTCACATGCATATGTACCTCAAATCATCACTTTAAATTCTTACCATTGTAGTTGTAAATTATACCTAAACAAAGCTGAGGGATGGGGAAGAACATTAGGAAGGATTTCATCTGACTCTCCACATTGGCTTTGGGAAAATAATTTAATTGACTGAAGCTTTCATCATCTCATCTGTAAAATGGGAATAATGATGGCAGTTTTATCCACGTACTTTGGGTGTTCAGTGAGAACACACATGGGTAAGCCTCAGATACAAACCTCAGATATAAACCTGAGCTATAAACGCATCATGAGCTTTCAAGAACTCTCAACTAAACCTCAAGCTGAAGTAGTCTGAATCTTTCCAACACAGATATGCTTTATGTGAGATACATGTGTCATTCATTCTAATAAAAAAAATTAATGCTGCTCTTTTCATTTTTTTCTAATCTTCACTAGCAAAAACGTGGTATGTTTCCTGAGGACCTTTTATGCAGCCTTATCATATTAAAAATGCTTTCCTAAAATATGTCATATTCTGTCCATCTTCCATTGTCATTTTCCTCCTTTTTCTTGAATTTAATCTTTGTTTAAAAGTAATGGAATCAAATACTAGGAGTCATTTCCTAAACTCTAAAGTGCCTCCCTCAATTCTCTCCCTTGCTTTCTCTCTAATGAGTGTGAAGTGTATAGATTATCATGTGCAAGTTGATGAATGTCTCTGAAAAACAGAAGAGAAGGTCAAGTTCACAGTCTCCCCATGCTCAAACACTGGGTGTTCGGGGGAGGGATAATGTCAATTACCTGTACATTGCAGGAGCCCTTTAGAACTGAAGGAGTCTGTTGAGCTGAATAGATTTATCTGTTGGAGATGTGTCAAACTTGCTCTGCACAGAAGATCACTATGTCGTCTTGATGTGTGAAATCCCCCAAAATGTACTGTCACATGAGCCTTAAACCCTAGAATAGCTCCTAATAAGACAGGCCATCATGACGGGACTTCACGTAAGTGCGTGCATTAGGGAGGGGGCAGTGGGTTGGGGTGAGGGCAGCTGGAGCCATAAAGCAAGTTCACTGAAGGAATAAGGAAGATGTCCCTCCTAAAGCCAGGTGGGGCTACTGAGTAACAGGAACGGGGAAGAGAATGAAAAAGAGCACATTTTCTGCCTGAGGCGGGACATTAGAGAGCTGTAGCCGCAAGGGCGTGAATTGATTTCAGCCTCCCACTGAGGAATCAGAAGGGCTACGGCCGCGTAGTCCTCGGCCACGTAGTCCTCCACTGCGTCGATGCCCCACAGCTGTCTTATCCGCTCATCTACCCGGCACTGGGGCTGCTTCCACATCTGCGCTGTTGTAAATAACACTACAGTGAACATGGGGGTGCAGATATTCTTTCCAATTAGTGTTGTGGGTTTCTTCAGATATATTCCCAGAAGTAGAATTGCTGGGTCCTCGGGCAGATCCATTTTTAACGTTCTGAGGTAACTCCATACTGCTTTCTCCATGGCTGCACCATCTGCATTCCCCGCCAACAGTGCCCGAGGGTTCCCTTTTCTCCTTGTCCTCGCCAGCACTTGCTGTTTGTTGATTTATTGATGACAGCCATTCGGACAGGTGTGAGGTGATATCTCATTGTGGTTTTAATTTGCATTTCCCTGATGATTAGTGACAGTGAGCATCTTTTCATATGTCTATAGGACACCTGTATGTCCTCTTTGGAGAAGTGTCTATTCAGGTCCTTTGCCCATTTTTTTAAATTGGGTTGTTTGTTTTACTGGTGTTAGGTTGTCTAATGATTTTGCTGTACATCTAAAACTAATACAGACTAATATTGAATGTAAACTGTAATTGAAAAAAAAATTTAAGGCTATGGGGTTTCATCCAGTGCTTCTGCAGGGAGCGTCTGACTACCCGGTGGGTTCCTTCTCGTCCTGATCAAAGATCAGGGAAATCCTGATATTATGGAGCTGGAACCTGTTTTCAATTCAGAGATTCTCTGCTTTCTGTGCCCTGGCAAGTGCTGAATGGAAAAGTTCATCAACAGAATCCATGTTTGTGAACCACGTCAGACTCTTTTTGTTTGGAAGGGGGATTGTGGAAAGAGGGGTTGAAGAATTCACCTTTCCTGCCAGCGGGGAAGACAGAGTCATGTCGTCTCTGGGAGAGACTGCAGTGGGAGCAGGGGAGGCAGGGGGCAGCAACAGGACAGCTCTGGCCTCGCATCAGCAGAAGGCCCAGCGGCCCAGCACAGAGCGCCAAGGCAGCGGCGAGGGGGAGGCTGGGCAGGGAAGACGGGTGACAGATGACCGTAAGGCGGGGAAAGCCCCAGGATAAGGGCACTGGGGCACCTGCCAACAGGGCCTGCGCTGGCGGTGTCAGCAGCAGCCCCTCCAGCAGGAGGCACCCTAACTGGCAGACCCAGGCGCTAACGCAAAGAGTGGCATCAGGCGTGGCCCAGACGGTGCAGAGAAGTCCCTGTGGGTAGGACTTAAGGCGGACACAGCCAAGGTAAGGAGCTGGCTTTGGTGGCACGTGCAGGACTTTCTTACACTGTTTCTGCATTACAGTCAATTCTTTGTTTTCCTCTTTAAGTAAGTTAAAGAAATATCTTGGCCTCTTTCCACTTCCCTTTCAGGCCCCTGTCCAGATTCTGAATTTAGGTGCTCCGGCACCCAGCTCCCCTTGCAACAGTTCCTCTGCGCTGGTGCGCAAAACTCAGTAGTTGGCAGCTCTCTTAACTAAATTCTTCATTGTAGAACCATTCTCTCTCTCTCTCTCTCTTTTTTTTTTTTTTTTTTGGAACTATCTTTGACATTAAGACATAGATATTTGCTTTATTATCAATGTTATTGGGCTAGTAATATTGTCACATGTTAGGGGATGCCATCAGCTACAGTGAAGTTCAGAAGAGACATCTGCCACATGAGTCTGGGTGTCTAGGGGTTATTTTTATTGCAATCTACAGAAAAAACAAAAACAAAACACTTGGACCTACGAAGGGAAAAAAGCTTCAGCACATGGATACAGTAAAATTCAGACTATGGAGGAGGAAGTGGGCGAGCAGGGTCACGGGCCCACATCTCTGAGGACGGGTGAGTTAGTACTGCGATTCGCTGCTCCCCTTGAACAGAAGAAATGTGGGAGCAGATGTCCCTCCAAATGAAAGGGAGTGATGGTATGGGAACACAAAAGAGGGGATGTTGGCAGACCAGAGCAACACAGGGGACACAGTCCATTCAAATTCAACCTCTTCCTAATGAGTAGAAATTTTGCTCTTTAAAACATACCTTACTCTTCTAGCTACCTACACTGATGACTTAGACCAAAAACACAAGGGCCTATCTCTTAGAGATGACAATGCTAAATAGTCCCTCTCCTTTCCCCCCCCCCCCCCCCGCTCAGGCTTTGTCTTACCCTCATTCATTTTCCATAAGCACAGTTCATGAGGCTTTAAAAAAAGAAGAAGAAGAAGAAGAAGAAGAGGAAGTAACCTTGGCTTGTGTGGCTCAGTTGATTGGAGTTATCATCCCAAAAGGTCACAGGTTCAATTCCCAGTGAGGACACATACCAGGTTGGGGGTTAGATCCCCTGTAGAGGCGCATACAAGAAGGCAACCCGTCAATACTTCTCTCTCGTATCGATGTCTCCCTCTCTATCTCTCTCTCTCCCTCCCTCCTTTTTCCTCCCTCCCTCCTTCCCTTCCCCTCTCTCTAAAAGCAATTTAAAAAAATCTCCTCAGGTGATGATAAAAAACTTAAATAAAATCTTTTTACAAAGAAGTAGTTCAGTGTAAAATCAAAATACTACTCTCAAAAAGAAAATATAGAGAAGCAATCAATGTCTGTTTCCTCCAGCTCTCCTTCCAGCTCTCCCCTCGCCCTGTTAGCCTTCACCCTGGGAAGTAGGAAGGAGACGCCTAACACATCCTCTAGAATGGAGAGGGTTCATGCCTCTTCTTAATCTTTTCTTCCATGGATAGCTCTCTGTTTCTCTTTCTTTGGTATGTCTTCTACATCTACTGTGAACATCTTCTGAGAAAGATGTTCGCTAAAAAATAAACTGCAGGCTGGATCTAACAGTGCATTCATTTCACTGCCCACTTTTGCATTCTAAGAGGGAAGGAGATCGTTATCCAGAAATGTGACTATATGTTATCTAAAATGTCAAGTTTTTTAAAAAATTTTTTGAAGGTTTTATTCCTTTTTAGAGAGAGAGGAAGGAGGAAGAAAGAGAGGGTGAGAAACATCGATCCGTTGCCTCTCACACTCCCCCAGCCAGGGACCTCGCCCACGACCCAGGCAGAGAATCGAACCAGCAACCTTTTGTTTTGCAGACCAATCAATGCTCAATCCACTGAGCCACACCAGCCAGGGCTAAAATATCAAGTTTTAACAAAGAAAAATTATGAAACATGAAAAGAAACAGGAAGGCTCTAGCCGGCATGGCTCAGTTGGTTGGGCCATCGTCTCGCAGACCAAAAGGATGCAGGTTCGATTCTCAGTTAGGGCACATGCCTAGGTTGTAGTTTTGATCCCCAGTCAGGGTACGTAAGAAAAGCAACCAATCAATGTGTCTCTCTCACATCAATGTTCGTCTTCCTCCCTTTCTTTCTCACTTTTCCTTTCCCAAAAATCAATAAGTCTGTCCCTAGGTGAAGATACAAGAAGAAGGAAAAGGGAAAGGAGAAGAAAAGAAACAGGAGTATGTGAACCATACACAGGAAAAGAAGCAAGCATCAAAAACTGATTGTGAGAAGGCCTAAATATCTGACTTAACACACAGTTCTTCAAAGCAGCTATTATTAACATGGTCAAAGAACTAAAGAAAGCTCTATCTAAAGAATTAAAGAAAGACACAATAGCAATGTCTGATCAAATAGAGAGCAACATTAGATAAAAATTATTTTTTAAATAACCCAATAGAAATTCTGGAGTTAGAATGTACAATAGCAGAAATGAAAAGTTCACTAGAAGAGCTAAACAGTAGATGTAAGCTGGTTAAAGGAAGTATTAGAGGACTTCAAAATAGATCAATGGAGACTATGCAATCTGAAAATGGAAGAAAAAAGAATGAAGTGAAGTGAGCAGATGCTCAGACCAATGCAGGCAGTATTCAAGCGCTCAGACACGCACTGCATGGAGGTGCCAGAGAAGGAGGCGAAGAAAGAGGGGGCGTGACAATATTTGAAGCAATAATTGCTAACATTTTTCACACATTTGCTGAAAACATTGATCTATACCTCTAAAAAGCTCAAAAAACTCAAAAGTAGGATAGATGCAAAGAGATCTATGCCAAAATACATTATAATCAATCATTGAAAGACAGAAAAAATCGTGAAAGCAGCAATAGGATATCAATTCAATACATGAAAAGAAGCTCCAATGAGATTAGCAGCTTACTTCTGAGAAAATAGCAGTAGAGGCCAGAAGTTGGTCTAAGACATGCTTAAAGTACTGGTTAAAAATAAGGCAACCAAAATACTATATACAGCAAAATTATTTTTAAAAAATTAGGACATTCAAAAATAACAAAAACTGAGAGAATTCACTGTTAGCAAATCTGTCTCGTAAACAGAAACACTGAATGAATTTCTTCAAACTGAAAAGAAATGACACCCAGCAGTAACTCAGACGCAAAAGCAAAGGTTCCAGTAGTGATTATTATATAGTGAATCATAAGATACAGTATAACTGAATATTTCCTTTATTTCTTCTCCAAAGTTACTTAAAAAGCAATTGTATATAACAATATGTGTATCATTTATTGTTGGGCCTACAAAATATAGAGATGTAACATATTTGAAAACTATTTGTAGGACCAAAGCTGCATTCAAGTAAGGAAGTAACACAGATGTAACTCAAATCCACAAGAAGAATTAAAAGAATCAGAAATGGTAAATAAGGAAGTTAATAGTTAAAAAAACTATAAATATGTATTTACTCTTTTCTCTTAGCTCATTTAAGAAACTAAAGTATATAAAGTAATAATATCAGCAAGGCATAATTGGGTTATAGATGTGATGTGTTATAAAAATAATAACCAAATGTAGAAGGGAGACTAGAGCTATATATGTGCAAAGTTTCTTTATCTCATTGGAATTATGTCAGTACAAATCTGATTCTGATATATTAACATATATTTTCTGATAAATTAACAGTTTTACTGTAATCCCTAGGGTAACCACTAAGAAAGTAACTTAAAAACATAGTTTTAAAAATTATTAAAGGAATTACAATGTTACACTAGAAAATATCCACTCTATTCAAGTATAGAAATAAAAAACAAAAGCAAAATGGCAGACATAAATCAAACTATGTCATGATGAACATTAAATGTGAATGAATTAAACAAACCAATTAAAAGGCAAAGATTGGCAGAATGAAAAGAAAGGCAAGAGGAGACACATTTTAGATTCAAGTACATAAAGTCTGAAAGTAAAGAGATAGAAAAACTGTATTGCAACCCTAAGAAAGCTAGATTGGTTACTCTGTGTCTATGGGACACAGCATCTCTGAAACAAAATAGACTTTAAATCAAAGAAAAACTTTACTAGAAAGTAAACAGAGACAGTGTATAATTTTTGAAGACTCGAGCCATCAGGAAGATATAACAATTATATATGCATCTAACAAGGGATCCCCAAAATACACAAAGCAAACATTGATAGAATTAAAGAAAGAATACATAATTCAACAATAATAGTTGAAGACTATAATACCATACTTTGAATACCAGATAAAACAACTAAAGATCAGCAAGAGTACAGAAAATGCAGATACACTGTAAATTCACTGAACCTTAAAGATGACCATGGAACTCTCTGCCCAGCTCCATCAGAATATTCATGCTCCTTGCGCACATAGTCTCCAGACTAGAACGTCTGGTAGGCTATAAAAGAAGCTGCAACAAATTTAAAAGGACTGATCACATACAAAGTATGTTCTCTAACTACAAGGGGATGAAATTAGAAATCAGTAACAGAAGTAAATGTGGAAAATGTGCAGATATATGGATTTTAAACAACACACTCCTAAACAACCACTGAGTTAAGGAAGGAGTCACAAGGGAAATGGAAAATGCTTTGAGACAAATGACAACAAAAATACAACATGCCAAAGCTTATGGGATGAAACAGTGGTTAAGAGAACATTTAGAACTGTAAATGCATATTTTTTTTAGAAAAGAAAGACCTCGATTCAATAGTGTGTTTTGATACAAGAAATGAGAAAATAGAAACAAACTATGCTCAAAACAAGAAGAAGAAAATAGTACTAGTGGAAATAAATGAAGTAGAGAATACTTCAATACTTCAATAATCATTAAAACCAGAAGCTGGTTCTTTGATATTATAAACAAAATTAACAACCTTTAGCTATCCTGAATAAGAAAAACAGAAGACTGACATTACTAAAATTAGGAATAAAATAGAGAATGTCTCTATAGACCTTGCAGGAGTAAAAATAATTATAAGAGAGCACTATGAACGGCTATGTGCTACCAAATTAGATAACTTAGATGAACTGGACAAATTCCTAGAAAGACATAAATTACAAAAATTTTCAAGAAGAAACAAGAAACCAGAATGAACCCATAACAACAAGATTGAATTAATTTTTAAACTTCCAACAAAAAGAAGCCTAGATCCAGATGGCTTCACTGTTAAATCCTATAAAACATTCAAAGAAGAATGCGTACCAATTTTTCACAAACTCATCCAGGAAATAAAAAAGGGAGGAAAACTTCCCAACTGATTTTATAAAGCCAATATCCCACTGACACCAAAACTAAAGATACCACAGGAAAATAGAAGACCAATATTTCTTATGAACCTAGATGCAAAAACACTTGACAGAATGCTAGCAAACCACATCCAGCAACGTGTAAAAGGATGATCTCTTAGGACCATGTGGGGTTTATCTCAGGAATACAAAGTTGCTTTAACATCTGAAAATTAATCAAGGTAATACCTAGTATTAACAGAACAAAGAAAAAAGAAACCACATTATCATCTCAATAGACACAGGAAAAGCATTCACAAAACTCAGCCATCTTTTATGATAAAAATGCTCAGTAAACTAGGAATAGAACAGAACTGCTCAACCTAATAAAGAACATCTATGGAAAACCCACAACCAGCATAATATTTAATAGTGAAGAACTGAAAGTTTTCCCCTTAAGGTTAGAGACAAAAATGTCTGTTTACCACTTTTATTCAGCACTGTACTTGAGGCAAGAAAAATAAATAAAAGACATCTGGATTTAGGAGGGAAGATAGCTAGCAGGGCCATGCACACTGGGAATCCTGGAGAATCCACTCGTAGAAGCAACACATGCAGCGAGGTTGCAGGATACAAAATCAATATGCAAAAGTCAGTTGTATTTCTGTAAACCAACAATGAACAATACAAAAATAAAATTTGAAAATAATTTCAGATACACCTTAAAAATACTTAGAAAAAAATTTAACAAAATAAGTGGAAGACTTGTATACTTCTAACAAGAGATCCCCAAAATACATGAAGCAAACATTGATAGAATTAAAGGGAGAATATATAATTCAACAATAATAGTTAAAGACCATACTTTGAATACTGGATAGAACATTGCTGGAAAAAATTAAAATATATCTAACTAAGTGGAAAGAAACACCATGTTCATGGATCAGAGTACTTACTATTATAGGATGGCAATACTCCCCACATTGATATACAGATTCAATACAATTCTACCAAATTTCACCAGGCTTCTTTACAAAAATTGATAAGCTGATCCTAAAATTTATATAGAAATGCAGTATGCTAGACTAGCCAAAACAACCTTGAAAAATAAAGTTGGAGGACTCATGCTTCCTTATTTCAAAACTTACTCTAAAGCTACAGTAACCTAAATCTCTATATTAGAGTACATATCTAAAGCAAAAAGTAATGATAGCAATAAAGTAGATCTCTTTGCCTAAAATTATATAGAAAAATTAACTCAAAATCAGTCATAGACCTTACTGTCACAACTAAAAGCATACAATTCTTAGAACAAAGTGTAGGAGCACACACCATCCTGACCCAGGAGGAGGCAATGGTTTCTTAGAAGTGCGGAACAACGAAAGCACGAGCAGTAAAAGGAAACAATAGATAAATTTAACTTCATCAAAATGAAAAATCTTTGTGTTGCAAAAGACGCTGTCAAGGAAGTAAGAAGACAACCCACAAGAAGGGAGAAAACATTTGTAAATCACATATCCGATAAGGGACTTGGTCCAGAATACATAACCAACCCTTACTACTCAATAATAAAAAGACAACTCAACTAAAATAGTGTAAAGGTCTAAATAGACATTACTCCAAAGAAGGTATAAAAATGGCCAATAAGTATATGAAAAGAGGTTCATAATGAAACAAAACAAAAACTAGCCATTAGACAAATAGAAATCAAAACCCTAAGAGATGCCATTTCACACTCACTAGGATAATTATAACCAAAAAGATAGACCATAACAAGTATTGTCCAGAATGTGGAGAAATTGGAAGCCCCTTCCATGGCTGACAAAAATGTAAAATGGTAAGGCACTTTGGAAAACAGTTTGGCAGTTCCTCAAAATGTTAAGCATAGAGTTACCATATGACAAAGCACTTCTACTCCAAGATATAGTCACAAGAAAAATTAAAACATATGTTCACACACATAAAAGCTTATACATGGATGTCATGGCAGATTTATTCATAGCCAAAAAGTGGAAACAACCCAAATACCCATCAACGGGTGAGTGGATAGATAAAAACATGGCATGCCCACATAATGAAACATCATCCAGCAATAAAAAGAAATGAATTATAGATATGTGCTGCATCATGGATGAATCTTGAAAACATTATTCTAAGTAAAAGAAGCCAGTTTAATAAAAACATATACAACACGGTTTTATTTATATGAAATGCCCAGGATAGACAAACCTGTAGAACAGAAAGTAGGTCAGTGTCCCCTGGGCCTAAGAGCGGGGGAGAGGGGAGGGCAGTGCCAAAAGTGGGTGTGTGTTTTCTTCCTGGGATGATGAAAACGTTCTAGGATTAAACTGTGCTTGTATTCGTTTGTCCTGGCTACTGTACCAAAATACACAGACTGGGTGATTTAAACAACGGGAATTTATTTTCTCATAGTTCTGGAGGCTGGAAGTTCAAGATCAAGGCATCAGCAGATTCTGCCGCCTCTGAGGCCTGCGCGCCGGACCCCGTCCTCACGTGCCAGCACCTGGGCTGTCTGTGCTCCGATTTCCTCTTCTTAGACGGACACCGGTTACACTGAGCCACGTGCACTCCCCTTAATCCGCTTTCCAGGGGCCCCTCCCCAACGACAGCTGCCGCCTGAGGGACCAGGGTTAGGAGTTCAGCAGAAGCGTTTTGGGGACACACAGGTCAATCCAGAGCAATGGTGGCGGTTTCACCGCGCTGTGAATACGATAAAAAACCTCCGAATCGGGCCACCGAAAGGGGTGGATCTTGTGGCAAGGGAACTATGTCTCAATAAAGCTACCATTTAAAAGGGAGAAATAGGGGAGGCCTTTAAGATTTCCAAAAGGGAAAGTAAAATGATCTGTTCTGGGTTTTATGGAAAAAATTTTGCCAGCCATCTCTGGGATGAAATTACAAGGAGGCTGGAGATGACAGGGCTGCTGAGGTGACTGCAGCAGCCCAGGGCCCAGGTCGGATGCCCCGAGCCCCAGCGCACCGGGGGGCGCTAAGCCAGAAGGGAGGCAGGGAGCACTCAGCCTCGGGGGATGACCGCCCGGCTCCCGGGCCGGCTCCCGGGCCGACTCCCGGGCCGACTCCCGGGCGGCTGCGCAGAGGCCGGCGCGGTGGTGGGGCTCTGAGCACACGCGGGGACCTGGAGGCCTGGTGACGGGGACCCCCATCGGTGCCGGAGTCCTCCGTATTGCTTTGTTGTAAAGTGTGTATAAAGTTTTAAATAAAATAGCATCTTAGTTTCTGTGTCATTCAGAAGTCACTCATCAACTCATGGCCATTCACTAACACATTCCGCACAGAGGATTCGGACGAGTCTGCCGGCCCCTGGCAGGCCCGGAGGGCTGCGACCGGCCGCGGGCTCCGCGCGGCGCACGGCGAGGAGGAGAGAGGCAGAGCGCGAGGGACGCTGCGTCCACCGCGCGCTGCCCGCGGGGTCGCCGGGAAGGACGGGAGGCGAGGAGCGAAGGTGGACACCGTGTCGCCCGGGCCCAGCCCTGGCCTGAGTGGGGTGTCGGGACAACCAGGATTTAACGAGCAAAGGGCTTTTATCTGTTCGTTTTCTAGTATTTCTTATCTAATATTTGATTCTGTAATATGTTTCACTGCTACAGCAGGAGTCCACTACGCCCAAGTTGACTTCATAAGGTAACGCACGTATGTGCCTGTGAGTCTCTCTCTCTCTCTCTCTCTCTCTCTCTCCGCCCCCAGAAAACCAGACGCCTTTTGCCTCTTGCCTCTCGCCCGCCGTAACACCGCCCTTTCTCTCCTCTATCGAGAACTCAGCTTCCTCCGTTCTTCTCCTTCTCCCTCGCACCGCCTGCTTTTTAAAAACCCAGATTCTAATTACTTAAAGAGACAATTCGGCCCCGCGGAGTAACAAAAGCAAGAGGTCCGACAGGGAGATCTCGCTGGAGCTGGCAGCTCTGCCTCCGGCCGCGCGCAAAGCGTTGGCTTCTCTCACGGACTCTGACCCTCGGCCTTCTCATCCACAAAGCGACCTCACAGCGCCGGCTGCTCGTGGGGCTGTGAGGACGTGCTGATGAAATCACAGGTGCGAAAGCACACGCAAGGCTCCAGATAATAGCAGGCAGCATTTCTCCCTCCAGGGAATGAACACCTGAGCTCCTCCACAAATCTGGGGCCCGGAAGTTGAGCCCTGAGCCAGGATGGGAGGCCACTGGGGGCGAGGGCGGGCGGTCCCCCAGAGCCACGTGTAAGGAAGTGCCTGCCGTCTGCCTACGTGGCATACCTCCTACACACGTCCATTTTCTAATCCCTAAAGCTACTCCAGGCCTTCTGTTCAGGTCTCGAGCGTGCATTTTCACACCGTTCTGGCTGAACTCAGAAGTGGAAAATTCCCAGGAAGAGAGTCCTCTCCTCGGCTGTCCAATTTCAGGTTTGATAAGCGGAGTGGACCACAAGGACGGCTGTTCCATCTGTTTTGCACCATCTGGTGGACTGTGCCTGGAGGTACAGCGTCGCCCTGCCACCGCCAGGCAGCTGCAGGGCCCGCCGCCGGTCTGCTCCAGGGCAGGGGGCAGGGAGGTGAGGCCTGGGTGGCTGGGAGGCGCCAGGCCAGCGTCCACGCAGAAAGAGGCTCTAGGGAAAGCAGCAGAAAGGACCCGGCTCAGCTTTCCTGAAGAATTTGTCACACGCTACTCCACCCCGACACCCCAAAAGGCAGGCTGGCAAGTCTTTTTCGATGACAGCGCTCGGCCTGCCTCTCCTCGCGGAGTGCGGAGTGCGAGCCTTTTCCGGCCAGGGCTGCAGCCGGGCGGTCCTTGCGCCCGCTCGTGCCTTTGCGCTCCTGCCTCCCACACGCGCGGTGCGCAAGCATATGCACAGCCCGCGCTCCAGGCGGCCTGAGGCCCGGACTCCGCAAGCGCTGGCAGCTGCACTGCCTGCGCCCAAGGGTCTCTCCGGCATCCAAAGGGCCTCAGGCTTCAGAGGAGGCTCTAGAGCTTCCTGAGGTTGTGCGACCTTGGAGTATGGGTTGGTCCTCCTTCCTCCTTTTCCACCCCCCACCGCCCACTGCCACCGTGAAATGGGGACTCGAATACTCAACTCAGTGATGACACGGTGAGGTCACAGACGTACACCTGAGCAGCAGGTCTTATTCAGACCCCGACTGGTCCATCAGCAGACATTTACTGAGGACGTTGGGGAAATGGGAAGGAGGGAGAGAGGCAGCAGAGCAGATGACCACGACGTGCTCGAGCCTTCAGCGAGCTCCCAGGCCCAGCAAGGAAACAAGGCAGGCTCCGGGGACCAAGAGCAAGCCGGTCCCCGGGACGAGGTGCGGCCGCGTGGCTCCGACCGCCCTCCCCGCGGGGTGGGCAGTGGGCGGTGGAGAACCCGGCGGAGACGCTCGGCGGGGCAGGCCCGCAGGCCAAGCGGAAGCCTCTGTGGACGCAGCGCCTCCCCGGGCAGTCCGAGGCTTTCCAAGGGGCCTTGGTAACACTGCCCCCCGAGGAACCTCCTGCGTGACTGCTTTCCCCTGCCACCTCTGTATTTTCAAATTCCCTTCCTTCTTCCAGCTGTATTTCTCACTCTAGGAAAGTCTTCCCTAATCGCCCCAGGCTCACTGAGGTCCTCTTTTGTAAATACCTACACCGCCTTAATTAAAATTGATGTCCCATGACAACGCACACAAGCGTAATCCTCTCTTTCCTGACACATCATGTGTGTGTGCCTCATCTCCTAACCGGATTGTTAGCTCAGTTAGGCAGGAGGGGGCCGCCACCTCCGGCGGCCCCTGGGTTCCCTGCACAGATGAACTCATTGCAGGCAGATTCCACCCCTCTGCGGCCTCCGGCAGAGAAGAGGGACGCCCCCTCCTGGCTGGGGTAGCGGCTGCAGCCCGGCTCCTGGGCTGGACGCAGGAAGCCAGACAAGGAGAAGCGAAGAAAAGGCCTGCGAAGCTCTACTAAAGCAAGGGCAGCCCCGGCCAACGGGCCCCGTTAGGACACGTCCCCTCCCACTCCAAGCCGCCTGGTTTCCGGACTTCTTCTCCCCTCCAAGGCAAGCCCTAAGGCCCACTTAGCTGGTGTTCACCAGGACGCCAACAGCGGAGAGCAGAGACCCCGCGGTTTGGTGAGCCTCAGGCTCCAAAGGGCTGTCCAGAGACGCAAGGCTGCCAGAGCTCCGTGGAACTCTCTTAAGGACGCTCTTCCAAAGCGTGTTTCACAAAATCCTGGTCTTATTGGAATAACAAAAGCAATAGAAGTAAAAGATGTTTAGAAACATCGAGTTAAAAGGATGGAGACAGAATTTTGTGTTTTATTTTCCTACAGAAAGTTCCAGAGCCCTTAATGGACATGATAAGTCTCCAAGAAGGGGCTGGAGCGCATCGCTGCGAATGGATTTGGCCAGGGAGCGGCTTCCTTAGCGGTGCTTCCCGCAGGGCGCTCTCAGAGGGGCTGTGCGGAGCTTGCCTTTGAGCCTCCTTGAAAACTCTCCACAAAGTTTTCAGAGCTCCTTTGCCAGTCACTTTGTTTCTTTTAGAAATTATGGTATAGGTACAGATACATACATAGAAAATAAATTTCTCTGAGCACCAAGGAGATTTATGACAGAAAAATGTCATCATGGAGAATAAATAGACCAAGGAAAAATTTAAAACTTTGGAAAAGTGAATAGTCTTTCAGTCCTGCCTGTACTTTTTATTGAAAAGGAATAAACCCTGCAGAATTTCTGCTACTTGGAGAGAGCTTTCCAGAGGAAATCTTGCCTTTTTTCCCCAAAAATTCACAGTGTCACCATTGTACTTCTTCCCCCACTTCTGTCTTGCGTACCCCGACCCCGCTTCAGTCCTCCACAGAGTCTGCACCCTCCAAAACAGCAGCACAGACACACTCCATATAGGCGCTTCCAGACCGAAGTCACCGGCTGGCTGGAGGAGAGCCTCCGGGCCCACAGTGAGGGGTGTCCCGTTTGACGCGGCACCTTCAAGTTACTCAGGTGGCACTTAATGGAGCTTATTAATGGAAGCCAAGAGCTGTCGAGTGTGCAGAGACCAAGGGAATGGAAAGAGGGATCTAAATTTTGGTTTCCTTTGTGGGCAAAATAAAAGGATTGGACTACACGATATCTAAAGTCATTTCCAATATGGCTCATTAGTACAATTACCATCACTAGGTTTTTAGACCAAAACTTTTATCCTGGTAAATAAATGCTGAGAGAAAGTAGTGCCAATGGTAAAGAAGGCCAAACCTGCCCTCTACCTCAAACTCACTAAACCCTCTGTCCTTCTCACCTGCTCATATACCTTGTCCAGATGAAATCATGTTTTCAAGGAAAGTATTTCAAGGATAATAAAGAACAAACTGACAGTGACCAGAAGGGAGGAGGAAGGGGGATAATGGAGGAAAGAAGAGGAAGGGTCAAGTCAAGGAACATGTATAAAGGACCCACGGACAAAGACAATGGGGGGATTGAATGTGAGAGGTGGGGGGAGGGGTGATGAGGGGAAAATGGGGACAACTGTAATTGAACAACAAAAAAAAGAATGAACTTACCAAAGGACAACACAGGAGCAGCCTAGAAAGTCACAGAGGAAAAACACATAACTGCACCCTTGGCCCGGAGCCAGCTCCGCTTGGCTCCTGCCTCCGCTCTCGACTATTCCAGTCTGTCTCCCTACCGGGATTTTCAACTGATGACACAGTAACGTTTAGGACAAATAAATATTAAGTGAGATAATATGTAAGTGCCAAGAATAAAAGATGTTAGTCATTGTCATTTTAAGTATACACTTTCAAGAAATTATTATATATTCTAAGGCCTGGAACCAAACAAAAGAGAAAATGTAGAAATTGTGTTTGCTTTTAGCCACATGGTGACAAAGAAGGCTGTTTGTTTGTTTATTAGCTACCAGGTTGGCTCTCCCTGCAAAGGTCCATGCAGGATGTCACCCTGGAGAGGCAACAGCCAGGACTAGAAATTATATAAAAGCAGTGTCACTATTCAGTTCCTTAAACCTAAAATATTCAGCCCCAAAACCAGTCCATTTTGTTTAGCAATGTTGATTCAAGCAGTTAGTTCTTTATCATTTTCTTCCCTGGCAGTCACTATATGCAAATTCAGCCTCATTGCTGCAGTGCCAGCTGTCACTCGGAGCCTCCCGCTGTCAGCCTTCCTCAGACGTGCCCAGTGCCACCAAGTCAACTGGCTGAACTTGCAACTTGGATCATCTTCCCCCTGTACCAAAAATCCTGCTCTGTCTCCCTCCAGACATAGAATTAAACCCAAACTCCTCAGCCTGGCACATGCTACTCTGCAGTCTAATAATCCAGTTTCCCCTCTCCTTTCACTTCCTGCCATGGGCTGGCCCCAACCAAAAGCCTGAAGGAGAGGAAAGGAAAGCCCCATTCCTGCAACCTCTTGCGGCCCAGAGCAGCTGCAAAGGATAAGATACAGAGCTGGAGGGGAAAAGGGAGAATAACCAAGGCAGCCACTGAGGTGGGTTTTTAAATATAGAAATGCAGAAATTGTACTCCAAAATACCTGAAAAAAGTAGGGATTAATATTCATATAATCTTGGAGTAGGTCTTTGTAAGCATGGCCAGAAACGACAGAGCTTGGGCTGGACCATCAGCAAGGCCGTTTGCTTCCAGAGGCCATGTCTCAGGTATGTAAGTATGTAAATATGTACAAATTAATACAAAGAGCATTTATAGATTAAAAAAATCAGTAAGTATACTGTAAAATCAAAAAATTTCAATGCCAGTAAAAATCAAGCAAATTTAAATATATATGTGACACTTAAATTGGCAAATTTTTAAAATAATCTGTCATCTACTATTGACCCATTTGTGATTCAATGGGCAGGAGTTTCCATGGATACAACTCTCTTGGGGTCAGTTAGGCAACAAATATCAAAATCCTTAAATTTTGTGTGTGTGTGTGTGGTGTATGTGTGATTTGAGGTTTATTTTATAGCTGTAAGTTTTAATAAACAGGTAATTAAAGCTGTTGTCACAAGACATATCTGATGAGTCTATTCTGGGTTTGAATTATAAGACTTGTGAAAATAAAACATAAAAGGCAAATAGTATTCACTCCCAGAGATCTGTAGCCAAAGACTGAATGTCTTACTTGAAGTCAAGATGGAGGCATAGGTACGTGTGCTTCGCCTCTTCATGCAACCACAGAGGGAATTACAACTAAACCTGGGTGTTAAAACAAATAACACCCAGAACTGTCACAAAATCGAGCTGCATGGAAGTCTGACAACCAAGGATTTAAAGAAGCCAGATTCATGCAGATGGATTAGAGGGGCAGATACGAGGAGATGGGCAGAGAGGCGAGGAGATGCGCTGTGGTGTGGAGAGGTGGCAGTGGCGGCAGAACGGGCGGTCCCACGTCCACGTGTGATGGATAAAAATCGGGAGGGGTACCTTGGGAGTGAGCGATCCCAGCCCCAGGCCAGACCACATAGCCCAGGGTCCCAGCACCAGGAACATAAATCCCCATAACTCCTGGCTGTAAAAACCAGTGGGGTTGGGGGCAGTGGAAGAAACTGCCAGATTTTAGGAAGACTCTGCTTAAAGGGCCTGCATGGTCTTAGAACATATGCAAACTCACCCACTTTGGGATTCAGCATCAGGGCCAACAGCTACAAGGGTACCAGCCACATATGGGGAATGGGTGAAGTGACTGGAAATGGGGCAAGTGCTGGGCAAACCTACAAAAGCCAGGCAGCAGCACTGTCCTCTCTCTGAGGTCCCCCCGCCACACAGAGCCATAAAGTGGTGAAGCAGGTTCCGCCCTAAGGCTCCACCCTATACAATTTATAGGTGCCTTTTCTACAATAGGTCATGCCACTAGGACAGGGAGTCAAAACAGCTCTACCTAATACACTTAAACAAACACAGGGAGCCTGCCAAATTGAAGAGACAAAGAAATATGACCCAAATCAAAGAACAGAACAAAACCCCAGGAAAAGAATTAAACGAAATGGAGATAACCTACCTATCAGATACCGAGTTCAAAACACTGGTGATGAGGATGCTGAGCTCACTAAGTACAGCAACAGCATAAAGGAAGAAATGAAGTTTACACTAAGTGAAATAAAGAAAAATCTACAGGGAACCAACTGTGTAGGGGAAGAAGCCAGGATTCAAATCATCAATCTGGAACATAAGGAAGAAATAAGCATTCAACCAGAGCAGCAAAAAGCCTCTGGGACATCTCCAAACATACCAACATCCGAATCATAGGGATGCCAGATGGAGAAGAGGAAGATCAAGAAATTGCAAGCTTATTTGAAAAAAGAAAGAAAGAAAGAAAACTTTCCTAATTTGGCCAGGGAAATAGACATACAAGTCCAGGAAGCACAAAGCCCCAAACAAGACGGACCCAAAGAGGACCACATCGGGACACACAAAATGCCAAAGTTTAGAGATAAAGAATCTTAAAAGCAGCAAAAGAAAGCAGAGCATTACCTGCAAAAGAGATCCCATAAGACTATCAGCTGATTCCTCAAAAGAAACTTTGCAGGCAAGAAGGGTCTGGCAAGAAGAATTCAAAGTCATGAAAAGCAAGGACCTAGAACCTGGGCTATTCTACCTATCATTTAGAATGGAAGGGCAGATAAAGTGCTTCCCAGATAAGGTCAAGTTAAAGGAGTTCATCATCACCAAGCCCTTATTATATGAAATGTTAAAGGAACTTATCTAAGAAAAAGAAGATCAAAAACTATGAACAGAAAAATGACAACAAACTCACAATTATCAACAACTGAACCTAAAAAAAAAAAGCAAACAACTAGAACAGGAACAGAATCACAGAAATGAAGATTACATGAAGATATACCAGAGGGGAGACAGAGGGGGAAGAAAAGGGGAAAAGGAACAGGGAATAAGAAGATTAAATAGTAGGTACAAAATAGACAGGAAGGAGTTAAGAGTAGTTTAGGAAATGGAGAAGCCAAAGAACTTATATGTACAACCCATGGACAGGAACTAAGCAGAGGGGGAGGGAAATGCCGGTGGGAGGGGAGGTGCAGGGCAGAAGAGAATAAAAGGGAGGGAAAAATTAGGACAGCTGTCATAGCATAATCAATAAAATATATACCAAAAAATAATAAATAAATAAATAAATAAATAAAAGCAGGAAAATGCCTATGGCAAGAAAGAACCCTTAAATTTTTTGTACCTTTAGATTTTGATCCTAAAGAATAAATTTTGAATGTACACAAAGATTTGACAACAAAGATTTTTAGGGCAGAAGTGTTTAAAATGACAAAATGTTGGATATAAGTTAAATATCCCTAAAAAGGGATAGCTAAATAAATTGCAACGAAATATTACAGAATGCTATGCAACCATGAAATATGACATTGTAGAAGATTACGACATGGGAAAATGTTTAGGTTTTATGAGAGGAAAAGGAATTCAAACTATCTTGCGAACAGCACAATACTGCTTATGTTAAAATATTCATTTTAAAAACCTAAAGAACAACATAAAATATTATCAGTGGATATCTTTGGATGACGAAGTTCAAGTGATTTTTATGTATTTGTTGCTTATTTGTACTTTTCACATTTTCTTCATAAAATGCTTTTGTATTAGGAAAAGCACCATAAAAGCATTATAAATTAATAGAAAATTGTTTCTTTTATATGCAGAATGATTTTATCCACGATCCTGAGCTGTTAAGTGATGCCGCCCAGGCTGTGTGCTGGACAACTGCATCAGGCACGTCCCCTGTTACGTTAAAACTTAGTCCCAAATAAAATGTAAGGCAGTAATGAGAACCTACCATAATTCAACCTAATTTCTCTAAGTGCGAAAAAGAAGCAGTAAGAGGTATGAGTGGCTTCATCACATCAAGAACAGGCGACATGACCCCTTCATTCACCCTTCTGGGCTGCAACATTTAGACCATGCTGCTTTGTACAAAACGCCCCACGCCTACAAACCCCTTTGTGAAACTAAGCCACAGAAAGAAAGAACCCTTGTCTAGCGGCTAAAGGCAAGCTGCCAGTTTATTTCCATCCTTCATCTGATTCTCAGTTGGCCAGCTAAGTGAAAAAGGTAACCAGAGACAGGGGAGAAGGCCACTGATAAGAATGATAGATAAGTAAATAAAACATTCACAAGAGTCAGTTCTCTGTGTCTCGAACCCATTGGATGTGACTCCTGGTGAATGTAGCTGTTTGAAGAATCAATGTTGCATAAAAAATGGGCCAGGGGACAAAAATAATGACACAGGATGCAGACGTGCATGTCACAAAACGTGGAACAGGATATGAGGTGAATATCCCTGGAGGAGGCCTGCTCCTCGCCGGAGGGGTCCTGAGTCCTCCGGTCCCTCGAGAAGACAACATTGTCTTTTGTTGTTTGGAAACACCTCCCTGGTGACTGGGTGTAGGATGCTTGTGTTCCTACATCCTACAGGGTAGAGGATGCGTATATTCCTACTGTGACTTACACAGGCCAATCAATTTCCATTTGTTTTTCCTTGTCATTTAGTCAAGCGTTCCATAGGTAGTAGGCACTTGACATACCTGTGTGAAATAGATTCCTCTCCGAAATGTACGAAAAGATCCTTTGAGGCTAAGACAATTATTTCTTCCCTTTGGTGTTCAAGTGCCATATGCTCCAGTAGAGGTCAGCCTCTGTCAAATGATTCAAGGACACGGAGAAGCCCCTCCCTCCTGACCTTATCACCCCTAAAATCCTCCCCTTCTAGCTGATGGTACAGTGGAAAGAAACCCACAAACAAAAGTCATTGCATGATGGCTGGGTCAAGTTATTTAACCTCTATTTGCTTCAGTACACAGGGAGGGGGAGAGGGGAGCGTTTTGTAAGTAAAGTTATGTAATAGAATCTAGCAGAAATCTGACTCAAACTGCATGCCTGCGAGTGTATTTTCCTTGCCTCCTTTCTTCCTCTCCAAAGATCACTCCATTCCACCATCAGAGATAAGACAAAGACCCCTGCAAGAGGCCCTGACTGGCTTAAGTTCATACCGAGATACAAATCACCAAAAATATATCTTTCCTTGAAAACTGTTTCTAAGAGAATGAGTGACAGGGATGCCAGCAAGAGATGGAAGACAAAGAGGGAGGGGCTATGGAAGGGCTAGCGTGGGGTAGAAAGAAAACAGTTGTGTTGAAAACTTCCTCAACATCAGCTAGTGTTGGTTCTCAGAACACCAAAATCAGGTGAAAATGCATTCAAGTTGCTGGGAACCAGAGGCACATAATGATGTCTAGTGGTTATATAAAACATTCTTAAGGTCAAAATCTCAAAAGACATTAGAGGACAGCTGTTAGGAGCCCAGGGTCCTTGTCCCCAGCCCCCAACCCTGCAGGAGCCGAGCACTTGTTAAGGGCAGCAAATGAGGGTACATAGTCCTAATCTCCAGCCTGCCACAGACAGTGTGTGACCTTAGAAAAATTGCCTAATCCCACTAGGCCTCATTTCCCCTGCCCCTAAAATGGGATAACAGTGACTTACTGATAATTTTCTGAACAGATAAATAAGATGTTTATTTAAATAAGTACAACATTTGGCACTGTGTCTGGCAGTTTATGTCCTCAAAAAATGGGAATCTCCACTCATTACCATGTTATCCTGGGAGAGCACTTCCTGCCCAGACATCGGTTTCTTCATCTCTCGAAGGGGGAGCAGGGAGTTGAGAGGCAACGTCCAGGGCCCTTGCAGAACTAAAACTTCCTGCCCGTCAGGCCCAGCCTCCCTCGGGGCAGCTGGACGGGGAGCCGGCAGGTCCGATGCAGGGCCTGCCCCGCAGGCCACAGCCTGAGGTCTCACAGCTGCTTCCGTCACGCGAGGCAGGAGGACAATGTGCCAAAAGAATCCGTGACAGAAAAAGATTCAGTCCAGACCCATTTGAAGGCAAGACTTTGTCAAGATCATTCTGAAAATGAAACGTGACTTCCTCTTTTTTTGTTTAAGGTCAAGCAATGAGAAGGGCGACCACGCTGAGCTCAGTCTCCGGAGGGTCCTGCAGGATCGCATGTCTCTCCTGGATGCCATTTTAACTGATGTAAGTGTGAAGGAGTTGGAACCCCAGGGATTAAATTTCTGCTGAAATACACATGTTTTCTGAGGGGAAAAAAAATGAGCTCTTGACCCGGAGAATGCCGAGCCTTTTGGAAAACTGTGCTGAGCCTGATATCGCGGGTATCAGATGCCGCTGGCCTTTCAGGGTGCCCCTCATGTTGGAGGCCAGCATGAGATCACACCTGGCTACGCCGGCCTCCGGGCGGGGGAGGGGGAGGGGACACCTGTCTCAGCTTGTCTCACATATACACACACACATTCCTAGGCCTGGGAACTTTTTCCCCCACAAAGACATGTTTTATGACTACACTTGTATTTTTATGACAAAACAATCCCACATTCGTCTGAGAGGAAGTGGAGTCTAAGTAGCCTGGGAGACTGGACACCTGGGCTCTGGCAGCCTAGTCCTGTGACAGCACCACTAACCTACCCCCATGCGGCTGGGACCGGGCTTGTCCACCGCAAGGAGTGGGAGTGTGTGCCCGGCCAGCCCTGCTTTGGCGAGAGAGTCTGCGACAGTTTGTACCGGCGAGCATTTGCCTCCTGTTCCCACCCCAGGGGCAACCATATGATCTCTTGTCACTATACATTAGCTGGCATTTTCTAGAATTTTATATAAATGAGATCCTGGTATGTATTCTTTTGAGTCTGATTTTTTGCCTTCAGCACAGTCATTTTGAGATTGATCCATGCTGTGCGTATCAGTAGTCGGTTCTTTTTATTGCAGAGTGGTACTCCATTGTGTGGATTTACCAGTTTGCTTGTCCGTTCTCCTGCAGATGGATAGACGTTTTGGTTGTTTCCTGTTGGGGCAAAGCTGCTGTGGATATCTGTGTACAAAATATAAAGAGCGTGTGATGCACAGAAAGAAGGTCTGGCTGCGAAGTCCGCACGTCAACTCACCTCTCTGAGCCTCGGTGTTTTCAATTACAAGAAAAGTAAACACGTACTGTATTTTGCCATGTATAAGGCGCACCACGTTTTTGTGCTCATTATACACAGGATTATTATACCCATTTTTATACTCATGGTGTGCAATCAGTATACCCATGTATAATGGGTATCCTTATTTTTCCCTCAAAGTTCCAGGCAAAAAAAGTACGCATTATACATGGCAAAAATATGGTAGTCCTTCCCCATGTCCTGAAAAGTGACACAAAGCATGTGAAGGTTCTTTATAAAGTATAAAATCCACGTACATGTGATATTATTATTCTCCTCGGTAATTATTCATTCATAATCAAATAACTGTGGGCTGAAAGTGATGGATGGATTTTTATGAGTGTGTGTGAGTGTGTGTGTGAGTGTGTATCAGAAGGCACGCTGCACAGAAGGGGGGAGGGGCGACATGAATAAGTGCAGCTCAGCTCCACCGTCGCCAAAGCACCCACCATCCGTGTAGGGCAAAAGTAGTAAAACACTCCAAAGATGAATAAGCCACACGAGACACGGGGTGAGAAGATGACCTGGGAGGCACAGCGTTTGGCAGCCTGGAGACTGAGACCAGAAAGAAGGACGAAAGTGTGAACTGGGACAGTCGGGAACACTTCGGGGAGGATGTGAGTGTCCTCGGGGCTTTGGGGAAGGCAGGAAGACATGGCGGACGGTGCATAATGATCAAGGACCTGCCCACACCCTCTTGTCCTGAGTGAGGGCACAAGATGACGCCAGGAGGAGCCCCGGGAGCGCCCGCATCTAAGTCCCTCTCACTGCAATAGCCCAAGTACTTAGCAAACGTCCCACCGCGCCCTCTCTCATCAGAATGGCCCGTGCCCTGTCGGCGCTGCGCCCGATGGCTCAGGCCTGACTGGGCAGGCCTGAGACGGGCTCTCGCGGCGTCCCGAGGGGGAAGGGTGCTCAGAGAGCCTCTCCGGCTATAGCAGCAGCAGGAGCCTCCAAAGGCCAGGGGGAGGGGGAGGGAGGGAAAGAGAAGTACCGGTTGGAAATTTGTGTAAGGAGCAGATGAACTCCCAGATCTTTTCCCCCAGCCTGTGCCGCCAGGCATTGCCATCGCCTACCCTGGCAGATGGGATGGCAGCCTGACTCTCTAAATAGGTTAAACGAAGGAGGTCTGGAACCAGGAACAGCAGGCACAGCTGTGGGCAGCAGCGAGACGCTGCACAGAGCACCGGGCCCTGGAGAGGGGCCTGAGAAAAGGAATGGTGGGCGCCAACGCCCCCACCTCGCCCTAGTGCACTCTCAGAAAAGTGGCGACCAGGCTCCCAGTCCCCAGGCTGGAGACTAACGCTCTCCTCACGGGGGAACCTGACAGGCCCAAGCAAGGAACGCAAAAAGCCCCTAAACATATTGATGTTCCATCACCCGCAAGGTATCCAGCTGCTGAGTCGAGCACCCTGTAGCGAGATCCAGGAGTCAAGGAGCCCGGCCCCCACACACACCACTGTCCACTTAGCCTGGGAGGGGGGCCACGGGGTATCCAAGCCTCTAACATAAAAGGCAGACAAAGAAAGGCAATAGATGCAGATGAAAAAATTTTAAACATAGTTAATGTAGCGTAAGAGATATAAGAATGAAATAAGATCAAGATCTATGAAACAAGAATAGAATACTATTTAAGAAAGGATGGGATTCAAAAAGAGGTCTTGAAATTTTTAAATACGCTTGAAGAAATTTAAAACACTAAAAGAGAAGAGAAATTGAAGTTAAGAAACACAATGCAAGGATATAAGAAAAGTAGACAATCTCTCCAAGAGGTAAATGATATATCCATACGGTAGGAATCCTGGAAAAAGAAACAAAAAGGAGGAGTTAAAATTACCAATGTAGTAATGGAAGAAATTTCCCTTAAATTTCTCTTAAAAATTGAATAGCTTCCAGATCTAAAGGACCCACCAATGTCTGGGAGAAAAAGCCACCTCGCGGTAACTCAGGTGAAATCGTAGAATGCCCAGGTTACAGAGATGGATTTGGAAACTTCTGGCAATGCCTCGGAGCTGGAAGACAACTGTGCCATTTAGTAAACAAGGGCCGCTCAGCCCCATCCCCCCAGCTGGGCCTCTGCCGCCAGCCACACTTCTCCTTTGCTGGCCGGCTTCCTATTAGATGCTGCCAAAGCGTGACACAGAAGGAGGGACGGGACGAGGACATGCTCTCTCCTGTTTCGTCCTGTTCCTCTCAGCATCGTCTCTGTGACAGCCCCCGGCCTGGCTGTGGCAGCTGGTCCCCTCCAGGCTCTGAGTATTTTACTTTTCTGGAGCTCCAGAACCAACCTCACGCTTCCTTCAGAAGCCACAGCACGAGCTGGCCGCACTTCCCCAGGCCCCACCCCAGCTCCAGCCTCAGGGCCACGAGGCTCCTCCCCCAAGTCTCTGGGCCCTAATCACCCCGACAGGCTCCCTTTGTTACCCTAAGTGCACTGGCTGCTTTCTGCAGTTATTATCTCTGTGTTGCCTTGGTGTTCCCTTTCCATGCCTTCAGCTCTCCAGCACCCACTTAACCTTCCTTATATTAAATTATCTCTTTAAAATAAATAACGTAGTTTCCATTTTCTGACTGAGGCCTGGCCAATGTAGGACTTAGGTCCTGGAATGCTCCGGGTAACAAGGCTTCAGAGAATAAAGGGTCTCCAAAATGTGTTCACACACGCGAGAACCCGTGTACCCAAGAAGCTACCGCACGCGTTCACCGAGGCAGGGGAGAAAGCCCTGAAGAGAGGAGGCAGGGGCCCGGGAGACAGCGGCTGGGGGGGCCGGGGGCGGGGCGGCGGCCCTGCCAGCGCCTTGATCTGGGCCCAGCCATGTGGACTTTGGACTCCAGGCCCCCGGAACTGTGACAGAATAATTTTTTCTGTTGTTTCAATCCACTACGTTTGTAGAAATTTGTCACAGAAGCCGCAGGATACTAATACAGGAATGTATGTGAGAAAGTAGATGAAATAGAGAAAAGTCTGTATTTTCAATAGTATGAAGAAATAGATTTTATCAAATATTAAAAATCAGGGATTTCTAAACCACTGCAGAGTAGATGGAATTTACTCTCACCTCCTCTCAAGACCCAACTGGAATTACAACTAAAACATAGAAAAACCAACCTGAATAACCAGCTGAAGTCTAGCTGAACTGAAATATCATAACCAAGGATTTGCGAAAGAAGTCACGTAGAGGCTGATAAGAAGGGAAGCTACACAGGAATGGCTGGTCCCTGCACCCAGGTACGGTGGCTACAAAACTCGCTCCGCGCTGGAGTGTGGGGTCCCAACATCACACAGGGAGCCCCAAGCCAGACCAACAGAGATGGCAAGGAGAGCCCACATAGCACCTGATGGTGGAAATCCATGGGGATTCAGCCCACCTGGGAGCCTCAGACACCACGTCCTCAGGGACGGGCGCTCCTATTGCCACAGCACCAACCGGGGAGTGCACAGCCCTGTCCCTAGCAGCAGACGAGGCCACTCTGCCTGGCTTGGTCCTGCAGAAGCGTCTGCTGGCTGTACCGAGCAGTGACTTTGGGGGCCCTCTTTTTCTGGGGAGGCGTTCGGTGGAGACTCAAACAGTGACTAAACAGCATGGCTGTGGAAAGAGGGCCAGTCTCCTCACCACGCAGTCGATGCCCCTCGCCCGGCCTGCCGAGTCGCTTGGCTGGCCCCATCCTGCTGAGTTCAGCCGTGCGGAAGGACCACAGTGCCACTTGGAGTGGGGACTTTCAGAGTGTTTCTCCTGGGGAAGCTTTTGTCTGGAAGCCAGGCGGGCGGGTGCTGGTGCGCATCTACGTTGTTGGGGGGAAGGTCGTGGTAACTCCTATCTCCCTTGAAAGCTCAGCCCGGGGCACAGCAAAGGGACACAGTACCCACCCCTCTTACAGGCATGCGGCCACCACCCGCAATGGGAGACTCTTCGGACCTCCCCTGCCAAACCCCAGATACCCAGACCCACTGGGCTCAGCCCAACAAGGGGAAGTCACAGTGTGATTCCCTCAGAGACTATTGCCTGGGACGGGGACGAAGTGCTTAGCCCCCGCCTGCAGGCTGGGCCGGCATCACCCCCAAGGGGAGACCCTTTGATCTGTCCCCCTGAGCCTGGTGGCTCTGCTCAGCTGAGACTGCTCCTGCAGAGGGGACAGCTGGCATGAACCTGTGGCATGTCCCTCCTGGGGGAGCTAGAGTTGGAGACCCTGGCAGACTGAGTGGTTTGGCTCTGGAGTCGGGGCCACTTCCCCTCCTTCAGTGCCTGACCACATGATCTTCAAGTAGGGGACCCACTAGCCCTGTCCTCTCAACCTCAGTTCCCCCGCCCTGCTGAGTTCACAACCTGTGGAAGGGTCTATGGCCCACTCTACAGCTTTTCTTCAGAAGGCTCTGGAGGAAGCCCAGGTAACCCAGGGGGAGACAGAATATCTGACAGGTGGAGGCGGACCTCAGTGAGCTCCACTCTTTTACAGATCTGTCCCCAGCTCTAAGCGGGAGGAAACCGACCCTTATGCAAAGATTGACCCCTTCCACGCACACAGAGGCCCAGCAGATACAGCCACAGACAGTGAATAGCGTGGTAGCTCCAGGCAGTCAGCCCACGACGATTTGTACACAACATCTAACACTCACCCATACCCGAACCCAGCCCAAGTGGACTCAGAACCAGTACAGCCAGGGGTGAGCGTCATACCACTTCAAAGCTAGGCCAACTTAGCCACACGAACAGCACGCCCAAAGGGGGATTCCAGCAGACAGACCCTGTTAAGAACAACTCTGCCTCAGGGGGCAGCCCCTGCAAGGCATCTCATACACAGTGATCAAGGCTTATCCTTATAGTCAGCCAGCCCGAAGGGTTAACTCCACCCACAAGAGGGCCAAAAGCATTCAAGGCTCAACTGCAACAGGAGGGTGCACATACCCGACAAGAAGCATTCCTGGAGCAGGTAGTTCAAATGATCTGGAAGACTGTGCCACTGAGCCCGACAAGACACCTTCATTGTAAGCCATCAGAACATGTTTGGGAGTCATAGCAGACTAACCTAATACACAGGGACAAAATGGGGAGACAACGAAATATGCCCCAAATGAAAAAACAAGAAAAATCCCCAGAAAAATAAATAAGTGAAATGCAAGCAACCAAAATACCAGATGCAGAGTTTAAAACAAGGGTTATAAGACTACTCATGTACCTTAGGGGAAAATAGATAATCTCAGTGAGAATGTAAACAAAGAGATAGTAAGCATTAAAAAGGACATAGAAACCATAAAAAAGAACCAGTTAGAAATGAAGAATACAATATCTGAAATGAAAAATACGAGAAGGAATTAACAGCAGCTAAGGTGAAACAGAGGATAGAATAAACAATTTAAAAGATAAGATAACAGCAAGCACCCAAGCAGAGCATCAAAAAGAAAAACAGAATTTAAAAAATGAGGAAAGTCTAAGGGACCTCTGGGACAACATCAAGTGTAACAACATCCACTTCATAGGGGTATCTGGAGAAGAGAGTGAGCAAGGAATAGAGAACCTGTTTGAAGAAACAATGGCTGAAAACTTTCTTAACCTGGTGAAGGAAAAAGTTACACAAGTTCAGAAAGCACAGAGAGTCCCAATAAAGGCATAGCTAAAGAGGCCCACACTGACACATTATAATTAAAATGCCAAAGGTTAAAGACAAAGAGTGAATCTTAAAATCAGCAAGAGAAAAGCAATTTGTTACCTACAAGGAGCTCCCATAAGGCTGTCAGCTGATTTCTCAATAGGAACACTTCAGGCCAGTTGGGATTGGCATGAAATAGTCAAAGTGATCAAAAGCAAGGATCTACAACCAAGACAACTTTATTTAGCAAGTCTATCATTTAAAACTGAAGGCAAAAATAAAGAGCTTCCCAGACCAAAAAAAAAAAAAAAACAGTTAATTTCCACCAAATCAGTATTGCAAGAAATGTTAACAGGTATGCTTTAAGAAGAGAAAAGAAAAAAGAAATTGAGAGAGACATGAACATAGGTATAAAGAATAAAATGGCAATAAATAAGTACCTATCAATAATCACCTTAAATGTAAAAATAAATGCTGCAATCAAAAGACATAGCTGAATGGATAAGAAAACATGACCCATATATATGCTGTGTGCGAGAGACCCACCTCAGAACAAAAAATACATGCAGACTGAAAGAGAAGGGATGGAAAAAATGTTCCATGCAAATGGAATTTTTAAAAAAACCTGGGGTAGCAATAATTATATTTGACAAAATAGACTTCAAAACAAAGGCCATAACAAGGGACAAAGAAGGTCACTACATACTAAAGGGAATACAAGAGAATATAACCCTTGTAAACACATATGCACCCAACATAGGAGCACCTAAATACACAAAGAAAATCTCAGTGGACTTTAGGAAAGAGATCAACAGCAATGTAATCACACTGGGGGACTTTAACATCCCACTGTCATCAATGAATAGATCTTCCAGACAAAAAATCAACAAGGCAATCAAAAATCAAAGCGACCTCAAACAACTAACTGGATCAGATAGATTTAACCAGATATGTATAGAACGGTTCGCCCCAAATTGAAATGCATAGGGACACTTCATCCCAAAGCAGCAGAACATGCCTCCTTCTCAGGTGTGCATGGGACATCTCAAAGATATACCATAAGTTAAGTCACTAAATAAGTCTTAACAAACTCAAAAAAACTCAAACTCAAGTACCTGCCCTGAACACAGCGGTATGGAACTAGAAATCACCTCTAATAAAAAAAAAATTGAAAAACATCAAAACACATAAAGGCTAAACAGCATGTTATTAAACAATGAATGAGTTAACAATGAGCTCAAGAAAGAAATAAAAAATAACCTGGAAACAAATGAAAATGAACACACAACAATCCGGAATTTATGGGTCACAACAAAAGCAGTCCTGAGAGTGAGCTTCATAGCATTGCATAGCATAGCATTTACTTGAAGAAGGAAGTAAAATCTCATAGTAATAATGTAACCCTACACCCAAAAGAACTAGAAAAAGAACAACAAACAAAGCCCAAAGTAGAAGAAAGATAATAATAAAGATCAGAACAGAAATAAGTGAAATAGAGTCTAAAAATATAACACAAAACATCCGTGAAACCAAGAACTGGTTCTTTGAAAAGATAAACAATTGAAAAACCTTTAACCAGACTCACCAAGAAAAGAAGAGAGAGGACCCAAGTAAATAAAATCAGAAATGAAACAGAAGTAACAACTGACATCACAGAAATCAAAGGACTGTAAGAAAATACTAGGAACAACTATGATCCAACAAATTGGACAACCTGGATGAAATGGGTAAATTCCTCGAGAAATAACAATCTTCCAAAATGGAATCAGGAAAAATCAGAAAACTAGAATAGACTGATTACAACTAATAAATTCAAAGCAGCAATCAAAAAACTCCCAGCAAACAAAAGTCCTGGACCAGGTGACTTCACAGGTGAATTCTACCAAATACTCAAAAAAAAAAAAAAAACCCCAAAAAAACTAACATGTATTCTTCTCAAACTATTCTAAAAGTTTCAAGAGAATAGAAAACTCTCAAGATGTTTTTACAAGGCCAGCATTATCCTAATTTCAAATCCAGATAATGGAACAGAACAGAGAGCCCAGAAATCAACCTACACCTTTATGGTCAATTAATATTTGACAAAGACAGCAAGAGCATACAACGGAGTAGATAGTCTCTTCAATAAATGGTGCTGGGAAAGTTTGACAGGTACATGCAAAAATTTGAAGCTAGACTACCAACTAGACTATACCATACCCAAGAATAAACTCCAAATGGATGAAGACTTAAATATAAGTCCCCAAACCATAAAAATCCTAGAAAAACATAGGCAGTAAAATCTCAGACATCTCTCATAAGAATATTTTTGCTGATATGTCTCCTCGGAAATGGAAAAAATAAGCCCTGACTGGTGTGGCTCAGCAAGATGGGCACTGTCCCACAAACCGGAAGGCTGCTGGTTCAATTCCAGGTCAGGGCACATGCCTGGATTGTGGGCCAGGTCCCCAGTTGCGGGGATGTGCAGGCAAATGATCAATGTTTCTCTTGCTCATCAATGTTTCTCTCCCTCTCTCCCTCCCTTTCCCTCTCTCTCAAAATAAATAAATAAATAATTTTTAAAGGAAAATATAAACAAATAGAACTACATCAAACTAAAAAGCTTTTTGCACAAAAGAGGAAACCATCAACAAAATAAAAAAAAAAGGAACTCACTGAATGGGAGAACATATTTGCTAATAATACATCTAATTAGGAGTTAATATCCAAAAAATATAGAGAACTTATAAAACTCAACACCAGGAAGGTTAGCCAATTAAAAAATGGGCAAAAGATCTGAATAGACACTTCTCCAAAGAGGACATACAGATGGCTAACAGACATATGAAAAAAAAATGCTCAACGTCATTACTCATCAGAGAAATGCAAATTAAAACCACAATGAGATATTACCTCACACCTGCCAAAATGGCTATCATCAATAAATCAACAAACAACAAGTGCTGGTGAGGATGTGGAGAAAGGGGAACCCTCATGCACTGTTGGTGGGAATGCAGACTGGTGCAGCCACTGTGAAAAACATAGTGGAGTTTTTTCAAAAAATTAAAAATGGAGCTGCCTTTTCATCTAGTGATCCCACCTCTGGGAAAATATGCTAAGATTCCTGAAACACTTATTTAAAAAAAATATATGCACGCCTACATTCCTAGCAGCATTATTTACAAGGAAGGAAGAGAAAGAAAATCAGAAAATACTAATAAATGCAAGAGGTAACCATCCTAAGAAAGAGTTACTAGAATTGATTGGGGGACTGGAAATCAGAGATAGAAAGGCTATTGTTTGTTGGATGATTTGTAGTACTAACTGATCTTATAAATGATATAAAGCTTATATTAACTTTTAATTTAAAAAAACTTAAAGGGAGGAAACTTGATAAACAAATCCTGTCTTAAAGAGGTATTTTGTAAATCCTTCTTTCTGGACATAGTAGAGAGGAAGAGGGTAGGAAGAGTAGAAGTAAAGTAGAGAAAAACAAAGAAAGGCATTTATTATGGCTCTTGTATGTGCCAGGCTCTCTGGAAGGCATTGCTACCTCCACTCCTCACAAGACCTGCAAGACATGAATGAGTTATAAAGAAAGAACACTAAGTCTTGAGGAGAAAAAAGTAACTTTCCCTATCACCCCACTGTTTCCTCTGTCTTCCTCCAAGGCCTTCGTATAGGTGGCTCTGTTGTCCCACCCACCCTGGGGACAGGAGAGGTGGCCACGCACAGATCCCATGCTCAGGAACTTAATTGGGGAGGAGACTCTGCCTGAGAGAAAAAAAAATTGTCAAAAGTCATGGCTCTTGAGTTTCATACATGCTGAGAGGGTATTGGTTTCTTTGAGTTCCTACCACTTGGTTGCATAAGAGTCTCTTAAATGCTAAGACTAACATGCCAGGTGAATATTATTTTCATGATACCTGTTTTACAAAAGAGAGAGCTAAGGCTGTGAGCAATCAAATCGTTCATCTAAGCAGTAAAAGCAGGTTTTGAAATCAGATCTTCAGGCTACCACCTCCTCTGCGTCTTCCGTCTCACTCAGTACTAATAAACAGTTGCTGCCCTGAACTGCGCTGAAAATGAACTTGCAGTCAGTGTCTGCTTTATGGTGAGGAGGGAAGGAGCCTGGGATATTGCTGAGGGCAGAAGGAAATGAGGTGGAAAGTAAAACGGGGTTCCAGAGAATTCACAGGGTCCAGGGATGAAGGTTGGCTATATTACCATTGCTTCTCACTCACCCAAGCCCTTATGAAATCTGGAGCTACAAACTGACCAAAAAAAAAAAAAAAGGCATTAGGCATTTCTAGGCCAGCAAAGTCCAGCTGGGAGCAGGACAGTCTGGCTATAAGCACTGAACCGAAGCCAAGAGAAAACAGAAAAAGTCTTCATCAGACAATCCACCCATTGAAACCCGATCTGCCAAACCAGGGCTCCTTCTCGCTCTCCCGTTCCAATTAACAGCTACACCCCCAGCAACCGACGTGCTGAATCACCCTCCAGGGCCGCCGCTGAGGGCTCCGGAGACCGTGTGCTGGTCTATCCTCTGACAGCCTGGAGCTGCGTTCGCGTCACAGGAGCAGATTCGCTCCCAAATTGGAACTTTATTATTTTAGTGTACAGAAGTCAGCAGGGTTCTTGAAGGAACTGCAAACCGTCTGTTAACCCTTTCCCATCTCATCTTCCAAACTGTCATCAGAAAATAGCTCTGTGCATAGAAGCAGCACATTCTGATCACCGAGCCTGAAGCCTCTAGCACTGATACAAGTACATACTCAGAGCGGGTCAGTTGTCCAGCTGATATGATGTCAGGTACAGCCACACCTGAGAAGACAAACTTGATGTCTAAAATCCTAGCTCTGCTGCTTACTCCTGGGGCATCCTGGGAAAAGCCCATTCATCTCTGTGAGTCTAGTGTATAACCTGTCAAAGAGTCAAATCACAATGTCCCTGGGAGTGAATAAACACATAAGGAGACCATACAGAGTGCTTGGACACATTGGTGGCACTTGCTAGGTCCCTGTTCTTCCTTTCTTGATTCACTTTCCTGTTTAGATTATGCATCATCATTTCCTGTCTTTTAGTTACAGAAGATTCTCCTGGAATGGGAGAGACAAAACCTGTTAACTCCTGAGTGATCACTTAACAAGTGATCAACAGCGCAGCTTCCCCCCTCCATCAGAATATGACATATCAGGAGGGGGTTGGATGCACTTGAAGATAATCTGCCAAACTAAACGTGTGTAACCTTAATGACGCTTAGGTATTAGAACCTGTGAAGGGAAGATGCAGAAAAAGAGAAAGTCAAACCAAGGATCTAGGAAAGGATAAATATAAGCTTTATCCTCTCCATAATTTTGCCCGGATACAGCTACCTGCAAAACACACACGTGCACGCACACACCCCTAGAGGAAGTAGTGAAAAGTTGGTTAACTCAATGGAGAAATTCATCAATTTTTTTTTATTTTTAAAAATGGGGAATTGTTTGGGGCAGAACACGTGTGGACTGGATGGGCCGGGTCAGAGAGGAGACTAAAGCACCGCCCCCCGCGCCCCCTCCATCGCCCCCACCCCTGCCGGCGGCCTCCTCCCGACTGGACTTCGCGATGGCCCAAGGCCAGGAGAACAGCGACTTCCCGCCGCGTGCGGTATGGGGCAGAGCTGCGAAAGAAAGGGCTCTTTTCCATTTTCTTACTCATCCCAGAAAATGTCTTCTTTCTACCAAAAATAAAAAAATGAAATAACTCTCCTGCCGAGATGCCACAGAGCACACATCGATGCAGAACGAAGTCTCTCTACCGGTCTCAGCAATCGCAGCCCGGACTGGAGCAGAAAGGGCGGCCGAGCCCAGCGCTGCGCTCAGCGCCGCCGTGGCCCTGGAGCAGGCCCTGCAGTGGCGAGGAGGACTGCTAGAGTCCTTACCTGGGCCCTGCCTGGCCAGTGTGGTGTGGTACAGTCGGTTGGGCCTTATCCTGCAATGCAAAAGGTCACTGGTTCGATTCCCAGTCAGGGCACATGAGTGGGCTATGGGTTCCACCCAGACAAGGGGCATAAGAGAGGCAACCAATTGATGTTTCTCTCGCCCATCAATGTTTTTCTCCCTCTCTTTCTCTCTCCTTTCTCCTCTCTCTAAAAATAAATAAATAAAATCTTTAAAAAAAAAAAAAAAAAAGAACTATTACTTTGCAGCTAACCTTTATTGAGATCATATTGAATGAAAACCCAGGACTAACTTAACAAATCCTCACTACTACACTATTGTAATGTCCACATGTCTACTTAGGATATTTTAGAGTATACAGTACAGTACTGTTAGCTGTTGGCACTATGCCATACAGCAGATTTCTAGGGTTTATTCATCTTATAAACTAAAAATGTATCCCCTTTGATTAATACCACCCCATTTTGCCCTTCCCCCTGCACCCCGCACCCCACCCCGCCCCCGTCCCTGGCCGCCACCATTCTACTAGATTTTATTTTAATGTTGGTTTGAAACCTCAGGAGCTTCCTGGGTGAAATCTGAAACTGGCCTCTCTACCCGGGGCCAAGGAGGGACCCAAGAAAGAGGCAGACCGCTCCGATAGTCACGCGGCGGGCTTCACAGGCCAGGGGATGAACTGGCAAGGTTTGTCTCGGGCAGCGACGGGGCCCGCAGGTCCCTGTCCTTGCCGGCCAGAATCTTAAGTTTATAGAGAGCCTCCACTGGGCCCATTCACGTATACTGCATAGGCGATCTCAACGCCTTCTGCTCTCAAGTCCACACCCTTGACACAGCGTGGGACTGGTGGGCAGAGTGCACATTCCGAAGACGAGGGTGTGGAGCCCCTGCTGCCGGGATCCAGCTTGCGGGCCAACCAAGGTCACATCCTCTTGATGACCTCCTCTGATACTTAAGCGTTCTTATCACAAAAAATTAATAATTATAATAACGTAGACAGGGAGAAACTTTTGGAGGTGACAGATATGTTTATGGCATGGATTGTGGTGATTTCATTAATGTATATTATCTCCAGCCTTATCAAGTTATACACAGTATGTTTAGCTTTGTATGTCAATTACATCTCAATAAAGTGGTATGAAGAAGAAAGAAAAAATGTCAAAGGTCATGCAGTTTGTATGCAACAGAGCCCAAAATTCAAACTCAGGTTGCCTGATTTCAAAGCAGCAATTTAAATTACCTTTGTACTTCAATTCTGAATTTAGAACAATCACATATCAAGAGGTGAGTTGAAAAAAAAAAGTTGCAATTTAAAGCAATAACCATTCCCTGGCAAACCTGCCTGAGGCTATCAATAGAAAAGGAAAAGAAAGTGTTCTGGAAGCAAAGAAAGAATAAAAGCAGGTGCATACAGAACCAGCAAGGACATTTTCTTTGCGACACTTGAGGAAGGATTTTTTTCGGTCTCATGCAGGAGATTGGTGTTAGTAGGGCCACATTACATCATTTGTAGTTGTAGCTATATCTCTTTATGCTATGTGAACTGTATATTTAATGCAATCAATCTCAATAAACCCTGTTATGGTAGAGCATTATAAAGCCACAATTTCAAACAACAAAGCGTTCAGATATTGTTAAGGACATTATTATGAAACATCACTGTAAAGGAAGCAACGTGTCTACCGGAGCTTCTGTCGCGATTCCATCGAGCCTGCAGGCAGGGGAACTGCCTCGCTCTTCCAGTTGGTGACTGCGCATCACAGAAATGCAGCTAATAAATAACCCACGCTTCTTACTTTCAAGGCACATTATTTCTCTACCCTAACAAAACACTAGGTTTCGTGTTCCATCCATCTGCTTCAAGCCATGTTCTCAAGTGGTTGTGGTTAGAAGGGTGAGGACACTTGGGACAAAATATGACTGCTGCCTCTCGGGCCTGGGCCGAGGCATTGTCCTCTCGTACAGAGTGTTGGTGGCAGGCACTGAAAACCATGTCTAGGAAACACTCTGCCCGGCTAGAAGTGATTCTTCCTGTCAAAGAAGCAGAAAGGACACGAACATACACACAAGCAAAGCACAGGGCCCTCCACAGAGAGCAGGTCAGAAGGAAATGTAAAGGAGTCACCCTGCAGTAAGGAGCAAAGGAGCAAGTGACTCCAAGGAGTCCGTTAAAAGGACCTGGTAGTGAAAATGAAGCTTGATTGATGGTACAGATCGGTTATTGATCATTTCCCTTGCCTTAAGGAGGGTTATCACAATCTTGACAATGCAAGAAAAACATTGGAGAGGACTGAAACAGAAACTGCTTTCTTAGCCACTTACCATTACAAGTTTCCTATTTGCAAAGGAACAGAATCCCAGTCTATTCATTATTAGTATACACAACTATGTGTCACCTAATCGTGGGATGCATTCTGAGAAATGCTTACTTAGGCAATTTCATCGTTGAGCAAACATCACAAATACACTTTCACAAGCCTAGATGGTCTAGCCTCCTACACACCCAGGAGCAATTGTCTACTGCTCCTGGCCTATAAGCCTGCACAGCATGTTACTGTATGAATTACTGTAGGCAATTGTAAGGCACTGCACTACTACATCACTAGGCAATGGGAAGTTTTCAGCTGTATTATAGTCTAAGGAGACAACCATCATACACGCACCCCACCATTGACTGAAACATTATGCAACACATAATTATATGTTGTTATGTCTGCGTTACCTGTCTACCAGAGTACTTACAGTTCTAATTTCATAGTGTGGTTGAAATCAACTGAATCAATCCTATTGCCTCCTCTAAAATCTCCCAAATGAAAGCACCAGTTATAGACATTGATGTAGATATGTAGATGCAGGGATAGCTATAAATAGAGCCAACATAGAAACAGAGTGATAAATTATAGATATGATATAGATAGGTATAGATATATAGATGGAGATGGGGAGAGAGAGAATGTCTGATTTACTTCCTCACGCAAAATTCTAGAGCCCAGAGGTAAACCTAGGAAGCAGAGCACCTTGTGCACTACTCTCTTACAAGGTTTACTGGGGTCAGTGTTTGCTCTCAGTCTCATTGGTACATGTACGAAGTGCCCATCACCTACCAGAGAACTGAGGGAAAGAAACAAATGTCACAACACATAGCCATTCCCATAGATCTCACCACGGCCCTACTGCACCCCTTATTGCCCACCTCCAAACACATCAATTCTCCAAGAAATTACACCACAAGCCCATTCTTGGATTCAGATTGTCGGGCAGCTCTAGATTGCTTTTCTCCATCTAGTGCGAAACTCATATTACTCTCCCTTACAGTCCCCCAAGAACATGTCTAACTTAAACTGTTTCATCATTAAAAGTATTTCATGGAAGTCTTACAGAATCTGTTTCTCACCGCATTTGGACCCTTTCCTAAGCTCATAGAAAAAGAACAGGTATCCAGTAAATGATCGCCTTGGGAAACCCAGTTAAGTGTAAAAACCTTCCGACGGGCTCCACACAGCTTGCTTACGGTTACAACGCCAGCCCAAATTTACATCACAAAGAGAGCATAATAATTTCTTTATTTCTTCATCGCAGCGTATTAATAAAAGTAGTTTAGATGCCACATAGAAAAATAATGCAGTAGATACATAGGAAATGCAAAGCTTTTAGAACCACGTGTCATGGATCACCAGTTCCCAGAAACACCCTGCAGCGCAGCCCCCCACAGACTGAGGAGTCTGAGCGTAGTCAAGGCTCCGGGGCGCCGTGGACGAACGAAGGCTTCTTAATTTTGCTTAGCCCGGGATTTCCAATTTACTTGGCCACGTAACACAATTTGTTTGTTACGCTGTCCCTCATCTCCATGACTAGCATTCTATCCAATAATCTTCTGTGAAACTATGATAAAATGACCAACATTGCAGCTATTGTAATATTGATTGTACAGACTATGTAGCAGCAAAGATGTGTTAATCTGCTAGGGCTGCCATGAAAAGATATCACAGAATGGATATGTTTAATGGATTTAAACAGTAGACATTTATTTCCTCACAGTTCGTGAGGCTGGACATCCACAGTTGTCTTGGTTTTTGGTGAGATAGTGTGGGAACCTTCTCACTGCGCTCTCACCTGGCCTTCCCTCCTCACCTGTGCACACTTGAGAGAGAAAATTTCTGGTATCATTGCCTCTTCTACAAGGACATCGGTCCTATTATCAGGGCTCCACACTTATGACATCATTTAACTATCATCATCTCCCTGAAGGCCTTATCTCCAGATATAGTCTCATTGGGGAGAAAGGCCTCAACATATGAATTTGGGGGAAACACAATTCGGTACATGACAAATTATATCCTTCTTTCTTAACATTAACTACATGCAATATTGTGATTTATAATAAATGTATATTTGGTTGTTGTCCATGGTTCCTGGCTCATGGATCCTGAAACCCTTGGAATTTCCTGAGTGATAAAAGCAATAGGAGCATATTCTGTTACAATATCTTATCTCTTGTCCTTCGTTCCTGAAATAGCTTTGGAGCCATAAATGTGAAATGAGTATCTTTATATTCATTACAAGCCCCGTTCAATCACAGCTGAGTTTATGTTAATGAGATGGCTCTTGGAAATTCCTAAAGGTAGGGAGAGGTGGTTGCCAGGGGAACCAACCAGGAATAGAGGGTGAGAACTCTCAGTCCCACCCCCTGATTTACAGGCAGAGTAGAGGGGCTGGTGGTTGTATCAGTTACCGATGGCCAATAATTATACAAATTGTGCCTCTGAAGTGAGTCTCCGTGAAAACCCAAAAGGCGGGGTTTGGAGATCTCTCAGGCTGGGGAACAAGAACCCTTGTACAAGCCTCCATGCCGAGGCCCAGACTCCAAGGGCAGGGAAGTCCCTTTGTTCAGGACTCACTCTCTGCTATTTCCTCATCTGTCTGTTGACTTGCATTCTTCAATATCCTTTGTAGTAAATTGGTGATCTAATGAGTAAATGGGTTTTCTGAGTTCTGTGAGCTGCTCTGACAAATTAATGGAACCCAAGGAAGGGGTTGTGGTCAGAAGTACTGGTGATTGGCATCTGAAGGGGGCAAACCTGTGGGACGGGGACCTTAACCTGTGGGATCAGATGCTGTCTCCAGGTAGACAGTGTCGGGATTGATTTGGAATGTAGGACACGCAGCTGGTATCCGAGAACTTCGTGGTGGTACTGGGGAAAATTCACACACAACAAAATTGTGACCAGAATCATCTTATGTTATTAGTTTCATTAACTACGTTGTATAGTTACAGTAACTATATTTAAATGTTTAAAGAAAACCCTACCAACCTAACATTCTATATTCAGAAAACTATCCTTCAAAAGTAAAGGAGAAGTAAGGACTACTTTAGACAAAGGAAATTGAGGCAATTCATTCGTAGCAGACCTTCCCTGCAACAAGTATTAAAATGAGCAACGATTCCACTTCTAGGAAAATATCAGAAGAAACCCATATATGCACCCCTATGTTCATTGCAGTGTTATTTACAATTGTCAAAATTTGGAAGCAACCAAGGTGTCCTTCGGTAGGTGAATGGATAAACTGTGGTTCATTCATGCTAAAAAGAAATGAGCTCTCGAGCCATATAAAGACGTGGAGAAAACTTAAGTGCATATTAATAAGTGAAAGAAACAATCTGAAAAGTTTATATACTGTATGATTTCAACTATATGACATTCTGGAAAAGCAAAATTATAGAGACACTAAAAATATCAGTGATAGTCAGGGGCTGGGGACAGGGGAAAAGAATGAATAGGCGGAGCACCGAGAATTTTTAGGCAATGAAATTATTCTATAATATGAGTACATGCCATTATACATTTGTCCAAACCCGTAGAATGGACAACACCAAGAGTGAACACTGGTATGAACTACGAACTTCGTGTGACTGTGATGTGCCAGGGTAGGTCCACGTATTGAAATAAATGCACCGCTCTGGCGGGGGTGTTGATAACGGGGGTGGGGAGGGGGGCTGTCCGTGAGTGAGGATGCGGGGTATGTGGGAAATGTCTCTGTCCTCTCCTCTCAATTTTCCTGTAAATCTAAACTTGCTCTTAAAAAAAGTCTTAAAAAAAAAGAGGTTATTCAGGGAGAAGGAAAACAAAACAGGTCAGAAACTAAGATCTGCATAACTAAAGAAAAAGTGTCCGAGAAGGAATGGAGGAAGAGCCCACCTTTGAATGAACAATTGTTCAGCACCACAAACCCTGTATCTCTAGGCCACAGCACGGCCCTGGGAGACAGGAATCGTAGGTGTGGCGCCTTCCTACAAATATTTAGAAGTGCAGCCCTTATTGTAGATGCTCTCAGCAGAGGTTTGATTGTCTCCCGTCTTGAGGTAATTATATTGGAGATAATACAATGTAATCTATATCCAAAGGGAAGCTGGGAACAGAAAGAATTATCAAAAAAGAAAAATGGATAAACAAGAGAAGCTGAATGGAAACCATTGGATAAACCAATCATGCGTGATGTCATATAACAATTACATGCTCAGAATTAAAAGCAAAAATCTGGGGGGAAAAAACGGAAGAAATGCCAGGGAGATTGACTGCTCCAAGGTCACACAGCTGGCAAATGACAAAAGTGACATTCAAATCCAGATCTTACTTCACATTGCCACAAATTGCGTATAAATTATGAGAATCCAGATTTTTCCCCAAGTACACAGTTAATAAGGAGACCTTTTGTAATGTACAAGAAGTACGCAACAGAATGGTACTTTTGTGATCCTTAAGGAATTTTTACATCCGAAAGGATCTAATTCACAACCAGGAAAAGCTAATTTAAAGAAAGAAAGAAAGAAAGAAAGAAAGAAAGAGAGAAAGAGAGAAAGAGAGAAAGAGAGAAAGAGAGAAAGAGAGAAAGAGAGAGAGAGAGAAAGAAAGAAAGAGAGAAAGAGAGAAAGAGAGAAAGAAAGAAAGAGAGAAAGAAAGAAAGAAAGAAAGAGAAGCAGGACACAGTCTGTGACAGTTGTTTCAAGCTGCTGTTCATTGAATTACAATAGGGAGTCCCCTGGCCAACAAGCTTCTAGAAAAGGAGAAGCCAGGCTGGGGCTTTTTCCCTGGAGTCAGGTTCCTCACTCCTGGAGTGGCTACGTCAGCAGCGAAGGCCTCAGAAAGCAGACCCAGCTCCCATCCCCCGGGCATCCTCACGCTGATGAATCCCAACAGCTGGGCCGCACCAGCTGGAAGACATCCCTCCCCCGTCTGAACCAGCCTTGTGCTTAATGTCTATACCATTCATCTGATATTACACATACAATCTATTAGATGGGTGGCAAGATTTTAAGTGCATTATTCTTGTTTGAATTCTAAGCTGTTGGAGGACTAGGACCTGACGTTATCTCCCAAAGAATATGACTACCACCAACAGAGTGCGGGGTGCCCAACAGAGGCTCCACCAACGTGGGGCGAATGTTGTCTACTGATGAAAGTTGTCCAAAGAGTCGGGGGTGAAATTAGGCTAGAGATGGTAGTTCGGAGGCATCTTAATGAGCTGTTATGGGGGGCGGAGGGTGGCTCACGTTACAAGAACCCGAAGGAAAGCACATGCATGGAGAGGCCATTCTTTCCTCTGACACCTCCACCTTCCAAAACTATAGCAACCAGACAAGTTACTCAGGTGTAAACGAAACAGTTGAGTTAGTACTCACCTGCAGAAGTCCACTTTTGTTTTGTTATAGATGAGCCTGTAGCTATGGCTAAACTTACAGTTCTGCTTGAATTTGTCTGGTATTAGCACCAACTAATGATCAAAGATGTTTTATTGTGTATGAGTGTTTAGCAGCAAACAAAAGTGGTACTGAAATACCCAAAGTGCTGTATAATTTTAAAGTATCTCATGTTTTATCCTGGATCAACCATGTTAACATTTGCAGTGATGGTGCAATGTCAATGGTGGATCAAACTGCTGATGACTTAAAATAAATCAAGACAGTGGCACCAGCCTTGGCCTGGTGGTTCAGCTGGTTGGACACCGTCCTGTACTCCAAAAGTAGGCGGTTCGATTCCCAGTCAGGACACATACCTAGGTGGCGGGTTCAATCCCTGGTCAGGGCTTGGAGAGGAAACAACCAATCGATGTTTCTCTCCCACATGTCTTTCTCTCTCTCCTCGTCTCCCTCTCTAAAATCACTAAACATATTTTTGGCTGAGCATTAAAAAAAGAGTGGTGCCAAATGCTATCTATAGTCATATTCTTCAACCTCCATATACTTGTAAGGGGAAATAATGCCTATTTCTCATTTCTCTTTGGTGCCAGAATATCCTTGGTGAAGCAGGAGAAACAAAGTAGTAATGTCATTAAATTTTGACCTCAGAGTGCACGCCTTTAGCATATTTGGGGAAGACAAAATGGGGCGTATACATAAAGCACTTCCAGTACAAACTGAAGTACAGTGGTTGTCTCCAGGGAAAGTTCCTGTGTGATTGTCTGAGCTTGAGCTGAACTGTCTACACGGTTCACGGAGCACCATTTTTATCTGGAAAAAAAAAATGACTAGCCATTATGTTAAGCTTGTTTGTATTTGAGTACTTGGCAAACATTTTCCTGAAAATAAACAAATTGAGCTTGTCATTTAGAGAGAAATTGTCATCAGTATTTGATGCCAATGGCAAAATCTGAACTTCTAAGAAAAATAAGAATATTAGAAAACTTGTATCTGCCATGAGCTTGATAGCTTTCCAATACTTAGAGACATTTCTGATGAGGTGAGTGATTAATAAATGTGATTTTTTTTAATGAAAGAAATCAATATTTGGAAAACTTGCATGATTTGGTAAACCCGTATCTTTCAAATAACCAGTGCAGAAAAGATATAGTTTCATGCATAAAGATTATTAAAATTCAAGAGAGACTAATAGGTTTTAATTTCACAGAGCACAAAATGTTTAATAATAAGGCTTCACATTCATATTGCGTTAACCTTAAGAAACTACCACTTGTTAAGCTTTGGTGAAGTATCAAGCAATAGTAACAGTTATCTAAAATAGCTAGTAAAACACTCCTTTTTTCATCTACATATCTGTATGAAGCTCCTCCCAAATATACTTTAAGCAAAACTGGGTACTGCCGCAGACTGAATGCGAGAGCTAACACGATACTGCCAGTGTCTTCTGGGCAACAAAGGAAAGAGGTTTGCAGACAGAAAACAAAAAGCCACATTATACATTCCCTTTTTTGAAAATATAGCCCTTTTTATTAAAATGTGTTACGATAACATGAGTTCAAATTTTTCTCTATTTTAATTTCTGCCTTAGTAAATATCAATATATCCTGAATAAATGAAACTATTTAGCGTTACTCAAAAATTTTTATACAGGAAGAGATCAAAAAGTTTGAGAACTACTACTCTTGGCTATCAAGAATCAAAGGGGTATTTTCAAAAGGGTATCCTGGTCTTGCGGCTTACCAGTGGAAGAGAAAGAAGAGAGAGGAAGTCACCTCCTTTAACATTCTCCCCAGATCCTCAAAAAGTTAGAACATTTAGTTGAGACTATTGGAAATATTTGCGTATATATTGTGTATTCAGTGATTAACATTCAACTTGTTAATTACCTGACATTTGCTAACTGGCGTGGTTATGCATGAGAATTCTCTTTTTCCTGGGAGCCATATGCTGAAGTATTTGGAGCGGGAAGGTCTTGATCCTTGCAGACTATTCACAAATGGTTTGTGTGGTTTGGCACAAAGGCTGTGTGTCACATAGAGAGCGTGATATGGGGATGGTGCAGCAAGAGGAGAGCTCTTGGTAAAATCTAGGTGGGAAATGCATAGCATTCATTACAGTTTTCAAAACATTATAGTGGGTTTTTAAAACTCTGTGAATTTCAAATTAGTCTAACAGAAACAAAAAAATTTACTTTAGACAAGTGGTTGGCCCCGCCACACTCAGGGCTTTCTGTGAGCTCCCTGGACCTCCCAGGATCCCAGAGCCACAGCGCCCGCGCGGGGCGTGGGGGTGGGGCACACGGAGGCCCCTGCCAGCTCGCTACCCCAGCCTGACACCTGCCGGGACGCTCTGCTGAGGAGGGATTCTTTAGCTTCCATAAAACGTATGCATGAGGGGGGACCCCAAAAAACAAATTTATTTATTAAAAATCGTGTACTTATTCTTACACATTTAAACTTCTGTCACCTTCAAAGTACTCTCCATCTGATGGGATACACCTATCAAGACATTTTTTCCACTGCACAAGACAGTTTTTGAACTCATCGATTTTGACGCCTTTTAGTATTTCTGCCATTTTTTGTTTCATCTCTTCCTCCTCAGCAAAAGTGCTCCCCACAGAGGACTTTATTCATCCAGGGAATCAAACCAAAAAAAAAGTTGTTTGGGGCAAGACTGGGTGAATAGGGAGGGCGGGGCATGGGGGTCAGGCCGTGTTTGGTCAAAAACTGCTGAACACTCAGCACAGTGTCGGCAGGTGTGCTCCTAAATCACCCATTATGAAATAGGCAAACACGTTGAGTCTTCAAAAAAAAATTCACAGAAGCCCAACGCAGCTTCTCACAACACCACCAGATGGGTTCCCAGAACACTCACCTAGCGGGCCAAGCCTGTACTACAAGGGGCCCGCCCTCCAGGAAATAATTTTGTTTTGGGGGGGTCCCCCCCTTGTACATTCACTGCATCCTTATCAAGCCTCAAACTCAGTCTTGCACAAATACAGGGTGTTTTGCAATAAAACCCTATTCACTAGAGTATGCTATGTCTTGATTTTCCCAGGCAAGTCATGTGAAAGCCCCAGAAATCATTTTTGCAACATTTCTCCCCCAGTCCTTCATGCTGATACAATTTTTTTCTTAGCTAACTTTCCTGCCTTGGCAAAGTCCAGCTAAATCTGCCCAGAAAAACTGAAGCCCCACAAGGCCCCGCATTTTTACTATAGACCAGGTTGTTCTAGGACCTACAAGGGATGTGAAAATTTGTACTGACCCCAGAAAATGCCCATGAAATCGCTCTCACGATTAAATCCCTTCATGAATTTATTTTCCTTGCCATTTCTATCTTTTCTGTTAGACAAGCTCAAAGCGGTTCCAATTAGCCAGGGATCCAATTAATAGAAGCTTCAGTTCATGTCTTTCATTGAACAGACTTGTGAGGAATGTTCTAGGAAATGTTTTCTTAGTTCTCTAGGATTACACAGCATTTCCTAAAATCAGGTGAGTATTTGTTAATAAGTTTAGGATTTGGATGGTTATGAATGCTTTGCATTTTAACTATATATGGAGATAACTTAATTATGTAATGGGATTAAGAAAAAATTTCTTTTAGTCCTGACTAGCGTGGCTTAGTTGGTTGAGCATCGTACTGCAATGTGAAAAGTCACCAGTTCGATCCCCGGTCACAGCAGGTGCCTGGGTGGGGCGAGTGCAAGAGGCAACTAATTGATGTTTCTCTCACACATCAACATTTCACTCCTTCTCTTGCTCCCTCCCTTCTAAATAAATACAATCTTTTTTAAAAGGAATGCTTTATTTTAGGTATTTATTTCTTATTTCAATAAGATTTTGTCAATATCATAACCCTTTTAAAGTATTCAAGCACCTTTATTTCCGAGACTGGTTGTATTGTCCTCTTCTAGCTTTATTTTGGACTCTACACACGACTGATCCCCACATCTGGCAGAGACCGCGGCAGAAGGCAAACAGGACAGGTGTCGTCGTCTCCAGGTGAAGGAGACATTCCGCTGGTTGCCGCAGCCCCGGGGATCTTGGCCGTGAGGGCCGCCCCACGCACCGTGGGATGGTTCACAGCACCCCCAGTTTCTAACCACTTGATGCGTAAAGACTCCATGACTTTCAACAACTTGAAAAATTCTAGTCTAGAATATTCTGAGACTAAGTCTCTTGAAATCAGATGCCTGGATCAAATGGTGTGGCCTTATTGTTTTAGTATATTGACTGATAGAGATTCACACACGCACACACACATACACATGCACCTGTCCCAGGAGCTAATACTCTGCAAATAGAGCCATTAAAGCAACTAGGAATTAAATAACAGGATAGGCCCACAACAGAAAGTGCTTGTCAAGCTGGGACGGGGGCGGGATCTTTTGGGTGCTTTTCTTTCTGAGGCCAGGGCAGGGGAGAAGCGTGGGGCGGGAGCAAGGGCGCAGTGAGTGGTAGATTTGCACGGTCGCACGGAGGGTCACCATGCTCCCAGCACCTGAGGGTGTCTGCCCTGATTCGGAGGCTGGTGGCAGGAAGCCATCCCCTCATCAGGCAGCTTGGGCACCGAGGTCCCGTCCCAGCTGTGGGACCTGGACATTGAGGTCACTGCTCTGGGCCTTTTGTAAGATGCCAGGATCTTCTCTACCTACTTTCACCTGCGAGCAATGGTTATGGGTAGGGTACCCGTGTGCTTCCATCGGGGGAGGAGCGGCTCTGACGACAGAGTAGGGCTTTTCCCCTCACCATTTCACTGGTCCTAAAATTAGTCACCCAAAGCAATGAAAAAATGTCCTCAGGTGAGAATTAAAAAAAACTAGCTCTGAGTGGTCTTTGCTATAGTGTGACTCAGAGGACAGAGGTAAACGCTCCTGCCCCAAATATATCAGTGCTCCATTCCTGAAAGTCTACTATGGACTACTCTTCCTGAGACCACCCCCTAAAGGCTATACTCTGAGAGAGATTACAAAATGAAGTCTCTAACCCCATAGAGTGCATGAGGATGTCTGACTCCGGGGGAGACCCTGAGCACCCCAGCCCCGGTCCTCAGCAAAAGGGAGTGTGGAAGGCAGGGAGCAAGGGCTGGAGGCCCAGTGGGCCTTGAATTCAGCCTGCATGCAGAACAGAGGAGGAGGTGGGGTCTTCCCCAGCACCGCCAAGCGCCACGTCTCTGTACCCAGGCCCTCTCCTGAGGATGCAAGGTATTTTTGTGGAGGGGGAGGGGAGAAAAAAAACACTGCCTTGAGAACTTAAAGACACTCACCCTAGACCCACTGCATGGCTCATCATGCTGAGGATAGTAAGCAAGCCACTGGGCCTCTGGGATGATATTATTCCATTTTCAAGATGAGTATGCAAGATTATGTAAAACCTAGAGTCCCTTCAGGCTTGAATGTTTGACAACATTCGTGTCCTACTTGTCTGATGGCCTTACCTTCAACACAGCAGCACTGTCTGCTCTGTCCTGTCCCCTGCAGAGTCACATCGAATGGAAGCAGGAATAGCAGGGGCTTCACCTGTTTCCAGCAGGGCTGGTCTCTCTCCCCTAGGTGAGCTCCTGGAGAGCAAGGATCTTGCTTTATCCCTTTGTTTCCCCAGAACCTTGCTTAGCTGAGATTAAATGTGCAATCAATGTCTGTTGAAAAGACTAAGTATAAAGCTCTGCACCCGTATAAGATGTTATTTTTACCCTTTTCACCCTAAATAGCCAGGGGCTGCCCTTGCCAAGGTCTTTCAAAGATAGTGTGGGAAAATCCAGAAATGAAAATCCAGCCCTTGCAAAACCTGTTTTGTTGTTTTTCTCCTTTAAAAGAATATATTGCCTTTTTTTTTTTAACCAAGAATGAAAGAAAAAAGCTCTTTCTCGAGGCTCCAGCTACAATTCAGAGTAAAGGGAACTACATTGGTTTCAGATGTACCAAAATCAAACCACCAAACCTGAGGGAGGGGTGTGCCCCAGAATCAGCTATCCCCTCCCTACTTTGGCCTTGACCATACCCATCCCCGGGCTTTCTGGCTTCGAGTTCTCCTGAGGTTCTTGTGGCTCAGACTGCACCAAAAGCAATTGTTAAGGAAAGCTGCTCTTCAGGTATATGGTATTTGAGTTTACGCGAAGCCAGGAGCTTTGGGCCCTGGTCCAGGGAAGGCTGAGCTGAAGCTATCAGCCTTCTTTGGTTCACCCATCATCAACCAGCCTCTGCCATGCAGCTGGTTTTAAACAATCCAGGGAATTTGTACAAGGTCATTTCCCAGGCAAAAGGAAAACAGCCAGGTGACTGACCAGCAGTGAACAAGAGCCATAATTAACAATAGCAGAGTCTTCAAGCATGAAGGTTTGGATAGAGTTCAGATAATCACTCAATGGTTGAAAGACATTCTCAAAACCTTGTGGGGTTCCAAATTTAGACCACTATTTGGCTGAGAACAAGTTGAATGAAGCAAGCTTCCTTGGATGGAAGCCATAGTTCCTATTCCAGGTTGGATCCAAAGACAGGCAAAAGATTAAAAAAAAAAAAAAAAGATAAACAGTAGCAGGTAGGATTGAATGGCTGGGCTGAACAAAAGTTTGAATTGATAAATGAATAGACAGGCGGAGAGAGGACTGACAGGTACACAGCTAGACTCAGGTGTAGTAGAGAGATATATGTCTTTGGTTGTATGGCAAGAAAGCCATTCTGGAGCATCCTATTTTATGACAGCAAATTAACCTAGCAGCAAGAGGAATCTGGATCAAGAACCTTTGCCATGGTTTAAAAAAAAAGACGATAGATACGTGAAAGGGGAGGGCAGTGAGAGATAGAGAAAGAGAGATCATTCCACAGCCAACAGGCGCTGCTCCCCTCCGTTGCCCCCAAAGCTAAGCCACAGGCCCATCAGAGGCAGAGGGAGCGATCTCACAGCCCACAGAGGTCAGTTGTAGTTCAAGATCCAGTTGTTGACCACGCCCTTCCTAATCCTGACATTCACGCAGTTCTCCCGAGGCAGCAGCTCCCCACGAAAGGAATGGAAGCTGCTCAACCTCTCAGAACGTGCCTGGCAATCCAACGTCAGGGGAAATGCTTAATATAGCTGCATCTTTTTCAAAGAACAGGAAGACTGTAAAATTGTTATTAATAATCTGTCATGTTTTACAGTATTTTATAATAGACCAAATACTTTTACATAGGTTATCTTTCTTGACCCAGTCACCTTAAGAAGCAAGCAGAGAACATTTTGTTGTTGTTGTTGGTTGGTTGTTTAGTGAGCATTTCCCAGTTAAAAGACAAAAAGAGGTAAAAATCTGTAGTAAGTAAGTGCCGTGAGTAGAATCATACAACCAGTTAAAGCAGGTGGGGCCAAAACCCAGGTCCCCCATCTCGGAGGTCCGTTCCTTTGTTCATCACACTGTGTGTGTGGCATGGGCGCTCGCAGGGCCCACGAAAGCTACTCTTAGAGGCGTATCTGACCTGGAAGTCGTGACAGGAGGCTTCAAAGCAGGTGTACATTTTATTTTTCTATGTACCATTCATCTTGACCAAATCACTTCTTTTGCTGTGAAACTAAGGCATCTTTTCCAGTGATTTCCTCAGGACGAACACGGTGACATCTCATTGCAAGTATGAAGAAGGATACGTATTCCACCCTCATCTTCTGAATCAAAATCAACTTATGTCTAAGAAGTGTCAACCATATGTCAGGTACTAATAGGTATCTTTTGTCATTGATCTCTACAATGACCTCAAAATGTAGACATTATTGTCCCCATTTGGCAGAGGAGGAAACTGAGATACAAAGCTGTAAAGTAACTTGCTCAAGGCAGCAGAGCTGCCAATTGCTTTGCATTGTTAATGAAAGGGTGCAGTACGTTGAAGCCTGAACGTGCCCAGTAGAAACTGAGAGGGTGGTGAGATCCAGCGCACCTGCAGGCCTTCGGCAAGTGTACGCTCAAAAATAGAGAACTACAGAGGCACCTCCCAAAAGCTGGAAAATAAGTTCCAAGTTCTCCCCCTAGGAGGAGGGCGTGGCAGGAGGGGCTGCCTTTGGGTTTTTTATGCAAATGAGGACAAAGTGGCTTGTGATAGAGAGCTCACCGTGGCAACAGCCAGGAAGGAAGAGGCCCAGGACAAAGGGAGGAGAGCCTGGCAGCGCATGCAGCCAGCTCGGGCTGGGCTGGGCTGGGCTGGGTTGGGTTTTAGGGAGAAGTTGGGGGAAATATTGTTTAAATTTTTTATTTCTTTCAATTATAGTTTACATTCAATATTATTTTGTATGAGTTTCAGCTGTACAACATAGTGGTTAGACAACAAAATACTTTACAAAATGTCCCCCTTTATTTTCAATACCCACCTGGCACCATACGTAGCTATAACAATATGATTTCACTTACATGTGGAATCTAAAGAATAGTATAAACAAACCAAACAGAAACAGACTCATAGACACAGAGAACAGACCGATGGTTGCCAGAGGGGTGGGCGGTTGGGAGACTTAGTGAAAAAGAGGAAGGGATTAAGAAGTACAAATTGGTAGTTACAAAATAGTCATGGGATGTAAAGTACAGCAGAGGAGGTATCGTCAATAATATTGGGACATTTTGAGAATGAAGCATGAGATTAAAGACAGCTGCGCTTTGTAAGACAGTGCAAGAGCAAGAAGAAATGCCTAGTGCCCTGTGAGGCAGTGCAGCCTGTCGGTGCCTCACTGCCATGGTTCAAATCCTGGCTCCCCCACTTATACCACAGAAAACTATGAGCAAGTTGTTGAACCTCATTCAGCCTCAGATTCATGACCTGTAAATAAAGAACAATCATAAAAGGAGTCACGATGAAAATGAAGTGAAACAATCTGTGTAAACAATCTTGGCACGTAAGCACTTAGACCACTCTTGGGGACACTACTGTCACCTCTGGGAGCTATTTGAGAGAATTTGGCAATGATTTAAACTACACTTTAATGCTTTCTTAGACTTGGGACTTATGTTTCCTCAGAATGTGTCATCATGGAGAAAGGATCAGAGGAGATTTGCTATTTTATACAGTGAGGTCTGAGAAGGGTAAAAATCAAGGAAAGATGCAAAGGAAGTGAAGGAGACAGTTATGCCAACAACTTAGAGGAACATCAAGCAGATGGCGCATTGAGTTCAGTGGTCCTTATGCGCATTCAAGGGACAGCAAGAAGCCATTGTGAGTAGAGAAGGGAGTGAGGGGAAGAAGCGGAGGAAATGAGGTCTATCGATGGCCAAATAGGGAATCAAGTAACACCCTGTATGCCGCAGTCAGACTGGAGATATCACTGAAAGTGCAATGGGAAGACAGGTGCTCGGGGGTTTTAAGTGAGAGGTGGCACCTCTTTTTCATCTTGAATCCCTCACTCTGGTAACTGTGCACATAACAGGCAGCAGGAGGAGCAGACGAGATGCAGGGAAACCAGGTAGGAGGCTGCTGAGTCTAAGGGCAGAGATGGTCAGGGTGTGGACCAAGGGGGAGCCGTGGAAGTGGAGAGGTGCATTCAGATTCGGAAGCATTTTTAAGGAAGAGCCAACAGAGTTTGTTAATGGATTGGCTCGGTGCATACATGAAAACTGAAGTAAAGGATGGCTCCTGAGCTATGGGCCTGAGAAATTAACTGGGTGTTACTACCTCTGTCAGTGCTATAATCACTCCCTATACTGAATATTCAGATTGTTTCCAGAACGTTTGGTACTTTAAGACAATGGTGCAATAAGTATCCTTATACATTGATCTTTAAAAACTAAGTTATTTCTGAGAAACTGATTCTTAAAACTGGGCTTCCTGAATCTACAGGTAGCACATTTTGCATTTTTAAGAAAAGATTGTCAATTTCTTTCTAGAGAGCTCGTAATCGACTCTAATCCCAAAAACTGTGTGACATTACTGGAGTCCCCACTATTCTGTTGGCAACAGACCTTTCGATGATTTAAATAAATCTTTCAGTTTTCCAATCTGATGGGTGAAATACAGTATTTCAATATCGTTTTGTTTTTCCCTAATTCCTAGTAAGAGTATGTATCTTTCTGAATATTATTGACAAATTCTATCTTGTTTTTTATTGTTTGTTTGTAAATCTTATGTTATTAGGTGATTTTTCTTATCAAGCTCTGAGAGTTCTTGGTATACAAAGAATAGTAACCCTTTTTATATATATCGTATATATTTCCTCTTTATTATCATCTTACTCAGAACTTTATTTATATCTTATGCCATAATAAATTTTTAATTTTAATGCAATCAAATATCTCCATTTTTCTTTTATGATGTCTAGGTTTCATAAAAAATTTAAAAGAAGACGGTAGAACTATATGTACGAGGAATGTTTTTAGAAATAGGGTTTTTTTTTTTTTACATCCAATATTATATTAGTCTCAAGTGTACACCTCAGTGAATACATTGTATCACTTACTGAGTAATCATCATCCCAATAAAGAAATTTCTCCCAATTATTTTATGGCCACTGTTCTGTTCTAGTTTTGTATTTCTTCTTGAGTCGACTTGGTGACCTTTAGGTATAAGAAAATTATTCATTTATGTAGTGTTTTCAGAATTGCCAACATAAAGTTGTCCATAGTACTTATTTTACTCTTCAAATCATCTCTTTCTCTAGGATATGCCCCCCCCCTTCTTAGTTCTCATACGAAATAGTTGTGTTTTCATCACCTTTGTAATTTACATTAGCCAGAGCGTGTTCTACTTTATTATATTTAAAGAAATATCGATTAGATTTATTCATCCATTGTATTACCTTTAGGTATTCCAATTAATGATACCAACTTTTAAGTTTCTCTTCTGGCTGAAGAAAATATGTCCGCAAGCGCGTATTTCTCCCAGCCTCTTGCGCTCCTCGGCTGCGTCCCTCTCCGCTTTCCCTGCCCTCCCTGAACGCCCTCCCTTAGGGCCAGTTCCCTTGAGCACAACATCGGCCCGCGTTGGACATGTAGGATTCTCACTGTTGGTTCTTTGCTAAGTTTTGCGGTTTTGATTTCTCTCTTAACCGAAGAATTACTTAAGGTCATTTTTAAATTTAAACCCCTTACTGTTTATTTTATACTGTATTATGCTTCATGAAATTCCTCCTCTGGTCAAATCCACGAGGAAAAAAAATTAAAAGAAACCAAATACCTAAACAGCTGTGGGTAAAACGTATTGAAAAAAAACAACAACAACAACATTGAGCCACATCTTACGGTGCGGCAGCCACTGCCGTCAGCGGCAGCGCTGCAAGAGCCCAGGAAAGGCTGCTGAGGTGCCGAGGTGCCCTTTGAAACGGTAACTTAAGGAATTCGGAAACCTTCATCTGTTCATTTTTAAAATACGCCCGTGGGCTTGGTTGGCTGTGTCCGCTCTCTGATGACGCAGGAAAGAAAGTGAGCAAGGACTCGGCGCCCTAGCCCCGAGCTGCCGGCCTGGCTTCCCCGCGCTCCTCTCCGTGGAAGAGGCCTGGAGTTTGGAGCAAGCAACAGGCACCTACGACACAAGCAAGACTGAGAGTCCCCAAATGCCTGGTAGCCCGTGGCAGCTGCCACCTGTGTATATTGAGGGTCAGGGCGGGAGCGAGAAGGGCAGCGGCCCAAGGGCCTACAGTCGGCTGAACGGCTGGCATAGGGGAGCTGGCACGGGCTCCTAGATGAGGCCTTCTGCTATCGACAGTTCCCCATTGAAATGGTGCCATACCCCTTTCTAAGGAAACAAAAAGTCCTGCCAGGATCTCATTTTTAGAGGCATGACTGTGCCAGGCTCCGTGTTGAGTGTGACCCCGAGCACAGCCGAGGGCGCCCTCCCCTGGCGTCCTAGACCGAAATGCCCGGACTCCTCCGTCCCGCACGCGCTGCAGCAGATGCGCTTCCGAGACCTGGGGAAGCCCGGAGCTGTTTCCTGCCTGTGCCCCTCTCCAGTCTTTGAAATCGCGTGGCTGCATGGCCTGAGAACGGCCTCCCCGCCCTCCCACAGGCAGAACCGGCCTTCCCCCGGGGTCCGGCGAGAGCCGGTGGTGCCGGGCTTCTGTAGTGGTTGGCGCCTGGGCCGAGGCCGCCACACCAAGGGTACAGTTTGCTGCCCGCACGCTCCTCGTACCTGCCCATTCTCTCGGTCTCTCCCTTCATCACCACCCTTTCCCTCAATATTCCAATCCCCCGCAAAGTATCTTTCTCTGTCACAAAACTCTGCCCCAACATCCAGGCCCTAGAGGTTCGATTTCTACCCCAAGTGGGCTAAAAAGGCATTTAGCTAGGGAAAGAGACTCTGTCTCTGAGGAATTGCAACATTTGCTGCTAAGGAAAAACATCTACTTTTACCTAAAGGAAGAACACTAAGTTCAAGAAGCAGGAATCAAGCAACACAACACTGAGTTTCTACTAGAGTCAAGGGGCTCGTTGCGGAGGCAGGGGCAGAGCAGGCGAAGGGGAGGAGTATACCTGCCCTGAGAGACCAGCAGCCCAGGCCGCAGGCTCAAAGGGGAAGAGAGCACTTTCAGCGGCCAGCTACGGGTTGGGAAAAAGTTGATGACAATGCGCCAAGGCCCGGGTTAGAGTCCCAAGCCAGGTAACATCGAGCATTTCTCTACTCAGCACACATTGTTCCCCATATAAGTCAGCGAGCAATATTTTTCTCCTGAAGGAAGCATCACCACCCTTCTAAACAAAATGTGAATGGGTCTCACAGTGTGGATGCAAAGGGGGTCACATACTGGGCCTGACAAGGTCAGGGGAGGCCTCTGTGGTTGCCTTGCAAACTCAGACACCTGAAGTAACCGCATAGGTGGTCTGAAATTAACACTTTCTAACTAAAAGCAGGTCAGGCGGGCAGTCCTGTCCTCGGCTGGGATCTTCCCTGACAAAAGCCAGTCTTTACCTTAATTGAGCCTGTCTGTTGTCTTTTCGCACCTAAGATACCACACCTTTGGAGTGCCGAGTTCCCTTTTTCCAGGCCCCTTGGAAGTACAGGCACCGCCCCACGGGGAGCACACAGGCCTCCTTGTTATTGCTACGTTGGTTGTTGACTGTTAGCTACCCTGCACCCACCGGCGTCAAAGTAGGATGTCTACCATTTTACTTTTTGTCCAGTCCCAGAGGTTTCCCCACTTTGCTTTCTCCTACCTCTCTAATCTATCACTGGATTTCATGTAACCCACTTATGCCTTCCCTTTTGATTGTAATGTATAAAATAAGGTGCGAAGCGGCCATTTTCCAGACCTTATTCACCATCCATTAAGGTTTACTTCCCAGCAATTGTCATCAGTTTGGCTGAAATAAACTCATAAAAAATTCTTACAGGTTTGTATGTTTCTTGTGTTAACACCCCCTTACATCTTCCCCTTTGATTCCGGTGTAAAAAAAATAAGTGGTAAAACTGCCATTTTCTGGAGCATTTTCTCAATCCCTTGAGATTTGGCTTCCTGGCAATTGTCGTCAGTTTGGCTCAAATTAACTCATACAAATTCTTACAGGTCGGGACGTTTCTTGCATGGACAGCAGTGAGAGGACGAGGGGCAGCAGGGCTGAAAACCAGGATCAAACGTCAAAGGAAATGGTAGTTCAGGGTCCATGAGGAAGCTCACCCACGCTCCTTGGAGAGGGACCAGCAAATAGAGTCGGTGACCCACTAGCAACGGAGCGTGCTAGTGTAATGCTGGGAATCCGGCTGCTTCCGTTTTGAGAGTCTGTTTGCAGGAGTGTAGCATGGGGAGGAAAGGAGGGGTACAGCTAATCCAGTTATTGGCCCCCCAAAACCCCATCTGTGAGCTGCAGAGATGGAGTCAGCAGTAACCATACCAGATCAATGACTTCATGTGTATTATTTCATTTTCACCGTCTGTAAGGTGGATATGACTATATCTCAATTTATAGAGGCTTGGGGTGATGATGTCCCTTGCCCAACATCACAGGACTACCAAGTGACAGATCTTGATTCCAACAGTGGAGCAGCCACCTCCAGAGCCCCAGAGCCTTATAATCTGGTGGGAGAAAGAGACTCACGTCTGAATAACTCAAAGTCAAGGCCGACAATCCTGGGTCTGTAATGAAAGAGAAAACAACATGCATGACTATAAGGGAGAGAGATGTTCATCTTGCCCTTTCTCTGCCTCGTGGAAATGTGCACCCACCGTGCCACAGAGAAGAGACCTGCAGCCAGTGAGGAAGAAGAGCGGGGACTGCGCCCATGCTCTCAAGAACAAAAAGCAAAAAGTAGATACATGAGGTACATCCAGATCAAAACTGCAAGTACATTCATTACTCAAAGCAAAAAATAAAATAAAATAAAATAAAATAAAGCATCCTCTAGTATATCAAGAAGAATGAGGGAACATTGGACTGGGAGTTAGAAGAAATGAGTTTTCAAGTTCCTTTCCCGTCGGCTTGAAGTGCGGTCCAGAGCAAGCATGAGGACACGTCAGCGCTCCAGGCTGGTCCCACCTGAGACGCCCAGCTGAGTAGACAGGGTGGTTCCCAAGCCCCCAAGTGCCACGGCACCCAGCGTTTCAGCAGGACGCCGTGGTCTGCGCAGACAGCAATGCACAGAGCAGGCACTGCCACTCGGGACGTGCCCAGAGAGAGCACCTCGCCGCGCATAAGCCTCTTCTGTTTTTTCCACCTGACCACGTCCTAATCGGCGGAGTAGTGCTATTGTCAGGCTGCCCATCAGATAGGACATTCCACCTCACAGGTGGATGCATTTCAGTGGGTTGCCAATAAACTGCAAATAAATCCCTGCTTCTAGGATCAGATAGTCTGAAATAGCAGAAGTATTAACAGACTGTTAATTCTCGATGCAGCTCCCCTGCGGAACCAAAAGCAAGCGAGAATCTCCTTGCGTGCTCAACTAAGAGTCCCAAGTTTGGTATTTAAACTCCAGGATCCTCTGTGGCCTGAGTGAATGTAATTAAGTCTAGGTTTTCCCCTACTGGACTTAATTATCGTTCACTCCGTGATGGCAATAATAATACTAATAATATGTTCTTACGTCAATACTTTTCAGCTGTTCAAATGGCTTTGCCATGCTTTATCTCACTTGAGCTTAATAATAACCATGCAGCGTAAGTAGGGCAAGTATTATTATCTCCATTAATACTAATAATAGCTAACATTTAGGCGGCCCTTTGCGTTCACAAAGTGCTCTCCTACATATTTTCCCATTGCTAGAGGCTGAGTTCTCGGACACCGGGGCTGCGTCTAATCCACCTCTTTGCCCTGCGGCGCTGACACAGGCCCAGGCCCCCAGAAGTCGCTCAGTGCCCACGTTCGGCATTTGAAGTTAATGTGATCCTATGGCAACTCCATCGGGCTGCTCGGCAGGTCTGCTTATCCCTCGTGTTCATGTAGGGAAATTGAGGTTCAGGGAGTTTAGTGACAGGGCCAAAGTCACACAGGACTGCCCAGGCCCAAAAAGCAGTGGTTTCTAATTAAGCCCAAACTATTATGCTCTCTCCTCCACACCAGTGCTTGTCAAACTGTAACGTGTAAATAGACCATCGGGAAATCTTGCTAAAATGTAGATCATCTGATTCCGTAGGTCTGGGGCGGGGCATGAGGTTCAAAATGGCTGACTGGCCTCAGGGTCTTGTGGGGGCTGCTGATTTGAGGACTTTTTCGTTTCTCTTTTTCATTTGTTCTATTTTTTTCTCTTGTTGCATTTTTTTCTTTCTCTTCTTCCCTAGCTTTATTGGCACGTAATATTGTGTAAGTTTAAGGTATACAACATGATCATTTGACATGCATATATAATGTGAAATGATTAGCACAATAAGGTTACTTATAAGACGAATAAGTCCCGCAAATATAACGGACATCACAGAGATTATAGTTAACAATACTGTATCCTATATTTGAGAGTTGCTAAGAGGACCTTTTTCTGAGAGGCGAGTAGACATAAGGGGACAAGAGCAAGACATAAGAGGCCATCTCCTAATGTAAAAGTAGAAATAGTATTAGGAGCCATCTCACGGACCCGGACGCCGCCCGAGGCTTGGCCTCAACCTGCACCCTCCTGACGCAATGAGGCGGCACCCAGGGTGTTTCCCCCTCCCTCTCCTCCTGTTTGCCGCTAAAAAAAGGTTCTGAACCTCCCAGTTTTAAATATTAAATCTTAGAATTCAAAAAAAAAGACATTGTATTGTTGTTTAAGGAACACACACCAAGAAGTGTAAGTGGGGTGAAAATTGCCCCTCAGAAAGCCTGGGTGGGGCCCTGTCAAGCCACTTGCACTGGCCCCCTTCAGACCCTGGGACTCTACGGCGCTTACCCTCTGTGCCCCCTCCCGGGGCCACTGAGCAGAGCGGCTCTCCATCGCCTTCCTCAGAGAGGCCCCAGATCCCTTGGGGGCCCAGAAAATCCACTTCTGGGAGACACGAGCAGAGCAGGACCTGGTCCTAGGTCAGGTCATGCTTGAGCACCAGAAATTCTGATCTCGCCAAACTGGGAACACCAGACAGGGCCGCGGGGGCTGGTGAATGACCTCTCTGTGAATTTGGTGTCTTCCTCCGTCGCGCTGGCCCATCCCTGATCTCGGGCAGAGCCCAGAGCTGTGCAAAGAAACCCACAGGTTTTCTAGAGAAACAGAACCAATGAGATGTACACACAGAGGGAGAGATTTATTGTAAGAAATCAGCTCACACAACCTCGGAGACCGGCAAGTCCCAAGATGTGCAGGGTGAGTCGGCAAGCTGGAGACCTAGGGGTCAGGAGGCCTGAGAACCAGGAGCGTGACAGCGGATCCGGTCCAAAGGCCAGCGGGCTAGAAACCTGCTAAAGGAAAATATGATTCTGTATCATTGCGAAAAGAATCAGGACACTCTTCTTCCACTGTATCGTATCTGCTTACAAGTCAAGACTCCAAAAATAAGCCTATTCAGCTATTTTGACTAACAGCTATTCTTCACTCACTCGATCATTAGTAACTTATTATCTATTATGTACCCAGGACTGGGGATTCATAGATGAATAGGACATAGGTTCTTCCCTGAGAACCTGGTGTCTTAGTGAGGGCTGGGACGGAGAGAAAGTTCACAGAGTCAGACAGTCACCAGTCAAGCACTGCAGTAGAACTACGGGTTACAGGGGCTTCTAGAAAGGAGAGACTAACACAGCCTGAGTGAAGAGGCAGGACAGGAGAGTGAAATTTAAGCTCAGCCTTGAAGGATAAGATGTTTTCTCCAGATGAGAGGAAGAAGAGTGTTTTAGGCAAAGGAAGGCATGTGAATTTCATGGAGGTATGAAATGGTAGGACACTGTACCAACGAACAGAACATTTTCCCCTTGCTCTTTACATCATAGCTTGGTTCATGGAGGGCCAAGGCACCACAGAGCAAACTAAAAGTCTTTAATTTTGAGATATAAACTGATGAAATGTTAAAGCATGGGATAAGCAAACAACACCTCAAAAGAGAATTATCCAGGAATTATTACAAGGCAGTAAATGGCAATTTACTAATGGCTGAAATGGACAATAACGGCTAGGAAGTCATTGGCATTGTTTATACTGAAACCACATCAAGACAGCACCATTACCTCCTAATAGAAAGCATGTGACAGACCGTACAGTTTAGCATACAGCTACGTGTCTAGGAAATACAAGGTCGAATTGCATAACCCCAGATGACATTCTCTCAGCCATCACTAGTCAAGTACTATGAGGTGCCTTATGTGCTGAGCACTCCAGCTGGTACCATGGGATAGGCGGAATGAAAGGATTAGCATCTCCTCTCCAGCAACCTACAGTTGAGCTAGTACCCTTTCTTGAATCAATACTTGAGAACAAGTAATTGCAATGTGAAGCAGACTAGAGATGCAGGTGGAGTTGAGAGAAAGGGAAAGTAAAAAGATTGCATGGAGGAGGTGAAACTGGAGCTGGGATTTGAAGGAGTGGAATGATTTGAAGAAGGAAAGACAGAAGGACAGTCCATTCATGAGAAACACACTGTCAAGTTGCAGAAGGGGAAATTTTCCTGGGAAATGCAGGTAGAATAAAAGAAACCGTCAGCCTACAGCAGCGTTTTTTTGTTAGAGGGTGATTGGTAGACCAATAGACATAAGTCCGTATTTTAACAAGTTCTCACTCATAGCCAGAGAAGTCTGGACTTGAATTTGTGGACAACAGAGAGCCATTCTAGGGTTTTTTTAGATTCAGGTATGAACTGGTTGCATGCCTTGGGAAGAGTGGCTGAGTTATTACCAAAAAAAAAAGGATGAGTTGGCACTTGCCTAGGTGGCCCGTGGCATAATATGTCTTCTTTATTCTCTGGTAAGTGTAGTGGTCAGAATTCTCCAGAGAAACAGAACCAATAAGGTACATAGATAAATAATAGATAGATAGATAGATGATAGAGAAGGTAGATAGATGATAGAGATTTACTTTAAGAGATTGGTTCACACCCATTGTGGGGGCTGGCAAATACAGAATTTGCAAGGCTGGCCAGCCAGCTAGCGACCCACGGAAGAGTGGAGATGTGGCAGCCGGAGTCCAAGCGCAGTCTGGAGGCACAATTGCTTCTTCCTCAGGTGACCACAATCTTTTTTTAATCAAGGTCTTCAACAGAGTAATTGAGGCCCACACACATTATGGGGACTAATTAAGCTGCTTTACCCAAGGTCTACTGATGTAAATGTGAATCTCCCCTTAAAAAATGCCTTCACGGTGACATTTAGACTGGTGTTTGACCAAATATCTGGCTACATTGGCCTAATGAAGTTGACACATACAATTCACCAGAACAGTAAGGAAACCTGGAATCTTTCTTATCCCTCCAGTCCGTACTCCTCTGCCTGGTTGTCCTGGCTTCCCTAGGATTTCGTAGCCTGTTTGGAATGGATGTTCAGTCTTACTTGAAGAAACTTTAAAAAGCAAGCACTCAATCAGTCTTAAGCGGTGCCGGATCTTCTGTCTTAGCAGAAAAATCTTCACTGTCTTCCTAAATCCGCTCTTTTCAAGGCCTGTACCAGCTACACCTCTTCCACTTGGAGAGTGGCCCCAAGGTTAAACCTGAGGAGGCACCTCTTGCAGAATCTTCGCTCCTCCACAGAAAACCACCTGGCAAGACATTGCACATGAAACTTTTGGCATTAGGGCTGAGTTTGGTTTGGTTCAAAGATTTCTGAAGCTGCTCTCAAAATTTCATTTAGTTTATAATTCTCGGTGGTTTGACATGTCTTATGTTGGGAGAGGGATGACTTTCATTTAATATTAACCAAGCAGCCTTCCCCCACTTTCTCTTTTCCATTGTTTCACTTTAATAAACAATGAAGTTAACAAGTTGTTTAAAGTTGGCAGGTCTCTGAAGCATTCTTCTAAGTATTCTGCCTCACACATGACCTGAAGATTTTACTCAACATCTGTTTAGAAAAGTACACACACATACCAAACACACTAGACCCAAACAAACTATGCATTGTTTCTAAGTAATGATCATCAGGTACTTGATGTTTCTGAAAAGGAAAATGCTAAGCAAAGAATAAATAAAATTGTTTTCTTCAAAATTATTCATGCTGAACAACAACAACAAAAAAAAGGTGGAAGTCAGAAACATTAACCCGCGACTGGTAATTCCCTCTGTAGCTGAGGAAGGAGCTTCCTAGTTAAAATGGTGCCCGTCTCTACCAAATTCACACTAAAACATCACTGAGGGCACAGAAATATAGGAAAACGTACTACATCACGACATGAGGCCTAGAGACAGTGTAATATCAGACTCTGTCAGTATTTTTCCGCAGACATGAGGTGGATTGGAACCACCCAATCAAGACTTCTCCTTGTGGCAAAACTGGGTTTCACGCTTTGCAGTAAGTAGGAAAAGACATCTTACAGAAGCTCTTGGGCTGGAGGGAAGGCAGCGGTTCGCGGCCGTCCAGGAGCGAGCCTAATGCCTGCTGAGAAGGGCCATGCTTCCCATCCTCTCTCAGTTCTGGGTACAAACCTAAAACACAGTGGTCCAGAACATTCTGAATTAAAAGAACAAGCAAAGCTATGCCAGGTAAGTGGCAATATATAAGTTAAGGAAAGCTACAATACACATGTGGCAGACAAATCAGAATTCACAGCCAAAAGCTTTCCAAAGAGGATTATGTTACAGTGCTAAAGGGAAGCGTTCACAATGAATATGTAAATGGACTGCTAGATATATTAAGCTGAACAGTAAAATATTTTTACTTCTTATCTTCCCCTTAAAAATAAAGCCTACCAGACATAAAAATGCCCACTTCTTGAATTATTTAAAGGAACATTCCAGCCTTGCTCTGAGAAAGGACCTCAATGTTTCTGATCCTTTAGGTGTGGAAGAAAAGGGGCCGCCCGTGACACCTGACGGCCCGGGGAGGACGGCCCTGTGGGCGCAGAGGCCTGCAGCAACCGCACGGACGGTCTGCAGCGAAAACTTTCTCACTGAACGCAGGTCATGGTGGGCAGTCCTGTCCTAAACTGGACTCCTCCCGAACAAAGGTCAGTCTTTACCTTAACTGAGCCTGTCTGTTGTCGTTTTGCGTCTATGATAACATACCTTTGGAAGGTCATATTTCCTTTATCCAGACCCCTCAAATCAGAGGCGCCATCCTGGGGGAGACCACAAATCCCCTCGTTGTTATTGTGATCGTGTTCACTGTTGACTGCTAAGTACCCTGGACCCACTTATGTAAAAGAAGTGTGTTACCATTTTACTTTTTATCCAGTCCCAAAGGTTTCCTTGCTTTGCTTTCTCCTGCCTCTCTAATCTACCACCAATGGATTTCATGTAACCTACCTACGCCTTCTCTTTTGATTGTAATCTATAAGCTAAGGTGCAAAACTGCCATTTTCTGGAGCATTTTCTCAATCTGTGGCGATTTTGCTTCCCAGCAGTTGTCATCAATTTGGCTCAGATAAACTCATAAAAATTCTTACAGGTTTGGACATTTCTTACATTGACCCAGGATGTAGGGATGGGGACAAAGTTGTTATCCTGTGACAGCAAGAACCATGCTTTCCGTGATTCTTAGTTTGAAAACGAAGACATATCTAAGGATAAAAGGCAGACATAGTTTGTTCTGGGGACACCTCAATGTGAGCCCGCTCATCACACAGATGCACTTTATTGAAGGATCTATTCCTTCCCCAAGGTGGCTCCGGCTGCCAGTGTAGTTATCACGATTCAAATGCTGCAGAATGAGATGTCAAATACTCGCTCCAGTGTCGCGAGCGGCCTCCTATTTCCACAGAGGAGAATGTGGCTCTGGACTGGATCTCTCATCACAGAGCTGAGGTCACACCTGCAGGTCACTTCCATAACTCGGTGAGCCAGATGGGGACTGTGGAACAGACCAACCTCAGTGGCCTCAAAAGGGGCAGCTAGTATCCAACTCCAGCCTCATTGCTGTGACATGACAAAGTCATCCCAATACTGTTGGATCCTCCCATGTATAAAGGAAGACACAAATCCAGAGTTTTATGGTAATTCAGTGATACAAAGATGCACAATTTTTTCATTTTTTAATGTTTTTTAAAAATCAAAATATGTCTTTCAATCAATGATGTCTTACAGTTATAATTGGCAGCAATTTTTTTCTTCCTCAGTACAACATAAAATAATGGTACCTCTTAAAGTCAATCCTGGCATCTTAGACATCTTAGACATCTTAGATTCAATGGAGTATAGGATATGACATCTCCAGATATCTAAATGTTGGCAACTAATTCAAGCAAAAAAAGAAAAAGAAAAAAAAACGCACTGTGAAGGCCAAACAAAAATAGCTATAGATTGGATGGATGAGTTACAGTTCAGAGTCTTTTTTAGAAAGACATTTTGGTGTTCTCCTGGAAACTTTTTAGAGGACAACTGGCAAAAATTTTATTTGTGCTAAATAAAATTGTTATAATTGACAGAAATGAACTGATCTGTCAAAGTCTAAAACACTTGAGCCATAAAAAAGATTAAAATGGCTTAAATTATATGTAATAAGATTTAAAAAATCAAAATTTTACCATACACACTGAGAATATACTTCCTTGTTCAGTTATCAGGGAATATTTATCAAATCTAATCACATATTAAGCTTTCTTAAGTCACTAAATTGCAAAAATCAAAAGTAATCTAGACTAGGGGTCAGCAAACTATAACCCACATGCAAAATTCAGCTCACCATCTGTTTCTGCAAATAAAATTTTATTGAAACACAACCATTTGGAACACAGCTCATTTCTTCCCTTTTTTATTTATTTTTAGAGAGAGGGGGAGGGAGGGAGAAAGAGAGGGAGAGAAACGTCAATGTGAGAGAGAAACATCGATCGGTTGACTCTTGTATGTACCCCAACAGGGGACCAAACCTGCAACCCAGACCTATGCCCTGACTGGGAATTAAACCGGCGACCTTTCGCATTGTGGGATGATGCTCATCCCACTGAACCATGCGGTCAGGGCTCTTTTTGTTTTTTCACATACTGTCTATGGCTGTTTTCCTGCTTTAACGGCAGACTTCAATAGTTGCAACAGAGACCACATACCTGTAGCGCCATACTATCTGACACTTTACAAAAATTGCTTATCCAAATCTAGACCAAAATATATTATCACATTATTTCTAAAAAAGAGAGAGAGAGAGAGAGAGAGAGAGAGAGAGAATTACAGCAACCATTTTAATTCATGGGGTAAACCAATTTAAAAACTAAAAAACACTTTCAAGCAATTGTATAAAATTGGAAATACAACCACCAATGGCAAATTATTTGGATAAAGAATCAAGCACTATAAAACTAAACAAACTTTGGGAGCTAACACTGTCTTCAGAGTTAAATTCATACCATTCAAACTTTTCTGAGAGAACCCAAATAAACAAAAATTATGAATGAAATTAGAGACTGATATCAAGGTTAAACAATGGATCATAAGATACTACAACCAATGATATGTCAACAAACTGGACAGCCTAGAAGAAATGAATAAATTCTTAGAGACATGCAACTCACCAAGGCTGAATCTAGAAGAAATAGAAAATCTGATCAGACCAATCACTAGCAGGGAGATTGAATCAATGATTTAAAATCTCCCAAAAAGGAAAAGCCCAGGACCAGATGGCTTTGCTGGTGATTTTACTGAACAGTTAAGGAAGAATTAACACCAATCCTGTTCCAACCTTTCTCAAAAAACCCAAGAGGAGGAAACACTTCCAAATTCATTGTATGAGGTTAGCATTACCCTGATACAAAAGCCAGATAAGGATAATACAAGAAAAGAAAACTATAGGTCAAAATTCCCAATAAAATACTAGCAAACTAAATTCAGTAGCACATTAAAAATATCATTTATTAAGATTAAGTGGGATTTATTCCTGGGATGCAAGGACGGTTCAATTTAATGTTTTGTACCGGTGTTAGCCTATCCATAGTGATGCTGTCAGCTAGAAATTTCTGAGGGCACTCACCTGGGCCCGTGCAAGCACTCACTGGCATTTTCCCTTTTGGAACCAGTGCAGTGGCTGGTCCAGCCCCGTAGTTCTCATTGTGATTACAAAGACAGACTTCCTGAATAACCATAATGGAACTTCAGGCAGGTGAGGAGTAAGATTTATTGCTTACAGGTCCTGGAAGGTATACAGCAAGCCTTAGGCCACACAGCAACGTCATGGGGGAGAGGGAGAAAGAGAAAGAGAGAGAGGGAGACAGGGGGTGAGGGAAGGAGGGAGGTGATGAGGAGGCAGGAAGGGAGGGAGAGTGAGAGGTAGGGGGAGAGGGAGAAAAAGAGAATGGCTCTGCAGTTCTGCTTTTATTGATGTCAAGGGTGGGTGTCTATTGTTTCATGGGTTCACTCTTTATTTGTGAACTTAAACCATAAGAACAGGAGTTAAAGCATAGGAAGGGAAAAACAAGCATTCAGTTGTTATCTAAGTCAATCAGAGATCTCTAAAACAAAGAGAATGTAAGGGGTGGGGCTACCTGGCTCTTTATCTAGTCTTGTGGCTGGCCACGTGCTTGTTTCAGTTAGTCATCTTTAAAATGGTTGCCTCTACAATCAAAAACTGAACGTCAGGAAGTTGCATTGGCATGAAAAAAGTCAATTGTCTGGCACTTACACAACACACGCACAAATCAGTAAATGTGATATATCACATTAATAGAATGAAAAAAATCATATGATCACCTCAACAGATACAGAAAAAGCATTTGAAAAATTCAACATTCATTCATGATAAAATTCTCAACAAATTAGGTATAGAAGAAATATACCTCAAAATAATGAAAACCATGTATGACAAGCTCACAGCTAATATCACACTCCACGGTGAAAGGCTGAACGTTTTCCCCTAAGACCAGGAACAAGACAAGTGTTCCCACCCTCATCACTCCTGTTCAGCATAATACTGGAAATCCTAACCATAGCCACCAGGCAAGAAAAAGAAGTATAAGGCATCATAATTGGAAAAGAACAAGTGAAATTTTCTCTATCTGCAGATGACATGATTTTTATATCCAGAAAATCCTAAAGACTCCATAAGAAGTTTTTCTTACTAAATAATAAAGTTTTCAAAATTTCAGGGAAGGACCATTCCTGTGCTGTTTAATATGTACCAAATCATAGGCACTAACGGAAAGTTACTTGGTGACTTATTTCACCAAGTTCTACTTATTCTTATTCTCTCTGACATCTGAACACTCAAAAACCCAGCTGAGACACCATCTCTCTGAGCTAATATATAAGCAAAAATCTGAAACAGAGCAGTAGTAAACAAATCCATCAATTATCAAAAAAATACACTTTTTAAATTAATTCTCACTCAAAGATATGTTTACTGATTGTAGAGAGAGAGGAAGGGAGAGAGGGAAAAAGGGAGAGAGAGAGAAACATCAGTGTGAGAAATAAACATCCATCAGTTCCCTCCTGAACACACCCGGACCAGGGATCAAAACACAACCTAGGTATGTGCCCTGACCAGGAATCAAACCTGTGACCTTTTAGTAAACAGGATGATGCTCTAACCCACGGAGCCACCCAGCCAGGGCCTGAAGGATACCCTTAAAATAAAATCTATTTTATTCCAGGAACTCAAGAATGATATTAATATTAAAAATCTATTAAAAGAATGTAGACTATCAATACAGAAAATGAGAGTCTCTGACCGTGGTTTTGACGTGAGCACCTAAGTAAGGCCCTTACTCTACGGGGAGCAGAGAATGCAATGACGTCAGATGCCATAGTATGAAATAAAAATAGTAACCTGATGAATATCCCAGAGGGGGGTTAGGGAAGAAAATATTTTAAATATTAATAATGCGCTCTCTGACTAGGTTAGGCTTGTAAGCCAGGCCCTTCATTCTCTCCATTCCAGTTCCATCAGTCACCACCTCCCCACCCCCGCTCCCCGAGCTTGACCCAGGCTAACTACTCGGAGTGCCTGAAGATGTCATGCTCTTTCTGTGGGACTCTGAGTGTCCCTTTTCTGAAACCCTCCTCTCCTTGGCCGCTTCGTGCTTATCCTTCACCACTCAGTTGGGATGTCCCTTTTCTGGGAAACCTTCCCCACCCAACCTCCAAGGGTACATTGGATGCTCCTTGTAATGGCCAATTGTCTCATATGGATCCCTTCATAACTTCTCACGTGTGTTAGAAATGTCTGTTTTCCTCTTCTACCGCTCTTTTGTTTGTTTGTTTATTGAATCTATTGGGGTGACATTGGTTAATAACATTACATAGGTTTCAAGTATACGATTCTACAATACATCATCCGTATGTTGTACCGTGTGTTCACCAGCCCGAGCCAAGCCCCCTCCATCACCGTTTGTCCTCCCTTTACCCTCTTCCACCTCCCCGCACCCCCCTGCCCCCCGGCAGTCACCATATTACTGTCTGCGTCCAGGAGTCTTTCTTGTTCTTTGCTTAACCCCTTCACCCATCTCACCCGACTCCCGCTCCCCTCCCTCTCACAGCTGCCATTCTCTCCCCTCTGTCCATCAGTCTGTCTCAACTTGGTTAGTTGATTGTGTTCATTAGATTCCACATATAAGTGAAATCATATGGTACTTGTCTTTCTCTGATGGGCTTATTTCACGTAGCATAATAATCTCCAGGTCCATTCATGCTGTCACAAAAGGTAAGATCTCCTTATTTTTAACAGCTGAGTAGCATTCCATTGTGTAAATGTACCACAGCTTTATTTTATCCACTCATCGACTGATGGACACTTGGGCTGCTTCCCTATCTTGACTATTGTAAATAACACTGCAATAAACATAGGGGTGCAAATATTCTTTTGAATTAGTGTTTTGGGTTTCTTCAGATTGATTCCCAGAAGTGGAATTGCTTGGTTATAAGGAAGTTCCATTTTTAATTTTTTGAGGTAACTCTATACTGCTTTCCACAATGGATGCACCAGTCTGCATTCCCACCAACAGTACACGAGGGTTCCCTTTTCTTCACATCCTCGCCAGCACTTGCTGTTTGTTGATTCATTGATGATAGACATTCTGGCAGGTGTGAGGTGATATCCCACTGCAGTTTTAAATTGCATCTCTCTGACAACTGAGCATCTTTTCATATGTCTATTGACCATCTGTATGTCCTCTTTGGATAAATGTCTATTCAGGTCTCTTCAGGACAAGGGCTCTTTCCTCAAAGAATTCAATCTGATCTTTAAAAAAAAAACAAAAACACAAAAAACATGTAATCTGACAATTAGAGTACAATATAAGAAAAAAAAATCCCATAAGAACTGCCACAGCAGCCCAAATTGTGATACTAGATGACGGATATAGGGCAGACCGGGCCCCTCCAAGATGGATGATAATGTCCCCCTCGAGGCTGTCCTAGATGAGAGTAGAATTCCCTCCAGGTGTCCTCACGCTCTGCGCCAATCAGCAGGAGCCAAGGCCAGCCCACGCGGGAACCTGGGGAACAGAGATCCACGCTGCACGGAGAAGCTCAGCCAGACCACGGCAGCAGCTCAGGGAGCCAGACTGTCGGTGCGCGCTCCCTTGATGCATCAAGCTCCCTCTTCCCTCCCCTTTCCTCTCACCCTGTTTTTCAGTAAGCCTCTTCTGAATCTATTTCTCCTCCTCTCTTGATTTCTATCCTGGGGTGGGGGTAGCGGGTAAGAGCCCCTTCACTGGTGACAAATAGAGGAATAGATACATAGGTAAATAGCTTGACAATTACTTCTGTTAGAAAAGAAAAAATTGAGAATCTGACACAAAATAAAGTTAAACCAACTGTTGGTATTCAAAGAAGAAAGAAGAAATGGCCATGAGCAAGCCAACCAGTCATAGCTTTATTCTTATTTTAGTTGAGGTGTTTAGAAAACTACTTTTCCCCTTTCATCATATGCTTTCCTGCCAATACTCTCAAGACAATATCTACTCTGAGATATTAGTTATACAAATACAAATCTTTATTTCTTGTATAGATTCCTGGTATCAACTCACATAGCTACCTAACAATTTCCCACATTTTCCACTAATAAATAAATACATCTCTTCTAACTTTATATTAGCCCATGTAAACCCAAGATTGGCACTGTCAAAAGCTCTCACTGTTGCTGTGGCTCTATTTAAATTTAGTTCCAAAAGCACATAGGAAAAGTCATCTGCAACTTTTGTAAAGTTGGGCTTTGATCTCCTGAGGCTGGTCTCAGAAAGAATCCTCACAGGGGACTCTGCCCTCTGCTGCCTTACTTAGAGGATGGGGATTTGGTGTTTTTAAGGGAAACAGCGACTATTGCAGAATGCAAGATAAGAGATAGTGGGTAAGTCATGAAAAAATAAATAGAATTGAGTTTCCTAAAATATAAAATGAAGATCTAACCAGATTAGTGTTCCCAACACCATGCTGTGAAAACTAAAGAGAACAAAACTGAGGTTCGCCAAGCTCATCTGAGAACCAGGTGGGGACAGACATGGGCATGAAGGGATAAAAAATGGCCTCGCCAACAAAGGTCTATCTACAGTCTTAAGACATTCGTATATTGATTAAACCTCTGGTCAACTTAGGCCATACCAAGGGAGAGCGTCTTTCCCTTTTGCTTTCCCTGCTTTTTGCTACTCTTCCGTTTCTCCCCTTGAGCACTGCTGTGGTCTGAGTGCTCGCGTCCCCTCAAAATTCAAACATTGAAATTCTAATGCAGAAAGTGACAGTATTAGTAGGTGGGGCTTTGGGGAGATGTCTGATCCCTCTGGAATCGGATCAGCGCCTTATCAGAGAGGTCCCAGAGAGATCGCTGGCCCTTTCCCTCGTGGGAGGACACAATGAGAAGGCCCTGGCTCTGAACAAGAAAGCGATCCCTCACGAGAACATAACTTGGTCTTGAACGTCCAGGCTCCAGAGCTACAAGAAATAAATTTATGTTTTTAATAAGCCTCCCTGTCTGTGGTATTTTGTTATAAGCAACCCAAACAGACTAAGACAAACGCCTCAGGGTTTGGATTCTAAATAAGCCTCTTCAGGAACACGCAGCTGGCCGCATGTGAACCTCCACTGTTATGTCGTGGTGCAGAGTAACTGGGTAATGACACCATCTGCAGATTCATTGGTGAATGTTGGAAGAAGTGACGTTCACCTTTGATCCCGCCACAGATCATACCCTCATTTTTACTAGGCCTGTCTAGAGACAACGCTTCTGTAAAGCACAGGAGAAAGGGACACCGTCCCAAGTGGTGGAAGGCCATGGCTGGGTGGGGGAAGGGGCGCTGCCTGGCAACGGCTGCGGGCAGACACGGCCCGCAGGGGCCTGAGGAGAGCACTCCCTCCAACTGCGCCACGATGACCCTGTTCCTTCAGGGCCACGAGTTATTCCAGGTCCTGAACCTTCTAGCATCCACTCCGTCCTCAGGTCTGAAGTCATAAAAGTGGGACAGTAACAGTAGCAATAGTTAGAGAAAATTGTGTCACTGAAATCATTAGCATCAAGGAGAAGAAACTCGCCCCCTGGAACAATACTTCTATAGCTAAGCACCTTCGGTTCTTACACGATGGTCTACCATTATCCCTCTTCATGCACCGTAGTCTGTGAGGGTACAGAGGGGTCTAGAAAACAACTTCCCACAAAGGGATGGGATATGACAGTTTAGCCCTCGTTCCTCAATATTTCCAGAAATGCCAACAGTCAGGTTCTTACCTTCCTTGGATAAATATGAAGGTGGGGAAGCCCCAGAGGCCTAGGCCTAGAAGGTGGGAGTGTAGGTATCTCAGCTACAACGTCTGCTCCTGAGCCGACCAGGTGGCCAAGGGTGAACACAGAGTACCTGGTGGGCCAGCGGGCCCAAACCCCACTGGAGGAGTGGGAAAGGGGTGAAGGCACATAGACTGTTTCCCAGAGAGCCGTGTGAGGTTAAGGATAAAAAGAATGCACTGGCCGTCCTGCATGGGTCTAGGGACCACGTTGCCGGTGGCCCATGACTATCATCCTGGGATGTTTGATGATCTGTTCAGGTAAGTGGGGTTCTAAATAACAGGTGACGGGCTTGAATCCCATTAAGAGAAAACTGTCAGAAAGGAAAGTTGAAAGTCCTGGCGGAGACAAACCAAATGACAGCAATCTCACCAACTGAGAAATATGAAAGAAGCACCCACAAACTCCAAGGGCCATGTGAGCTAAAAAGGATTTTGTATTATTTATTCACTTTTAAAGGTGAAGGGATTACGTTGTGATGAATATCACTTGTTATTATTTGTGGATTTCTTATTTTTGCAAATGTGATATTGCTCGATTAAAGCAGTACCATCTGCATCATCATAGGGAATTGTAAAAAATTGGTTGAAAATGAGGAAGGATACCCATATTTTATCCAAAACCTTTCTTTTTAACTTTATTTTATTGTGGTAAGAATACATGTAGCCCTGGCTGGTGTGGCTCAGTGCATTGAGCACCGGTCTGAGAACCAAAGGGTCACCGGTTTGATTCCCAGTGCAGGGCACCTGCCTGGGTTGCAGGGCTGGTCCCCAGTAGGGGGGCGCACGAGATGCAACCACACATCAATGTTTCTCTCCCTCTCTTTCTCCCTTCCCCTCTCTAAAAAATAAATAAATAAAATCTTGAAAAAAGAAAAAAAGAAATGTAATGTTTGCCTTGGCCAGGTAGCTTTGTTGGTTAGAGTGTCATCCCCGTACGCCAAAGTTGTGGAGGTCGATCCCCGGTCAGGGCACATGCGAGAATAAACCAATGAATGCATGAATGAGTGTGAAAAGAGATCAATGTTTCTCTCTAAAACAAAATAAAATAAAATAAAAACAAAATAAAGTAAAATAAAATAATAGTGAAATTGATATCACTGCCTCTGGGTGAGTGGGGAGGTGGTGAAGAATAAATGTAATGTAAGAGCTACCCTCTTAATAAAATTTTAATTGTATAATACAGCACTGTTGGCTTTAGGTATAATGCTATACATCAGATCCCTAGAACTTATTCAGCTTGTTTAAAACTTTATACACATCTTGGCAGAATATGGAGAAATCAGAACCCTTGTACACTGTTGGTGGGAATGCAAAATGGTGCAGAGCCATAAAACACAGTATGAAGTTCCTCAAGGCATTAAAAATAGGACTATCATATAACCCAGCAGTCCCACTTCTGGGTATTTATCCAAAAGAATTGAAATTAGGATCTCAAAGCGATATTAGCGGTCCTATGTTCCCTGCAACACTATTCCCCATACTCGCAATGTAGGAACAATCTAAAGATTCATTGGCAGATGAATGAATAAAGAAAATGCAGTGGATATGCACATGGACTATCACTTAGCCAAAGGCTTCTGCATACACAAACAACAAACCAATTAGAAGATAAAGTGGAAAAATCATCTATATGAAAAATAATACAGCAAAGATGTACCTATATGTGAGCAATGTGCCACTGAGCAATGCAAAGGGAGGCTTAACTAAATAAAATGGCAATACTCATTCTTGAAGAGAATAGCATCACAAAGGTAACCCTTCTCGTACAATTAATTTATAAACTGAATAGCAATGAGATTTTTCAACAACACAAGTTGATATGGAAAGTAATCAAAAATGACTATTACAATTGTGAAAAAGAAGGTGAATGAGGAGGAAATAGTTTTACCAGATATTAAAATCCATTATATAGTTACAATTAAACAGTAATGTTAGTATATGAACAGATAGTCTAATATAATAGACTAGAAAGTCAAAAAATATCTTCAAGTATTAAAATACAATAAATTGTATGAGTCATTTCACATAAGTGGTTAAAAATTAAGGATTGTTTAAATAAATGGTTTGAGGACAACCGTCTTGAGGGAAAATAAAATTGGCTCCATATTTCATAGCATACATCATAAAAATAAATCTTAGATGAGAGATTAAAATCTTTAAAAATTAAAACCATAAATAGTACCAGAAAAAATATGGGAGAGTTTTTATAGTAACCTCAGAATGGAGCCAGTTTTCCTAAATATAACACCAAGTTGAGAAGTCGCAAATAACAAGATTGATGGACACTCTGCTTCTGGCCACGATGGTGTAACTGGTACTTCATCAGCCTCCTCACCATTAGCAACTGTCACACGGGGAAGCATATACAAAGCAATTCTTTTAAGGCCTTGGATTACAAGTAGGACAAGTCTGCAATTTCTGGGAAAAGGGAAACTCAGGAGTTAAGAAGACCCTGGCATCCTGCTGAGCCGAGAAGGCAGACACCTGACCTCAGAGCAGTTGAAATGATAGATTCTATAGGGAAAGGAACCAGAGAGAAACAAAGATACAAAGAGTGGGGGGCTCCAAAAATCTGTGTTGGGTACCTCCATGATGAGGGCTAGGCTGCACCTGAACAAGACAATTCCATTCAAGGCTCACCTGATAGCAAGTGTATCAGGTTTAGAGTAGAACTGAGAGTCCAGAGCTGGGTTCTGCTGAGGTAAGTGCCAGGGAGCTCTGACTCTGCCGGAGTAAAGAGTCTTATTAATACCCACCCCCCTGTCCCATCAGGCTGAATTACCAGACAAGCTTTCCTTAGGAATAAGGATGGTGCCCTAGCGTGAGACGTACTCCAGGCCTTCCTGGAACCAACAACGCCTTCGACCAAACCCTGAAAACTATCCTTTTGGAAGAGAGGTTTTGGAAGTTGAAATGCATCTTGTTATAGGGGACTGCAAAAACTTCTCGGGGTTTGGGAAATATCCACCCAATTAAAGCACAAGATTAAGTTGACACAAATTCAAAATAATCAGCCAGGAATTTCACTGCCTCAATAATATTAACAAAACATTCCTCAATAATCTTCAGAGAAAGACAACAGAATGCAGAGTCACTACAATGTGTTAAATGTCTAGTAGTCAATTAAAAACCTCTAAACATACAAGGAAACAAGAAAACGTAACATCACCGAGGAAAAAGGTAATATGTAGAAACCAAAACCGAGATGGCCTAGATGGTATAATTGGCAGACAAAGACTAAAAAAGTTGTGACAGACTTTATTTTCTAAAGATGGCTGCAACAAAATCTCCGTTCTTATTCATAGTGACTGTGCCACTCTCGTATGGACTGAACTTAGAACATTTTGGCCAATAGAATGCAGCAGAAGTGACATTATGGGACTTCTTAGGCAAGATTATAAGAAGCCTTAGCAGGAGTGTCCAAACCATGGCGCGTGAGCCACATGCGGCCCAGGATGGCTATGAATGCAGCCCAGCATAATATCGTAAATTTACTTAAAACCCTTTCTTTGATCATCAGTGTTCATTAATGTTTGTGCATTTGTTGTGTGGCCTGAGACAACGTTTCTTCTTCCAGTGTGGCCCAGAGACACCAAAAGGTTGGACATTCCTGATTCACAGCTTCTATCTTAGAGTACTCATGCAGCTGGCATGCTAGGCAAGTTCAAGCTACAAGGAGAGGCCACATGTAGGTGTATTTGACAGCTCTAACTGGGCTTCCAGCGGACAGGCAGCATCAACTACTAAGCATGTGAAGGGGTCCTCTTGGACATTTAGCCCAGTTCGTTTGAAGAAGGAGTAATAATAATTTTTTAATCTAGGGGGTAGAGGGAAAAAAGATTGGAGGAAAAGGAACACATCTTTAGGGACCTATGGGAAAACAGAAAATGGTCTAACCTATGTAAAAAGAATTTCAGGAGGAGAATAGAGCCAAAATTATTTGAAGAAATAAAGACTGAAATTTCCCAATTTGATGATAACACTAACTTGCAAATCCAAGAAGCTCAGTAAACCCTAAGCAGGATGAATATAAAAAGAACCATTCTCATGCAGATTATTATAAAACTGCACCAAAGATAGTGTCTTAAAATCATCCAGAGCAGGGAAAAAAGACCACTTATGTGCAGAGGAACATAGTGTAGAATGACTCCTAACTTATCATAAAAAAGCAAGGAGGCCAGAATTTAATGGAATGGTCTCTTTGAAGTGCTTAAAGGGAAAAAAATTATCCAGAATTTTATATTCAAAAAATACTTATCAAATATCCTGTATGTTGTTCTCCGGGGTGTTAAATGGAAAAAAGGCATTGAAGAGTACACATAATATGCTGCCACAACCGGTAAGGGACAGGCGAGAGAGCTCTAGAAGGATACACAACATGTTAATAGCATCAGTTGTTGCTGGGAGAAAGGGGGAGCTGGAAATGGAATGAGAGAGAAAGGGAAGCTTTTCACCAAATAGCTCCCCGTGCCTTTTAAATTTTCAGCCATGTTAATTTTTTTTTTAATAATGTCTTATAAATCAAAACAAAAATGTAAAACTGGACGAATTTAACAAAATTCCAGATCTCTAAAATAAATAAGAAAACCAAAATCTTCCAGAAAAAAAAATTTTTTTTAAGTAGCTGACCATCAATGGAATGAAAATTAAACAGGCATCAAAATTATCACCTGCAATGCAAGATGCTAAAAATTAGTAAAAAACTATTGCCATGATCTATGAGAAAATGACTTTAAATTTAGAGTTCTGTATCCAAGCAAGGACACTAAATGTGGACAAATAAATATGTTCTCAGCACATAAGAATTCAGATAATGGCCCTGGCTGACGTAGCTCAGTGGATTGAGTGCCAGCCTGCAAACCAAAGAGTTATCGGTTCAATTCCCAGTCAGGGCACATACCTGGGTTGCAGGCCAGGTCCCCAGTAGGGGACGCACAAGAGGCAACCACACATTGACATTTCTTTCCTTCTTTCTCCCTCCCTTACCCCAACTCTAACAATAAGTAAATTTTTAAAAAATCGTAAAGATTAAAAGAAAACCCTCGAATAATGTACCAGAGACCCTCTCTGAAAGAATGACTTAAAAACTTACTCCATCAAAACAAACAAGCAAATGATTATGTGCCTAAAAAGAGGAAGATATGGAATATATAAATAGTGGTTACTGGAATCTAATAAAAACCTATAGTTAAAGCTAAATAAGTATTGACCTGTAACTTTAAAATATTAACATGAATCTGGATCTAGAATTCCAGGTGATAATTTGGGGCACAATAAAAGTGGACAAAGCAAAAGTTGTAGCATGCTAATTAATATTCTCAAGGAAGAATATTAGTGCTAGCCATCACTAGAAAAAAAGTGAGCCAAAATATGTTTAAAAATATTAGTGCTATCATTAGAAAACTAGAATTGATCTAAATATTTATTTTTAAAGGGATTTATTTATTTATAAATAAAATTATAAATTAATGGGAAAATAATACATCAGTGTACCAGATAACTAAATTTTTACAATGTGATCAAAATAGTTTTCAGGGAAATATATTTGATGCATCATATAACCAGAGATTTTTCAAATAAATTAAATTTCTAATCAATAAGCTATAAAACTAAGAGCAAAATAAGCATCTTCAAAATAGAATAAACTGATAAAGATAAAAGTAGAAATTAGTAACCTAGAACAAAAAACTAGGAGAATTAGTAAAACAAAAAAAAATGGTGCTTTGAAAACAATATAATGAACAAATTTTTACCAAGTCTGATTAACAAAAAAACAGAGAGAAGATATGAATAAGCAATATTAAAAGCCGACAAATCGCCTTAATCACAGGTACAGGGGAAATTTCCAAATTAGAAGGTAACTTAAGGGAGAAATTTATACCAACATAATGAAAATACAGATGAATAATTTTTCGGGGAAAAACAGATTGCTAATATGCACTCAAAGTAGAAAATCCAAATAAAGAAAAAAATAAAAATAGAAACAAAAGAAAGGAACCTTAGCCGGTGTGTCTTGGTTGGTTGGAGTGTCATCTTATACACCAGAAGGTCACAGGTTCGATCCCTGGTCAGGGCACATGCAGGGGGAAACCACTCAATGTTTCTCTCTCACACCTATGTTTCTCTCTCTCTCTCTCCTCCCTCATCCCCTCCACCTCCTCTCTCACTAAAAACAATGAAAACAATGTCCTGGGGTGAGGAAAAAAAATTTTTTTAAATACAGGGAAAGGTTCACCCTGAAAGACATAATGATGCTCTAGAAAATAAATTAAAATGACTGTTCCATTGCACCAATATTTTCTAATTGCTAGTGTGTTCAGCATTGGTGAGTATATCGATAAAATACTCTCACAGACTGTTCAAAGAAGTCATGTAAAAAAAGGATGCTTTTTCAGCCTCCATAAAATTTTACGTGCTTACCCTTTGGCCCAGAAATTTCACCTTTAGACATACTCTACAGAAAGAGTTAGATGTGCCCAAAAAGACATTGAAAATTATATAGAATAATTTGCAATATTAGGAATATTGGAACAAACTAAATATCCTCTCACTAAGGAATTCATGATAAATTTGGACATTAATTATATAAAAGTTTTAAAATAATGTCTATCTCTGTATATTTAAGTTTATGTGTCTACAAAATGTTTTTAAAGAAAAACAAAGCAAATTATGGAGCAATATGTGCAATGTAATCCCATTTAAATTTTAAAACAAGGAGATCTTTGTATAGAACATGCACCAAACTGTAGAGAAGAATCACTGGGAGGACCAGGTGAGGAAAAAAGTAGGACTTTAATTCGCATTTCCGAATCTCGTGTACTTCAAATGTTCACAGTGTGAACATGCTATCTTCTGTAAAGTAATTTGACACTTTAAAAAGGATTGTTAAAACTTCTGTGACTGAAGAGGTACTTGCTTTAACTGGGTGTCTAAACTTGATGTATTTCTTCCTTTCCATTTTTTAATAACCAATAGGAGACCGAAGAAGAAGCACAAAGAAATCCAACGAGGAATTCTCTAGGTAGAATGATATAGAACAGAAGGGAAAACACTCGAGTTGCCAACAACAGCAATGAGAGAGGTGACATCATCGCAGATACTACAGATGGTGAAAGGAAAGAAGGGACAGTTGTGGCCAACTTCATATCAATGAGTGAGACAACTGAGATGAAGGGGATAAATTCCTCAGAAGACACCAATAATGATTGCCTGAGGAATGGACAAGGACGGAGGGCTAGGAGGGGAGAAACGGAGGGGAAATGATTATAGAGGGTCATGAGAAAACTTCCATGGGCGTGAGTGAGTCCCTCATCCTGACTATGGTCATGGTCAGCCATATGCCGTGTAGTCATGTGGGTCAGTTATAACTCCGTAAGTATGTCCACTCCATGTTCATTGCAGCATCATTTACAATTGCCAAGATTTGGAAGCCGTCCAAGTGCCCATCAGTAGGTGAGTGGATAAAACAGCTGCGGCACAGTTACACAATGGACTACTACTCAGCTATTGAAAAAAAAGAGAGAAGAAGAAAATTTTACCCTTTGGAACAGTATGGATGGGCCTGGAGAACATTATGCTAAGCCAGTCAGAGAAAGACAAATACTACATGATATCACTCATATGCAGAATCTAATGAACACAATAAACTAACAAGGAAAATGGGGACAGACTCATAGATGGAGGGCAGGCTGCCAGCCCCGCAGAGAGGATCTTGCGGGGAATGGAGGGATCAGGGCTGAGCAAAGCAGAAAAAGAACTCACGGACATGGACAAGAGTGTGGTGATTGTGGGAGAATAGGAGGGACAACTTGTAATAGAAAAAATACAATAAAAATGAGCTGTTTTTTTAAAGTGTGTGTAAATTTTTTAAATTCCAATGGACAGTTCTCAGCCCCTGCTTATGTTAACGCAGTGGACATTGTGGGTTGCTCAACCCGCACCCACTCTCTTCTTCATCATTCCCGAAGGAACTCCAGTTTTCTGCCTCAGGGGACGTTCACTCCATACCTACTTTCTGAAATGAGCCTTATTGGTCTGTTTAACTTCATCTCCTTGGCAATAATAGTTTTAGGAAATGACGCTGAAGTCATTAAATGCAAGGCATTTTCCTGGTCAGGGTTTGGTTCAGGAACAAGCACGTGCCTCAGCTGAGCCCCATCAGCCAGAAGGAGTGTGCCAAGGGCTTCCGGAGAGGGTTTCCTCACCCTCAGCGGTGAGCAAGCAGAAGAGTCAAACCTCCTTCTGAACACCAGGAGGTACGAATGTGACACCAGAAGTGACTATAGCCATTGTGTCCCCATCAAGGAAATAGTGGATAAAACCAATCCATTCTTCCTCTCCCTAAGTTTCACCACATTGGACACTTTTCAGTTCTCCAACCTACCGTGCTGCATACTGGATGACCGTGCATGTGGCTCCTTCTTACTAGAAACCTGTCCCACTCCACACACTTCACATCAGGGCTGAATAACTAGCGGGCAGCGTGCACAGGGCAGGTAGGCCACGACTGGGGATACCCGGAGTTGTACAGCCTAACCCCCTGCCCCCACGAGCCCCACGAGTGCCTGACTACCTCTTGGCTACTATTCAGATTTCAGCTTAAACACCCCCTCATCGAGCAAACCTCCTCTGACTATCCTCCCAGGTTCATTCTGATCATCGTCTTGAATTCTGGAGTTGCAACACTTAGCACATTCGTGACTACGTGTTTATCTAGCCTGCAGCTGTCACTCAAGCAAACTAGTGACTTCAACAGAGGATGGAACACAGTGTCACACATGAGAATGTGGCTGGACCTTTTCCTTCCTAACACATCAGACGCCTATTTAATATTTAACATAGTTTCTCTCCATCCCGGATGATATTCTTGGCTTAGACATAGTTTAAAAGGAAAAAAAATAAAACAACATGGATACTCCTTTCAATCTTAATAACTTGGCTTTTGAATTTGTCATTTCACCCAGTTATAAGGCCTGAAGAGTATATATTTGCAAATTTCTGTTCCCTCCATAACTCTCCCAAAAAGATGCATGGGAAGGCCATAACTATACACAGCTTTGTAATCCAGATCAAAGGCCGCACTAATGGAGAAACAGCTATTCAGGGGGCACACACACGCCCCTCTATGAAAGTGGTGCTTTACAAAGTTAGGCTCTTTAACCTTTACCAGGTGCGCACTCACTACATTACATATGGGTGGGGAAAGGTGTAAGCTTCGAACTTCCCCAGAAGTTTTGAGGAGTTACAGCTACTCCCGCAGTGAGCAGAGGTAGTAGCTGTAACTCCGAAGATCTTTTCTTCAAGTAGCGAGAAAGCCAAGAAACCATTGCACTCTCCCAGACTCGTCGAAGAGGCATCGTGCTCCACCTCCCTGTTTTCAAGACAGGAAATTAACCCTCCATCAGAGCTCGAGCCGTGTCCTAGCGAGAGGCAAGAGCAATGTCGATGGGACGATGACAGGGCCACAGAAGGGCCGCCCAGGTTTTGCTGTTTTGGATGCAGTGTTTCGGGTAGCCAGGAGCAAGCTCAGCGGTGATTGCCAGAAGAAGCAGAGAAATGCCCAAATCCCAGCCCTCCTACATGTCTGGCACAGCCTGACCTGACAACCCCGAATCACTGGGAGCAGCAGGGACAACCGAGTGGGGAGAGAAATGCCCTTCAGGGGAGCCTGGGCTCCCCCTCCCCACTCTGCTCCAACAGGCAGAGTTTTGATGGGTTGAAGGCAAAGTTTCAGGAATCTAAAGAGAAACATATGTTTTCTATTGTCTTCCTAAATATACTTATATCTGAATAAAGTGTTTTAGTTTTCTTCTACAGAATACCACTTGTTAGAATCATGCACTTGAGCGTCAGGACAGACCCAATATTGAATCAAGACACAACTTCTTAGTGACTGGGCTGCCTTGAACTGTACCCTCGTTGTAGGCTCAGCATGCATGATAATACTGGTGTCACAATCTTGTTACGAAGATTAAATGAGACATGTCCCACACAGATAGTCCTGGAGATACTCAAGTAATGGTGGGTCTACCTAGGAGTCCCACTGTCAACAAGGGAGCCTGAGGTTGCGGGGATAAAGCTGGTTCACAGCAGCATCCAGGGAAACTTAGAGAAAGTGAGTGGCAGTTAATGGGTTTAAAAGCAGCATTTCCCAAAGGTAGTTACAAGGAATAGTAGCCCTGCATTATAGTAATTAGTAGTACTCACTTGTTAAAAATCTGACTGAATAATATATTTGAGAAACATTGAATTATACAGTTTCAAAGCTTTCCTATTGTAGGATTTCTGGGTGACTTTAATATGCTGATGCTCGTGGGGAACCACCCCCCAAAAACGGATTTGAGCATGAGGTCCTTTTCTCTTGGTGCATTTCAAAGAACAGTTGCCTCTTGGAACACATTCAAGGAACGGCTAGTCTAAATGAATGGACCTCAAGGGCCTGTCTGATAACTCCTTCTTAAACCAAAACCTCAGAATCCCCTTGTTCATCCAGCGCTACAGGATTGTCAATGTAAGAAACACCGAAACATGGAGAGAATGTGTAAGAGTCGATCTGAGTCAAACTGACAATTGCTGGGAAGCAAAATCTCAACAGACTGAGAAAACATTCCAGAGAATGGAAGTTTTGCCGCTGATTTTATACATTAGAATAAAAGGAGGAGACCTAAGGAGAATTCCCAGTGGACTCCGTTCGTGGGAGATGCAGGAGATGGGAGAACGCAGAGCGGGGACGTCTCTGGGACTGGGGAAAAAGACAAGAGAGAGAAACACGGAGCCCCTTGACACTGGTGGGTGCAGGACAGCCAACAAGCAGCCTTTACAGCGCAGGTGCGGACAACAAAGCAGCAATGAGATCTGTGGTCTTGGTTCTGGGGCCCAGTGGTTCTGAGAAGTCTGGAAAAGGACATTACCCTGACATTTCAAAGGTATGTTCTTGTAGCTGCAAAAAGACAATAGACCGGTTCATCTGAGGTCAAGACTGACCTTTGCTGAGGGAGCTGCAGGCTTAGGACGTGACTACCTGCCACAGCCTGCTTTTAGTTGGGACTTTTGTGTTCAGACCATCCCACGTGGTTCCTTTCCACCTCGGTTTGTAGAGCCTGCCGTGCTGGCCTCCCCTGAGCTTGTCAGGGTTATCAGGTGCCCGGTGACTTTGAGCTCTTCAGGCTCCTAAAGGTGACTGAGAACGGGGGAGAAAATCTGCTGGTTCCAAAAGAAAAAATGCACTAAGAAATTTGAAACAGATATTTAAGTAAACATCTACAAAATCTAACATTATGCCAACTAGTCAACTGCTGTTCAACACATCATCTATCATCTCACAAAAATATATCTTTCGTGGACTGTGGGTGCATCGTGACATGTTTGTCATGCTGTGATTCAGGGGCTCCGTTAGAAAGAGAGCTTAGCAGTCTAGAAGGCTGATTACCTCGATAAGGGCCCTACCTTTAAACCAGGTACATACACCATATGATGCACACACACAAACGCATGCACACCCTGGGGCTGAAGACTAAGAAATGAAAATTATAGACCAAGCCCCCGGCAGGAGCACAACAGTCAGATTCAGTGACTTAACAGTGAGGTCGGCTGGGGTCCCCCCCACCTTCCACAAGCCCACAGTGCCCAAGGAGTCTGTGGGTTTGGATTCTTAACCATGTGCCAAAGCCTTTCCGGCAGTAGCCACAGAACCCCGCAGTGAGGTGCAGCTCCTTCTCGGCAAATCTGCCTCCACCCTGTGAAAGCCATTCAAAGCCCCTATGTTACAGCTGACGGCTTTGCATTCATGGCTTCAAAAAGGAGCTCTGGGCTTCAGGGGTTCTTTCCAATTCATGGCAAAAGGCAACATTTTAAGGGGTGAGTGAGGGAAGGGGTGTGAGAAGTACTAAAGGTCTTCTAAAGAGATGCCATTTGTTTGAACGGAGACACACTAGGAGAGGTACCAATCCTCAGAGCTGTGTGGGCAGAGACTGGGGACAGAAGACAGGTCCTCACATCCAGTTCAGGGTCCTTCACTCCAGCTCAGGGTCGGCGGGGTTGAGGAGAGGAGCTTGTGCGTGCGGACAACTGAGTCATGAGATAAATGACTCTGTGTCTCTGTGCTTCACTCTCGGGTCTGGAAGGACACCGAGACTCACAGAGTAAGTCTAAAGGATCGGTCCCTTTCTCTACTTCTTGGAGGAAAAAAGAGAGAGAGGTAGGACTAAAAAAGACCAAAACACTGACCCTTCCTTCAAATCAATCTGTTCTTCCAGGTCTGTTGAACATCATGTTAGGAAATAGTCTTCTCTCACTTCTAATGTTTGAGTTGAACAGTGTGGCTCATTTCTCATTGTTTTCCTCAATTCCAAAGTCTGCTGTGAGTGACTTAAACGCCAAATGAAGAATAAAGCCCCCCGACCAGGACACAACGCACACACAGGAAACTGCCCCCCTTCTTTTGTTAATCTAACAGGAGAAAACGGTTACAAACAATGAATTACAACTATGCAAAAAATTATTTTAAGTACAAATATGAAAAGAACCAATGAGATACTATTAAAATTTGCTCTCTGGAAAGAATAATGTTCCACTGCTCCACATCTTTTGAGCTGAATGTCCCTGTCTTAGTGCAGTGACCGCCCTGATGACATTTGGGCCCCTGAGGATTTCCCCACTTCCTCTGAAGCCCTGGCTTTTTCTCTCGCTCTTCCTCCGCCTTCCTATTATTGTCACTAGAGAACGCAGAATGACATGTGCGAGAAAACGCTTGCCTTGCGGCCAGAGAGTGTGTTTCCTTTGCACTTGGATCCCCATTTATTCCGCTAAATTTTCTTACAATTAAATTTTAAAAGGGCCGAGAGAGTTCATTTCCCAAACAGCTGACAAAAACCATGCTCCATGAAGGCAAACAAAATGGCACTTGGTGACCATTTTCGCTACCATTATAAAACTCTGACAGTTTACATTCTGACTTTGCATTCTGCACTTTATTACTCTGATAGAGTCATCGGAATATGTTGATACTCCCATGATACCCATCCAGAGCCGGGAACTGGTTTATCTTAATTGCACTTTAGCCTAAAGCATATTAAATGCAACTTGATTATAAAATGCATTTGGATTGCCATAATAAATTTCTTGGCAAGATTTCCAAACATCAAGTAAAGAAATCTATAATCTCCTAGTCTGGCCCCTTTGCTGACTTGCCAGGTAACTTTGTATAAAAGCTGCTGCCTCTCCACATCCCCCGTTCTCAGCCAATAAACTAGTAATAACAGATTTGTGTAGCACTCAGGAATGGCTGCAAGACACTTCTTTATATTTGGACAGCATTCTGCACATGACGAGCTGGCTTTAGGTGAAATGTGTCAGGATGATGCTTCAGCACGATTGTTGGGGTGGATTTTTTTTTCATCTCTATTTCACAAACTCATGGGCGCCATCCGTCAGGCTCACGTGCACAGCTCACAGTTTAACCCTGTGCATCTGCAGCCTGGGGTTCAGGCGCGTGCCGCCATGCCTTGCCCCACGAACACTGTCTGCCCGCTCACGGCGCTAGCACCGCTGCAGGCACAGAGGGCTTGGGGAGTGTGCGCCCACGGACGGCGCGGTGGGCTGCGAGGGCTGAGCCTGATCTCGAACTGGAGGGGGCTGCGTTAAGCGCTGGGCGGAAGGCTTTGTCACGTGGGTGCAGGGTCGCCCGCCCGCCCCGCCCCCGTCCTTGCATCTAACGGAGTGCAGAGGACTTCTTCACGAAGGGGTTTGAAGGCAGGACCACGAAGCAGGAGAGCCGTCAGGCTCAGGCACAGGCAGGCCTCCTGCCCCATCTCCCACAGCCCCCTGGGAGACTTCCAAGCAATAGGATAAGAACAAAAAAGTGTCCGAAATAGACTGAACGGTTGTGATTCAGCATGGACCTCTGGCCGCAGCCCCCCGGAAGAAAGGATGCGAGGTAGAAAAATGAGTCACGGACATTCCGTTTCCTTCGCTCCTGAGGAGCAATGCTCACTACCCCCGTGAAATAGAATCTCTTTTTTTAAACCAAGGATCTCAAAGTGACATGTGTTCTCCGATGTGTCGTCTTATCTGTCCTGAACATTAGGTGCAGATTTTATCCTCCCCTTAGCACTGGGGCAGAAACTTTAGAAACCTGCGGGCAGCTTGTTCCCCTAGCAGGCAACAGCAGGGACGGAGGTGGAACGTCCTATGCTGCAGAACTTCCAGCGGCCGCACGTGCTGGTCCGCACGCTCACCAGCCGAGCTACCGGGGAATGACCTAGAACACGAACGTAAGTTATCACCCTAAAAAACATCCTGAAACAATGGCCAATCTCACAGAGCCAGGATTCACAACTTTTCTTTTTCTCATCTAAAAGAAACCTCTCGTTGTTGGTTGGTTCGAGCGCCCTCATGTGTCCCCGCAGCAAAATGTCCTTTTAGGTCTGGCGAAGGGCTATTGCTAATGGCAGATTCAATGACACACGTATCAAATCCTCTCCGTACTTGGTTCGGGAGGCTTGTGTGAAACTGAAGACTCGCGGGCTGCCCTAGGACTATGAATTTGTCCTCCCTGATATAAAGTGACATCGTAACTTACACCTGGAAAAAAATGAGAAGCCGATGTTCACGGGAGTAGAGGCTAATTTCAACTTGCCTGCGCTGGTTTAAACGTGTTAGGTCAGCCCATCTATTTCTTCTTCCTCCTGCCCCTCCCCCACTCCGAGGGGCAGCGCTGTCGGCAGACGCACTCCCTCCTCCACCGCGCTGTTCACACACCTGAAGGACCTGAGCTACTCCCTCCAGAAGCAAATCTCTGGAGACCTAGCTCCCCGCCCCCACCCTTGCCCATGGGTAGAAGCCACTCTCCTCCCTGGGTCCCGGCTCTTCCTGTGGACAGACAGGGTAGCATTCCTTCTCTCACGGATGAGAAACATCTGCAGCAATGCCTGGCCTAGGGTAGATAGACACCCTGTAAATGCTAATTGAATCCAAACCTGTAAACTCGATTCCAACCCACTTGCTGTATTGTATTTCCAGAAAACAGACATTCTTCCTCAAATGCAACATTCATGCATTAAGAAACAGCTTGGGAATTCATGGAGCACAGGGAAAGGTCAAACATTTCCCTGCGTTTCCCACAACACCTGCCCTGTGCCAGGCGCTCAGTAACTCTCCACAAAGCAGGGGGGAGGGGGCGGCGGGGGGCAGTTTGCCCTCCTAATCTCGTCTCTCGCTCTCTTTCTTTAGCAGAGTTTAAAGCAATCAAAGGCAAATAAAGAGGCAAAGGTTCACACAGAGAGTTGAGACTGCACACACAAAACCTGGTATCTTCTTCATATAAAATGGAAATAATATGTTCCCCTCACCTTCCTCCTTCTCCCTTCCTCCTTTTCTGAGGTTAGGAAGGCATGACTCAATAGTCCAACAGTGCAGTCAGGCTAGAATTCCCGAAAAAGAATGACAATGACACTCCAACCTTGGTCTCTCTATCAGACCAACCTCGATGGGCCTTGTACTCTGTTAACAGCAAAAGAAACATTTAGAAACCATGCCCCTGGTCTCCTTTCAGCAAAGGCAAAGAGCCGTTTGCTGCTTAGCCTTAGGTTAGCCAAATGCAACAAAGCCACTGAGATTTTTGGCTTAATCTTCTCACTGAACTCATACCAGCCTTCCCCAGGCACAGCCAGCCTCAGGTGTTGGCAGCTTCTGCCACCCACTTCTTGCACTTTCCTTACTCCCAGGAAGTGGCCAGCTCCCCTCCTGTCCCCCCATTCATGGGGGTGGGGGGGGTGGGGACATGCACCTCCAACTCACAGAGCCAGGCTTGCTTGGTTTCCTCATCTAGCTAAAGCCCGGGCAAGTCGTTTGGTCAGTCCAGTCTGCTTCCTTAACAAAATGGCAGAAAGTACCTGCTTAATGGAGATGCTAGAGATTCTCATCAACTGAAGATCAGAACCAGTAAATGAAGAAGTAATGCACATCATCTCCGTTGTCATGAAACTGGGAGAAAGGGTTTTTCCAACACAGTTCTTAGGTTAATTGAGAATTGAGGGTTTCTATTTTATTTAAAATATCTCATATTTTTCCTTCCTTCCTTACCACTACCATCATTGGCCAGGGTCTCAACACATGCTGACTATTCCTATAACCTTCATTCTTTTCTTCCTCCAAACCATCCTACGTATGATCGAAAGATTTTCCCCAAACATTGATCTCAACACATCATTTAACAATTTCTGCTCAAGGACCCTGACTGTCCCCTGGTGCTTGCAGAATGAGATCTGAACTCTGAAATCTCATCTTCAAACTCCTCTGTATTCCCTCCAACCTGCCCCCCACCTCCAGGAGAAGTTACAAAGGAGCTGGACATCACTGCCCAAGTGGAAGAGTCTCAGAGGTCCCAAGACTCTTCTCTTAGTGCTATATTAAAGTTCAAGTCAAAACTCAATGACTATGGACATTTAAATACCGATGAACTCCTGGAAAGAAACTTGACATTGGGTGCTGCTACTTAGACTCCAACTATGTCCTTTGATGTCCTCAACTACACTGCCCTTAGTTATATGCCAACCAATATAGGTGACCACTATTGGATTTCCTCAGATGACAGCCTGTCTGTCTGTCACCAGGAGACACTTTGCACACCCAGCAATGAACATCCAGGAACATGACAGTAAGGTAAAGAAATAAGGAGGAATAATAAATTAACACCAGAGAAAACACAAATCATACCCTGACACTTGTAGGACAATATGTTCTGCTGCCAGCACCAGAGAAAAAGAATGTGGATGGCGGGAAGTAAGTCCCCATCCCCCCCCCGCCCCGCCATGAAGCCAGTAGGCCTACGCAGGGCAAGTTCAATGAGAGAAGCCAACAGCACAGCATTTAATGGTGAAAAAAGGCAAAGGGGGTAGAGAATGCTGAGGAACAGAAACCAAGATCCTTGGGGGGGAAATGCATGCACCTGTTCTCTTCTTTTTCTAGAAGAGAACATTCGACAGTATATATCGCCATACGTCTGCCTAAAGCAATTGAGATGGACCACTGAGACTTCCAGATCATGACCTTCTTCAAAAAAGAAATGTCAGCTTTTCCTGAAATTCTTGAAAAGCAATAAATAACAGCAGTTCACATCTTTCCCTGGCTGATCTTTTCTTGAAGATCCTTGCATGAAGCCTCTCCCAATCTCTAGGCAAAGTGGACCACGCCCTGCCCTTACTGTGCCAGGTTCCGACACCCTGAACCTTCAGGAGATAGGACTGAGGTTGACCATCTTCCAAACCTGACAGCAAGCACCTCGATGAGAAGAATCATTACTTTTCCTTCTTCTGTATCTCTTCTCTTTTTCCCTCCCTCCTCACCCCTTGTGGTCTAGTCCCTCAGCCCAGTCCGTACTTGAGATCAGGTAGATTCATATAAATTGAAATGCACTGAGTATTTCATGGAAACTGGAAATTTCTTTCTTTTTCTTAGCTATTTCCTTTACTTATTATTTTTTTTCTATCTCGTTATGCTTTCCAAACAATCTTTTTCTTTGCAAGGGTGGCTATAATCACTCAGCAAGTCCACTCCCCACACACATCTCGAGCTGATTCCTGGTTTGCAGTTAATAGAGTTGGCACTCTTTCTTCAACCTTCGTCAGAAGATTTTTGCATTTAAACTGAAAGCGCTGACTGGCTCTGTTTCTTTGAAAGACATCCCCGCCTGTGTCTGTGTGAACTGTGTGAACCCGTATTGGCCCTTTCTCATTTACCTCCTGAAAATTTTTAAGTCGTTCTGTTTGTTTCTTTGGGGTTTTTTTTTTGTTTGTTTGCTGTTTCTTCCCTTGCTCCGTCCCTTAATTTCGCCCAGCCCTCTCCACCCTGGTGACCCCCGCCCTGGGTTATCAACCTCCTTCCCAAGGTGGGGGCAAGCTTCGCTGTGGCCTGAAGCCCGCTTGTAAGGAAACACCCGCTTCCACCCCAGGCATGGCTGGTGATGCCACTGTAATTTTCCCATTAACTCTAGAGCTTATCAGTCTCCTCTCCTACACATTCTGGGCTTTTCCTACACCTTCTTCCCAGTCCTGCCGCCCCATGCCCTCCCCCCACCCCCAAGAAATGAACTGGTTTCCCCAGCAGGTTTAGTCTTGCGTTGGCCAGCTTATCTTTTCAACGTGACTGTGAGGCTGCTGGGCTTGAATGCACAGTCTATTCATTTTCCAGGCACTCACGATGTCTCCCTGCTGAGTGCAGTGTACGTGTGCACGTACCTATGATAACGGACACTCCTGGAGTTTGTAATCCTGCTGGCAACTAAAAAGATGGAGCTGTGGTCCATTGTGTTACTAGAGAAGCATAGTGTTAGAGGCCTAAGGAACGCCAGACCCCGACCTTGACTTTTCACAGCTTTGGAAACAAAGGCAGAACAAGGTGAAAGGACTTGACCAGGGCCATAGAGCTAAGCAAGAGGGAAACTGGGGTCACAGCTCGGAGCTGCCACGCCCGTGTTCATCAGGGCCCTTCCACTCACGCATGTCCCTCCTCGAGGGCTCCAATATGTTAGTGAGAACCCAGGATGCTCACCCACAGCCAAAATGCATCACAGACCTGTGAACAAATGCATGCTGAGAAGCCGGGGGGGGGGGGGGGCGGGGGGACGGGGGGACGGGGCGGGCAACGTATATGTCGATTACAACACAGAGAATGTGCTATTAAAATTAGAGCGAAACTGCTATAATGGGGCCGAGGGAGAATGCAGAGAGAGCACACTCTGCGAGCCGCCCTTGCAGCCCTTTCCCATCCCCCAGCTCATCTCTTAGAAAAGATGGATAGATTTCCAAAGCACCTTGCTGAGATTGTCCTGTGATTTTCCTTTAGTTTGAGCAATACAAAGTTATCCTTTAATTCTGTGAAAATCGCTTTTTCACACATCTATGCACACACAGTCTCACACACACATGAAACATTGGCAGCAGGTACTTTTAATTTGCTGGAAAATATTTCTAAGAAGTCAAACAGCTCCAGCCCAATGAGCGCGCCCTCCGATTGGCTAGCCAGACCAGTTGAGGGACCTGATTGGTCCTTGATCCTAAGGACCGATAAGAACGGCTTATAAAACCCCTGGGTGCAGCTCCTGGGCCCCCAGTTTGCAAAAGCCAGAGGTGCAAGAAGCAGCGACTGCAGCCACAGCAGCAGCCACAGCAGCCTCCACAGCAGCAGCGGAAGCGTCAGCAGGGGCAGCATCAGCAGCGACAAAAAAAATCCTCATCAAATCCTCACCTAGGCTTTCAGTGTATCCAGATCCACATCTTCCCTCAAGCCGGGAGAGGGAAAGAGGAAAGGGGGGGAGAAAAAAAAAAAACCCAACAACTTAGCGGAAACTTCTCAGAGAATGCTCCAAAACTCAGCAGTGCTTCTGGTGCTGGTGATCAGTGCTTCTGCAGCCCATGAGGCGGAGCAGAATGATTCTGTGAGCTCCAGGAAATCCCGGGTGGCAGCTCAGAACTCAGGTAAGCGGCAAACCCAGGACCGGTTTCTCCCCCAAAGAGCTGTCCTCATTTGCCTCTCGCTTTTGCAACTGTGTCTGTGACTGCTGATCTTGATGATAAATGTGCTTCATGCCTGGTGGCAATAAACTGCCGGTGTAATCCAATAGCCTTAGGAAGTGGAGCTCCTTTGTTTAATAAATTGCACGCAACTAACTAACGAAGAAGCTGGGCGCTGTGCTGAGGGTATTTCATTGCATAAGCCTAGCCTGATTGCCTGAAATCTGGCACGTACCCTCTTGGGGGGGAGGGGGCGGGGAAAGGCTTGAATGTTGGCATGCTTCAAAGCGCTCTCTATACTTTCCAGAAGCTGAAGCTGATCTTAAGGTGAGACATGATTTGGCTCATGCCCCTCTTTCTTCACCCGTAAGACCCTATAACTTGACTTCCCCACCCCTTCGGAGAACACACCGAAAGCTCCCCCTGCAGGCCGCTTTACGGAACCAGAGCTCTCAAGTCTGACAAATCCAGAGCATATTCAGGGAAAACCCTACACATCCCACCCCCAGCACCGCTCCTTCTCTTCCTCCCGGCTCTCCCTCGGGCTCCATTCAGTCGCCCGTGCAGCCCGTGGCCGGCGAGCGCCTTGAAAAGGGCTATTTGTGAAACGTAACAGCTGTTTCTCCAAGGGGAAGGTCTCGCTCTGCCCGACTCCTGGAGCAGTCAATTGTGTGTGAGGTTGGCCTTGCAAGGAAAGGAGTCCTTAGAACGCCGGCATTGACACCTCTGCCTTTTGACTTTGCTCGTCCGCCTTGCTCCTCGTCCATTGCTGCCCTCGCTCCCCCAACTGTCAGCAAATATGGGATCGCAGGTGTCCAAACGCTGCAGACGACGCTCCCCTCGCAAGAGCAGGTCCCTGCCGAGAGAAGGGCTTTGCTTCACTTCCTTTTGTACTTAGTTGCTATAGAGATGCAGTGATTCACAATTCGAGCTTGCCTAAAACAATAGCAACCCCAATGCATATTAAAACTGCTTAAAGCAAAGTTATAATTTGAACCCGTGGAAATATATAATTAGGGAAATGACTTGTAACATCCCAGAGGCTGCGGGTGGTGGGAGGGGGAGGGGAAGCCTAACCGAACCATGCTTTTGATCTCGGAGGAGAATCCTACGGTATGAAGGCCGCAGATCATTTCTTGCAGAGCTGCCTGCCAGAACACCCCCCTTCGTAGGAGAGAAATTACTTTTATGGGAGATCTTATCCAGAATGTAGAAAGCCTCATGCAAGTTCTTTGCGGTTTTCTTCCAGTCTTGCACAAGGGGTGCCTTAGCCTTTTTATTCCACACCTGTGTTTCTTTTTTCTTAAAAAAAAAAAAAAATGGCTTTTAACACGAGAGACATTATGCATACCTCTAAGCGCTGTCCTGTGGTGGGGGGTTGGGGTGAAACAGGAGCGGATCAGGTTCCTTTCTGCCACTATGAAGGTAAGTTAAAAGCCCTAATTCGGAAGGGACTCCTGGCAAATTCTTCCCTGCCATTTAGACTAAAATCCCATCCTTATTACTCAGGAGGGCCTTTTCGGGAGCCAGAAGGACTCCTGGCCTTCCCACCTCCTCAACCTGAACCCGCGGCCGCTGCCTGTGCCTCCCGTGCTTTCAGGCTCTAAGGGACGCCCTCTGGCTCTGCAGAGCTGCTCCCGGCACGCTGCGCGCAGCGGGCTCCAGCCTTCCCCTCCAGCCACCCGGCCCTGTGGCCGCGGTGAGACAAGAGCGTGGATCCCAGAGGGAAAGCACATGCCCTCTCCCTCATGTGCTCTGGCTCTTCCAAGCCACAGGGGCGGGTCTGGACCCCCCCCCACCCCCGCTTTCGCACCCCCACCCCCACCCGCCTCTGAATGGGTCTGTCCACTGGTCCCATCACAGATCTACCATAAGTTCTTCTGACCCCATGTCCTTGAGTTTTTCCACCACACCAGCTTGACGCCTTGGGACCGCCTCACTGTCTGACCCAGACTGGATGGCCTTGTCTCTTTCAGCTGAAGTGGTTCGCTGCCTCAACAGTGCTCTGCAGGTTGGCTGTGGGGCTTTTGCATGCCTGGAAAACTCCACCTGTGACACAGATGGGATGTATGACATCTGTAAATCCTTCTTGTACAGCGCTGCTAAATTTGACACTCAGGTAATAAGACCTTGACCCTTGCTCCCAGCGGCTGCTGGTCTTTAACAGTGTGGTAGACTATTGTTCTTGGGAACCAGTCTTGTAGGGACCCAGCTCTCCTTCCCAGCCTCCCTGCTCCAAACTCTCATCCCCAGTGTGTATACACACACACACACACACACACACATACACATTTTAGGCCTGAATACAGGTTGTGAATAAGACCCCCAACACCTACTCGGAGGCCCGATTGTAACACACTCACCGGGGCTCTCTTACAAGGGAAGCGTGATGAGCAGAGAATCTTTGCCATTTCAGGAGGAAATAAGGATGTACTAACAAAGAAGTTCTCCGCACTGTACGACCTAGCATACCAGCTTCTGGTTTGTTATCAATGTCTCAACCCGAAGAATACAAAGCCGTATCACAGCTATTTTTAAGCTGTAGGGTGACTGTTTATGGTTCCTCTCCAACCTTTTTTCCCTCTGGTCCGATTTCATTGCTATGGAGCTCCATTCTCAAGGTAGTGTCAGGGAGCAGGGACATTTTTGATCCGGGCCACGCAGACGGTTTTCTCACTGCAAGGACACACATAGTACAGTGCCAGGAGCCCCCTTAAGTTCCACGCATTGTACGCCCTGTCCCCTCTCGTCCGCTCGAGCTAAAGCTTTTCCTCCTACCCCTCTCCTCGGCAGGGAAAAGCATTTGTCAAAGAGAGCTTGAAGTGCATCGCCAACGGGGTCACCGCCAAGGTCTTCCTCGCCATCCGGAGGTGCTCCACTTTCCAGAGGATGATTGCCGAGGTGCAGGAGGAGTGCTACACCAAGCTGAACGTGTGCAGCATCGCCAAGCGGAACCCCGAAGCCATCACGGAAGTCGTCCAGCTGCCCAATCACTTCTCCAACAGGTACGAAATGAGTCCACTCTTTGCAGTTAGGGTGGAGGAGGGAGTGGCTGGCTGGCAGAGCCAGACACAGGAGGGGGGTTCAATTGCCACAGTCATGCTCTTATTTTAGCTTGCAGCCTTCCCAGCTTTTGCAGGAAAAATGTGTTTGTGATTGGTTGTGACAGCTCAAGCAGGCTGGGTTTATTTTTTTCGCTGTTATAGGAAAAGTCTTCCCATGCAGCTAATAGAAAGCTTCATCTGCAGCATCTCTGGGTACATTTTCATGGTCAGTTTCTTGCCATAAGCCTGAAGGGAATTATGAAGTTTATGGAAACAAGCTTTTGAGACACCGAATTTGGCTGAATGACTGTGCACAGTACAATCGGCCATTATAAAAACCCTGGTCAAATGTCATAATGCAGTCTTCTAAAGCGGCACGCACTTTGAGTCCGCCCCAAGCCCAGTCAGGCATTTCACTAGGTGGCCCAGGGCGAGCCATCCCCCTTCACTGGGACTGCCGCTTCCTCTGTGAGAAGCGAAGGGACTGGACTGCATGATCCCCACGTTCCCTTCCAGGCCAGTGCTGCATCCCATTATTCCTCTAGGCCAGGATTTCCTGCGATGACGTTCTGGAGATGGCCCCGATCACATGCCCGTCCTCGTATTCTAATGCCACCCAGAGCCATTGCACTGGGACTACCCCAGCGTCATGCTATCTGTGCCCCAGCGCACAGTCCCCACCAGCCCGGAGTGAACACCCGACGCACAAGAGGGCTGACATCCTCAGTGCATGGCCTCAAAAGGCTCCCAGCAAGACCCAGGCTTCCCATCTGTGACCAAGTTATGAGAGGCACTGATCGGGCTAAGCGTGGAGGGATGGCAGGGGCAGTGCCGGCCAGTGGTCAAGTTCAGCCGATTGTGATGTCCCTGACTCTGGACTCAAACTTAGACTCTCAGTCCCAAAGCACTATGATTCTTTGACTCTCCAACCAAATCCACACATAGGCACCGAGATCAGCCCTGTTCTTGTTACTCCCCGGCCGCCAGGGAGCTAATGCAGACTGACCCCGATAAATTTCCTAGCCACGAGCTGCCACCCTTGTTCAGAGAGTGGCAACAGCCTAGTCCTTCCGGAGCTTTCCGGTGGCATAGGCATGTACAGAGAGGCGTCTGGACGAGAGAAAAGAGCTCCTCCTCAGGGAAGGTTAAGCCCCGACACTAAAATTTGTAAAATGTCTCATTCCTTCTGAACCACAGGGCCGTGCCTTTCAGAAGCTGGTGTCAGTTTACGTACATCCCCTGTTCGGTCCTTGGAAGCCACTCTGTCATGGGTTCTAACTGATTTCCTCAAAGCAGGAAAATCAAATCCAGCATTTATCTCAAGGGGCCTGTCTCTTTATATTGACCTTGGTCTTAAAATTCTCCTAGCAAGATATTCTTATTGCATCTGGGGAGGAAAAAGAACCTGGCTAATTGTGGGAGACACCTTTCACCCTAAGGAAGAGAGAGAATTCTCAGTCTGACGTGGGGCGAGGGATAGAGGGTGTCGTCTGTGCAGTAGCAGGGCAGCGATAGGTTAGGAAAGCCGTTGTGAGCTTAGATCGCTAAGGATCTGGTGACGATTCTATAATAGGGCGTGACACCCTTCTTGAGGCGGTACCCATTTCTCCATTTTAACTGAGGTGGCGTCTTCCATCACGAAGGGAGAGGTCTTTTAGGAAGGACGGCTCAGATTCTGGACTGGCAACCCTAACTATCTAACCAGAGACCAGTACCCGTTTTGATGAGGCCATTATTACTTTCAATAAGCGTCTTCTTCTCATCCCCGTTAGAAAATGGTCACAAGGAGTCTTGGTATCTCTTTCTTTACTCTTAGGGGAATCATAGGTATTAGGAAAGTGGGAAAAAGCAGCCACCCCCTGGAAGACCAGAGCCTTCCATGCTCCTGTTACCTTTCTCCAATTATTTTACTTCCATGGGCTAATATTATTCCTGCTGAGAACTGTAGAGATTTCCGGTTCCATTCCGGGCTTGATTTGCTCTATTTAAGCTCCTCGCCCTCCTGAAACATCCTGCTTTCCCAGCCTCTGTCCCACCACAGATACACGCCAACGTGTGCCAACTGGCACTGAGCTGCGAAAGGAAGTAGTTACAGGTTCATTCCACCTTCCTGTGACTTATCTAGCCTGAGACCTGGGCCTGGGAGAATCCAAAAGCCTGTGACCGGACCAGGAGCCAGAACAAGGAAGTTTTCCATGAGCAAAATGCACTGAGAAGACAAAGCCTAGCTGGAGTGTCCCCTGGCTGATTTTGCAAACAACACTTCCAACCAGGAGGAAAGCAGGCAAAGTTGATCAGGCAGGTTGAACAGTGGGAGGCTAGGGAAGAGTTAGACCAGTCCACATCCAGAGTGGGAAAACTGACAAAGCTTCCAGCTCTCCAGGGCATGGATAGGGAACAGGAAACAGAAGAATAATATTGATCAAGGGAAACAAAGGACTATTTATAAACCTCACACAGAACGTTCCTAGGCAGTATGTGTGTATTTGGGTAAGCATGGCTGAAACAGTAGCTATGGAGAATATCTGATCTTATTCTTTAGCGAGGAAAAAAAAAAGTTAGTGATGGAATTTTTAAAGTAGGAAGGAAGAAACATGCTCTTAAAAGTCCCTCTAGGCAAGGTGATCCAAACACTTAGGCCGCCAAGTCTTTGCAGCGGATCCCCTCTCCACCCCCCGTAAAGATGAAGAGAGAAATCTTAAATAGTTCTAACTCTTCCCACAAAGGAAAGGCCTTAGACAGAGCTGTGCTGTTGGTTTGGTCTTGTTTTATTATTTGTTTGTTTGCTTATTTGTTTGGTTAAACTGAGAAGGAACATAATGCATCAATTCACTAGAAACATAGCATATCAGAGCTGACGATGACCATAGAGGGTGTCTAGACTGCTCCCCTCATTTTACTGATTAAAGAACAGAGGCCCAGCGAGGGGAGTGACCTGCTGAAGGTCACACAGCTGGTAACTGACAGTGCTGGGCCTAGAACTCGCATGGCCTTGAGCCAAGCTATTTGATTTCTACTTCAAAAATGGCAGCCAGGCTACATCCACAACCCAAAAATAGAATACCAAGCAGAATTGAATAAATGTGCCCCCAGATGATCAACAATTAGATTTGTGTACATTATCTCCTCAAAAAGAAGACACAGCTTTCTTGGTACAAGACGGTGCTCACTAAATATGTGACAATTGCTAAGCCAACTTTTACTGGAGGCACAGTCTCTTCAATACTCTCTCTTAGTGGCTTATAGATGGGAAAGGTCTATCTCATTGACTCACACAATCCCCGAGGTTGATGCCATATGCCGGCCCTTAATGGAGATGCCTGGGATTAACCCATGGCTCGCTCTGGCAAATGGTGAGGCTGACAGATTTCCCACACTTGGAGGAGCTGCTAAGGGAGCCATGAGCATCTTTTCCTCCTAGACGCTTTCTTAGCCTGCCCTTGTTGAGTTAATAAAACTCCATGAGAGGAGCTAAGGGTAGATTTGGGGGGAGTCACTAAGAGTGATCAGGCCAGCCAAGGCCATTGACAAGAAACACCAAGCGCAAGTGTGCGACCTGGGCTGGCAGAGAAAGCAGCAGGAAAGGCAGGAGCCCTCATAGAAAGAGAGGAGGACCCGACTGGCCCCCAAGAGGCCAGGCCAGCTGCAGAAGCTGTGTTTCCTTCCTTGTGTCACACTTCTTCAGCCAGACAAGAGCTTGCCATGTTGATCTGAGGAAAGGCCATCTTCTCCAGCCCGTTCTCGAGGTTGTCTGATGGGAACAGTTCTTTCTCAAAGTGGAAGGGTTAACTTATAAGTCATAAAGTCCGTACTGGGGGGCAGGGAAGCGAGGGTCAGAAATCTCTAGAATCTAATCACCCTGTGAACTGGACACAGAGGCTCAGGGGACCCCTGGCCAGGCAGACCCCACAAGCAGAGAGACGCCTGGGGATCTATGTGGGTATGCAGACTTCCGAAGCTATTGGTACAAAGTAGCTCAACCTCAGTTTTTCCAAAACCATTTTTCTCCCCACTTCCCCATCCCAGTGCGATCTGCTTTGACTCATGTGCTTCATGGTTCCAAAGGGCTGGAAAGTGTGTTTCTGCGCCAGAGAAGCCCGATTGGAACAACAGCTGGAGAGAGCCCCGCCTCGTCGGAGGGGTGGGCCCAGGACTGCGTCTGAGACCCAGACAGGACCCTCCCCTTTCGGTCCCCAAAGTCATTCTGCTCACTCACAGGAGGGTGACCGCTTTGCTTCATTACCCACGTTCCACTCTATTTACCGCTCATCCTTGAAAGGCCTCTCTGGAGGTTAAGTTATTCTGGAAAGATGTTTGATTCTGTGCTCTGTGAGGTGACTTAAAAATAAACAGGTTTCTCTTCACAGAAGATCTTATGGCCCTGGTGACCCTCTGTTTCCTCCGAGGAAAGGGTGTCTCCACAGAAACACCACAAATCCCTGTCATCAGGGCAGTCTCTGATTAGGGAGCGTGGAGCTAATGGGTTTTGACAACAGTCACCACCTCAAAATGGAGCAAACACATCCCAACTCAAATTTGAAAATACCTGAACTGTCTTCCCAAGGAACAGGATGAATAATTTATATGTGGTAAATATTACGCAGTTTAACCCTTTCTGAGCCATGACACGTAGCTGCAGTGGTGGAGAGGCTTAAAGAACTTGCACCAACGAGGAAGGTAGTTTATACCAAGTGCAGGATTTTGGGTAGAACTTACCAGACCTACAGGTAATGTTTCTTGTGGGAATCATGACTTATGGGAGAGAGTTATATTTTTAAAGCTCCATTTCCTCTGTTGCCACAAAATTACATCAACAAATCAACAGTGAGTGGGGCAGTATTGCCTATGCTGCTGGCACGTGAGGGGCACGAAGAACAAGGACGCAGACCCTGCTTTCAATAAGGTTAGGGTCTGATCAGAAAAGCAAAACCAGCGAATGCTGGCCAGTGTGACGCTACCCAATCTCTCCATGAAATGTTCAAATAAAAAAAAAAAAAAGGAAGAGGCCAGCTAAAGCCAGACCGGTGCGAGAAGGCTTCCTGGAATTATTGAAACACGAACCATCAAAGAGCGCTAATCTTTCCATTTAAATACCCTCGTTGCCTGGGGCGTGGCCCTCTCACTACAATATGCCTTTGGAGAATTTGGACACTGAAGACAGGAGATTCCTTTAAAGGTCGAAGTTTGGTCTGCAAACGTACTCATACACGCATATACCTCAACACACAGCATCGAGGAAAAGGAAAATTGCAAAGAGGCATCAAAATGACGGCAAATTTATTTGCAATGACAATGCTTTTTTAATTTTCATTTTATTTGTATTGAGTTTATTGGAGTGGCATTGGTTAACAAAATTATATGGGCTTCCAGTGTACAATTTTATAACACATCACCTGTACGTTGTGTTGTGTGTTCACCACCTCAAGTCCAGTCTCCTTACCATCTCTCTCCCCTTTACCCTCTTCTATCTTCCCCCAGCCCCTTCCCTCTGGTAACTACCATGCTGTTGTCTGTGTCTATGAGGTTATTTTGTTTGGTCGGTTGGAGTTTTTGTTTCTCAATCCCTTCACCTTTGCTACAGCATGGATGGACCTAGAGAGCATTATTCTAAGTGGAATAAGCCAGTCAGAGAAAGACAAATACCATATGGTCTCACTCATATAGAACAAAATAAACTGACAAACCAAATCGAAACAGACTCTAGATAGAGAACAGACTGACGGCTGTCACAGCAGAGGGGAGGGCACAGGGCCGGGTGAGAAAGGCGAAGGGATGTGCAGTGACTATTAACGTGTATTGAGTGTGGGGCTCAGCTCAAGTCCTGCTTCTACCACTCACCCAGTGTGTGACCTTAGACAAGTCACTTTAGCTGCCCCACCCTCGTTTCTTCCCTGTAAAATGAGATGATGAAATCGTCACTAAATGAGTTCTCCGCTCCCATCTAGCCCTAAGATTGCTTCTAAAACTTTTACACATTGCTGTCAACCTAGTATCCAAAGTCAGGTCCCTGAGCCCTAAACATGGAGACTGGCCTGTCTCGGATTGTGCAGTGACCCCAGGAAGCAGTCACACTGAGAAGGCACTGCGCAAAGATGAGAAGTCGTCCTTCCGCTCACTGCCGGGGTCCGCAGCGGCTGGCCGCGGGGGCGGGCGCGGGACGGTGCCCCGCGCAGGCCGGGTCTCGCCTGTTCTCGCTGAACCGTGTCCCGCTTTCTCTTCCCCTCTGCAGATACTACAACAGACTCGTGCGCAGCCTCCTGGAGTGCGACGGGGACACTGTCAGCACGATCAGAGACAGCCTGATGGAGAAGATCGGGCCCAACATGGCCAGCCTCTTTCACATCCTGCAGACAGATCACTGTGCCCAAACGCACCAGCGAGCCGACTTCAACAGGAGGCGCACCGGCGAGCCCCAGAAGCTGAAAGTCCTCCTCAGGAACCTCCGAGGTGAGGCGGCCTCTCCCCCCCACACCAAACGCACCTCTCAGGAGAGTGCATAACCGGGGAGAGGTGTGCACAACCTCACCAAGCTAGCATCATTGAAGGGTGTTCACACACCGACTTTGAGTGTACTGTGCCTGCTTTGATTTTTTTTTTTTAAAGTAGTTCCTATTTTCTAGCCCCCTTAAAGAAAATTGCATGAAACTAGGCTTCTGTCACCAACATCCCAACATTCCGCCACGGCAGCATTCCCACAAGCAGAATTCTGTGTGATCTTTCTGCCTCTCCTCAGGAGAAAGGACCCTCTTGGATTACTGTCCTCTGCCATGTTTTTTCCCAGCTCCCCTCAAAACTACTCTCAAACACACAACAACGTTCATGTAACTCCCCGGTCATTGTAATTTGAAGATGTGGAGCCCTTTAGAATGGTTGCCCCAGTAGAGTTAGCTGATAAGAAGCAACTTAATTTAAATGCATGTCTTAAATGCTCATAAAGATGTTAAATGGAATTCGTGTTATGAATCTGTGCTGGCCATGGACGAATATGAATGTCATGTTTGAATCCTTGATCTCTCATGAGCTAGTGTCTTATGGTCTTGATCCTCCAATGTCTAATCTCCTCTCCCGACACATTTACCAAATTGCTCAAGCCTGGCCCTCCCCCCAGGCTGTGAGCCTGCCTCTTCTTGCATCTAATGAAAAACAAAAAGCTAACATCTTTATGTACTGTAACTGCTCAGAGCTTTAAAAGTATCTTTAACAATTGTCTTAAAACCAGAGAATCTTAAGGTCTAACTGTGGAATATAAATAGCTGAAAACTAATGTACTGTACATAAATTTCCAGAGGACTCTGCTTAAACAAAGCAGTATATAATAACTTTATTGCATATAGATTTAGTTTTGTAACTTAGCTTTATTTTTCTTTTCCTGGGAATGGAATAACTATCTCACTTCCAGATATCCACATAATAAATGCTCCTTGTGGCCTTTTTTATAACTAAGGGGGTAGAAGTAGTTTTAGTCAACATCCAAACTTAAGATGGGCCTGTATGAGATAGGAAAAGCGAACAGGTTTATCTGAAGGGCCCCAGGGAAGACGTGAATCTCCCAGCCCACCTCAGCCCAGAGGCTACTCTTGACTAAGACCTATCCTGAAACAGCTCTGTCACATCCAGCTGGGAATGACAGGAACCAAAAAGAGCATCCCTTTGGCTTGGACCACTAAGAGTGCAATAAGGCCCACGATACCTTGGGACGTGGCAGTTCTTGACTCGCCACCTTTCATCGGTGCCTGGTACTCTGGCAAACTGATGACTGGGTGGGAGAATTTCCATGATATCGATCAGGAATAAGTCAGGGAGCCTTTGGGTCTTTAGTTTGGGGGGCTTGGGGCTGAGGGTGTAAAAATAACCCTGGGCTGTCCAGCCTTAATAGACTCCTCTTACATTTTTGTCCTGTAGCACGCTGCCTGCCAAAGTAGCCCCGGCAGCTGGGCCATCTCTGTAGGATGCAAAAGGAGAAGAAAAGAGAAAGAAAGAGGAAGGAAGGGAGGAAGGAAGGAAAGGAAGGAAGGAAGGGAGGGAGGGAGGGAGTACGAGAGGGAGGAAATAAAAAAGGAAGGAAGGGAAGGAAGGAGGAAGAAAGAAAGAGGAAGGAAGGAAGGAAGGAAGGAAGGAAGGAAGGAAGGAAGGAAGGATGGATGGATGAGCTGGTGGTTGGATCATTTCTGCCGTGATGTTTACAAGATGGCGGCCACCAAAGCCAAGTGATTAACCTATCTATGAACAGTAGTTTCTCAGGGTCACTGTCCTTGAACCCAACAGTCCACTATGAGCGTCACTGCCCACCAAGGTCAATGTCGAGAGAGGAGGAGGGAGCAGGGGTAGGACTGTAGGGGCCACTCCAAACTTGCTTAGGTAGAAACTATTGGTGCTTGACTCTCACTAGGCTAAACTCAAGATTTGATCAAATCGAGTGATAGGGATCCTGGTGGGAGGAGGGAGGGCACATCTCCAGAAAAATGAAAAGCAATACAACTTTACCATAAAGCCTTTAAAACCAGTACAGTGCTGCTCAAGGACCAAGAGCGACTGCAGCAGACCCAGCAGCAGCAGCACAAAGCATTGCTGCCTTTGTCCCCACACAGCCTCTAAGCGTGCTGACATCAGATTGTTAAGAGCATTTTTATACTCAGAACTGCCCTATCCCCAGGTCCCCAAACACATGGACACTGCCTTAGCCTCTTGGAAATCAGGTAGACCATACTCTAAGTTGACTCTCCCCCACCCCTTCCTCCCCAACCCCCCAGCCCCAGGCAAGGCTGACTCCTCCCAACCAGAAAAGCTATTCAAGTGTGTGTGCTGTGTCCATTTCGCAAACCCACGAAACCAGGACCCCAATGCGACAAGTAGTACATGAGTATTCCTAGCAAAATTCTCTCTGACTTCAGTCCCGAAGATTCTCTTTTTTTGCTGTGACCTCTTCACACCGTGGTAATCCCCCTTTTCTCCCCACAGTGATATTTATATATGTATTTCCAATACATATATCTACACATCCAGAAAGAAGCAGTTCTCACAATGTTGCTAGTTTTTTGCTTCTCTTTCCCCATCCCACTCCCTCAACTGCCCCGAAACCTCCAAAGCTTCATCTTGTGTTCCCTACGCAGAGGGATTCGGGCTGACCTAGACCAGTTTGCATGATTCTTCTCTCGTGATTTGGTTGCACTTTAGACATTTTTGTGCCATTATATTTGCATTATGTATTTATAATTTAAATGATATTTAGGTTTTTGGCTGAGTACTGGAATAAACAGTGAGCATATCTGGTATATGTCATTATTTATTGTTAAATTACATTTTTAAGCTCCATGTGCATATAAAGGTTATGAACATATCATGGTAATGACAGATGCAAGTTATTTTATTTGCTTATTTTTATAATTAAAGATGCCATAGCATAATATGAAACCTTTGGTGAATTCCTTCTAAGATAAAAATAATAATAAAGTGTTACGTTTTATTGTTTTTCCCCCAATGTCTTTCATTGTTATTCTTTAAAAACTTCTTGAATGAGATTTTCTGAACATGAAGCTAATGGCTGATTCATTTCTTAGAAGTCACTCGTTGACCCTAACTTAAAGTATGTAGATGAACATTGGTTAAAATCAACATTTTCCTAAGTTCCTTAACATCATTTAGCAGCTCCCCACTACACCCTCACAGCAAAACTGCAACCCAAACTCTTCCCAAGCTCAGAAGAAGCTTTATGGCCCGGACTCTGCTCTGCTCCCTGCGCCCGGGACTTGCCTACCCTCCCGGCTAATGAACTCTACATGCCAGCCGTTGGTTCTAGAAAAGATTCGCTCCCTCTTCTTCCAGGCCTTCACGGAGGCTGCTCTCACTTACTAGAGGACCTTGTCCTTCACCCCTTGCCAGGACCGGAGGCACCTCTGCTTGTTCAGCAGTGCGTTCCTTGCACCGAAACAGCACCCAGTGTACAGGATACCCTCAATGCTTTTAAGGAATGACTCAGAAAGAGTTGAGAAGAGGGGGCAATTGAGTCAGTGTGACAAGGGAGGCAGAGAGCTCAGTGATGACAGGGATTCAGCTCCAGGGCCAGACTTCTGGGATTTGAATTCTGGCCCTGCCACTGTTTATTGCGTGATGTCAGATGTACTTAATCTCAAAATACATTGGTTCAGTTTCGTCCTCTGTGAAACAGGATGGTGGTATAGCCTTCCAGAAGGCTATTAGAAGGAGATAAAATAAGTGCAGTACATACAACATGTCCAATAAGCTGCAATGCTCAGCAAGGGCTGGCTGTGATCGTCCTCACAAATGGACCGTGGATGGGCGCAAAAGCGGGGTGGAGAAAGGGCCCACGGAAGGATGGCCTCTCGCTGGGTCTGGAAGGATGGTCACAAGTTCAGTCACAGAAAATGGGGAGAGGGGGGCTTTGCTGGTATAGTTTTTTCAGATAGTTTTTTTTAATGAGTGAATTTAGCAGCGGATTAATTAGTGGATCATAATTGGATGGACTTTCCTTATATCTTAAATTCAACTGGGGACATTTTTCTCAATGTCATTGGTTTCTAGCTCCAAATTACATTTTTCCAAGTTCAAGTGCACTCAAGACAGTTAGCAAACACTGCAAGAGATGTCACTCCAATGCCCAAAATGTGTTGCGCTTCTCTTCTCTTACCTGGCCAAGGAAAGAAAGTACATTTATTTCATTAAGATCATTCATCCTCAATCTTCTATCGGTCTGCTTATGTAAGAGAGGCTATATATTACACGACACCGTAATGTTTAAAAATGTAGACTGGGGTTTCTATAAACTGAGTTCAAACTCTCATTCCTCCAGTATCTCGGCAGCCTTAGTCGGGCGTCTGATATCTTCACACACTAGGGGGGTTTTGCCTATGGAAATATCTCTATGAAGCAGAGATAAATAATAGGCCGTGCCTACTGGAGGGGTCATGAGCATTAAGCAAGTTCCATATAAAGTACCTGAAACAGTGTTTAGCGCGTAGCAAGTGCCCCTAAATAGCACTTACTGAGCGCTCAGCAAATGCGGGGGTGACCATGTACACAAATACTGTCACTGTCATTTAGGTTCTCCTCCCACCCCTGACATGGGTCTTGAGGTGCCATTTTGGATGAAGGTTTTTATTCTTTTTTCCTTTTGTAGATCACTAAACATTCCTTTTTAATCAAGACTTTATAAACCGGAATGATAAAATATTGCCACCGAGCAAAGACGGCAAATCACCATGTGTGAGGCCTGCATCCCATCACCAAGCTTAAAGAGCAAGAGCACAGCTCGCCCCGTCCCTGTGTGCGCGCCCCGGGCCCATCCACACGCCAGCAGTCCATGCTCGACCGTTTGGAAAAGCCATGGCTTAGAAGGATAGAGCTTCCCAAGTTTCTAAAACGCACTTTAAAATATTTTTAAATTTCTATGAGCCTTTTAAAAAAGATCATGGAATGGCCTGTGAATCTGTGATGTAAGAGAAAGAAAGAGGTCAGGTCCCCTGGAGCCTACAAAAATGCCCCAGGATCAGAGCCTCTCAGGTTTACTGAGGGTACGAGTCACCCGAGAACCTCGTCGGAATGATTCGGTGTCTCCAGTGAAGCCCGAGTCTGCATCTCTAATGCACCCCCAGCTCTGCTGCTGCTGCTGCTGCTCCACAGAGGACACTGCAAAGGAGCTCGGTTCCACTGTTTCAACAGGACTGAGCCAGTTGCCCAACACCAGGGGCCTTCCCACAGCCGCTGCAAGGCTGCTGCTCACAGTAAGTGCCGTCATTTCTCAGCCTTGCTTCAGCAGCTCCCCAGTGCCTAGGGGACAAAAGCAAGCATCCTGACTTCAAATGTAGGCCCCTGAAAATCTCGGCCCTTTCTCTCCAGCCTGCACCTTCAATTCTGTTAGCGCCACTTCTCGTTTTGCCCCCAAAGACACCATGATCATTTCTGCTTCATTAGCTTCACATATTATCTTCACATATTTCATTCCTTCTAAAGAATATTCTGTGCAAGGTTGGTATAATGTTCACAAATCAATAAATATGATACATCACATAAACAAAATGAAAGATGAAAATCACAGAGTCATTATCAATAGATGCAGAAAAAGCACTTGATATAATTCAGCATCATTTATGATAAAAACTCTCAGCAAAGAGGGCATAAAGGAATCATATCTCAACATAATAGAGGGCATATATGACATACCCACTGCCAGCATCACACTCCATGGGCGAAACTAAGAGTGTTTCCCTTAAGATCAGGAATAAGACAGGGCTGTATACTTTCACCACTCTTATTCAACACAGTACTGGAAGTCCTAGCCACAATCAAACAAGAAGAAAAAATAAAAGGCACCCAAATTAGAAAGGAGGAAATAAAACTGTCATTATTCGCAGATGACTCAATATTGTACATAAAAAAACCCTAAAGACTGCACCAAAAAAGCTACTAGAGCTAATAAATGAACTAAGGATATAAAATTAACATTCATAAACTGGTAGTATTTTTATACACCAATAATGAACTATCAGAAAGAAAAACTAAGAAAACAATCCCATTTATGACTGCAACAACAACAACAACAATCATAAGGTACCTAGAAATAAATTTAACCAAGGAGGTAGAAGACTGCGCTCAAACTACTATAGGACATTGAAGAAAGAATTTCAGAAAGATACAAATAAGTGCAAGCATAAATGGGAAGAATTAACATCATTAAAATGGCCATACTACCCAAAGCAATCTATTGATTCAACGCAATTCCTAACAACAAATGAACAAACACCAAGTGCTGATGAGGACGTGGAGAAAGGGGAACCCTCCTGCACTGTTGGTGGGAATGTCGGCCGGTGCAGCCACTGTGGAAAGCAGGTGGAATTTTTTCAAAAAGTTAAAAATGGAACTGCCTTTTGACCCAGTGATCTCACTTCTGGCAATATATCCTAAGAACCTTGAAACACTAATTTGAAAGAATATATGCACCCCTCTGTTCATAGCAGCATTATTTACAATAGCCAAGTTCTGGAACCAGGCCAAGTGCCCCTCAGTAGATGAGTGGATAAAAAAGTGATGGTACAGCCCTTGCTGGGTGGCTCACTGGGTTGGAACATTGTCCTAAAGGCTGTGGATTTGATTCTCAGTCAGGACACATAGGACCTAAGTTGCAGGTTCAATCCCTGGTTGGAGCGCATACTAGGGGCAAACAATCAATGTTTCTCATGTTGCTGTTTCTCTCTCACATTGATGTTTCTCTCTTTCTCTCGCGCTCTCTCTCTCTCTCTCTCTCTCTCTTTCACTCTCACTCTCTGCCCCCTTTCCTCTATATAAAATCAATAAACATATCCTTGGGCAAGGATTAAATATATATATATTTAAAAGCTGTGGTACATTTATACAATGGAATACTAAGCCATAAAAAGAAGGAAATCTTACCTTCTGTGACAACATGGATGGACCTGGAGAGCATTATGCTAAGTGAAATAAGCCAGTCAGAGGAAGACAAATGCCATACGATCTCACTCGTATGTGAAATCTAATGAACAAAATAAACTGACCAACAAAACAGAAACAGACACATGGACACATGGAACAGACTGACAGCTGCCAGAGGGGAGGGGAGGGGAGAGGAGGGAGGGAGAGAGGGGAGAGAATGAAACGAGGTGAAGGGATTAGCCAAAGATCATACGTGCCTAACTCACAGACATGGACAACAAGTGTGGGGACGGCCACGGGGAGGGCGGCGGGGCTGGGTGGAGGCGGGCAAAGGGGAAAACGTGGGGAGATCTGTGAAGTGTCAACAATGAAAATAAAGAAAAAGATCTCCAAGACAATCTTGAACAAAGGGAAATAGGTACCATCCCTGTCATGTTCCCCATTTAATTGAAATTGTTTAAATATTTGGCTACTTATAATAATATTTTTTGCTGCCTTTTTCATAAAAATCTTTTTCTATACTTCAGTATTTTTTATTTCTATTTTACCTAGTACTTTAAGGATGGCTGACTCCTATGAGGATTTGTCCAGTATCTATTGATATTATCATATGGTTTTGTTTGTTAAATCTGTTGTGTAATGGATTATGTTGGCCTGTCTTCTGATATATAACTACATTTGTATTTTTGGAATAAATTCTGCTTGGTCATAAAAATATACTTATTTTTCTACCCAACCCCTTTTCATTCTCCAAAGCCGGTGCCAGCATGGCCCTACGCAGCATGGCCAAGCGTATGGCAAATTGCACTGCAGGCTGCTGCAAGGAGAGGAGACTTGGTCAACCTTATATGCTCAGTGCTTAACACAATGCCGTCATGCACTCAGCATTTGTGAATGGAGGAAAGGAGCAGGGAGGGGAGAGGGGAAGAGGGAGGGAGGGAGGGAAGAAGGGAGGGGGGAAGGAAATCTGTCCAAGAACAACTAATCCATGATTTTTCCTCCAATAGGATGCTGGGGGATGGAGAGCATGTTGCCATGGTGAGTAGAGAAACCAACCCCATGTGCCATGCCTGTATCCTTAAGTCCTCCCACTTGTAACAAGACCATGTTAACTATATTTCTTTCCAGCACTAGCTCTGAAATCTGTACACTTGCTGTCACTTTCTTCTTGTAACCTGAGCAACAAAAGAGTCATCAACAAACATGTTTAGATATTTGCAAAGTCTGTGCAAGGCACCCAACTAGAGAGATGGAATATGACCATCTGCAAGTCAAGCTACTTCATGTTTTCTTGTATTCTTGTCATGTAGTTATTGTTATAATACTCCTGAGTTCACTAATTCTTCTTCCCTATGCTCAAGCTCCACCATGAACTGCATCGCTATGGTCTTTTGATTTTTTTTTTTTTTTTTTACCTCAAGGAAGAACTTGAGGGCCCAGGTGAGATATTGGCTGAGCCCACCCTACCCCTCTGCTCCAGGAGCAAGGCACATCGCTCCATGTTGCCAGTGGAAGGAAGCCCAGTCCTTGAGTAAGTACCAGCTGAGGACTCATGCTACCTGACACTGTTCCCGGAGGCAGCATGCAGCAGACTCAAACGAGGACTCACTGATCCAAACCCTTGCTTGCCAATTAAATGCATCTCTGCTCCCCACTCCATACCAAGGGATTTGCGGCTTCCAGTTGAGGACAGAATGCTCTTCTCAACTCTAACAGAATTCCGTCACACTGCAGGTGACTCCGCTGTAGAAAAACCAGATACAGTATATGGCCCACAAGAGACTGTTGGTGATTCCAACATTTGGTCAAAATCTTGGAACCCATTTCAGTGACAGCCTGCTGACCGGTCTTGGGATTTCTCGAACGTACAATCACTCCGGCCATGGCTCACCCCTTCCACGTGGCCTGAGCTCCTCCCCTCTCCTCCCCTGTCCATCAGAAGACTGCTAGGGCTAATGACAGCGGCACCGCTGGACTGCCATTAAATTGTTCCGGAACTCGTGACGGGTGCCGAAACCGACGAGTACCAAACGATGAAGCATTTTCTCTTGTGGGTGGCATCGTGACCCATACAAGTTCTAGCAAGTGCCAGCACGCACCGAGTGGTGCTGAAACACTTTTTTCTGGTCACAATGCAACGAGAACAGGGTTTGGCAAGTTCTCAAGCCGACGAGTACCAAGGCACGATTACCAATATTTGACAATCCTGCAGCTTGTTAATCCCTTCATACTGTGCTTCTTGGCAAGGACCAGTTAAGATCTAAGCCTCTCTGATGTCGACCCCTCCCGCCCACACACTGTCACATTGCTTTGCTTTATGTCACTTTTCCCTGCGCCAGCCTCCTACTACTCTCCTTCTTCCGAACTCCGCCCGTTCCAGGGTCAACACAGTCTACTGTATCTTCACCCTCTCTTTTCATAGCCGCTCCTGTTTCTTGTCCTAACTGAACCCCGGCTCCTCAGAGAACACTGTCCCATGCAGGCTTCCCAAATGGTGGCTCGCTTTTCTAAGGCTTCGGGGTTCACATGCTGCTTTCCTCCAGTGCCGCACCGCACTAGGATTCTGCCACTGTCCTGTAAGACTGACCAACTCAGGCTTCAGCTATTACGATCTGAATGTTTGTGTCCTCCCCAAAAAAAACATTTACGTGCTGTCATACCAGCCCTAAGGTGATGGTATTGGGAGGCGGTAAGGCCCTGAGGCTGGGGCGGCCATGAACGGCATTGGTGTCCTTATGAGAGAGCCCCAGAGAGCCCCTCACGCCTCCCACCGTATGAACACCCACGTCCGCCTGCAGCCTTCCAGCCTCCAGAACTGTGAGAAATGCATTTCCGTTGTTTATAAGCCACCCAGTCTGTGCATTCTGTGACTGCAGCCCCAAGGTACTAAGACATAGGCCGCCTGGCTCTGTCCCTTTCCTCCTGTCTTTGTCACTGTTGTCTAGCCCCAAATACCTTAGAACGATGTTGGCCGGCACTGCCTCTCATTTACTGATAATGTTGGTAACAGACGCATGGCTTCCCTCATCATTCCCAAGTCACATCATCAGTCTGGACAGAGTCAACATTTATGGCCAGCTAATTCAGATGGTTAGAGCATCATCCCAATACAACAAGGCTGCGGGTTCAATCCCCGGTCAGGGCACATATAAGAAGCAAGAAATGAATGCAAAAATTAGTGGAATAACAAATTGATGTTTCTCTCTCTCTCTCTCCCTTCCTGTCTCTCTCTAAAATCAGCGTTAAAAAGAAAAAAAGGAAAAACACATTCATGGGAATGCTCCATCTAGGGCTCAAATTCTTAGTCCCTCCTCAGCCCCACCCCACATGCGCGCCTGGGAATCAGCAAGTACACACCAGTACGGCTGTGTGTGGTTTTCTAACTTCCAGTATCATTTATTTTTCCTAGACTCTGGATAGAATTCACTGTAGCAAGACAGTACTCAATGCTATTTAAGCCTCATTTTAGGTTCTTTAAACTACCTCAGCATTTGTAAATGTGAATTTCATTATCAGACCAGTTAAATGTGTTGAATATTACCCTTTTCTGAAACTGGCATAATTCTGCAATCTTATGTCCAAAATTCCTTCCGGCCGCAACGTCCTTCCCCTTATGGCGCTCGGGCTGGTTTATTTGCACTGCACCAGTTCTTCAGCCATACTCCCGCCTCCATGCCTTTGGCCCTTCTACATCCTCCCGACCGTTCAAACCCCGCCTGTCGCCACCCTCTCCCTGCCCAGCCTTGGACTCCTGGTTCATCACGTCAACCACACAATTGCATTGCCCTCAAATAGCTTGGTCCATCCATCTTCTGTCGCACTCAACTGGAAAAATCCCTACCCTGGAGTCTGCCTTCTCAGCCAGAGGAAAAAATCATAAAGCCACACACAGATCGGGTGTCACTCAAAATTGTCAGCTTCAAGCTCACCAGGACCCTCAGTGCTGCCTAAGGGATCTTCTTATCCACCACTGAGCAGCTCCCTTTTCCACTCTCCATAGCAACGATTAAAACCTCCTCCAATCCGGCCAAACCGCCCACCCTACCACTTCCAATGCCCAGAAGAAAACCTTGCTTCCTGCTGCAGACAAAACAGAAACCATCCCATGGAAACTCCCTCAATACTCTGTCCACACCTATTCTTTTTCGTTTTTCTTGCCACAAAAGATGCAGTTTCTCGTCCCATCTCAGGATAATGAATCCCCTGGAGTCCTGCGTCCCAATCGTGTCCCTTCCGTGAGGGACTCCTGGCCGTCAGGTGTGTCGCCTCTCCCACATCTGCAGCCTGTCCCTCCCTGCTTCCTCTCTGAGTCATCGCGTCTGGTGTCTCAGCTGCCACCCTGTCTTTCCCATCCTTTCACAATCAATCTTCTTCAAAGAGACATCTGCATTTATTCCCTGCATTTCCTCACCTTCCATTCACTCTTTAACTCTTTAGAATCTGGCATCCACGTCACTGAAATGTCTCTAAACTAGGTGAAAATACCTCTTGTTGTTAAATCCAAAATTCTTATCTTACACGATTGATCTGCACCATTTGACACCAATGAACACCTGTTCTCCTTAAAAGACCTTCCATAACAATGCCTTTCCCATAAATGCTCCATCTCAGTCTCTATGTCCCTTCCCATCCCTTAAATACTGGAGGTCCTCGGCCTTCTGTCCTGGCCCTTTTTTTCTTCTCGCTCTACCTATTCTTTGTTGGAAGTATCATCTACCCTCAAGTTGCTATTCTTGCTTATGAGTTAATACAAGGTGGGAACTCCCAAATAAAACAGAATTATCTTCTGGAGAGAGAGCCCCTTGTAGTACAGGATTCTCCCACTAGGTGAGTGTTGTAGGAACGGTATGTATCAGTTCACCAGCTGGTGGTGTTGTGAGAGGCTGCATTCGGCTTCAGTGAATTTTTTTGAAGATTCTTTCACCACATTTGCCCACTTCATGATGGGTGATTTACGAGCACACCTGCCCACACCTCACTGAGTGTTCAGTTGTTTTTTTACCAAAAATGGCATGACCCCTGAGGCCCTACCCCTATTCACCCTATCTTGCCACGAGTGACTTTTCTTTGTTTCCCCGGATGAAAAAAAGTCCTCAAAGGGAAATGCTTTGCTGATGTGGAAGAACTGAAACAAAAAAACGGCAGAAGCACTAAAAGGCATCAAAATCAACAAGTTCAAAAACTGTTTTGAGCAGTGGAAAAAATATCTCATAGGTGCATTGCATCAAATGGAGAGTAATTTGAAGGTGGCTGAAGTTTAAATATGTAAGAATAAATACACAATTTTTATAGATAAATTCTGGGGTCTTTGGGGGTCCCCCCTCATAACTCTAAAACTCTGTATTTTCCTTGAAAACTCTATTGAGCTTCAGATCCACATGTCCAGCTCATACCGAACCAGATACTTCCACTGTGAGGTATGATAGCCACCAAGAACATAACATCCAAAATGGCATTCTTCAAACTCCTTCACTCCCTCGGAGACCCGGGTCCCTCTTCTGTGTTCCCAGACTCCCTGAACAGCATCTCCATCCACCCAAAACACAGGCGCCACCTCTCTCTGCCTCCTCTCTCCTCAGCCCTGTCAGCAACTGATGCCCCCTAATTATCTTTGAACCCCCTTCCCAAGAGCCTCCTACATCCTCTCTGAGGCTCTAGGAATGCCCTGCCTTTGCCCCCAGATCCGTTCCCTACTTTGGGGCCAAAAAACACCTTCCAGAGAGTAAACCTGATACCATCACTCCACTGCTTGCAAAACGTCAAGGGCAGCTCTACCACATCAGAGAAAGATGCATGCTGCTCGGTATGTAATATAAGATGCTAGGTAATCAGGCCACTTCTCCTTTTCAGCCTCGTCTCTTGCTAACCAGTTTAGCACCATCCTCCTTCCTCGCACTGTGAGCTCCAGCCATGGTGGTTGTACAATTCCACACATTTACCTTGCTTCCTTGACCTTTGTTAATGCTGCCATATTAATACTTTAATAATACTTTGTTAGTACTAGTCTATCAGACATACATATTTCCATGTCTGGCTAACTGCTGTTCATCCTTTGGAGTCAGTGAAATTATCAATTCCTCCAAGAAGCCTTCTGTGATTACCTAAGACTAAGTTAGGCATTCTCTCTACCGTTTTCAGAGTATCTGGTTACCTACTTCTCTACGAGGGAGTTTAAACTGCCTATTGACATGGTTTCCTTCCCTCACTGGGCTAGGAGCTCTTTGAGAGTCAGGTTAGTGTCTTATCTCAAAGCTGTACGCCGCCTGTACAGCACAGTGCCTGGCCCATGATAGGTACTCAGTACTCGTTGCATTTAATTGAACGAGAATGTGGCATAGTTAAAGTAATTATAATGTGGCCATTCTCTTTCCAGAAGGTTTTGTTTTGGGACAAGGGCAAAACACAAGTAAGACACACAAAATGCCCTCAGCATCTACAGGCACAAACATGCTGGGAGGAAAAGTGGCAACGGAAACGAGAAAGCCAGTCCCCAAAGCGCAAATACAGTAGGTTCTTACAGGCGAAAAAGATTGAAGGTATGCACATTTTCACTCATCTAACCAGAAAGATTTTGTAAACCATAATTTTCAGTGTTGATCAGTGTTTGAAGAAAACAAAATTGTCAAACACCATTGATAGGAATGCAAGTGGAGTACCTTTGGGGCAATATTCTATCAATACCTGTACAATGTTTTAAAGTTTTATAAAGCCTTTAAACTGTGAATTACACATACAGAAATGTAGTGTAAGAAAATATCCATATACGACATTTTACTGTGGAGATATTTATCACAAAAACTTTTCTGTTACAAAATAAACAAAAATGATATATACAATAGATGGATTCAAGAAATTGTGGTGAAATAATATTTAGTCATTAAAAAGAATACAAAGCGCAAATATTTTTTTAAAGGCTACAAAGGTTTAAAAATATAAATAAAAAAAGAACAGCAAAATATATATACATATGATCTCATTTTTATAAAAACATTTACCTATATGTACATATACACACATATCTACACTTACATGTGACTAAAAGGTTACATAATAAAATGTTGATAGTGATCATTTTTGTTTCATAGAGTTACTTGCCATTAGGCTTTGGTTTTGTTGGGGGGGGAGGTGGTTAAACAGTCTTCAGTATTTTTACAATGTATTATTTTTATAAGACAAAATAAAAAACTAAAGAATCAAAATTAAAATGCAGACCATAAACAAATTAGTCACTTAGTACTGTAAAACTACTCTATGTAGACCTTAATGGATCCAAAATATTGATACCATGCCCTCACCACATACAGTTATGTAAATGGCCTCATTAACATAGCCAACTCTCTTGATATATTTAATTCCCAGCTGTTCATATATAAATCCAATTATTTTAACATTTAAGAGAGATGTGTGTTTTTCAAGAACTTCACTGAGTCCCGCAGCTCAAGGTCACGGCAATGTGCACGTCACGCAACACCCCTATCCAGACCCTCCTCGGCGCCTGGCTCTGCGCTCCTCGTAGTCCAGGGGCATTGACGCCCGTCATCCCTACAAAATAACGACCATTCATCACTTTCCCTTAATTTTTGTGAGTGAAAAGCACTTCTTACCAGGGTGCACACTTGCTGTTCCTTTCCACAGGACGGTGAAGCCACCAGCATGGCACGTGCGTGGGGCTGTTTTCCCAAATGGGGAGCAGACCCACACCTGATCGTTGCCCCTCCCCACTCTCTCCCTGGCTCTACGGCCAAAGGTGACCACTTGCAAAGCCATCGCGCTTTAGGGGAGGGCCTATCTGTACTCAGGGAACAGAGCAAAACCAACCATCCTGCTCTTGATTAAACCAGTCCTCAGTCTTCGTTATTCCACTGAATAACAAGCTATTCTATATTCTAATGAACTAAAGTCGCTTGCCTTGTTAGACTCTGGAGGGGAAACAGCAGATGTGGAAGTGAAGTTTTACAGGACCCAAAGCCACGCTGTCACCAACTGTCAGAGAAACAAAGCATGGGAGCCTCCAACCCCAAATCGGCACATGTGACCTGGCAGGTGGGATATGAAGTCAGTAAAGAAGAACATTGGGAAACTGCGTATCTCATACAATCTGGGCTATAAGGTTGTCCCACCCCAGAGGACTATCATGCCCCTTCCCCAGACCGTGCGTCGCCTAGGAGCACTCACAGAAGCAGAACTAGCACGAGTGCCGGCTCTGAGGCTGCTGCCAGCTGCAGCGGCGCCCACGTTCCCGGCTCACCACCTTGCCTTTCCTGCAAAAGCCCTGCTCTGCCAGCACACGCCCTGGGCCTCAGGCTCCGGGGCTGCGGCCTTCGGTGTGCGATCCTCCCGCCAACCTCTCTTGAACCCTCTGACCCTTCTCAGCGAGTCCTGCCGGGCTCCAGAGGCCAGTCCTCACCGTCTCCGCCATCTGTTTCCTTTCCTCGTTTACTAACTCCCTCCCTGTTCTCCTGGAAGAGCAACATGTTACGTAGCTTCACTGGGTTTTTGAATCTTGTTTGAACAATGGTAGACTCGGTCTGCTCAGATAGTGGAAATGATCTCCCCGTAAGATAAATTCATGGGCTATTTACCGGAGTAGCTGCAGGGGCCTGGCTGAGAGCCGGCGTCTCCTGCTGCCAAAACCTCGTTTCCCTTTATCTTTCCTTTCGTTCCACTTTCTTTTCATTTAAGGTTAATGTTCCTGGGCTTCTTGAAACAGGTGACTCGAGCTATGTTAATAAAGCCAGGTATGATAGCATCTTCCATGACTTCAGCTCTCAAACGCCGTGGAGAAGAGGAAAAAGTGCTTTTAAATGACCACATCCTCTTAATCACATTCTGAGGGAGAGGCCGCTTATCTTGATTTTAATTTTTCAGTCTCCTTTCATCTCTTCCTCTAAAAATATGGCTCAGAGAAAGATCACCCATGAAGCACTTATCAAAAAAAAACATTACTAACATTTAGTGGGAGCCAGCCGGAGTATGGGGCAGATTAAGGGCAAGGACGGGGGGGCGGGCACGGGGTGGGCAACAGTACCTGTGAATACGCCCTATAAGCCCAGGAAATTCACAAACACAGACTCGAACAAACTGAAATTGTGAAGTTATGTGAAAAAACCGTGGCCTGAAATTCACCTCTCTTAGTATCCTCTGTTGGGGGGCGGGGGAGCCAATCGAGCAAAATGCTTAGGTTAGACAAACTTTGAGAGAGTGTTTAGCTTACTTAGTAAATTAAACTGTTTGCAGTCCCCAAAGAAGTTCTGATTTAAAACAAGTCACTCTTACCTGTCACTTTCAACCTCGGTTGGTCAACATGATATTTCCCATGATATGAAAATCGGGCTTCTTGAGACTTGGGTATTGCTCAGTGTTGCTCAAGGTGACTGATCCATGAACCACCTGCACCAGTCACACTTGGTGTCCCAGGCAGGTCTGGACTCTGCTTCCCCTTAGCTCTCCGTCACCTTCAACCTTCACAACCTCTGCTGGGGTTTAGAGCCTGGAGTCTAGAAGAACCTCCAGCAAGGCATTTCTGGACAGCTGGATGCACATAGGTCAACTTTGACCTATAAACTCTTGGACCCAGGGACTCAGCTGAAAAAAGAATCAAAGAGTCCTGGACATCCAATATCAGAGACCCTAGTTTGGTACCTGGTCAATGATCAGTAGCACTTTCAGTTACTAAAGAGGGAAGATGGGCCCAATGAGCCTTCTAGCTCGATGTTAGGAATGGAAGACAGGAACAATGACTACATCTTGTGAGCAGAGGCTCAAGTCCAAAGACAGAAATCCTAGAGCAAAAATTGGAACCCAGCAGCACAGCAGGTGATCCATAAATAAAGAAAGACGTGTGGTTAGCAGCACGATGGACATGACAGGGTGCTAAGGTGTTCTGAGGAAGGGGCTTGTGACCAAACACCATGGTTCTTGAGCTGAGACAAGATGTGTCCTCATAAGCACACAAGCACATCCACTTAACAAGAGCAAAGGAACGCTAATTAAGAGCCCAGGCTACTCCCAACATCAGGTCACCCTGAACCCAGTGTGAATCAAGGGTTTCTATAATTATGCCCTGCACTAAAGGCACAAGGCCACTGATGGCTAGAATTCATCATCACAGGGAGAGACGACAGGGACACAGGCACTTGGGAGAGGAAGGAGCTGCCATTGCCTTACACCCCCAGGCTGAGTTTTCACAAGGGCAGGATAACTCGTACTCGCCCAGCGTGCAAGTTCCAGCAATCAGGACCCTCGGCCCGGGGCCTAGGGGAACAGGCCCCGCGGCAGGGGAGGCGTTCTCACTGCTTCGGGTGGGGCGATCAGCCAGGCAAGCGGCTGAAGCAGAAGCAGGAGCTTCTCCCTCTCTCTGGTGTTCTCCACCCTGCCCGCATCCAACCGCAGTTCAGACGGCATGGAATTCACAGGTTCCGGAGACCGACTGGCGCCCTCGGCCCGCTGCTTCCACACGTACCACTCGATAGCCTCAGCAACACATGGAAGTAAGTCGTTTCACCCCGTTTTAAAGATCAGAAAGCCAAGGTCAAGAGAGGTTAAGGGATCTTCCCAGGAATCTTTCTGACAGGTTCTCATGCTCAAAGCACTGGGCATACATTTTTCAGAAGCCACTTCTTTTACAGTAGAAAACAAGTCATATAAAGACTTCACTATTTTTCTGACGAAAAAATGGACTATAGAAGTTAAATACACACATGCATATGCAAACATGGAAAACCACAGCCTCGATCTTTTATTTAGTTTGGGGAAAGAGAAAAGAATTTCCTGTGGACATTTTTCAGTGCACCCCAACTTGTATGACCCGAAGTCTGAAAGAAAACTACTGTGACTAAAACATGCCTCAGGTCTGCATGCATGTCACTAAGTACCAGGGCCCGCTCACACTCTGAACCCAGTTCTGCCCAAAACCAGCCCATGCTTTTGCTGTGAAACTCGCTGCACTGCCTCACTCACGTTTCTTCTGCCTGAGGACACCTCCCCGACACCCTCCACGTCGCGGTGCCACTCAAACTTCAAGAACCTGTTCAATTCCTCCCTCGAACTGGAAACCTCAAGCGAATCATTAGCCTGCGCCAGCCTCTTCCTTTTAACCTTAGAGAAAGGAGGGGCAAAACTGAGCAGTCAACACGACGAGAGGTGTTTGAGGCCACAATCAGAGATGGTGCAAGTCCAGACTGCCAGGAAACTAGGCGAAGGGAATCCAAACACAAGTTAAAGCAGGCAAAATAGAGCGGGGGCTGGTCCCGAGTCTGATTCGCAGACCAGGCAACAAAAGGCAGTAGAGCTTTGCGCAACACACTGAGGAGGAAGAGCCTCCGAGCCGACCCCAGGGGAGGAG